>NC_080795.1:48218680-49418680 GCF_028018385.1 Neofelis nebulosa
ATCATACATAGAAAAATAACAAATATATCAAATCAGAGAAAGAATAATTTCACTCACTATAGGGTACATATGGAAACAGCAAAGTAGTTTCAAATACTTATATTAATAAGTTCATAATCCCATCCCTCTCACTTAACCATTTTTATTGTTACTTTCTCGGTCTCATTTCTATGCATCATCTATCATATACATATTAATTATAGAGACCATCCAATTTCATGTTATTTTGGGGTTTTCAAATGTTACTTAAAATAACCTTTATTTCTAAGTTGCCGCATTACATTTCAGCAAGTGGCTGGGCTATAATTTGATTCAATAATCTATTATTGGCTCCATCAAGTATTTCTTTTCTATATTTTTTATTATTCTGTAACATGATTTTTTTTCTCATGTCACAAATTATTTCTTTATGATAAGTCGAAGGGCACGGATTTTCTTTCTTCTTTTAAATGTTTATTTATTTTTGAAAGAGAGAAAGAGAACACGAGGGAGGGACAGAGAGAGGGGAGGACAGAAGATCCAAAGCGGGCTCCATGCTGACAAGTCAAGAGCCCGATGTGGCTCAAAACTATGAACCGTGAGATCATGACCTGAGCTGAAGTTGGACACTTAACCGACTGTGCTACCCCAGGCGCCCCAGAGGGCACTGACATTCCTATGGCTTGTGATACTATTGCCAAGTTGTTTTCTAAAAGAATACCAATGCAATGCCACCCGATCAGTGTCTGAATGTGTTCTTTTTCCCATAACCTCACCAGCACTAGGTTTTATGATTTATATTCGAATTTCAGAGCAAAAAGGAGTACTTAAAAAAAAAAACATTTGCACTGAGTCAATTTTGAACACTGCCCCATACATTTTTATATACTGTTATATTTTTAGCACATTTTAGGATTTTTGTTTAGAATGAAAGGAGTTTCTGTGTTGAGATATTTAAATCACCCCCAAATTCCATTCCCCTGAACGTACTGTGTAATTAATTAGACCTTATCAGTACTTAGGAGGTTGGATCAATAAAATTATGGGAAACTAAGTCAGAAAACATTCTTTTATGTACTTGTAAACAAACCTCCAAAGAACTTACCAAAATATCTGCTGTACACTTGACTATAAGGCAATGAGTGAAACAGTCCAGCCGAATGGTGCCACTTTGCTGATTGAGGTAAACTTGCTCTTCTGGCAAAAGATGGCCTATCCTACTGCTGGCACTGAGACTTGAGGGGGAAGGAAAGACAATGCATTGTAATCACCTCCATTAACAGGGGAAATACATAAATCTAAAACGTTTTTAATGAATACATACGGGTCTTTATTCTCCTGTGAGCCAAACATAATCATAGATTTCAAAGCATTCCAATCCTGTAGAACACGCTCCAATGCAAGCTGGGCAAACCTTGGGGGCTCTAAATCATGATCAGGCATATCTGAATCTAAGCAGAAAAAGAAACAGTGGGTAAGACAGAAATAAATAAAATCTTTTTTATATGTGTCACAATTGTCAGACTCACCCACCTTCAGGATTGGCTGTTTTTCTATTACGATCCTCCCTGATCCGAGGAGGTCTGTACTGGCAGTGCTCTACTGTCTGCCTTGCAACTGTCTGCACTAAAAACAGTAAGAGGTGCTCTCCCCTGCAAAATGGAACATCATTGTGAGCAGGGAGAGGGGGAGGGCTACTCAGATGTGCTGTGTTTTTCCAATTTATGTCCTTAAAAACCCCACTTGCCTGCTGTTTGGCAGAGTGACCAGATTAGTGGCAGTGAGTAGGCGATAAAGTAGATCAAGACGAGCAGATTTCTGTCCAGCAATTAGAGTTTTACACTTACATTTCTCCCAACAATCACAATACGCTGTTGGTGATGTCCGTTTGAGTCTAGAAAGAATTCATACACAAGTACAAAAAACAAAATTTAAAAAAAAAAAAAAAAAAAAAAAAAACAACCACAAACATCTCTATTGAAATCATGGAGATACAACTTACTGACCCAAGATAGAACCCTTGTTAATATTTAAATGCAAAGTGTAATAATTCTTAAAATATACTTAACTACAAGTATTACTTAGTGGCATGAAGTCTACAGAGCAACTCTCCTGAGGGATCTTGTAATGATTTGAATATAGTCACGTCTTCCAGAACATCTTCCTTAATTCCCTATAGCCCCCATTCAGTGTAAGTGGTCCTCCTATGTGCATCTAATGAGCCCTAAAACCCTTATGAGCAAATGTTTCTTGCTTGTGTCCCCTGATAGGACTGTAAACCCTGCAAGGACAGAGACTCCCTTGTCCACCACCACCCAAATATCTAGTGTGTAACAGCACTTACTAAGCAATCAATGAATAGATTCACTTTTAGATGTTTAAATTAAGGAAGAAAAACATATTAGCCAAAGTTCTTTTAATAAAAGTAATAAATAAGCACCAATGCAATATCTATAAACATTTTCTACTTGTCCTGTATAATCATTTATTTTAAAGCACAATAGATGGTTTTTACAAACCAATTCTCTGTTAACCATAACATCTACATATCTGTGGCACAATTATAGCTGATATCCCTGCTGAGACTCTAAGGCACTGCAAATGTTCATGCTGGAGTATTTTATTGCTTCTTAAGTCTGTGAAAATTAACACACTAGCCAGCCATGGTAACTCTATTGCTGGATGAAAGGTTATTACATTCACTTTAAGAAGTAAATAAAGCACAGGCCAAACATTCACCATTTTTCACTTAATACCTGTTATGATCTCCTGCTAGGAGACCCTACTATAGACTGAGACTCTGGAGAGAGAATATAGACAAAAGCAAATGAACAACATTTCAAAGTACACTTTAAATCAAGAACCACATTTTAATAAATAAACTGGCTTAAAGAGAACAACTTGAGAAAACCTTATGCTTCCTGAAAAATGAAATAAAACATTATCTTGGTATAGATTATTTTAATACAGCAATATGAATCTAAGCAGTTTATATAATTAAAGAAAACTAGAACTGTACTCACTTGCAATCATGACCTTTATGACAGACTCTTGCACATTCTGTACAACAACAGAGTGACTCCAGCAAGCCACAAGTTCGACACTCAAAAATATCCTACAATTAGAAGGGTTTATTTCTTAGAAGAATATAATGTACATTTCATTAGCTTAATTACTTCTAGTATTTTCTGAAGTCCATCACCATGAAAGCAGAGCAAAGCTAATGTGCTATGGAAACAGAATCATAAACGGGTACAGCACTGGAGGTACAACGAATGGAAATCAAATATTTATCAGCAGGGCAAAAATAATTCATAAAACCACCCCCAAAAAGGTGCTATAGCTATAAAATCTGTGTCAAGAGCTGTGAATCAAATTATGCTACTGCGTGAAGATTTCTAATTTTCGTGATATCTAATAACTAATTTAATGATCATCTCCTTTGCCTCACTTATTTGGGAATAAAAATTATTTTTCTTTGGAGAATTTTATAACTCAGAATAAAAAGAAATATCAGACTCACAATTCCAGAGCGAAGAACTATAGAACTGTAATTCTAGTAATGGTGCAAGGGGAAAAAAGAAAAGAATACCTGAAGACAGCATAAATACAAAGAAGTCTAAAACGGCCTACCTGGTTAATGTGCTCTGCTCCTGTCCATGTAAAACTGCAGGTATCATTACAACATAACACATATAAGGGTGAGTCATCAGGGTTGGTACCTGATGGGCAAACCATTCCCATAAATACATCTTCCTCTTTTTCACTCGAGGATACTTCAGCTAAAAAGATTAAGAACACAGTAGTTCACATACCAAGATAGGCCTTAATCACAATCAGCTACTGCTTTACTCAAATGCAAAAGCTCTAACATTTACACAGTATAAATCAAAACTACTATATATTAATTTTAAAAACTGAAATACAGGGTGCCTGAGTGGCTCAGTTGGTTGGGCATCTGACTCCGGCTCGGGTCATGATCTCCTGGTTACTGAGTTCAAGCCCCGCATCAGGCTCTTGTGCTGACAGCTCAGAGGATGGAGCCTGCTTCGGATTCTGTCTCCCTCTCTCTGCTCCTCCCCCATGCACACGCGCACGCTCTCTCTTGCTCTCTCAAAAATAAATATACGTTAAAAAAAAAAAACCAAAACTGATACACAAGTCAACATGCAAGGAAATCCAGTCAGTTCTGGTGCAAAATAAAGCAAACTGTAATTATATCATAACCACATGACAACAATACACCACACCTCAGCTGAATACACAGCTCTATGTTATGCAGTTAAGATTCAAGTTCTAGCTCTATTTAATAAATTATAGACAATCACATAAATTTTAGAGTCTTCTAAAGGCTGGGTGTAGGAACTGATATTCCTTACTGCTTTCTATTAAGCAAGAATTCCAAGTCAGAAGGAAGAACAATAAGAAATCTGGCCTATTATTTCCATAAATTTGTATCATTATCAACAGTTAACCACTGGCAGGTTCCATCAGTAACCCGTCTTTATTTTCAAAAGATCAGTCATGGGACACCTGGGTCGCTCAGCTGGTTTAAGCACCTGACTCTTGATTTTGGCTCAGGTCATGATCTCATGGTTCAGGAAAGCAAGCCCTGTACTGGGCTCTATACTAACAGCACAGAGCCCACTTGGGATTCTCTTTCCTTCTCTCTGCCCCTCCCCTAACTCCCCATTCTCTCTCTCAAAATAAATAAACATTAAAAAGAAAGTCATTACGTTACCCATCATGCATTTTTTTTAATTTAAAAACTTATACCAGCTGGTTTTTGGTGGAAAGTTCGAAAATACAATATACTTGAAAAAGGTACAAACATGAATTTTACACACACAAATACACAAAAGAATTATCTTGATAGCTTCTACTCAATTATTTCATCATGCAAAAATTAGGTTTGATTAATTGTATAATAAATGTAGAAAAGAATCTTTTCAAATTAAAAAAATAAACAACTCTTTTAGGACTTGTAATAAATTACCTTTTGCAATTTTCTGGGCTGTTTCTAAGATGGTAATTGCAGCTGGATAAGCTCGGCCACTTACAGCTGACATAAATGGGGTCATCCCTCTTGCGTCCCTAAAATGAGAAAAATTATGCATAAAAATATTAATTTTTAAATATTTCCTTTCTTCATTATAAAAGAAATGTTCAAGATGAAGCAAAAAAGTCGTTTTGTTGTATTAAATAACGTCCTACCACTCAAAGGAAATCCCTGGTGGTATTTTCTAGTCTCCTATTACCACATGTAAAAAAGGAAGCCCCTCTCTAAGAATCCTTGTCTCTCTCAACCATGCTCTCCTTTCCTGGTCTTAGTGACATTAAAGAATAAATCAGCAGGGGCTCTAGAGTCAGACTAATATTTTCTAGATGTGGTGATGATAACAGGCTCTATCTCATACAATTGTGATGAGGATTAAGCCAATTGTTACTTAAAAGCTTTTCATTTGCTCAGCAAATAAAATGTACTCAATAAATGTTAGCTATTTTTATGTATTTTCTCTTAAAAATGTACCTTCAATATTCTTCACTGAATTTCTATTCCCTCCTGGATCCTTTGCAATTCCCCAAATTTAGTCCTCAACCACCTGTGCCTCTCTCTCTCTCTCTGATCCACCAAAGCAACTACCACTTCTAGGATAACACAGTTCAAACATCTACACTTGCTTACTTGGTAAGTCTACTTAGGATTTCCCAGTGATACTGCACTTTCAAAATGTCTAACAACTAAAATCACCTTTCTCCCCAAACCCACTCTCTACCTATGTCGGCCAACAGCATCACTGTTCCTGGGAACTAAGACAAAAAATCTGGATTCTTCATGAAGTCCCCCTTCTAACTCAATTTTTTGCTCTTGCATCTAATCCCTTTTTTCCATTTTCCAGTTCAGTTTATTGTAACACATATACTAAAGGCAACAGGTAGACATAAAAAAACAAAGCCTCAACTCCAGTCTCTACTCTTACCTATTTTACTCCTTTTTTTATGCCACCATCACATTATTATTCTTATAAACCCACTTTGATACTATTATAGTCTAACCAAAGCCATCTGAGGATTCAAGCCCAAAGAATAGAGACCAAAGTGGTGGCTTTAACCTACTTCTTCAGATTCAGTGGCTATTGTTCTCCTCTTCTAATCCTCCACTTCTAATCAGATGCATCACTGTTTCCTTAAGTATTTATACTTCTCCATTTTTATGTTGTTGCTCACTCTTCTCCCTACCTATTCCCCCAGCTTCATACTACCTCCCTGCTAAGAATGAGCCAGCTGAGAATAAAATCCTCTACATCTTTACTAGCCAGGAGGATTTTACCAAAATTTACTTTCTTTAGCTTATATTATTAAAGCAAACTCCAACCACCCACACCTAGGATTGGAGGGACTTGGGAGGAAGGGGGGTACGGAATGCTTAAATTGGAAATAATGTATTTTTTAACAATCCTTCATCCTCATCGCACGCGCGCACGCGCACACACACACACACACACACACACACACACGCATCACCATCTCAGGCATGCTCCCAAATTAAGATTCAATGCTCTGAAGTATTCTCCTAATACTTTATATATTGCCAAATACAATTAAAGCCAAGAACCTTTCTCAACTGGGTCATCTGTATGGTAACCAATTTCCAGTTATACCTCTTGGAAAATTTTATTAGCAACTCCAGGAAATTCTCCTGTATTTGTAATATAAAAAAGGAAACAAATGACCAATTTGAGAATACCTATGCTTATTAACTAAAGGACAAAAGAACTTTGCCTTTCCTCTAATTTGTTTCAAAGCTGTCATCAACAGTACCAGCTTATTAATAGAACGATGTATTCAGTGTTTTCCAAATAGTTCATGTATTTTCTCAGAAAAGGGGTTGGGGGAAAGCAACTACTATTGAAAGGGCACTAAAATAACTGGTGAACTAGAAACACACTGCAGAAATGCAAAATGGATTAAAAATAGAGAGAAAGGAAGTAAGAACATTGAATGAATTTTGAGACAACACCAAATGACTGAACGAATTGTACAAAGATAATACCCTTAAAAAACACCAAAAATTCAAGTGAGGAAATAAAAATAGAAAGACATACCTTTCTGAAACAGAAAGAATATATTGGCATATATACCATTTTTACCTATGCCTCAAACCACTAATAAATTAGTAAGCTTCTTCTGTAATAATAACTTATTTCCAAGTCAGTGACTTATTTTACTAGCGGGGGCAGCCTTCATTCAAGTAGTAAGTTCACAAATTATGTTCATTATGGCCTATGGTCAATAAGGCTTAAACAAAAATCTCCTTGCCCTTAATAATAAAAAACTCACAACACCTTCTTGTACTTAAATATGGAGAGGTTGCTTAAGGGTGATGCCTGAGAGTCTCAGTTCTGGAATTAAGACATGGACCACGGTTGGAATTCCAGCCACTCACTAGTTTTGTGACCCTGAGTGGGTTAATTAATCTCTAAGACCATTTCTTCAAATATAAAATGGGAATAGTATTACCTACTCTAGACAGCTATTGCTAGAATTGGAAGAGTTAATCCTTTGGCACAGATAAGAGCTAACTTTTATAAAAATGCTTATTGTTATGAATTTGTAAAGGAACATAAACAATCATGCTGAAAGCAGAGCTATACTCTGTCAATGGTTAGTGAGCACTTATCACATAATACTTATCAAAAACTGCATAATCTCATCGTGATTCTGCAAGTCCAAAAAGATTTCCAAAGAAACCATCAGAATCATCCACAGAGTTTTAGCATACAGATTCCAGGCCCCATCCCAGACCTACTGAGTCATACTTTTGCTGCAAAGTTTGGGGAAGAATCTGTATATTTTTTTAAGTTCTCCAGGTGACAGTGATGGAATTTATGAATTCACATTGGAGAATAGCTATGCTGTGATTTTTTAACACACGCACACACACCTCCTGATCAAACTTATGTAAAATTGGTTTGTATTCATTTAGTGTACACTGTATTATACTGAAGTCTTTCACTGAAGGGAGCTTAGTTAATTACAGAGGGAATAAATGCTAGATTCTGATCAATTAGTTTCAATTCACAGAAGATAACTGTTGCCCATACATTGCAACATCAACTTAAACAGTAAAAGGAGCTAAGCTAGATCTTCATATCAAAAGCATATTAGGGGTGCCTGGGTGGCTCAGTCGGTTAAGCGGCAGACTTTGGCTCAGGTCATGATCTCACAGTTTGTATATTCAAATCCCACATCTGGCTCTGCGCTGACAGCTCAGAGCCTGGAAACTGCTTCAGATTCTGTGTCTCCTTCTCTCTCTGTCCTTTCCCCACTCTCACGCTGTCTCAAAAATAAATAAAGATCGAAGAAAAAAATTCGTTAAAAAAAGTATATTAAACTTCTTACTTGGCAGAGAGGAGTTCTCGTAAATAGGGCTGCAGAACAACACTGTCACATAACAATTTTAATATAAAATGAGCATTGGCCTTCCGATCCTTGGATTCTACTACAGATGGCTCTGTGGAAGGACCTGTAATTAAGCAAATCCATTTGGTAACAAGAGTAAACAAGAGTGAAAAGAATATTCTGAAATAACATTAACAAAGAACCATTAAATAAGCCAACAGAAAAATATTCTAGTATTAGCAATAAACTGCTAATTTCATTATACAGAATTTAAACACATTTTACAACTCCCAACTGATTTTACAACACTAAAACCTCACTGACATATGAAGATCTAATTCAGAGAATTAGATGTTTTTCAAGCCAAGGTAAGTCTCGTTGAGATAAAGTGTGGCTTTGTAGAAACCCAAATGCCTAGGCAGATAAAATAGTACAGATTCTCACCTGGAATGGTGGAGGTGCTTGGTCCTTGACCGGTGCCAGTCGCTGCTGTGGTAAGAGATCCCACAGCAGGGGCCAGGATAAAATCAATGTCACCATCTTTCAGTAAACAGAACAGCAGGATGTACATCATTATAGGCAACATATCCCTAACATTTTCTCTTAACTGGCCTTAAGGCTTTTCTCTGCAAGCCAAAGGTCAAATCAGACAGAGGTTTAAGTGGGAACTTGTTTTCCAAATTATAAGAGAAGGAATCCTCTGAATTACTGATTTGTTATGATGTATTACTAGTTAGCTTCTTGCCAGTGTGGAAATATATTATCTCAATAAAACAGCTTCTAGAATTTTAATTTTTAAGTTATAAACCCCTTAAACCAAATCTTTGTAACTAAACTGGTTACAATTTACTCATTATGCTACTTTTAAATACTTCAGATTTCTAAATATCCCATTCAAGTGTTCCATTTCCTTTCTCTCAGGACCTTGTTTTTTTGCTAAACACTAAATAAAATAACAGATCTTACCAGGATCCATCGCAGGAGGGTCAGGAACCCAACTAGGGGGAGCTATGGGGGGTGAAACTGGATCCTGGTGGTCACTGGATGAAGCTCCAGCTTCATGTCTACCCAAACCAGCTGCTCTCAACGAACGTCTCATCATTTCCCGTAACCTCAAACTAGAAGAACATGGACAAAATCAGAGCTCACTACCATGGCTAAATGTAATGAAAAGGTGTACAGAACTCATCTGAGATCAAAGTTTGTTCTATAAGCAAATA
This sequence comes from Neofelis nebulosa, assembly GCF_028018385.1. Classification (NCBI taxonomy): domain Eukaryota; kingdom Metazoa; phylum Chordata; class Mammalia; order Carnivora; family Felidae; genus Neofelis; species Neofelis nebulosa. The sequence goes on from NC_080795.1 coordinate 48,228,283, forward strand.
CTCCAGGCAAGGGAAGTGAAGTACAAATGCCAATTCTGGAATCACAAAGTCAGTGAGGGATAGAAATGAAACTGGGGGCACCTAGTACCCAGTTCAGCACTAAAACCACTATATTAAGCTCCCACACAAACTTAAGCACAGGGAACAAAACTCACGGTGAAGATTAGAAAATAATCTTTCATACATTAAGGTAAATGAACAGCTGAACATTAAGACAAAAAAATTTCTGTCCCCTGTTTATAATCGGTGAGAATTAAGTTTAATAATAGACATCAGCAAACATACTAAGTAGCACAAAACCGATATTGTTAGCCCACTAAATAAAATCCCTTTGCTGTGATCTCAAAAACAATTAAACTAATGTCCACACAGTGAGTAGTTTTAAAACAAAGACCAATTTAGATTTATTTTTTATACCCAAAAAAAAAAAAAAAAAAAAAAAAAGGAGTTTTTTTTTTAACAGTACAATTTGTATCCCAAGGAATTTAATGCAACTGGAGCTTGTAAAATGTGTTAATGTCTGGGCGTGATTTTTTTTCCCTCCTGCTATACAAGGAAAAATAATACTGCACAGGTGTGCACATCACTAAAAAGAAAAGGAAATAATCACAAACACAGACCTTGTTAGGGGAACTGGTAACTACCTGTATAAAAATCTGTACCTCTGAATAAAAGCTTACAAAGCCTACAAAATTAACACATTACGAACTAACAGCAATTAAAGAGAGAGCATATGAGGCAAATCCTTTCCGTCAGCCACAATTTTAGAGCTTCTAAATGAATAAAGACTAAAAATTCAATTATAAGGGCCAGGCAACACATAAGGGACTTCATTCTCCCATGCAGATTTAATCCCAGACACAACACTTCTCTGATGTGAAAGACCTACCACCTTACCAGGTGAGCATTATATATATATATATATATCTACAAATAAGTAATTTAGAAAGATTTTTATTAATGTTTGAATCTTCTAATTATAATTGTTATGTAATCCGAGGGTAAATGTGTTTTTCCATATTGATACACTTTCAATTTCAAAAGGACAAATTTTCTAAAACTTTTACAAAAATTTCCTTTAGAGGCTACTTTCAAGAACACATCTATTTTATAAAGCTTATGTATGACGATATACCTCTGGGAACAGAAACATTCTTTGGAAGATTCTGCAAAGTAAATTTTAATGTCTTAAATAATGTATTAGTTATTATAGTATTCACTATCAAAAAATACCTACAAGTAATTCTTTTATGGTATCGAGATCTTCTCTCTCCCAATTTAGATATCTGAGTTTTTATAATATGGAGGGGAACAGGACATAGGGATTATGTCAGTCGAGGTCACTTCCCTGTCCGAAGACATCACCCACAGAGAAAGGTAGTCTCCTTACCAGTTAACAGCACACACCAGGGTGACTGTTCACATTGTGATGTTCCTATACAATTTTAAGCTCAATATATATACTTGGTATCCTAATATGTCTTACTCAAAACAGAGAAAAAAATCAGTAGTAGCTGGGAGGCACTGCATATAACCTGAAAATAAATACATGTTTGGGGCCTATTAAGAAGAATGCTTACATCAGGGTCACAAACTCAATGCCTCCTGGGCCTGGAAGGCAGTATCAATTGAGGAAAGGGCAGTCAGGTATAAGAAATGGGGAGTAATGGCAAACTAGAAGCATACATGCTCATGTGAAGGCATTCAAATTATAAAGAAAAAAAAAAAAAATTTAACCGTGCACAGGCCAAAAAACATTATGTGGGCTATTCTCCAACCTCTAGCTTAGAGCAGATTAAGAATAAAATGAAGATAAGTGGAGACCATAGTCTCATCTTGAACTTGCAAACTCCCAACTCTGTTGTTGTGATGTAGTCAATTCAATATTAAATGAGGGGGTCATTCCTTTGTCATTTTAAAAAATTGTCCTTAACCTCTTTTCTTCATTAGGTCTTGGGAACATTTTTAAGTACAATGCCCAGCTCCTCATATAGATTCTTTAAAAACAAAAAACAAAAAACAAAAAAAAGAAAATTATTCTTCAAGATGTTGTACACAATTCATGAAGATTCACCTGTATCCTCAGTGGCTGAGGACAATACTGAGGAGATACCACCTTGGCTGCTAAGATTCAGAGTTTTGACATTTCTTCGATAGGCTTGCCTGGAGTCATCGTATTTTCTGACAATATGGAAGAATTCAAGGATGATGTAATTTCCTCTTTGTAAGCACGTTATATCCATGCTACAGAAGCCTTAGAATCCAGTCATGTTCAAACATACCACTGTGACAAAAAAGCGAAGGTCATGTGTCTTCCAGATTAACAATCTCTAGAGTACATACACCTGCAATCAGATGCATCAATCAAGCTTTCCACTAAATCTGCCCTTTGTACTCAGGAACTATGAGTCACATAACAAAACTTCTGAGTCAAATCATCATCTGAAGACATTTAACAGTACTCCATTCAATATTGAAATTGCATCAGTTTTGAGCTTACAGCTCATGAATCCCAGCCTGCATACTCATCAAGGGGCATCGCCTAGAAAATCCATTGTAGGCTAGAGGAGGGTTTCACTTCAATGAAGCAGAGTCTGTGGACTTCCTACTGCCCGGCGTGGATAATAAGACTCCTGTGCTTTCATCTGTTCAACCGGCAGCCCTGAGTTTGAACTGGTTAAGAGCACTGCAGTGAAATCTTCGGCAAATGCCTCAAAGGAGCTTACTCTGCAAATTATTTCTGTGAGCAACACATCACCCACTCTTGAAGCTCCTTTTAGTCTTTGCCTTCAAAATAATCCTTACATGAAAAAAAGATGGCAGCACTGGCATTGGACCAACCATATCAGAGTCCAACTTGATCTGCACCTGTATTTTCCCTGAGGAAATGAAATACCTGAAATAATTCAGACACTAATTTCTTCAAGAAGAATTTAAGTTGCTTTCCATTTTAGACCAAACACTTTGTCTGCCTAGTGTAGTCCTAAACAAATAAGCTGGTGATAATTTCCATTTTGTATCGTCTATATAAGGTCTTTGTACTGTTTTAAATTACAATTTGGTCACCCATAAATAGTTTTTGATAAATTTCATTTCAGGATATTTTTGAACCCGGGAAGCTATCAACTTGGTACCAATTTTAGAAGAATCATTTTTAAAGGGAAAGTTGGATATGGAACAGAAAATAGGCAAAGAGACTCTTCACTTTAAGTAGACTTTACAACCTATATCATTAGCACAGAGAGCAGTGCTTCCGTCAGTGATCTGTCAAGTGTCCAAGAACTCTGGCTCTCGTGTCTAATATACATGTGCTTTTTCCTTCAGGAAAAAAAAAAAAAAAAGGAAAGGAAAGAAAAAAAAAAAACTATATCCTGAATTCTTTATATTTTTCATCTATTCAAACACCTAGTGATTTTTAATGTTATTAAGGTTTGTCCATCCCACAGCCCAGAGAGCTGAAAATTTTAAATACCAAACATTCATAATACACACCAGCCTTTCGTTTCTTCCCAGATCATTAAGACATCTGAGAAATTGATCTAAATAAGTAATCTGAAAATAAAAGATTGAAATTCTTTCCATTATTGTTATTACTTGTTCTCCAACTAAAGATAGTAATTTCCTAGGAAACAAGGGTGATAAACTTAAAACACATCCAAAGAATCAAGGTTGAACTACATGTCTAAATTATCTCAAGTTTCTGAAGCATCCTAGGTCCTACTGTTCTACACTTAAAATCTAATTAGATATTATCAGATCTTTTTCCCAGGGTGATATTTGGAGGAATAAAAACAAAGCAAAAGGACCTGTCAATTCATGCAAATGATAGGTGAAAGATGTGTTTTTCTGAACTTGGGTTCTGTTTCCGCCAATTAAACTTTCCTGGTAAAAATCACATTACCTTCGACTACTTGATGATCCAGCCCGATTACCTGGGCCATTACTTGAAACAACGGATATTGCATTTGCAATGGCCTCAACAGCAGAAAGCCTTTCTGCAAATGTATTTCTTTCAGAGCGCTCTGCTTCTGAAATATAAGAGAAAAAACTAGGATTAATTTAAACTTCAAAAATAATTAAGAGATTAAGTATGTATAGGCCATTAAATGCTAACTACTCTGTACTTTAGTGCTCTAATTCACATACTAGAGATAACGAATAGCTTAATTTTTTCCTCCTTAGAGCAACAGACACTGAAGACAGATTTAACTATGATTTTTAATATGTGAGTTATTTCCTTATTCTGCCTTAACTTTCAACCCCCAAAGGTCAAACATAAGATTACTCATAAGTAGACTGAAATCTAGCTTTCACTACCAAGGGAGAAAAAGACCCATCATTCGGTACCTCAGTCTTGGTTTATATACTACTCATCCCCCTTTAATGATAAGGAAGTAAACCACCACTCAAAAATGCAGCCACAGAATGTCACTGGCAGAATTCAAAATCAAGAAAAACATTATGAATCACCCAGTTGCACTTTTAGACTTTCAGATTTCCCCTTCATGTAGCCAACTAAAACCTTTATGGCAAAAAACCTTATTTTTCCAAAAACATCTCATAACTCACTAGGTTATTTTTCCCTCTACATTATGAAAACTGGGATAAAGATGGCTTCAATACAACTTGCCTTAATTTGTTACATAATTCTCATGGTAATAAAAATCATCTGCTATTATAAAATCATTAAATCTCATTTTAAGCATCGCATATGTCTGTATATATCAAAGAATAGAACTCAAGACAACAAAACACACGGATAAAAATTTGTTTGCTTATGTTACATACTCATCCTAATAAGACAGGCATCTTCACCTTCTAAGAAATGTCAAAACTCCTAGATTTTACAAAACAGAAAAAGTACACACAAATTCTTCATAGTAATTTCCTTTTCAGTGTTATATTTTCGAAACTGCCTAAAATTCCTTTTACTGTTTTTAAAAGTTTTTTAATGTTTATCTATTTTTGAAAAGGAGAGAGACAGTGTGAGCAGGAGAGGGGCAGAGAGAGAGGCAGACACAGAATCCGAAACAGGCTCCAGGCCCGGAGCTGTCAGCACAGAGCCAGAGGTGGGGCCTGACTTCAACTGTGAGATCACGACCCGAGCCGAAGTTGGATACTTAACCGAGTCACCCAGGCACCCCAAAACTGCCTAAGATCCCTTTTAAAGACCTTGTTATAGTTCTTATTCTCACCCTCTTCTTCTTTAGTTTCCTTATTGCTCGTTGGAAAACAAACCGATACACAAGCATGCAAAATATTTCGGTTTCCATCACATCTGTGGCTGATGAACGTCTGTAGCATCTGCAGATTCTGCTCTAAAACAACCGCTTGCTCAAGATTCATGAGATATTGTCGACAGGCCTCATAGTCACAGCGTAGGATGTGCTGCATTAAGGTTTGTTTCTGTGCTCAGACAAATTACGAAAAAAACTTCAATGAATTTGAATAGCACATCACACACGTAAAAAAACATAATAATATAATCAGCTCTGCAAGTAAGGAGAGACAATTTCAGGTAGCCTGCCAAAGGAGTTAAAATTAAGGGTGCCCTTTAAGCAGAATGTACAATTCACAGGAATAGAGAAGGGTGTATAAATTTTCTGTAAAGGACCAGTAAATATTTTCAGCTTTTGCAACTAACTCAACTCTGCGGCTATGGTGGGAAAGCCACTATACACGATACACAAATGAATGGGAGTGGCTGGATCTGGCCAGCAGGTCATTTTGCCAACACCTGGTCTATATTATTTCTTATGTAATTATCAAATTAGAACCCTATTAGTACTATTAACCAATTAAGCAAAGGGTATACATTCTGTGTATTTTATACAGGCTTACGCATACCCCCTCATGCTCATAAACGTTGTATTACACTGCAGTACGTAAAAACCAATACCTTCAACTCCCCCAGAAACCACGACAGGTGCAATCCCTCAGAGGTTACAACTAATGTAACTTCATTGTCAAAGACATGGTAGCATTAATAATTTATAGAACATGTCATTAATTACATGAGAAACAGCATGCTATAGACTGAATATTTACGGCCCCCAAAATTCGTATGTTGAAGCCTATTCCCCAATGTGATGGTGTGTGGAGGTGGGACCTTTCCAAAATGATTAAGTCACAAGGGTGGGGTCTTCATGAATGGGATTAATACCCTTAGTGGGGGCTGAAAAAAACCAGTGTTTTCCCCTCCCACCATATGAGAATACATGGCTGTCTATGAAACAATAAGTGGGCCCTCACCGGACACCAAATCTGCCCACGCCTTGATCTTGGACTTCGAGCCTCCAGAACTGTGAGAAATTTCTGTTGTTTATAAGCCAGTCAGTCTATAGCAACCTGAACAGACTAAGACACAGCATGAACATATCAAGGAGTTCAAATGTACTTCTTTCAGAATGTAACGCTATAGTTAAGGGACACTTATTGGACTAAATATAAAGCATTAGTTTTGGACTACAGATGAACTTGTAAATTTCAACTAGAATTAAGAACTGGGAAAAGAGTGTTCGGGAATACAAAGGGAAGAAGAAAGGTGCATTTGAACAACTTGCCACTTCTCTCCCAAAGTACTTAAATATCCCATCCCTCCCCCAAAGTGTATGGAAGGGTGGGTAAGGGGTGGAGGCAAGGCAAAAAATACAGTTAAACTATTTCCAGTATTTGCCACATTTTAGTACCTGAGATAGGCTATTTTGATTGCGCACTAAGACTCTGAGGTGACCCCATACGTGGTAAGCTCCAATTCAAAAGTATGAGGTGGGACACACAAGATTAAACTTGCCCAAGTCCAGTGACATATATGCAGTAATTAATATGCTAAGAGAATATGTCAAAGTCTCTCCCAAGAATAAAAAGCACACTACTTTTGAAAGTAAATAAAGTCAAGATATTCTGCTGCATACTCTGTGACATAAAATGTTTTCAAGCAGCCAATCAGTCATTCGGTTGGAAGTAGCTACAGGGAACCCTTATCTCCAACCTGCTTTATACGGGCTCTCACCCTGAGAGTTATCAATACCACAATGACTGTGTTAGAAGCAAAAGAGTTTACTCTGCATCACTATATATTGTATTTGTCACTTATTCTTAGAGCAAAAGGCAGAGAGAGTTCAGTAAAACATTTCTTACAGGTCTACTGTGCACCAAGCCCTGCTCGCTGAGGTACAAAGATAAATGATGGCACACTTTACCCCTACCCATGGGATGATGACACATTTTATCTTTACCCTTGAGATGCTGACAGAGTGCAGGGGTCACAGAACCAAATGCCTACAGATGCATCTGAAGTAATACAAATGAGCGGAGGAGGCTGGGGGTAAAAAGATAACATAAACTGCATCATAAATAAATGGCAACATTTAGACTCCAAGCAATTAAGTATCAGGAACTGCAATAAATTGGAGAGACCACATACAGCCTCTAAAGGGGACACGCTAATGGCTTTATGGTGGCCCAATGTTACCAGATATTCTCATTTTTTAAGAATTAAAAATCTGGATTTTAAAAATAAATCCTGTGGTTTTTAAATGTTGGCAACCAATTACGAATTTTAAAATGATGTGAAGGTTCTTTCTAGAGGCCAACTTGAGGCCATGGCCACCTCCTTAATCATACCCCTACCAGTCTATAACCTCTAGTCTAGTAGGTTGCAATCAAAACTAAACTAAGAATACAAGCCCTGTGTCTCTATGCACAAAGCTCACAGGAAGCTCTCAGGAGTACCTGGATTCAGACTACTTTGGGTGCAATTCTAACAAGTTGCTTTCATCTCCAACCTAATAAAGGGTAAATAAGCCCTCATACTGAGCTCTACTTCCCATCCTTTATAGAAAATCTCCTCACAAGAGCTGTCCATATGGATCTCTAGTTCTTTTTCCATTTTCTCCATGGCTCACTCTAATCAGGCTTTCATCCCTACTGTCCAGAATGGCCCAGATGGAGCCAAATCCCCAGTCAGCACTTGCCTCGCCTGGCCCACAGCATCACCACACATGGTTGATCACTGCATCCGACTTGACACATGCTTGTCACCTGGCTTCCAAGACAACACTCATTCTAGTTTTCCTCCAACCCCATGGATGCTGCTCCTTCTCGGTCTCTTATGCAGGTTCCTCTTTATCTCCCTGTATTTACATGCTGATGCCGTTCTGACAGCTCAGTCCTTAGACCTCTTCTCCACAACCTTGGTAATCTCACTCCATGCAATTCCTCTAAATATCACAGATGTACTGTAGGCTCCTGTGTCTAATTCTCCATCTTGCTCCGGGTCTTCAGAATTACACATCTAACTATTCACCACCTTCTCTTGGATACCTATCTGACAAGCACTTTAAACTCTGCATGTCTAAAACCAAATTCCTGTTGTCTGCCCCTCCTCCCTCCTGAATCTGCTTCATGCCTAGTCTCCATCTCTATAAATGCCGACTTCATTCCTTCAGAATCTTTGGCCTTATTGCTTCCTCTGTTTGACACCCTACACTGAGCCATTGGCAAATCCTGTTGGCTCTACCATCAGCCTATCTAATACACCTAGAATTGAATGAATCCCTTCTCCCTCACAGCTCTACTTCTTGGGCCGAGCCACCTTCCCCTCCCACCCGGACTGTTTCAACAGCCCCCCTCACAAGCCTCCCTACTTCCACACTGTCCCCTACTATTCTCAGCAGGTCAGCAGCAATCCTGTGAAAATGTTAAGTCAAATCAGGTCAATCTCTGCTCAAACTGCTCCAATAAGTTCCAGTGGTACCACCGCCACATCTAATAAACACCTCAGCTACAAATGTTCAAAACTAAACTCATCCTCTTCCAGCATTCATTTTGTTCCTCCTATTTTTCCTCTCCCCACCAACCACACCCAAATAAGAAGCTTTATAACTCCTTCCTTTCATTCATTGCTGAAGATTGGCACCAAGCTTTAGAGAATCTACTTTCTTAAGAACTCTGAAATCCATTCCCTCTTCTTCATTTCCAAGAGTTCAAGCTTACTTTGTTTCTTCATCTGGTCTCTACACTTCTGTTCTCCACCCACTGCTAATCCTTTTTTAAAAAGCCAGTTTAAAATCCTTCTCCTAGCTTTCAGGGGGAAGCTCACACCCCTTAGGTTAGCACACAGGTACCCCAGTGCCTTTCTCCAGTCTTTGCACTTGCCACTCACTTGACCCATATAAGCCCTACCTTCTGTTTATATCAACAATGTACGTGGTCTTCCAAAACATTAAGATTCACAAAGACTTGGCACCAAGGATAACATTTCCCGCCCTCATCTTGTGTCTAGGAGACCCCTGACTATTCAAAGCTGTGTTCAGGCATCGCCTCCTATGAGAAGCCTTCTCTATAGTCACAGTCTGATTGATATCCCTCCCTTTTGTGCTCCTACAGCACTGTGCACGCCTTAACTCAAACACTTACACTGCCATCTACGGTTCACTCATCTCTCTCGTCTTAATAAACTACTACCACCTATAGAGAAGGGTCAACAAATAATCTATTTGATTGGTTTCCCTAGTTTCTAGCAGTATCATGTGAATTAAAATGTCAAGTAGTTTCAAAAGTCAAGTTACCTCCACAGCCATGATGATAATAGCAGCTTTCTTTTTGATTGTTGAATTGGCAGGAAGATTTATTAAAGAATGTACGCCCATTCCAAGACTACTAATAGGTGGAAGATCAAGCCAATCAGGATCCCTTATTCCTCCCATGCAATCTTTGGCCATGGGGTAGATAGTACCATTTCCATCTCGAAGAATAATAGGAGACTCCTATAATAGAGGGAAAATAATAAAATCTGGCTCCCAGTCAAAAATGGATCTTTGATTTTTACAACAGGTATATTTATTTTCATATTAGATTATGCTAACCAAATAAGAAACCCAGTATTAATTGTACTTGATATTCTAAATTCTTCAGTAGTTTAATAACAAGCAAATTAGAGCCCAACTTTAGGCTTTACAAAAATGCCAATGTTGTCCCATCAGTTTTCACAAGCAAAAGTAAGCCTCAGTACCTGTCCAGCAGTGAAAATGGCTACATTCCTCTCATTCTGGCCAAGGAAAGCAATGCTGCTTGTAGGGAAATTATTTTCCTGTTCTGCTTTTCCTGTCGCAAGATCAAAGATACAATACCGTACCCAATTCCCAGTCTTCAAAACAGCATGCACACCTTCAGAAACACATAAATGTAAAAAAAAAATTTATGCATCTTTAATAACCTCCAGTAAGTACCTGCCAAATTTTAACATCTCTGGTCACATGTGAAATGTAGATTTATCTCATTCCATAACATTATACACAAGGAACAAAACTTCCAAACACCCCAAATCACTTATTTTATGCACTTTTTTTAAAGTATATTCATTTATTTTGGGGGGGGAGGGGGGGAGGGGGGGAGGGGGGGAGGGAGGGGGAGAGGGAGAGAGGGAGGGAGGGAGGGAGGGGGGGAGAGAGAGAGAGAGAGAGAGAGAGAGAGAGAGAGAGAGAGAGAGAATCAATCCCAAGCAGGCTCCACATTGTCAGCATAGAGCACGATGCAGGGCTCTATCTCATGAGCTCTGAGATCAGGAACTGCACTGAAATCAAAAGTCAGACGCTTAACCAGCTGAGCCACCCAGGCAGCTCCTAGCCTACACCCATTTACTACACAAATATTAATAGGATATAAAGTATGCCAGGTGAAAATGTTACAAAATCTTTACCTTTGGAATCCACATTCACTGCCAATATTTCTGTTTTTTCAGGTATACAAAGCTTTTTAGGAGTCCTTTGGAAACAGTCAGGAACTTTTGGTGTCCCTCCAGTTTTGACAACCTGCATGACACAAAAGGAGCTTTGCTCTCAGAAACCATAACACACTCAAGTAGTCAGTGCCAACATTTACCTGCTGAGTGATCCCTCTACACCTACCTGCAGTTCATCAATTCTAAGTAACCTACAATCCTGCAGGAGAGAAGAAGGGTCAGCATCTGATCCAGAGCTGCTCTGACAGTTTGTGTTATTGGATGTTCCTGGAAATTTTACAGCAACATAGGCACCATCCACTTTTAGCACCTGGAAGTACAAGTAAATATGCTGAATATTACCACCAACTTATATGAAATTAATATGCAAATTATGTTCACTGAACTAATTTAATACTGAAGGCATTTAATTTCTTCTATTTCTTTAATGATCACCAAGTTATAAAATTAACCTAAACTGGGGGGGGGGGGGGGGGGGGGGAGGTGACCTAAACAGACTCACCAAAGCTTTATTGTTAATGTTTGTATCTGAGACTTATTTTCTAAAGAAAAACTGCACCACATAGCCAGCGCTTACAGTCTTTGGGATGTTTAGCAATCAGCTATAAAAATTAAGCATAACCCATGAAATGCTCCCCCAAAAAAGCTTATTATGCTTTTTACTAGTTTAGAGCCCCGCTGTGTGAAAGAACTTTTGTGACGATGATAATGTCCCGTATCTGCACTGCCCAATATGGTAACCATTATTAGCATAAGTGGCTATGAAGCACCTGAAATGGAGCTGATGTGACTGAGGAGCTAACTTTTTATGCTATTCAATTTTAATAAATTAGCCACATATATAGCTAGTGGCTACCATTTTGAACAGCATGGGTAGAGAGTCAGCAATGTACAGAAAGATGAGCACAGGACTTGAAACCAGAATACTTGAGTCCTACCTATGCTACTAACTGCTTCTGATTTTGAGCCAGTGTGATCTTCTCAGAAGAAACACCTGCCCATAAGCTACAGTTCTATTTTGAGAATCAAATGGAATCATGTATGAGAAAGGCCTTTGTAAACTGCAGGGCGTAGCATATCTACTCTTTCCCTAAAGTACAAATGAAAGACCATCAATTCAGAAACAAATGAGCAATCAGAAAAACCTTTACTTTGCAGATATAGTTCCATTTTGTTTTTCAGTATGTGTGGAGAGAAAGGTGAAACTGCATTTTAGCTGATGGACTCTACCCACTTGGGTTTCTTAGAAAGCAAGAAACCCTCTCCAGAAAGAAGGGAAAAGAAACTGGAAGTGACCTGAAGACAGTAAGATTTTTAAATGTCAAGGGAAGTTGTTAAGTCTTATGGAAGAGGATCTCTCTCTCCTTCAGAACTCTCTGATAGTTCCAAAAAATGGACTGCATCAAAAAGTAATATAATCTCTGCAATTTTTCTGCAAACCTAAAATTCTTCCAAAATAACACTTAAAAAAAAAAAGGCAATATATCACCATAAATACTCAAGAAGAGGCCTCATAATCATCTATTCATCTTTAGGGAACAGAAGCTATCTGCAACAGGCTAAGGGCTCACTAAAGGTGAGGAATGGAGCAGCTCTGAGGAAAGGGCTGATGAACACTCACCAACCATAAATTCTTGGATAACCAATACTGTTCTAGTTCTGGTAGTAACTAACTCTTAGACGTTTTGAACAAACCTTGCCAACAGGAACATTCTTAACATCTTCCACAAAAACGACTTCCCGAAGAGACCACTGCTCTTCGTTCACCTTTTCTTCCTCTTTCGGGGCAGGGGTGGACCGTCGTCGTTCTTAGACAACAACAAAATGGTAAGTACCAAAAAGAAAATGTGAAAGAGACTTTATAGATTTCATCTAAATATATGAAAAAAGATCATTTGTAAAGGGATACATAACTGAGATATCTAAATAACAATTCTGTGAACTACCACTTTATGAATTGACGTTTTATGACCAATTTCCACTTCAAATGACTTAGTAGCAAAAATCACGTCTGTTAATGCCTAATGATATTAACACTGCTGCAAACACACAAATTAGAAATAAAAAACTTATTTTGAACCCTTAAAATTAGAGTTATCTGATGAAGGTTAAAAAAAAAAAAAAAAGACCTGTTGGTCTGTTTTTAAAACTATCATGTAATTATTAAGTTTCAACTTCCTCAAGGGCAAAGCAAATACACTATAAGATAAATTTATTTTGAGGACCGTTCAAAAAACTCCTTAAATCCAATGTGCAGTAGTGAGTCTAGGTTTATAAATTCTGCAAATTCTGAGCACAAGTTGGGACCAAGCCATAACCAATTTATAATAAAAACAGTCTCCACAAAGGTGGGAAAATATTCTAATTAGTGGCAGTTATTTCCCACTATCACTGCAATGCATTTTACAAATTATAAACTCAAGAGAACTCTAAAAAACAACAGGAATAGGCAACACTGTAAATACTATTTTTTCATATAAATAAAACTGCTCATACACATAAAATCTAACTATTAGAAACAAAATTTATACAAAAAAATACTGAAAATGGTAGAAGTTGCCTCAAATCATAAACAGACTGCACCCAGCTCTCTGCCTGGGACCTTACTTTGACCAACGTACACTACACATAAAACTTACTATATGGCATTGATGCGCTGCTGGCGATTGAGGACGCGTCACTGCATGTGGAGGCCGGAGATGGCGGGGGACCCATTTCCGTTTTCACTGGTTCCTGCTTACTTTCAGGCCTGAGATTAGAAATAAGATTCTCATTATTAGGAAAATGAAATATTAGAACTTGTCAGGTGGTTTATTTTTTAGAATCAAGTTTATTCTTATAAGGGAATGAAATATTAAAACTTGTACAAAATGGTCTATTTCTATGACTCCAGGTACTGAAAAAGGTACACGGTTGCATACTTCAAATTCTTAGTAATATTTTTAAAAGAAAGGAAAGAAAACTACACCATATAAAGCTATCAACAACTTTGAACAATGATTCAGATAAGCTTTATCTATGAATAACAACAAAAACTACACTCAATTATTACAAGCTCAGGAGCAAACAAGTTTCACACTTCAGTAAACCCTGACTTGGACATAGCAATTTAATTGAGAAATGGTAAAGGAAAATAAATAAAATACCAACTAGATCTATCATTAATTTCTTAAGAGTTCAAAGAAGGAACTCAACTCGCATGGTTTACAAAAATTTATTCTTGAACCATCTGATGAAGAACCATCACCTGTTATAACCTAACTGAGAAATTACAGAATAAACTATCTTTTGTCACTGAATTCTTTCATTATACCTAGGAAGATAACTACAGTCAGCAACTATACAATATTCTACAGATGGTTAAAAAAATATATATATACACACACACACACATATATATATATATATATATCTTAGTCCATATATATATCTTAGTCCTTAAAAGGCAGAAGTCAATTTTTAGTCAGAAAAGTCACCTATTACTAAGAAATCTGTTATAAATATTGTTATCAAGGCCATCATCTTAACCCCCTCGTCTATTATCCCCACCAGGAATTTCACCTGAGTTTAGAAACAGTCCACAGTAAACCAGTATCATTTTCACCAGCATCTTGGCAAAGTGCTTAGTACAAGTACACGTGAACACTCATGGCTGCTCTGCAAATCTTGTGATGGTGGAAACAGGCTGATACTGACTAATCACTAGCATGCCATTAAAGTGAACGCATCTCAACACTTAGCAAAGAAGAGTCTTTCACATGAAAATGACTATGTTCTTAACACTAAATTTCAATAAGCTCTTTTACTAAGTTTATTCATATAGATGGCAAATTTCAAGGAAGATACTGGAAAACTTTATAAATTACACGATTCCAGTAGCATATTCTATGTGTTAAATATAAACTCATTTATATTTGTGCACATCAAAAACATTTCAATCACTCTTTACAAAATTTCATAAAAAATGAAAATGTGTTTTGTCACTTTTATTTTTAGGATAAAAATCAATGTAATTACAGAGGAAGTCTATAAATCTATTATGTATAACAAGACAGGGACAGTGAGAGAGAGATCACGACAACAAAGCAAAAAAGCCTTAATTTGGCATAAATTACAGTAGTGTTGCTTTATTAAAGAGTATTTGTTTAACTTATTTAGTAGTCATCCATTTTTTTAATTTTAATTAACTTATTTTAAATTCAAGTTAGTTAACACACAGTATAGTCTTGGTTTCAGGAACAGAACCCAGTGATTCATTCATTAGTGTAACACCCAGTGCTCATCCCAACAGGTACCCTCCTTAATGCCCATCACTCGTTTAGCCCATTCCCCCACCCACCTCCCCTCCAGCAACCCTGTTTGTTCTCTGTCTTTACAAGTCTCTTATGGTTTGCCTCCCTATGTTTTTATCTTATTTTTCCTTCCCTTTCCCTATGTTCACCTGTTGGGTTTCTTAAATTCCACTTATGAGTGAAATCATACGATATTTGTCTTTCTCTGACAGGAATCCCTGTGTTTTCTTAATTACAACTTGCATTTTTAACATTAAGAGAAATAGCAAAAAAGGTAGTAAATTTACAATCATTACACTCATTTGAGCAAACAAATTTCAGCATTGTAAAAACCTAAATGTATAGTACAATTCCCATTTCTTTTTAATGCCTGTTAAATAAAAAAAAAAAAAAAGACACCAAAATATTAAAATGTTGTTTCTGGAATGTGATGCTATTACTCATCTATGTTTCTATAATGGTTACATATTTTTATAAGATTAAGAAAAAAAAGTTACTTATAAACTTTATTAAAGGTTTGAAGTTCATGTACCAAACAACCAAATTACACCACACACAAATACTTATAGATGCTTCTAAAAGTACAGGTGTTAAGTAACTATATACTTGACTCCCAAACAATAAGCCAGCCTCTGTATGCGGACTCCACACAATTCAGTGGTAACTCTGTTCACATACCCCTCCACCCTGAAAGTCTGCAAATCCTTTACAGAACTTCCCTCTCCAGAATGTTAACTTATAAAATCCTTTCAAGGATCAAGATGCAGTTAAGACATTAGGTAGAAATTAAGATAATTACACAGGGAGAGAGGAGGGCAAAGATGGCCTGACAGAGATAAGGCTAAACATATTCTTCTTCCACACAGTAATGGCAAAGGACACACTCTAATGACAAAACAAAGATATCAAAAGAGAACGCTATATATGGTCATTCTAGCTGCTGAACATCAAGAACAACTATAATATACAAATATTAACCAAGTGGCAAACAGTAAATTTTACCAATTCCTTGCAAAACTTCTGGGCATCTTCACAAGACCTCACCACGGTAGAATTTTCTAGGTCACTGCACACCTCTAAGTCTGCCTTGACTACCCCTCTTGTATACATAGCAAACTAGAAACTGGTGTAAAATCACGATTCATTACAGTACAGTACTTACTTAGCTTCAGTAGTTTTGCTAGCTTTGTCCATGCTTTTCAAGCTCTCTGGAGATCTCAGTTGAAATCTACAGCTATCATTCATATTCCAAACCGACTCCATTAAGACACCAACTTTAGGAATCCCAGCACTAATTGAAAATGCAACTGCTCCAGCATGATAAAGAGGATTATTCCTTAAGCACACCTAGCAAACAAAAGAAAAATCATCAAGATGACATTTTCAAAACTAGAAGAGTTGTTCCAAATGCATAAAAATACAACACATGAAAGTATTATTTCCTAGGTTTTTCCAAAAACAATCTTACACAATCAAATAAGGCTCTTAAAGCATTGTCTTAAAAGCATTATCTCTATCAAGAATTTGTTCCCAAAATTAAGGAGCAGTAATTATTTTAGCACATTTGTTAAAAAAAAAAAAAAAAAAACTTTAACATTTCATGCAAAAGGGCTGCCTAGGTGGCTCAGTCAGTTAAGTGACTGACTCCTGACTTCAACTCAGATCATGATCTCACAGCTCGTGAGATCGATGTGAGTTCTGCGCTAACAGTGCAGAGCCTACAGAATCGAATCCCTGCTTGGGATTCTCTCTCTCCCTCTCTCTCTCTCTCTCTCTCTCTCTCTGCCCCTCCCTGGCTCACATGCACATGCTCTCTCTCAAAATAAACATTAAAAAAAAAAAAATTCATACAACCTAACAAATTTCACGCAACAAACATCCTGACCATTCTGCTATAAAGAAACAGAATAGAAATAGCAAAGAACTTTTTTTAAAGATTGTCATTAAAAAAATAACAAAATAATTACACATTCTGTCAGTTTCTTAACATCTGAAATGACTTTCCTAATTCACGATGCTATGTATTATACAGGCTCTATAAACTTCATCTCTATGGGGGTTTCTTTCCCCCAGAAGACTTGTTTTCTACAAACCAAAAGCTTCACTGGATAACAGAAGTTTTCTCTTACATTAAAAAAGAGTGTGTTGACGTCAATGTTAGAAGTTAATTGAGTGCAGGAGTAAATAACCTGCAACTTCTCACTGCCGAGGAGCTCCCTCAGGTCATATACTCTGAAAGCAATAACCTGCAAAGTGGCACCGTCAAACACACCAAGAATAGCTCCAAATGAGAGAGAAAGATTATTTCTGGACATCTCTTTTGAGTTCTCCAACAGCTCAATCTCATGGACATTCTGTTCAGTCACCCAGTAATGAAGTATTATGTTGTCCTTGACAGTGGCACATATGAAGATCATGTGGTGGTTTATAATTAACTGTAAGTGACACAGAAGACGCTGATACATTTGAGTAGTATCACAACTGGAAATCCTGGAGCAGAGTTGCAGTTCCATCAGATAGTTCTGTGTCACTAAATATAGATCTGTGGCTTAGAATGTACAGTTCATGAAGAGCTGACTTCTGGAAAAAGGTATGTCCTGCTGAGCTGTGACTTAAAGGGAAGTTTCACCCACAAATTTTCAGAGAAGACTGGTGAAAGCTTACAGTCTGAAAGAGGATCAATAAGAAAGAAGGCTGTATTTTAAAGAGAAATGTGGTAAGATTAGAAGATAGGAGGTTATTTATTAGTGCCTTCTTATAAAAAATAAATCACCTTAAAGACAAGGTGGTGTGTATTTGGGGTCCAGCATATAACGAGACGTGTCAATGGATAACTGCTAAATACATCATTCTCAACATTACGATCTCAGAGTGTAGGTGTAGCTGATAATTCTAAGTAATCAACAGTTAACACACGAAGGCTTTCCTTATTCTGTGGCTATGACTATCTTAAATCTCTAGTTTTCCACAGCTTTAAAATAAAATCTTAGTTCTATACCAAAATATTTTAATATACCTATCTCTTAGCAATTTAGTTCCAAGCTATTTCGTTTAAAAATTTTCTTCAGTGCACCTTTTAAGTGTTTTTTTCTGCTCTCTCTCTCTGTAGCAACATCATCCTCCATGCTAATAAGGCAAATGCGAGGATATCTTGCTATTGAGTGACTCCAGTGAACAAGGAACTTTAAGAACAACAGAAATCAGTAATTGGACTAACCAGGAAAAGGGGAGCTCTTTGAAGCTCCTGTCCAAAACAACTGAAATAAATAATGAAGGCTGAAGAAGAATATTCAAAATAATGGGTAATCACTAAACACTTCCCAATTGGGAGGCCAAGCAAGAAATAAGTCAGAATAAGACAACCATGACTAGGACCAAACAACGACGACGACAAGAACAACAACAACAACAAAACAACAACAACAACAAAGAGGCACAAACACAAAACGGGTATGTATAAGCTGGGTTTTGTTGAAAAGTAACAACTGAAGTAGTAACTCTTTAAGCACTTTATAATCCCTTGCACTTAGACAAATGGTAGTTTTTATTACACGATGTGTCATCTTGCACTCTGAATTTTTCTTTTCCTTATCACTACAAGGTGGGATAACTTGTATCTTGTATTTCCTAGATCTTACAAAATAGTCATTGTAGTGCTTGCTAGAATATACACCAAATTTTATCCTCAAGATAAACTACCCTCAAGATAATGAATGAAAAGAACAACAACAGTTCTCAAACTATTCTGGTATCAGAGCCCTTTTTCCCTGTTAAATATTACTGAGGACCCAAAAATATTTTGTTTATTTGGGTCCTATCTAGCTGGTATTTAATGTATTAGTAATTAAAATTGAGAAATTTTTAAATACTTCACAGTAATAAATGTCATGTTAATATAAACAATTTTATAAAAAACTGGTTTTCAAAAAAAAATAGCAAGAAAAATGGCACTGTTTACATTTTTGCAAATCTCTTAATGTTTGATTTAATGGAAGAGAGTTCGATTCCCACGTCTGCTTCCACATTCAATCTGTTGTGATAGTTACTTAGACTAAAGTGTATGCAGACAATTCAGCTTCACAGATATGTAAATGGAAAGAAAAGAAAGGGCTCTGCAGACTCCCTGAAAGAATGGAGGAGCCAGAAGTCCTTGAACCAACCACAATTTGATCCACTGAGGTATTAGAAAAATCACCTTCTATAACATAGAAGCCTAAAATCATCTCAGAGTGGAATCCATCTCTGGTGGAAACAGATCTGAGGAAGCCTCCTGCCCTATGCTGACAACATCCCCAAGAGCAGGATCTTTCAAAACTGCCTGGCTGTTTATCATCTGGGATGCTTGTTAACATAATCAACCCGAGGCCTTACCACCAGACAAACTGAAGGAACATCCCAGGAGCTCCACACTCTTGCATTCAAGTACCAAATGATTCTTAAAATTAGGCAAATCTGGAAACCCTGCCCCATAAGGAAACCTACTGTGACACTGGGGCAGAATCTCCATGTCACTCAACTATTGAATAAAAAAGCATATACATGCTATTGGAACCTGGTCCTTCAGATAACATTCATTTATAAAACTGCTTAGAAGGGAATTAATTAAAGAGGAAGAAAGTGATTTTGAAGAGTAACAACATCCCCTAATCACTTACCTGGGTACCCACAGTGATGTTCGGCATTGAAGAAATACCAGCACTAGATTTGGGCTTTTTATTTTTGGCTCTAGCCTTCTCTAACATTTTTTTCCTTTGACTAAAAGGGACTACACCCCTGAAAAGAAAAAGTATAAATTGGTCAAGCAAGCAGCAAAGAAGCCTATTAATCTGAAATTACATATAATATTTTTGCTTGTTGTATTTACAACTTATTCTTAATCATAACTTGCGCATAGCTTTAATACATAACTGGTCCTGTTTTTATTAAACCTTTAGGGATTAAAATTTTATAGAAAATCGATCACCTGAAATTTTCTTCCAAATAATTTTATTTCATTAGTAGATTCCCCTACATATTATTTCTGCCAATGTAGATTTACTAAACTCCTTAAAACACAACAGAAAAAATACATTTTAAAGTCCCTAATAGTAAAGGGATAAAGGAAGACACAAAATATACATCCAATGAAATACTGTAATTATATTTTATATTTAATTATATTTTAAGTAATACTGTTAAATGAAAAAGCATAAAAAATACCCGATAGCCTAGGTTCCCAACTATGTAAAAGCAAAGTACATATTTATGTATAGGAAAGAAAGATTTAAAATACTTCCAAATGCTAACAGTAGTTACCTTCAGGTTGCAGGATGATAGGTAATTTTTGTTTCCACTTTATACTTTTGTAAAATTCCATAATTACAGTCACTAAAGTATGTGTTACTTTTATAAGTTTTTTTAATGTTACTTTGTTCCAAAGTGAAATTTCCCTCTCTACAAAGCAGTATCTTTTGACCAACCTTCTCATGTTGGTATTCCACTTCTCAAAGCACCTATCTATGCACATAAAAGCATTCACTGATAAGGAATTCCCCCTCCCTGTGTTACTCACCACCAATATAAATTGTTCTCTAGCTGGGCACAGGTGTAAAGGGCACAGCAATGTAAAGAAACAATCCGTTCACCTTGAAGTTCTGAGTAAGTCTGTGCAGTGTGCTCTAATTTAGAAGCCACAGAACTTAAAGTTTCATCTACCCATGTAGCAACCTAAAGAGTAAAATATTAGAGGCTTAAATAAATAAGAAAGGACTGTGGTCAAAACTAGGAAACAACATACATACTCTACGGACTGCAATTCTAAAATGTTTTGAGCTAAATGCCAGAAAAATAAGTAAGTCAGAAAAGGCTCTTAATTAAGAATCTAAAATACTTTCCTTACACAAATAAATTGAAGTAGCAGCTATTGAAATGATCGTCTAAAGCCATCTCAAAGAAATTAATCAAAAGTAAACATTTGCTACAACAATTTTAAAAAGTATTTAGTGACTCTAGGGGCATCTGGGTGGCTCAATAAATTAAGCGTCCAACTCTTGATTTGGGCTCAGGTCATGATCTCAGTTTCATGAGTTTCATGATCTCACAGTTTCATGCACTGACAGCACAGGGCCTGCTTGAGTTCTCCCTCTCTCTCTGCTCCTCCCCCATGCTCGCTCTCTCTCAAAATAAATACATAAACTAAAAAAAAAAAAAAAAAAATATTTGGTGACTCTAAAGCCAAAGAGAATCCAAGGCAAAATACCCACATACTTCCCCAATCCATCTCGGACAGCTTTTGTTAGCACTTATCTCAAATATTTTGTCCTTCCCTTAAGGGAAAAAGCCACCTCTAAAGTTGGATTATAATATAGGGATAAACCAGCAACAAAAAGATTATATACTGGGATTACTCTCTTTAGGCTTGAGATGCTTTGAAGTTGTGGATTTAGAAAGACAGAAAATTAGAAGATGGAAAAGGGGCAGAGGGAGAGGAAGAAAACCAAGAACTGAAGCATGAAATGTTTCTCAACGAATGCAAAGTATTTCCTACCTTGTTATTTTCTGTAGCTACAGTTGCTCTTATGCTATTTGCAGACAGCAGGACTATCTTTTCATTGGTTAGCCCCAGAAATGTTGCTCGTGGATGATGCAGTGAAGGATTCTTAGAAAGCACAAGAAAAATGATCACTATTTTGTATGTTGATGTATAGAACCATTCGATGAAAGCTTAATATAAAATACCTGTGCATTTCTGTAAGGCTCAGATTCACTCCACTTCCACTGATAAAGTTCTCCTTTACTGCTGACAGCCAGAAGCTCAGAATATAGAGCCCCAATACAGATGAACTTTGTTCCATCCTATAAAGTAAAAAATAATACAGTAGTGTAAGTACAACTGGCCAAACCTAATCACTTTAATCGCTTCATTAAATCGGGATTAATTCAGTAAACATATAAACCACAGCTGTGCAAAGTCTTCAGCACAGCCTGTAAGGCCCTTCGTAATGCAGCCCTGGCTTCCTCTGTGAAATCACTGTCCTTCAGTCACACAGGCCTTCTTCCAGCTCCTAGACCATGTCCGCAGGATCCTGTCATGTCCTTGGTATTCTCTTGCTTTGTTTCTCAGTGACTCAATCCCTATCCTTAATCAAGTCTGCTCAAATGAAACCTCTGACCACACTACCTACAAAACCACCACTGTCATATTCCACCTCCTTACTCTGCTTTCTTTGTAGATGATAGCATTTCACAACTATACTACATTATGATAGTAATAGTATATTCACAATACTGTATTACTCATTTACGGTCTATTCACTTGGATAGAAGCTTTGTCTTGTTCACCACTGTATCCCCATTTTTTTAGAACAGTGCACATGGTAGGTGATATAAATGTGCCAAATAAATGAAGAAAACAATAAGCTGAAGCTGGAAAAATCAAGCGTCAAGACAGAAGACTCCTTTTCTCTAGACTTTTCCAAGCTGCTGAAACAAACGTCTACGTTGTTTTTTTTAAGGTGAGAGTTCATTTAGTTTTAAGGTGATGCACATGCCAGGTGTTAAATGCAATTAAATTCTAAAAATCTTTGACAATAAATGTAAATGAACAGTATCAATAATTTTTATGTTTATTTATTTTGAGAGCGAGAGAGCAAGAGCAGGGGAGGGGCAGAGAGAGAAAAAGAGAGAGTGAGCGAGTGAGTGAATGAGAGAATCTCAAGCAGGCTCCACACTCTTAGAGCAGAGCCTGACACAGGCTCAAACCCGTGAACCATGAGATCATGACCTGAGCTGAACCCAAGAGTCAGACCATCAACAGACTAAGCCACTCAGGTGCCCCAGTATCAGTATTATTTTTAACATAATGTTAATATGATCAGAGTCATGAAGCTACCCAGAAATCACATGGCAAAACTTGCCATTAAGAGATTTTTGGTTGTACTTTTGCTACTGGTCTAAGCACTGCTTCTCTTTGGAATTCTGGCTCTGGAGTATGCTAAACTAATGGTGTCATTTTGCTTTTCTGTCAAATTCCAATCTTATTTGGTCAGATGGGTTACACTGGTCAGCTAAAGCCTGTAAAGTCTGCCACGATTCATAATGTAACAACAGGTTATGCTGCAGAGGTGTACCGAAAGAACCCAAATTTTAATCTTCTATTTTACCAATACCAATCACCCCTATTGTCAAGTCACTTCCACAGAGGGATAGGAGAAACCAAATTCGAAACTCTGCAAGTTACCAATTCCTCTCTTATCCTTCGCCAAGCGTATCTGAAAACCTGTGTCTACTCTCTCCAAGGTGGCTGCATCAAATCCTAACATCTCTACCTCACACTTCCTTCTCCTCCCTTCAGTTAAAGGATGATGGAATCAAGCCAAGTGAGCCCCAAACCTGGATCCAACACCTATCAAGTATGTGACTCTGGGTAAGTTTTATAACTTCTCTGAACCCCCTTTCTTTACCTCTAACGTGGGTTTAATAATATATATGGGGGGAGAATAAAAGCCAAAAGACAGTAACATATATAAAGTAGACAGCACACAGCCCAGCACAAATTATGCTCAAATTCAACTATGATTACTCTGCCCCCAACTTCACCTTCTACTTACCCAGAAAAGCACAAGCTTGCTGAATATTCCTACTTCTAGATTTAACAAAAAAACACCATTCTCCTCTCCTCCCCACCTTCATCTCAGAGAAAGAACTGTCCTTCTCTCTTATTTAAGGGTAACCCCCACACACAGGATGTAACACTCTCTCATAACCCCAACAATCAACCAAACTAATCCTTCCTTCAATCCTACTCATGGTAAAGTGAATTGCTTGGCATGTTTCACCTTACCAGCTTTCACTCAGAGGTACAACTACACCTCGAACAGTCATATCAATGCCCCATGCATTTAATTAGCCCATCTTCTCTTTAAACTCTTCAAACCATTTGACCCTGTTCATCTGTTCTGGAATTTCTCCTGTCCCTATTCATAGGTCACTATTCCCTATTGGTCTTCCTTCTTTTTTCATGGCTATTTTCTTCATCTCCCTCATACCACCATCCACTCCCTGCCCCAGATTCCATCCACCCTGTTCCTTTATTCGAATATGCTCCACCCTCAGCCTGACAGCAGCCATTGGGGCATCATGCTTATTAAACATGTACATCTCCTACCTCCAAACTAACCTGTTGCAAGAGTTGTCTACTGGATGTCGTAAAGCACCCTAACATCTACAAAATAAATTTATCATCTCCTCCAAAGCTGCATATCCTTTGCAGTTGCTCTCTCCATGAATGACATCCACCACCCACCCTGTAACAGGAGAGACATGAAAACCTGGGCCCTCCCATCACCTCCTCTTCTTCTCTCTTAACAATGTAGTGACTAGTCAACCAGTACTGCCTTTGCCTCAAATTCCTTAGATTCTTCCCTTCCTCTATCTCCACTGCCATTACTTTAGTTGAGATGCTCATAATTCCCTTCCATGACAATTCTATCAGTCTCTGAACAGACTCCAGATTTTTCCTATTCCTATCTTTCTCCTACAATGCCAAGAATCTTCACCTCATAAAAAAACAAACAGAACCCCATGGATCCCATCATGTCACTTCTCTAGGAACTCTGTTCCTAGTGACTGCAGACCGTCTTAACCCCGTGGCAAGTTGCCCGGGGGCACTCACAGTCTTGCTCCATCTTGCTCTTCTCTACTCCCTACCCACACTGGATTTCTCATTGTTCCATAACCACACCGTGCCCTTTCCTGACTCTAGGCCCATGCTTGATATGCTTGGAATGCCTCTGCATCTTAGTCACTGCCTCCTTAACCTTAAAAATGCTGCTCAGATATCATCTCCTGTGTGAAGTCTCTACCAAATGTCTCAGGTGGCATTAGTCATTCTCCACTGTGAAACTCTAAGCACTGTATTCACACCTTCAAGTCTACCACTGATCACACACTGTGAACACATTATACTGTATGTGGATGTATGTCTTCCCCACTGAGAGGGGCCATATCATACTCACCTCTACATTCCCAAAGGCCAGCTTGGCACATGGCACACAGTAAGAACACTCTTATAACTGAATGAATAGATGAATTGTAACTTCTCCAAGTAAAATGCCTTGCCAGAGCAATACAATCCTGAACAAATCATCCCTACAGCAAGAACATGGCGCACAAAGCTTCTCAGAAGTGACTTTACCTACATCCTCCAAGACAGACCAACGTTCCCCAGGGTAAGTCCTGAATGAACTAACTGAATGCCAAAGGCTCTGAAAATCCATTACGGACAAATGTGGAAAATGTGTGTGTCCAACCAAAGGAAGATGATGGGATAATCACCTATCGCTTCTTGCCCAATTTAGATTTGTTATGTGAAGAAATACGAAACAATCAAACACAACAGAAAAGAACAGTATTTTAGCTCACTCATTTTATAACATCATACAAAACATTGTTTTTATTGTATTTATGAAATAACAATGGCTGCCTCTGAGCAAGTTAGGGCCTACTTCAACCCAACTGGAAAAAGTAGATGTGCATGTTTCCTGAAAGATCAGTACTTTGTAGCCCTATTTTTTTTTTTTTTAACAAAAATCAAGTCACTAAAAGTTGAAGCTGCTCCATAAGTTTGCAACTGTCTGAATAACAAGAAATAACTGAACTGAGGCCATCAATCAAACTAGAAATGTCTCCCCAAAAGGAGATCGAAATCTGCCAAAAATGATAGAAATTATGTAGGGGCCAAAACTGAAAAGAAAAAAAAAAAAAAAAAGGCATGTAGTCCAGCAGCAGTGTAAATTCCTGCTGACCACATCTATATTTAGTGACTTCTATTTTGAAAACGTTGGCCTTTCTATTCCTATATTTCTCCCATAAAACTTGGTTTTCATCTTTTTAAAAAAATGTTCCATCAGCCAACACTACCTCTCCCAGGATGTACCAGCACCAACAGCAACATTATCACATATTATGCCTGAAGTGGATGGAATATAACCAAGGGTTACAACGTGCAATTTGATCAACTTTAGTTATTCACACTTCATTTCTCTTTGCCTATCCACTTTCCCTAGTCTCCTTATGCCTGCCTTCGTTTCCTTTCTATGACAACTTCTCCTTTTAAATTATGTTTGTGACACATTTAGCTAATTCTTAACAGGTACTTACTACCTGCAACATCCAAGTGTCAATAACACAACAACAACAAAGACCTCTCCCCACTGAACTTGCCCTTCTAGAACCCTGAAGGTGAAGCAATATGATCAACAAGTTTGGTCAACTGGTTCCAACAGTGAGGCTGCTCCAAATAGCTTAAGTAAGGAACCAAATGTCATGGCCTATTTGCTCTCAACACCATTCAAACAAATGGAGAATCACATGCAGCTCTGCAATTCAAAAGACCAATGTGAATATCTTTTCTTTATTTCTTAGGCCATATGAAAACAGGTCCACGACAGTAAGGGAAGGGACTGCAAATTAACATCACTGACTTGCTCCATCAGTTTGTTTCTTCACCACCCACGACACAACTCTCACCACACTCTTCTCCAACAACTTGCTTAAAAATAAAGGATATGTGCGTGCTTTAAACTGAAAGCATTATGGGGCACAAAGCAAAGTTTTTATGTTCAGTTTCAGCAGATTTACTCAGCATGGATTTCTGTGTAATTACTCCTCCTTCTCCCTCCCACGTCTGTTATTCCCTCTTATCTGTGCATTCTCTTGGTAACAGTGTTTCGTGACTATAGCTGCGTCTTTTTTCCCTTATAAGTCACCTTAGATTCTTGTTGGAAGTAAGCTGGCATAAATATATATATATCTAGATATATCTAGATATATCTAGATATACAGCTGCATTTTACATGTAGACATTCAGCACATAGAACTAAATTTCTAGTCTGAGAAAAGTAAATTTCAGAACTGAGAAGTGAAATGAAGCTATGTGAGATAATCAGCTAATGGGAAGATTGCATCCTCTTACCAAAGTAACTGAATTATCAGAGCTACTTCCAGAAATATAAAGTACAAAAAGCAAACAGGAGGAAGGACAGGAATGAGGGACAGTGGTATGCTGGGGAGGGAGGGAGGAACGATGGATGAAGAGGCAGGGCAGCATAATAAAAAAGTTGACATTCTGGGGTAAAACTATGCAGAAACCAGTATAGATTTGGCTGGTTCAACTGTGAACATGAGGAACGTGGACTTAGAGGCCCTCCCTCCATCTCTCCCTTAGGTAGATACAGACAACCCATTAATTTTTTATTATGCTACATTATTATAGCAATAAAATGTTTTCATTTCTTGCATTTTTAGCCAAGGCAGACAATGGACGTGGTCGTATCTCTTTCAGCTTGTGCTCAACTCTGTACCAGCAGAGAATCCAGCGCTCAAAATCCTTACTGCCCCATGGACCCACTTGGAATACCCAAACGCTGCCGCTGGGGTCTCACCCGTCCATGACTTACAGAAACTGTTCTCTTTGTAGAACAAAGACCCTTTGTTCTCCTTGTTCTTTACACTTTATATATAATGGGTCATCTAATTCTCGTGACAATCTCACAAGGCAAAACCCATTATTATCCTCATCTTATACATGAGAAACAAAGGCCCAGAGAGGTTAAAGGTCTTAACCAAGGCCACACAGCTAGTAAGTGGCAGGGCCAGGATATGAACTCCAGCAATCTGACTCCAGAGTCCACACTCGGCAATCACTCTGGCCTCCTAGGATTCCCCAAAGCCGCCTGTACCTAATTCTATAATGGTACTTACTCCAAAGCATTAATATCATTGTTCTGCCTTCTACAAAACTATTACCCTAACACCTAAGCAAAAGGCCTAACACAAAGATTGCAGTGGGGCACCTGGGTGGCTCAGATAAACATCTGACTCTTGGTTTCAGCTCAGGTCACGATTTCACGGTTTGAGGAGTTCAAGCCCCGCGTTGGGCTCTGTGCTGGCAGCACAGAGTCTGCTTGGGATTCTCTCTCTTGCCCTCTCTGTCCCTCCGCCACTCACCCTCCTTCTCAAAATAGACAAATAAGCTTCAAAAAAAAAAAAAAGGAAGTATGCATTTAATCAAGGCTACTAAATTAATAACGACTGACCTTCACCTGTCTTCATGAAGACATCCTTATAATAATTTCTAATTTTTGTATTTTTAAGGTATTGAAAAATTAATAAAGGAAAAATTTTTATGCCTACTTAACAATTTTTAAAACTTTTTCTTTTTACCTTTCAACCCCCTGCCTCTAGTACTCACCAATCTGTTCTCTGTATGTATGAGCTTGGTGTTTTGTTTTGTTTTTGTGATTCCACATTCTTATATAAGAGTGGTCATATAGCATTTGTCTTTCTCTGACTTATTTCACCCGCCATAATGCCACTGAGGTACAATCCATGTTGTCACAAATGGCAAGATTTCCCTTTTTTTATAGTGGAACAAAATTCAATTGTATATATGAGTATATGTATGTATTATATCTTCTTTATCATCCACTGATGAATACTTAAGGTTATTTCCATATCTTGGCTATTGTACATGCTTCAGTGAACACGAGGGTGCACGTATCTTTTTGGGTTAGTGTTTTCATTTTCTTTGGATAAACACCCAGAAGCAGAATTGCTGGATCATATGTTAATTGTTTTTAATTTTTTGAGGAACTTCCATACTATTTTTCAAAGTGGCTGTACCAATTTACATTCCCACCAACAGTGCACAAGAGTTCCCAAGTATGCTCTTATACTAGCTTTGACATTTAACTCAAGGAATAACTCATAGAAATATTTAAAGTTTAAGGTTACCTGAAATATTTTCAGTTCAATATTAACTATAAAAGGCTTAAAGAGAACACTCATTCTACTATGAAAGAAACTTTATTAGCCTACAAAATGGTGAAACTTTGAAGAAACTGCTGTTTCTCTAAATAGGGAGTAGGGAAAAGTCAGTACTAATCCAGAAGATAATTAACCAATGGAATTTCTCATGTACCCCAACACAATGAAGAGTGAAGATACTATGGTTACTACGCAAACTTCCAATTTAAAAATACTGGATTAAGTCATTTCTGAAGTTAAGCTGGCAGGCATTCTTTAACCCTCCTCACCCAAAAAAGAAAGAAAGAGACATTACTTCTAAGTAGTGAATGCTGACAACACCCTTTATCTCCCTGCACCCTCCACCTGACACTTGATCACACATCAAGCTCCCCTCCACCAAAACCCTTGTACTTCCCAGGGATCACTACCGCCAATTTTGGGGGGAGGGGGTGGGTGGGCAATATGGTCAACTACTGGTATTTGTTGATAACTATGATAATGCTTAAGAGTTTGATTAGGCTTAAGCTATTTTTTCCCTAAACTGCATTTTTTATATCTAAATTTCAATCATAAGCTAATAAAAAGTAGATCTTTTCCAGTGCAAATATTTTAAATTAGGGGTTTAATAGGAAAAAAAGGTACAGGAAGGATATATTTTGCTTCACACACTCCTATTCCTCCTTGATGTCTAAACATCAAGGAAATAACACATTAAGTGTTATTAAGTCTGCACAGTCTCAAGATATCACGATGTACTTATTAACTGTTTCTGAAAACAAGCTGTACTAAAAACATGCCTATTAGTAAAGAGCAACAAAGAGTGTCTAAGCCTAACAGAGCATACGCTGGCCAGGGAAAAAGTTTGCTAGATTTGTACTGTTTAAAACGCTTATTCATCAAAAACAGTACATGATAAAGAAGCCCAGACTAATATATATGCGATGGTACTATTAAAACAAGATTCACGAATCCTCTCTTACTTCCTGCCAACATGGAAGTAGACACAGGCTAATATGATCCAGGCAAGAGAAGTAGGAAACACAGAACAATGTACGGAAGAGAGGGGGAAAAAAAGCCCTAGGTTTAAATCACCTTCTACCATACCACACGGAGTAAAAGCAGAACTTAGGACATGTCTAGTTTTATGGAAAGAAGTAAGAGAATGCCAATACAGGGAAAGTTTGTCAGCTGCCAAAGAAAACAGAATAACCTTTGCTTACAAAGAGACTGATTAAAATTCATGTTCCTTCTTGTATTCAAGCTTTCCACATGAGCTGAATACAGAAGAAAATAAATGAACTACATCAAGATTCGCAATAACTATGAAAAATAAATTTAAAAGTTAAACAGTATTTTCCTTTAATATCCCAAATGCAAATTCAACTCCAAAAAAAGAAAAAAAAAAATCTCTATCAGAATCTCCTTATCTGTTAGAGATTAACCTCAAAATTTTTATGTTCTTTTCCTCCTACTTAAGAAAATTTCCTGCCCACTGGCTCTGGAAATAAGAAGAAAAAGGCACATCAAAAGAGAGGTGAAAAACATGGCTTCCTGTAGGAGCCATTACCAAGCACTCAGGACAAGGAAACCTACACAGCATCAACAGGATCAGACACTATGTTTCCTCTGCAGCAGTGATGGATTTTTAAAGATTCACATCAACTTAACAAATCCTGGATGCCTTCTAGAAGCCAGTCACTGTACTTTTCAGGATGCAGAGCCGATCTCCCAGTCCATTCCTGTTCAGCCTACTTTGTCTCCCACAGCATTTAGAGCAAAGGGTCTGTCAGAATTCAGTGCCATGAAACAGGGCAACTAATTAGTCAAAAGAAACACAGATCCCTATCTTGCCCTGACTTGTGGGCTTCTATCAATGACCACAAATTTGCTCTGCAGTAGCAGGGGTCCACTTGACATTATAAAACAAATTTCTACCAAGGGTTATCAGTTACTGGCAAAATTATCACCAAAAAAGAAGTTCTGAAACAGAACGCTGATGTGTTATCTGGAACTACCATTCCGATTTCTCCAATTTACTTCATCAAGTAGAAAAACAACAACAAATAATAGCACCACTGAATCTACATCTAAGATGACTCCTGTAGTGCCAAATAAAGATGTTCTATGTATACTTTAAAATAAAACAAAAATATCACTTATGTCTCGTGTGTGTGTGTGTGTGTGTGTGTGTTTTACATAATGGTAGTACAAGGGCTCCTCCTTGGTTCAGCTGGTTAAGCGTCTGACTTCGGCTTAGGTCATGATCTCTCGATTGGTGAGTTTGAGCCCCTTATCAGGCTCTCTGCTGTCAGCACAGAGCTCACCTCAGAGCCTCTGAACCCCTCACCCTCTGCCCTTCCCCAACTCATGCTCACTCGTGCGTGCTCTCTCAAAAATAAACAAGTATTTAAAATAAAATAATGGTAGTACAGGGGCGCCTGGGTGGCTTGGTCAGTTGAGCATCTGACTTTGGCTCAAGTCATGATCTCACGGTTCCTGAGTTTGAGCCCGGCATTGGGCTCTGTACTGACAGCTCAGAGCCTGGAGCCTGCTTCAGATTCCGTGTCTCCCTCTCTCTGCCCTTCCCCTGCTCACACTGTCTCTCTCTCTCAAAAATAAACATTAAAAAAAATTTTTTTTTGTTTTTTTAAATAATGGTAGTACAAAACTCTGAAATAAAATAGAAACCTTGGTGGGGGAGGGAGGCAGTTGGGT
Organism: Neofelis nebulosa; assembly: GCF_028018385.1. Taxonomy (NCBI): domain Eukaryota; kingdom Metazoa; phylum Chordata; class Mammalia; order Carnivora; family Felidae; genus Neofelis; species Neofelis nebulosa. The sequence goes on from NC_080795.1 coordinate 48,259,822, forward strand.
TTGCCAGGAATCCATTTAAATGGAAAGGGTGGGAATCTTTCCAAATACCTTATCAGGCCACCACTGCAAATCTTCTCCTAGAGATACTGGACTTTGAACGGGTGTATTCTTCTTATCCAAGTTTGGCTCTCCTTCCTTGCTGGTAGAGCCCCTTTCATTATCAAATGAGGCTCCATCAAGCCACCTTCGTTCACGTAAACGTAAAACGGATTCACGTTCACGCAACAGCTCAGAGTCTCTCTCTAAGGGAAGAAGGAGAACTGGTATGCAATTGGGTCACACCAGTGGGATAAAAGTAAGCCACTCTCTAGTAAAGACCCTTCAGGATGCAACTAACAGCAGTTTATCTACTCACAAAAATTTAATGTAAATGTATATCTAGTAAGCCTGACATGCAACATTCAAAACATTAACTCTTTCAAGTGAATCTATGAAAATTATAAACTAGCATTTTTGAGAACTATGTAGAGGCAGACTTTTTTGAATTCCAACTACTAATTTTAGAACAGAATTACTTTATTTTAAAATGGATTTTTAATGGAATTGAAAATTTTTGGCTTTCATTAAAAATGGTTACCATAACTTTATCTACTAGATAATGTGCATAAATAAGAATTTCAATATATCAGATACATATGTAAATCAAGAGTATTTAGTAGAATGCCTTACAAAAACAAAACCTTATACAAACAAGGAAAAAACCTGAAAAGGATAAAATATAAATCCATTAACATTAACTATAAAAATGTTAATAATTCAAGCCCTTGTTCAGAGTAATCTTATAGACTGGATGTTCATGGTCAGTTTCATTCAAAAATTTTTGAGAAACAGACAAGCTTCTTTTTCTAACTATCTTTATAGAAAGATAAAAAGATTTCCTTACAAAAATGCTTCCCCTGCAATTGGCCTTCAAACTCTCTACAGACAGTTTGTTGGGGGGGGGGGGGGGGTTGTTTGCTCATTATTTTTTTAAGTAAGTAATCAAAATATACTTCCCAAGACTTGGATAAGAAGGATTAGAAACAACATTAACTTGAACCATATGAAACTGCCATCCATGCAGGTCAAAATGGAAGCAGCAGCAATTTCATATGGTTCAAGTGAAAAGCAATGCCTACACAGAATGACCAAAAAAAGGGGAGAAATTTAGAAGGAGTTATTTGTGCTTGATATTAAATATCTGAAAATGAAATGTTTGATAAAGGCAGTAAAGTATGGATTTATTTAAATTTTTTAAAGCTATTACGTAACAGGTTCAGTATATTTTAAGATCATCATAGGTTTATTATTTTTAAACTCTGCTTTTAAGTACTCGATATTTGTAGCAAGGTCTTAATAAAACATAGCAATTTTTCCAGTTTACTAATGATCAGTAGATAATATAACTGATTCTTGTCTGTTATTTGAATCAAGCAGTTTTACATTCCGGAAACTAAAAAAATTGACTTAATAAAGTTAAAATACAAGTTAAATCTATACCAACATATACAGAGAAAAGTCTTACATTCACAGGATTTCAAAATCTTCTAACCTCTACTATGTACTATACCTTTCAAGAATTTCAAACTTTTGAAAGTAACATTTGATAAGCTATACATTTCCACATATTAATTATTGGCCAATCCCATTTCTATTAAATTTTTTCATACTTCTCACTTCCATCTAGCCAGGATTTAAAATGAACAGAATAATCACTTTATTTTAATCAAATAAACTAAAGAGACTTGTTTTCTGAATGCTGCATGTCACTGTAAAGTAGAATTCTGCTTTTAGTTCAGAATCCATTTTCCTAATTAAAAATACAGTTAGGTAAGTCAAATCCCTTGACAGGTATTCCACAATGTAGGTAAGATCATCTCTAAAGTGAAGTACTATTTGTGGCTCTTCCAAATCAAAAATAACTAGTTTAATACCAAAGCATTCAAAAAGAGTAATAAGTATTAACGCATAATTACTACAATATTAAAAGTTAAAACATAGCGAACTCTATCACTATGTCTCCATATAGCCAGCCAATGATCACAAAGAAATAAATGCAAAATTACCTCGAGATGAGCCTAGCCTGGAAAGCGATGAACGACGAAAAGAAGGATAACCAAAATAGCTAATGTCTTCAGAAAACATGGCATCTGCATCAATAATAACACTTGGGTGGGCAGAATGAATGTCAGCATCAAGAAGAGACATAAGATCCTCTATAAACAGAAAGAAACATAAATAAAGCAGATACAGAAAATATCTGTAGACCACTGAAAGGTCTCTGAAAATTAAATCAGATTAGAATGAGATGCAGACTACTGACATACCCTGAGGAAAAAGTCCTAACTACCTAGGAAATAATGTTACTAATAAAGATTTTAGGGAACATCAAATGCATGAATGTCACTTGGGCTACCTAAATAATCACAAGAAAAAAAAAAAGATCTCTATTAAGATATTTGTAACATTAGGGGCGCCTGGGTGGCTTGGTCGGTTAAGCGTCCGACTTCAGCTCAGGTCATGATCTCACGGTCCGTGAGTTCGAGCCCCGCGTCGGGCTCTGTGCTGACAGCTCGGAGCCTGGAGCCTGTTTCCGATTCTGTGTCTCCCTCTCTCTCTGCCCCTCCCCCGTTCATGCTCTGTCTCTCTCTGTCTCAAAAATAAATAAACGTTAAAAAAAAATTAAAAAAAAAAAAAAAAGATATTTAAGATATTTGTAACATTATAGATATAATGTAGCCAAAATCTAAATGCAATCATTACATATTTGGTAATAAGGGCATCAGAAAACAACTTTCCAGAGTCATCTGTCAGACAGTGATAAAGCCATGCATATACATCTATGTCTTTACTGGGATAGAACACAAGTCCACTGAGCAAAAACATTTCCCCATTTTCCCTAAAAAGTATTTTACAAATTAAACACTACAGTGAGAAATACCTACCACCTTGGAAAGAACCGTCAGAAAACCCATTGTACTTTATAATTCCATTACCCACTCAAAAAAAAGTTTCTCCCTCTAAAGCTAAGAAAACCATGATGGTGATCCACCAACCTCCAGGCAAATAAGATTCACTGGCTGTATCATCCCCATCATCTCCATCTTCATCATCCCGGCTAAGTAAATTATTTACAGCAAGGTTTACATCAAGATTTGTTCGCTGAAGTTCCCGAATAATGACACTTCTGGATTTGCCTTGTAAAACGACCTGGGCCTGAAGTAAAAAATAAAGAAGAGTGCTATGCTAATTTTCTTGTGACTATACTTTTATCAAAATCAGCTTTCTAGAAGCAGTATTTCACAATTCATGCTGCAAGTCATGACTAAAGCCCAGTACATTCAGTTAAGTCCTTAACTGAATATTGTTCTGCTGCCTGTGTGAAGTGTTCCACAAAGTCCATACCTGTGAAATCAGCTCCTCTGGAATGACAGAAGCAGGAATAACTGGCTGGGGCTGACTGCCCAAAAGCCCAGACCCTCGATCCCGCCCAGTCCGAATAACTCGGGTCTGTCGGCGGGAATCTCGAGCTCCAGCTGAGGACCTTCCAGAAGACCCTCCTCCACTTCCACCTACTCCAGAACTCCATCGACTTCTAAAAAAAGGAGAGAATTTAAGACAATATTTTTAACAGTCATTCTGAATAGATCACTTTGGGTCTCACGTTCATTCCCCTAAGTGAAGACAAAGCTATTTGTCTAACTGACGTAACAGTTTATTGTATTTTAATAGAACAACAGAACTGAGCCTCAAACTAAAACTGTTTGTGTTTTAATGCTTAACTTACATAAAATCACTCTTCAGAAAGATAAGTATCACATTTATGCATCTTTTGATGTAATGTTTTAAAGCTCCACATACCAAATATTTCTAGTCACAATTCTAAAATGTGTTATAGGACACACCTTGCCTCTACCTGGAAGACTCGTCAGACAATAACTACCAACAACATGTTACACAAAAAGTGTAATTCAGAGTTTAGGGTTCAAACTGCTTTGCATGGAATAAAACATTTATTTGGCAAAGGTATTAGTCCATTGATATTTAGCACTATTAACCACCTTAACCAAGGAAAAGTTATTATTTAAAAGTCATTAATTTTTTCTTGAGTATGAGAAAACTTAGAAAAGTCATGACATTTCCATCTTTACTTATTGCCCCGAACATGAGCATTAAGCATTTTCAAATCAACAAAGCTAGATAACCATAAACAACTGCTTTTCTGTATTCAAAGAAAATGTTCTCACAAATCACATTAGCCTTAGAAATTATGACAGTGCCAGTCTATTTATGTAAAAAAAATTTTTTTAGTATAGTTGATGCCTCTTTAAAATGAATCTAGTATTTAGAGATCATTCAATCTAGATAAAGGTAATTTATTCTCAACTATTATGCATGGTACTCATCTAAGGCTGAAACCTTCAACTTGCCCACGCAGATTTAGTTTAAATATGATTTTCCAAGTCTTTTGTTCCCTTACAAATGTCTGACTATATTAACCATAACAATTCTAATATACAACAAACTACTGGATCTCTCTTCTTACTTAACTGGAAAGCACAACCTATGTCTAAACAAATAAAAAAAAAAACTTTTAAAAAGTTTCCTCAGTAAAATGGAAAAAGAACAAATCTCCAGAAAACCTGGTGTCATCCTTTTTGATGGTTTTCTTTTTTTTTTTTTTTTTTTCCCAACGCTTTTTTATTTATTTTTGGGACAGAGAGAGAGACAGAGCATGAACGGGGGAGGGGCAGAGAGAGAGGGAGACACAGAATCGGAAACAGGCTCCAGGCTCCGAGCCATCAGCCCAGAGCCTGACGCGGGGCTCGAACTCACGGACCGCGAGATCGTGACCTGGCTGAAGTCGGACGCTTAACCGACTGCGCCACCCAGGCGCCCCACTTTTTGATGGTTTTCTACACTTGTTGATGCACTGTATCAATTGTTTATGTGGTATTTGTATCTACAGCCTGAGAACTGCCCAAGATAATTTTAGAGAAAAACATTATTGTGCATTCTCAGGACTATACTATGAACCATCATTTAATCTCAGTTATGCAATAGATGTCATAAATATAACAGTAAAGAACCATTCATAGACCAAAAGAAAAACTAAGGTGCATTAAGAGTACATTGCAGTAACAAAAAGGAAATTTAAGAAAACAATTCCACTTACAATAGCATCAAAAAAAAAAAAAACAAAAACCAAACAAAAAACAGTACTTAGGGATAAACCTAACCAAGTAGGTCAGACTTGTATATTGAAATCTACCAATCACAGCTAAGAGAATTTAAAGAGGGCACAAATAAATAAAAACAAACCTCATGCTCCTGGACTGAAAGACTTAATATTGTTAAGATGTCCACATTACTCAACGCAACCTACAGATTCATTATAATCCCTATCAAAATGCTAAGGGCATTTTTTGCAAAAATAGAAAAATTCATCCTAAAATTCATGTAGAGGCTTGAGAGATCCTCAAGAGCCAACACAAATTTGAAAAAGAAGAAAAACAAAATTCTAGAGAACTCATACTTTGTGATTTTGAAACATTATTCCAGAACTACCATAATTAAAACAGTATGGTACTGGAATAAAGACAAACAGACCAATGGAACAGAATAGAGAGCCCAGAAATAAACCCTCATATGGTCAAATGATCTTTGATAAGGGTGCCAAAACCACTCAATGGGGAAAGGACAGTGTCTTCAACAAATGACACAGAGAAAATTACATATCCACAAGTGAAAGAATGAAACTGGACGCTTATGTTATACCACATGGAACAATTAATTAATTTACTTATTTTTTATTTAAAAAAATTTTTTTAATCTTTACTTATTTTTGAGAGAGAAAGAGAGAGAGAGAGAGAGAGAGAGAGAGAGAGAGAGCGAGCGCAGGGGAGGAAGAGAGAGAGAAGGAGACACAGAATCCAAAGCAGGCTCCAGGCTCTGAGCTGTCAGCACAGAGCCCAACGCAGAGCTCGAGCCCACAAACTGCGAGATCATGACCTGAGCCGAAGTCGGACACTTAACCAACTTAGCCATCCAGGCGTCCCTGGAACAATTAATTTAAAATGATTCAAGACCTAAATATAAGACCTAAAACTATAAAATTCTGAGAAGCTATAGGGGAAAAGCTTCATGATGCTGGATGTGGCAATGATCTCTTAGATATGATACCAAAATCACAAGCACGGAAAACAAAAACAGGCAAAATAACTATATCAAACCTAAAACCTTTGTGCTTCAAAGGACATAATCAACACAGTGAAAAGGCAACATATAAAATGGGAGAAAATATTTATAAATCATGTAACTGATATAAAGGGTTAAAATAACCCTATCGAAGTATACATCTACTCCTGAGCAGACCTTACAAACTCAAATCTCCATGAAGGGTAGACAGATTACATTAATAAATGAAGTCAAGATAACAGGGAAGAGTGGAAAGTATCAGCCTACCTAAAACACCCAAGTTCACTGCTGGATTCATCCATCAAAACACCAACGGCTGCCATTTTGTAATCTCTGCTCCACAAACCCTGAACTGAGGTGTTGAAAGACATTTGTCAAAATATCTCTGGTTTGTCCATTAACCTGTTACCATGGAGGATACCATGTTTTCCCACTCATACCTGCTGTGCAGGGTTTCTTCTATCAGAATCCAAACAACCTTCCAGAGTCTCCCTACTTCAAATTGCTCTTTTACATTTCTTTCTGTAATCAATTTGCTATACTGAACTAAACATACAGTAATATAAATTTATCAGTGGTCAAAAAACACAGTACTGGAATGAGCGATTCTTGATATCTATAATTTTAGTAAGCTAGTAAGCTATATATTGTTTAATACTAAACGCAAAAGCCCTGGGGCACCTGGGTGGCGCAGGTGGTTAAGCCTTTGGTTGAACCTGACTTTGGTTCAGGTCATGATCCTATGGTTTGTGAATTCAAGCCCCCCATGGGGCTCTCTGCTGTCAGTGCAGAGCCCACTTCTGATCATGTCTCCCTCTATCTCTGCCTCTCCCCGCTCACACTCTTACTCCCTCTCTTCCAAAAATAAACATTAAAAAAACAAAACAAAACAAAAACAAAAACAAACCAAAAAAACCTCCAAACTCCTGGGGAAACCAGTTTCTACTACCTATACTTTGCTCATCAAAATTAATCCTACAATTCTGATCCCATTACATAGCACTCAAGGTAACAGAATGACTCAAAATCAACTGAGGAAATCACGCCATAGGAATTAGTCCACAGCTTGCAAACTCAAAGTCAAGGGCCAAGCTTTGTCCATACAGCTGGTTGGTTAGTTAAAAAATATATACATAAAACCCACGGTTTGTGGGATCAAGCCTCGCATCCAGCTCTCTGCTGTCAGCATGGAGCCCGCTTTGGATCCTTTGTCTCCACCCTCTCTCTGCTCCTCCCCCCCGCCCCCAAAAAATAAACAAATAAACTTCCGGGACACCTCTGTGGCTTGGTCGATTAAGCATCCGACTTCAGCTCAGGTCATGATCTCGTGGTTTATGAGTTCAAGCCCTGCATCAGGCTCTGTGCTGACAGTGCAGAGCCTGCTTCAGATCCTCTGTCCCACCCCCCCCACCTCTCTCTGCCCCTCCCCTGTTCTCTATCTCAAAAATAAACATTAAAGAACAAACTTTTTAAATAAACTTTAAAAAAGAGCTTATACACACATAAACACCACACATATGCTATATACATATGATTGGTTATGTGTGTCCCTGTGTATATATTTATTTACATAAAAATATTAATTAGTTCTAATATTTAAGCCAAGATGTTCACATAGGATAGAGAATTGCAGCTTTCCTTGGGACAAAAAAAGGGGTGGGGGTAAGGGGCACATGGCTGGTTCAGTCGGTGGAGCATGCAACTCTCAACCTCAGGGTCATGAGTTCAAGCCCCACACTGGGTATACAGCTTACTTTAAAAAAACAAAACAAAACAAAACAAAACAAAACAAAACAAAACAAAACCAGGTTGGAGGGGACACAGAAGTTTGCATTTGGCAACAATGACTCTGTATTCTCCTATGGGAATAATCAGCTGATCAGCTGCCTCCTCTAAAAATGGGGCATTCGCTTAGTCTGTCACAGTCTTACTACTTACCTACTATCTTACCCACCTAGCCAGCTTCAATTATTATTTACAGTGACCTACCTGGCTTTTACATTCCAAATCCAGTGCTAATTACTAACTCAGATGAGACTCCAAAGGAAATATAGTAGCTCAAATGAATGAAAAGCAGCTTACACCTATCACCTATTATATCCAGTGACCTCAAACAGAATAAAAAGACTTTAGATACAAATACCTCCATTTAAAATTTACTACTGAGCACAATTAACTCTCTTTCCCAAGTAAATTTGGTGTTCTTACCCTTATCCTGGTCTGAAATGAGTTGAACAAAATTACATCGGAGATTTTTGAAATATTTCCCAGGATAAATCTTGCTAGTTATGAAAGGGAGAAAACAGGAGGAATGAGAAATCTTTAACACAAACACCTGCCAACAGTGAAAAGGCCAAAGGGAACAATGCTAAAAATCCCATAAATTCTGTGTACTATGCATTCCTAAGAATGATCGGTCAAAATAAATGATCAATTCTCAATTATCTATGTTAATGGAAAAAGAAAAGCCAACTATCCCCAACTCTTCCAAATGTAGCTCTCAGATACAGTCCATTCACTCCCTGATTCACAACCCAGAGGGAGCAAAACTGGACTCTGAAGGAAGGGCAGGGGGTAGGGGTGCCACAGTCTTCGGGGATGGTCCCTTTCATATTTGACTGCATTTGGTAAATTTGTGGATAAAAATCCCCTCTGGGAGACTTAAGCTCTGCCTTCCTTGATTCTCTATGACATGTTATAAATTGCAAACTTCTTTAAAGTTCACTGTAATCAACACAGAAAGAGGAAAAAACACCCATTATACAACTCACAGAAAAAATATATTATGAAGAAAAATATTTTTGACTCTATAAAATTTAATTTACAAAATAACTTGATCACAATTTCACCATCAACAAACTGAGACTTTTCAGAGGCCAAACAGAAACAATTAGCCCTTAAGTGCTTATGCTTTGTGGACATCTGCAGGACCAAATAAAGGTAAACAAATGACTGACAATGACTTAGTGGATGCTGTGATACCTGTGACATTTCTCAATACTTCAACCCATGAAACACGAAAGAAAGCTCACACAGAGTTTATTCTGCGCATGTGTTTGGATGAGAGAGTGAGGGACAGAAAAGAGTGGGTGCACAAAGCAGTGTGGGCAAGGATAAGAATGGAGGACTCAAAAATTGCTTCTCTCTGCATTTTAAACTCTTAAGATTAGCCCTAATCTTCTTCTGAAGTATATCTACAGAGGTTTCATTCAAGATCAAATATCCTATACTTTATTATTATTATATTTGTCACACATTTTATCAGGAAAGTCCTAAAATTCCACTGCTATATTTCAGTCACTCCACTATAATTGGTCATATCCAACTTTTATTTATAAAGAGAACTTAAATCCAAGACAAACTGAGCAACACAATAGTAATGAATTATAAACTAAAGAATAAAACAAATGTTAATGAGACCATAATGATACAAAGAACTAAATAGAAATAAACAAGAAATAAATGGACAAGGAAGGAAAATTCTTTACAAATTCCAATTAATAAATATAAAACAAATGAAAATTTAAAAAAAAATTGGAAATTAAAAAAAAATATTTGGCCAACACCACCGAAATAATTAAGGCAAAAAATCATTGTGCTAAAATCAAGCATAAAATAAGTTACATAGTCATCAAGATCTCCCCACAAAGTACACATTAATTACACAGAGGAAAATAGTAACTTAATATAATTAAGAAACCTGGCAAACACCACCTTAACTAATGAGGGGTAACCTTATCATCAGATGAGACATACCAACATCATGCACCTCCTGACATGATGCACCGAGAAAGGCCCATCATTACTTCTGTGCATTCTTGCCAAAAATGCATCACCTGCAATCCCTATCAAAACCTCAGCAAATTATTTTGTGGATACCAACAGACTAATTCTAAAGTTTATGTGGAGAGGAAAAAGACCTAGCATAGCCAACACACAACCCTGAAGAACTACAAAGTTAAAGGACAGACACTATATCTAACCTCAAGATTCATAAAGCTAGGGTAATCCAAATAGTGTGCTATTGGAAAAAAAAAAAAAAAGACAAACAGGTCAAAAGAACAGAATACAGAGCCTAGAAATAGACCCCAATCCCCCACATAAATACAGTCAACTGATCTTTGGGTCAAGGGAGCAAAGGCAACACAGTGGAGCAAGGACAGTCTCTTCAACAAATGGTGTCAGAACAAATGGACATCCATATGCAAAAACAAAAACAAAAAAACCCTGAATCTAGACACAAGACCTCACACTCTTCATAAAAATTAACTCAAGATGGATCACAGACTTAAATATAAACTGCAGAACTATAAAACTCTTACAAGCTAAATACCAAAGAAAATCTAGATGACCTCAGGTATGGCAATGACACCAAAGGCACAATGAAAATGCTCTGTAAAAGACACTGTCAAAAGAATGAGAAGACAAGCTATAGACTGGGAGAAAATATTTGCAAGACACATATTATAAAGGCCTGTTATCTAAATTATACAAAGAATTCTTAAAACTCAAACATATAAAAACAACCAATCCAATTAGAAAATGGGCCAAAGACCTCAACAGACACCTCACCAGAAAAAATAGCAAGTGAGCATATAAAAAGATGTCCCACATGGTACCTCACTAAGGAAATGCAACCTACAACGAGATATCACTATACACCTATGAGAATGGCCAAAATCTAGCACACTGACAACATAATACCAATTGTTGAGGAGGATATGGAGCAACAAGAACTCTCACTCACTGATGGTGGGAAAACAAAATGGGATAGCCACTTTGGAAACAGTAGTCAGTTTTTTACAAAACGAAACATACTCAGTGGCTCAGTTGGCTGAGCATCCGACTTGTTTTCAGCTCAGGTCGGGATCCCAGGGTCATGGGATCCAGCCCTGAGTTGAGTTCTGTGCTGAGCGTGGAGCCTACTTGAGGTTCTCGCTCTCCCTGTGTCTGTCTCTCTCTCCTCCTCTGTCCCTCTCCCCTACTCATGCACGCACCTCCACGTGCTCTCTCCCCAAAATAAAAAAACAAAAAAACTAAACATACTCTTAAGATATATTCCAGGGACGCCTGGGTGGCTCAGTCGGTTAAGCGTCCGACTTTAGCTCAGGTCACGATCTCACGGTCCGTGAGTTCGAGCCCCGCGTCGGGCTCTGGGCTGACGGCTCAGAGCCTGGAGCCTGCTTCCGATTCTGTGTCTCCCTCTCTCTCTGCCCCTCCCCTGTTCATGCTCTGTCTCTCTCTGTCTCAAAAATAAATAAACGTTAAAAAAAAAAAAAAAAAAAAGATATATTCCAGCAATTGTGCTCCTTGGTATTTAGGAGTTGAAAACGTATACCCACCAAACCCCCACCCCCCCACACACACACACAACCCTGCACACAACATTAACAGTTTTATTCATGATTGCCAAAACTTGGCAGCAGCCAAGATGTCCTTCAGTATGTGAATGCACAAATAATCTGTGGTACCATCCAGACAATGGAATATTATTCAGCACTAAAAACAAACAAGCTATCAGGCTATATGAAGACATGGAGGAAACTTAAATGCCTATTACTAAGTGAAAGAAGCCAATCTGGAAAGGCTACATTCCATATGATTCCAACCAAATGACATTCTGGGAAAGACAAAACAATGGAGACAATAAAAAGATCAGTGATTGCTAGGGGTCAGAGGGGAGAGAGGGAGGCAGAGCACAGAAGATTTTTAAGGAAATGAAATTACTCTGTTTGATACTATAATGGAGGATACATACATGTCATAAATTTGTCCAAACCCACAGACTGTACAACATCTAATGTGAACTATGGACTCTGGGTTATAATGATGTACCCATGTGGGTTCATCAATTTTAACAAATGCTCAGGTGGAAAATGCTGATAATAAGGGACTGTACATGTGTGGAGACTGGGAATATATGGGAAATCTCTATCTTTGTCTCATTTTTGCTGCAAACCTGAAAACCACTCTAAAAAAAAGTTACGCTTACGGGGGGGGGGGGGGGGGGCATCACCTGGATTTAATCATGAGTTAATAGACAAATTCAAACATTCTAGAACAGGACCAACCATTTTTCAAACTAATCAGGGTCAAGAAAGGTAAGGAGATTGAGAAACTGTCCCAGACTGGAAGAAATTACAGAAGCATGACAACTAAATGCAATATGGGATCCTGAATTGAACGGGTGGACCAGAGAAAGGGTGTTAGTGGGACAATTAGTGGAATGTAAATAAACTCTGTAGATTAAGCACACTAATCACTGTTAGTAGTTTCTTAGTTATGAACACTGTACTACAGTTATTTAAAATGTTAATAACATTTGAGGAGACTAGGTTAAAGTTTTCACAACTTTTTAAAAGTCAAATTATTTCAGTGATGCACTTCAAGAACAACAGAAAGCCAAATTATTCCAAAATAAAAACTTTAATTTAAAAATAAATACAGACCACAGATTAGCTATGCCACTATAACAAATGCCACTAAATAAATGCAGATTAGCTATGCCACTATAACAAATGCCACTATATAAATGCATAAACTAAACCAGAGATCAGCCAACTTTTTCTGTAAAGAGCAGAACACTAAATAGTTCATTTAGGCTTTGTGGGCCTAAGTCTTTATCAAAACTACTCATCTCTGCCATCTTAGCACAAAGCAGCCACAGACAGTAAAAGTACCAATCACGCCTGTGTTTCAATAAAAACAAGAGGGAATGGATTTAGCCCGTAGGCTATAGTTTGCTGACTCTGCAACGAAACACAGCAATTTTTTAAAGAATACGGTATAGTCTGACATAGTATCATACATAATAGTTATTCTTTCTTAAATAAATGTAATCAAACTTCTTCCAGATTTATCAAATGAAAAAAAAATCTCTTCTATTACATATCATTTTCAAAATTCTTTCTCATACACTGTTGTTCTGTTGGTTATGTGCATAGGACCCTTAAAAGGAGATACTTAATATTTTAGTAAAGATCAGAGCTACCATTTCCTATTAATAGTTCTAGCACAGAATGAGCTAAATAAAGGATGTACTCAAATAAATAACCTTCCCCTCACCTCAAAATAAACTTAGTTCAGCATAAAAACAAAAAAAACAAAACAAAACAAAACAAAACAAAACAAACAAACAAACAAACAAACAAAAATATATATATAAGCATTTGGAGCCCTCAATTTTCAAATCTAACTTTACCTAGAATTTCAGTGTCAAAATATTTTTAAAATGCTTAAAACCTTCCTCCTCCCCTTACTATATTTTAAAACAATTTAAATTGCTTCTAGTTATATTTCACAGATCAGTCTTTGAACATATTTTCTAACTGATTTGCATTATCTAATCATTCATCAGGTAATTTCAGAAAATCTAGCTATTCAAGAATCAAGGCATAAAATGAGTAAAATCATCTAGCTTGGGATCTGTATATGATTTCTTTAATTTGACAGCTTATCAACTTTAGATAAAATGGAAGAGTTGATTATCTAGTTTAAGAGGTATACATTTTATAAATAATCTAAAAAGTAAAAATAAGGTACAAATTTCCAGTTATAAAATACATAAGTCATGGAGATGTAATGTACAACATGATGACTGTAGCTAATATACTGTATTATTGCCTATTTCAAAGATCTTAGAAGTCCTCATCACAAGAAAAAAAAATTTGTAACTATGTATGGCAATGGATGTTAAGTAGACTTATTGTGGTGATCGTTTCACAATACATAAACATCAAATCATTATGTTATACATCTGAAACTAATATAATGTTATATGTCAAATATATCAATAAAAAACATAAAAATACCTTTATTAAAGGCTGTCAGGTTTAGTCACATGATTTTCAAACCTCACTAAATTAATTCAGAAAGAACTACCAAATTTGGATACTAGAAAGAAATAAACGTTAGATTTTTTTACCCAAGAGTTAGCACAAGTAAGACCAAAGGCGGCATCACTGAAAAACTGAAATAACACAAATGACATGGTAAGTGATATGATAAACACATCTCAACATTAGACATTTTTAAAAGGTCAAGGGCCTGGGTTAATTGTAATTAGCCTGCATGGGTTATTTTTATCACACTGCCTCGCCAAGACCCATGGGAATGCCTGCCCAGAGTTCAGGAGTTTCCTCACTACAGAGCCGGATAATATTGAAGACAATCAATCAGAGTGAGAGCATTCACAGAGCGCAGGCCCAGACCAGTGGAGGCCATCAAGTGGTCACAACTTACCCCAACGTGTTGCCTGCCAGCCTGCCCAGAGTCTCAGAACCTGAGAGAAACCATGGGGAATCACTTGTCCTCCCAGGCCTGGATGTCCTCCCTGCTCCCGAGTTGCTGTTCAACTTCGACCTGGGGAGGGGAAAAAACAAAAACAAAAATGGGAGGTAGAACAGCTACAGAACAGTTCCAAACTGCCTAGGCACAAGCCTGGGTCTCCCAGCCTCACTACCCTGGCAGTGACTGTGCTCAAATACCAACCCCACAAATTCTCCCACTGCTCCTCCTGGAATGTATACTTCACATCAAAGAGCAAGCCTAACAAATCACAGGCTCCTGGCAATCCAGCACTCACTCCTGGTTGAAAGTGTTTTCATGGTTTAACTGCAAATGAATTGTTCTTTAGATTTTTTAAAGGAATCATGCTTTCCTTAGAGGCAGTCAACTGAAATTCATCATACATTATCCAGTAACTCTTTTAATATATCATCATTTATAAAGACTACAATTTTAAACACCATTGTCAATCTCAAATTGAGTTACTGGATTTGGAAATATTAAAAAGGAAAAAACACGGAGTGCCAGTGCTCAATTGGTAGAGCGTGCAACTCAGTCTTGGGGTCATGAGTTCAAACCCCACATTAGGTGTAGAGATTACTTAAAAATCTTAAAAAAAAAAAGATCTAAAAAGTCATTTCAATCAAAGAGCAGATCTGACTTGGGACCTACCACATACATAAATCATTCTTCTGGTAACAAACTTCTGTTAAGTGATCCACTCTTCTGCTATTTTTAATGCTAATATTTTAGCTATAAATCACCACTTGCAGAAAAATTAAGATCAAACTACAAAATAATCAGTTCACTATTTTAAGTCCCTCATTTTCTGCAATGCTTTTTTCTTAAACTTGAGGGCTATCAGAATCAAAACACAGGTTTTTTTTGGTTTTTTTTGTTTTTTTTTTTAATTTATTTTTGGGACAGAGAGAGACAGAGCATGAACGGGGGAGGGGCAGAGAGAGAGGGAGACACAGAATCGGAAACAGGCTCCAGGCTCCGAGCCATCAGCCCAGAGCCTGACGCGGGGCTCGAACTCACGGACCGCGAGATCGTGACCTGGCTGAAGTCGGACGCTTAACCGACTGCGCCACCCAGGCGCCCCAAAACACAGGTTTAATATAATATCTTTTAAGAGCTAAATACTTACTAAATGCAAAGGGCATAATGTCTTACCCATCGTTATTATCAGGTTTGCCTAATTCCAATCTGTCTGGCTGTACTGAAAAACCGATCCTGCAAACTCTACCATCCTGAAAGCAAAAAATAAAAATAAAAAAAATAGAAGAAATGGCCCCCAAGTAAAAATGTGTATTAAAATATGAATTTATTCAATAAACAGATTATGTCCCCATCACTGTCAATTCATAAGACAACATATAAGCTCCTTTCCAGAAGGCACTCACACCTGACGTGCGCAAGTATGTGTTACATACATGATCAGGATAGCAGCAAAAATAAGGTAAAGTATCCCAATCTAACAGAATTCAGAGTAAGTAAATGACTGGATATCAGGAACTTCTCCATTCTGTTACTAGCTAGTTTCAAGCTGTAGTAAATCATTTAAGCTTTCTCTGAACCAGAGAATGTACACAATAAGGAAATAGAACTGGGTGATCTCTGAAATAACTCTTGCAAGAACCTTCTATTTTAAAAACAGAAAATTTTCTGGCTTAAAAGGAAGACACATGATAATGCACAATTGTTACTTTAACTGTTCCTTTTCATTTCTGTATCTTACAGTAAACGATTTACCTCAAGAAGAAAGGCAGCATGATTTGGTCCTACCACACACTGTTTGATAGTAGCCTGTTCCAATACATTCAAAGGGGGATGGCTAGGGAATAAAAAAGAAAGACAAAGAAAAATAATTTTTTAAATGGCAAACACATTCTAGGGTTGGTTGGTTGTTTGGTTTTTATCCAGTTAACCAAAGGAAAGATAGCTGGCAAAACTTGTTTCTAAAAATTATTATTTACATATCTTAATGCAATAGTGAAAAATAATAATTGTGATATCCTCATAGTTACTGTATGTCCTTGGTCTGCCAGATTTTTAAAAAATCAGTATGAATAGAACCTATAATTAAAATGAAACGAATTAATAAAAGTTGATAGCTTACAATATTCTTAGTAGCTTCTACCTAAATGAGTTCTTTTTCCTAGTTAAGAAAAATCGTTTTCAGAAAATTTAAAATACCTTAAAACTATTACCTGTTTAAGTTGTATTTGTTCAGTTTCTCTGAAACTTCCCGTAACCTTTAAAAACAAAACAAAACGAAAGGAGAATAAACTACATGTACCAATTATTTTTAAACAAAAATAGTTCTGATAGGTACTCGTATCATTATTTGGTGATTTCTAATAGTAGCACACAAAGAAATTTGCTATGGCAAGAATGTTTTTATATTGTCTTTGACTTTTGTCCCAAGAAAAGAGTCACAAGTCAACTCTACAATTCCCTCATTTCCCTACACTTCCCTCATTTCCCTACAATTCCTACTTTCCCTCACTGCCCCATTAGCAACTTCAATAATAACAACATTAATCCCTTTTTACAGATGAGGAAACTGAGGCTCCTAGCATTTATAATACAAAAAGTGGCAATAAAGCTGGTTCTTGAAGCAACACCGATGGAAAGCCAGTTTTTAAACACTGTGTGCTACATATGTCAAAAGAGATTCTTGCATATCTCTTTGTACATGTATACCATGGAATGAAAATATGGAGGAGCATAGATCTATTAAGAATTTAACATAATGGGACAGAAAAAGCATGAAAGCCTAACTGACTTAAGACACAGTCTCAAGTTCCTGAAGGACCTTCTGATGCAAAACTGTACAAATTAAAACCTCCACGTCATCTATAAAACACGAATAACACCTCCTCCCATTTCTTTTGCTTTTTAATATTTCAAGTTATTATTTAAATTTTAGTTAATATATAGTATAATACTGGTTTCAGGAGTAGAATTTAGTGATTCATCACTTACACCGAAAACTCAATGTTCATTACAGCAAGTGCCCTCCTTAATACTCATCACCCATTTCGCCCATCTCCTCCCTCCATCAACCCTCAGTTTGTTCTCTATAGTTAAGAGTCTCTTACGGTTTGTCTCCCCACCGCCTTTTGTTTCCCTTCCCCCATGTTCATCTGTTTTGTTACTTAAATTCCACATGAGTGAAATCATATGGTACTGGTCTTTCCCTGATTGATTCATTTCACTTAGCATAATACACTCTGAGTAGCTCCATCCATGTCATTCAAACGGCGAGATTTCATTCTTCTTGATGGTTGCATTTTACTCCACTGCACATATATACCACTTCTTTAGCCACTCATCGATGGACATTTGGGTTTTTCCCATAATTTGGTTAATGCTGATAATGTCATAAACACTGGGGTGCACATACACCTCCATCATTTCCAAGAGTGTCAAGTATGCTTCGAAAAATCTCAAAGGGCTAAATAACTAGAAGACATTAACTCATGTAATCTATTATGATTTTGCAGTTTCTCTCAAGGAAACAGTCTTGAATATAAAATATTATAATACTAATTTAAACTAGGCACTTTTGTCAACTTCTATAACCAAAACAACTGCTTGGTCTTTGAAACTTTTTCATAAATAATTCTCTTAAAACCAATTTTAGAAAGCAATAGAAAAAAATTAAAACATTAAGAAACTCCATGAATTTTGCATTCTAACAAGTGACAAAAATACACAACTTCAAATTCCAATAATTTGTGCTGACAGGTGAGAGTGGTATACATACTCCAAAAATACATCATAGCTTAAAGCCAGTTCAGGATTAAAAAGCTGCCACAAACCGTATTATACGGGCAAATAATATGTCGGTAAGAGATTCTAGTAGGACCCAGCTGTCTCTCCACTTTACTTTATCCTATAAATTCTATTCTCTGTTTAATGCTGAGGAACATCTTTCAAACACTAACATATATACAGTTACTTTCCAATTCTGAATCTTACTCCTAAGCAAGAATTACTTTCAGACGATGCCATACTTAACTTCTCTCCCACTCACTGGTGACTTTATTCTCACTCCCAAAGAACAGCACTTGACCATGTGTGAATTGGCCCCAAAGAAAATACATTTTCATTTTTGTTGCCTACTGTTGGATTTACTTTCATTAACAAAATGTGTTTTCCTTGTCCAGTCAAGTCAAGCCTTTTCACCAAATCCCAGTTTGCTCATCTACAAGGCATGCTTCTTCTACGTTCCAAGAAAAGATAAAATACCTTAAGAGTAAAGCATTATGGGATTCATGAGCTCTGAGAAAAGACCAACTAGAAAATGGGGATAAAATAAA
The DNA here is from genome assembly GCF_028018385.1 of Neofelis nebulosa. Classification (NCBI taxonomy): domain Eukaryota; kingdom Metazoa; phylum Chordata; class Mammalia; order Carnivora; family Felidae; genus Neofelis; species Neofelis nebulosa. Next base: position 48,278,616 of record NC_080795.1, read on the forward strand.
CTGGAAGGCTCTTTCAGAACCCCTGGAGCAAAGGGGCAGAGTTGGAGGGAAAAGGCTAAGAAAGGTTTTACTTCCTAAACAGAACAGTAGTGACACTTTGAGAAGGTATGTGTTTTCCTGCATACAAGTAAACCCATTTCAACCCCATTCCTTTTTCTTCAACCAAACTGAATGGACAACTTTCACAAAGTACACAGTTGTGGAGGAGAGAGAGAGAGGAGTTGGGGCAGATAAAATTTATCAAAGTCTTTTCAAACTGCGGGATAACTGATTTTAAAAATTAAATGCCGCTTTCAGGGCTCCAAATATCATTCCATGTACACAGTACTTGTAACACTAAATAAGCTTTGAGAACATAAAAACGCTAAAAGTACTAAGTCAAGAACTCAACAGCAAATTTCAGGCCACTGAGGGGCTGGTTACTACTAATTTTCTAATCTTAAAAATCACAGTGGACTCCTCACCACATCTGAAATGTACACCATCTGTACTGGAAACGATGCCTAGTGGATAGCAAGAAATCTGGGACTTACTCCCAGCTCATCTACTACTGATAGGGCTCATTTGAGTCTGTCAGGTTTCATGTTCTCACCCTGTAAGGGAAAATGTGGCTCTTTTCAGTCCTAGAATTCTTAAGAATGAAAAGCAAATACATATATCAGTGGGGAATACATACCTACAGTTTACATGAGAATAGCACCTACTGTCATATTCAATTGCATCTAACCCATCTGAAACTTTCATATACAAACCGATTTTACATGGACATTTAGGCTGTTTCCCCAAGTATCAAGTTTTTTAAATTTCTTAAATTTAACCCCAAAATTTACAAAAAATTTATCATTCTTGCAAATATCAAGACTGTTACTAGTACTAAATTGGTCCCCTAAGCATAAATCCCAGATAATCATGACAAAGAAATCTACAAACAAACAAAAAAGGAGTATTGGGGTGCCTGGCTCAGTAGGTTAAGTGTCCGACTCCTGATTTCAGATCAGTCATGATCATGGGATTGAGCCCCCACTTCGGGCTCTGTGCTGACAACCCAGAGCCTGCTTGGGATTCTCTCTCCCTCTCTCTCTCTGCTCCTCCCCTGCTCATACTCTCTCTCTCAAAATAAATAAACACTAAAAAATAAAATAAAATACAATAAAATAAAAGGGTATTTAGTTCCCCCTTTTACATCATAGAGTCCTCAGCACACACACAAATCACAGTATCACTGCACACCAAGGATCACATTCATGTACTAAGTTACTGAATGTCTATACGTGATTATTAGGCACTCATCTACTTTAAAGGATCTTTCTCCAAAGGCTTACAATGCTTAAACTCATTAACTATATTCTCTCTTGTAGCAACATGAACAAAAAAATCTCCCTTGTTTTTAAAATAAAAGGAAAACTACCCTAGAACTCACCAAATTCCATTTCAGAATAAATCTTTACATGTGGTTGTGATGGAAAACAATTTTAAGAGCACAGCACAATATTACAAAATAACCTCATAACTCAACATTTAATCTCATTCAGGGACAGGCAGGAAAGCCTTTGTGAAGTGCCTGTAACACACAATGGATAGGCTAGCAATAAGCTCCTGACAATGCTTAGTACTCCTACACCAAAGATTTATTCTATATTCCAATTCAATAACCTATTTCATTCCTTTAAATTTATAGGCATTTTACAGATCCAAAGGCTGGAATTTTTTTCTTAAAGCACCAATGTAAGGTAACAGCAAACTGATGTTTAAAAAGAGACAAGAGGGGCGCCTGGGTGGCTCAGTTGGTCAAGTGTCCAAATCTCGATATACTGGCTTAAGTTGTGATTTCACCAGTCATGAGATCAAGCCCAGCACAGCCCCACTGTCAGGCTCTGTGCTGAGCATGGAGCCTGCTCGGGATTCTCTCTCTCCCCCTTCCTCTGCTCCTCCCTACCCCATCCCTCCCCCCACTTGTGCGTGCATGAGGGCACACACTCTCTCTCAAAATAAATAAATATTTATTTTTTTAATGTTTTATTTATTTTTGAGAGAGCGTGTAAGCACAAGCAGGGCAGGGGCGGGGGGGGGGGGGGGGGGCGGACAGAGGATCCAAAACAGGCTCCATGCTGACAGCAAAGAGCCTGATGTAGGGCTCAAACTTGCAAACCTCAAGATCATGACCTGAGATGAAGTCAGACACTTAACCGACTGAGCTGTTCAGGCACCCCAATAAATAAGCTTTTGAAAAAACAGACAAGAAATCAAAGTATAACCTACTAGACTCTAACATATTTCATTGCTGCCCTGAAAATCCCCTATAAATTCAATCTCCTTTTCCCCAAATATAATATTCTAATTTCAAAGATAATTCATCTTCTCACTGAGCCTCAACTGGTAATAGCATCAATGCAGGCTCCTCCATTTTAGAATTCTCTATCTACCCGTCACATGTCACACCTGCATGTTCAGACCTACATACCCCTACACTGAATGAAACCTGGTGGATTTCTAGCTGAATTTCTAAAACTAAAAAATGGTATATTTAGATCATAGAAAGGCTTCAATTCTCCAGGATGGAAAGATATTCCTGACACACCAGCTAACTACTACAAGATGATAGCCTTCACAGATCTGCAACTGTAAGACAGGCTACACCTTCCCATGTTTCATGTTTACCAGTAATTATCTTAATGGTGGAAAACTGACAAAATCTGCCACCAGTACATTTCTACCAGCATCACTCCTACTTATTTCAGGACCAGCTCAAATATTACCTCCCCCATGAACTTTTCCTGACAGCCCTACTTTTCTTCCTACAGAAGTCAACAACTTCTCCCAAGCAAAGATGGGATAAACCAAGTCTTTCCCCACTCTTCCGCTTCTTTAGATACAGTTCCAACAGTGAAAAATATATAATAATACTTGTATATAATCCATTTCAGAAGAAGAAAAGGTTCCTGATCCTAATCTCAACAAAATTAACTCCCTAGGTCTTCCACCTCAAACTAAAGTTTAAAACAGGCAAGAGGGGCGTCTGGGTGGCTCAGTCAGTTTTAGCATCTGACTTCGGCTCAGGTCATGATCTTGTGATTTATGGGCTTGAGTCCCATGTCAGGCTCTGTGCTGACAACAGCTTGGAGCCTGGAGCCTGGAGCCTGCTTTGGATTCTATGTCTCCCTCTCCCTCTCCCTCTCTCAAAAATAAACAAACTTAAAAAAAAAATGGGCAAGAAAAGTGCAAATATACAGATTTCTTTTAGGACAGTTGCCCATATACCTCTTATAAGCAGACGAGTTAACATACAGAAAACGTTTAATAACTCACCACTTAACCCAATAATCATTATTATCATACTGCCTTTAAAGTGACCTCACTCCAACCTTTACCTATCCATCCACAGAATAAAACTTTTGCATACCCTTATTTTATTTTTGAATAAATGGTTTAATAATCCATATAAAGAAACAACAGCCAACAGTAGTGTTTACCTACATCACTAAATCGTACAATAAAAATCTGTGCTCAGATTATCTTCTTGTAGAAAAAGAAAACACTGTAGGAATATTGCTGGCATTTCCCCAGAAGAAAACTCCCTAAATCTTAAAGCCCAAAACTCAAGAAGCAATGAAATTACAGATAATGTTGCTAGACAGATGGTAGAGATAGGAGTCAAACTTAAGGCCTTTTCTGCTATATCACCCTGCACTTTTCTAAGTATAGGCACTCAGTCCTTAATTTTCACATTGTTCTTTTACACAACTATGGCATCATACTATATACACTGCCACCTCTGAACAGTCTCTTTGCATGCCAGCTGCTCAACATTCTCACTGACATCAAATTAAAGCTATCACATGGTGATCCCACCTGCCAGCCACTGTCACAGGGAGAAAAGGCTTTGTTTTGGGCAAAATTACCAAGGGCATTTTACATCATCATTTAATTGTGCCAGCATCTAGTAAGCACACCCTCCCCCACCAGATAATTTAAAACCTGGTGCTGCCTTATTCAATCCAGTCCAGAGGGCATCCAACCCCAAAACCCCTTTTCACACAGTCCCAGAGCAAGGCAACAGGAAACCACCTAAGGAATGTTCCTAGGGAAGCTTCTTTAGGAGGTCTTGGGTGTAAGATGGAAGGGGTCAACAGAGCCTTCTCATCTACACTGTGGATTTGTTTTTCTAAAACCTTTCTTGCTACCCACCCACCCTGTGTTATGACTGAAATATTGGGAGCTACAGATATCCTGACCAACAGGATGGCAGGGAAGAACCTGGAAAGATTAGGGCTGCCTTGGCCCAAGCAAGAAGCACCAACACATTAGGGATGATTCTCTTATCTCTGTGATCATGAAAGACTTTTTCATTGTATGTCTGAAATTTTACTTCAAGACATTCAACTTCTGGATACATTTTTTTTAAATTCATTTTGTACTGCTTCTAACTGAATTTAATTAACACTGCTCATGGGTTCCCCAGCTTCAGGATTTCCAAAATGGCGAATGGGAATGGGAATGGATGAATAATAAGAGAAGCAATGTAGCTATTTGGACAACACACACATGCCAAAAAAAAAAAAAAAAAAAAAAAAAAAAAAAAATTACTATACTTCATTTTCACAGCAAAAATGTGAGGCCATAATCTTATATTAAATATAAACTAAATAAATTTAGCTCTATTAAAAACTCCTATTTTTGTCCTTAATTTTCCTCATGTCACAGCTGACCACAGAAAACTTCAGAAAATTTAACACTAAGGAACCAAAGAATAAGATTATGATAAAGACCAAAGAGAAACTAAAGGGGCGCCTGGGTGGCGCAGTCGGTTAAGCGTCCGACTTCAGCCAGGTCACGATCTCGCGGTCCGTGAGTTCGAGCCCCGCGTCAGGCTCTGGGCTGATGGCTCGGAGCCTGGAGCCTGTTTCCGATTCTGTGTCTCCCTCTCTCTCTGCCCCTCCCCCGTTCATGCTCTGTCTCTCTCTGTCCCAAAAATAAATAAAAAACGTTGAAAAAAAAAAAAATTAAAAAAACAAAGAGAAACTAAAAATTTACCAAAATACTTCAGGCTTCAAGAACACAGAGACCATTAAGTTTATTTCTTTCTATCTCCTATGAAGGGTTTTCTCTGAAAGTACATCAGAATCCCTGGATACATGTTTTTCACCTCCCCACATATTCCTAAAGAGTCTTCCCAACAGGGAAGAGTCTCCCTTCCCAACTCCTCACGTACTTTAAGGATTCTCAAAATTTTATCTCAAAACCACTTTACACTCTTAACAATTGGGGACACCAAATTGCTTTTGTTTATAAGAGTCAGAAACACTGATATTTATAATATTAAACACCGAGAAAATATTTGAATATTTATTTCAAAAATAATAAACTCATTACATACGGACAAAAATTACCTTATGAAAAATAACTATTTTTCCAAAAATATTTGTGATGGGAATACATTTCTACTGTTCTACATTTTTGCAGACCTCTTTATTATCAGTCTTAATATAAGATAGCTAGATCTCAGATTGCTTCTGCATTCAGTATGTTACAGTATATTGTTTTGGTTGAAGTATGTGAAGAACAGCTGGCCCTCTTCTTAGAAGTTAGAAAAGGGGAGTGATATTTTTAATACTCCTTACAAGTCACAATAGATTTTCTTCTTTGATATTATACCAAAACTCGACAAGTGATCATTTCTTAAAGGTTGGCAGCAATGTGAAACCTGAAACCTACCACATCTTTTGCCCATGTGTGAGTCTAGAACAGCATGCATTGGTCATTTGGAAAATAATGGTTGACTGACTTAAACAGATCTTCAAAAATCATGTTTGTTAAAGTCACTAACGATCTACAGGGTCAAACACACAATGATGAATACAAATTTCCCAAAATTCTAATATGTGACTGAAAGCTCACTTTTATTACTGACAACAAATAGCTTCAGCTGTTTTCCTTGAAGTGACAGGCACACTACGGTCATTTTTGAGAAAATGTCTGTCAAATATCGTCTTTTAAGTAAAAATAGTATTCTTGAAGAAAACAGTTAGTTCGGCTTGTAACTAAAACAACTGCAAAGGTGGTTTTCCTCAAGGCAGCGAACGTTCTTTTCATTTCGTCACGCTACGTATTAAAGGGGCAGACATCCACAGGTTAAGATTTACTGCTTCACCAAGAACACCCTTGAGTTAAACTGGCTTTTCTTATCCTGTAAGTACAAAAAAGTAAAGAATACAGTAATTTTCAATACAGTTTGGTGCCACTACTTTGATTTGTGCTAAGAAGCCAGTATTTTACCCGCCACTGCTTTTGAACAACAGCACAAATTTCAAAACAGTGGAAAAGACAAAACCTCAGTATTATTATGAAGGTAGTTTTGACCTGCAAGGCCGTGAGAGGGTCTTAGGTAGGGATTCACAGAGTCAACAGACCACATTCTGAGAACTGCAGTACTCTATTCTAAAATGCATGGTGCCATTAAAGTGGCTAATACTAAAGCGATGTTGGAAAACAAGTAATTGTTCATTCTTCTTACTATTACAGCCACAATAATCTAATTATGCACTTTTAAAATAGTTTTTAAATTATGCATATTCTTTGATACTACACTAAAACTCAACAAGTAATAGTTTCTTAAAGGTTGATTGCAATGTGGAATCTGAAACCCTATTAATGAACTTTCCATATTATTACACTAAAACCCATTTGTTATATACTAAAACCCACTGGTCTGTCTTACACTTCGAATAAATCATTTGCCCATACGTGATTCCGTTTAGATGTACAATGGCAGAGTGAAGTAACATGAAGTAGCATAAAACAGATTTAACTTTTTAATAGTGCCTCCCTGATAGTATTAAACTTCTATGAAAGACATTAAGTGACTATAATTCACTTGCCAATGGTTTTCAACAGAAGAGGCAGCAGTGGGGACAAAGATACAGAAGAGCCTCCCTAAGATTTATATACAAAAGCTATAGTCAATTACTAAAAGGGGGCAGAGGGAGCCTCACAAACTGCCAGCCTACAGATGTACACATGATGCTGAATCACATAGCATTTTAAATTTTCTAAAGATTTTTAAAGATTCTTGGCCAACATTTAAACTTGGAGGATTTCACACAGAATTTCAGGTTTTTAGCTTTTGAAAAATGAGATCTACAAACTGTGCTTATTTCCCTTATGGTGACTAGAGAGGTACCCAGGACTGCAGGCATCTGGGTTTGAGACCACTGATATGGAAGGATTACTCCTCCCAACCTCTGAAGAAAGTATTTGCTTGCTAAAGAGGAATCTGATTACAGTTTTATAATTCAAATCTCAGCGTGTACAGTGATCCCTAATATATCTTTGCTCAGCCATAAGCACATTTTATTTCTTTAAATTTGACTTTACAATTTCTAAAATAGTGGTCTGACTTTTCTCACTTTTTGCCTACCCAAAGAGAACTAAGCCAACCAGACAACATCTGACTTTACTATTAAAAGACCCCAAATCACACAAATGACAGCTTTTACAGAGGGAAAACCCATCTGTCAGCTTCCTGAAGGACAATTATAGGTAGGACTTCTATACATACTTCACACTTATGGAGATGACAAATGCTAGTTTTGTAATATGTTCACTTTGCCCTAAAGAAATGATACAGGACATTCACCTTCAAGATGCATTCAAGACCGAAAAGAAAGTAAGTTTCCAAATAAATACTATAAATTCATTAAATGTCACACATTTTTTTAAATGGGAAGTTCTTTACACTATTTCCCCTAAAATGGTTTTCAGTCAAAACCGTTAAAAGAGTTCTAAAAAATGGGGCACCTGGGTGGCTCAGTCGGTTAAATGTCCTACTCCTGGTTTCAGCTCAGGTCATGATCTCATGGTTTTGTGAGTTCAGGCCCCATGTAGGGCTCTATGCTGACAGCATGGAACCTGCTTGGGATTCTGTGTCTCCCTCTCTCACTGCCTTCCCCCAACTCATGCTGCCTCTGTCTCTCTCAAAATAAATAAATAACCTTTAAAAAAGAAAAGAGTGCTATAAAATTAAAATGAGAAAATTCATATTACAGAAATGTTCTCTCACAGGAGAAAAAAAAATGGCTTTCTACTTACAAATAATTTCTTCCCCTAACCTGGAAAATATCCCGCTTACAAACTCCTATCTAGTGTCATGAATAACATTTTTCCTAATAAAATGAAAAGGAGACCAAAATCCCAAACTCCTGTGCCATTTGAAAGTCAAACACATCTCTGAAAAACTAAATGCCGAACACAACAAAATGAGTCATTTTCCTTTAAAGCCAAAATACCATGTTATTTTCAGCTCCATTCAAAACAGGAAAAGGGAAATACACATGCCAAATGGACAAGAAATTTGATAGAAAAAGATACAAGATACAGCCTTTATACATTAATTCTTCTTGACAATTGCTTAAGTCCTTCTAATTCCAACTTGGTTAAACAACAAGACTATACACACCTACAAGAATCAAACTATACTAAACAGGTTGAGAAGACTTCTTTTGAGCCCCCTCCAAAAAGCATAGCAGCCAGCCAAATATTCAAGAGAAAATTCTTGGTTTTCTTTACCCTTAGGCCATATCTACATTCTGAATATCGGCAACATCATTCATTAAAGTATCTGCCAGATGCAGCTAATGTATTCAAATCATTATAATCCCAATTTTAACTCTACATACAAATCGAATGTGTCATGAGACAACTGATACACATCACAGGACAACTACTGACATTTGGCAAGTTATTTGATCCCTGAGATAGAACTGTAAACTGAAATAAAATACCTGTAATGAAATCTGACTTTCCCAGAGAAACAAGACAATTAGGACATTATATTCATAACCAAGGATCTTGATAACATTAACATCAAAGATGAAATAGTTTCACTGCTTTTGAAATGGTCATCTTACATTCCTGAGCTGCCATTCCATCTGCCCTAGGAACCACAGCTGCAGTCTTGTGAGAAGGGGGGAGGGGGGATGAGCTGCGGTGTCAGACAAACCAACCTGGGTTTGATTCCATCCCTACCATTAACTGGCTCTGTAACTTCGGGCAAACTTACTTTAACCTCCCAGAACTTGGAAGGTTTCTTGGTCTGTTAAATGGGGATAAAACCACTTGTCTGGTAGTGCTGCTATAGGGTTAAAGGTAATTTTGTGATTTACCTTGGAAAGAACTAAGCATTTAAATGCTCAATAAATGGCAGCCATTATCATTACTGAACTATATTCTATATCCTCAGATAGCCTGCTATATTTTGCAGCTCAAACCAAGTTCTGGCTTAACTGGTTGCCAACCTAAATAGGGCCCAACTCTAATCCTGAGATCAAGGATAGGAGGAACGTGAGGATCCAGGGAATGGGATCCAGAGAATGAGAGCGAAGTCCGGGAATTCTTGGTGTTAGAAATCTGTATATGCACAATAATTCCTTTGTTTCTTGTGCATGGGTTTTTATTTCAAAAAGCATGAAAAATTCCTCTTCTTGCCCCTACTACCTCTCTAATTTCATCTCTTCGCTCTTCCAGAGCATTCTATACTCCAAACATCACTATCCTCTCACAATTCCTTAACTAGATTATACTCATAAACTACTCTCTTATTTTTTTAAACACACCTATTTCCTCAGCTTAGAGTAACTACATGCCACTGCCTTCTACACATCTAGCTACGAGCCCCTCAAGGCTAGGCTGAAACAACCTGGGAAACCTTAACTTACCTTTCACTCCACACTAACCTAGGCATTTCTCTGAATCCTACTTTATACCTGGGGGCACACTTCCTCCAGAGCACTTCATATGATATAACTACTTGCTTGATGAAGTATTTGTCTCTTTCGCAGCCTGACAAACTGTATGAAGGCAAGAAGCATGTTTTACTAACTTCTAAATCCCCAGGACCTGGCACAGAGCAAATCCCTAGTAACTGTGTGCCAATGGATGGGTGGCTGAACCAATGAATAGACATTCGTATGTCTTGGCTCTAAGTTGCACACTGCCTCAAAATGATGGATTCATAGCTATTTTTAAAGATTTTTATATATTCTCTTATGTGACCAATATTATAAGACCAGGTTTTTAAAAATACACCAAAGGAATGTTGTCCTACAAAATAACCCCCTGGAGTCTCTGCCCTAATTCAAATGGCCCTGCAAGACCATGAGGAATTTATGAAACTCTTGCAGAATCATCTACAGAAAGAGTTGACCAAACAGTGAGGAAAATCACTCAGTACTTTTCAGCCTAGGATACTCTCTCAGTCCCCTTCACCCAGAGAGCAGTCTCCTTCTTTTCCCCTCCCTCCCTCCTTGATGGTTTAATCTGGGTTGGTGTTAAGGAAAAGTGATAAATGGGCCAAAAGGAAGTTGGAAGCAAAGGGAAGGGAGAGAGACAGCTCATCAGTAAGCAAAATTACAGATAAAAGTCGGTGTGCAACCTCCTATTTAAGTGCCTGAAGTTGGTAACACGGATCTAATGGGCTCAGTGCCTTAAAATACAAACTAGAGAAAGTCTAATCACTGGACATTTATTGGCAAGTAATCAAACAAAACACTCTAACTAAGGTAATACCAAAACAGGAAGAACTGGATATAAATGTCTGTATTAATTTTTTGACTGGTTTTGTTGTTGTTGCTATTTAGCCATTCACCGGCATAAAGGTGGCCATAAAGTCACACTGAGTGGCAGCCTTGTCCTACCTAGATACCTGCAAACAGCCCCGGGTTTTGAGTCTCAGCTCCACCATCACAAAAAAAAAAAAAGAAAAAAAAGAACATGACCTTGAATAGGTCATTTAACATCTGCTCTCAATTTTCCACCCCTGCCAAAAATGGTTGTTACCATATCTGCTTCAGAAAGTTGTCTTACAAACTGGGTAACACACCACATGTAAAAGTAACATGTACCATCTTAAATAATAGTGCCTAAATCTAGCTCATCATCACAGTCTCTAGGGAACATTTTAAAAGACATATTCCCAGGTTCCACCCAAACCTACTAAACCAGAAATCTCCAAATGCAAGGCCCTATGGTTTATATTTTAGCTAAATAAGTTATGGCACACACATGAAGTATCTCTGGAAGGAATAACATTAGTCACCTATGAGAAAAGGAAGTAGGCAGTTAGGGAACAGAGCAAGGAGGCAGACTTTTCACTGTGTGCCAACGTACACTTTTTGAATTTTAAAGCACATAAACATATTATCCACTCACAAGATGGATTTTTTTTTTTCAGTTCTAAACACCCAAAGTGATTCTGATGATTAACTACCTTTGGAAATCACTACTTTTTTTATATATACATACATACATGTATGTATGTATGTATGTATGTATGTATGTATGTATGTATGTATATATATATAAAGTTTATTTATTTATTTTGTGAGAGCGAGGAGGGATGGGACGAGAAAGAAGGAGACAGAAGATCCCAAGCAGGCTCAGCACCCATGCAGGGCTTGATCCCACAGAACTGTGAGACCATGACCAGAACCAAAATCAAGAGTTGGGACACTTAACAAACTGAGCCACCCAGGCGTCCCTGGAAATCACTACTCTTAAATACAACAAATACAGGTAAGGATTGCTTAAAATAGTCATAGGATTAGTAGTCCATTAAGAGAGGCATTAAAATCCTACTATTTCAAGTTTTAGGAATGTTGCTTAGGATAGCTCCCGCTCAGAAATTCACAATTCACATATGTCTCTTACACTTTTATAAGCACTGCAATAAAGAAACCCATTTAACTATGCTTAATCTTGTGCTTCTCAAACTGAAGTTGAACAGGACACACTGTTCAGGTCATTTTTTCTAGTAAGATCTTGGGGAACTAGAAGACACTGGTTTAAGATCCAAGTACCCAGGGTGCCTGAGTGGCTCAGTTGGTTAAGCGTCCGACTTTGGCTCAGGTCATGATCTCGCGGCTCGTGAGTTCAAGCCCCACATCGGGCTCTGTGCTGACAGCTTGGAGCCTGGAGCCTGGAGCCTGGAGCCTGGAGCCTGCTTCGGATTCTGTGTCTCTCTCTCTCTCTCTCTCTCTCTGCCCCTCCCCACATGCATTCTGTGTCTCTCTCTAAATTAAATACATAATTTTAAAAAATTAAATTAAAAAAAAAAATCCAAGTTTCCTAAGGCAGAGACCATCTCCTTACCCCAGAACCCTATAGAGTGCCTAGCACACAGAAAGCCTCTCCAAAATGTAGAGCTCAACAGTGACAGGCTGTCTTTCCTAAACCAAAACTTTTCCCTTTACCTAAACCAAAACTATGTCCCAATTTTCTTATTGTTCAAGGATTTAAAAAAAAAAAAAAAAAAAAGTAAATAGCATAAATACTCCTAACATCCTACTCTGCCTAAAATTTTATGGTTAGAAAACACAACTATCTACAACAGATCATTTTTAAATCCAAATAATATGGCAACAGGCATGTTTATTCCTTAAAATGGAAAAATAAAAGATCTTTATGATTTGAAATTATCTACTTGTAGGACAGGGCAAGATTTCAGTATCATTTTCCTTCTACAATATAAGCAGACATTTGCTAGGCATCTTTATTTCCATGAAGCCAGACTAATCAAGTAAGCCTTACAATCAAACTGCCCGACAACCCCACTTATTAAAAGAACATGTTGACCAGTGTACCTAGAGGGGGTGTGAAAGCTGTATCAAACAGCTTCTTTGAAATTTGCACCTACTAAGAGTTCTTAACATTGGGTCTCTCATCCAGAAAGCCTTCCTTTAGGTATAATTCAGAGAGTTAAACCGGAAGAGTCAAACAAATGTCAAAACTACAAAACACCAGGGTCAAATTTAAGAGCTTTACCAGATCCCTTTTGTTTTATCACCAGGGAGCACAAATGAATACAAAGTTCTTTCTGGCAACACAGCTACCACAGCCAAGGCCTGGCTCCCAAGTTTGGCCTTCAGAAATCCACCAATAAATGCTTCCCATTCTTCATCTTACAATAAACACTCAACCCAATAGAAGTTGACTTAACAGGCAGTGTCCGATTTCCAGACTGACATCACTGACAGAGAGTTCTGCATCCCAGCTCAGTCCCACTCTCTTCATCTCACAACCACTTAACACACACACACACACACACACACACACACACACACACACACAGTGCTTTTACATAGCGTGTGGATAATGATGCTTTAAAAGGGCTAACCCTGGGGAAGATTATGAAGGACATCAGCCTCCTACGTGCCAATCCCTATTTATCCTCCCAAACTGCTAAATTCTTTCCCCATGCTTTTTTTAATGCCTGAAAATCGCTTACTAGCCAGAGAACTAAGTTCTCAATCTTGCAGCACCAGGAGCTAGCAGGTTTACTGGTTTGATCAGCTACCTCCTCTCTGCATAATAAACGTCAATCCCCCAAAAGGGGAAGGTGGTGGAGTAATTTGTGAAACACATCCGGACACTAAACTCATCTCTAGCCTGGCACTCTTCAGAACCGCCTCCGTCGCAGACCTGTCCTAGCAAGTGCTGGGCTAGAACAGGAAGGCCTGCAAAACTCAGTCGCCATCATCAGAGCTGAAACATGCAGCGTAGCCCTCCCGTTTCCCACAAAAATAAGCGGCATCTTTATAATGCTTTAATGCTGACAGAGCAAAACAGCTAGCAAATCGAACAAAATGGAGCCAGTCTACAATGGGAATACAATTGGGAAAGATGACCACTTCACAGTAAGACCCTACGGTCGCTCTGTCCAGCACTAAGTTCTTTGTACTTTCCTCCTCTTAACCCTGAGCATTTCACCAAGCCTGATGCGGACAGCCTGTGGAAAGGCCTCCCACAGGTTTGGGTGCTCCTGTTCTTTCTCTTCCTTCCATCTGAAGCTGAAAAAAGTGGCTAACACTAAAACAAACAGAAGGAACAAAATGTATTAGCAAGTAGTTACAGATTACGATGTACAGGTATGCGGACCAAAGGGAGGAAAAATGGGTAGAGCAGAGCTGGTACAGTGAGTTCACTCTGGGAAAACCTCCCCTCCTCTAAATATACAGCCATGAAAGACAACTGTAGAGAAGAGAAAAACAAAAGACAAAGGTGAGACCACACATGAGATAAACATCTCCTCAGGAGGGAAATGAAGCCCAAAGTGCTCCCCAGTGAGTGACCAGTACCAGAGCAGAGTTCCTCACGAGGAAGTTGGAATGGGCTGCCGGTTTTGTTGAAAACACTGCAGCTGAAAATTTTAACGGTAACCACAAAAAGAACAGAAATACAATCTATGGCTTCCAAACCAAGAAGGAAGAAAAAGGGAAGGGAATGCAGAAAACTAGGACTCTAACAGAAGGGATAAAAGCAGCAGGATAAAAGATAAGAAAATATGAAATCCAGATAGGAGAAATCAATCTACTTATTCAAACTGCTCATCCCACAATTAAAAGTCAAAATTTATCAGAGTAAAGAAAAGAAAGTATTAAGAGGAATAAAGAGACACATTACATATCAATCAAAGGAATAATCCACCAAGAACATTAACATTCATAAATGTGAATACTCTCAACACCACAACCTCAAAAATACACCCAAGTAAAAACTGACCATTTGAGAAATGGTCAACTCCAAGGAGAGATTTAACATACCTCTATCAGAAACTAATAATTTAAGCAGACAAAATACATATTAGTAAAGACAGAGACTTTGAAAAGGTATATTTACAAGCTTGAGCTAACAAATATATAGAAACCTGTCCCCAAAGGGGAGTCACAGATTTTAAGGTACAAAAAAGCATGTTATCTCTGACTTCTGGATTTAACAGATAAATAAAATTTCCTTCAAATTATAAAGACAAAGATAAGGTTGCCAACCTTTCATACTGCCAAATTAGATGGGGCGGGGAGGGGGGGGAGAGACACCATTACCAATACTTCATAAAAAGATTACTTTAAAATTTGGAAAGTAGTAAAAACAATCTCAAAAATCTTTTCTCACTAACCATGAACTGGTTAAAGTTTCCTGAACTGTGAACATTTTCTTAGAAACTGCACCAGCACAGAATTATATTTAATTTGATTTCAGGAAAACAAACATACAGATTTTTAATATCAAGTCCTTGATGTAACAGTGTCCTCATTTTCCATTTGAGAAAACAGCAGACTATAGACATAGAGACTGGTTTACCTGCAATTGTCAAGTAAAAGGTGGGAGGGAGGGTGTGAGACAAAACCTCTCCAGGCCTCTACTCTTGCTGTCATACCAACACCTGCCAAGGGTCCCATTCAATCAACAATACTTCCTGAACACCCAGAGTATAAGGCCTGGTGTGAAGTATTACAAGTAAATAGCGCTATAAAATGCCCTAGGGAGGGCAGAGAGCCGTATCAAACCACCTGAGGGAGTTTTCTACACACTTGGAGACACCGCCCCTAACCATGAGCCACAGCTACAGAAGACAGTGTGATCTACCCCTTAGGAAGCCTGAGAAAAAAAAGGAACATTGAAAACCCACTGATTCAATCCACACACCTTAAGGAGTTTACAATATACTTGTAAAAACAAACTATACACACAGACAGACAAATAATAAAACGGTAAACCAGGTGCTGAGAGGAGTGTTCTAAGCATGAATCACCGAGAAGACAGGATTCATTTGGAGTTAGAAGATTTCGTGACAGGGACGCTTGGCTGGCTTAGTTGGTAGAGCATGTAATTCTTGATATCAGGGTTTTGAGTTAGAGCCCCATGTTGCATGCAGAGATTAGTTAAGAGGAGGAGGAGGAGGAGGAGGAGGAGGAGGAGGAGGAGGAGGAGGAGGAGGAGGAGGAGGAGAAAGAGGAAGAAAAAGATTTTGTGAGGGATGGCCAGGGCTTTCAGGAGCGTCAGGATTTTGGAACGGGCCATGAAGGGTGCTGGGATTCATCACAAAAAGGGGCATATTTGAATAACAACATTTATAATGACTTATCTATTAAACAAACAAAAATGTTTGGCTCTTACACAACTAAAAAAATTAAAGTTCTCCAAAAACACTTCAGGAAGCCAAGAAGATAATTCTAAGATGTGAATTAGTTTTCCTTATAAGTCATCTAAACCGTGGACGGTGCTAGAGCAATCTGCTAGTCAACGTACAACTATGAGAATGAATAACGGAGGCAAACTATATATCACCTTTCTGTGATCAAATAACTATTTTTTTAATCAAAATCTCCCTTTAAGGCTGAATATCAAAATAGATTACTTAAAGGCAGCTGATAGGATGGAAACACAAAAAAGAAAGACGAATGTACCTCACAGACGTGGACGTTACTAACACAGCAGATACGAGGGGCACAGACACAAGAATCCTTGCACTTGGCTACCTGGTGTGGATAAGAAATCATACAAAATGAAGGCTCTACAGAACAACGTAAGTGCTTGGAAGAGAACCTTAATAAAGAAGAAAATACAGTAAAAGAAAATCTTTCTTCCTGCTCCTCACCAGATGAAGAATGTAAGAAAACATTCCCAAAAAGGTAGTAAAAGAAAAAAACAAGCCCTGACTATAGTAACTTTTGAAGAACTTTTTTCATGTTTCATGTCTGAAAAGACCAACAGAGGCCTCCCCACATTAAATGTTGAGTCAGGCTTGAGTACATTTTGAAAAATTATTAAGTCTGCACATCCTGGGATACTCATTTTCAGGAGGAAAACACAGGATTACGGTGAAGTAGTCAACAGTACACTTCAGGCCTCTCCTGAGAGCACAGTGCCATGGCCAAGAACCTCAGATACATAAGCAGAGATTACACGAAATATATACAAGCTACAGAAAGAAATCATATAAAAATCACACTGGGTGCTATGGAGTCAATGTTTCTGTCCCCCCTCCTTCAAATTCATATATTGAAACTCTAATGCCCAACGTAATGGCATTTGGAGATGGAGCCTCTGGGTGGTAATCAGGGCATGAGGGTGGGCCCTCCTGATGGGATTAGTGCCCTTTTAAGAAGAGATGGGAGAGAGCTGGCTTCTTCACTCTGTGCTTTCTGCACAGAGAGGAGTAGATAGGATGCAAAGACAGTCATCTACGACAGAGGCACCAGGGTGGCTCAGTCAGTTAAGTGTCCGACTTCGGCTCAGGTCATGATCTCGCGGTTCGTGAGTTCAAGCGCTGCAATGGGCTCTGTGCTGACAGCTCAGAGCCTGGAGCCTGCTTCAGATTCTGGATCTCCCTCTCTCTGCCTCTCCCCTGCTAGTGCTCTGTCTCTCTCTTCTCGTATAGGACTTGTAATTAAACGTGTTTCTCTCCACTACCTCCTGCAATCCTCTAAAAAGACAAGTAATGAATTTTAAAAGACAACAAATGAATTTTAAAGTTACAAGGATAGGGGCGCCTGGGTGGCTCAGTCGGTTAAGCGGCCGACTTCGGCTCAGGTCATGATCTCGCGGTCCGTGAGTTCGAGCCCCACGTCGGGCTCTGTGCTGACAGCTCAGAGCCTGGAGCCTGTTTCAGATTCTGTGTCTCCCTCTCTCTGACCCTCCCCCGTTCATGCTCTGTCTCCCTCTGTCTCAAAAATAAATAAACATTAAAAAATAAATAAATAAATAAATAAAAATAAAGTTACAAGGACAGGGGCACATGGGTGGCTCAGTCGGTTAAGCAACCCACTCCTGGCTTTGGCTCAGCCCATGATCTCACAGTTTGCAAGTTCAAGCTCGCATCAGGCTCTGTGCTAATGGCACAGAGCCTGCTTGGGATTCTCTCTCTCTTTCTCTCTCTCTCTCTCCCTCCCTCCCTCTCTCTCTCTGTCCTTCCCCTACGCATGCACTCTCTCTCTCTCAAAATAAATTAAAAAAACCTTTTTTTAAAAGAAGTTACAAGGACAAAGAGAAAGAGAAGGCTAATGCATTCAAACAGCATGTCAACAAAATGCTGGAAGCAGGAAAGCAGATAGAAAAGTGGCAAATGACCTAGTAGACAAGAGAAAACTGAAACCTACAGTATGCAGGGGAGATGCCGAAAATGAACAGACAACTCTTAAGAATTTTAATTGGAGGTGCCAGGTACTTATGAAGTCTGGGGGTACCCAAGCAGAAGACTCTTTTGCATAAGGAGCAATTAAGATCCCCATCCTAGGAACAGGAGATTGTCCCTTCGAGACTCTGCCAGCACTGGTCCCTACTTACAGAAATTCAACCAGAGTAACAACCTGGGGACACCCAGCTAGGCAGGCACCAGCACAGTGGAAGAAGTAAAAGCTGTTTATTGCAAAGAGGGCTAAGCCAGCTCCCATCCCAGACATTCGCAGCCAAGCTCTTACCTCCCAGGATTCCACTCTGGGGAAACTGACCCAACAGAAGAAAAAAAGCTTCAACATAATATAAAGCAAAAAAATCAAAGCAATGGAAAAGAGGGGTAAAAAGATAAGTAAATCAGGGTAGCAGTGGAGGTGTCAAACATCCAACTACCAGGAGTTCTCCCCAAAAAAAAGAAAAATGAGAAAATGGATGGGAGAAAACAGTATTAAAGAAATTCTAAAATTTCCAGGAACTGAAGCCCAAATACAAATAAAGAGACCTACCAAGTGTTTGGGGCCCAAAATACAGTAAACGGGGAAAAGACCTACATCAAGGCACATTAGTAGGAAACTTCTCAGCAACAGAGATCGAGAGAAGACCCTAAAAGCCTTGGGGGTACAGGTCAAGTAGAAAGGATCAGGAGTCAAAAGGGCACTGAACTCCTCAAAAGAAATACTGTAAGCTATGTGACAATGATGGAATGCCTTCAGAATTATGAGGGAAAATTATTCCCAACCAGAAATTGTATCTTAGCCAATAACAGTATACAGACAAAACTTAAATGTGCATTTATCTAAATAAAGGAACAAAACAGCACACTAATGAAAGAGGTACAAGCTTTAAGGAAAAAAGAACTCTTTAAAACTTTCAAAACTAGATCCAAAAGTCCTTAAAATGTCACCAAAAAAAAAAAAAAAAAATCCACCCTCCTCCCTTTTTGGGCATGGAAATTATATAGATTCACTTATTCAATCTCACAGCAGTGATTATGGTCTCATCTACAAAAGTGATAGAAAAGTAAAGGTACTATTTGTGTTTAAATGTATATGTGCAACTTTCAACTGCTTTAAATACTCTCAAGATGAATGAGTATCAGCAAAGCAAGAGCTTGGGGTAAGGGACAAGAGCTAGGAACAGAGCCAAACAAACAAAACAAACCCTAGGGACAAAGGTCTCTTTAAAAAACTAAAGTTCTCAAACTCTTCCTGAAATTACCAAGTCTAGAGCACCTTGACCCCTATCTCTTTATTTTTAAACTCTCTTACCAGTGAGTTTATTGGCTTGACCAGAGTCCATAAAGTAACCAAGCCAGAAAAACTTTAACCACAACCATCAGGACTTAAAAAAGCCTGACCTTTAAACTTAATCAAGAATTTTGATCCACAAACGGTTTCTGAGTTCCTCAACACATCCCAGAAATAACTTGGACCGTAAATTTACTTCTATCATGGCAAATTTTACTCACACACTTGAGCCAACAGGGTATTGTAGCACACGGCATCTTTAGTACAGTCAGGTACAAAATGTTAGCTGCTCCTGCTATTACTGTCATTACCACTTCTGACCGAATGAAAGAAAAGGAACCGCTAAATGGGAACTGGTAACAAAAGGAATTTGGGGACACAGAACTCTATTATCTATGGGCAGTACTACTTTGGATGAACACAGCAAAGAGCAATTCCAAATATCTACAGTCATAACCTTTTAAAAATCAAGCACTGAGAGACATCTGAAATATATCTCCTCACTGACCTGTAACAATACCAACTAGACAGAACTGAAGTTCGTGGAGAAAACTGTACTTCTTAGTTCCTATGTACTACAACAATGATGAAAACTATGATATCTATTAAAATCCCAGTTATCTCAACTTCTCCAAATTTGCTTCTATCCTACCCACGTTACACATCAAATATCTACAAGTATAATTAAGATACTATGGTCCAGTAGGCACTTTGTCTTTTGACTTCCTCCAAAACTTCTCATCAATTCTATTCAATTCTACAAATTAATTATTTACTGCTTTGAACTGTTCTCTGATATTGCTCTTCTACTTTTTACATTTCTATTTTATTTTCCCAGCTATATAGGTAAACTTCAGGAAATGACCTATGACTGAACTTTTTGCACATCTGTATATTTAGTACATTGTAGGTACCGCATAGATTAAAAACACTAGAATATTATACAAAACCAGAGACCAACTGTCCACAACCTTCCTTACCCAAACAGCACATAAAGGGCAGAAACAATTCAGTGTCACCATTTGAATGAGTCTAATGTGTCCCCCAGCCCACCATCTCACACACTAGCATGTCAGGATAGAGTGCAGCAAGAGCTTAATAAATAGGTACCAGCATACTGGCTTCGGAAATGAATGACAAACATTCAACCGAACAGGGTCACTTCATACAGCGGTCCCCTCTCCTCCACCAAACCCCAGGCAAGAAGGAAGAAAAGACACAATGATGATCCTGTCCTCCGCAAACAGATCAAAATTTGAAAGCAAAAAAAAAAAAAAAAAAAAAAAAAAAAAAAAAAATTCATGGAGGCACAAGATAAATGTTAATGTACAGCTTTCAAAGACTACAACACAGGCCTTTGCTATGCTATTTTGTTTTCATCTAAGAATGTTTAAAACTTCCTTCATTTCACATAAAAGTACCCTTGAGCCTCAGCAGCAGAGCCCATTGATGCCACTTAATAACTAAGGGCCTGGGCTTGGAGACCCTCGTAACACTTCCCTGCTGTGCAGCCTGGGAACACGCTTAACCTCCTGCAAGTCCAGTTTCTTCACAGTGCTGCCAGAGTGTTAAATGAGAGGATGTTTGGAAGCCATAATGCTTTGTACATAGTAAGAAATAACAATGCTAAAAATAATGTTTAAAATGAGCAAACCTCGTGATGTACCACATAAAGAAAACCTGCGTGTCAATTATAAAACTCCTTGTCCACTGGGCTTTTTAAGATCTCTAACTGGAAAAAGGATTCACTAAAAATTTATCTCAGAGCACGATTAAAAAAAAGTTCCACTCTGATATAACATAATAAGCAATGTGATTTTTTAGCCATTGCTTTTTTGTCTCAGCTTCCAGAAAACCTAAAATACAAATCAACTTAAATTAACTTAGCTGATACCTCCTACCACCTTTACCATCCAAAACTTCTACCCAGTCTCTTGCCCCTCATCCCACTTTGAGTGCTAGACCTGGGAAGGCCCTTAGTAACTGACTGATCCCACATTCTCATTTTCTAATGACAACAATACGGCCTCTTCTGATTGGAAACAGACAAAATGGCAGAAGGTACTGAATATACAAAATGAATACAGGGTCTTTCTTTTTCACACTGACACAAAAGATGCTGCAATTTCATCACATATTCCATTTAACAAAACTGCAAAACACCGAGAAAAATGACACACGACTGACATCCCTTTAAAATTGACCACAGAAGGGGCGCCTGGGTGGCGCAGTCGGTTAAGCGTCCGACTTCAGCCAGGTCACGATCTCGCGGTCCGTGAGTTCGAGCCCCGCGTCAGGCTCTGGGCTGATGGCTCGGAGCCTGGAGCCTGTTTCCGATTCTGTGTCTCCCTCTCTCTCTGCCCCTCCCCCGTTCATGCTTTGTCTCTCTCTGTCCCAAAAATAAATAAAAAACGTTGAAAAAAAAAAAATTTTTAAAAAATAAAATTGACCACAGGGGCGCCTGGGTGGCGCAGTCGGTTAAGCGTCCGACTTCAGCCAGGTCACGATCTCGCGGTCCGTGAGTTCGAGCCCCGCGTCAGGCTCTGGGCTGATGGCTCAGAGCCTGGAGCCTGTTTCCGAGTCTGTGTCTCCCTCTCTCTCTGCCCCTCCCCCGTTCATGCTCTGTCTCTCTCTGTCCCAAAAATAAATAAAAAACGTTGAAAAAATAAAAATAAAAAATAAAATTGACCACAAATATCAAAATACCGCCTCAGGCAAAGCTATGAAATATTAAGGCCTACTTCTAACAAACTTTACATGCAAATAGACATGGTGTTCCTATTAATCATCTGTTAAGCTATGCCTTTATTTCAACCACAATGACTCTGCCCCAAAAATGCTTGCAACTCTCCTTTTAGAACTGGCTGTTAAGGTTTCTCCGGAATGCCACCACACAGCCATAGCTAGCACAATGCCTGGCACATAGTAGGCATGCAAAGGACCATTAAAATAGACTCAGCAGCAAAACCTAGTCATTTCAAGGCAGATGGGTCTCTGCAAATAGAAAATATTCAATCCCAGAGCTGACTAATCAAATGGATGATGAAGCCGAGAAGCTCTTATCCAGAGAAAATTCTGTTTCATAGAAAATACATCCTGCACCTGAGCACAGTTATAGTAAAGAACTACTTGCCCACACTGCAATCTTTAAGTCTCAGAACATATCAAATGTTTCATTATTTCCTAAATAATGCACCAAATCAACCACCTTACTGTAGGAGTAATACCAGTGATGTCAAAAGAACACTTCCCTTGTGATTCGGACCTAGATGCTTTGTGGGGGCCTCTGCGATGTTCAACTGTCCAAATGTCAAGTTCAGTACCTCTGTCTGGAAATACTAGGTTCATTAATAGTTCCTACTATCACAAAATGCATTATGTCCAGTGCCACAAATGTCAAATCCTCATTGCTTCTATTTTCAAATACATGATATCAATCTTTTCTAAAACTTTCATGGCATCCAAATCTCCTTCTGATAATCATTAGTTTATCATCTTTTTTAATGGTCACAGAGGTTTAAAAAAAAATCTATAGCAGCGCATGGGTGGCTCACAGTTGGTTAAGCATCTGACTCTTGATTTCAGCTTAGGTCATGATCTCCCTTTATGGTTTTGAGCCCCTCATCTGGCTCTGCGCTGATAGCAAAGAGACTGCCTGGGATTCTCTCTCCCTCTCTCTCTGCTCACCCCTCCCTCATGCTTGCGCAAGCTCTCTCTCTCTCTCTCTCTCTCTCAAAATAAACAAACTTCATAAAAAACCTAGAAGTCCTTTGACAATCTTCCCACCTAGAGGTGGAGTCTAATTACCCTCCCCTTTAATGCAGGCCTTATGACTTGCTTCTTGAGGAAGATATCAGGCAGAAGTGACTCTGCATGGCTTCTAAAGCTATGGCATAAAAAGGCATTCCAGGCTGGTGCTCTCTTGGGACAGGGACACACTTTTTTGAAATTTTGAGCTGCCACCTAAGAAGTCTAGCAACGTTGAAGCCTCCGTGCTGGAAAGACCACACAGAGAGACCACTGGGGTTAGAGATGCCTGGGGAATCTCCCTTGTTCCAGCCCCTAGCTGATGGAGTCTTCTCCATGACTCCAGCTACCATTTGACTCCAAGTGCATAAGAATCCTAGAGTAAGAACCACCCAGCCGAGTACCGTCAATCTCCAGAAATAATAACAAATGATTGTTGCTTTATACCACTGAATTTGGAGTGGTTTATTACAGAGCAATAAAAAACCAGAATGAAGATCAAAGAAAACTTCCCCATTTTCTTTGGTCCTAGTTCCAGTGGTATATGGATAAAGCTTCATTTATGCTTCATCTTTGATATCTTTCTTACCAGTTTCCTTTCAAATGGGCTAAACTTAAAAACAAAACAGTAGTTTATACTATCTACATCTGTGAACTCCTTTAAACACTTCTTTCCAGCAGATTATTTCGAAATCTATTTAACTGAGTAGTAAATCTTATCTCAAAATAAAAGCCAACGTTTATGTAACATCAACAAAACCCTACACTTCCATATTCCCTAGTAACTAACAGAATACCGACAGGACAGCTCTCCTGTCAATCACACCAGGAAACATATACTGATAGAATGTTATCATTTCCTCATCCCTGCAGTCAGGAGAGTGCATAAGGAAACAAAAACTGACAAGGCTAAAACCTTCACCAACCACTTATCTCTTATTAAAAGGGTCTCCAAACATCCCTGCACAACCCGGCCTATCATTTCCACAACTTTTGGAGTCAAGCTGTTGCTGATCATAGGATGTTTTCTGACAAGACAATGTAATCCAATGCAAAATATGTGCAAAGTGAAATTGCAAAAGATGCAAGATTTCATGAGGTCTAGGAAAAGCGACACTGGAATGCAAAGACCACACACAATAAGCCTGTCTTCAAAGAGGCCTTCTCTCAGCATTCCCAGATGGTGCTCACAGCCTCAAACTGAAGGAAGAGCAAGTTGTAAAGAGTGGCCCCGCACAGTGATGAAAATGTTTAATAAACCACTTAGAGATATTACAAAGAACAGTTAATTCAGTGGGCTTTCCCATACTTCTAAGTGATGGCAATTTTTAATAAAAATACATTTCACATAGATGGAACACGGAAATTAAACACCTCACATCTCAAGAGAAGTGTTTCATAATCATTAACAAAAAGCATGTCACTACAACGAAAACCCCACAAGGGCAGGAATTTTTGCCTCTTTTGTTCACTGCTGTAGCCCAAGAGTCTGGCCCACAATAAGCCCTCAATAAATATTTGTTGACTAAGAATGAATGAATGAAACAAACAAACAAACAAACAAACTTTAGGCCACTTTCTTTTAAATGCTTTCTCCAGAGTGTTCATTTATATTTATGTTATAATGAAAATTCTGTCAGTTTACTAGAAAAAATAAGTGCTTAAATTTTACCACAATGTTTTTTACAAGCTGTCTTCTTCCTGGGTGAACTATGTGTGCAAAATGGAAATGATAAATTCTTGTCCAAAATCCAACAGACTTTCATTACACACCATTCCTTTGGGCAGGGCTGTGAACAAATTTTTGTAAGCACAAATCAAAAATTATGCCCAAATATCTAATCCCAATGGGCTTTTGTTCTATATAAAAGCTCAAAATAAAATTTTTACAATAATAAATTTATGTACGGAACCATCCTTCAATTACTTTTACACAAAGAATTGTATTTCATATAAGAGGTTTCTAGAGAAAAAAAAAACTTAATGAAATTAAATAAGTATTCTTTATTCAATGCTTTCCATGTTCTTATTTTAGATGAACAGTTAACTAAACGAAAACACTACACTAGGGACTTATTCTGTTTCTAGTCTTTAAAAAACATACTCATATGGAAGCATATAAAATGCTAAATCACACTGAGACATCAAAAGTAATCACCCATAACCTAAAGACAAGTGCACTGTCATTTTCTTTCAGCACTTCTTATGAAACTTTTGTTCTTAACATGGTTAAGATCATAGACTGTTTCCTCTCTTAGAAAAATGCATTATTACTCATCTAACTGATACTACTAACCCATCTGTAGAATTTGCAGGGTTTTCCCAACAGCAAAGAAGCATCTGAACTGAACCATCCATCTAAGCTGGCTTCTCCTCATTAACAATAACAAACACCAACAACTAGGCTGGACACAGGTGAAGGATGCTATTTGTAGTCATGAAATCAAGTAACTGGCCTAAACTGGGATGGAAAATTCACACCCTTCACTTCACTGGTTCAGTTGCTAACCCTAACCTGCTAAATTAACAAGTCACAGCCAGCATATGACCTAGCACAATCAAATATGTTTTTCATGATAATAGCAACCTCATTTTTGAAGACAGTTAACACTGCATCCCTTTCTACAAGAAAACTACTCAAATGATATGAAACCCCATGTACTCACTGCTCGAAGCATTCTGGGCTTCCTACAGTTCCTCCAATGTACTGCCCTCTCTCACCGCTGGGTCTTCACACATGTAGTTCTTTCTGCCTACAAAGCTCTTCCAGTCCTCAACATCCGGCCCTGCATCATGCCCTCAGCACCAGCCTCTCAGCCTACCTCCTACTATTCAAAATCCTGATCTTCCCCCTTTAACCACTTCTTCTGGCAAGCTTTCCTTCTTCACAAGATCACGCTATGTGCCTATGGTGAAGAAGCCCAAACCTCTTTCGCTGTACTCACACTGCCCTGTAATGGCCTGTCTTTCCCACAGACTAAGCTCCACCACTGTAGCACCAAGACTAGAACTGAAAAGTAGCACTAGACCCCCAAATTTGCTGTTTTAATGGCACGTGTGTGTAAACAAAGTGTGTATATTAATATTTAATTGCACTTATATATAGTAGTCAATACATATGAGAAAAACAAGTAACTTCCCATGCACATCCCAAAAAGAAAAAAGAAATAAAACTGAATTAATGCAGTTTAGTCTTTGCCACTTAACTCATCACGTGGGCACTCCAGCCCTCAATTTCCTCAGCTATCAAATATGAAAATTCTAAAATACTCCTTGGTATAAAATTTTGAACATTTCAGCAATGTCAAGTACACTTAAGGTTACTAGAGCTAAAAAGCTAGGATCAACTATTATAGCCTAATATACAGAATGACAATAGGCATCCTAAAAAACAGAACACGAATCCCCAACAAGCACCTGACAGTACTAGAACCTACTAAATAGCCTTGCAAAGAGAACAGTCTCATTTCACTGGAAATCAAGGGCGAGCACACACTCCCAAACCCCAAGAGGTGTTACACTGTCAATGCACTTTTGCTTTATCATACCTCATTTCAAGTAAGTTTTTGCCACACATGTAAACTTCCCCATTAAGTTTATACGGGAAGTATAATTAAAAGATAATATAACTGCACTAAATTCATTCACATCAAGTTAAATACATCGACCCTAGCAATTTAAAATTTTTTAAAAAGACTCAGAAGAGTTGGGCTGGGTTTAGAATGTCCACTGCTTTTACATACTTATTAGAATGAGGACAAAAAGGCACATGAGGTCTGCGGCAGGAAATAAAAATCAAATCTTAAAGTGGCAAAGCTGAGCAATATACATCAATTATGGCTCATAAAACAGTGTCCACAGGCTGACAGTCCCACAGATTCAGAGCTGAAATGAACCTTCAGACATCAAACACATCCCCCCATCTTACGAATGAGTAAACTAAGCCTCATTGCAGGGAAATGACTTGCCCAAGATTACACAACTGGTTAGCAGAAGGACCAAGCCTCCTAACACTGAGTCCAGTGGCTTTTTAGTTCTCACAACTGTCCCATCAGCACCCATCTATGGTACACAAAGTCTTTCAGGTACACAGTAACACCCTCAAATTCTGTACGAATTTGAATACATGATAATGAATGTCAGTATCACAGAACAAACCTTCTGAAGATAAAAACTTAGTACAAAACTTAAAGAATTAAACACATACATCTAAATTCAGATATGTAAGGGGCACCTGGGTGGCTCAATGGGTTAAGTGTCTGACTCCAGTTCAGGTCATGATCTCACGGTTCATGAGTTCAAGCCCCACATCAGGCTCTATGCTGACAGCTCCGAGCCTGGAACCTGCTTAGGATTCTATGTCTCCCTCCCTCCATCCCTCTTTCTCTCTGACCTTCCCCCACTCATGCTGTCTCTCTCAAAAATAAATATTTAAAAATAAATTCAGATATGCAATTCTATTTAAGTAATCTCCATACCCAACGTGGGGCTTGAACTCATGACCCCGAGATCAAGAGTTGGATACTCTACTGACCCAGCCAGCCCCTAGATATGTATTTTTGGGTTTTTTTCCTAGATATGTATTTTTGACTATTTTGTCTCACCTTAGGGTCTTAAATCAGATATGAAATTCCATATCCATTAAAATAGTTCTATCCCATGAATATCTATAACCATAAATAATCCTGGCATATTCATTGGCAGAGCACTATATGAAATTGGGTATTTTATTTTTTAAATGTTTTTATTTTGAGAGAGGGACAGAGCATGAGTGGGGGAGGGGAAGAGAGAGAGAGGGAGACACAGAATCTGAAACAGGCTCCAGGCTCTGAGCTGTCAGCACAGAGCCCAACCTGGGGCTCGAACTCGGGACCAGCGAGATCATGACCTGAGCCTAAGTCAGACACTCAACCGACTAAACCACTCAGGCGCCCCCGAAATTGGGTATTTTAAATGAAGACAGTAACAATCAAGGAATCTGAGGACACTCAGTCTCACATTTAAGGGTCTCTGTGCTATGACACTGCTCTCCTGGCAGTTTTCAAGGTGGTCACAGGGTCAATCTCAACCTGTGCACCATGGATGAGCACAAAGGAGTACAGACCCTCTACGTAAGCTGTTCAAGTATGCCCCCGCCCCTCCTAGTCAACTCCAACAAAGCAACCTGTTTTCACACACCCCTGAATCACATCTTATCTTATCCCTGGACAGTATCTTTTACAAACCAAAAGCAAAGGAAAAAACCACTGTCTATATGTAAACTACTCTCACACAGCAAAAGAGTTCTGAACTACTATTAAAACTCTATCAATATCAAATACAGGCACCTATGATGAACCCTGGTTACTGACAGTATCTTCCATGTCTCTAAAAGAAAATTCATTAGGCTCAAGAGAACAGAAATAAGAGGATGAACCAGGGTCCACACCCTGCAACTTTGCCTTCAAAGCAATTTCAAAGCCATTTGTAAGCATCAGGTTTAATCATCAGGTCCTTCCTCCCTGTCATTTATACCATCCAGTAGCACTGAATTCTCCATTACATGTTTGCCTCTCCTATAAAATGAATGCCCCATGAGGGTAGAGGCCATCATCTTTGTATCCCAATGTATATAATTTAGTTGACAAATTAAGTAAAAGAGTAAACTCTATATTCCCACTTTCTTTGTTCATTTTTCCATTCATCAATGAAATTTAAGAGAAAGAAATCATAGACAACCATAGACACACTTCCTTCTCCCTCTTAGCCTTTCTACAATACAAAAACCCTTTTCCCTACCACATCCTAAGAGCACAGACACTGAGTGGAGAAAATCTACATGATCTGGCCCAATCCACTCACTTCACAAAAAAAAAAAAAAGTTGTATCACTGATTCATGGTCACACTGCCAATTAGTGTCAGATACAAAACAAAAACAAATCCCTGACCACTGACTACCAATTTATATTCCACTCACCATCATGTCAAAGACTGACTAAAAACTTAATCACTACCTAGAATATATCTCATCAATTCAAAATCAACTAAGAATACCAAATCTTCTCTAAATTTATGTCTTCTAATCTATGCTATCTTGCAGAGAAATAAGCAATTTTCAAAAATATGAGGAAAATGCTCCTTTAAATCTCTAACAGTTTGCAAGGATGTCAAAAATACTTGATACGATCAAGATGTTACCATTCGGGTAAGCCAGGTTATGGGGACACAGGCCCTCTGCACTATTTTTGCAACTACTTGTGAGTCTATAATTATTTCAAAGTAAACAGTTAAAAAAAAATACATGGCAGTCACCTGATGCCACTCCCTGGGCCCACTCATCTATCACCTCACTATTCTCCAAACTTGCCCAATAAGCCGGAAAATGTTCCAACTGCCTCTCATCCCAAAAGTTCCAAAAAGGGTCGGTGCAACAAATAAATCACAGTTGTTGCACCAAGGGAAACCTACTCCTTGGTTAGCACAATGTTTGAAGGTGAGAAGCACACAAACATTTACGGAACAAGGAAGACCAATCTAACACCATGGTCAAACTCTGTGCTGGCAACACAGGGCAAATATTTGCACAGGCTAAACTTCGACTACCTCTCCTACCAGTCTTTCCAAGTCTGCTAGTGGTCCGGACCAGGTTCACTCTCTGCACTGAACTGTAACCATATGAGTATTGACATGTGTTTTTGTTTTCCTAAAGCTACCCTCTCGGGGGTCTTAAAGTTGTAGGGAGGACCTAATATGTGTATAACTGTACTCAAACTTTTTTAAAAAATTTCATTTGTAGAAAAAAAAAACCAATTTATTCTAATGTTGAGGAGCAGGATAATACCTTACTCTCAAGCAATAGCTATAGCAGAAGTAGTCGGAGGGGGAAAAGGAAGGCTGCAGGCAGTAAGGGCTAGGCAAGCAGAGCTCTGTCGGCTGTCATCAGTTATTTTAATTTAAATACAAAGGAATGTGAGCAGGAGCCTTTCATACAGTAATCCTTAAGCTTTTGTGCTCCTGATGATGGTGGTCCACTTAGACACTGAAAAACACTACTTACTCAGAAAAGCCACAAATGTTTTTACTACAATTTGGTTATGTCACTCTTATAAAAATTCAATGTTGTCAGAAAATCTCCATCTCAAAAAAAAACCTTTAAAAAAAACACCACACCCAAAAAACACATGCTATCACCCCTCAAGAATGTCCCAGAATTCATCAAATGATCAAATCTTCATGAAAACTGAAAAAGCTTTTTACATTTCCAAAGAGTCTTCTAAGGAGTCAAGAGGTCCTAGAGAAAAAAAGAAAAAGAAAAAAAAAAAAAATACCCTAGCCCTTCCACTCAAAAGAGTTTTGTGAAACCAGAAACATTCTGGAATGATATGGGGTGACTGCTAAGCACATACGACTCCTGTGTCTGGATGCAGGTGCTGTGTGCATTCTTCAGTAGCCTCCAGCTCTCTGGAGTGGCAGAAAGATGAGCAGCTGTTGCCAAGAAAATCAGCCCACACGTCATCTCTGACCTATAGACCTTGGGCTGCCAACCTGCCCAGGGGAAGGCACCCGGTCCTGGTTTTGCGTCCCTTCAGAAGTGACAGAAACCTAACAAGGAATCAGGAGGAACATGTGGCCGTAATTTGGATTCATCCCTTGCTGGTGACTGCAGGAGGCAAAGAAAAAGTAGTTCCTATACTTCCTCCCCGAAGAGGAACCGCGGAAAGGAAAGAGCACGCTTTCCGCAGCATCACTGCCCCTCCCTTACTCTCCATCTACACATAATAATCAGAACACCTGATAAGAAGGAAAACACAATCACTTACGGGATTTCTGACAGGAGATGAAGACTTCAGGTTAAACACCACTAGAAACACAAGCATGCTAAGAAAATGTTTAAACCTGCTTAGTTTACAATTTAAGACCAATCACTTGATGCTTCCTTTAAAAACAAAATAGATTTCCTACGTGCAGATGATGATACAGAGCAATATATGGACTAGTTCAAATTACTTCTGGACAAGAAACAGCCATTCTTACAAAATAAGAAAACAGACATTGAGCTGCAAAAGCCCAATACCTCTCCCCACAAAGCCCCATAGAGAACTCTGTTTTCCTAATTTAGATATTAAAATAACCCTACCATACTGTCTCTGCTTTCTTAATGGTCTTCCTTTTAACTTCCTAATCTTAAATTTGGCCTTTTCTTAAGGCTTAAAACATCAGTCACCCCCCCCACTTCTCACATCAAAGCTAGCAGACTGTCACAAAACATCTTACATGAATCTCCACCACGCCCACAAGTAAGAAGGTCTCCAGCCGCTCACACACAGGCCATCTCTGGAGTTTCGATCATCTGTGAGGAAGATCTAGTATCTGAGTTCACATAAAGATCTGGAACACCTTGTCACCTGAATTGTGAAACAGCAGACTCATGCTGGAGCAGATCCAGTTTTTTAAAATGGTAGATCTCAATACTTTTTCTTCTGAATCACAAAAAAATGGAGCCTGAACTGATAGGGAAGGAAATAAAAATCTATCTATTCATTCAATCCACAGTGCTCCCTACACTGGACTTATCTCCCACTGTCATAGCTCTATATGCAATCTAGAATACCAATACTAATGGATTCTAAAATATCATCGCTTTATATATACAAGTATTTTTTTAATTAACACACAAACTTGCTGTAAGAACAATGTAGATTTCAGGGTGCCTGGATGACTCAGTCAGTTAAACATCTGACTCTTGATCTCAGCTCAGGTCTTGATCTCAGGGTCATGAGTTCAAGCCCCATATTGGGCTCCATGCTGGGCATGAAGCCTACTTAAAAAAAGAAAGGAAGGAAGGAAGGAAGGAAGGAAGGAAGGAAGGAAGGAAGGAAGGAAGGAAAGAGAGAGAGATGGAAAAAGAAAGACAGAAAGACAGAAAGAAAGAAAGAAAGAAAGAAAGAAAGAAAGAAAGAAAGAAAGAAAGAAAGAAAGAAAAGAGATGTAGGTTTCTTACAATAACTAGCTTTCTTGTATGAAAAATATTTTAACATACTAAAGTCAAAAAAACTTCAAGTACATAAAATTTTTACCCAGGATGATTACAACTTTATACAAACAAACAAAAATCTCTATGTACAGAAAAAGAGACTAGAAAGCCACCAAAATGTTAACACTGGTAGCACCATTGATCTACCAATGCAAAGAAAGAGAGACGAGAGAGAGAGAGAGAGAGAGAGAGAGAGAGAGAGAGAGAGAGAGAGAGAGAGAAGAGAGAGAGAGAGAGAATCCCAAGCAAGGATAGCTGATAGCTATCTACTGATAGCATGGAACCCAACTCGGGGCTCAATCCCACATGAGCCAAAATCAAGAGTCAGACGCTTAACCAACTGAGCCATCCAGGCTCCCCACTATTAAACTTTTTACACTGATTTTCTATATTTTCCATATCTTCTGCAACAATGTTTTTTACAACAATTTTTTAAAATAAATAAATAAAAACTAAGGAAGAGCCAGAAACTGAAAGCAACCCAAATTTACACCAGCAAAAAAACAGATTTGTGAAACTGTGGCACATCCAAACAATGAAATACTACCACTAATACAAAAGGAAAAAAACTACTACAGGCTACATGAGCTAAACAGAAGATGCCACACACTATTCCATTTCTACAAAATTCTAAAGAAGGCAAAATTACAGTTAGAGAATATAGAACAGCATTTTTCATGGGTGGGAACAAGACAGGGGACTAAGAATGCAAAGGGGC
This sequence comes from Neofelis nebulosa, assembly GCF_028018385.1. Taxonomy (NCBI): domain Eukaryota; kingdom Metazoa; phylum Chordata; class Mammalia; order Carnivora; family Felidae; genus Neofelis; species Neofelis nebulosa. Next base: position 48,311,345 of record NC_080795.1, read on the forward strand.
ACTAGGGAACTTTTTGGGGTGATGGAAATGTTCCATTTTCTTGATTATGGTGGTTACACAGCTGTAAACCTTTGTCGAAACTCATCAAACTGCACATTTCAAATGGGTGAGTTACATTGTATGTCAGTTATACTTCAATAAAGCCAATTTACAAGTTAAAAGTAGAGAAGGTTGAAAGCACTTCATTAAGGTAAATGATACCATCAGAAACTAAACAAATAACATTACTTTTGCCACACAGGCAAGACAAATTCTGTATTCTTTACCCTTAAAATAACATTAAAATTTAACACCTTATTTAATATCCTGAAAAACAATGAGACTGTCACAAAACAGTTCTCTAAGAACTCACCATAATTCTCATTTTCAAGGTTTATAACCACAACATTGATTCAATCAAGAAGTATGAAATAATATGAAATATGAAACAGAATAATTTCTTATAGCCAAGTTCAACTTATTAAGTCTCACTTCTATACATTAACTCAGAAGAACGTTGCAAAGTTCCACATGACTTAATATTATTCCTCAGTGTGCCCTGCAGAAAATCGCTCAAGTTTAATTTCAAGAATCTCATTACATAACCATTACGAGTGACTGCTAATACAATGCTACCACGGGAGGTTATGAAGTGCCAGCATCAAGCTACAAGGAACCTTAAGATTCCCAGTGTGATACTACCCCTCCTTCTAAGGCTACAATCCACACAAATATTGTCTTATTCTTAAAAATGTCAAAGTTTGGAGCGCATGGCTGGCTTAGTCGGTGGGCCATGTGACTCTTGATCTTGGGGTTGTGAGTTCGAGTTTAAGTACTTAAATAAAAATTTAAGTAAATTTTATTAAAAATAAAATCTTTACAAAAAATGTCAAATATTGTAACTTGTTACAACCCATTTAGTTTTATCGTGTAAAACTGTCAATGAAAAACAAGCATTTATGGGGCACCTGGGTGGTGCAGTCGGTTAAACATCAGACTCTTGATCTCAGATCATGATCTCAGAGCTCGGGAGTTCAAGCCCCACATCGGGCTCTGCACCAATGTTGCAGAGCATGCTTGGGATTCTGTCTCCCCTTTTCTCTGACCCTGCCCGACTTGCGCTCTCTCTCTAAATGAATAAACTTTTAAAAAAAGAAAAAGAAGCATTTATGTGCCAATAGAAAAATCTAAACAAATTGAATTTTAACATTAAGGAATTGCTTTCGGTGTGTGGGTGTTTTTAAAGTCTTCATCTTTGAGGGGCACCTGGCTGGCTCAGTGGTTAAGGTTCCAACTTCAGCTCAGGTCATGATCTCACGGCTCCTGAGTTCAAGCCCAACATGGGGCTCTGTGTGGACAGCTCGGAGCCTGGAGCCTGCTTTCAGATGCTGTTGCCCTTCCCTGCTTGTGCTCTATCTATCTCTCTCTCTCTCTCTCTCTCTCTCTCTCTCTCTCAAAAATAAATGAACATTAAAAAAAATTTTAAAGCCTTCATCTTTGAGATTCATACTGAAGATATTATCGATTAAATTATCTGATGGGGAGAGTGTTGAAACCAAACTGGCCACTGATTTGGTAAGTGCTAAGATTATGTGATAACTGTTATACACGTGTCTTCATCATCCTATTGCCTCTACTTCTGTATATGCTTGAAATTCTCCATAATACGAAGATTAAAAATAATTTTCAGAGTAAAAGTTAAAAATCAAGTATAATAATCAATCAACAATTCACAACCACACAGAGCTAGGAGAGGCCGTTTTCATTTACTTAGGATGCCAAGGTGGCAAAATGACAGAAATACAGACCACAATTGGAGTTTAATTAGAAGTAGATATGATAAAAATGGGGGAAAGAAGACATAAGTAAATCCTCCTGCAATATAAAACTGCTTCCTTCAATACACCCCATAGTATCTACTGAAGCATAATTTTTTTTTTTAAGATTTTATTGTTTTAAGTAATCGCTACAGCCAACGTGGGACTCAAATTTACAACCCTGAGATCAAGAGTCGCGTACTCTACAGACTGAGCCAGCCAGGCGCCCCTACTGAAGTGCAATCTGACACAGCCTTCAGTGATTCAACTTTCCTTCAGAAACTATTTCCTAAATAACCTAATTGCTAGGGGAAAAGCCTGATCTCTCTTAAAATTCACCCCATTATTCCCAGTTGCACTTCCGTGTACTGTGTAATTTCCTTCACAAGTGTGTCTGTTTACTCCCAAGCCTGCGATTTAGTCACTGATTTCTTGATTTATAAAATTGGTTTGCCACTGTATGTTTTGATTTTCAATACTTTGTTTGGCTATTTCCTACACTGTCTTTATCTTACTTTCCTTAATCAACTTCATTTAATCATTTCAGTTAAACTTGCCTGTACTTCCCCAGCACAGTCCTCTAGTATTACTGTGTCTGGGTAACAATCTCAATAATCGATCAATAAATAAACAGTGAGCTTCCCCTCTGGTCTGGTGATGTGATGCTCTATCCCACACAGACTAATACTTGTGTTTTTTGGTGTAGCATACTGAAATTTCAGACAGCTTTCGACCATTATAACATCTGCCCATCACAACCTTCGTTCACCTCCATTTTCAAGCTCCTACTGAGAGGGCAAGAAAACCCTGAGTCTTTAAAACCCAACAGTTCCTAATGAAAATCAGGACCACTTACTAAATGCCAATGGCCTGTGCAAAAAAGCACTTTCTACTTCATTGTTGTCCAAGCCAACTTTCAGTGATAAAGGCACGGATATGTATCTGCACTGTCCTATATGGTGGCCACTAGCTACATGTGGTTACAGAGCACTTGAAATCTGGCTAGTGTTACCAAGGAACTGACTTTTTCATTTTAATGTAAATAGTCACATTATAAGACTAACAACTGCATTGCTGGGATTTTTCTTCACAAAAGTCATTTCTATTTATTTTTACCTCTACATGTATTCAAGATAATCGAGGACAGACTTTCTTAACCTCAGCACAACTAGCATTTGGGCCAGGGTAAGTCTTTGGTGTGGGAGCTGTACTATGCACTGCGCGACGTTTAGCAGCATCTCTGGCCTCTACCCACTAGAGGCCAGTAGCAATGCCCCAGCGGTGACAATCAAAAGTATCGCCAAACACTGCCAGATATACCCCGGGGAGGCAAAACAGCATCCAGTTGAGAAACAGCGATCTAAGACTAAGGATCTGGGTTTTATATCAATGCTAAGGACATTCTAGAGCAATCCCTTTGATTTCCTGCTTTTTTCTATGTGAAATTCAGACGACACACAGAAGCAGTTAAAAGTAACCATCTCTTCATATTTTCCACAGAATCTACATTATAATTGTTTTCCTACCCACTATCTCAGCTGTTTCTCACCAACCGTGAGATGGGTACTATGCCTGACTTAGAGACTGAGGTGCTGGCGGCAGAGGGAGACACAAGGGAGTAAGGTTCTAAGTGGTTAAATGACTCACCCACCCATGTTAAGTAGCCTGGCTGAAACAAACCCAGATTTAAGAATTCCACATTTCAAACTCCTCTCCGTATTATCTTACCTGGCAGCCTTACAGCCCCTGAAGGGGAAGCTCCTTAAAGAAAAACCCTTTTGATATGACAATCTCAACCAAGGCTGTTTGATTGCACAACACATTACAATGCCAAAAAAGCAAAGCTCACAGGAAAATTCCGCAGAGACAAACAATGAGAACTGGTTCCTATCGTAACGAACCTACATCCTGAGGATTAATTCAGGACAGGGACAAGTCATGGCATACCCACATCACCTTAAAAAGGCCTCATTTAGGCTACTTCTAGAAAAGGGTTAAGAGGGTCAGCCAGCTGACAAAAGGCATAAGTGAAAGGAGGACTTGAGAGGAAGGGGAAATCAAAACTCTAAGACAGATGCCTGTTCTAAGGCTGCAATACCTCAGAAGGCAGGAATATCCCAGAATATAGGCTATGTGGAAAAGTGGAAAGAGACCTGGACTTTAAAAAAAAAAACAGACCCGTCATGTGGACCTCATCTGTCAGTAGCCCACTGTGTGCCCCTGGATAAATCCTGCCAATCTCTGGGCCTGTTTTCTCAACTCATTAGTGAAAGACCAGTCTATGGGACTTTTTTGGCACTTAGGGAGATCTTAGTGAGCAGGCATTTCCAGCCCTTCCCTCGGTCTCCACAGCAGAACCATGTTCTTGGTATCCTTTTGCTGTTTCTCTGAAACAATGACTTAAGCAGGAACATAGCACTAACTCAAGAAATTCACTAGAGAGAAAATCAGAATGTCACAAAAGTATATGAGCAGGGATGGTTTCAATTCAACAGTGAATATTTGCATAGGGCCAGCCACTCAGCACCAGAAACCTTGTAATCACTCTGGGAAACCACAACCAACATCCCAGGCTCTCTGAATTCCTCTTCTCCGCCCTAGCCACCCCCACCCATATTCACCAACTACATTCATTATTTGGTGTCCCAGGGCAATAATCAAAGATTTTAACCCGATATACAAAGACTATTAAAGAATCAGCATTTTGAAAAGGCAAAGAAAAAAAGCACACTTTTTTTATGCTAAGTACCTTTTAGATATTTGATACATCACACCATTACACTGAACAGAATATTTTATTTTGAACAGGATGTGGCTATTTTCTAAAGAAAACTTATTTGGAGAAGGAAATATTGATGTTTTGAGGCCCCATACGTTTTAACTCAGCAATTTATTTGCAGTATCACACTCCCTGTCCAATCTTACTGCTTTTCATATACAGAATAAAGTCTACTTATTTTTCATCCAAAACTATCATTTATCACTTCATTTCTGTTACAGACAACATTTCTCATATAAAAGTCAAGCTAGAGTAGTACACTCTTTTCTACTACCAAAACTTACTCAATCTTGGTAAAGATTTTATCTGAAGATGAAACCATCCTGAGCTACTGATTCCAGTTAAAAGACTCCAGAAGGCCAGTTTGTTTTGTAAACAGATGTTTCTCAAGCAATGCAGCAATAGTCTGGTCCTATTACTCTGCAACTTGGCATGCAAAAAGGATCCTTCCTTTAGAAGGGGAGACACAGAACAGCTCCATCCTAAGTCAGCTACATCAAGAGTGCATGCCTGTCTCAAATGCCGTCCTCACAAATCTCAACAAACCATTCTTAACTGCTACCAGACACAACAATGTCCCCCAAATTTTACGGATGACAGTTTCCTATTTGTCAAATTATCTGCCACCTCGATGCACACATTTTATAAACTAAATCAAATCCACTTCTATTTCATGAAATGAAAACTCAAGATGACCTAAATACTCTTAATATTGTATACTGACATTACAGGAATCAAAAACAAGACTACTTGTTTACCCCAGGAATGGAAAAAAAAAAAAAAAAAAAGGTAGCTTTAAAAAGGATACATTACTTGGAAATTTCTCAGACAAGCTGAAGCAAAAGGAATGCTCAAAAACGAATCAAAGTGCCCAAGACAACTGCAAAATAGGTTTTGGCATGCACAGTCAACTGAGTAAGCTAGTCAGGATTCTTGGTATATATAAAGCAGGACTAATATAGAAAACATGGCCTACTTCTCTCCTGCTTGGTTCAATTTTCTAAGTCACAAGCCACGTTACACTACAAGCACCATCAACTTTGTTCTATGAATGACAGTAGACCTATCCTCACTACCAGCCTGGTTCCAAAATTTACCAAAAAATCTTATGTTAAAATCTTAAAAAAGATCTCTATCTCTAATGAAATAAAATCAGAGTAAGGATCACATAAACAAAATGTCAAAATAAATGACAAAACTTATTTCGGTATTTAAAGGAACTATGTGACGACTCCAAATGGCTAATATTTTCAGAAAGGATTTCAAAAGCTGCACAAACGTGTTAATACAATATAGCTACAGCAAAGATTAGACAAATCTGAACCCAGTGCCACAAACTGAGTGGCCAGCTTGCCGATGAGAAGCTGTCCCCCGCACCTGAGGCGGATAGATACTCGGAGACCAAGGCCAATATCTTAGCAAGTTAGGCCTCTTCCTCCCTCCGGGAAGCGCTCGACAAACAGGGCGTCACGCAACTTATGTCACCCAGTCACTTAGCAAAAATCATACCTAACTTCTAAACTTGGGTCCAAATGGCCTTTTATACTCAAAAGAAGTAGAAAGCAACTTATATTATCGGGGGAGAGGGAAGCTTAAAATGCCCCACTTTCTGGCCCCATATTTTTCAGCCCATCATCAGATCAGAGTCCTAAATTCTAAGACTTACTTTAATGGAGGCCTCCCTCTACCTTCTCCGAGTCTCTTGTTTTGCAACAGTGAAGGAACTTTTCCTGCTTTATCTTAGTTCCCTGAGAGCATGTGGCCCTGCAATTCAATATCCTAAACTGGCAGGGAACGGTGGAGGAGGCAAAGGGAGGAATCCACACAGCCAAAACAGCCTTCTTATTAAAGACAAAAAAAAAAAAAAAAATCATAATTCCTCCTCCACCCAAAGCAACCCATCCCAGAAATTTACAGCTTAAGAAAGCAGCATTGCGAACTGCAAACGTAAGAGTTTTCCTTAGACTCTACGCACGGTTTTCAGCTGTCAAATTACAACTCAGGAAAACACTATCATTAGAATAAAAAAGGAAACAAAAAAGCTCGCACCATAGGGGCTGGGAGAAGGAGCTTACCAGACCCGTTTCGGAAGAAGGAGAGCAAAGGGAATCCAATCCACTTCCCCACCCCCGCCTGAATTCATCCCCTCCCGGGGCGGGCAAACCTCACCGCAGAAGCTCAAATTTAATAATAATAACAATAATCATGGCGCTTACCCCCCCCCCACCCCCACCCCCGCGATCTGCCAGGAATCAGCCTCCCCCTCCCCCGGGATCTCTAGGCTTGGCAGGTCCAGATCTCCCCACCGGACACAGTTCCCGGGGACCCGGGCGAACCCAGTCTACCCCGGGGCCCCTCGCCCCGCTTCTCCTCTTCCCTCTCTTTTTACCTCCACCATCCCCCATCCGCATTGTCTGTCTCAATTCAACTTTGACTAATATGGATTCCTCGGGCCTGGGCCGGGCGGTAATTACAGCCCGCCCCCCCCCCCCGGGAGCTGGATTCCCCCCACCCCATCTCCGCCGAGTTAAACGCGGCTCCTCGTTGAGAGACGGGGGGTGGTGGGGGGGGAAGGTTGCAGCGCGCTTTTCTCGTCTACACCGCGGGCACCGTCCACACCGAGCTCCCCCCGCGGCCCCGAGCCCCCGGGACCAGAAGTTTGCCCCGGAAGGGGCCTAGATGGGAGCAGTGAACCCCCCCCCCTCCGCCAGCCGGCCGGCCTGCGCGTAAATACCGGCGCCCGCCGCGGCGCGGCCCCGTGGGGGAGGGGAGGGCGGGGAGGCGCCCCTCCCCCCGCCCGCCCGCCAGCCCGCCGGCCCTATTACCTGTCATTGAGCTGGTCCTCGGTGCCCGGCAGCGGGTGAACCACGAAATGGATGGACGTCATGGTGCTTCCTTCTAGTCCTCCTCCCGAGGACGGCCCCCTCCCGCTCTCGCCCACCCCCCCCAACCCCCTTCCCCTCCCCAATACCCACTGCCGCCGCCGCCTCCCAGTCCCCAAATGGAGGGAAGCAAATGCGCAGGGGCCGCCGCCGCCTCCCTGCCGGGCGTGTGTCCGCCGCCCGGCGGTCCGGCGGGGCGGATCAACACGCCACCCGCTCCCGCGGCGACAGCGCGCTGGAGTGCGAGGCCGGCGGCCGGGACCCAGGCGCGCCGCCGCCGCCGGCGACCGGGCGTCGGGAGAGGGGGCGACTGGGGAGGGAGGAGAGGGACGGGCTGCGGGCTGCGGGGACGATGTGGTCCCGGCGGCGGACGGGGTCCGGACTAGGGAGGTGGGGAAGGAGATGAGCCCGCACCGCGCGTCACTGGCGAGAAGCCGCCGCCACCACCGCCGCCAGCACCGCCGCCGCCATCTTCACTTCTGCCCCAGTTTCTCCGTCTCGCAGGCTCCGCTCCCGAGCGGCGGGGGAGGGGCGAACGGGAGGAGGAGGAGGTGGAGGGAGGAGACCGGCGGGCGGGGGCACGGCTGCGAGGGGGCGGGGCTCCGGGAAACGGGCGGTAAGGCCCTTTCGATTGGGCGGCTCAACGTTGTCGGGCCACGGCGCTGTAAGGCGCGTGCGGATTGGTCCGTTCGGCCCTGAGCCCAGCCCTCTGGGGGGTGGGATAGCTCCCGAGTGAGTGTTCCGGAGAGCACGTGTTAGGGAAGGAGGAGGCGGAGGGGAGCCCGCTGGGGCGGGGAAGAAGTCTGGGAGGGAGGCTAAGTGTGCGTCCCCGGGGAGGTGGGAGGAAGAGGGGCTCCAGCGTTTCTCGCTCTGATTTCCCTCGGGCAGCCCTAATTATTCTGCGGACCTTTAGGGGGTTTTTGTTGTTTCCAGTCCTTCATCTGCAATTACATTTAAAGTGGAAGTGCAAAATCAGTTAAGGGGCGAGAAATGCACAGCTTTTTATTGGAGAAGTAAGGTAGTTATGTAAGGACCTTTCCAGAAAGTCCTATCGTAGGATCAGAGAACTGACTTTGCAGCAACTTCTTTAATCACCCTAGTCTCCCCAATGTCCCCAGCAACACCATCACTCGCACAAAAACAAAATGGAAATTTCCACTAATTTACCGATTTAAATGATTCATGAGTTTAATGAAAAATACCTCTTCTACAAAGGTGTTCTTCAATTCATGATCATTTGGGTCATACGGCAAATTCTTGAATGGATCTTTTTTTTTCTAGGGAACTCCTTTTTTCTAAGGAACCAGTTCATAAGCTTTCTTCTCAAAGGCTTCCATAGCACCTTCAAAAAATCAAGTACCCCTTTCAAAGCAGAGTGAAAACATTAAGCTCCGTCTGCAATTTGTGTAGATGTTCATTAAATCGGGGGTCCTGGGAAAAGTTCTTAAGGTATAATATCCCTATTTTTCTGTTAATGCATTACATTTGCACAGTTCTGCTTAGGAATTTCTTTTGAGCAAAATATATGAAAATTTATTTATAAATCAGGATAGAGTAGGTACCCCCTTGAGACAGATAATGGAACAGTTTTGTAGGTCACCAGCTTCAAAATTGGCCCAGATTAGTTTCAACTAAAAAGTGATTTCAAGGCTGGTATTTAGTCCTCACAAGCAGAAGGGAAGCAGGGTAGACCAACGGACACTGCTAGTTTTAGAGCTAGACAGAACTGGATTTGTGTCCTGTTTGTGGTACTTAACTATGTGACCTTGCTTAAATTATTTAGCCTCTCATAATGTCTTTTTTCTCATTAGTAAAATATCCCATAGTAACAGATCTGCATAGGATTGTGATGAGGTCTAGATAAGATAGTGTTTGTCAAGCGCCTAGAGCAGTTCATAACACTTGGTAGGCTCAGCAAATGGAAGCTTTTATTAGTCAACAGTGTTCACTATGTATGACTTTATATACTTACGTCTTTTAATATTCAACACACTGTGGGGTAAATAATATATCCCCATTATATAGATGAGAACACTGATGTGCAAACAGTTAAGTGTTGAAGCTGAGACTTAAACCCAGGTCATCTAACTCCGATTACGTTGCTCTTTCCACTATACCACAGCTGCCATCCAGTTAATAATTTAAAAGGAACAGATTATTCAAAGCCATAGGAAAAATGTGATATGATAAATGCAATAAGAGTGCTATGGAAGTTAACGGAGGAAGTGATTCAAGCCAAGACAATTAAGAAAAGTCATTTAAGCTGGGCTTTCAAGAATGTTCGGGGCAAATAAAATATCTAGCTTAAGCTCACTCATTTTATATTTGCCCCTGAACAAACTCCACACCACACCCACACATTGCTTATTTCTTCCAAATCTGTCTTTTTGCATCTTTTCATTGTTCTTCTACTCTGTTTCCTTGATTTACTCACCCCTAGTCTCCTAGTTCTGAGACTTTCTCTCACGAGTGAAGGCCAGTTTTCTCACTTATTGAAACTGCACATTTGGTCTTCGATGACCGTCTTGGCATTGCAATCTTTTTGTTATCCCAGGCTGGCATGTTAGGGAAAATTTTCCTCTTGCAGAGCTCCAACACGTTAGTGGGTCCCACTTTGCAGACAGAAAAACAAGAATAAAGGCATGGAGTTTTGCAAGCCCATCACCTAGGGAAGGAGAGAATACAGATAGAGAATGGCAATAAGCAGGGTTCAAGCAGAATCTCTTTGAAGCATCAAAGTGCAATACAAGCCAGAAAAGAAGACCAGGGGGAGGAGGGTTCTTTTTTAATAATTTGGACTAATTTTCCTTTTCAAAACAAATGAACAGAGAAATGAGACAGGAAAGGGGGAAAGCTCAATGAAAGATGGGCTGATGCATGTTTTATCACTGTGGGCAACAGGAACGCAATCCCACTGGGGACAATCTGAGAGACAGTGGGGGAACACATCTCAGAATTATCTCACTGAGTAGGGAGGAAGCTAGAGGTATTTATCCATCAACTCCGTACCTCAGTGGTTGAGGATTGTTCCTGGGTTAAATCCCTGACACTTTACGCTTTCCACACTCATGGGCAAAGCATACTCCTAAGGCCAAAGAATGAAAGAAAAATAAAGACATTTCCAAAAAAGGAGAGAGGAAGAAAGAAAAAGAAATGTGAGAAATTTTTGGCAGTCAATCCATATCAAAGAGTATTGTTTAAGCAAAAGGAAAAGGATTCCCCAGTGTAAGCTCAGATAGGCATAAAGGTATGAAAAAGTATGAAAAGAGAAGAAAATATGTAGGTATATGAATGTTGACTGAGTTAAACAATGGGGCTTAAAAATCCACAACATTGATACCAAATGCTGGCAAAAAGGTAGACCAACAAGAATGAGAATGCAAAATAGTACAGCCATTTTAGAAGACGGTCTGGTGGTTTTGTACAAAACCAACATACTCTTAACATATGACCCAGTAATCACACTCCTTGCTATTTACCCACAGGACTTGAAATTTTTATGTCCAAACAAAAATCTGTACACAGGTGTTTATAGAAGCTTTATTCAAAACTGCCAAGGCTTGTAAGCAACCAAGATGTCTTTTAGTAGGTGAATGCATAGTAAACTGTTGTATATCTGCACAACGGGTATTATTCAGCACTAAAGAGAAAAGAGTTATCAAGCATGAAAAGATATGGAGGAATAGTAAATGCATACTACTAAGTGAGAAAGTAGCCAATCTGAAAGGTGACCTACTCCATGATTCCAACTATATGACATTCTAGAAAAAGCAAAACTGTGGAGGCAGTAAAAAGATCAGTGGTTGCCAGAGGTTAGTAGAGAGAGGGATGGACAGGTAAAGCAACAAAGGATTTTTAAGGTAGTAAAACTATTCTGTATAATACTCTAATGGTGGATACATTTCATTTTAAACTGATAGAATTTCAGTCTAAACCGATAGAATGTACAACACCTAGAGTTAATCCTAATGTACTGTATGAACTCTGGGTGATAATAATATGTCAGTGTAGATTCATCAGTTTTAACAAATAGACTACTGTGGTTTTGGGATGCTGATAACAGACAAAGCTATACATGTGAGTACATGGGAGATTCTGTACCTTCCTCTCACTTTTGCTGAGATCCTAAAATTGCTCTAAGAAAAAAAGTCTATGAAAAAATCTTAAACAAATATCAGCAAAACAAATTCAACAGGATATATAGCAAGGACAGTGGATGATAAATAAGTTGGATAATTTAACATGGAAATCAACAAATGTGATTCACCATATTAACAGAAAGGAGAAAAATCATTAAATCATTTCACTAGAGAAAGAAAGAGAATGCTGAAATTCTATAACTATTCGTGAAGAAAATGCCTTAGTAATCTATGAATAGAAGGAAACATCTTTAATTTGATAAAGGATGTTTCTAAAAACCCTACAGAAAACATCTTCTACAGTGGTGAAATGTTGAGAGTTTTCCCCCTAACATTGGAAACAAGAATGTCTGTTCTCACCACTCCTTTTTAACATTGCACTAGGGTTCCAGCTAGTGCAATAAGATAAGAAAAAAATTTTATAGGGATTAATTTTCCAAGGCAGCTGCCAAAGTTAACAGAGGGATAGTGCTGGTGATCAATGGTTGACACCATCTACAGGATCACCTGGAGGCTAGAATGACCAGGCAGGTAGTGCTGGACTGGAAAGTGGTGGTCATGCACTATAAGAATATTAACATTTCTGACAACTTCTACAGAATTAGGTGGAGGTACCAGGCTTTGGACTTCTTCCACAAGCACGTAGACACCAACCCATCCTATGGTCCCTACTACTTCTGGATATCCAAGCACATCTTTAGGTAGATTGTGCAATGCATGTGGCCCCACAAGATAGAGCATTTCCAGGCCACTTTAGAACACCTCAAGATGTTTGACAAGAAAAAGCAAGTGATTATTTTTCCTTAAATCTGTGTGTCTGAAGCCCACACATAAGTTTGTCTACTTGAGGCACCTGACTTACGAGGTTGACCAGAAGTACCAAATGTTGACAGCCACTCTGGAGAAGAAGAAGTACAATGAGGCCAAGGTTCACTACAGAAGGAGTAGCTCAAACAGGCCAAGGACAACATAGGGAAGAAAACCAGCAAATAAACAGAGGTCCTCAAGACTCACAGACTTCTGATCTGAGCCCAATAAAACCTGTTCATCTCTTAAAGGATATATATAGGTTTCAGAAAGTAAGATATAAAAGCATCATTATTTTCACAGGACATATTTTAATATATAAAAAATTAGAATAAGCAGGTTTAGCAAAATAATCAGAAATAAGGTTAATGTCCAACAAAACTTGAGCTGTTTTCATATATCAAAAAACCAAAAAGAATTAGGAAAATGAAAATTTGTAAATACGTTTAATATAAAAACTATAAAATATCTAGTATCTAAGAACAAATTCAAAAAGATACGTGTAAAAACCTCTACATAGAAACTTTAAAATATTTTTGAAAGAAATCAAAGATGGTCTAAATAAATGGAGGAATATACCATGCTCATGGGCTAGTACAACTAACATGGCGAAGTTGTAAATCTTCCCTAATCTATAGTTTTAGCATCATCTCAAAATTCTGACACTTTTTTCTCCACCCCAGTGGAACTTCACAAATTGTTTTTCAAACTTATATGGAAATGTAAGGAGAAACAAAGAAATCAATGAAATAATAAACAGCACAGACATTGACCAAAGGTTAATAAACACATGACTTTAACACCATAGGCACTTTAGAGAAGTTTGGGAAGAAAAGTATGCAATAAGTTGTGCTGGGATAATTGGAAATCATTATTTTAAAAAAAATTAAACTTAGGGGCGCCTGGGTGGCTCAGTCAGTTGAGTGTCCAACTTCGGTTCAGGTTATGATCTCGCGATTTGCGAGTTCAAGCCCCGTGTCGGGCTCTGTGCTGACAGCTCAGAGCCTGGAGCCTGTTTCAGATTCTGTGTCTCCCTCTCTCTCTGCCCATCCCCTGCTCATGCTCTGTCTCTCTCTGTCTCAAAAATTTAAAAAAAAAAAAAATGAAAAAATTAAACTTAACCCCCTACCCACATCATACACAAAAATCCAGGTAGACTGTAGATCTGCATGTAAAAGGCAAATAATAAAATCTCTAAGAATATAAAAGGATATATATATGACCTTAGGATAGAGGAAGATTTCCTAAACTGGACATATAAGCTCTAATCAAAAAGAAAAAAGATCATTATGTTACACTATACTATAATTAAGAATTTTTGTTCATCAAAAAGACAACATTAAGAATTGAAAAAATAAGCCACGGAATGAAAGAAGATATTTGCATACATATTACTAACAGAGGACTCATAACCAGAATATATTTTTAAATTCCTAGAAATTACATAGTAAAGTAAAACAGAGAGTACCAAAAAATATTTTAATGAGCAAAAGACCAGAATAGGCACTCCTCTGAAGAAATACAAATAATGCTCACTTATTCAAATGAGCAATAAACATATGAAAAGGTGCTCAACCTCATTGGTCATCAGGGAAAAGCAAATTAAAACACAATGAAATACTACTAAACACCCTCCAGGATGACTGTAATCAAATAGACAATAAAAAGTGTTGGTGATGGTGGGGTGTTGGGTGGGGGGATGAGCTAAATGGGAGAGGGGCATTAAGGAGAACACTTGGTGGAATGAGCACTGGATGTTTATATATAAGTGATGAATTACTATATTCTATTCCTGAAATCATTATTACACTATATGTTAACTAACTTGGATTTAAATTAAAAATAAATGAATAAATAAACTGTTCACGGTAATAAAAAGTGTTGGTCAGGGGACAGTGTGGAATAAGGACTCTATTTACAGCTAGTGAGAGCTTTAACTGACTGATAACAATCACCTTGTAAAACTGTCATTCTCTGTGAGGGCGAAGCATACACATGTCTAATAATTCCACTCTAAGCTATATATTCAATATATGTTCATGCACAGTGTACCAAGAGACAAGAAAAATAATGTTCATAGCATCACTCCAAGCTCCAAACTGTAAACAATTTCAATGACCATCAAAAATAGAATACTATGGGGGCAGCTGGGTGGCTCAGTTGGTTAAGCGTCTGACTCTTGATTTCAGCTCAGATCATGATCTCACGGTTCATGAGTTCAAGCCCTGCATCAGGCTCTGCTCTGACAGTGCAGAGCCTGCTTGGGATTCTTTCTCTCTCCCTTTCTCCCTGCCTCTCCCCTACTGGCTCTCTCTCTTAAAAATAAATAAACAAACTTAAAAAAATAAAATATTACGGTATGTTCATGCAAAGTAACATCGTACAACAATAAATATGAATGAGCTACAGTTACTTGCAAAACCTGAATAAATCTAAAAAAAAAAAAAATGTTGAGTAAAAGTCAGAGATGGTATAGTCCCATTGATATGAGCTTCCAAAATAAGCAAAGTCAAGCTATATTGTTGGGGATGCATGTTAAGGTAGTAAAACTAAGAAAAGCAAACAAGAGATTACTTTAAACGGTAGCAGATACTTCATGGGGAAGGGAGGATATTGATTGGGAAGCAGCACCAGAGGACCTTCTGGAATGCTAACCATGTTCTATTTCCTGACCTGGATATTGGTTACAGGATGTTCATTTTATGGTGATCTATTTAGCTATACATTTTTATTTTGTGTACTTTTCTATATGTGTGCTAAATTTCATTATAGGAAGATTTTTTTAAAAAGAAAATGGCTCAGCCTGTGGAGGTGGCAGCCATCCATTACTTTGCATCATGGCTGACATTGTTAAATGTCAGCCCAACATTGTTAAAAAGAGGACCAAGAAGTTCATCTGGCACGTCAGACATATATGTCAAACTTAAGCGCAACTGGCTGAAACCCAGAGGCATTGACGATAGGGTGTGCAAAAGATTCAAGGGCCAGATCTTGATGCCCAACCTTGGTTATGGTAGCAACAAGAAAACAAAGCACGTGCTTCCCAGTGGCTTCTGGAAGTTCCTAGTCCACAACATCAAGGAGTTTAAGTGCTTCTGACGTGTAACAGATCTTACTGTGCAGAGATTGTTCACAGTGTCTCCTCCAAGAACCACAAAGCCATTGCGGAAAGAGCATCCCAGCTGGCTGTCAGAGTCACCCATCCCAATGCCAGGCTGCACAGCAAGAAAATGAATAGACAGACAGCTTATGTGCACATCACATTTGTGTTAATAAAACCATTAAACTACAAAAAAAGAAAAGAAAAATGGCTCTACCTCACACCATACAGAAATATTAACTCAAAATAGAACATAGACCTAAATGTAAGAGCTAAAGCCTTAAGATTCTTAGCAGAAAAGATAGGAGTACATCTTTGTAACCTCAAATAAGACAATTGTTTTTTAGCGACAAAAGCACATACAATTTTTAAAGTAGATAAATTAGACTTCATTAAAATTTAACACTTTTGTACTCCAAAGGACACCATGAAGAAAGTAGAAAGTCAATCCACGGAATGGGAGATAGTGTTTGCAAGTCATTTATCTGATATGAGACTAGCATCCAGAATATATAAAAAATCTTTCAACTCAACAATAAAAAGACAAAATCCAATTTACAAATGGATAAAGGGAAAGAAAAGGCTGTAATGAGCTACAGTTTATGAAAGAAGAATGAGAAAGGATAAAGCCAGGTTTGTGAAGATGTAGAAATGGTAACACATAGCAGAGAAAAGGCAGAGTGTTTTCCTCCTGATTGTTCCATCACAGAGCTGAGTCTGGAAACTACAGGAAAATAAAGATTTTGAAGGTGGGGGCGCCTGGGTGGCTCAGTCAGTTAATCATCCAACTTTGGCTCAGGTCATGATCTCACGGCTAGTGAGTTTGAGCCTTGAGTTGGGCTGTGTGCTGGCAGTTCAGAGCCTGGAGACTCCTTTGAATTCTGTGTCCCTCTCCCTGCCCCTCCCCTGCTTGCACTGTCTCTCTCTGTCTCTCAACAGTAAATAAACATTAAAAAAAAAAAAGATTTTGAAGGTTGAACAATTAAAGCTCAGATTAGGAGTGAAGACTATCAAAGAGGGGGCACCTGGGTGGCTCAGTCGGTTGAGCATCTGACTCTTGATTTTGGCTCAGGACATGACTCAAGGTCATGGATTGAGCCCTGCTTTGTGCTCCTTGCTATCAGCTGATGGCTATCAGCTATTCCTGCTTGGGATTCTCTCTCTCTCTCTTCCCCCTCTCCCCCCACTCTTCTCCTCTTCCTCCCCCTCTTCATGCTCTCTCTAAAAGATAAAAAAAAAAAGAAAAAAAAAAGACTATCAGCACTGAGTTGTCTTAAATGAAGTCAAGCTTCCAGACGCAGATAAACCATTCACCATACTGGCAAATAAAAAATGTTTAAATCTTGAGGGAAAAAAAAAAATAGGCAAAGGAGGTGAGTAATGTTTTTCCAAAGAATATATACAAATGGCCAATAAGCACATGAAAAGATGCTCAACATCTTTAGTCATTAGAGGCATGCAAATCAAACCTGCACTGAGATAACACTTCTCTTCTACTGGGATGGTGAAAACAAAAAAGACAAACAACAGTGAACATTGGAGAGGATGTGAAGAAATGGAAACCCTCATACATTGTTGATTGGATTGTGAAATGAAGCAGTCACTTTGGAAAACAGTTCGACAGCTTTGACAGTTACTCAAAAAGTCAGTTACCATAAGACTACTCCTAGGTATGTCCCCAAACTTATGTCCTCATAAAAACTTGAACACAAATGTTCATAGCACCATTATTCCTAATAGAGAAAAAGTGGAAACCACTCAAATGTCTATCAACTGACAAATGGATAAGTTAAATGTGGTATATCAACAGAATAGAATATTATTTGCTATAAAAAGGAATGAAACACTGATACCTGCCACAGCTAGAATGAACCTTGAAAACACTGTGATAAGTGAAAGAAGCCAGAAGACACAAAAGACCAAATATCGCACATTTCTATTCACTTGACGTGTCCAGAAGAGGCAAATCCATAAAGACAGAAAGTAGACGAGCGGTTGCCAGGGCCTGGGAGGAGGAAAACATGGAAAGCGACAACTAATGGACCCGGGGTTACTGGGTGGGGGTGGGGGGTGGGGGTGGGAATGATGAAAATGTTCTGGGATTAGATTAGTGCTGGTTGCCCAATTCTGTGAAATAGTAAAAACCACTGAATTTTACACTTTAAAATGGTTAACTTTATGATATATTAATTATACCTTAATAAATTTATTATTCAAAAAAAGGAAAGGAAAGTGGTTGTGTCACTGTATACTTCCTCTAGCAGTGCAGTGAATTCGGGTTGATATGTACAGTTTTTAATTACCTCCTCATTGCATTTTTAAAAAGTCTCTATCAATCATTCAGAGACTGATTTACTGAGTGACTAGTGTATGCCAAGCACTAAGTATTGTGGGTAGATGCAATGGAGAGGCAAGGTCTCTGCTCTTGGGGGGAGGGGGGATGCTTATAATCCTACAGTGGAGGGTGAGAGGATGGGGTTACAGAAACTTCAGTAAGAGATAAATCTCTTGCCCAGAGTCACATAGTTAGTAACTAGGGGAGTCATTAAGGAAAGCAAGGTAAAGTCCAAGAGGATACTAGTGGTCTTTTTATACCCAATACTCTTATTTCACAGAGGAATCTAAGGCTCAGAGAGGTTAAAGTGCCCAGTGACATGTGGCTTATTACACACTGTCATAAATATATAAGCATCTCAAGTTTGGGAGCCCAAGGAGACCCTAAAAAACTCTCTTTTTTTAAATTAAAAAAATTTAAAATAATTTTTTTAAATGTTTATTCATTTTTGAGAGAGGGCATGAGCCCAGGAGGGCCAGAGAGAGAGGGGAACAGAGGATCCAAAGCAGGCTCTGTGCTGACAGAGGAGAGCTTGACATGGGGCTTAAACTCACTAACTGTGAGATCATGACCTGAGCCCCAGTAGGATGTTCAACCAACTGAACTGCTCAGGTACCCTGACCCTAAAAAACTCTCAAGGTCAATCCACGTAAGACCTCTTTCGGATAACCGAATGGGGCTTGGCAGCTTAAGATGCCCCTCAGAAATGGAAAAGCCCTTCAATATGCAGCCAACAATTGACCATTGCTGTTTGCCATGTGCTAACCATTGTGCCATGTATCAGGAACCTGGCAGTGACAGGTTGCAAGCAAGACAGATATGGTCCTCTCCCCATGACTTCATGGGGTCCGGCAGCTCCCAAGTGCAGGCTGACACCTGTTTCAGTGACTATCTAAGAGTCATCTTCAGAGGCAAAAATACCTGTTTTCTTTTAACCCCTCCTCACTATCATGATTCCATTGGTCTGGAGTGGACCTTGGAATCTGTATTTTTAACACTTTCTGAAGGCCACTCTCATGAGCGGCCAGCTTTGGGAACCACTGACCTAATGTACCCAACAACTTAGCTTTTGGAGCTCAGTGAGGCCTGGAAAGACTCACCCAATCCCAAGGCTGGATAAAATTTGTTTCATGTCCAAACCCTGGGGCATTTATTTGTTCATTAAACAAATATTGAACTCCTACATTTGCTAGGAGATAGGGTTATAGTGAAGATAAGACACTACCTTTCTTACTCTCATGGGGCTTACATCTGCTGGGAGTCGGGGGTAGGCAGGGGGAAAGCCAAGAAAGAAAGAAACAAGGTAATTTAAACTCTGATAATGGGAAGCAGTACAAAGTGAGACCAAGTGAGTGCATTCAGTAGAAGAGAATACATTAGGTTGAACCATATAAAATGGTCAATATCTGACCATTTTTGATCTACAGAAGCAATTGCTTGTGGTTCGGCTTTATAAATAGGCATTAGAGAGCAGTAGAGTCCTTTCTCACCAGGAAAGAAAAGGGGAAGGTGGTCTTACAAGATGGATATGATTTGACCACAAGAATGAACGGATAAAAGCCTAGAGGAAGGGTTTTGTTAGAAGAGTCTCTGAGGAGAAATTGTGGAAAGAATGGACATTCATTCTGGATATGTATAGAACGCTGGGTAGAAGCAGCACAGACGTCAAAGAAGCGTAATGCACAATCACTATTCTTAACAAAGTTATTTACACTTTGATTACAGACATCAATCAATAGGAGGGGCTTCAGGGGGGCTCAGTCAGTCGAGTGTCCAATTCCTGGTTTCCGCTCTGGTTTCGGCTCAGGTTTCGGTTCATGGATTTGAGCCCCGCATCGGGCTCTGTGCTGGCACAGAGTCTGCTTGGGATTCTCTCTGTCTCCATCTCTCTCAAAATAAATAAATAAATAACCTTGGGAAAAAAAAAAAAAAGACACTGTCAATAAAAACCACGAGTAAAAAATCAAATACTTCTGCACAAAAACTCATGCAATACCCATTGCCACAAACATCCTGCCCAAAGCTGCTTATCCTCACTCCCTGGTTCAAATGCCACTTTCTCCGTGTTGTGATCCCTCACCTCCGCTGTCAGGTGGGACGGCTCCCTCCTCCGGACATCTAAGTTTCACCCTTCACACTTTTCCTTTCGCCATCTACTGTAGCCATTACGAAAGGGCTTAACTCTTTTCTGTATGCAATGCACCTGCTCATGGAAATGTCTATGTCACGGGCACCTGGGTTTTTGTGCCAGTGAGAAGCTGTCACCAGTACTGGCTCAAGAGGCAAAAATGAATGCGTGAGTGAATGACAATGACTATCTCCAAGTTTTGTTTTGTATTTAAGGTTATGAAGGTATTTAGTAAGTTGTCCCAAGTAACTAATGCAGGGATGAACGTACAGGGTAGGTCTGGGGTAAGCTACCTGCCCAAATAAGTTCCTGTCCCATGGGCCCCTTTAAGCTCCATCTCACAAAGATTAACCTTTCTGTCTTAGGGGTCAGCCCCTGTTGATCAACATGATTAAACTCCTGGACGGCGTCTTCCCCCCAAGTCAGAAGAGGCAGTGTGGCTGGGTACATATTCAGGTCACAAAAGCTCTGGCACTGGCATTGGCCTGCCCCATCTTTCTATCGTACAGAAAACTCCCATCTACTGACCCAACAGATCCTCATCCTGGCCACCTGCGAGTCCTGTTTTCTGTGGAATGGCACACGGCTGCTTGCTTTGCGTGTCCTCGGATCACTAGGTTCCTTCCCATCTACCTTGTCTTTTGAGGAAATAAGCCCTTTGGCTTATCCTCCTGAGCGCCATTTTCCAGCCACTGAAGTTGCTACCAGGGCTCTATATTGGACCCAGCCTAGTCAAGTCTATATGATTCAGGAGCCGGTTATTCCAGTCTGTGAATTATCTAGCCCGTTTGCTTTTCTTCCTCTCCACTTCTGCCATTTATGTGTGAGGAAATTTTACTGCTCGGTAACATCTCCCTCCGTGTCTGGGCAGAATACTAATACTTACATTTGTTTAGTGCTTTGCAGGCTACAGAATGACATTACATATATAAACTTCCTTTAGCCTCCTAACAGTCTTGTGGAATAGATTTCATTATTCTCCTCTCCCAGCTAAGCAATGATAAATGACTTGTCTGTGATCACACAGCCAGAAAAGTACAACAATTGGGTCTTGAACCCGGCTTCTGATTCTCTGTCCAGTGTCATTACTGTTAAGCCCATCAGGGGATGCAAGTTTCCCACTTTGCTATCCATGAGAAGTGATGAAAAGAGCTGGATGGGAGAGTGGTTTCCTGATACCACGAGTAGGAATTACCCGCCCATTTAATTCTCTCAGCCCAGCTGCCTGGAGCATCCACTTGGGCAGCATGGTGGTGGCATCCACCCTCGAGGGGCCCACAGCTTCAACAATCATGCAGTCTTGGCCTCAGACAGGCACACCTTCTGAGAAGTATACATTTTCACGTTTATTGTCATTCCGGGGTAGTAACATGTGCACCCTATTGACACTCTGTCCACTGGGTCACAGGGTACTAATCACCCAAACAAACAAACCAACCAAAATCAGTGTTTATGCTGGGCTTTACAACTTTCACAGCATTTCACAACAACCCTCTGAGTCTCACGTGGAAAGAAAATGACAATATCAATATCCCCACTTTACAGATGTGAAGAATAAGTCTCAGAGAGCAACGCTGTGCAACTTTCCACAGTCAACACAATTGAGGACTGTGAAGGAGGCAAGTATCTTCTGAGTCTAAATCTTATGTGTTTTCCAGAGAGACTAGTTATTGACAATATCCATACATAATGATAATATTTAACATGTGTGTATAGGGCTTTAAAGTTTTATTTTCACATGTATTAGTTCATTTAATCTTCAACAACCCTTATAGGTAGACACTGTTAGTAATTATCTCAATATTGCTTTTAAATTCCCAGCTGTCTCATTATTACACCCTTTCATCTTACAGTCATAAATGCAACTCTCAAGAACATTCATTTATTCATTCAACAGATGTTTTTGAGCACCTATGTGTAAGATTCTGTCCTGGTTACTGTGGGCAAAGCCTATGTTTTCTGCACTCCTGATTCTCCTGGTACACTGTTACAAGAATTGGGACATCATATTTGTGATTATCTGAGAAATGAGAGGGGCAGAAAGACCAACCTCGTATTTTGTTTTTTTGTTTTTTGTTTTTTAAATTTTTTTAATGTTTATTTATTTTTGAGAGAGAGAGAGAGAGAGAGCGTGAGCAGGGGAGGGGCAGAGAGAGAGAGGGAGACAGACAATGTAAAGCAGGCTCCAGGCTCTGAGGTGTCAGCCCAGAGTCCGACACGGGGCTCGAACCCACGAATTGTGAGATCATGACCCGAGTCGAAGTCGGATGCTCAACCACTGAGCCACCCAGGCGCTCCCCAACCTTGTATTTTGTTTTAAAAAAAATTTTTTTTACACATTTATTTATTTTTTGAGACAGAGAGAGACAGAGCATGAACGGGGGAGGGTCAGAGAGAGGGAGACACAGAATCTGAAACAGGCTCCAGGCTCTGAGCTGTCAGCATAGAGTCCGATGCGGGGCTCGAACTCACGGACCGCGAGATCATGACCCGAGCCGAAGTCGGCCGCTTAACCGACTGAGCCGCCCAGGCGCCCCCCAACCTTGTATTTTGTAAACAGAAATGGGGTGGCTAGTTTTACAGAAGGGAAGTGACCTGCCATAGGGCAAAAAAGGCAGGCTCACAAATGGCAGCAGATGCTTCAATTATTGGCTGTTTCTACAGACTAGAAAATAGATTTTATAGCGCAGCCTTAAAAGAAACATTAGCCTCGCCTTGGTCTACAAGCCCTGTTCATGTACAAAGAGAGCAATCATTATGAGTAATGTCATCATCAGATGCTGAGAATAATATTATAGGCCATGGTTATTGAATCAACAAATGCTTAAAGGTTGGCTCTGGAGCCCTCCCCTGACCGGGTTCAAGTGCCCATGGCCCCATGCACAGGAAAATCAGTGGTATATGATTTCAATGACTAAGAGAGGAGGAAGACAAGGCCACATGCTATCTTTTCTTCACTTCTTCCTCTCTTCTCTTTACTCTTTTTCTATAGCTACCCAAAGAAGAAAGATAAGTGATTACATGGAGACAGAAGAGACTAAATTGGCGAGGGCGTACCATACCTGGTGGCCTGGGGAGACTGGATTCCATTGGGGAAATGACAAGGTTGGTAGAGCTCTAGACTTGCCCTGATATTTTGGTCCATAGGAGGGTAACTTAGCACTGCTCCTATTGTTCAGTGCCATTCTGACTGCTACCAAGATGCTGAAACCAGCCAGCGTATGGGCTTGATTCTTGTCACCTTTCCTTGAAAAGTGTAGCTAGGAGGGGCAAGTGGGGGATAGGAAAAGTATTTCCACCATCTGAAGACAGTCTCCAAAAGTGGTACCACTTCGCAATTATTTAGGTGCTATTTTGACATGAAAAGTCATTAGAAGCGGTGAAAAAGCAACACTATAAAAATGAAAGGAAGGCTTTCTAACGGCGCTAATGATTTATGTGTTTGTCCTGTACCCACGCTAACCTACATGCCCTCTGATCGAGGGTGCAGACCCCCCGCCCCTCTGCTGGACAGTCTGTCTGCCTTTCCAGATCCTCCACGCCCCTTACAGTCCTCTTGTCCTAGGAGGCTGACTTCCGCATTGACTTCTGCATCAGTGGGGGCTCCCTTGCCCTCTGGCCTCTACTTGTCTTAGGTCTATGGTAGCACTAAGAGAGTTCAAAGCGTTGGAGGACAGAGAATGATGGGTATTTATCCCCCCAGCTCCCTCCCTATAGGCCAAGGTTTCAGAAGGGTAGCATTGCTGACTGAAGGGCACAGCTGTCTCCTACACCTATGGCCCCCTCCAGGTTCCAGTTATGGTTCCCTTCCCTTTCTTCAGACTAGGCTGAGAATCTGGGGGCTACTCTCCCCCAGGGGCTTCGCCAACACTCGGTGCTTTTTCGACATAGTCCCTTCATTAAATTTTATTATATATCGTCTTTTAAGAGTGCCATTGACTTCAGGCAGACCCCTAACCACTACACCATCCCAAAGCTTGCTCCTCCTGAGGTTTCAACCTGTTTACTTTCCAGCCCCTTCACAGAAATCCTCCTGCATTTCCTTCCTTCTTTCCTCACTTCACAAATCCAAAGCTCCTAATCTTTTTCCTTGCCAGTTCCTTTGGTGTTCATCTACATCATTCCAATCAATCTATATGAAAGTAACATACCCTAAGGCAATGTTTCTTGACCTGAACAACAACAACAACAACAACAACAACAACAACAACAAAAATCCTCTCTAGAAGACAACACTATCAGGCTGTTACAGTGAATTTCATTCCAAATATATGTAAAGTGAAAAAAACAGTGTGTCAAAGAGCAGCTTTGTGAACTAAGCCCTCCCACTCATTTTGATACACCCAATAAAAGGGGCTGCCTCCCCAACTCCTGGGAATCTCAAAAATGTGGATGAGATCTAACCTTAATAGGCATCCTTTGAATTAAAAAAAAAAAAAATTTTTTTTGTCCATTCTAAATGAATCTGCAAAAAGTAGAATAAAAAGAGAAGACCTGGCTCTTTCCCTGGAATCTACTCTCTGGGCAGCTTCTTGTGCTCTATAAAGAACTATAGCTGCAATAAAATATTTAATCCAGGAGACTGTGGTGGGATTTATTGTGTAAGAAGAATGCTAAACCAAGTTTGGAACTCCTGTCCACATTCTAGATCCAGGAGTCTTTGTCTGGTCTGAGAGATTCAATGGAAGAAGAGAAAGAAGAAGGGAATGTAGAGGAACCGCATGGACTTCCATTTCCAGAACTCTCGGGGGTTAGAGAACATAAAATCCTTCCCTCCACAAGCTCCTTTCAATGCTAGATAAAACACAGCAAACATCCCTGTGTAGCTGAGCTCCTAAGAAAGCAAGCAAGATCCAAAGGTCCAAATGAAAGATGGAACCAAAGACTAGAGAGAGAAGGGCCAAGGTTGCTACTGCATCTGTGTGGATGGGGGTATTTGCCTCCATCCAGGTAATCAGGAAGGACACTTGGGATTTTGTGGCCACAAGGGGACGGTAGAGTAGGCAGAGAGTTGGAACTGAGAACCGGGCCTATAGCTACACCCCTTGAAGGGTTATGTCCTTGGGGAAGGGAAGAAGTAGAAACTATCCGCCCACCAGCATGGAGAGGTAACAAGGAAGTATGTCTGTTTCAGTCCAGGCTCTGGGTGGAGATAAAAAAAGAGTCAAAGCTAGTTGTTTCCTGCCATGACTTACCCTCCCAGTGAGTTCTGAGCCCCAGGTGTATTCCACTTCTATGATATGCAAATCTTCAAGCTAAGATATTAACATAGGAATGTGGTTCTAGGCCAAGGATTCTCCTACCCCTCCAGCAGAAGCAAACACACAGACGCGCACCTTCACTCTTGCACACACCTCTGAAAAGCGTACCTTCAACCCAGGTTGCTCAGGGACTGTTCTGGCAAAAGCTTGCTGAAGATGAGATTACAATAGAAAATTCAATATTCACACTAAGTCCCAAGCAGAATAAATAACAATTAAAGTCACACCTTGACATGTTGCAGGAAATTTCACAACACCAAACGGAGTGAGAGAGAGACAGAACAGGTTACCCACATAAGAGCTACACTTAGGCTGACAGCAAGAGCAACAATAAAAACTAAAAACTAATGGAATAATATTTTCAAAGTGCTGAGAGAAAATAGCTGCCAGCCTCGTTTACTGTTGAGGCTAGAAAAACTGAAAAATAGACATTTTCAGGCATACATGAGAGCTCCCCACCAACAGAACCTTACTGAAGGGACTACAAAAAAGTGTGTTTAGAGGAAGGCGAATGTCCCTGTACAGTCCTAGTCTGGTTTGAGAGAGGACAAAGATGTGGCAACATGGGCTAACTTAAACTTCGCCAAATTACACATGCTTAATTGGAGATTTAAGGGTAACTAGGAAAATAATAGAAACTGAATGAATGACTCCTACATCAGAAGAGAAGAAAATGGATGGTGTTCTCGGAGAGGAGAAAGGCAATCGCACTGGGGAAGATCTGGAAGGAATTCCCTACCCACACTGTCTAGTGCTCACGGAGAAATCCAGGCCAAGATGAGAGGAAACAACGCATCCAGAGTGGTCTTCAAAGAGACCAAGGTCATGGAATTCTAGGGAGGTGGAAAGGCCTGAATCCAGACACAGATATATGAGCCCAGGGGTTAAAGGTGGCATGAGTGAATATTTATTTAGTGGCCAAGTTGTCCAGGAAAGTTGTTTCTTTAAGATGTTTACATACTTGATGCTTGAAGTATATGTACTATATGCTGTTTCCTGTATTGATTAAACTTCATAAAATAGCATTTATTTCTGATTTTAAGATAATATACATTTAAAATTCAGAGACTAGGGGCGCCTGGGTGGCTCAGTCAGTTAAGTGTCCTATTTTGGCTCAGGTCATGATCTTGTGCATCCGGCTCCGTGCTGAGCCTCGGAGCCTGGAACCTGCTTTGGATTCTGTGTCTCCCTCTCTCTGCCCCTCCCCAGCTCCCACCCTGTTTCTCTCTCAAAACTAAATAAAATATTAAAAAAAAATTTTTTTTAAGTAAAATTCAGGGAATACAAGGAAGAATTCAAATCCTTAACGCAATTATATGGTTAGAGCATGTTTACCATTTCAAGTTTTACAGCAACTCAGCCATAAGTCCCGAAAACCTCTCCCTCTGGAACGTTTATTTAACTGCACTGAGAGAAGAGATTCCTCTCGTAACTCTGAAGTATTTCGGGGGTTCCACTCCTTTCTCTTCTACTGTGAGTGGAAATGCAGAAAAACAGGATCAGAACCCAGAGAAAGAGCATGGAGCCATCTCAGTAAAACTGAGTATTCTGAAATGGAAATCGAATCACAAATGTCAAGAAGCCTTTTCACGTTTAAACCCCAAGGAAGGTTAAATAAAAATAGTCTTATTCATACAGTCTTCCATTAGTGTGTTTTGCTAAATATGTCAGTTTCATCGTTGATTTTCCCCCATTATTGTTAAACAACTCTTCTATGCTAGGTCATCTGTGGTCTGTTTATCACTTGATTTATTCATCTTCCTTATTAAACATATTGCTAACCAGGGAAGTGGTTATCGATAATATGCTAATCTCGATAAGCCTCGATTTCTTAATTGCGTTACGGAGATGATTGCATCTACTGCACTGAGTTATTGAGAGATAAATAAACTCATTTTATGTCTATTAACTGGCACTAAACAGGTGCTCAGTTAATATTAATGTCATCCATATTCTGGTAATCTAGGGATGCTCTGCAAGCTGAATCCAGAGAGTATATGAGTTTTATTTGTTTTCTAGGGTTTTGTTTTTAATTGAATTGTTCACCGAATTAAATATAAAGAGATATTATGGGGCGCCTGGGTAGCTCAGGTCATAATCTCGCGGTCTGTTGAGTTCATGCCCCGAGTTGGGCTCTGTGCTGACAGCTCAGAGCCTGGAGCCTGCTTTGGGTTCTGTGTCTCCTTCTCTCCCTGCTCCTCTCTCACTCGCATGCTGCCTCTCTCTCCCTCTCAAAAGTAAATAAACAAAAAAAAAAAATTAAAGAAAAACAGAGATGTCAAATAAATCTAGATATCCAAAATCATTTAAATATTTTTGAAGATAACCCTCACCCAGATTCCCACAATTCAACAATTGCCCCCTTCAGATGGAATGCATACTCCCAGTTCGTCCTCACACTGGGCCACCCTCATGTCCTCTGCTTGACTCTTGTAGGCATTTGACTTTGACATTACTTTAATCTTTTATTCCTATCCTAGCTTACTGCTTCAGATAAAAACTCAATACTTACGGTAAAAGTCTTATTCGAGTGCACATAAGAGGTAAAATGTCAAAAACTAAAGTCCCCTACTATGGGTAACATTTCATTTTCACCTAGTTACCAAGGTTTCACTACCAAATATTTTTACCCTCCATATTCATAATTAATCCATGAATTATACAAGTGGTCAATGTGCAATTATCCTAAATTTTCTTTCTAGACATTCCTGCCTATTTTCTATTAGTGAAAAATTACCTCCTAATCATGTCCTGCTTCAAACTATACAACATCACGAGACAGCCTCTGAAATTATAATTGTTTCAATACCCTTAATCTTCAGCAACTTCAATAGCTCTCCAAAATATAATAGAATAAGGGAATGAACTTTTATACCTTTTGATTATCATTTGCTTGAACCATGAAGCAGAGCTTTCTGAGCCTTTGGCACCGATGCTTTTCAGAAAGTTTTTCATTTCTTATCACGACTACCACTCCGTAATTTTCTTATATAGTTATCTACTTACAATAGATTTCATGAAGAAAGACATGTGACTGGTGCCTGAATTTATGCTGCTGGCCTATTTGCTTTGTTTTAGCCAGAGTTTGGCAGACTTTGTAGAACAAAACGAAACCTCGCCCTAAAACTTTTAACACTTAAATAGTCCAAATACTCCAGATTTTTGGTCTGCCAAAAATCTCTGTGCTAATGTTCTAGTGCAGTTAAGCTGTGGGAAACAATATACACAACTTCTCGAGGGGATTCAGAAGTCATTTAGAATTAATTTCTCACCAGTGATCAGAGAAGAATCTGTCAGGATTCCCTCAAAAGCACACAGAAATATTTTATGAACTTCTGCAGGGTATAAAGCAGTATCTAAAAAGTCAAGGTATACAATTGAACTTACTTTTGAGCAGGCTGTGTGCCTACGGTCTAGAAAACTCTATTTTCCAAGTTAGTGATCAAAAATTTCAAGGGCCTTTACCTAGTGCCTCTCAAAATTCTTATTTTGCTCTTTTTTTTTTTCTTTCATTTCTTCCTTCTTCAACTTCTTTTCTCAACTTTCTCTCCACAAAAAGTATACCGTTCCTCCCACACCTTCTGGTTCCTTTCCATGGTTTGACAATACAATACAATGACAAAAAGTGTTATCAGTTATTCGCTAAAGTGTGGGGGAAAATGGTGTGCTGTATTACAAAATACAACTTTAGGCAACTACTCATAATTAATATACCTTTCAGTTATTCACAACATCGTGCATTTTTTTTTTTTTTTTTTTTTTTGGTCAGGTAAAGGGGCCATTAAAAAATGAAAAGTAAAAAAAAAGATCTAAAATGCAGCTGGTAATGGGCATGAAATTAGCATCCTTGGTCACTAACAGGCACTCTGTTCTTTTTTTTGGCAGGCATTCTGGTTAGTCGCTGGACTTACCGCTCCCTGTTGCTTATGCCAGCTCTCATGATTCCTTCCTCCCGCTTTTCTCATTCAGGTTACCTGCCTCACCCTGAAAGCATTTCAGTTTGCAGCCCCTGAGACAGTAAAAACCCGAATCGCTGAAGCCAGGAATATATCACCTCGGCAATTCAAGGACTTCTGTGGAGCAGGGAGGCTACTTCAGGTCCTACCCAACTTGGAACTGAAAATTCTTCTGAAAATTCATGATAACCAAGGAAACCGTCTCACATTTACAACATAGACAGCTGCAGAGGGAGGGGGCCACAGTTCAGCCCAGAAAGGAAAAGCCTTCTCAGGATAACAGGCGTCATTTTGCAGAGAGCTTATAGTGAAAAACAGCAATGCACAAACCTAGCATAGCCAGTAACAGCAGGAGTGCAGAATTTTAGGAAAACGGTTGAGAAGCTTTCTTATCAGAGACAATCAGGACTGATAGTCTGTTCATTGCACAACTTGCTTAGAGCATAGAATCTTAAAAAAAAAAAAAAAAAAGACAACAGATACCTTATATATTTTATTTTAACTTAAAACGCATAAACACCAGTCTTTAAATGTAGAGCTTAGTTACTTTCTTGTAGTATGGATCAAGGGAACTCTTGAGTTGCCTTTCCTGCATATGTCTTTCCTACATAGGCTTATGAATTGCCCTCGATTTCCAGTTTGGGTCCTAATACAGCAGAGCAAAATCTTAAGGGCATTTGAGAAACAAACAGAACATATTTTTTCTATCAGATCTTTCCAATCTTCTTTCCAATCTTTTACAATTGTGGTGTTCACATCAAATTCAAAAGTGGCTTTTTCGGCAACTCACCAAATCTTTTTGAAGTAATAAATTTAGTTTTCAATAGTGTATTACTTTCCTATTGCTGTTGGAACAAATTACCACAACCTTAGCTGCTTAAAACAATCCCCACTTACTGTCTCATAGGCCTGTAGGTCAGAAGTTCAGTGGGCTCTGCTGAAATAGATGTGTTGATAGAACTTCATTCCTCAGTGGAGGCTCTCAGGGGAGAATCCCTTCCACAATCATTTGGGTTGTTGGCAGAATTTAATTCTATGAGGTTGTAGGACCGAGGTCCCTGTTTCCTGGTGGGCTGTTGGCCAGGGGTCATTCTCATGTTCTGGAGGCTACCCACATTCCCTGGCTCTTGGTGTTTTTCCTGAATCTTCAAAACCAGCACTGCTGGGGTAAATCCTCGCACCTCTAGTATTTCTGATCTTTCCTTCTACCTCCTCTCTCCTGACTTCTTCTGCATTTATGTGATGACTTTGAAGCTTTCCAGAACATCCAAGATAATTTCCTTACTTTAAGGTCAACTGATTAATAATCTTAATTCCATCCTTTAGATCAGTACCTAGATTAGTGTTTGAATAACCAGGGGATGGGAATCTTCCAGAAAATCTTTAGAATTCTGCCTACGCTAAATAGAATCAACAGCTCTTATGCTTTATACTCATATTTTACATGTTATGAAATATTTGATTAAATGAAATATTTAAAATAAGAATTACAAGCGGCAAAAGCAATTTGGGCATAAACAACAACTCAACAACTCAGTTCGGAGGAACAGAAGAAGTCTGTAATTATCCTGGGGAGTAGCCTACCAGCTGTGAGCATGCAATATAGCGTAAACATTTGTCAGTGTATTTCCCCAAGAGATGGTGAGTATTGATCAGATGAATGTAAGTCGGTTGACACAATTCTAGTGAAACAGATGAAAGAACAGCCATGTGATCATCTTGAAAAATGCTGATTGGGAACTCTGAGTGGTTGGGGATTGTTCTGATGGCATTCTCTAAAGGGTATTGGATGGGGTCCCAGCCTCTTTTTGGCAACCCTCCCAGATGAAAGTGTCTGAGATTTCTTCTTTGTTGGCTGATCACTTTCTCTGGAGGGTAATCCTCTAGAACTCAGTCTGGGGTGGAGCTGGTGATAGGAAGAAGCCCAACCTCTAGTATTGTGAGAGCCAAGCTTGGGAATGGGGCCAGTGGTACAGAATGTAGACTTTAAAATGTTTTCTGCCATTGTTTTCAGATCGTACTTTTTCCCTGTGTTCAGAATGACCCAATGCTGCCAATTGCTTGAGTTCTGCTGGTTCATGTTGAGTTTCTTGCTTGAGTTATCTAGGCTTCGGCTCTCTCCTCCCTGCTCAGTCCTACCACTTGGCCATATGCTTTACAACTTAAAATTTTTTGTTTCCTCTGTCTCTGTTTCTACAATATCTGAAACACATGTCCCCTTGCTTGTCACACAGTGCACTTTTCAAAATGTCCACGTGTGATTTGGACATTTTACCACTTTTATTGGGAATGTAACTTGAGATTTCCTTCACATTGTATTGTTAAAAATATTGTATTGAGTTTGGGGAGTGCAAACAAATTTTTTTCCTATATAAACATCAGCCCAAAAAATCTTATATCATGATATACTTATGTCCTAAAAAATTTGGATATTAAAATTAAGAATCATTTTATTGACAGAACATTGACTAGAAAGGCATTCTATAGGAAATACTTTCTTCATGAAAAGAAAAGGAAAGCAGGAAAGAAGGACAAATGAAAATAAATGTAGAAATGTCAAATAAGAAATAAATCCCAATATAATATTAATTAAAATAAATGTAAATGCTAAAGTTATTATATTAGGGCATTCCAGAGAAACAGAACCAATGGCATGGATATATACATTTTTTATTCTTCACATATTGTATATAATGTTGCCCTTAATCTTTCATGAAAAATGAGATATGCATGAATCCCACCTAATGAAAAAGGGCATCTCATATCTTTGATGCAACAATAATCAACCACATGATTTCACACACTTACTAGGAATAAAAGTATTGCATGGAGTTATTTGAGAGTAGAAATACATTAATATATGCTGGTCACAAATCTCAAATAAGGTCAATATAAAAAAGCATATGCTGAAATTAATTATACCTGTCCAAAAATCCATTCCCTTGATCTTTTGATGCATATTAGCAAATACATTATCTAAGGGTTTAGCTGTGGATTATTCCTTTAATAAATACTCTGATTTAAAATAATGAGTTAGAATAATGAAAAGAGTTACTGACTTACTGCTTTCTACTGTGAGTTCTGTGATAATTATTTACATTTGATTTTCACTTAAATACTTTTCTATATTTCTATATCTTCAAAGTTACTTTATGCACCTAAAGTATATATTTATACTTTATATATATTCTCTAAAGTGTATATTTAACACAAAGTTTTAGTTAAATTAATTAAAAACAAAATACAATACACAATATATGAAGAAAATCTAAATGGAGATGATGTTTGTGATTGATTTATGATATTGATGTAAGTTACCATGAAATAGGTGATCAAAGCATCATTATTCTGGGTTAATAAGACTAAGGAATGTTCTGAATTTATTAAGTAAAAGGTTTTGCCAATTGGTCTTTAAGAAAAAGAGATGGGGGGCGCCTGGGTGGCGCCGTCGGTTAAGCGTCCGACTTCGGCCAGGTCACGATCTCGCGGTCCGTGAGTTCGAGCCCCGCGATGGGCTCTGGGCTGATGGCTCGGAGCCTGGAGCCTGTTTCTGATTCTGTGTCTCCCTCTCTCTCCGCCCCTCCCCCGTTCATGCTCTGTCTCTCTCTGTCCCAAAAATAAATAAAAAAAAAAAAAAAAGAAAAAGAAAAAGAGATGGTAGTCCAGTAAAATACTGACATGTCTTCATAATAGCAATCGTTTGAAGTAGAGAATAATAGTTGATGTGGTTGAAATGAAGAAATCTTCAGAGATACCAGAAGATAGCTAACTCTTCCTTAATAGGGCATACGATTGTATACCACATTTCTTTTTCTTCATAATTTCTTTAAAAGTTTATTTTAATTATTTTGAGAGAGAGCAAGCCCCCTCATGGGAGGGGCAGAGAGAGGGGGAGAGAGAGAGAGAATCCCAAGCAGCCACCATACTGTCAGCATGGAGCCTGATGCGGGGCTCGGACTCAAGAACCATGAGATCATAACCTGAGCAGAAATCGAGTCAGACGCGTAACTGACTGAGCCACCCAGGCAGCCTTATATCCTCGTTTCTTCATAACTACCTCAGTCCTGAAAATTATGGAAATCATTACTCCCAGATCATTATATCACAAGAATGTTTCTTGAATGCTTGCATTCTGTATTTTGGACAAGGATCATAGTGGATTTGAAATGCATAACTTAGCCTACATGTAAACTTAATATATTTTAATTAATAAAACATAATTGTTCTTAATGTATTTAAAAATGTGATTAAAAAATGGGCAGAGATTTATCCAAAGACGTGGAGATGACTAACAGGCACATGAGAAGATGGTCAACATCACTCATCAACAGGGAAATATAAATCAAAACTACAATGAGATATCACCTCACACATGTCAGAATGGCTAAATCAAAAACACAAGAAACAAGTGTCAGCAAGGATGTAGAGAAAAAGGAACTGTATGACTGTTGATAGGAATGGAAACTGGTGCAGCCACTGTGAAAAACAGTATGGAAAGTTCCCCCCAAAATTAAAAGTAGAATTACCATATTACCCAGTAATCCCACTACTGGGTAGTTACCCAAAGAATACAAAAACACTAATTCAGAAAGATATATGCATCCTTATGTTTTTTGCAGCACTATTTACAGTTGTCAAAATTATGGAAGCAGTCCAAGTGTCCATCAATAGATAAATGGATAAAGAAGATGTGGTATGTATACACAATGGAATACTACTCAGCCATAAAAACAAATGAGGTCCTGTCACTTGCAACAACATGGATGGATCTAAGGGATCCTAAGGATGCTAAGTGAAAGACGTCAGTCAGAGAAAAACAAATATACAATTTCACTTGTATGTGAAGTTTAAGAAATAACACAAATGAACAAAGGAAAAATGAGACAAACAACAAAACAGACTCTTAACTGCAGAGAACAAACTGATAGGTACCAGAGGGGAGGTGGGGGGGTAGGAGGATGGGTGAAATAGGTGAAAAAAATATTAAAAAAAATAATTATATGTATAATGACATATAAATATATAAAATTGGCCCATGTGATTATGGAGGCTGACACATCCAAAGATTAGCAGTCAGCAAGCTGGAGATCCAGGAATGTCAACGATGTATTTTTAGTCCAAATGCTAGTAGGCTTGAGACCCAGGAAGAGCTGATGTTGCGGTTCAGGCCCAATGGCAGGAAAAGACCAATATCCCTGCTCAAGACAGTCCCACAGGAAGAAATCCCCTCCCACTTGCTGGATGATCAGCCTTTTTATTCCACTTAGGCTTTCATCTGATTGGTTGAGGCCTACTCACATTGGGAAGCACAGTCTGTTTTATTCAGTCTACAAAGTCAAATATTAATCTCATCTAAAGGTGCCCTTACAGACATACCCAGAATAAAGTTTAATTAAAAAAAATGTTTATTTATGTATTTGGGGGCGGGGAATGAATGGGGGAGGGGCACAGAGACAGAGAGAGAGAGAGAGAGAACCTGAAGCAAGCACCACGATATCAGAACAGAGCCGGATGTGGGGCTTGATCTCAGGATCTCACAGTGGTTTTTGACTTGAGGCAAAAAATCAAGAGTTAGACGTTTGGGGCGCCTGGGTGGCGCAGTCGGTTAAGCGTCCGACTTCAGCCAGGTCACGATCTCGCGGTCCGTGAGTTCGAGCCCCGCGTCAGGCTCTGGGCTGATGGCTCGGAGCCTGGAGCCTGCTTCCGATTCTGTGTCTCCCTCTCTCTCTGCCCCTCCCCCGTTCATGCTCTATCTCTCTCTGTCCCAAAAATAAATAAAAAACGTTGAAAAAAAAAAAAAAGAGTTAGACGTTTAGCCAACTGAGCCATCCAGGTACCCTTTTTTAATTTGAGAGAGAGAGAGAGAGTGTGCACAAGTAGGGGAGAAGGACAGAGGGAAAGAGAGAGAGAATCTTTTTAATAAAATTTTTTTTTTTAACATTTATTTAGTTTTGAGAGACAGAATGTGAGAAAAGGGAAAGGCAGAGAAAGAGGGAGACACAGAATCCGCAGCAGGCTCCAGGCTCTGAGCTGTCAGCACGGGGCCCGATGCGGGGCTCGAACTCGTGGACTGAGATCATGACCTGAGCCAAAATCAAGAGGCTAACTCTCAACTGACTACGCTACCCAGGCCCCCTCAGAAGAATGTTTGACTAAATATCTGGGTACCGTGTGGCCTAGTCAAGTTGACACATAAAATTAATCATCACAGTTATTGATTAAAAAACAGAGATGCTGATATTGGATTAAAGGAAAGATGTTACATGTAAAATACACATTTAAAATAGAAAGACATGGAAAAGTTAGAAATAGAAGCATTGAAATAAAAATACCAGGCAAAAATGAGAAATTAAAAGAAAGCTGACGTAGCAATCTTAGTATCTGACAAAATCAAATCCGAGTAAAAAATAGCATAAAGGTTAGCAAGTCTGGTGATAAAAACAACATGACATAACCATCATGCACCTATAAGTATTTAATAAAACAGTCTCAAATATATAATAAACAACTGAGAGAAACAGACAAATCAAAAATTATAGCTGGAGATTTTAACGGACAGATCAAGCAGATAGAAAAATAATAGGGATGAAGGAATTTCTGAAAAATGTAATCGATAGGCTGGAGCTGGTTGAAGAAAGTAAAAAGGAGAATGAGATCTTCAGCACAATGTCATTTGCGTAGATTAAAAATAGGTTCACAAAGAATAATGACACATATTTTACTGGCATACATACAAGTAGAAGGATATTTATCGCCCACAGTAAAATGGTTGCCTAGTGGAAGGAGAGAGAGGAGTGAGGAAAGGGGATAAATACATTTAAAAGAATGAGGGAGGGGCGCCTGGGTGGCTCAACTGGTTAAGCCTCAGATTCTTGATTTCGACTCAGGTCATGATCTCCAGGTTCGTGAGTTGGAGACCCGTGTGGGGCTCTACACTGGTGGCTCAGAGCCTGCTTGGGATTCTCCCTCTCTCTCTCCCCCTCCCCAACTCTCACATTTTATCTCTCTCTCTCTCCCCACCTCTCTCAAAATAAATAAATAAACTTAAAAAAAACAAAACAAAACAAGAGAGAGGTCTTGCATGGACTGATAATTACAGGAATATTAGCTCAGGTCTTAAAAAACAATGTCAATAATACTCCTATACCCCTATCATAACTCTTCTCACTCCTACCCCAAAGGAAACACTCCAGTTTATGAAGTGTACACTTCAAACAAGGTTAGAAATGAGTTGAGCACTTGAGCCTCCTGTTTCAAGATGGTGAACTTATGGGGGGAATCTATCAACTGCTGAGAATTTCCACACATTTCTGGAGAAAGCAAGCTGAAAATGGAATGTTAACTGATAGAGCAGACTGTAGGAAACTTTCTTGGATTACCTAAAATGTGGCCCGCCACCGAGAAGGAAGCTGATTTGCCTATAGAAACTCTGGTTCAGGACACAAAGATTCAAAAATGGCGGATCCAAAAGAGGGCGTAACACTGGAGTCTGCCTATGGAACAGTCATCTTTCCTGTCCCTTCCACAGAGTACCAGGCTGCCCCCAAGGTTAGGACGAACAGGAAGGTACTTATCTAAGGAAACTGATCATAAGGACAACTAGATAACAGTGCAGCACCTCTGCATTTTGGCATTTTGAAGTTCCCAAGCAATTGGTTGATCCACAACTGATCATCTGAAAACAAAGCCTGCCATTCAACAGGGCCATCCACAAAGCCAAT
Source organism: Neofelis nebulosa (assembly GCF_028018385.1). Taxonomy (NCBI): domain Eukaryota; kingdom Metazoa; phylum Chordata; class Mammalia; order Carnivora; family Felidae; genus Neofelis; species Neofelis nebulosa. The sequence continues at coordinate 48,348,249 of NC_080795.1, forward strand.
CTCCCAATGAATGAACTTTTCTCTTGCTTCATTTTTAAATATACATGAGCAACCAAGTATCACTAGACATTGGAGAAAAGACTGCAACAAGAAAAAGAAGGACCACGGCGCCTGGGTGGCTCAGTCAGTTGAGCTTCCAACCCTTGATTTGGGCTCAGGTCATGATCTCATGGTGGTGAGATTGAACCATGCATCGGGCTCCACACTGAGCATGGGGCCTGCTTGGGATTCTCTCTCTTCCTCTCTCTCTCTCTCTAAATAAATACATAAACATTAAAAAAAAGAAGGACCAAATTAAACAGAGAAACTGCTCCAAGAAGATATATGAAATTTGGAGAATAGTAGATAACAAACAAAACAAAAAACTTTTATGTATATTCAAAAATAATTGAGAAATAAGAATTGTACTTTCAAAACAAGGAAAGGATGCTGTAAAAATAGAATTAGAGAACAAGAAAGAACTCTTGGAAATTTAAAATGATTGCCAAATTTTAAAAATTTAATAGAAAGGGGTGAGTGGGTGACTCAGTTAAGCGTCCAACTTCAGCTCAGGTCATGATCCCAAGGATTTGAGTCTGAGCCCCGCATCTGGCTCTGTGCTAACAGCTCAGAGCCTGGACCCTGTTTCAGGTCCTGTGTCTCCCTTTCTCTCCACCCCTCCTGTGCTCACGCTCTGTCTTTCTCTCTCTCAAAAATAAATAAAAATTAAAAAAAAATTTTTTTTCAATTAACCGGCTTGGAAGATAAAGGTGGAAAATACAAGGGCAATGAGGTCTATATCTCATTAATTAGAATCACAGAGAAAGAGAACAGAAACAAAGGGGTGGAAAAGAAGAAATCATGGGAAAAAATGGATTTTTGCTGAGTTCTTGTACCTTTGTTCCTTTCTTGTATAGGAAATCTAAGGTTGCAAACGACTAATGAATGTAATTGCAACATGAATCTTGGTTACATTTTTCCTTTCCTTAAGAGTTCACAAAAGTGAACTAACTAAGAGGTATGTCTGAACACTTCACTCATTTGTCAATGATGTGAGCAACTTCACTGAATTGGATAATAGTTTTCAAATATTGGAAGAATAATTCCTCATTTTTCTGTGCTATTTACAATGTAACCGCTACAGATATGATGTACTTGTAAGTTGAATCTTCATCCTTAACATTTTCCTCACTACTTTCCTAAGTTTGGAAGATCAACAAAACTCAAGCCCTGATGTGTAGAATTTTTGATGTCTGTGCTGCAAATGAAATCGGCCACCACCACCCGTTTCAAACTACCAACATGATACCACCGAATGCAGAGCTGGGAAAGATGGGCAGTGACACATATACCTATAAATCTTATATATTTCCTTCAGACAGATATAACACACATAAATAACCTCAAGAGCATGCATAATAATAAAAGGTAGTGAAATCCTTGGAAGGTTTTTAGTGTACTTTATTTAATTGTAAGGTTACGTTGTTTAATTTGTAACGATGTCTGTCTTTAACAACTGGCTCACCAATTCCTGAAAACGAAAATAATTGGTTCTCATGGCTTGTTTGCAGGGTCTCCAGCATAGCACTGGGACATACCCATACAACAAGCTGCAGGTACAACAGACTTTTACCAGTAGCCCAGAAGACTCCTCCTGCCCTTTGCAAGCACTGCCACCCTTAAGGACAGTCACTCTTCTGATTTCACAGAGAGTACTTTAGAAGTAAAGAATTTTATTTGGGAATGTTCCAGCTATGACTTGAATGTTTGGAATTTTTTTGTTTTGAATGTTTGGGGCTTTTCTAAACGCCACAGCAACAAACAAAAAACAACCATAACAATCAACAAACATTTAAAATTCATTTAAAATTGTATTTTAATCTCTATCAAAGTAACACCAGCATTCTTCACAGAACTAGAACAAAGAGTCCTAAAATTTGTATGGAACCAGAAAAGACCCCAAACAGCCAAAGAGATCTTGAAAAAGAAAACCAAAGCAGGAGGCATCACAATCCCGGGCTTCAAGCTGTATTACAAAGCTGTAATCATCAAGACAGTATGGTACTGGCACAAAAACAGACACTCAGATCAATGGAACAGAATAGAGAACCCAGAAATAGACCCACAAATACATGACCAACTAATCTTTGACAAAGCAGGAAAGAATATCCAATGGAATAAAGATAGTCTCTTTAGCAAGTGGTGCTGGGAAAACTGGACAGTGACATGCAGGAGAATGAACCTGGAGCATTTTCTTACACCATGCACAATAATAAACTCAAAATGGATGAAAGACCTAAATGTAAGATAGGAAGCCATCAAAATCCTCAAGGAGAAAGCAGGCAAAAACCTCTTTGACCTTGGCCGCAGCAACTTCTTACTCAACATGTCTCCAGAGGCAAGGGAAACAAAAGCAAAAATGAACTCTTGGGACCTCATCAAAATAAAAAAGCTGTACAGCGGAAGAAACAATCGGCAAAACTAAAAGGCAACTGATGGAATGGGAGAAGATATTTGCAAATGACATATCAGATAAAGGGTTAGTATCCAAAATCTATAAAGAACGTATCAAACTCAATGCCCAAAAAACAAATAATCCAGTGAAGAAATGGGCAAAAGACATGAATAGACACTTTTCCAAAGAAGACATCCAGATGGCCAACCGACACATGAAAAAATGCTCAACATCACTCATCATCAGGGAAATACAAATCAATGGTAAGGGGCATTAAGGAATCTACCTAAATCATTGTTGCACTACATGCTAATTTGAATGTAAATTAAAAAATAAAATTAAAATTAAAAAAATTGTATTTTAATTATGTTTTTATTGGTTTTAACTATATTTCACAGAATACCTTGCTTCTTTTTCTATTTCGCATCTTTTTTTTTTTTTTTTAAGATTTTACTTTTAAGTAATATCTAAGCCCAACGTGGGGCTTGAACCCACAACCCTGAGACCAGGAGTGTCATACTCCACTCACCAAGCCAGCCAGACACCCCTATTTTGCATCTTTTTAAATAGTTTCTTTTACTTATCCTCATTTACCAACATGAATCCCCAGTCGGTATATGAGATCTCTGCTCTTCATTTTGGTTACCATGTACATGAGTTATTGGTTAAACTGAGCTCAACTTTTGTGCAAGAAACGGACGCCCTGGCCCAAAGGGTCCCCGAGACTTTATGAAGCAAGGAATACCACTTAGTGTGGAGTTCTTCCTCAGAAACTGGGAACCAAAGCCCTAGGGGATGTTGCTGTGCTCCCAAGCCTCACTTACAAAGCTGTCACTCGCAGATAGCAGTGGCCCACTAAGCCGGTCACATTGTCATTTCTCAGTTTTTCTGGGAGGGGTAAAGCTCTGTCAGTTTCCTTGGCCTTAAGTCCTTGATGTGCATGTGAAATGGTTCAGGCTGTCTTAAGGTCCTCTTTGAAAGTTCTTTACTCTGCAAGGAGTACTTCACATGCTTGTGAAACCATTCTCTGGACCCCTGTGATACCCTTGCCACTTATTTGCAGATCTCTGGCAAATAAGGACCCTCGATATCTTGCTACTAAGCTTTACTTCCTTTCTTTCTAGCTCCTTTTATAGTCCTGTCGTTTCTTCTTTGAAATCATTGTCAAACGTACTTGAAAGCATACTTTACAATCTTACTGGTTAATGACCTCAGAGGAGAACACCACAGGCTCCCTTTCTCAAGTACGGAATAAAAAAGTACTTTAGCTTTTATAAAAAGTATCATATACTAAAAAAACAGGCTTATGCCTAAGTGGGTATTCTTTGGTTTCTGGAAGAACTGCATAAATATAATGTCAAGGTAGGGTGACGATGAGGTAGGGTTGGAGATGGGGATGTGGTGGGCCTGGGCCTACACAAAATGCCAGAGCGAACAATGATTATATCTCTCCAACCAGCCATGAGAAGTACAAAATGTAAGTCATGGTTCTATTCGTCTTGTGAAAATGTAAAATTATTCAATTTTTCACGTAGACAAAAAATAAAAGCAAGAAAAACTAGGGACCTGCTATGGATGGAATGTTTGTGTGCATGCAAAATTAACATGTTGAAACTCTGCCTCCCAATGGAGTGGTATTAGGAGGTGGGGCTTTGGGAGGTAGTTAAGATTAGATGGGGTCGTGTGGTTGGGGACCTCATGAATGGGGTTAGTGCCCTCATAAGTCATGAGACAGCCTCCTTCCGTTCTCAGCTCTCCACCATGTAGAGACAAGAAGTCAGCCGGAAGTGTGTTCTCACCAGACACTGAATCTAACAGCACCTAAAGGACTTTCCAGCCTTCAGGATTTCTGTTGCGTAGAAGCCATCCAGTCTGTGGTATTTCTGTTATAGTAGCCTAAATGCACTAAGGACACTATGGAGCATCTCACCTAAAATGATAGTGAGTCCTGGCATTGTTGTGCAGTGGGTGTTCTGCCTGTCTCCTCGTGTGGACTTGTTTTTTCCTGTTAACAATTACACAGTTTTGCAAGGCTTGGTATGTGCATTTTGTTGCTGAACTTCTTTAGAAGTGTGATATTTCAGTTGTCGTCGGTTGTGTATACCTTTGTGATTTTGTTTGGGAACAGTAGTTATTTTAAAACATTACGAAAAAAAGTCTCTTGTTATTATTTACAAAGTGTGCTGATATTCCATGGTAAATTGAAAAATGATGTCAAAGATGGTAACGGGCAATGAAGGGCTTTATCATCACCCACAACCGATAGCAGTTCATCTATAGGTGAGACTGTGACTCAACTTCCGCTTGGGATTCTGCATATAGTTTGACGTTCGTGAAATTACATGATAGGAGAAGACATCCAGATGGCCAACCGACACATGAAAAAATGCTCAGCATCAATCATCATCAGGGAAATACAAATCAAAACCACAATGAAATACCATGTTACACCTGTCAGAATGGCTAACATTAACAACTCAGGCAACAACAGATGTTGGCAAGGATGCGGAGAAAGAGGGTCTCTTTTGCATTGTTGGTGGCAACGCAAGCTGGTGCTCTAGCCACTCTGGAAAACAGTATGGAGGCTCCTCAAAACACTAAAAAATAGAACTACCCTACGACCCAGCAATTGCACTACTAGGCATTTATCCACGGATACAGGTGTGCTGTTTCGAAGGGACACATGCACCCCCATGTTTATAGCAGCACTATCAACAATAGTCAAAGGATGGAAAGAGCCCAAATGTCCATCGATGGATGAATGGATAAAGAAGATGTGGGATATATATACAATGGAGTATTACTCGGCTATCAAAAAGAATGAAATCTTGCCATTTGCAACTACGTGGATGGAAGTGGAGGGTATTATGCTAAGTGAAATTAGTCAGAGAGACAAAAGTCATATGACTTCACTCATATGAGGACATGAGACAAAACAGATGAACATAAGGGAAGAAAAAAGACAATATAAAAACAGGGAGGGGGACAAAACAGAAGCGACTCATAAATATGGAGAACAAACTGAGGGTTACTGGAGGGGTGGTGGGAGAGGGGATGGGCTAAATGGGTAAGGGGCACTAAGGAATCTACTCCTGAAATCACTGTTGCACTATATGCTAACTAATTTGGATGTAAAACTTTAAAAATAAAAAATTAAATTAAAAAAAAGAAATTACATGATAGGAAGTATCAATACACATCTACCTGAAGATTACAAAACATCCCAGGTAAATTGCAAACTTTAAGAAAATGGTTTCAGTGGTTGGAATGCAATATTCCACCCAACAAAGAATGCCATTTTCTATTACTTATATCTATTGGTCTCCCCCACTTAAAAAAATGAGTCATTAAGAATCGCTGAAGAAAAATAACTTTGAAAATTTTCAGGAAACACTGACAATTTTCAGAGAGCATGAAAAACTTCTGTATTTGAACACACTGCAACTCGAGAATGGATATTGATTTTTGTGGTAAAACCATTGATAATAGATTACACCTTCACTCATTCAAGACAAGTTGGAAGACTAAAATATATCTGAAATTCTTAGGTGAAAATATTTCACTTTTCTTGGGAAGTACCACATACTTTTAAATGTTTATTTAATTTGTATATGAAAGCAATGTTTAGCATTCATAAGTTGATTTCTATAAATGTATAAGTTCATAATCATTGGAATGATAAGGACAGGATAGTTGCAGGATGTGATAAACGGATCCTTTCCCTCAGCTTATTCAGTACCATGTTACAAAAAACTGATCGTTCAAAGAAAAAACACAACTATTGATTTATGCAAGATGATACAGAAAATATCAAATTCTATACTTAAAGAAAGTTAGATGATAAAGGCATGGCCAAGACTAGCTCTCCATAGTTATAAGATTATTAGCAGTAAATCAGAGTCAAATATGAATAAAATAAGGTTATGTCTACCTTAGTGCTGCTAACATGAACGGCAAGTTAGCCAAGAGTTTCTGTGAAGTGTAAGAAAAGCCAAGATTATTTCCCCACGTACCCACGTCATGGTCATCCTCTACATTAGTCATATGAGGTCTACAGGGAAATGAAAGAACGTCACAGGTCTCTCAATACTGTGTTTGTTTTCTACTACTCACTCATCTGTGAAAGTATTGGCAATATAAAAACATTTATTTTTTTTTAAACTTTTTAATGTTTTTACTTATTTTTGAGACAGAGAGAGACAGAGCCTGAATGGGGAGGGGCAGAGAGAGAGGGAGACACAGAATGTGAAGCAGGCTCCAGGCTCCCAGCTGTCGGCACAGAGCCTGACGCGGGGCACGAACTCACAGACTGTGAGATCATGACCTGAGCTGAAGTCGGCCGCTTAACCGACCGAGCCACCCAGGCGCTTCTAGAAACATTTATACATGCAGTTGAAAGTATGACACACTGGAAGCTATGTGACTCTTTCTAAACCTACAGAACTGGACATAATAGTTCTATATAAGAGTAGGGAACTTCCAGAGATTTTCGGAAGATTCAAAAAGCTTTTGCAATTGGCTCCTTAATTACACAGTTAGTGAATGGAGCAATTTGCTGGTATAAATCCAAACTTGACTTTCTTCTTGCTTAAATCGTCTTTATCACATGCTCAGTACGTGTGTGGTGGGTAACACACAATTGCCCCTGTTGCTATTTGAGTATTTCTAAAATCATTTCCCATGGATGAGAATTGAATAAAATATACTCTGTCACTTTGAATACAAATATCTGCCTTTGCTTTTATTAGGTCTGGCTTAAATTGGAAATGTTGAAGGAAAGAAAGCATAGCATGACCAAATTTTTGTGCTTTTGGGTCTACTTTCATTGCTGAATGCAATCAGGACCACAGCTCGGTACCCTGGATGAGGCAGGAATCTGCCGATGGGAATCTGAGACCGACGAAGCTAAAGGAGCCCTTGACACTTCTACATCCTGAAATCTGTCTCAGGCAGTGTGGATTCATAAGAAGGATCCTGTTTGGGAAATACCAGAATCTTATCACATAGATTCATCTCAAATCAAGAACCTTATTTGGAAGCATCTGACAAGATTACTCATCCTATTGCCAAGCAAAGAATGCTTGTCTCCATGGGACTGGAGAGACCTTGGCAAAGCCACATACCCTGAACTTGGACAATGAAGGGGCTTGAAGCTGAAGTGGAATATCTCAGTTGATACTCCAAAATATGTAATATTCCTTTCTCATATTTTGAAGCAGATCTTTGAATAATTGAAAGTGATAATGTTTCTTTTTGTCATGGAAAAGAAAGAAACTATAAGCATTCCTCATGACTTTCTGGGTTTTGTTCATTATTTGCATACTGACCAATGCCATCAGAGGAAAAAAAAACCATGTTTTCATTTTTGAAAAAATACGTACCACTAACTTTTTTTTAAAGTGTATTTATTTATTTTGAGAAAGAGAGAGTGAACATGAGTGGGGGAGGGGCAGAGAGAGGCAAAGAGAGAGAATCCCAAGCAGACTCCACACTGTCAGTGTAGAGCCCAACGTGGGGCTGGAACCCACGAACTGGGAGGTCGTGACCTGAGTTGAGATCGAGTCGAACACTCAACCGACTGAGCCACCCAGGTGTCCCCATACTACTAACTTCTTTAAAACTATGTGAAGTCGGGGCGCCTGGGTGGCTCAGTCGGTTAAGCCTCCGACTTCAGCTTGGGTCACGATCTCACCGTCCGTGAGTTCCAGCCCCGCATCGGGCTCTGGGCTGATGGCTCAGAGCCTGGAGCCTGCTTCCGATTCTGTGTCTCCCTCTCTCTCTGCCCCTCCCCCGTTCATGTTCTGTCTCTCTCTGTCTCAAAAATAAATAAACGTTAAAAAAAAAAAAATTAAAAAAAAACAACTATGTGAAGTCCTGGGGCGCCTGGGTGGCTCAGTGGATTCAGTGTCCGACTCGATCTCAACTCAGGTCAAGACCTCCCGGTTCGTGGGTTCGAGCCCCACGCTGGGCTCTACACTGACAGTGTGGAGCCTGCTTGGGATTCTCTCTCTTTCCCTCGTTCTCTGCCCCTCCCCCACTCGTGCTCACTCTCTCTCAAAATAAATAAATAAATAAAAACTTTAAAAACGTTTTTGTAATTAAAAAAAAAAGTCTTCACCAAGCAAACTGTGATGGACAGAAAACTCCTAGCTCAGGTTCTGGGAGGCACCCCCTAAAAGCTCAGCTGCCTGCGTGCTCACACTGTCTTCTAGAAGAAAGCAGCTCTCTCTGCATGTTGGTCAGCAGGCATCGGTGCCATAGACCCCATGGACAGTCTTGTCTATGCAGTGGATATCTTCATCTTCCCCCAGGCCAGGACTTTGAATCACCATCTTTTTTTTTTTTTTAATTTTTTTTAACGTTTATTTATTTTTGAGACAGAGAGAGACAGAGCATGAACGGGGGAGGGTCAGAGAGAGAGAGAGACACAGAATCTGAAACAGGCTCCAGGCTCCGAGCTATCAGCACAGAGCCGGATGCGGGGCTCGAACTCACGGACCGCGAGATCATGACCCGAGCCGAAGGCGGCCGCTTAACCGACTGAGCCACCCAGGCGCCCCTGAATCACCATCTTTTTAAGAGACTTTGTCAAATAATAGTAGAAGAAGATTATCAAGCGCACAGAATAAGGCAGGTCATGAAGTGCTTATTGACCTTGAAGCAGAAGTTTGTGTGGGTGCTTAAGACAAAAGGAAAAGGAAAGATGATCCCCCCAGGCAATGCTACTGGGAAGGGTTTGCTCCCAGCTTAGATTATTAGGCACATAGCTTTGGTCACACTGAATGAGGTAAATCCTTCAGTTCAAGGTCCTGGAATCATCGGTGCAGTTCTGCTGAAAAAAATAAAACAAAACTACAAGCTCTTTTGGCCAAGCCTATATACTTGGAAGAGTAACTTGGTCAGAAGAAGCTTCAAACTTTCTATCACTGAAGCAGATGCTTCTACAGGCTGGAATTCAGAGGGACAATGAAGATTTCTTGCTTTCTCTGCGGTCAGAAAACTATAGCAACCCGAAAGCCCTCAGAATACCTCTGAGCGGTCCTGCTCAACCTTCAAGTGGAAAGTGAATCTGTAATCCTTCCCTTGTTGACATAGATAGCAGCGATGAGGCAGGCCTTGCCAAAGATGACTTCATTGACTTGAGAACAAAAGAAATGAAGTAACATGAATTCAACTTGAAGAATTGTAGAGAATCCTGGGGTTCTTGATCCAAGACTATTCTTAACTGGCCATTGATTCCATCTGCTACCGCGGACCTTAGTGAGTCTGGGTACCAAGCCCATTTCCATCAAAGCAAAAGTTGTTAAAGTCAGGTGTATAACAATGATGTTTGTCTCACCTTGTCAAAAACCACACAACTTCATATTACCAAAGGAGTCTCCCTGGAGGCAGTTGTGGAAAAGTAGCTGTGGTAAGCAGAATTCTAAGATGGCTTCCAAGGATCCTACCCCCTGGTAGACACAGTTTGTACCATCTCCTCACCTTGAGGGTGGGGAGAATCTGTGAATATGATAGGATAGCCCTCTTGAGATTAGGTTTCTAATCAGCTGTCTTTGAGTTCATCCAAAGGGAGATGATCCATCTGGGCCAGACCTAATCAGGTGAGTGATTCAAAGAGACTGAGCCCTTCAGAAGGCAGACACACATTCTCCTGCTGGCCTGGAAGCGAGCAAACATCCATGCCAGGAGTTGCCTATGGATGCCATGTGGCAAAGAACTTAGGGCAGCGCCCAGAAGCTGAGAGTGCTCCCCAGTCAACAGCTAGCAAGAATTTGGAGATCTCAGTCCTATCGTTGGAATTCTGCTAACCATCTGAATAGGCCTTGAAGGATACCCTAAGCTTCAGATGACAACTGCAGGGTTCTTAGCTTTATTGTGCGTAGACTTCTGAAACCCTGTGCTTTACTGTGCATAGACCAACAGAAACCCTGAAATAAGGAAAAAGTTCCTCCTCCTGCTCCAAAAGAACAAAATAGACAAACCAAAGGAACAGCAGCATCTTTTTCATTAAAATTACCTTTGAGCAGAATTAACTTATTTTTGTTTTATATGCACTTTTTTTACTTACTGTAATTAAAAAAATTTTTTTTAATGTTTATTTTTGAGAGAGAGAGAGAGAGAGCGTGCGTGAGCACACAAGTGGGGGGAGGGGCAGAGAGAGAGGGAGACACAGAATCTGAAGCAGGCTCCAGGCTCCCAGATGTCAGCATAGAGCCAGATGCGGGGCCTGAACTCACAAACCATGAGATCATGACCTGAGCCGAAGCTGGATGCTTAACTGACTGAGCCACCCAGGTGCCCCTGTAATTTTTTTTTTTCAAGAAGTGGTTATTAGTTTTTGCTTGAAAATCAATTAGGAAAGCATAACTTTTTTGTAATTCTCTAAGAGAAGGGGAAATTATATTACTCCAAGGTAATATAATTAATAACATGCAAAGTTTTATGTATGTGTATATCTGCACTTTTCTGGGAGAGAAGTCCATAGCTCTCATTAGATTCCCAGAGTGGCCCATGATTCCAAAAATGTTTGAAACCATAGATATAACTAGAAAACCCAGTTGTTGAAATCTAGGGGCGCCTGGGTGGCTCAGTTGGTTGGGCGGCCGACTTCGGCTCAGGTCATGATCTCGCGGTCCGTGAGTTCGAGCCCCGCGTCGGGCTCTGTGCTGACCACTCGGAGCCTGGAGCCTGTTTCCGATTCTGTGTCTCCCTCTCTCTCTGACCCTTCCCCGTTCATGCTGTCTCTCTCTCTGTCTCAAAAATAAATAATGTTTAAAAAAAAAAGAAAGAAATCTAAGTATCAATTAAGGTTGATTTTTTTTTTTAACTCTTTAAGTGGAAACACATACATGAACCTATTCATCCTTTCTTTCCCCAACTTCAAACCTCATTTAATTTCCCCTCCTAGCAACTGGATTTTCACATACTTGGTTTTGGCGTTTACAAGTGGTTGGAGAACTTAGTCCAATTTTGTTTAGATGATCTCAGGTTTCTTTCATCTTTTTTTTTTTTTAGAGGGGTGAGTAGCATTAAGGATAACTTTTAGATGAAAACAAAAGACATATACAATGCCCAGCTCTATTCATTTTCCAAAGCGCTTTTAGTGGAGGAGTGAAGAACAGAGAGACATTTCAACCATGTATTTACGAAAAGTATTTTAAGGTTTATTTTTTTATGTGGACAAAGACCAAGCACTTCTGACTTGGATGCGGTTGAAGGAGGTTCGATAAAAAAATTGCTTCAATTCACTGAAAAAAAACTTTATTATGTAAAAGTCATTCCTACGTGAAGGCACTGCTACCCATATACCATCACTCGTTACATGCTTGGAGGTATTTTAATAGTAGGTATTTTAATAGTAGGAGAGACCATTTAGTACTAATGGTCCAACAGTTTTCAGTCCATGATCTGCATGGACAGGATTTATCCACAGCTTGGGACTGGAAGACCAACTGGCTCACATGAAGATTTCTTCCACAGCACCATAGGCCCGCCCAGCTGAGAGAATAAATTAGAAACTACTATTTGTGACAATGGCAAGATTTTTATTTTTCTTAGTTCTCTCTCCAGCAGCCCATCCAAGACATGTTTTATAATATTGCCTTTCACAAATGTATCACTTCCAATCAAGTTTTTTGTTTAAGATTTCATTTTTTTCCGAGCAGTTTATGGTTCAAAAAACATCGAGGGGAGGTACTTAAATTTCCCATATTGGGGTTCCTGGTTGGCTCACTCAGCTCAGCGTCTGACTCTTGATCTCACCTCACGTCATGATCTCACAGTTTGTGGGTTCAAGCCCCACGTCAGGTTGTGCACTGGCAGTGCGGAACCTACCTGAAATTCTCTCCCTTCCGCTCTCTCTGCCCCTCCCCCACCAATACACATTCTTTCCCCCCTCAAAAATAAATAAACATTATGAAAAAATGAGACATTTCCCATATACTCTCTTCCCACACATAGGCACAGCCTCCTGCATTATCAACATCACTCACCAAAGGGTAAATCTGTTGCCAGGGATGAACCTACATCAATACATCATAATCAACCAGAGTCTTTAGGGTACCTTTGGGTTCACTCTGTGAGTTGTACACTCTATGGATTTGGACAAGGTTATGGTGACATATATCTACCATTATAATATCATACAAGATTCTTCTCTAATTCTTAATATTTCTTTTCTTGTGTTTACTTTGAATTTAACTTGCTCTTCTTTCTCTGGTTTCCTAGGATGGAAACTTAGGTGATCGATTTTAGATCTTTCTTCTTTTCTACGATGCTATGAATTTCTCTCTAAGCACTGCTTTCATAGCATCCCACAAATTTTTATAAGATGTGGTTTCATTTTCATTTTGCTCAAAATATATTTTAATTTCTCTTAAGATTTCTTCTTTGACTCATGTGTTACTTAGAAGTGTGTTGTTTAATCTTCATGTACTGAAGGATTTTCCCATTATCTTCCTGTTACTGATTTTTACTTTCATTCCATTGTGGTCTAAAAGCACACTGTATGATTTCTATTCTTTTATATATTTTTAAAAATTTTTAATGTTTATTTATTTGAGAGGGGGGGGGAGAGAGAATGAGTGGGGGAAGGGGCAGAGAGAGAGAGCGGGAGACACAGAATCCAAAGCAGGCTCCAGGATCTGAGCTGTCAGCAGAGAGCCCAATACGGGGCTCGAACTCATGAACCATGAGATCATGACCTGAGCTGAAGTCGGACACCCAACTAACTGAGCCACTCAGGCACCTCTGTTCTTTTATTTGTTAAGATGTGTTTTATGGCCCACAGTGTGGTCTATCTTGGTGAATGTTCCATGTGAGCTTGAGAAAAATGTGTGTTCTGCTGATGAGGTGGATTTTAAGGCTCTTTCTATCTTGAGGTTCTGCTGCCTTCTAGAGCCTGGGAGCTCTTCACTGCATTGTCTGCATATGGTGGCAGGTGATAATTGCATCAGAGGTTTCAGGGAGCAGGCCTGAAATTTCATACTATTCTGTTGGGCAGCACACATCCTATTGGACAAAATAGTCACATAGCCCCAACCAGATTATAGGGACAAGAAAATGTGGGCTACCGATGTGCCAACAAAGGGACAGCATAGGTACTGGGAATGCTTTGCTGGTCTCTGCCAATGTCCATGCTTCTGGTAACCAAATGTCTCTTTCATTCTTTCTTCCACACATAGAACACTGCCCCCCGCACCCCTTCATCCTGCAGAGAGGAATAATTCAGTCGCAGTCAGTTACCACATTCAGCTCAAAACCAGGATCTGCAGATGATGCGTTGATGTGTTGTCCTCTTCAGGCTATATATGGCTCCATGTGTGCAAAGTCAGCCCTTGCACCCTCTGGGAGTGAGTACTTAGCTCAAATTTGCACTCGAAGCAACTCACTTGCCTCACCTTGGTCCTGACCCTGCTTTCTGCACCTAGTAATATAAAATGGTAGTATGCAGAAATGCCGCATAATCACTCACATTTGGAAGACAAAATGGAAAACACATAGTAGTTGTAGGGCAATAAAAATTTGAAAGCCTCTAGGCATTCTTACCCTTGATTAGGTCCTAATTCTGCTCTTTGGGAGGAACCTTCCATTGTTTTCTGCGACTCCTGGATCTACCCTCTGGCACGGTCTTTGCTGTACCTCGTTTTCTCTGGTTACAACTGAGGTGTGTGTTTAGGAGGAGGCCCTCCTTGGAAGTAAGATTGGGGGCTTCAACCTTGAATAGCCAAAAGGTTTTTAGTCTGGGTTCCTGCATTAAAAATCTTTATGAGCTTCTCATTCCTTTACTTCCAACCAGTTCCATTTCCCAATAACCTCACCCCAAATCCATCCTAGACACAGTTTTTGAGCCTGCCTTATTTTTTGTTCCCAACCACCCTCTTCCCACATGCCTCTTCAGCTTAATGATAGCTACCTTCAAACTGTCAAAAAGGCCACGCCTTCAATCTGATCTCTGATGCAAGGCTCAGCCAATTTGTTCAACTGAGCAAGTTTTCTTGGGACTTCGTTGCCCAAACCCTTATGTGTTCTTATAGCTTCCAGTTTGAAGGCTAACAAAAGTTTGATCTTCCAACCCTGTGAGACCCTGACTTTCTGGACTTTTCTCTATTTCCTTTTACTTTTGCTTGTAAATTGGCCAATTTTTTCCTGCTCATCTCTTTCTTTTCATAGCCTGTCAAATGCAGCCAGTAACAACCAGTATATACTGCAGCCAGTAACAACCAGTATATACTACTGATGTGTTGTTTTCTAATTTCTTCCCACAGAGCTACAAGTTCAACAGGGAGGTGGTGTGCATCCAAAATATCACAGGTGACAACGTTACCAAATTTTTGCCACTGTGTTACATAGATTTCTAGCCATCAGTCTGCAATATGTGTTTTCTTGCCGCCTACTGAATGATACCATGAGTTTTGAGATTGCTGTTTTTAAAAGCACTTTCCAGTACTAATTTCTATATCAGTTGGGATGAGAAATTCTGGTTGCCGTAACAAACAACCAACCCCGTAAGTCAGTGGCTTGACCCAACTGCATATTTCTAGCTGGCATCTCAGTCCTGTGTGGGTCAGCAGAGGTGCTTTGCATCAGGCCGTCATTCAGGAATCGGGCTCGTTTATCTGGGGCCTTAATACAGTCCAGGGCTTCAGACTCCCCCCCCTGCATCCTCTGAATTTGGGGACATAAAGACAGAGAGTTTGAAATATTTTACAAGAAATCTTAAAACCATACCTGAATATAGCCCCCAGCGCTTTTGTCTACGTGGACTGGCCAGAATTCATGCCCATGTCCTGATGCAAGGGTACCAGGGTAAGTATTCCATGAATGCTTGGAGTGAAGGCATGGTATTTTAACCAGTGCTTGCCAAGATGCATGGCTCTTTGTCCTTCTATCACGTCTGTCAAAACCAGATTTATTGGAGTGCCTTTCTTTCTTTTTCTTTTTTAATTTAAAAACAATTTTTTAAAATTTAGTTTTCATCTTTGAGAGAGAGAGAGACAGAGCATGAGCAGGGGAGGGGCAGAGAGAGAGAGGGAGACACAGAATCCGAAGCAGGCTCCAGGCTCTGAGCTGTCAGCACAGAGCCGGACGCGGGACCGGAACTCACAAACCAGGAGATCATGACTTGAGCCAAAGTCGGACGCTCAACCGACTGAGCCACCCAGGTGCCCCTACCGGAGTTCCTTTCTATCGTTTGTAGATTTCTGTCTCTTCCCCTGCTGGCCGGCTGATAACCAGCACTTCCTATTGCCGTTCATATGCCATCTTGCACAGCCCTCTTCCTGCTTCTATAGTCCCGATATGCTTGGGAGTTGGAAGCCAGGTAACATGCTTATTAGAATTGTGTGTAGTACAAGGCTACATGGACTGTGAGTCAGGACCCAGTGGACAGTCTTGACTTCCTTAGGGGAAAAAAATACATGAGTTCTTTTAACATCTATTTTATTTTCTCATTGACGTGTTTCTCAGCTGTGTTCCTGAGAGGCTGCAGATTGCAGAGCTTTAGAGAAGTGAGAGTTTGTAAATAGGTAACATTTTTATCGTAAAGTAGGGAAGTAGCAGCAGATAATTTTTGATTTCAGTCAATTTCAGATCCAGTTACTTAGTTCTTTTTATTTTTTTTAATTTTTTTATTTTTGAGACAGAGAGAGACAGAGCATGAACGGGGGGGGGGCAGAGAGAGAGTGAAACACAGAATCGGAAGCAGGCTCCAGGCTCTGAGCCATGAGCCCAGAGCCCGACAAGAGGCTCGAACTCACGGATCGGGAGATGGTGACCTGAGTCGAAGTCGGACGCTTAACCGACTGAGCCACCCAGGCGCCCCAGATCCAATTACTTAGTTCTGAGTCACTGGGTGCCACAGCAAGCTGGTACCCTACATTTTAAAGCTTTTTAAGTTTAGTTATTTATTTTGAAAACGGCAGAGAGCACGTGTGAGGGAGGAGGGGCAGGGAGAGAGGGAGAGAGAGAATCGCAAGCAGTCTCTGTGCTGTCAGTGTGCAGCCCAACTCAGGTCTTGAACTCACAAAGCGTGAGATCACGACCTGAGCCGAAACCAAGTATTGGGCGCTCCGCTGAGTCACCCAGGCACCCCCAGATTATAAACCTTTTAACACTGGTTTTGCAGGTGGGTTTTCACATCATCTGCTTAAAACTGAGCCAGACTTTAGAACGAATCTCCCCAAGCTTGCCGATTTGTCTCTCCACAGATTTGAGGGTGGGATTAAGACAAAGCTGAACTGGTCACTAAAATCTCTGATAGCTTCAGAGAGACCGGAGCTTCCTGTAGTTTTGATCTGGCTCTCCGGCAAACTGGATGTGATTTGTTTTTTTAACATTTGTATTTCCCCTGCCAAGGGCATGCTATTTGCTTGGACTTCCGATCTCTTTGCCATAATATTTATTCTGTATTATTCCACAGACTCCATGGCAGAATTAATCATTCTTGAAACCTGAATATTAAACTGGCTGGTGGGTTAGAGCATACTCATCTGGAGCTGCTGGAGAAGAGGGCTGCTTCCTTATGGACCCTACTCGTAAAGACAGATGTAGTTGGGAATGGAAAAACCCTCAGATACTTAGGAGTGAGAGCATATGAAGGTAAATCGGGGTTGAGTGGTCAGTCATCGTTAGCGTTATAGATTTTCATTATTGTCAGTCCCAGTGTCAGAAATTGTTATTTGCCCCCAATATCCATCCTCCCTTTCTTTCTCATAATAGAATGGATGGTTATGTGGGCCCTAAGCTACTCAGAATAAGCACGACCTTACCTAGCCTCCCTTGCCATTAACTGTAACCCTGTAATGGGGTAGGGTCCCCTCCCTAAGGAAAGAAAAACACCTCAAGGTAACCTGACTATACGCATACATGACAACATCCCTCACGACCTTGTAACATGAGACCAGTTAATCAGACTGCGTGTTTGTGTGTTACCATATAAGAGAGACAAAGAAGTAAAAAATATATAAAAAACTACATCACATGGCATTCGGGGCTCAGTTCTTTGGGTACGAACCCAACTGAGCGGTGCTGGCATGAATAAAGTTGCTTCTGGGAAAGAAAAGCCTCGGTATCAGGACTCTGTGTGAGAATCCTGCTACAGTAACCCAGGCCAGGCCAGTGGGAAGGCACAGTCATGATTTTGAGGAAATCTCACTGTAGGAAAGGGTGTGTCCTACTTCTCTCTGAACCATGATGTGAAAGCCATATGTTGAGCAAGAAGATGAAAGGCACATGGGTCCCTTCAGTGCAGTGACATCACACCAGCTATGAACTGCCCTTTCTGACTTTTATGTAAAAGAGAAGTAAATTACTATCTTGTTTAAGCTACTGTCTGTCTGTGATTTTTTGTGTCACTTGCAGCTGAGTCTAATCCTGATAAAGTCTCCACGTTTAGAATGAATATTCTGGATCAGGCAAAAAGTCCCTTCCTTCCTTCCTTCCTTCCTTCCTTCCTTCCTTCCTTCCTTCCTTCCTTAAAAAAGTTTATTTTGAGAGAGAGAGAGTGAGGGAGGGGCAGACAGAGAGGGAGAGAGAGAATCCCAAGCAGGCTCTGCACTGTCAGTGTGGAGCCTGATGTGGGGCTCGATCCCATGACCCTGGGATCAGGACCTGAGCATAAATCAAGAGTCAGATGCTTAACCCACTGAGCCTCTCACGTGCCCCTCTTTTTCTTTCTAAGGCAAAGTCTACCTGCACATGAGAACGGAATGGGGAGGTTAAGTCTAAAGTCTTTCAGTGCAATTGGTGACCTATTACTGGCTGAGATCTATTTAAAACTCTGCCTTCGAGGTGAAATTTCTTTTACCATTTACTAATGAACCACTGATAACCCCAAATCCGTTCTATCTACAGGAGTGTTTTGGTAAATGTGGTAGATACTCTCTAAATACCTGCACTGACGAAAATTGGGGATATACAACTTATTAAAATATCATCAGATTTGAAGCTTATTATACATTTCTCATCACCAAAAGAAACAGGAAATATGAATCCCAGTGGGAGGTTGAGAGTCTGGTTGTCAGACACAGTGATGGGTGTAGATTCTAGGGACGGTTAGCAAAGATAAAAACTTGACCACTAAGGTCGTGGAGCCAAAGATCCTGCTTGAGATGCGGGTGACTCTCGCTGATTTACAAAACAAGGTCAACTGCTCAGATCTTTCCCTGACTGAAACCTGGTAACCGTACCTCATTTTAAATAGTTGATCAAGGAGTGCCTGGGTGGCTCAGTTGGTTGAATTTCCGACTCTGGCTCAGGTCACCATCTTGCAGTTTGTGAGTTGGAGCGCCACGTCGGGCTCTGCGCTGACGAGCCTGGAGCCTGCTTCGGATTCTGGGGTCTCCCTCTCTCTCTGCCCCTCCCCTGCTCATGCTCTCTTGCTCTCTCTCTCAAAAATAAATACACATTTAAAAAAAACATTTTTTTTAAATAGTTGATCAAAAATAAATAAATAGGTGATGAAAAACTTCAAGCTGAATAAATGCTTGGAGGAAATTTCCATCCCCCCCCCAAAGTTACTTGAAGGATCGCTTAGAACAGTTGGCTCAGGTGATTATTAATCTGCCCACCTTCATGAATCCCATGGGTATGCTGCTCTCTAGTATAACCCAGGGTGTGGGTTTTGTCCATTTTTCAAAATAGGCATGTAGAGACTTATGCGGCTGGGAGGACGGAATATAGATGAACTTTTCCTTATTCTTCCCACTAAGTACAACAAAAAGCCCTGAACATTATATATAAAACAAATGTAAGACGATTCAGAGATGGAGAGAAGGCAGAGCAGCTAGAACACTGAAGCCTGAGGAACAGCACAGTTGTGAGTCCTTTGAGTTCTGTTTGCCTTGCATATCTCGGATTTGGAGCTAAAAAAGCCAGCAACCTAGAAATGCCAACAAGCTAAGAAAAAAAAAAAAAAAAAAAAAAAGCAAAGCCCCAACAAAAGCCTGCTCTCTCCAGCCAAAGGAACAGAAAAAGGGCAGCCTAGCAAGAACAGAAAACTTTCAGTTGGAAACTGCTCTGCTGTGGCCAAACACCAGAGAAAAAACTATGTCCCCACCCATACCAGTGCTAGCAGAGGTTGAGTGGAGAGACTAGATGTCTACCCTCATGAGGCTATAACATCAAGTGTGAATGCAAAATGTAAAACTCGCAGCCAGGGTGGTGTGAGAGAGGGCAGAATAGAGGGCCAAGAATTTCATCAGCAACGGACCGTTATAATATCCCAGGTGGGGAGCCTGGACTTACACCCCTACCCACAGTGAGGCGGCACCCCTTTCCTTCCCACTGGAGTGATACCAGGAGAGGCTTAGTGGAGGGTCAGGACTTGTACCGCTGCCCAGCTGTAACAAGGCCACACTCCACCCTGTGGTGTTGGTTGAGGCCCCATGCAGAGAAGTATCAAGGCACCCCCAACTTTCCCAGCCAGAGAAGTACCAATGCAGGCCAATTGGAAAGCTGGCACTCCCATCCCGTCCAAGTAGTAATGAAGAGCACCCGCTACCCCCAATCAGTATCAACAGAACTGACTGGGAAATCTGGATTTCAACCCCTACTTGGCGGCAATGAGGCAGCACCCTTTTCCCCCGCAAAAGAACAATGTCAGAGAAGGCCAGCTAAAACAGGTTTTCCTAAAATCCAAATTCTCATGATACCCCAAGTTCCAGGTTTAAATAAAAGCTCACTCATCATGCCCAAATCCATGAAGAGCCCAAACTGAACAGGCAAAGATAATCAAGAGATGCCAACATCAAGACGACAGAGATGTCAGAATCATCTAACAAAGGTTTTAAAGCAGCCGTCTTTTTTTTTTTTTAATTTTTTTTTTCAACGTTTTTTATTTATTTTTGGGACAGAGAGAGACAGAGCATGAACGGGGGAGGGGCAGAGAGAGAGGGAGACACAGAAGCGGAAACAGGCTCCAGGCTCCGAGCCATCAGCCCAGAGCCTGACGCGGGGCTCGAACTCACGGACCGCGAGATCGTGACCTGGCTGAAGTCGGACGCTTAACCGACTGCGCCACCCAGGCGCCCCTAAAGCAGCCGTCTTAAAAAGAAACTTCACTGAGCACTTAAGAACAGGCTTGAAACAAAACAAAATAGGCCCCGCAAAGAAACAGAAAAGTCTCAGCACAGGAATAGAAAAGAGAAAGCAGAACCAAGTAGAACCTTTAGAACTGAAAACTACAATGGCAGAAATTAAAAACTCAGTGGATGGGCTCAATCACGGAACAGAGGAGACAGAGGAACAAACCAGTGAAGCTGAAGACAGAGCAACAGAAATTATCCAATCTGGACAACAGAGAGAAAATAGACTGGAAAACAACAACAACAAAAGAACAACAACAACAACAACAACAATAACAACCACAGAGCCTCAGACCTGTGGGACTATAATAACTGACCTAACATGTCCATCATCAGACTCCTAGAAGGAGAAGAGGAAGAGGATAGCACTGAAAGTGTACTGGATTTCTTGAAAAACAAAAACAACCTAACTATACCGAGAATGAAATAGATCATTTGAATAGCCTTGTAACTATTAAGGAAATGGAATTTTTAATTTTTAAAAATTCATATTTATTTATTTTTGAGAGAGAGACAGAGTGTGAGCAGGGGAGGGGCAGAGAGACAGAGAGAGAGAGAGAGAGAGAGAGAGAGAGAGAGAATCTGAAGCAGGCAGGCTCCAGGCACTAAGCTGTCAGCACAGAGCCTGACAAGGGGCTCAAACTCACGAACTGTGAGATCATGACCTGAGCCAAAGTCAGGCGCTTCACCAACTGAGCCACCCAGGCGCCCCAGAAATTGAATTTATTATTAAACGATCTTAAAGAGAAATCTCCAGGCCCAGATGGACTTTCACTGGAGAATTCCACCAGACACTTAAGGAAAAATTAACATCAATTCTACATAATCCCTTCCAGAAAATAAAACAGTTCCCAATTCATTTTATGAAGCTAAGTATTACCCTGATATCTACAGGGGATTTGAAGGATTTAAGGGATGATCAAGAAAAAAAAAATAAGCCACAAAGGAAGTAACATGCAAGCTTTAGTGGGCTGTGTGTGGGCAGTGCTGCATGTGAATGGAAGTCCTTCACAGTAGGAGACCATCCAGAGGCTTATGGCAAGAAGGCCACCATCCAGAAGGGAAGGAGGGCAAGGGAACCCCCAGAGGATTAACATGTCCCTAGACATGTAAGTCTGGGTGATTGCTCTTGGCAGCATGGTGGGGAGTCTCTGGGTCAGAGAACTTGGAAAGGCAGCACCTTATAACCACAAGGCTCTATCTTATCAAAGACCAGAAGATGCTGGATTAGATTTTGTGGGGTATGTGAGTCAGGCAAGCCCTACATGGCTAAACATTTGCTTGTTGGTACTATTTTTAAATAATTGCATGTTAGTTGTATAAAAATTTGAGTTTGATGCCAGTGTGCTTTTGAGCTAATGGGTCTCCATCTGCAGTGAAGGAAGAATAAACAACCGAGGGCCCAATACACAGAGGCCATCTTTGACTCATTTATATAACAGTAGAGATCTTCCTCAACTTATGGTGGGGTTGTAGACCCAGTAAACACATTGTAAGCTGAAAATACCGTAAGGGGAAAATGCAATTAATACATCTAACCTGTCGAACATCATAGCCTGGTCTACCTTAAATGTGTTCAGAATTCATTAGACCACAGTTGGGCAAAATCATCTAACACAAAGATAAATCACCTAACAGGTAAATATCTCATGTAATTTATTGAATACTGAAAGGAAAAAACAGAATGGTTGTATGGGTACAGAATGGTTATAAGTGTATTGGTTGTTTACCTTGTGATCTCCTGTGGCTAAGTCAGAGCTGACAAAATTAGACATTTTGCTCTATGAAATATCCTGTTAAGAAGATGGAAAGACAAGCTGCAGACTGGGAGAAAATATTTGCAAACCACCTATTTGACAGAAGACTAGTATCTAGAATATATAAAGAATTCAAAATGCAACAGTAAAGAAAACCAAACAATCCATATAGAAACTGAGCTAAAGGTATGAAGAGACATTTCACTAAAAACAATATACAAATGACGGGGCACCTGGGTAGCTCATTCGGCTAAGCTTCTGACTCAATTTCAGCTCAGGTCATGATCTCGTGGTTTGTGAGATGGGCCCCATGTCAGGCTCTGTGCTGACAATACAGAGCTTGCTTGGGATTCTCTTTCTGCCCCTCGCCTACTCTGTCTCTCTCTCTCTCTCAAAATAAATAAATAAACTTTTTTTAAAAAGTTAAAAAAATAAGGGAAGGAAAAAAAAAATAATATAAAAACAGGGAGGGGGACAAAACAGAAGAGACTCGTAAATATGGAGAACAAACTGAGGGTTACCAGAGGGGTTGTGGGGGGGGGGGGTGGGCTAAATGGGTAAGGGGCCCTGAGGAATCTACTCCTGAAATCATTGTTGCACTATGCTATGCTAATTTGGATGTATATGCTAATTTGGATGTAAATTTTAAAAACTAAAAAAAGTTTAAAAAAAGATATACAAATGGCAAATAAATACCTGAAAAGATGTTCAATATCATTATCCATTAGAGAAATGCAAATTAAAACCACAGTAAGCTACTGCTAATACCTATCAAAATGTCTAATAAAAAATAGTGACCAGGGGTGCCTGGATGGCTCAGTTGGTTAAGTGTCTGACTTTGGCTCAGGTCATGATATCATGGTTTGTGGGTGTGAGTCCCACATCAGGCTCTGTGCTGACAGCTCAGAGCCTAGAGCCTGCTTCAAGTTCTGTGTCTACCTCTCTCTCTGCCCCTCCTCTGCTTGTGCTCTGTCTCTCTATCTCTCTCAAAGATAAATAAACATTAAAAAAAAATTTTTTTTAAATAGTGACCATACCAAATGCTGGCAAGGATGTGGAGAAACTGTTATCGCTCACATATTGCTGCTGGGAATGCAAAATGGTACAGCTACTCTCGAAAACACTTTGGCGGTTTATTAAAAAAAAACAAAACAAAACATGCAACAACTACATGGCCCAGCAATTGCACTCCTGGGCATATACCCCTGATAAATACCCTGTACACAAATATTTATAATGGCTTTATTCATAACAGCCCCAAAATGGAACAATCCATTTGTCCTTCAATGGATGAATAGTCAAACAAACTGGGGTATATCCATACCGTGGAGCACTTCTCAGCAATAAAAAGGAACCAACTATTGATAGATGCAATAGCCTAGCTGAATCTCCAGAAGATTATGGTGAATGAAAGAAACCAATCCCCAAAGGTTACATACCGTATGAGTCCATTTACATAACACCCTTGAAATGACATAATTCTAGAAATGGAGACTAGATTAGTAATTGCCAAGGGTCAAGGAGAGAAGGGAGTGGGAGGGAAGTGGGTGTGGCTATGAAAAGGCTTCATGATAATTTTTGTGGTGATGGAAATGTTTCATATCCCGACCACATCAATGTCAAAACCCAGGTTGTGATCTCGTACTGCAGTCTTATAGCATGTTACCTTTGGGGGAAACTGAGTAAAGGGACACAAAATCTCTACGTTATTTCTTACCATTGCACATGAATCCTACAGCCATCTCAAAACAAAAAGTTTCACTTAAAAGGTGGAAAACTCTTTTCTGTGCCTGATTACAGATCTAGTAACTTATCAGATGTTCCAGGCAAAGAGCGGCCAGTTTTTATGTTATAAAATATAGGTCTGGGTTTGCAGGCCATTACATAACATGAGGAACCAGAGGTTTCAGGTGTAACTGTTCCACTATAAGCCACTGTTAGATTCTTTGCTACCTTGAAGAGAAATCTGCCAACAACATAAAAGGTGGTTCTTGACAGGCTTTTCCTTGGGCTGTGACTTTATGGCCCTCAAATGGGTCTGGGCTAAGTTGTGTGACCCCTGACCAGTGACTCTCATAAGAACTTACATTATAAACCATCTTGAGAGTCAGAGTAGGAAAGCTCTCTTGATAAAACAGTTCATAATCTCTAATGGGATAAAACTGGATTTGTTTAGGCCTCGCTTCCTTTAGCCTCAGACTTAATCTACATCACAATAATATTTTTACTACTTTTGGGTCAGCTATGCGCCTAACTTCCTGTTACAGAGAACAGAAAGACAAACATTCTCTTGTATGCAGACTACACATGTAGATTTATCACGATCTAAGGGTGGCCTTAACAGTCATTTGGTCCTAATGGCTAATTAGTGCCAAAAAGAAGAGCTGCAGGTCAATTATTCAAAAGCCAAATTCACTGTTTTGAGTAGCTATTCCTCAACTTTTTACCAGTTTGTCTCAGATAATTCCATAAAACCAGCAAGCTCATTTATGGTCTGAGATTTATGCAGAAAAGGAAGAGGGACATGATCTGCCCACCTAGAAACAAGAGAGTGTGCTTTTCCAGGGAAGGTGATCAGACTGATTCTCAGGAGGCCTCAGGTGACACCTGTTACCTTTGGCAATTTTCCATGTTCTGCTGGGTGATCCTTGGTTTTACAGGCTCAGGAACCTAGTTTTGTTACGCTTACCTTCACCAGGCATATGAGATTAGATATAAAACCAAAACACCAATGCACTGATGTCCTGAAAGGCATGTTCCATACATGCTTCAATATCTTTGAGGCTACAAAGAGGATATTTTCTAAGAACCACGAAAAGAAGGTGTCCACTGAGACTTTGGCCTACGAAATCAAAACATAATGGAGACCGTAGCCTGGAATACCTAAGTGGGCATGAGCAGCCCATTTTCTCCCTGTAGTCAAGTTGTGTGGGAAGCCAAATCATAAACTGAGTAACAATTAAATTCATTTACCACATCAAAGATAATTGTTGTGATGGGAATACATAATGCCCATATTCTCCTTACAAAAGTCCTCTGTAGGGACACTGACACGGGAAGCCAGAGTAATCAAGAGATTGCTCATAAACATGGAAAGAGAACAAGAGAAGTGGGATTAATTGAATATTTAATGGTATCAGGCACACACACAGCATGATACATTCAGCTCACATTAGGAAGGTCCTTGTCCAGGAATTTGAACATTTGTGGCCACCTGGTGACAATCTCCTGCTTCTACCCCCACATGGGAAATGGCCTTTACAGGCAAAAAAAGAGTCAAGATTCAAAAGCTGTTGACTAAGACTTCTTAGTGCCCTACACAGTACCCTGTGGCCAGGCAATGCTTGTATTTCCCTCCATGCCAAGCCCCTCCGGGTAGCGTTGTCTTCAGTGAAGATTTCCATGTCAATCCACTATGTTTTGATTTTATAGTTTAGCTCTCAGAGGACCATCTTATTCCAAACTCTTGGGATTCAGCTCAGTAGCCAACAAATAGCAGCAAACAAATATTTTGCAACTTGTTTATCTTGGAAACCACCCCAAGAAGCTGTGTGTCTCAAATCAATAAAGATTTTTCTTTTATTGACCCAGGTGGTCATCGGTATAACTTCTCTAAAACCCTTCAAGGTCAAAATAACTTCTGTATTTCTATGGAGGTGGAGGCTTGAGGCTTTTTCCAACGGCCTATATTAGACCAGGCTCCACATCATTTGCCAAGTAATCACTTCTACCCTCGGTATGGTGTACATAAACAAAAGAAAGCAACATTGAGCCTACAACACGCAGGCCAGTAAGCTAAATATTACTTCAAAATATTTGTATTTAGTTTTTATAAGAACTAATGTATATATATATGAAAATAGTTTTTATTTCTCCTTTCAAAGAGTCTGCATTTGTTGTTTTCCACCAGTGGTTCTGATATCTTACTTCTGTCATGGGGTGACATTGGGTGACAAAGCAATTCGTCTGCCACAAGGAAGCCCTTCTTGAGGCTGGGTTCATAAACATTATCTATTTATGCCACGGACAGTAATTCCTCTTTTCAGCCATGACATTGCTAGTGAAAAGTGCTTACATTTGCTGTGGAATTTTAAGCACAGAATTCCTCTAAGTGGAATGAGAATGGGTCTTTGTTCTTGTACACGCTTAATGTGCAGGTGTCAGCTTTGTTCAGGAGTTTATCATTGGCAATGACAAAGACACACACTGGTTTCTTCACCTGGGTCTCTGGTTCAAATCAGCTTGAATGATGACACACATTTACTGCCACATCCTTTATCAGTTTGTCATCAGATAAAAGAACCTGGACTAGGGATTCAAGTCTAGGTGCCCTCACCACCAGAAAGCAGGAGCCAGAGGCATCGGAGCCAGGAATTGAATTAGGGAGAGCTTCAAAGTATTTCAGGGTCAGACTCCAGGGTCTCGACCATGTGGAGAGCCTGGTGCCCTAAACTGTGCACATTCAGAAACCCAACTTTCTGGGCCTTTCAACTACATATGCATGCCCAGCAGAGACCCCCCCTCCCCCCACTGCAAATATAGACCCAAGGGGTTATGAGGCACCTGGCTGGCTCAGTTGGTAGAGCATGCGACTCTTGATCTCAGGGTTGTGAGCTTGAGCTTCATGTTGGGTATAGAGGTTATTTACAACAAAAAATAATAATACAATAATAAAAATAAAATAAAATAAAATAAAAAAAATATCTTAGGGGTTAATATACCCAAACACTGCCCCACCATCCCTCCCAGATTCTTAAGGGTTCTGTGTTGATGAAACAGACTAAAACCTGTGCAGGTGGTTGGTGTTGTAAAGGCATTCACATAGAAGTTTCTGTCTCACTATGACCTTCATACATTTTCTTTGAAGTTCATCAGTCCAAAAATCACTATATTTTTCCTGGAAAGTTATGCTCAGAAAGTTGCCAGACTGAAGCTTTTTCACCCCCTGACATTTAGCTTTACTAGCATACTAATTGTCAGTTATACTAATATATTAGACTGCTTGGCTGTCAGTGGAAATATAGCCACACACTTATGTATGTCCTTCTTTTCAACCATAACTAATCTATCTTGTGGCCTTGCAAAAATAATTTGGCTTTTCTGTCCTAGGTAATTCCTGTCCTGCAGACATCGGTGCATAATGTGAGATTATAATAATACAACTAACACCAACCACCGTCACCACCCAAATAATAAGAGCATTGAGCATTTCTACATTTTAAGCACTGTTCTAGGTACTTTACATATATTAGCACATTTCACCCTTACCGTCTCATCCAATGGGAACGATTATGATCTCCATTTTATAATGGAGGAAACTGAGGCACAGGGAGGCTAGCTAACTTGCCTAAGGTTATACACATATCAAGAGGTATGTATAACTGCTCTTTAGAAAAAGAATATTTTTGTTTTTCATCCATAAAAAAGATGCATGTTCTGTTTTTTTTTTAAAGTTCTTGGGGTGTCTCGGTGGCTCAGTCAGTTAAGCAGCCGACTTCAGATCAGGTCATAATCTCACAGTTTGTAGGTTGGAGCCCCACATGGGGCTCTGTGCTGACAGCTCGTAGCCTGGAGCCTGCTTTGGATTCTGTGTCTCCCTCTCTCTCTGTTTGGCAATGTTTATTTTGGCAAAAATAAACAAAGCATTAAATTTTTTTTTAAATAAAGTTCTTACAAGACTGAGAATTAGAATTTTTAAAAGTTAAAAAAAAAAAAAAGTGCACCAAATTCTACCATCCAGAGACAACCACTGATAATATATAAGTGAACTTTCTCCAAACATCTCTTCATATATTTATATATTTAGGATCATATTGATTTACGGTCATCGCGGCATAAATGGGATCAAGCACACAGTCTTGTATTTTACTTTTTCCACTCTGTCACGTCACCTGGATGTCAGCCGCCCTTTATAGGCATCACAACATTATGTACATCGCTCTGGTTATTAGAACAGTTAGAGCGGATGGGAGCCTCCTGGCCTGGTCAGAAGGGGGGACAACAGACCAGAATGTTTCCAGTCCCTGAAGGACTCATGCCTTGCTTCATGGCAGATTTTATTTTATTTTTAGTTTTCACTATTTTTAAATTTATTTATTTATTTTGAGAGAGAGAGAGAGAGAGAGAGAGAGCACGCGCGTGCACGAGTGGGAGAGAGAATCCCAAGCAGGCTCTGCACTGACAGCGTGGATCTCATGAACCATGAGGCCATGACCTGAGCAGAAATCAAGAGCTGGCTGCCAATCGACTGAGCCACCCAGGCGCCCCACAGATTTTATTTTAGTCTGATGTTTAACGTAGCCATCCCTGAGCATGCCACAAAAATTCTTCCTAGAATGCAAGCCCAGACGTGCTGCTGGCCAGCGACTCGGGCGTGAGAGCCTGACCCCAGCTCTCTGGGGAATTAGGGTGGGTTCTGTGCCGAGGCTGGTTTAGTGACATCTGAGTCACGTGGCCGGCTGGCACAGTGGAAGCCCAGCATGCAGACACATACCGTTGGTGGTGAAGCTGAACTGAGTAGCCTGGGTTATGTTATTTCAGCCGTACGGTGACACGTGACCGGCTGAGAGAAGTCCGAACCTCTCCAGAAAGCCATGCAGATTGCAATGATGAGGACTGTTCCCGTGCACCACATGAGGACACACTATCCTCATCAATCCATGTGCACAAAACCTTGCATCATGGTGGCGTTGCTGCCTTAAGTGACGGCCCACACTGGTCAGCTGGGGTTGGGCCCATAGGACTAACTGATATCCTGTGGCCAGCTGAAAGAGAATAATTCCAATGGAGTTCCAAGCATAAAAGCTGATGCCCTGCAGGACACCCTCACACCCTCTCTAACTTGAGGAATCAAGTTAGGAAAGTGGCAGTTTGAGTGGAAGTGCCTACGTGGGGAAACGGGTTTCTAGGCTGACTTTTGAAGGAGAGAAACCTCTGAGGCAGACATACTCATTTTGTCATTATGATCTTTTCAGGGCAGTCGGTGCCGGTCGATGTAGGAATGAATGACTCCAGCTCACCAGAAACACTGCTGGCACATTTGAAGAACTGTTTTAAATTCTATCTTCAGGCTTAAACGAAACACAAAAGGGTGCAAAGAAGAAAATAGACATCGTCCATGATTCTTTCACCCTCCCCCAAAAGAACCGTGGCTAACATTTAGGTCTATTTCTTTCCAGTTTTTTCTACTCAGCGTTGTTTTTATTTTTATTTTTTTGGAATGTTATTTTACTTCATCTTTTTGGCGGGGGGGCGGGGAGGGGAGAGGCAGAGAGAGAGAGAAAATCTCAAGCAGGCTCCCTGCTTAGCTGGGTCATGATCTAAGCTGAAATCAAGAGTTGGGCGCTCAACTGACTGAGCCACCCAGGTGCCCCTACTTTTGTTTTTAAAGAGAGACAAATATCTATCTCTACGAGTTCACTTAATATTTTAAACATATGTCTCATTATCATTTAAAAAAATGCTACATAAATGTAAAGTGTAATGGCTGCACCGTATTCCATAATCCAAAGTTCTACCCCATGTTCTACAGCCCCCAAAATAGTCCTTTAAAGCAATGGTCTTTCTTAAAGAGATTGTCTGGGAACCAATGCTTAGATCACTTCTCCCCGGATTCCTCACACACTTTCATAACATCTTCCCTGAGTCGCCCGTAGTGTGGGAGGATGGCACTAGTGAAAGGACGTTCTTCTTGCTTTCGTTTTTAATTTAAATATTTTAAATTAATTCCTATATATGGTAATATATGGTAACCTAACAAACACCCAGCAATATATGTATACACACATACCTATATGTAAATATGTTGAATACATATATATTGAAGAAAAGGTTCATTTCCCTGCCCCCAAATTCTCCTCTGCAGAGGTGACCTTGTTGTCAGTTTCTTGGGCACCCTTCCGAAGATGTCCTGTGCACGTGTAAGCATGTCTGTAACAGTCATCCCCAATTTTGCTCACACAAATGACAGCATGCACCATACGCTGCTCTTGCCTTGCTTTGTGCCTTTCATATATAGGGTGTGGCCTTGTGGCTACAGAATCTGGGAGCCAGATTTCCTGGGTTTAAATTCTAGCACTACCATCAATTAGCCATGTACCCTTGACCAAATTACCTAACCACCCGATGCTCCCGTTTCCTCATCTGCAAAACGGGCGTTTGCATGGTGCTATGGGTTGTTTTGCATGGGTGATATGGGTTGGATTGTGCCTCCCCAGAAAAGATATGTTGAAGTTCTAATCCTTAGTACCTCAGAATGTGACCTGATTGGGAAATAGGGTATTTTGAGAGGTTAATTAAGTTAAAATGAGGTCATGAGGGTGGGACTTACTCTAAAAGGACTGATGATCTTATAAAAGAGGAAATTTGGACACAGATATGCACACAGAGAGAAGGCCACGTGAAGATGATAGTGACGTGCCCAAAGCCAAGGAATGTCTGGGGACACCAGAAGCTGGAAGAGAATAGGAAAGACCCTTCCCTACAGGCTTCAGAGGGAGCAGGGCCCTGCAGACACCTTGCTTTCTGACTTCCACCTGCAGGATTGTGAGAAAATAAATGGCCATTGTTCCAGCCACCAAGTTTGTTGTACTTTGTTACAGTGGCTCTAGCAAACAAACTCATATGGATTAACTGAGTTAACATATACCCAGAATTTTAGACTATATCTGATAGTCATCAAATACTATAGAAGGGTTAGCTGCCATTATTACATAGATCTGCCTCATGCTTAAAATTTTTTTTAATGTTTATTTATTTTTGAGAGAGAGAGAGAGAGAGAGAGAGAGCAAGTGGGGGAGGAGAAGAGAGTGAAGGAGACACAGAATCCGAAGCAGGCTCCAGGCTCCCAGCCGTCAGCACAGAGCCAGACATGGGGCTCGAACTCACAAACTGTGAGTTCATGACTTGGGCTGAAGTCGGATGCTTAACCGACTGAGCCACCCAGAGGCCCCTGCCTCATGCTTTTTAATGAATGCGTATTTTTTCCTGTGGTTTTGAAAAAATTTGTCATTTAAATATATATTATCAATCCCATAGTATTGTTTTAAAAAAATAGCACTTCAAGACTTATACTGAAAAATAACAGTACCTTTCTTCACCCACATTAAACCCACAGTCTCACTCCACAAAGGTAAACATTTCGGTCACCTGGATCTTCCTTCCGCTGTCTATCTCCATATTTCTAAGTAATGTGCTTATACTGTTACTTCTTGATTTATCAGTTTGAGACTCTTCTGCCTTCCTGTTATGATAAATGAGGATTTTAATATATGACAACCTCTATCCCTACACACACACACACACACACACACACACACACACGCACCCTCTCATAATATTCACAATATGATTATATAACCATTTTTAGTCATGTGATTGTTAAAATAGATTTTTTAATCTCTGAGACTGAATGAAGATACCAAAGATGAGAACAATGGGTACGAAAAGCCCCCACATTCTAAATAGATAGACAATTCATGCAAGGCTTGGAAATAGGGTGGCCCCAAAATGATTCTTCCAGCCTTACCCACTAACTACCTGCAGTCTGAAGAATTCACTAAGGGATGGGGTGCCTGGCTGGCTCAGTCAGTAGAGTACACAACTCTTGAATTTGGGGTCATGAGTTCAAGCCCATGTTGGGTGTAGAGATTACTCAAAATCTAAAAAAAAAAAAAGAATTAACTAGGGAGTTGAAGTGGCCTGTGTTGAGGATTGCTTTGGATAGAGTTAGCAGTGTTGTTTTCCACCACATCCCCAAGCCATGATGGGAGGACTCCTTCCACTCACCCTAAACTTAGTAAAGGGGGTTTTAAGAGGACCCTCAGAGAGAATGATAGGTGTTCCCTGAAGTTTGAGGGGGGCAGGTGCATACTTGGTGACTGACACTTGAAAAAAGCACAAAGGCCAGAAGCTGGCTGGAGTTCAGGACAAAGAGTCAAAGTTGGCCAGCATTTCTGGGGATTAGTAGAGCAAGGATGTGGTTTTCTGCAGGCCAGATTGAATTCTGTGGAAAAGAGCTGCCAATAGGTGGCTCTCAAAAGTTCCCCACCCAACAGTATCACATGGAAAGATAAAAAACGACTCCAACAAAGAGTGAACAACCAGAAGCCAAGTGCCAACTGGCGAACGGTCAGTGTGGTCAGTCAAATGAGGCACTTTCCAGCTAAAACACCCCCAGAGATGGAGGTACTCCCATGAGTCAGCCTCCTTCAGACCTTGAAAGAGGGTACTCATGCCAGATGACAATCCTACAGGCCAAGAGCTTTCCTTCCCCTCCTTTCTAGCCTTTCCATGTCTACATCTAACCCTAGAGGAGCCAAGGGCAGCAGAGTGAGCCAGATGGAATGAAGAAATGTCAATCCTCTACCTAGGGTGGCCAGATTTAGCAAATAAAAGTACAGGATGCCCAATTAAATCTGAATTTGAGAAAAATGTTTCTTTATTTTTCTTTCTTTTCTTTTCTTTTCTTTTCTTTTTCTTTCTTTTTTAGTATAAGTACAGCCTATGTAATATTTGGGACACAGTTCTCCTAAAAGTATCTGTTGCATTCTGGAATTTACATTTAGCTGGGCGTTTTGTGTTTGATTTGGCAGCCCTCCCCACCCTTCTTGCCTACTGCAAATTTCAAGCCTGCGTCAGCCCCAAGCTGTGGGAGAGGAGAAGTATAAACTGGATAAGAGCTTAGTGTTCTGATATAATATTACATTGGACTTTGGATAACCTGAAAAAAATTGAGACTATTCGTTAATAACCTAAAAGTACTTAGAAAACTTACAGAAATTGTCTGATATTTCATCCATGGGGCTGAAAAACTGAGAAGGCAGAGGAGCCTTCCATGTCTGTCTTGTTCAATAAGCTACTTACAGGTATATTAAGTTCAGCATTTAGGTTATTATTTTTCTATAAATATTATTTGTTGCTGAGCCACGTTGTGAAGTACGATTGCATTTCTTTGACAACGTTCTAGTTTTTCTTTGAGTTAATAATTGCCTACTTAAAGCATTTTTCCGATTTGAAAGCCATTTGTTCCTTTCTCCGTGAACTGTATGCTGATGTCCTCTGTTGAACTGTTGAGTTTTCTCTTATTAATTTAGAAAAGTTATTTATTATTATTTAAGTAATAATATTATAATTATTAGAAAATTATAATTAAATTAAATTAAAATTATTCTAAAAGTTATATTATTATTTATATATTAATAAAATTAACCCCAAAGAATGTTCTCCTAAGGGGAAATTGGAAATGGCAGTAACAGAGGATGAGTGGAACTTTTCCAACATTTGTGTTGGGAAGCTTAGATTTTCACTATGCCCTGTTGTTAATATCTGGTCTTGCTCTTCCAAAACAGTTTTTCTCAAATCAATAGTGTCTTTAGATATTCCTTTAATGCTTACATGCTCAATTCTTGGTTAAAATTTTCCCAAGGAGGATGTATATGATTAAGCCACAGCCTATCAGCATTTCTCCCCTTTAGACATCATCATTCATCCCTGGGATTTATTTCCAAGAAATTAACCCACAGCAGGAAAATAGCTGCAAATCACACCTCACAGAAATTCCAAGAAACTTCTCTTAAGATACTATTACTATGTGGCTGGAACACAGAACACAAAGATTAAAATCTCAAATTTGTTCCTCTGTTCATGATTTCATGATTCTAATCTCATAACAACCCTCATTATTACTTTCAGTTTCTCATTAGGAAATCAGGACCTTGCTGAGATTTAGTCTCTGAGCTATCTTTGAAGTACTGGGAATTGCATGATAAGGTAAATGTTACATTCCTGACTACTGCCACCGCATAGAAATTTCCATTGTAAATGGCTGCAAACCACTCAGCTAATTTTCACATGTAATTCTTTTCCAAGAACCCTTTTGTTCTTTAGGGAAATCAAACATTCCAAAAACAAATACGTTAAAATAGGAATACAAAAATGATTTTAGAAAACAATAGAGAGAAAAATTGCATTTCAGATTTGATGTCAATGAGCCCCACATTTATCAATAATTCCTCAGAAGAGCCCAGGATGAGTTCCATTTTCTTATTTTTATTTATAAATTCAATTTTAAGACTGCAAGGAGGCATGCTGATCCTCCTCTTTCTCTAATTAACTTATTTCTTTAGAATGAATGACATGGAGGAAGGGCTGGATTCCAGAATCCCTTGGCCCTGGAATAAAAAAAAAAATCTTTGCATGTCTTGCAGATGCCAGCCCTGTTTAGTCTCAGCGATGCCATTCTTAGCATATGTCATATTCTGCATTCTTGTTCTGCTTTTCTCTCTTCAATGGAAAACTAGCTTCTTGGGAACCCCCGCCTTAAAAATTGACAAATATTTCCTTCCTTTGTCCCTCGGCAGCACACAAGTTCATCTATCAGGTTTTGTGCTTATTTGACACAGTAACAAGATAAAAAATCCAATCATGCACAGATGAATCCGTCAATCAAATATAACGCAAGATAGCCAAAACATGGTAGAGAAAAAACATGAGTGCTTGCTGAGGGACCATTATCTTCCTGGCACATGTTAGGTGCCTTTGTTTTTGCAGTTTTCTTGAACTCTTGCAATGGCTTCCTCAAAGTAGAGAAGAAATCTGAAGGCCAGAGAGTCAGCTACTTGCTGAATGCCTCCCCCTGGTAAATGTCAAGGTGTTCCACTGCTCCCTGCCTCACACCCAACACTCCAGCCATGCTGAACTGTAGGCAGTCCCTAAGCTGGTAATCATTGTCCAATGTCTCTGGTTCGGGATACAAAATCACCATAATGGGAACAACCCCGATGCAGGGTTTCATGAAATTGATGCAAGGGACGTAGGAGAAATGCTGGAATCACAGGCAAACACTGATAAATAAGAGTCTTTCAGAGTGAGACCAGTTAACAATTAAAGAGGAAGAAATGGACATAGTAGAGACATTTGAAAATCATAGATTAAGGGATGCAGCTGAAAAAAAATGAAGGACTTCAACATAGTCCTCAAATGAGCTACCAGACATTTTTGTTTTATTTTTAAAGCATACTCTCAAGCCATAAATCAACTAATTTTGTCTATTCTAAAAATTAGGACTGACCACAGCTATTACCTAACTTCCATCAAATATATAACAACATAGATTGTATTTATAATTTTTCTTTTCACTTTTCAATATCAAATTCTAATCAGTTTTTCACCTATCTTTTTTTTTAATGTTTATTTATTTATTTTGAGAGAGAGAAAGAGACAGTACAAGCTGGAGAGGAGCAGAGAGAGAGAGTGAGAGAGAATCCCAAGCAGGTTCCACACTCAGCGTGAAGCTTAACACAGGGCTTGGTCCCACAACCCCGGGATCATGACCTGAGCAGAAATCAGAAGTCAGATGTTCAACTGACTGAGCCACCCAGGCATCCCAATTTTTTCCCTATCTTACATGAAACTTTTGTGTTGGGTTCCATTCATATCTTCTGTAGACATTAACTATCTTTGTGAGACCTCCTGTGCTTTGTCTTGCTGTTCCATGCTCTGAGCCTTTGTCCATGGCGTTCTATCTGCCTGCTAGACCTTTCTCTGTTCTGTAGGGAAATGCTCTTCGTTGCTCTCAACCCTTTTCAATGTCATCTCTTGTGTGAGAGTTTCCTCTAACCTGTCCTGCCCCATCAGCCAAATGAATGAACATAGGAAGAAACACAACTTAACAGAAAAGGTAAATTACAAATGAAGTCATTATTTGGTGTCAGGAGATAGTTTTCCATGGTGGTTTAGGCAACAGATTTCCTGGATTGAAACCTGGGCACAGATAAAGAACATTTCTGCCATCATAGAAAGTTCTACTGGGAAGAACTGGAACATACTTGTGAAAACACAAGCAACAGATTAAAACAATAACAAAACACCAAAGACAGGAATTCTAGATTTCTTTTTAAGTAATGGTAGTATCACAGGAATGATTATGTGCTCTGGGACCATGTTGGAGGAGTCCTTACCAATGGGAGAGGCTGGATGTTTAAGCTAAGATTTGAGTAGGAATTAACTAGGAACGTATGTTTAGGAGGGTGAGGGTGCTATGGATTGGTTTGGAAAGACAGTCCCAGGGATAGAGAACTCTGGACAGGGAGAACCTGAAGAGAGGGGGCACAGGACAGCTTTGACGTACACATATCCATCAGGCTCTAATTCTGCAAACAAATTCATGGGTGACATTGTACCTGTATTGAAAAATAAAAGAGGATGTCCTAAATGTGAATTAAGTGCGATAGGAAATAAACTCTCTTGGTTATACCAGGTCAGGATAATCAGAAAGGATGATGTGTCAGGAGGTTTCCTATTAATTCCTTATTTTCAGTATTTGTTCATTCCACACTTATCACATGTCAAATGGTGGTAAGAATTCTATTAAGAAACTCACTGAATGCCCCAAATAGACTAGAGATGTTACATAATGAATGGAAGTTCGTGATCTTTTTATCTTCAGAAGGCTTTTGTTCCAACTAAACTCACATCTTATTGATGGACGTAGTAATGACGAGTAGAATATCATATTTGGTTTCCAGTGCAGTGTGTCTAAAATGTGGCATTTCAGAAGCCCTTGTAGTGTTTATTAAAAATGCATATTCCCTCTTTTCCTGCCATCAACAAGATGGGCAGAGGCAGAGGCTCAGGTCCTTTCAAGATTTGGCTTCACCTGTAGGGCGCTGGGGTGGCTCAGTCACTTAAGTGTTCAACTTCAGCTCAGGTCATGAAATCACGGTTCATGGGTTTGAGCCCTGCATCGGGCTCTCTACTGTCAGTGCAGAGCCTGCTTGGGAATCCTCTGTCCCCCTGTCTCTCTGCCCTGCCCCTGTCCTCTCTCTCTCAAAAATAAATAAACATTAAAAAAAAAAAAAAAAAGATTTGGCTTCACCTGTGATGCACCATCATGATTACTGGCAGTGAAATGGCCAGTAATCCTACTTTCTAAGAGGTGCTGAGGACTGCCCTCTTCCGCTGTGTCCTGGCATGTGGAATTTGTGAAGCTGCCCATGTCTCAGCACCAAGGCCATCTCCGTGTGCTTGCATCCAACTATGAGTCTATGTATGTCAAATTGGTGGGGGTTCTTTGTAGCTGAACAACAACTTAACCTAATTAAGGCTCAAGACAACAAGAAACTAGGGGGATGGGCAGACCCTTGTAAAACTGACAGAGAGGGGGAACCCTGTAGAGTTGTGTGGTAAAGCACAAAGGTAGCAAAGAATTTCAAGGATGTTATGAAGAATGCTTCAAATGCAAAAACTAAACAAATAAAACACTTGGCGCTGGCTTAAGAATATGTATATCTCAAGCCCACTATGAAGCTACTTGGAATTTTTCTGCTGGGATCTATGGAGCTAAAAAGTTCCCTGGGTGATTCTACTGCAGACCAAAGTTTGAGAACTTCCGTCTATTGATGTGATTCTAAAGTGTTTAATGGCAGCCTGGAGCCATGCTGGCTAAATAACTGCCTGGAGATTTGTTTGTGTTTTTAATTATTAAGTTAATTCTATACTTTATGTGGAGTTCACTCATTTTTCCTACTCCGGGAGCCTATCCAGGGTACCACATTACATTTTGTCATTGTGTTTTACAGTCTCTTCTGGTCTGTGATAGCTTCTTCAAGTTTCCTTGTTTGGTCATGACCTTGATGGTTTTGAAGAGTCCTGGCCAGGTATCTTGTAGAATGCTCCTCAGCTTGAGTTTGTCTGATGTTTTTCTCATGGTGAAACCAGGGTCATGGATTGGGGGAAGAATACCTCAGAGGAAGCATCCTTCTTATCACATCATATCAAAGGTATATATCCTCAATAAGACTTATCACTGTTGACGCTAACCTTGATCACGTGGCCAACATAGTGTTTGCCATGTTTCTCTACTGGAAGTTACTCTTCTACTCCAACACTGTAGTCTTTGGAATCGTAAAGCACAACCCACAATCAAGGGGGAGGTGGGAATTCAGCTTCACTTCCTGGAGCAGAGAGGATCTACATAAATTATTTGGAATTCTTGAAATCTTTTTGTAAGGGAGATGTATCTCTTCTTCCCTATTTATTTATTTATTTCATCATTTATGTTTACCAATATGGGCTCATAGATATTTATTGTATATTCTGGGTTATAATCTAATAGTATGTTATATATT
Organism: Neofelis nebulosa; assembly: GCF_028018385.1. Lineage (NCBI taxonomy): Eukaryota > Metazoa > Chordata > Mammalia > Carnivora > Felidae > Neofelis > Neofelis nebulosa. The sequence continues at coordinate 48,386,650 of NC_080795.1, forward strand.
TTGTGCTCAAATTTTCCAGCTTTGGCCATTGGGAGCTTTTTCAGATTGACTCCTGTGTCCCTTTGACATAGCCCCATCCTTTTGTTTTTTGAGCATGTTTGTTTTTTTTTTAATTTTTTTTTGATGTTTTATTTATTTTTGAGAGAGGGAGAGAGAGACAGAGTATGAGTGGGGGAGGGGCAGAGAGAGAGGGAGACACAGAATCTGAAGCAGGCTCCAGGCTCTGAGCTGTCAGCACACAGCCCGACGTGGGGCTTGAGCTCGTGAACCGTGACATCATGACTTGAGCCGAAGTCTGATGCTTAACCGACTGAGCCGCCCAGGTGTCCCTGTTTTTTGAGCATCTTAATAAGATACTCCAAGTTTGTCTTGTGTATTCCCTGTCTCAACTCTAGAATCAGCTATTTCTCCCAGTAGAGTTTTTCAAAATATAAATTCCTGCCTCTCAACCTCAGTGACTAAAATCCAGTTGGTCTTAGGGAGAGAGCCCAAGAATATGTTATATATTTTTTTAATGAAACAGAACATGCTTATACATTTTCATTCATGTGTTTAGATATCACTATGTTGAATTAGCAAGAGTGAAACACTGGGCCAAAGGGTATATGCCTATAACATTTTCATAGATTGACAAACTGCCATCCAAAAAGGTTGGTAACATATATTATATATATACATATATACATATATACATATATATGTATATACATACATATATATACATATATATATATATATGGTAACATATATTCCCACCAACAATGTATGAGAATGTTCTTTCTTCACACTTGACAATAAAGTATACTGTTAAACATTTTTATCTTTGCCAGTCTGATAGGTGAAAAATGGTACCTCAATGTTCAAATGTTCACACTTTAATTGTGACTGATATCAATTATATTTTCATGTTAATATTAGAATTTTTGTATGTGTATGATCTTCCTATTCATACTTTTGTCCTTTTTTTCTATTGTTATTAGTACTTTTCTTACGGATTTGCCAAGTTCTTTCTATAGTAAGAAAATAAGGATACCCTTCCTTTCTGTGTTGTATTTTTTTCAGCATATTTTTGTAGTTTCCTGGGTGATTCTGAGGACAGCCACATTGGAACAGCTGCTAGCAAATAGTGTATATATATATGTATATATGTATTACATATGTTATACATATGTATATATGTATTACATATGTAATACATATGTATTACATGTGTATACATATGTATATATGTATTACATATGTAATACATATGTATTACATGTGTATACATATGTATATATGTATTACATATGTAATACATATGTATATATGCATTACATGTGTATACATATGTATATATGTATTACATATGTATACATACGTATATATGTATATATGTAGTATATATATATGTATATATATATTTTGAGAGAGAGAGAGAGAGAAAGAGCATGAGTAGGGGAGGGGCAGAGAGACAGGGAGAGAGAGAATCCCAAGCAGGCTACATGCTGTCAGCACAGAGCCTGACGTGGGGCTTGATCCCACAAACCATGAAATCATGACCTGAGCCGAAACCAAGAATAGGATGCTTAACTGACTGAGCCACCCAAGCTCAGTATATTAATTAGGGTGAATATATTCCATGTGTTAGCCACCTCCAGTCATACGAAAAGGTAACTACTGCCTAGCAGGTGTGGTTTCAGGGTAATGAATATCCCTGTCTGAAATCACCTCAGCTAGTGAGAGTAGGGATTCCCGGTATTAAATCCACCCTTTGAGGGGTAAGGCAGCAATTACCATGGAGATCAGCAGCACACTGACCCATTATTGTGCAATAGCAAGACTGCCCCTCCCCCTTCCTGGGATTGTCCCTAGGATTGGAAACAGTTCAGTCTAAGATAAGGGACACTCTTTCAGCGTATTACTCCAGGACGTAACTGTGGCATTGTTAATCAGGCAGCATGAAAGTTCTGATTATCTTGTATACAACCTACCCTGAGGACAGAAGTCATGGAATGCCTCTTTTCCCCTTTTCCACCTTCCATTCCCCAGGTCCTGAAGTCTTGTGATATCAAGATGGAAAGAAAGAACCAAATGTGATATCAAGATGGAAAGAAAGAATCAAGATGGGGCCAAGTGGGGAAAGGGGACAGGACAGGATGTCTGGAAGAAGAGGTTCTTCCTCCAAAGGGAGGGCACTGCCACCTGGGTGCCTGAGGGTCACAATGAGGTCCCTCTTTAGTGAGAGAGCCCCAAGAAGGGCAAGCTGGTGGAACTGACCATGTGAGTCACTCCAGACTTGCTTTGTGGTCTCCAGAATGGATTAGAACTTCTGCTGAACGTAAAAGGGCTGTTTTTCACGTAACTTTGAACTCTGTGTCTGGCTAACCATATCTGCACTTCCAAGTTTGTGTAGAGGAAGGCTGTGTGTTGAGGGCTCCATTTTGGGACTGGAACCAAGCTGACGAATTAGGGGCACCTCAGATGAAAAGCATAGACCGGTGTTTCTCAAAGTGTGGTCCTAGGACCAGTAGCATCAACAACTAGGAACTCATGAGAAATGCAACTTCTGGCACCCCATCCCAGACCTACCGAATCAAAAACCTTGGGGATGGGACCTAAGAGACTCTGTTCTAATAAGCCCTCCAGGTGATTCTAAAGCTAATGTTTGAGAACCACTGCTCTTGATAGGAGCCACTGACATTTGCCTTGGCAACCAAGTTAGCAGAATGGAGCCTGTAAGCAAAAAGAAGGCACCTTGCACAGTAGGGGCACCCAGGAGATTCTCTCTGGGTAGAGCCACACAGTGTATAACTGCCATCTGGATCCTAAAACTTCTGGGTGTTTGTTGGAAATAGATATTCTCCCCAGAGAACTGGTGCCAGTGCCGTGTGCATTTCCCAGATGGGTTTCTAAACAAGAGCCTCCTTGGGGCACCTGGGTGGCTTAGTAGATTAAACATCCAACTTCAGCTCAGGTCATGATCTCACGGTTCATGAGTTCGAGCCTCGCGTCAGGCTCTGTGCTGACAGCTCAGAGCTTGGAGCCTGCTTCGGATTCTATGTCTCTGTCTCTCTCTCTGCCCCTCCCTTGTTGATGCTCTGTCTCTCTTCTCTCTTCTCTCTCTCTCTCTCTCTCTCTCTCAAAAGTAAATAAAAACATTAAAAATAAACAAATGAATAAAAAATAAAAATAAAATAAACAAGAGCCTCCCACAGGAGGTTCCAGGGGAGGCCCTGGGGAACCATGGCTTGTCTACAGGCAAGGAATTCTTATGTCTGCCCCCACCTGCAGAAGTGGGACTTTGAAGGAGAGCAGTAAGGCTGGGAGGCTCATTCTTCTGATTCAACAAAAGCAGAGTGGGGGCTCATGCAGGTCACTTTGCCTCTCTGGATTTCAGAGTGGACAGACAAACCGGGCTTTATTCATCCAACCCGAAAACGTTTGCCTTGGCAACATGAAAGAACGAGATTTTATGCATAGATCTTGATAGATTTTTCATGGCTCCAAAAGAATTCTGGGCCTGGATCATTTTTTCAGTTGTCTCTGTCAGCAAGTAACCTTAATGAGTTACCATCTTGTGATTTATTGCCAAGTCACATTTTTTGCAAATATTTTCCTATAAAATATTTAAGGCTACATCTGACTTTGAGTCTTTGGAAGAGATTAAGTTTCCCCTAAACGTCTAATGCATTCTCTCGTGTTTTGGCCACAGTACTGCCAGTGGGAACGCGACGGTCGGGAAGCTGCCCTCGGGACAGCTGGCAGCTTGTCACCCTCCCCTCAATGGACCTTCGCATCAACTGGAAAAGATGCAGCCTACCTAAAATTTTCAAACGATTTCTCAATTACATTCCTCTATTTTAATTCCTTTGCTGGGAGTCCAATTCAAAAATGCCAAATACCTAAATGATTCTTTAAAAAAATGTTCAGTTTCCAAAGACATCTTAGTCTCTGCCTGAGGTCAGAGGGCCAAAGGGGGCTGCGTGGACCCTGCATGGGGAGACTCTGTCTCATCAGGGATACTGGGTGAAAGCCTGAGGCTTCCAGCAAGGGGCGAAAGAGGCTGGCCATGCAGCAAGCTGGACACCGCATGGTCCTTGCGGGAACAGACATCGTGGTCCTTCCGCGAGACCAAACGGGTCTCTCTAAACTTCCGGTTTCAGGGTGAGAGAAGCTAATTCCAAGGCTGGGCTGCTGGCATTTACACTGGCATTACACTTCAGGATGCAAACTAAGAGCTCTGGAGAAGCTGTGCTTAATTTTTTAGGGTTTCAGCAGCTTTCACACACACACACACACACACACACACACACACACACACAGGCGTGCGCGCACTCCCTCTCTCTCTCTCCCCCCCTCCTTCCCAACTTTCTGCAAAGAGAGCACTATATTTATATTTTATTTTAACAAGTCTCTCTGGTCTCTTTACCACGCATTTCTAACAGCTGTTCTGGAGGTCAAAAAAAGCTAACCTCTGGATCCCCTGCAGTTGTGCAGGCTCAGCCGGAGGCCTACAGACCCTGTAACTTTATCTGCCTGGTTGTATGTATGGACATTTCCCCTCCCAGAATCAAGAGGACACAGCTTTCATCAGAGGGTCCAAAAGGTCCATTGGTATTTATGTTGTTCAAATTTAAATGCCATGACACTGATTAATTTCTCTTGCCTGCAGGTGGACATTCCTCGAGGACCGAGTGAAGGTCATTTACCAGCACCTCCTCACCCAACACGGCCCAGCACAACACACACATATACCCCGAATCAGACTCACAGCCATGCCTTTGTTTCTGAGAAGAATATTCTCCTTTAGAATAGAGTTCTTATATCTTCAGCCTCAATTCAGTTGTTAATATTTGTCCTTTAAGGCTTTTTTTTTTTTAATTAAAAGAGAAAAAACATTATATATACAATTTAGGTCTTCTTGATTCCTGACCAAATTCCTCTTTATGAAAGTAACAACTATGATGAATTCAGCTTCTATCCCTTCAGCCCATTGTTTAAAGCTTATACAGGTATGTGTTCCTGAACAATCTATATATTGCTCTTATACATTTAAGTGGGAACATTCTGAATGCATTGTTCTGCAACTTGTTTTCTTCACTCAAAATTACACATTTGGAGTCTATCCACAGTGATGTATAAAAACCTAGTTCACGCCTTTCCATTTGCTATTTTAATGTTTAAATGCACATTTCATGTATTCATCATTGATGGATGTTCAGGTTGCTTTAATTCCTGGATCTGATAAACATCTCCTTGAGCGAGTCTCCTTGTGCGAGCGTCTTCCTAGGGCAGAGACCTAGAAGCGGAACTGCTGGGCCATAGGGTATGTGCATCTTCATATTTAATAAATACAGCCAAATGGATCTCCAAAGTGGAGCAGATCAGTTTTCACTCCTCCAGCAGTATCTGAGATGACTCGAGTATTTTCCACTGGGGCTTAGATGGGAACATACCTGATGGGAGCCCTCCTGTCTCCTCCCACTTTCTGTGTTCAGACAGCCCCTTCCCCAAGCACTGAGATGAGCGCCCCCCACAGAAAGGCTTTGTGACAGAGATTCTTAGGAGAATCTCTCCTAAACTGTGTTCAATCCATAAGGCACTAGTAACATGCTGCGGCCTACAGTGGGGTTGTGCCCCAGCCTAATTGTTAAGACTCTTAGCTTTTATTTCTCCTGATCTGATAAAAACAAGTGGAAACTCTTCACCTGCTTATACCGGTGCTATAAACTGACCCCGCCCAGGGTCTTGATACTGACCAGGAAGGGGACGAGTAGCATCCTGGTTTGACCCTAGCTTAGCTGAGGCCAATATTGCTGCTTGGTTTGGCCTGTCCATTCATTGCACAAATATTTACTGAGCACCCGAGTAAGGGGGTGCAAAGCTAAAGAGGACAATACTGTAGTTGCCATCTGTGGAGGGCATGCACCAGCCACTTGGGTTCTGATCTCATCCAGTCCTTCCAACCTGCCTATAAAGTAGGTACTATTATTATCTCCATTTTACAGGGCAGGGGACGGAGGCTTTGAGTTCAGGGTGATCTTGTTTTCCCAGGCAGAGCTAAGATTCCAGCCCACATCTCTGTCTTCAGACACCACGTCTAAATAAATTACATATTTTAATGGGAAATGACTGTGGGAAGGGGTAGAGGATGCACAAAGACACAAGGTGGGAAAGAGCAGAATGTGTAAAGGAAATTGTAGGAGTAGAGTAAGATATACAAACAGAAAAACAAGTTGGGGTTGGATCACACAGGGCCTTGAATGACAAGTAAGGGCATTTTAACGTGATTCAGTGGAGAGGATGAGTCATAGCAGGCTTTGGAGCTGTGGAGTGATAATAATCAGAGTCAGAAGCAATAAAGCGAATGGAAATTGTGGGCAAGAGCAGGGAAACTCGAAGTCTAGCTAGTTGGTGAGGGAGGCAGTGAGGACCGACGCACTCAACATCCATTCTAACCTGTACCATGAAGGCTGGCAAGCTGGAAACTATAATTCACACACTTCTTTGTAGCTGGACTTCTGGACAAAGATCCATTTTTCTGACAGTTGACGGTACAGAGGCAACAAGGTGCTGGGATCGCTTGCTTCCTAATCTGAGGACCTTCTGTAGTGACAGGAGTCACTTGCCACTTTGTGACAGAGATAGTAGGATTCCAAGGGTTGTGGGTGGGTCTCAGAAGCTCTGTTTCAAATGCCCTCTCCAGATTTTTCAACAATTTGCTGGCGTTCCAAACCCGAGTTCTGATTAAACAAACAAGTTCAAGTGGCTTCTAGTTTTGTAAAGGAACCCTAAAACAAGGAGGAAGCAGAAGGAGTAAGGACTCCAGAGTGGTTGGAAGCAACAGGCCTGGAAATGAGGAAGAATGGGTGTGTACGTTTCAAAAGCAGAAATATGCAGGATGAGGCAGAATTCGGGATGGAGGGTGGAGGAAATTGTCAGTTGATGCTGAGGTCTTACCCAGCAATGGCAATGATGCAGGGAGTGATGAGGTCATTAGTGGGCATAAACAACAGATTGTGAGAAGCTGGCTTTAATCTGGAACTTTGGGGAAGACCAAAATTTTGAGAAGGGGAAAGAAGAGTCAGTTATGATGCAATTTCTTGTTTATAAGCCTCTTTCCATTGGAAGCTGGAGCCCCATGAGGTCAAAACCTTTGCTAGCTTACTCACCATCATGAACTCTAGGCCTGGTTCAGTGCTTGGCATATTGCAGATACTCAAGAAATCTTTGCTGAGCAATAAAGTTAGGTGTGCCAGGTGCAGGAAGAATTATGAAAGGAAATGCATTTTTAGAGCCAGAGGGTAGGAAATAATGTAGGAGGGATAAAAGAGGCAAAAGGTAAGAAAAAGGCTATTAGGTATGACAATTGGTGGTGGATAGCCAGGGCATTGTAAAAGCTTTTCTAAAAATAAGCTTTAAAAAATTTTTGAAGTAAAACACACATACAAAAAGCCTAAGTCACATGTGTGTGGCTTAACGAATTATCAGAGGTTATAATCACCTTCCCGATCAAAACCCAGAATATGCCCAGTTCATCCAAACCTCCCTCATAACATCTCTCAGTCATCAACACCCACTACTAAAATGAGTAAAGGAAACCACTATCCTGACTTCTAACATAATGGATTCACCCATTTTGAGCTTTATATAGAGTCTTGCACTGTATATTCAGTTCTGTCTGGCTTCTTTTGCTTAAAATTATGCTTGTGAAATTCATCCATGTTGTTGCATGAAACAGTAGTTTGTTCATTTTCATTGCTGTATTCCACACATGTACCAAAATGTATTGATCTGCTCTTTTGTTCATGGAAATTTAGCTTGCTTCCTGGTTTTGATTATTAGTAAAGTAGCTATGGACATTCTTAGATAAATACATTGGTAAACCTACATACATCTTTATATTGGGTACATATTGAAAAGCAAAATTGCTGGAATATAGGGTGTGAATATATTCAACATTCGTAGACGTCATCAAACAGTATTCTAAAGTGGATGAATTAATGTATACTCCATCCAACAACTGTACTTTATAATCGTTCTACATTTTCTCCAAAAAGAAGTGTTTTTTCTCCACAAAGAAGTGCATTTGGGTTTTATTTAGGAAATCTTACCCAATTTGGGTAATGTGTCATGGGAGTTAGTCTCCTATTTTATCTTTTAGCAGATTTATTGTTATGTTTTAATGTTTATTTATTTATTTTTTGTGGGGGGGAACAGAGAGAGAGAGAGCAAACACGCAGGGGAGGGAGAAAGACAGAATCCCAAGCAGGCTCTACGTTGTCAGCACAGAGCCCAACAAGGCGCTCAATCTCACCAACCGTGAGATCATGACCTGAGCCAAAATCAAGAGTCGGATGCTTAACTGATGCTTAACTGGGGAGCCACCCAAGCACCCCAGCAGATTTATTGGTTTATCTTCCACATTTAGATCTATAATGTGCTTAGAATTGATATTTATATATGTGGTGAGGTAGAAGGTCAAGATTACTATTTATTCCATTTGGACATCCAATTGACCCAGAACCATTTATCTGAAAAGACTATCTTTTCCCCACTGTTCTGTCATATATTCTGTGTCTATATATGTGTGAGTTTGCTTATGGACTGTCTGTTCTAAAATTTGACCCTGCCATTTACCCAGATCCTATAACTTTTCCCTCTTTGTTCTTTATTCTTTGTTCCAAGAAGTAGAAATTAGCCATCAGCCATTTTTCCAATTTGCAGTGAATACTGAGATTCATAATACATATTGTACTGGATTGTTCTACTGGGAGCTGTTTCCTAGAATTCATTTCTCTGTGTGACTCTGGGTTGAGTGGGCCATAAGTGAAGTGGTATGAAATTTAGAAAGCAGAAATGAAGCAGGTATCATTACAGTCGAAAGGCGGTCATTGGTAAGAGGTGGTGAGAAATGGACAGACAGACATGCTGGCAGGTTCCAGTGTGCTTCATCCTTCCCGGTGCTGCCTCCAGCCCTCCTTCCCACCTGCTTGCTCTGCCAGCAGCAACCCCAGGCCTGCCAGCAGATGCTATGAACATACAGAAGCAGCTATCACGAAGAGCCAACCATCCCCCGTAGACCTCTACCTCGGCCCCCGCCCCCCTCCCAATTCTATTCCAGTGGCTGGATTTGCCTGGCTCCCACATTTCCCCATAAGCCAGGCAGGGCTGGTTAGTGACTTTTCTCTGGTTCTTTCAACTCCCCTTTCCAGGCCTTTGCTCCCCCATTTCTTCCCCCAATTATGTAAGGTCCATTTCCTATAATACATTCCTTATCCCATAACTCATAGTAGTTCTGCTTCCCTGATCAGGTCCTGATAGACACATGTTGAAATAATCAACACAGCGTAACAGTGGCAAGCCCTAAAACTGCACCATGGTAAACTTTCCAACAGATGAAAACTTGACAGAAGAACCGCATAATGGTATTCAGGGCTGACAACACTGGCAACATGATCACATTGCTGACTTTGACCTTCAGACCCTGAAGCTGGCAACTGTACCTCTTTGCTTGTCCCTCCTCCACTCATTTGTAGCTTCCTTGCGTCATTCCCTTTCAATATGCCCACATCTTTCTTTCCCTCCAGACTGTAAATTCATTTCAAGGCTTGCCTGATGCATCTGAGCACTCCTCCTTGCCTGCAGGGAAGTGTAAACCCAGTGCCACAAGAATGCGTGGAGGGAGGGAGCTAGACTGATTAGCTCAGGCTGGGAAAGCTCACAGAAGTCTCCACGGGGGTGCTGGCACTTGATTTTCATGTCTGAACAGGACCTCAGTGAGCAGGAAGTGAGGGAGCTAGTAAGAATAGGTGACATTTTCGGGGCGCCTGGGTGGCTCAGTCGGTTAAGCGTCCGACCTCAGCTCAGGTCACGATCTCGCGGTCTGCGAGTTCGAGCCCCGCGTCGGGCTCTGGGCTGATGGCTCAGAGCCTGGAGCCTGCTTCCGATTCTGTGTTTCCCTCTCTCTCTGCCCCTCCCCCGTTCATGCTGTGCCTCTCTCTGTCTCAAAAATAAATAAACATTAAAAAAAAAAATTAAAAAAAAAAAAAAAAAGAATAGGTGACATTTTCTTGTGAATCCTGTACCAAGGACTGTGCTAAGGACTTTACACATTAACTTACTCATCCTCACATTCCTTCTATGAAGCACGTGCTGTCATATTCCCATTTTATAGATGGAGAAACTGGGAATCAGAGTAACTAGAAAGCTAAACCATCACCATATTGCCCTACTAATTAATATCCTGACAAAAACTAGGATGGCGGTTGATTTGTCTTAGAATTTAAGAAAAGCCTTTTCTTGGGGGTAGTAATTTTAAAACTTCAGTGTGTCCTTGAATATGTAAGGGAGGCCCAGAAAATGGGAAGAATTTGCGGGGAGTAGGGGTGATTTTTGTGTAGTTTTGTTTTCTCCTGAGAGAAAGGAAAAGAAGCAAGGAGAAGGAAAGAAAACGGAGAGGAAGTGACATAACCTGGCAGAAGGCAGCAGAAATGGCAGAGGGATGTTTTTAAGAACATGACCAAGGAGGCTATAAAGAATGGGTAAAGTAGGGGCACCTAGGTGGCTCAGTCGGTTAAGCACCTGACCCTTGATTTCAGCTCACGTCATGACTTCATGGTTCTTGAGTCCCACAATGGGGTCTACACTGACAGGGATTCCCCCTCTTTCTCTGCCCCTCCCCCTTGAGACACTCTTTCAGTCTCTCTCAAGACAAATAGGTAAAATACAAAAAACAGACAGACAAAAAAAGAATGAGTAAAAGCAACTTGTCTGATTTTCTGTGATACCCAGCCTTCCTTCTTCCTGAATTTTTAGCAAAAATTACAGTCTGCCATACACCCAAAGATATGGCCATGTGAGTTTATAGAAAATAAGGAAATAGTGGAGTCTCACGTTTGGGTTACCCAAAGCAGCAAGATACAACCTGAGTTGAACTAATTCACAGGAACAGCAGGTCAGCACAAGAGGTAAGCCAGAACTTAGGTCCCCCCCAGAATGTGCTTGGAGAAGGCACCAGGCTTTCCAAAGTCTGTGGAATGGGGTACTTGAGACAATTCCTTCTGTGTCTTAAGGGCTAAGAAGGCTCCAGCTGACACCTCCACTATGTAAGGAGCTAGGCAAGTGCACTGAACCTGAAGGCAGGAGATATTCACTGTACTTGGAGAAGAGCCTAGTAGTGGAGGGAGGGTGGGGCCAGAATGAACTGCTGTAGGGCTTGAGATGGGAAAAATATGGTTTCTTCTCATGGAATGCAACATCTATTTGGGGATCCTGGCAGATAAAAGTAAGGGAGCGTCATACAAGACAGTATCTCATTCAGTGGGTGATGGACTTCTTTCAAAATCTATTCATCATTCAGTTATTTTGAAGGAACTTCAGCAGCAAAACTGTTGAAAACAGGCAAAAGGATGTCTTAAAACACTAATCTCAATGTGTGTACATAGCATGGACAGATGCACCAACCCTATGCCATCTTCCCCCACATTCCCCTCAAATCCCACCCTGGGAACTGCCCCCTCTGCCTTCCTGACTCTTGATCCAAATTAGTAAGGGACAAGGAAATTCATGGCTTTGATCAGGAACTTCATTATTCCAAAGTATTTTTACCTTTGGGAATTTTCTAGAACTAGATCCCAATTAGTCTCTAAGTGTTAATAATCTCTTACGAATGCCCAAGTCAACAAATATTTATAGTGTATAGACCATGTCAGGCACTGGGGTTACAGGGAGAGTCAAGACCCTCCCTTGATGGGCATAGTGACTCATAAGAAAGAACCCAGGCATGAGTTTTAAATGTGTAATGACTTGGCCAAATAGAGTCTTGGAGGAATGTTCAACATTTGAACTTCATAATGCTCTCTCCTCCTATTAACCCTCTTTCCTTTGGAGACTTTCCTTGTCAAAGGGGTTTTCGTTAAATATTAAAATATCAGGGATGTTCTTTAAGAGATTTTTCAATAGGGCTTTATGTTTCTTGGCAGAAAACAGATGTACAAATCCAGTAACTACATGAAACAGAATGACGGGGACTATAATGTTGACATCATGCCTGAAGTTGAGTGACATTAAATTTATTTTTCAGAGCTAATTAAGCCTGCAGCCCCTGAAATACCCCATCCCCAATCATTATAGAAGAGGGAAGCAAATGACTTGAAATAATGAAGAAAAAGCAAAACAGCATCTTAGGATTTTGTCAAAAACACTAAATCCTCCAAAGACTGTTAAGAGCAAACTTAACTCCAAAGAGTTGGTACCCATCCTCTCGTCTGAAAGCTGCTTTTGGAAATTAGGACGGGCTTCGCCTCTCCCAGGTGAAGCCCTCTTCTGTGCATTGTGTTTAGTAACAACTCCAGGACAGGGCCTGCCTATTGCTTCTTACAATTCCTTCCCCTTCCAAGCTCATGGAAATGTCATTGCTTTTCTCAAGATTTCTGATAATTCCCAGGGGCCTTCTGGCCTCTAGCATCCGCTTCTGTAACACAGGGTAAATCTGCAAATGGGCTTTATTGTTCTCAAGTGTGGTCCCTGCTTAGACTCCATCAACAGAGACCTGAAACTCTGCCCATTTCATAACTGCCATTAAAAGCATCTCACACAAAGTGGTGTGTGTGTGTGTGTGTGTGTGTGTGTGTGTGTGTGTGTAGAAAAGTTTATTGGGGGCGCCTGGGTGGCTCTGTCAGTTAAGCATCTGACTCTTGATCTCAGCTCAGGTCACAATCTCATGTCGTGGGTTTGAGCCCCACATCAGGCTCAGGGCTAGCTCAGAGCCTGCTTGGGATTCTGCCTCTCCTTCTCTCTGCCCCTCCCCTGCTTGCGCTCTCTCTCTCTCTCTCTCAAAATAAATAACAAAAAAAGAAAAGAAAAGAAAGAAAAGTTTATTGGCTTGGCAAAATAGGGGGGGTCAACATCAAACATATTAGCGAGACCATGTTCTCACAAGTCTTTGCCAGGCTTATGCTCCCTCTCTTCACTTCCTTTCTGTCCTTCTTCCCTTCACTTGACCTATAGTTCAAATTCTTCCCACTTGTTTATGTGGAGCAATCGTGCTCTCCTCAGCCCCTGCTCCTGAACCTTTGCATAGCTAACTTGACTTAAATCACCAGATTAAGTTCTTCGATGAAGGCCATCTTCTTCTCATGGAGTGTGGGAGTTTCCAATATGTCCACAGATTCTCTGATCCTTCTTTCAAAGGGTGACACCAAATCCCCCTCTCCCTTAGCGTGGGCTGAATTTAGTGACTCACTTCCAACAAATACATGTGGCAGAAGTCATGTGTGACTTCCCAGGTGAGCACAAAAAAGGCACTATGACTTTCTTCTCACAGCTCATGCACCCTGGGGCAAGCCAGCTGCTATGTCACCAGGACACTCGAGCAGGTCTGGAAACCTCTAGAAAGAAACTTCTTTCTTCTCTTTCTCCGTTGCTTATTATTCCCACCAAACATAGTTCTGGGTCAGAGTGTGAAGTGTGATGGGGGTGAGAGGAAGGTGTCAGGTCACAGCAGAGGAGTAGAAAGACAGGCAACACTGGGGTGACTGCGTGCAGTAGAGAAGGCCACAGGCTCCGGAGTCACAAAAACCTGGGTTTGTGGGGCGCCTGGGTGGCGCAGTCGGTTAAGCGTCCGACTTCAGCCAGGTCACGATCTCGCGGTCCGTGAGTTCGAGCCCCGCATCGGGCTCTGGGCTGATGGCTCGGAGCCTGGAGCCTGTTTCCGATTCTGTGTCTCCCTCTCTCTCTGCCCCTCCCCCGTTCATGCTCTGTCTCTCTCTGTCCCAAAAATAAATAAAAAACGTTGAAAAAAAAAAAATAAAAAAAAAAAAATAAAAAAATAAAAAAAAAAAAACCTGGGTTTGAGTCCCACTCCACTTGTTATTACTATCCCGTCTAAGCTTCTGAAACTTCAGTTTGCTCATCTGTAAAATGGGGCATTATCTCCTTTGGAGAGATACTATCAGGAGCAAGTGGACTAAGGCAGAGATAGGCTTAGTCCCAATGTAAGTACAGCACTCACTTAGCGATAGTAATTATTAAGATTATCACTGGTTGAGGGGCACCTGGGTGGCTCAGCCAGTTAAACATCCGACTTCAGCTCAGATCATGATCTCTCGGTTTGAGGGTGTGAGCCCTGCATCCGGCTCTGTGCTGACAGCTCAGAGCCCAGAGCCTGTTTCGATTTCTGTGTCTCCCTCTCTCTTTGCCCCTCTCCTGCTCACACTCTGTCTCTCTCTCCTCCAAAAATAAATAAACTTTAAAAAAAAAAAAAAAAAGATGACCACTGGTTGAGTACCTACTGTGCGTCAGGCTCTGTGGTAGCTGCATTATGTATATTATCATATCATTTTTAATACTCACACAGCAACTCAGAAAGGTAGAGAGGTTGTAATAATGGCATAACGAGCCCCCCCAAAAGATATGTCCAAATGATAGTCCCAAGTACCTGTAAATGCAAACTTATTTGGAAACAGGGTCTTTGCAGATGTAATCCAAGTTAAGGATCTCGGGATGAGATCATTCTGGATTTAGAGTAGGCCCTAAACTGGAAGACTTGGCGACCTCAGAAGAGAAAGGAGGACGCGAGACAGGAGACACGGGAAAGGCCCCATGAAGCTGGAGGCAGACGATGGGAGTTATGTTGCCACCAACCAAGGAAGATCAGAGCTGGAAGGATTCTCCTCTAGAGACTTTGGAGGGGATGGCCTTGCTGACACCTCAATTCTTCTTGCCTCTGAAATTATGAAAAGAATCGATTTCCATTGTTTCAAGCCACTGTGTTTGTGGTCATTTGTCACAACAGCCCTAGGAAACTAATTCGTAGGCTTTTATCCCCACTTTACAGGGAAGGAAACGAAAGTGAACTAACTTGCTTGGGGTCTCTTTTTATGCAAAACACCGATTCATGCTACACAAACATAAAGCTACTGAGTGCCCACAAGAGAAATGATCAGGATCCAAAACAGGAAAATTAGGATGAATGCGGAGCTCCAGGTGTCTGCTGGAGAACGGGAAAATGAGCACACATCATTTCACTTAATGTGCAACTTCGTGCAAATACCGGAGCTTACTTAATTAGGCCAGGAGAAACCCTCTTGGAAGGAAACTGCCAGCAAAATAGAACTCAGGGTAACATGTAGAACAGCTCAGTGCAACTCTGTGGCAGAGACCAGAGCAGCCAGAACCAGCCAGAACTAGCCCTGAGGACCCATGACTTACACTCCAGGGAGACGCTGAGCAGATTAAATTAATAGAGCAATTAGGGGGCAGGAAGCAGGCTAAGCCTCTTAAAATCTAGGAATCGAAGGGGAAGTTTTCAGAACAATTTGGTTTGTAGAAAGGAATCGAGTCTCACGCTTTAATTTCTCTCTCTCTCTTTTTTTTTTAAGATGCTGAAATGGCAAGTCCAAAAAGCAAGAAGATTTCTTATGAAATGCAAACAGTGGGGAACCATTAATTTTAAAGGTCTACCCATTTCCCAAGGAGCCAAGAAGCCATGCCTAGTCTTGAGGGTTTAATCTACGTACACACAGGGGAAAGATCTCTCCTAACCTACACCACTCACTGTCCTCCCAAGAGGCTTCATGTGCCTTTCTTTTGAAAACTCGCATTTTCCATAGTTGCAAAAATAACAAATGCTCAGTGTACAAAACTAGGAATACTTGAAAAAGCACAAAGAAAATGGAAAAATAAACACCGTAATCCCACCTCCCACGTGTTGACATATTTTCCTCTGATATTTTAGATGTAGCTAACACACACCTCGCTTGAAACCAAATTGATTATAGCGGCCACTCCCGCGTGTTCACGGGAGGGGTAGGTGATGCATAAAACATATCTGTGGAGAAAAAAATATATAAAATAGCTAACATTTAACAGTATTAACTCGGTGCCAAGCATCCTGGGCACTCCTTACATATTAACTCGAGGAAACTTTTGCCTACCACCAAATCCAAAGATATTCTTCTGCATTTAACTCATTTAATACTCAGCACCCTTTTGTTACTGTCATATTTATTTTGCAGATAGGGAAACGGAGGCACATGAAAAACCGTGCCCCAAATCACACTGCCTGTCGGTGGTGAGGGGGGATTTGCTCCAGTCTCTGCCGGAAGCAAGAACTCAGATACCCACCTGCGCCCACGCGGCTCACTGCTTCCCGTTTAGAGACTAGCGGAGGGGAGGGACTCACGGTTCACTTTCCCCTGGTTGGTCGGTTCTGGCCCAGAGTGACCGCTGCTAGAGTCACCAAGGAGTCCTGGGCTGTAATCTTGCGGTGGAGAGCAATAGATAAACACGGGGTGGGGGAAACTGATGCGAGGAGAGCCTAGAAAGAGGGCCTGCTCGGGCCTGCCTGGCGTCCAGCCTCAGGCTGGGCCCGTGGCCACACCCACGCAGGCCGCCCACGGCCACGCCCACCACCTGTGCAACCAGGCCCGCGCCCACTGTGGGCAGAGCCTGAGAGGCAGGGGCGCCTGACGTGCTGCTGACATCAGGGAAGGTAGCCACCTAGTGCTCTGAACCTTCAGAAAAAGTCCACCACCCACACATTTGCCTTGTGCACGTGGTTTTGGAGAAATCCCAAATGTCTCCAATTCCAGAGAAGAGGCCGAGTCCCACGTCTGAGCTGGGGCAGTGAAAGGGGAAAAGAAACCTGAGTGGGCGGAGAGTCTGGAGAAAGTTGTGAGCCGCTGGGAATCCGGATAGATCTTGAGTAGGACATTGTATATTGAACTTGATGTAAACGTGAACTAGAAGATGCAACCTATTCTATTTCAAGCCCAAAGGACTGAAGTCCACATCTGGAAGAAATATACATTCATGCATGCATATACATATGCATGTATGGTTTCTATCATATGTATGTGTTATGTTATATATAATATACATGACATAAAACATGTACAATTAGATATGTAGATCATTCTTTACAAAAGTGACATCATATCTAATGTAACAAATCTAAATAATATACAGTACATATTATATAAATGTGACATGATTACATTATATAACATGTTATATAAACATACACGTGCGACAAAATAAAGCATATTTTATGTATAAGATATACAAGCACATATTGATACGTTTTTATTAAAATGTAATATGTATCATTTTAATTTTCTGCCTCATTAATTTTTTTATTTATAGAAATGGGACATTATTATATATACAGTTTCGTGGGGTTTTTTGCTTAGGAATATACTGTACTATTTTATCCTTTCGGTAATATTCTTTTACAATATGATTGTTAATTTATTTTTATGTTCTATGTGGAGGGACCATAATTTGCTTAACCAATCTCCTCTTTTGGTTATTTGGGCTGTTTTGAGTTTCTGTTATTATAAATAATTCTGCTAATGAACTTTCTTATAAATAGGTATTTGATCTGACACGTACAGCCAGCACGAGTTAAAACTTGACAGGAAACAGGTGGCACACTAAAACTGGGTAATTGAGGGACATCTGATGGTACAGTGCCCAGAGATTACCCCTGGGCTTGAGGGGCAGAGAGGAAGCAGTTACCAGAAGCTAGAGAGGGTAGCTTATGGGAAGGGTCACCTGATAGGATCCTTTCAGTGCAAAGATGGCAGCAAATCCAGGCAGCAGAGGAAGATGTTTCCCAGGTCCTTCCCATGATTCTCATTAGCAGGGCCCAGCCAGAGGCCAGAGCCCTGGGTCACACTTGGTCAGCCCCCAGAGCCACAGAAAGATGCACTAGGGTAGAGAGTGGACCTGGAGAGGCAAACTGAGGTCAGCGTGCTGTGAAGAAATGTGTTAATAACTTCAACTCCGACTGCAGTGTGAGAGAGCACCTATTTTTTAGAATACCCATATAATACTGGGCATTACCACTTTTAGGAAGCTGAGTAATGATTCTCAACAATCAGGTCCAAATCCCTGGACCCTCTAAGTGTTACCATCTACTGAAGAAAGATCTTTGCAGATGTGATTAAGGATCTTGTGCTGGAGAGATTATCCAAGTAGGTACTACATGCAATCACAAAGTATCCTTATAACAGAGAGGCAGAGGGAGATTTGACCCAGGAGAAGGCAATGTGACACAGAGCAGAGAATGGAGTCATGGGGCCACCAGCTGCCAGAAAGTCTGCCTTTGAACCCAATTTCAACTCTTATAAGCTGTGTGACCTTGGACAAGTTCCTTCACCTCTTTCAGCTTCAGTTACCCGTTTGCAAGGTGACAATAATACCTCCTACCTAACAGCATTAACTGGATTAGATGCAACAAAGTCAATGTATTCAATGCAGTACCCGGACTCCCCCTCTTCGCTGATCTAGCAGGGGTCAGCCAATTTCTCTCCAAAGGACCAAACTATAGATATTTTAGGCGTTGAAGGCCACAGTATGTGTTGCTGTTACTCAACTCAGTCCCAAAGGAGTCGTAGACAATTCATGAACGAATGGGCAAGGCTGTGCTAATAAAACTCTACCTATGAAAGCAGGCAGTGGGCAGGATTTGGCCCACAAGCTATAGTCTGTCAATCTTTTATCTAAATGAGAGAGGAGTCCATAAACTATGGCCCGTGGGTCAAATCTTGATCGCTTCCTGTTTTTGTAACTTGTGAGCGAAGGATAATTGGAACGTGTTTTTAAATGGTTGGAAAACAAAGAGGAGAAGAATATCTTATGATACATGAAAATCATAGGGAATTCAAATTTCAGTGTCCATAAATTAAGTTTTATTGGAGCACATTTTTTTTGTTTGTTTGTTTATGTTTCAGCTATGGCCGCTCTCATGTTGCAAAGGCAGGGTTGAAAAGATGTGACAGAGACTGCGTGTGGCACCCTCACTGATCTGCACTGTGGCTCAGTGGCTGTTGTGTGATAGAGGTGGGCTGGCCTGTGTTCCTGGTTCCTGGAAGTTACCCTGTAAATTCTTGGAATTTCCCAAGTGATAGAAGCGTCTTTGTCATTCATGGTGTAGCCTGGTAGTTTATGCTAGAGAGGTGACACGTGGTCCTCCCTGGATAGTTTGTGCTAATGAGATGATACAGACTGGGGACAGGCCACACCATGTGATTAGAACCTTTTGAGGAACTCGATATCAGTTTGACCTCTGGAGAAGGAAGTGGGGCTGGAGCTTGAATTAATTTGCTTGGCCATTGATTCAATCGTGTCTGTGTAATGAAACGCCATTAAAAACTCTAGACACGAACCTTAGATGGGCTTCCCTGGTTGCTGAAACACATTGAAATGCTGGGAGACTGACACGTCCTAAGAACATGGACGACTTCACGTTTGGGAATGGGAAAACTTCCCCCTGTGCGCCTTTGCATTCTGCTGGTCCTGATTTGTATCCTTTATAATAAAACAGTCATCGTAAGTGTAGCACTTTGCTGAGTTCTGTGAGTTATTCTAGTGAATTTTTGAACCTGAGGGGATAGTGAGAGCTCCTAAATTTATAACTGGCTGGTCAGAAGTGTGGATGACCTGGAAACCCCAGGGCTTGAGACTGGTGTCTGAAGTGAGAAGAATCTTGTGGAGAGCTATGCTCTTGTGAAATGTGACACAACTCCAGGCAGTTTGACTCAGAAGTGCATGGCAATGGTGCACGACAAAATGCAGTGGCACGGTTATGACTCAACAGTATTTTCAGAGTCAATCACATCGCAGTGTGGTGGCATTAAATGTATTTTGTTATTTTATGCATATATAATACATGCATATATGTGTATACCAGTCATGTCAAAATAAACAGCAAACAAAGGACCATCTGAGTGGCTCAGTTGGTTGAGCGTCAGACTCTGGATTTCAGCTCAGGTCATGATCTCAAGGTTTGTGAGTTTGAGCCCTTGGCACCCACCTCTGTCTCCCCCCCTTCCCCCCCCCCCCCACCCGCCACCACCCTCGCCGAGTCAGGCTTTGCTAACAGCACGGAGCCGGCTTGGGATTCTCTCTCCCATTCTCTCTACCCTCCCCTCCCCCCGCAAATAAATAAATAAAATTAAAAAAAATTTTTTTTAAATAAACAAAAAAAGAAAAGTAGACTTGGAATGTCACATTTTTGAAGTACAGTGGAGTGTGGGTTATTGCTGAATCTGATGGCAAAGCAGAGGATCACACCGTAGCTGTGCTAAAAGAATATAGTACACACCAGGATTGCTAGATGAAGCACGCATCACAGCGCTCCCAACTCACAGGAAAGCAACAATCAGAAAAGTCAGGAAATTAAAATTTTTTTTTCAACGTTTTTTTATTTATTTTTGGGACAGAGAGAGACAGAGCATGAACGGGGGAGGGGCAGAGAGAGAGGGAGACACAGAATCGGAAGCAGGCTCCAGGCTCCGAGCCGTCAGCCCAGAGCCTGACGCGGGGCTGGAACTCACGGACCGCGAGATCATGACCTGGCTGAAGTCGGACGCTTAACCGACTGCGCCACCCAGGCGCCCCAATGCTGCCAACTCACAGGAAAGCAACAATCAGAAAAGTCAGGAAATTTAAAATGGCATATCTCATGATAGGAAAATTTCTTCGCAGACATAAAACATGAAAACAGACCCGCAACCAAAGTGGCTCATTTTTGAGTGGCCCGTTGTTAGCCAAACAAGGAAAGACAACTATCGATAATGAGTTAATTAAATAACGTTTGGTCACAACAGCTGCAGAAATATGTCCAGAGAAAAGAAATGTGTTTATTCGATTTTCTACAACTGCTTAGAGAATTGAGGACTTTGGGGTGACATAAATAGTCAATTAAAAAACAAAGCAAATAACGGTGAGTGGTTTTCTACGGCTCTGGATGAGTTGATGTTACTGATACTAGTCAATTGTTTATTTGAGAAGTCAGTGCCAAGTTTGAAAGGGTTGAGGAAATAGCCTCTGTGAATAGTCTGCCTGGAACACCTAGAGTGGAGAATATTTTCAAAGAAGTTAAGAAAATCAATTCAGTACAACCTGAAGTGGAATCTGCTAAGATGTGTCACAACTGAAAATAGGTATGGGGCAGAAAGAGAAAGTATTTGTTGGGAAATTTACAAAGCTTGTGGAAATGTAGGATATTTAAAAATCTGTGGTTATTCATTGTATTATTCATCAGTTGGAACTTGGCAGAAAAAAATTCAATCTATCCTGTGGGATTGAAACAGTATGTCATTTTTTGTGGACTTAATCATTGTCAGGTCTGTGGATTTTTGTCACAAATAGAAGTCAAACACCCTGACTTTCACCACTACAGTGCAGTTCTGGGACTTAGCACGGGTGAAGATTTATAGCAATTTTTGAACGTTGGGCCTGAGATTCACATTTTTCTGAATGAGAAGCATTTCCCTTCAATATTTATTTGTTTGTTTATTTATTTAACACTCGTTATTATTGAACACCGAATGAATGGCTTTGAAAACGAACTTCTGCTGCAGGCTTGATAATGCCTCTTGAGGAATTCAATATAAAATGCAAAGAGAAAACTGTGTATGTATCAGACTTACATACTGCAGCAATGTCATTTTGGTAATACCTAATGTTGCTTGAATCTCAAGTAGTACCAACCTGCTTTATATACTTTCCATGCTTTCGAAAGCTAAAATAAAGCGGGAGATTTCCCATTGCCGCATACGTCTTCAGGGGGAATACTTTCAGAGCTCAAACCATAGTTCTAGCAGCATTTTTTGAGCCCCCATGGAAGTATAAAGGGAATTTCAGTATTAAAATCCAATTGCCTGCAATTGAGGGGCTTCCACATAACCTTCAGTTGGAAGTGATTATCGCATTGTAATGAGTTGCAAACAGGCCAATAAGAAGAGAATGTAGAATTCTAATAATGCCTCCCAAGCAATGAAGACGCTCAGTTAAAATTATGTTCGTGGGTTGATAGTGGTACTCGACAGTGCCCAGCTGTGTGAAAAGACATTTTCAAAGATGAAATATATGTGGGGAGCCTGGATGGCTCAGTCGCTCAAGCAACCAACTTCAGCTCAGGTCATGATTTCATGGT
Organism: Neofelis nebulosa; assembly: GCF_028018385.1. Taxonomy (NCBI): domain Eukaryota; kingdom Metazoa; phylum Chordata; class Mammalia; order Carnivora; family Felidae; genus Neofelis; species Neofelis nebulosa. Next base: position 48,408,581 of record NC_080795.1, read on the forward strand.
CCATGAGTTCGAGCCCCACATCGGGCTCTGTCCTAACAGCTCAGAGCCTGAAGCCTGCTTCGGATTCTGTGTCTCCCTCTCTCTCTCTCTGCCCCTTCCCCACTCACGCTTTGTCTCTCTCTCTCTTTCTCAAAAATAAACATTTAAAAAAATTTTTTTAAAAAGATGAAATACATTAAATTTCATTACAGATTCGTATCAACAGATGAACATTTGCAATGGATTTTGACGAGTGCTAGTAGGAATACTAAGTTTGAGCCCTAATTCAGCAAAAGGTTAGTTCTGAAAAAAGAATTGCATTCTTAGGATTGGTAGACCTACATGACAGAAAATTATCTGTAATTGTTATTTGTAATTATTTGCATTGTTATTGTTGTTGTTAGATTTTGAATTTCATCAGTAAGGATTTTACAGCAAATTGTATTCTCTCTCGTTGTATAGTACCTACATAACATCCTCAGTTTTAGCTCTCGTCCTGTACAGCCTGCAATATCTCCCATCTAATCCTTGAAGGAAGAATCTGCTGAGCTTAGATCTGGAGGATGTCTCCCAAAATGTTAAGAGTGAGTTTTCCTGAGGATTTACATTATGAATATTTTACTTTACTTTTCACCCCTGCTATCTGTATGTTCTCATTTTATTGGTAATGAACACCTATTAACTATGTGACGAAGCAAATAAGCTATTTATAAAATCAGTTCTCTAAAGAGAAACTATTCCTCCAGGGATGTTGATAAATGTACCCCTGGTGGAAGTGCTCTGTTGCATTCTTGCTTGGGAAGTAGGCTCACTCTATGGAATTCATTCTTTCTCCTTAGGAGTGGAAAACTGCACTGACGCTGAAGCCTTTCTATGAAGAGAAGCCCTTGTGTTTTGCTCAGAACCGCATCAGAGCAGAGACTTTCTAGGAGAACACTTTCATCAGCCCCAAGTTTGAATCGGACTTTTCCGAAGTCCCGCTCTGCCTTGTGGGGACAGGCAGAATGGGTGGCCTCCAGGGTGACCTCCAGCCACAAAGTGTGACAGCCTCCCCCCTGAAAGTGCTCCAGAGCGGATGGCACATTTGATTGGAAGTGACTATCCCAAGACTGGGTCCATGATCCCAGTTTAGAGGAGATCCAGGCAGCTGAAAAAAAGATGAAAAGTGAACTCTGTCCTCTTTGTCCAGTAATGGTCTGCACCAGTGGCGGTCTGGCAAACCTTTTATCTGTTTTCAAAGAAACTTTACACTGAATTCCTATATATATATATATATATATATATATCCAGTTTTAAATCTGTATTAATTTATTTTATAATTTCCAGTGGCAATATTTACTGCTTATAGTAATCAAACAACAAGGGAAATGGGTTGTTTGGTTAAAAGTTCAAATTGAAATTAGGTTTAGATTATGTTCGGATTATGTGTCTGTCACATGGAATCAATAAAACCCTGATTCTCACTTGTGTGTGATTGCAAAGGGTAACAGCTTCTAACGGCCTTCTCTGCAACCTCAGGGTACTCTCCAATTAAACTCTCCAAAAGCTTGAAAGAAGAGTAATAGAGACTTTTTGTCTCCAAAACCGAATCACTAGCGTTCTCGTCTAACTGCTAATCTTCCTTATCATGGGTATAAAAGGCAATCGAGTATCATCCAAAACTATGACAAACATCAAAATGATTAATACGTGCTCATTACCGGAGTATCGATTATTACACAACTCACTACGATGTTGGGTTCGGTTTGAAGTGAATAGAGATGAACAGATGTGAATATTTTTCAGAAATGAGGATAAAGCTATGATCTTCCTAATCGATACAGTTACAGGAAGGTCATAGAAGCATATCGTACATACTCAGTGAGCATGTGCTAATGGAATGAATACATGAATGAAACTCTGCAGAGGGGTTAGTCTGGCGGCACAAACATCCACCATGTTGCAATCGGACACGGAAAGTCAGAGTCCGTGTTTGTGTTTATTAGAGCTTTTAGCGACACCGTAGTGAAGAAGCTACAAAGAAAGGCTCTGGAGGCAGAGTCCCTAACTTCGAATCCCAGCTCTGTCATTTACTAGCAACGTGGCCTTGGGAAAACTACGTAGCTTCTTTGTGCCTTGGTTTTCTCATCTGTAAAATGAGTGTAATAACAGCACCCACTTCATAGGGTAGTTGTAAAGATGAAATGAATGATTCATGTAAAGAACTTGGTGGAGCTTTGCTATTTGAAGCGGATAATTAAAATATACTAAAGAAATGTACATTGAAAGCAAACGATTCTTTTAAAATTTATCTTAAGTAATCTCTACACCCAACGTGGAACTCGAACTTACAACCCCGAGATCAAGGGTTGCATGCTCTACTGACGCAGCCAGCCAGGCACCGCAAAAGCAACTGTTTATAGAATTCTCCAAGGAGCCGTAAGACTTCAGGGAACATAGCTTGGAAAACAGTAGTTCGAGGTGAAAAGGGGCATGTGTTTGTGCATCTCAAAGCAAAGTGAACGCCTCCTCTCAGTCCAGTTGCTCAGTTTATCCCAGAGGAACCCTCTAGTGGGTTTCCACACCCCTACTTTGACCTACTTCCCAAATCTTCATGTCTCTCCTGTGCACAACCAAGTTTCCTCCGTTAGAAGGGTGGTGTAATAGTTTCCTAGGGCTGCCCTAGCAAATTAGCACAAAGTGGATGGCTTAGAACAACCAAAATTTACTCTTTCACAGTTCTGGAGACTAGAAGTCTGAAATCAAGGTTTTGACAGGGCTGTGCTTCCTCTGAAAGCTGAAGGGGAATCCCTCCCTGCCTCTTCCAGCTTCTGGAGGTTTACCAGCCATACCTGTCAGTCCTTGGTTTGTAGATGTGACGCTCCAGTCTTCACATCGTCTTCCGTGTCCACGTTTTCCCTTTACAAGGTCACCGGTGAGATTGGATTCTGGCCCACCCTCACGACCTCATTTTAACTTCATTACCTCTGTAAAGACCCTATCACCAATTAAGGTTAGAAGCCCGGGGGGAAGGACTTCAACATATCTTTTTTAGGAGAGACACAATTCAACCCATAACAGATGGCAGTGAAGACTGTCCAAGCTGCTAAGGTTTGAGCAACTGCTAAGCAGCCTAGGTGTCCCGGAGGGACTGAAGAGACCTCAGGGATGTGGATGCGTTAGAGTCTGTACCGGGTTGGAGAAGGAACCTAGCATGAGTTCAGTGCTGTTACGCGCACAGTGCCATAGAAAGCATGTTGCCAACATCACCCGTTAAGTCCACACCATCCCCTTGTGATGTAGGTGTTACTGTGACCATTTTACAGATGAGAAAACTGAGGCCTGGTGAGGCCAATAGACCAGGACTTGATCAATTTGGGATTCTAGCTGTGGTCTACCAGAGAGAGCGGGCTTTGCTGCTTGTGCTCGTGACTACGTCATTTCCATTCCTCCTTTATTTCTGGACTGTGGGTGTGTTTAGAATCTAGTCAATGATTACAGAGACAGTGTCCTCTCTCAGTTTTAGACATGACTCATTGAGTCACATCCTTTATCTGGATTTACCTATGAGCATCATTTGAAAGAAGAAGTGAAACATCTTGCTCTTTTTCTCAAAGGTGCCGCAGTTCTGACTTCTACAACTAGGCGCTGAATCGAAACGCTGATTTTCAAGTGCCCAGCATGTGCTGAAAGACATTTTTAATGGAAGAATAACCTGAAACCTCATGTCACTGAAACACGTTCAGAGATGGTACCAAGAATCATTACCCCACGCCAGGCCCCAAGTCTAAACACACATACATACTTTCTCATTTAACCATCAGGAAATGGCCAATGACGTCGGTATTCTAGCTCCACTTCCAGATGAAAAATTGGAGGCCCACGGTCTAATTGAAACTCTTTTAAGTGGGAGAGTCAGGGTTTGTTTGGTTTGAAAACCCAGGCTCTGAATCATGACTGCCCCCCAGTTACACAACACACGGGCCTCCCCTCCCCCGCCCACCACACACACACCCCCATCACCACCGACAACAAATAAACCCTCAGCCGTGGTCAGGTTTAGGGAGACGCAGAGATCTTCACCTTGAGAGTGTTCAAGTGTTCGTGCCCTGCTCTCCAGCACCGTTGAGAGGGGGCCTTACCCCCCACCCACATCGTACTGTAAGGCAGGCTCAGGCACCCAGGGGCCCTCTCTCCCTGCTGGAGCAGGTGGCTATTTCGCATTGAATGTCAAAGTACACAGACTGAGGTTCCTCTTCACGCTGCGTTTCCTTTGTCTCCCACACCCACACCCACCCTCTCACTTTGTACTTATTAACGCTGCAGGCTTACCCGGCACCTTTTATTTTTAGGATCTCAAAATGTGGAAACAAGACATTTTTATTATTTTCCTGTGCTCGTGACTAGGGAAATCAGAATCACAAAGACCGTTACGATCGTGATGACTTGGACGGTTACGCAACAAATCATACAAGATAAAAGCATCGGAGGTGGGGGGGGGGGAGGGGCCTGCCCGGCGCCAGCGGCGGGGACAGGGATCTGGCTCAGAACGGGGAGCAGAGCAGCCACACCGCTGCTGCTAAACCCAGGAGTCCGGGCTTGCCAACGCGCGTGCAAGCGGTTTCTTCCTTCCAGGACCCTGGCCGCCGCTGCTACGAGGGGCGTTATTGACAGGCAGGGAGGCCGACAGCCCGGCCGCCTCCAAGTGAGGCGCCCCCGCGTTAGCCATTTTACCCGTGATTTAAAATTCATTTCCAATACTAGGAATAGCAGTTTGTCACTTTCTCTGTTGTTGTTTTTTTCCACTGACATATTAATATGGATGCGGCTGGCGGGTTCCAAGCTCTGAATTGTGCTCATTAAGTCACAGCTGGCTGGGAATACGTGTCAATCTATGCCTTTATTTCTCAAGCTGGTTTTGTAATGAAATTAAAATGGACTCCTCCAGACAGCCCCTTCCCAGCAAGCAAAGCAGCCTTACCCTCTGGGGAGTGGAGACCGTGTTCCGATGATGCTCTTTCCTCGGAAGGAACGCATATATAATTTCAGTAATTAAAACATTTAATTGGATGATTACCCTCACAAAAAGGAGCCACTTGAATGAACCCTGGTGGGGGACCATTGCATCCAGCTGTTACAGCCGGGGTTTTCTGGGAGGAAGAACCCACCTGCTTGGGGGTGCTCCCTCGCCACTCACCATATACCGGTTTTCTGAGTGGAAGTGTCACTGGCCAGCCGGCCCCCAACATTACTCACTTTCCTCTGCGGGAATGCGTGGCTGGGTTTCTAGAACTCGGTTTTTAGTTTTAAGAAGAGCTGTGGAAAAAGCTGATTCATTGTTTCTCCAGAGGAATTCCTTAAGGGAAGAGAATACCCTGAAGACTAGACGTTTCATGTAAAACTTTTTGCTGTAAATGAAACTAGCTAATATTAAATAACTTCACCTGGTGAGCTTGTTGAACGAGGGGTTTCCCGGATCCACCCTGGACATTGTGTAACAGGAACCTGGGCAGGAGCCTGGGAATCAGGCTTTTTCACAAACTCCTTGGGTGATTCATTTGCATCCTGAAGTTTGGGAGTCACGGGGCGGGGCGGGGGGCTGGGGGGGCACCCACTCATCATCAGTGCAAAACTGGGGTGCAACGATGAGTCAGGGCATGATGTGCCTGACCTTCAACTGGGCGCAGCCGAGCTCCCTTGGCAGCCTCTGGGCTTCCTTTGGAAATGACAAATTAGAAAATGATGTGCAACTGAGCTTCTCAAGAGGCAGGTGATCCGTTCACCCCCTCTTGGGCCTCCGAGCCAGCCTTTGTGTCCCTGGGTCATCAGGAAGGTCACCGAGACTCCCCATGTCTTCCAGGCTGAAGGATGACCGAGCAGAAGCCCTCAGACGTTGCCTGTCAACCAGGAAAACCCCAGCTGGCTCTGAACAAACACACAAGCTGCCTCGGAGGAGCCCGCATATCCGCAGACACTTATGCAGCGGTTTCCAAAAGTCTGCCCCACCCAGGTTTCTGGGCCTCGGCTGCCTCCACCAGACCCACCCGGGGAGCTTATTCAACATACAGATTCCTGGGCCCCAACCCAGAGCCACGGATAGACTGTCTTGGAGGCTGGGCCTCGAAATCCATATTCATAGCAATCCTCCCTAGGGCTCTGGAACCCCTGCGAGCAGACAGCCCTGCTTGTTGGCTCCGAGGGTTATTAGGAATAAACCCACAGAGAAGGCAACGTAATGAAAAGAACATGGCAGGGGAACTGTGGTTCTGCAGTCAGTGAAGTCTACCAGAAATCCTGATAAGGGGATGGCGATCGATGAGAACTGAAAAGAAAACGGGCCCTTCCAGAGAGATTGTGTAATTCACATTTGTTTTGCGCCCACTTAGCACCGGAGCTTCCAGAGAGGTGGGGAGTGGCATGGAGAAGATTCTAATTGCACAGGCTGCTGGTTCCTCTGAGAGATTTTTTTAAAGGGGTATTTCCAGTGACGTGCTGTCAGTGGGCGCTCTGGGGGAAAAAAAAGAATGAGTCTTGATTTGTACTGTTTGCTGGTTTCCCTCGGGTAAATACTGCCCCCATGGCCGTACCAACTACCGACACAATATCGCTGAGCATGAAGGTGAGAGGAGAGGCACAGATTAGGTCTCTCCACTGGCACAAGCCTGTTTCAGCACACCTCAGCCAGTCCCCAGATTCAAAGGAGATCTTCCTGCAAAAAACAAAAAACAAAAAACAAAAAAAACCCAGCAGTATCTGCAGGACCATCACCGAAATGTGCCATACTGGAACCCCCTGGGACCAGAACAGGCGGAGGGAGTAACTGGGCCCGAGGGCACACTGACCGCGCCATCGAGGGTGAGCTCTGCACCCAGCGGTGTGAACACCAGCCTGTTCCCCGCCAGGAGCTGATGCTTGATGCCCAAGCACATGCTTCCTGAACAAAAAGTCAGCAGCCTGCCTACGGCGGAGCCCAGTTTCCTAGGGAAGGGGGGACATACAGAAGAAACAGGAACTAAGCATTTCAGGTCCCGGAAGTGGCTAGGGTTTTCTTTTTGAACTCCGCTAGTAATCACTCAGTAAAGACTCGGAGTTCACACTAAAGGAAATGGAGATGTTGCCTGCAGCCGTGGTATACGGATAGGGAGATTCTTCAACATTAGCTGCAGCCACAGGCAGGGGTGGGAAAGGTTGGTAGAACACATTCTGTACAACCTGAATTGAAGTGGAGTGCAAAATATCCAATTAATCATTCAGATTTGTGTCTAAGTAACCCCGATGCTCAGGTGTGAATTTGAAGTACTTTAAAGAACCGCTCTGGGGAGAGATGTGAAACCCATGATGGATATAAAATTGGCACATATTTTCCCAGGTAGGCTAACGTGTGTTGGGGAAATGGAAAGAAAGCAGAGGTTTCTGGGAAGTACCTCTTTTGCATGGGTGAACAAACAAGGAAGAGACGAAAATGCAGATCTCACGTTAGATGGGAAATATCCTTGTCACTTTCGACCCTCAAGGGGAACTGGTTCCATAAGTGTGCCAACCAGATTTCGTGCACAAGATGAGGAGTAGAGAGACAGCAGGAAACATGGATGGCTTTATTTTCAAGCTACTTCCGGTTCTGAGAATCCTAGCCTAGGGGTGGGAATAAGGCAAAGCTAGTAAAATACCATTAACAACAAAAACAAAAACAGAGCCTGGGTGGCTCAGTCCGTTAAGGCTCAGGTCATGCCTTTGGCTCAGGTCATGATCTCACGGCTTGTGAGTTTGAGCCCTGCGTCAGGCTCTGTGCTGACAGCTCGGAGCCTGCCTCAGATTCTGTGTGTCCCTCTCTCTCTGCCCCCCCCCCCCAATTTGTGCACTGTCTCTCTCTCTCTCTCTCTCTCTCAAATGTAAACATTAAAAAAAATTAAACAAAACAAAACAAAAATAAGCAAATGAGATCCTGCTATACAACGAGCTATTATAAATATTTGCTCCTGGGATTGGCTGACAAACATTGGGCCACTAGCTGGTGGCACTGCTGGTGACATTTAATGGCATACATCTCTTCTCGGCTTGGTAGATCATCAGTGATAGCACACCGCCACCTTAAAATGGGCCACGGTAAGGACATTTACACCACAGTGCCTGGCAAATCCTACAAATCGGGCCAATTGTCGCTGGAGAAGCAGTCCTCACAGGTCTACCGCTGCTGGCAAGTTATCCTGTTGAGAAGTCGGATCATAACCAAGTGCGTCGGTCTGGTCGGCTGCCGTAACAAAAGATCACAGACCAGGCAGCTGAAACAACACACATTTACTTTCTCACGGTTCTGGAAACTAGAAGTTTAAGTTCAAGGTATCTGCAGGGTTGGTTTCTTCTGAGGCCTCCCTCCCGGGATTGCAGATGGCCGCCTTGTCACTGAGACCTCACGTGGCCTTTCCCCTGTGCACCTCCCTCATGTCTTTTCCTCCCCCTTATAAGGACACCCGTCATATTGAATTAGGGCCCGTTTACACGGCCTCATTTGACCTTAATGATCTCCTTATAGGTCCCAACTTCAAATAGTCATATTGGGAGAAAGGACTTCAACATATGAATTCCGGGGGTGACAAAATTCAGCCCATTACACTGTATGACAGACACTTGGGGAGGACGCATTTTATTTTCAGGGCAGTGTAGGTACAGGGATTTCAAGCCTGCTGGCATGGTCGGCCATGGGAAGGGGGTAATAATTTTGTGGATCAAAGGAACCTTCACTTTGGCCGTGGTCCTACTAGCAACGTAAATGTCAGGAAACACTCGTCTGCTCCCCAGGAGCCCTGGGAGACCTTGGTGCCAGGTCCTGCATCATTTACAACTTGGTGAAATAGAGAGAAAAGGGCAGCAGCTATCAGCCTTGTTCTTAAAGATGGAATCCCAGAGAAGCGCAGACTTTGAAATTTCCAGACCGAGTATTTACACAGGACATGCTGAGCACTATCATAAGAGTAAAGGCTTTTTACAGCAATAAGGACTAGGCATGTGACATCAGTTGGTGCCATCAGAACGAAGCCCGGGACTCACTGAGAGCTATAGTGCAGACACTGTTTCTCATCCAGGCGTGACTCAGGAAACGTGTATCCTTGGTTACTATTATTAGCCATCTTGTGAGCATAGGGGAAGAAGGCCTGAGCAGGAGGCCAACCCTCTGAGGAGGGCAGAGAGGGAAGAGGCCAGAGAGGTGAAGCCTTGATCACACCATGCCTGCAGCCCTCCTGTACACACATGCAGATTATGTGTGTTAATTATCTAAGTTAACAAATCCCTTTTATTTTCTAGCCTCGTTTGCACTTTTACTGGGCTTTCTGTTACTCACAGCAAAAATAATCTTCTTAGGGGTGATAATACAAGGGTGCTGTGTGTGGGAGGTGTGGGAGGTGGTTCAAGTAAGCTGTAGGTACCAGTTCAGTGTTTCAGTCACATTATCATACATCCATTCAAATCACTCACTATCCCCATCTCGACCAACGAACAGTTCAAACGTGCGTATGCACGTATATATCCCACGAGAGAGAAGAGGGAATGGTGGGAGGAGCAAGAAAGTCCTGCAGGACGGGGCTGTGGCAATAGAGCTGGACGAAGTCTCCTTCAGTCGTCCCCTTGAAGGTGTCAGCGGTGTGGGAACCTTAGAACCCCCCCCCCCCCACAAGGATATGCGTGGGCTCAAAGTCGGGGAGGCTGGTCTCATCCTTTGGCGGTGCTGGCTATCGGCTGAGCAGTCCACAGCCAAAGGGGAGGAGACAGGTCCGGGGGGAGGTGCGGGGTGGGGGGGGGTGTGGGTCTAACAGACACCCCTGCCTGCCTGGCGCTTCCTCCCCGCCTCTGCTTCTCTGCTGTCAGCCGCAGCCTCTCGCGTGTTCTGTCAGTCCCTTCACCCAAACGATCCTCTCTGTCGTCTGTGGTGTGACAGGCACTGTGCCGGGCGCTACGTGCACAAGGGTGCACGAGGCAAGCTTAGGCCCTGGACATGTGAGCACACTGTCACCACTGTGATGCGTGCTTGAGGCAGGACAAGACACAGGAGGAGAGAGGAGGCGGACGCCCAGGGGAAGTGGTGTTTGAACTGAGATCTGAAGCCTGAGTAGTGTTAGCTAAGCAGAGGGGCTTGAGCATGGGTGACACAGAGCAAGCCGCTTGGCCAAGGCACCGAGGAAGAAGGAGCGAGGTGTGTGTGTTGATGTCTGCGGTCACTGCTCCCCTTCACTTTGGGAATGTGTCCTGTCACCCCCTCACCCAGCTCAGATGAGCCCCGGAGTCCTTGTTCGGTAGGGAGGGGGCGAGAGGCGAGGAGGAACTCATAGGCTAGAGGGAGGGGGAGCAGGGGTGGCTGGGGGGATTGTTCAGGGACTTCAGTCCCCCATGAGTGTAAAAACTAAATAAATAAAACCTTCAGGAGGCACCTAGGTAGCCCAATTGGTTAAGCATCCAACTTCCTCCCACTCAGGTCATGATCTCATGGGTTCGGGTTCGTGAGTTCGAGCCCCATATCTGGCTCACTGCTGCTGTCGGTGCAGAGCCTGCTTGGGATCCTCTGTCCCCCTTACTCTCTGCCCCTCCCTTCCCTCAAAAATAAATAAACAGTAAAAAACAAAAAACAAAAAACCTTCAGTATATTGTTGAAAAAAAAAAACAAAAAACAAGAAAGTTAGAGACTGAGGGACTGAGTGGAGAAAGTGGAGTTTCCCGAATTAAGATCAGAGAGACGAGGCAACTCCAGGAGATGATAGAACCATCCCCTCACCCCCCACCTTCACCATCCCCCCACCCCCACCATCCCCCACCCCCCCAACCCTGACCATCCCCCCACCCCCCACCCTCACCATCCCCCCACCCCCCACCCTCACCATTCCCTACCCCCCTCACCATCCCCCCACCCCCCACCGCCACCACCCCCACCCCCCACCGTCACCACCCCCCCACCCCCCACCCTCACCACACCCCCACCCCCCACCCTCACCACACCCCCACCCCCCCACCCTCACCATACCCCCACCCCCCACCCGCAATCATCCCCCACCCCCCCACCCCCATTTCTCTGCTTCTGGCGGTGAACTGTACTGCTGTGGGGGGTGGTTGTAACTAGGACCCTGTGAAAAGCTGGGGCTTGGGGACAGATCTTTGAGAAGTATCAGGAAAACAACACTCCAGTTTCGTTTATGTAAGAGATAAACACTTGTTTCCAAAACTAGGAGTAAATAAAATTTAAAAAGAGCAACATAAACTCAGGCATTATTAGTATTCTGACTATACCCTGGCTCTCTGGCCACCCAGATGCACCCCTGGAAGAGTAACTTAAACAGTAACAAACCACTCTTCTTTGAGGGTGCCCACCCATGGTTGGGCACCCCCAGCCTTCTGCTGGGCCTTTCCTAGTTATTTCGGGGAGCTCTGCACAACTGTTCCCAGAAGCTCACAATGGCCCTCTCCGGCCCCACTGTGAGTCTACTGCTCCAGCTCATTCTGTGGACGTTCCCGGTCCTCTAGCCTAGAAGCCACCTGCAGGTTTCTCATCACCTTTCCCAGGGCAGTTCTGACATCCTAGCTAAGGGTGCCATCTCCTGGGACTCCCAGCACGGGTGCTGCCTCTGGCAGCTTCCTGGAACCGCACTGCTCTTGGATGCCTCTGTTAGCACCGCTGGGACCTCCTCGAGGCCTCCTGCTCTGGGCACATCTGCGGACATTGCTGGGGAGGGGTGGAAGGCGACGGAGCTTTGCTCTGTGTCCCGGAGCCTTTGGCGCAACAAAGCCGTCTCCTGCTTCATGTCAAAGTAAGCAGACTATTTCCCTTCTTTTCTGTGTGTGATCCAAAGTCGGCTGAGGTCCCTCTGGCCCTGGCTACTTAGAGGCTGGGTCCTGTGCATGCCCACGGTGCCCTCCAAGATCCCTATAGAGGACTGGCATTCTCATAGTCATCCCGGGGCTTGGGCTTCTGGTGTCACCCACAGCTCATGGGTCCCTCGCCAGCTCCCACGTGCTATTTTCTGTTTTACATAAGCGTGGCCCTGCCACGAACCTCAGCTTATTCTTTGATTTTTGTCAAAAAAAACCCCCTCCGTTCACATAAGTGATCTGTGAGATGTGCTTGATATTACTGAACATTGAGGAGGGGGTGGAAGTTTCTATCCCACTAGCACAAATGCGTCCAGAGACTGGACATTCTCTAGTCCTAAAAATAACCCACTCCCGGGGTGCCTGACTCAGTCGGTTAAGCATCCAACTCTTGATTTCAGCTCAGGCCACAATCTCACAGTTTGGGGGCTCAAGCCCCGCACCGGGCTCTGTGCTGACAGCGCAGAGCCTGTTTGGGATTCTCTCTTCCCCTCTCTCCGCCCCTCTCCTGCCCTATCTCTCTCTCAAAGATACATAAACATTAAAAAAAAAAAAATAGCCCACTACTGATTGCATACGGGTACACACACTTGGCAAAACCGTTCAGCAGCGTCCGGTCGAGTTGAACACGTGCATACCTTATACCCTGAGCCAGCGATTCCATTCCACAAAGATGCTATGAGTGTTCGCCAAGGTGTGTATGAGAAAGACCACACATGGCCTTAGTCCCAACAACAGCCCCAAATGGAGAACACCTACACGTCCACCTACACGTGCCCATCCACGGAGGAAGCACGTGTTTGTGCGACGCATTTAGGTCACAGGTTACCACACGGCGATGAAAAGGAACAAAACACAACTGCAGGTCCCAACGGAGATGAGACCACTGGAACGTTGACTCAGAGAAGTGAGATATGAGAGGCAGATTTTTGTATATTTCCATTTACTTGAAGTTCAAAAGCAGGTAAAATGAGTGTTTGGCAAAACCAGAGAGCAGGCGGGGAGGCTAACGCCAAGAAAGAGGCAGGACAGGGACTTCTGGCATGCTCAGAACGCCCTTTTTCTTGATGTAAGTATGCGTTCTGTGGGTATGTTTACTTGTGAAATTCACCCGGCCAGATGCTCCCGATTTGTCACTTTTCAGTATGGATGTTATTCTTCAATAAAGAGTATGTTAAGTAAAAGACCCTCCTGCCCGAGGAATTTTCTATTGGCCATGTTGGCCTGCACCTCACCTTCCTCCCTCTCCTCCCCCTTCCGGCTCATGTCATGGACCCTGCAGGTCCTGTTTGTTGGTTTCTAAGGCACAAGGAGTGAACGGACTCTCTGCCCTGGCTCCCGATCCCTCAGGGTTCACTCCTCTGACCCCTCTCCCCCTCCCCTTCTTGAACAGAGAGAGTTTCTTCCCTAAGGGAGATCCTTGTGTCCGCTTCCAAGAATGCGATCTCCCACTGGAAGTGTTAGGGGGGCTGGTGGAGGGGCAGGCGGCCCTGAAGGCCTGTGGTGGTCATGCCTGGGGCCGCAGGGATGGCCCCAGGCACACCCTTCTCCTCTGGGACTTGCCAGCTGGGCAGTCGTGGAAAGTGCCTTCGCTTTTGGGTGCTGCAGATCCCTCATCTGTGAAACAGTGACAACAGCCACCCCAAAGGGTTGGCAGTGGGGACAGAATGCACAAACATGTGACCAACACCTCGAATATTTCCCAGGATGCGTAGTTATCATTGCTGCTTAGAACCCTATCTTACAGAACAGCTAACAGAGAGAGCGGCTTTTTCCTTTTTTTGGGAGAGAGAGAGAGGGCTCAAATGAGCAAGGGGCAGAGAGAGAGAGGGAGAGAGAGAGAATCCCATGAGGGACTGAGAGAGAGAGAGAGGGAGAGAGAAGTGGGGCTCACCCGAAGCAGGGTTGCCATTGACCTTTGGAAGTTTGCTAGAAGAACAAATAAATGGGATAATAAGTTAGCAATGCATTAAAACAGGAGTCTCACCATTGGAGATTTGAAGGAGGACCTAGAAGTCATGGACTCCACAGCTAAGGAGGTTGACCCACACTGTCAGCCTCGATTTCTTAGTTCAAATTCCCTTAGTCCGTGTCCCCAAATGCTCAAGTCCTGGAAGAAAGAACCCGGCTGAGTAGCTATGGTTGGGGACCTCACTTGGTGCAGAAATTTAGACCTAGGATGGGAAGCAGGTCGCGTCTTAGAAGGATTCTTACCAGGGTCTCCCCAGATGTTCCCCCTGATGGGTGGGAGTGGGCTTTAGTTCTTTTATTTTGAGAGACAGAGAGCAAGCACAAGCAGGGGGGTAGGGGGGCAGAGAAAGAGAGGGAGCAAGAGAGAATCCCAAGCAGGCTCCATGCTGTCAGCACAGAGCCAAATGCTGGGACTGAACCCACCAACCATGAGATCATGGCCTGAGCCGAAACCGAGAGTCGGACGCTTAACCAACCGAACCACCCAGGCGCCCTGGGATTCAGTTCTTTGAGAAGGGGACCAACAGGTAGGTAGAGGCCTCAAAAGCTCTATAATAAAGTTCCACAATGTGAGGCTGACTTAAATGTTTTAGGGAAAGTGTAGTTATTGTGACTTTGAAGCGCCAAGGTACTGAATAACTTCCAGAACTATAAGTAAAGCAGCGATTCTCAACATGTGATCCTAAGACCCTTTCAGGGGTGTGAAGTGTTCTTCCTTTTTCAACTACACATTTGTGCAAAGCAAGATTCTCTTTTCTACTTAACGCAAACGTATGGTGACAAAAGAGGACATATCACAACAGGCTGAAAGGCAGCAGGAGATATTTTAGCCGTCCTCTATAAAGCTGAACATTGGAAAGATTTGTAAAAATGCAAAATATTGCCACTATTTTCATTTTTTTTTTTGTTATGGAAAACAGAGCTCCCATAAAAACACATTACTTGTATTAACATGTAATGGGTTTGCTATTACTATTTTTAAGTGATTACATAGTCTGTAATAATATGTACATATTGATGAATAAGACCCACCTAACCTCCTCCTTGGGCTTCCTGTCCCTCAGCTCAGAGGGACCCTGGGTCTTGGCGTCTCTCCAGCTCTGGCATCGAGGGTCGTACCTTGTCCTGTCTTTGCTGGGTTTCTGCAGGGTGTTGAGAAAGAGTCAGGAATCTGAATATATTTCAGCTCCCAGGAGCTTTCCCTGCAAAGCCAAGTCAGACGAACATTAGGTCAAAAGAGGGATTTCCTTTTCACGTTCTTCGGTTAAAAGCAACCCCAGCTAGAGGCAGAAAAGCCACTGCCTTGTGGAGAACCACGGCAGAAACAGGTGGCATCTCCTTTGTGGGAATTATTTGTTCTGCATGCATCTTCCTTGGCATGAGTTGACAGAGAAAGTTCTTGCTTTTTTACAAAGTAAGCCCTCCATGCTGCGTGAGGGAAGGAATTCTTGGTAAGAGGTGTTCTTTTGGGAGAGAGGGGAAACTTGTTTCCTGAGGAAACAAGTCCTCCCGAGGACTGCATCCGCGTCCCTGAGGAGGCACTCAGGAAGCCGTCACACCCATGGCAGGGTGACTGTCGGTGGGACCCAGGGCAAAGCAGTGCAGCAAAGCACATTACTCCATTTGAAGGACAAAATGTGCAGCAATCAAGCTACAGGCGTATGGCTAATGACAGAAGCAGGAATCCCCCAAATCCTAATGTTCAAATTGAATTTCTCTTTCATCTTTAAGGTGAAGAGAGAAGAGAAATTGTCTTAAGGGTCACTGGTCTTTGAAGACACAGAGACTGGAAGCCGACCGCCTGGGTGGAACCTAGCTTTGCCACTGGGGGTGAACTCTGTGCCTCAGTCTCATCTGTAAAATGGGGATAGTCTCTACTTCATAGCGTTATCGTGAGGATTAGCCTGACACAGACAGACTCACGTACTCATTAAATGTAAACTATCATTACTGTTCAAGTAAGCATCTGTTAGGAGTTAGGCACTTACGTGGTGGTAGATGGAGAATAAACATTCTCGACCCCCTCAAACTAATCAGGACACTGCGGTAGAAGCAAGCCCTTCTGTTTCTGGCAGGCGGACAAGGAAATGTGCTCTTACGTGTGAATGATTCCAGCGTGAAGTTCAAGGAAATGTTTTGGTCTCTGTCGTCATCAAGAACAATCCAGATTGGAGCTAACCATTTGTCTTGCAGAATTCAAGGGGAGGGGGAGGAGAAGGGAGCTGTGGGTACATGAGAGGGTGGGGGAAAGAGGAGTCATAGCCTACCGCTGTCACAGACAACTCAGCGCTCAGGATGAGGCTCCTTAGTAGCCTTTAAAGCAGAAACACAGGACTGCACCTTGCTGAGGCCAGCCCCGCCATTTAAACTGGGCGTACTGTGGATGGACCACCACAGGCACTTTGTATTCCCACCTTCTTCTCCAGCCTGCATCCCCTGGCCCAGTTTTGACATTAAAGGCCCACATCCAGGAAATTATTCAGTCCCAGGCAAAGCAGGATGGTGATCACAAATACCATATCCACTCCTCAAATCTTAACGAGGAAGTTAACTCATGTATATACACAGCCTATAAAAGTCCCACGGTCCAGGTTCTATCTGGACATGAGCCAGGGTAGATGGGAGCCTCCACAGACATACTACTATGTGAGAAAGACCCCCCACCTCCATGTTAGAGCCCATGGAAGCTCCTTGTGCTTATGCTTCAGGAGACTAATTGTAGATCACTTCAGTGGGTTTCTGTAGAATCTGGTGAGTTTCTACTCCTTCTGACGTGAATAGATCCCATTTCCATCTGATCTTTAAAGGAGCCGTTAACCTTGGCTAAGTCACTTGAAATGATGTCAAAAATATGCTTTATGATGAAGAGTAAAACCAGTGGCAGAATAGGATCACAGGAGAACCCTAGCTAAAATAAAGCTGTGACCATCTTCATAATGTGCCATGTATATTCGGGTGTGTGTACTTAAATTCCTGAACCTGTGTATTTAAGAATTGAAAACCAGAAGCTTGCTTGTTTTAACCTTTGCTGACATTTGCTAAGGGATAGAATGCATCATGATATAAGAGTTCAGAAGTCTATCACTTGGAGCTAGAGAAATCTGTATGATTCCTGCAGTGAGCCCTCAGGAGAAAAGTGGGCCATATTCCTATTAACAGAGTTCACTCTTCGGTATTGGGTGGAATCACTCTTGAAAGACTTTAGCATTTGTCTGTAGAGGAGGATGATTCATTTTTGCTTTGACATATCCCATGTGAGTCAGGGGCCAGCCTCCCATTCTAATACCTCCAGGGAAACTTATTTTCTTTACTAAGACATCTCATCTGCACAGAGAGGGGCCCCCTGGCTCATAGCTGGAGAACACTGGGGAATACTGGGGAATACTA
Organism: Neofelis nebulosa; assembly: GCF_028018385.1. Lineage (NCBI taxonomy): Eukaryota > Metazoa > Chordata > Mammalia > Carnivora > Felidae > Neofelis > Neofelis nebulosa. Next base: position 48,425,747 of record NC_080795.1, read on the forward strand.
GGCTTGGTCTAGTCATACACAAGGGACTTCAGTGTAGGAGGCTCTCACCTCTCTATGAGTCATCATGAACTCCATCATTTCCTCCATTTCTTGTTATTGTTCCTTGAGTGATTCTACCTGAGCCCTCTTCTTTTCTCAATCTATTTCTTCTGCTGAATGATCTTGGCCACTCCAGGATTCCAACTGTGTATGGAATTGTGACTCCTGAATTTCTATCTCTGGCCAAGCTTTCTTTGGAGTTTCAGACCCACTTATCTGCAGGCTATTCCACATTGCCACCTTAAAGTTGTCAGTACCTCGTATTCAGCATATCCCCCCAACTTACTTTTCTTCCTCAGTCAATGGCAACGATTCTGCCAAGCTAGAAACCTAGGAATCATTACGGATTCCTCCCTCACTCCGTCCTCATTCTGTTCACAAAGTTCTGTTTAATTCACTCATTTGTTCACTTAGTGAGTAAGTCTTGAGCCCTAGGCATTGCATTAGGTATCTAATGGTGAGCAAAAGTAGACGAGGTCCCTGCCTTCATAGAGCTCACAGTCTAGTCGGGGAAACAGAGAAATGATGTTATGAAAGGAGTACGCAGAGTTATAAGTGCTTAGTTGGGGGACCAGGAGGGCTTCTCTGAGGAAGGGACCTTTAAGAAGAGATTTAAAGAATGCCTCAGGAGTTAACTAGATCAAGGGCATGGGGTGGGGAGTTTAATTTCTAAGCAGAGAGAATAGTGTATGCACAAGTCCTGAATGAGGTGGAGTGAGTGAGACTTTGAGAAAGGCCATTGTGGCCGAAGCATAATGAATTACAGGAATAATGATGGGGGTGGAGATGGGGAGGTAGGCAAAGGCCCTATTATTCAGCATAAGGATTTTGGCCCTTGCTCTAGGAGGACAGAAAAGGGTGGGTGGGATTGGGGAGGATGACAGATTTACACATGAATATCACTCTGGCTGCCATGCGGAGAGTGTATTGGATGTGCCTGAGTGGATGGGAGGGGAAGGTGACCCCACTGGGTTCCTTCTTGCCATCCTACAGCCATGATCCCCAGTCCAGACTTCGGCAGTCCTTGCTTTCCATCAGGAGTCACCTCTGCTGTTGTCCCCTTACAATGCTGGGGACTCTATGCAGCTATCAGACTCTCCTTTCAATTTCTCTCAACAGAAAAGAAAATTAGTCATTCTTCATTGTGCTCAGTGTTCAAACTCATTAGCCGGCCCACAAGTCCCTTCAAACCTGGCTCTTACCTCCTTCTCTGGTTGCCACATCCAACCACTTGTCCTCAAGTACCCTACGTCTTAAAAGGAGGATTTAAGACCTGGAGAGCAGGTTGAGGGGAATGGCCCAGAGGAGTAGAAGTACCTGAACCAAGGCTGAGGCTGAGCCCAAGGTCCGGCATATTGATCCAGCTGAGAGCACAGGAAACTGGCCCAAATGAGGGTTTCAGGCAGTTGACTTCAAGCAACTTCAGGCAGTTGGCTACAAGAGTATCAAGGGTCAACACTTGGGAATCCCTTGGGGACAAGGCATCTAGAGGCTTGGACACAGACCGAGGTGAAGTTGCTGGGAGGTGGTGACGGACAGGAGCCTGAGCACTAGGAGATGGGAGCTTAAGAGCAGGACCCCAGGCATTGGAGAACTGAGGTTCTGAGACAGCAAGGATACCAGATAGCAAAGAATGGGCAGGACTCAGAGACTCGGGGCTAAGAAGGTCAAGGACAAAGGCTGACCTGAGATGACTTGGTAAGAAGAACCGCAGGAAAGCTCTGTGAAGAAAGCAAGCTTTTTACACGTAGAAATGCAGGGGTCAGAACAAATCCTAGAGTATAAGGGGCAAGGCTAGATGTCAAGTCAAGGCTGGCGCTGGAAGGGCATAGAGAAAGGAGCCAGGCAGCTCCTTCCATCACCCACACCAAGACCTTTGCAGCCGTAGCCAGGCCTAAGGGCAGACACAAGCCAAGGACATTGACGGTTACCCCCATGGACCCCAAAGGGCCATGACTGCTTGAGGGGACCCATCCAACTTCAAGGTAAATGAAATCTCAACATTAGGATGGTTCTGCGAGTAGCTCTGTAACTCTAAGGAGGGCCTCTGGAGACCGTGACTGTGTGCAGTTCACATGGTAACCAGAAGACTATGACATACTTTGGAGGGTGGTGAGGTCATAGAACACAAGCTTTAAAGTAAGTGAATCATGTGGGCCTCATTTATTTTTAAAAGAAACTTCTGAGAAGAGCTTAGAACAATTTTTTCCCCCCGAGTGCCATTTCCCAAAGGTACTCACAAAACAATAAGGTGTGACTGTAATGGCTGCACTGAGTTGTCTTTTGGACAGTGTTAGAAGGGACATAAAGAAGGTGGACCGAGAACTAAGGCAGCTGAGATGCATCGACGAATGCACGCGATGCCTCTGCGACTTGTACATGCACCCATACTGCTGCTGCGACCTGCACCCCTACCCGTACTGCCTGTGCTACTCGAAGCGAGTGCGCTCCTGTGGCCTGTGCGACCTCTATCCGTGTTGCCTGTGTGACGTCAAGCTTTACTGCCTGCGACCATCTCTCAGAAGTTTGGAGAGGAAAGCCATTAGAGCCATAGAAGATGAAAAGAGAGAGCTTGCCAAGTAAAAGCACGTTTTAAGATTTTTCATAGCCGGTGTATTAACCTTCTGAGCTGAAGTGGGGGAGGGGATGCCACAGCTGGTACTCGGACAAAGACGAAAGGGGCTCAAGAGAATAACTCTGGTGATTTAGCAAAGACTTAAGAAAAGAAGAGTAAATGGGTCCAGGACAGGAACCGTAAGATTCTCAAAAGACAACGGAATGATGTCGATTGCCAAGGTTGTGTTGGTTTATGGTAGGAGTGCCGACATGATAAATAATGCGGCTTTAATGAGGGAAAGAAATAGGAGGTGTCATTAAAAAGCTATTGGAAGGAGCAAACTAAACATTTTTTCTGGTTATGAGTAAAGTGATTTGAGTAGATTTGGGCTTACAGAAATGACTACAGGAGAGGCAATAACAATTGATCAAATCCTTAATGTTCGCCAGAGGCTCTAAGAGCAGGGGAGAAAATTGAACAACAGAGGCGTTCCCTCGGTTTTGCAGGAGAACCCTTCTCCCATGCCCCAACCCCAGGCCGACTTCAAACCCATCCGGAGCTGGGCCTGTTACCTCGGCGCCCTCTCCGGCAGTAGCAAAGGTGGTGCTCGTGAACTACAGACCTGAGAGTCGCAGCTTTCAGAACAGAGTCGAGAGGGTTTTAATTGAATTGGGTAATGGTTAAAGCCACCTTTTACAATTTTGTTTGATTGCATTTCCTTTTATGGCCTGGAGAAGGTTTTCTAACTTTCTGCTACATGCCATCCGGTCTGGTACAACTGACGAAAACAATTGTTGAAAGTTCTGTCCTCTGGTTAAATAAATTATGGTACGTCTATACACTAGGATGCTAAGTAGATGTAAAGCAGGCTGATGAAGTATTTTATGTGTTGATGTATTACATGAAAAAGGCAAGAAAAACTACTTAATATGCTACTACTTTTAAAAAGATGGGCACAAATGGATGATAGATTTTTTTGATTGAAATATACTTGACATGTAACATTGTGCAAATTTATAGCGTGTTTGATACATTTCTATATTCTAATGATTGCCATTGTAGTGACAATTAGCACCTCTCCCGTGTTCCATAATTATCATTTCCTTTTAGTGGTTGGAATATTTACATTCCAGTCTCTTAGCAAGTTTGATGATTATAATGCAACATTGTTGTCTGTATTTACTATACTGTGCACTAGATCTCTGAGACTTATTTACTACTCGTTGCAAGTTTCTATCCTTAAACAACATTGTTCCTATCCCAACAATCAATTAATAGATTTTGAGACTGATGTGCTGCCTTCTGTGCTAAGGAGGCAGGTGATAGATTGATAGATTAGATAGGTAGGTGGATGGATAGATGGATGGACAGATGGAGAGACAGAGTCTGAGACAGAGACAGATACTTGATAACAGTGACCAGGATGTTCCAGAAGAAAGGACAATAGGGCAACTATTGTCCAAGTCATCAGTCACCAAGATCAGGAATGGACCTCTGACAATAGTCTGGGATGGGGCTATTGCGTTTAAACAAATCTACACTCAATTTGAAACAGTTTTTTTTTTTTTAAGATTTTATTTTAATGTTTATTTATTTTGAGAGAGAGAGAGAGAGAGAGAGAGAAAGAGAGAGCAGGGGAGGGGCAGAGAGAGAGAGAGAGGGAGTGAGAGAGAGAAAGAACCCAAAGCAGGCTCCACACTGCCAGCGTAGAGCCCAACTCAGGGCTTGAACACACGAACTGTGAGATCATGACCTGTGCTGAAATCAGGAGTTGGATGCTTAACCGACTGAGCCACCTCTGTGCCCCTGAAATAGTTTTTAGTTTTACTGCTCAGAGTATCAAGTTATATAAGTTTTGCACACTGGGAGTTAGGAATTCCTTCTTTAATTGGTCTACATGAAGGGTTACTTGTGAGCAGGCCTGTATCTACTGTCTTTGTGCCTCTGAATCCTTGAATACCCTTGATCCAAGTTCTTCCAGCCTTTGTCTCCTGACTGGCCCTCCTCCCCAGACTCTTCAGATAAGGGTGCCTCTCTGTTGTTCACCCCCTGGGTGCCCTCCACCAGCTCTAGGAGCCCCTACTTCTTGGCATGCAATAGACACAACCTCAAACTTACTTCTCGGCAGTGTGGTTTATATAAGAGATGATGCTTTCTATGCGTTGTGATACTTTTCCTGACAATGTCTGGATTTTGCTGACTTTTTTCCTGTGCCTGAGGCAGTATGTGAAGCTGGTGATGTCTTTACATTAATTCCCTGGTCTCTGAACTGACAACGCTGAGTCCTTTCTGGAAATGACCTCAGTCTTGCCTGCTGTGTCTCCTCCCAGCCACTTTCCTCCCATTCATACCACCTTGTGAAACCCTCCTATGCTCTATTTCTGATAGCTTGACATTCCACTATCCAGAAAGGCTTTGTGTTGTTACCTGCAAACCTAAATATTCAATTTTCCTGACCATGGATGAAAATGTTAAAGCCTGATCCAGCCCCAATCCCAGAGGACTCCTACTATTAATATTTTTTTCTTCCAGTGAAATGCCTCTTTTTCCTTATTTCTCAGCTAGCTCCCAATCCATGACTAAGTAGATCCAGAAATATCATGTTGATTCACTTTTTTTAAATAATCTTTGCTGTGAAAACTTGCCCAAGGCTTTGTGGGTTTAGAAGTCATATTCACATGATCTTCTAGCCCTTTAAAGAACGCTAACAGTTTGGTTAGGTATGACATGCCCTTTCTGATGCCAGGCTGCATTGTCCCGAAGGTTCTTTGTCCAACAGGAAAGATTCCCTGGTCTATAGCTGCCATTACCCCATTGGAATTGTCTTTCTGTCTGAGAGTCAACCTGCTCTTTTAACAACTGGTTAAGAAGGCTCATTTCTCCCATAAGTTTCCTGAGCATTGCCGCGTGTATGTTAGTTGATTGATGAGTATGTGTTGTACGTGTGTGTTTTCAGACCAGGTATAGAAGGTCCAATCCATTTCCATTGTTTACCTAGCACCTTGGCAGTATCTTCCTTAGTAGAGACTCAAGTAAGTACTTCCATTTTTTTTTTCACCTTCTCTGATATTCTCTTCCTCCCCCAACTACCCTTTGCACCGCAAGCACGAGCAATTTCCCTGACTCTTCCTTCCTCTTCTGGATTTAGAGGGACTACGGTGACTGAATCTGGTTCCCCTTGTTAGAAGCCATGCCACTAGCCTGTCTTAAGTTTGCGCCCGATTCACTACCACACTTCGTGGGCTTCCCTTTCCTCTATACCTAAGGGGCACAGACAAATGCACACCAGCCCTTCCTCAGCCCTGCCCTTAGGGGTTGACCATCTAATGGATGGAGGCCCCTTCTCAGCTCCGGCCCCCGGTGCCTTGCAGACAAATGCTGGATTTGCAGCTGAGCTGGAGGGGCTCATTGGGCTCAGGCTCACACCCTTTGCTGCTTAATACCCAGAAACTCAGCCTGATTTCCTCCACTCACCCAACTATCTGTGATGGGTCTCAATCTCTCTTGAAAATCCCCACATGAGGGGCACCATCTTCTGCAAACTTCAAAAACTGGCCCTCTCGGGGCGCCTGGGTGGCGCAGTCGGTTGAGCGTCCGACTTTGGCCAGGTCACGATCTCGCGGTCCGTGAGTTCGAGCCCCGCGTCAGGCTCAGGGCCGATGGCTCGGAGCCTGGAGCCTGCTTCCGATTCTGTGTCTCCCTCTCTCTCTGCCCCTCCCCCGTTCATGCTCTGTCTCTCTCTGTCCCAAAAATAAAATAAAAAACGTTGAAAAAAAAAATTTTAAAAAAAACCAAAAAACTGGCCCTCTCATTTCGTTCCTTGTTTACCCCTTTCTGTTCTTTTTTTTTTTTTTTTTTTTTTTTAATTTTTTTTTTTTAATTTTTTTTTTCAACTTTTTATTTATTTTTGGGACAGAGAGAGACAGAGCATGAACGGGGGAGGGACAGAGAGAGAGGGAGACACAGAACGGAAACAGGCTCCAGGCTCTGAGCCATCAGCCCAGAGCCTGACGCGGGGCTCGAACTCACGGACCGTGAGATCGTGACCTGGCTGAAGTCGGACGCTTAACCGACGGCGCCACCCAGGCGCCCCTACCCCTTTCTGTTCTAAGACCAAGGTTTTCACCGACTCGCTCTTATTTGGTGAGGCTAATGACAGCCTCTTGGTGAGTGCTTTGTGGGCCCAGTCGTACCTCAGGGAACTCTTTCTACCTCCCCATGCTCTGATCCACAGGCCAGGGCAGAGCAGTCTCTCCCTCGGAGTCCCTGCAGAGGGGGAAGAGAGCGTGGCCCCTTGTTACCCCTCCCCATAATTCCTTCATACCCACAGGTCTCCGAGCCCAGTCACCCCAGGGGGTAGGGGCAGGAATGGCTGTCCATCTAGGCCAAAGGCGTGTCTATTATCTGGTTTCACCTTATTGGTTAACGACACAGGACTTGAGGCTGGGTCACTTAAAGCCTCAGGTTTCAGGGAAGTCTGAGCAAGGTGGAGCCGGGTCCAGCCTGATAAAGACACTTACCCTTTATCGAGCGAAAATTATGTGCCGCCTTTCATCTTCACCGGATCCTTGCGACGTCTTGGCTATTTTAGAGATGATGAAACAGATTCAGGAGCAGTGTTCTTGACCACTAGGAGCTGGGAAAGCCAGGTTTGCCTGAGTCTGGGATTCCTGTGCTTAACCAGCCCCTCAGTGGTTCTCAAAGAATGGGCTCGGGACCGGCATCAGGTGGAACTGCTTAGAAATGTGAATTCTTGGCTCCTCCCTCAATCCACTGAGTTGGAAACTCTGGGGGTGGGGACCAGCCACCTGTGTTCTAACAAGCACTGCTGGGGCCTCTGATGCCCCTGTATTTGCTACCCTGCCCCCGCGGAGTGACACTGTTCTTCAATATCATCCAAAAGTCAGAAGAGAGACAAGGCAGGAAAGGGGAAGAGACAGAAGGAAGAAGAGAAAGGGAAAGATGAGTTGGAAAGGAGGAATAGAGTTTGGTGGGTCTTTGGAAGGGGTCTAAACTTAGGAGAAAAAGCACAGTACTCCAAGGCCTACCTCCCTTTGGTCCTGGGTGGAGATAGGCCTCTTTTTGACACCTTCATTATTTTATTCAGCACCAGGCTGAAGCTCACTTATGGCTTTGTGAAAATGGCTGACCGTACAGCTCACCGTTGCTGAGGGCAGCGTGTTGCACATTCGGGAGCTTGGTGATACTGCAGCTCGAGTAGGGAGAAGATGCGTATTCCTGAGTGTCAGTCATGGACCCCATCTGTCCACTCGCTTTCCCTCAGCTTCCCTGAGAGGATTCTGCAACAAGCCAGGGGGCTGATTTCCCTATGTTTGCTGTGGCCAAGCTCCAGCCTCACAATAACAATTATAGGAGGCAACCTCCCCCCCCCGCCCCCCCTCCACCCCGTCCCCACCACCTTTGCCCAGAACACTACAGAGCCATGGAAAATCCCTTGTGGGGTGATAGGTACCTGGCCAGATCAGATTGATGACAGGAAGAGAAGGATCTGGAAGCCCACTTTGGCTTGTAGACCTGGCTCCCAGATCCATATCTGGGAGGGCAGGAGGCCTTCAGCAGAATCAGTTTAGCAGTAGTGAGGGGTCCTAGCACCCCTGCCTGGGGTCCTTAGTCCTGTTTTGTGAGGACCTTCGTGGTCCTTCGTGCCAGGGTTTCAGGTTTCTCATTCCACGTCCATACCATGGGAGGTTCCGGAGAGATCCAGGGGCACCCATTCTGCTCTCTGTTTCACTCTTGCCTTTGGCTGTTCAGGCTTCCCGGGCCTGGCCCACCCAGAGAGGGCGCGGGACATCTTTGTGAGCTCCTCTCTGCCCATCCAGGGAGAGTAGAGTGCGTTTTCTCCTGTTTTGTTTTTTCCACAGAGATAAAGACCTTTTTTTTTTTTTTTTTTAAGTCCAGTTCTCTTCCTTTCTCCTTAGTATGGCCCGTGGGTACCCTGGCACACCCAGGGCCTGAAAGACATCTGTACCCCATGCTCCCCAGGTTCCTTGGGGCCAGAGGCAGAAATGCAGCTCAGTGACCCTCACAGTCCTCTGGGTGCCTTGCGCAAGTTGTCTCTGTTGGCCTTGGTGTTGGCCTTCCAGGACAGTGGTCCATTGCGTCATTTTGTAAATTAGCCTCTAAGAGCCTTGCTTCGGAACCTTTGGTACAAGGGCCCACGCTTGTAATGCCAACCATGTGAAAAATACAGATTCAGATCAGTACGTAGAGCATGACTTCATAAGAACACACACAAGAATCTACATACGTATGTAGAAATACACACACACACAGAGGAAAATCGAGCACCAAAATGTGAGATGCTCTGTACGATTATGGGTATTTTGCGACCTATTCCATTTTTTTTTTTTTTTTTTGCTTATCTGTATATTTTCTAAGTTTTCTACAATGAACTCATATAACTTCTTTAACAAAAAGCAGGGTACAAACGAAATTCAGCCTAAAAGGCAAGAACTAAAAAGGTATCTCAAACCAATCATCCAATTGCAAACTTCAGACTTGTCAAACTGGAAGAAGTTCTAGAAATCACGTGCTCCAAAACCTTCCTTTGGAGGCCAAGTGTTGCCAGATGTGCCAGGAGTGTCTCTTAGAACACGGAGTTTTAAAAAAAAATTTTTTTTATGTTAAAGGATAAAAAGAAGACCATTTCAGAACATTAGGTTGTCTTTGGAAGGATCGCCAAGTAGAAAGAAAATGGACCCTAGGGAAAGCCAGAGCACATAAGGCTAATGCCGGGCTGCCCAACCTGTGTGCCAAGCACTACAATAAATCCTTTTCGTTCATTAACTGATTTAAACCTCCCAACAACCCTAGAAGTAGGTTACTACTCTTGTCCCAATTTGACAGATGAGGAAACTGAGGCACAGAGAAGCGAAGTAATTTGTCCACGCGGCAGAACCAACGCTTGAACCTAAATGCTCTGGCTCCAGAGCCTGTGCCCTTAGGCACTTTGTGTTACTAGTTCTCGACACACCACAGGTGTTCAATTAGCCTGAGCTGCTGTTGTTATTTTGTTGTTATGAAGGATTCACACAGGACTGTTGAGCGGCAACAAGGCAGCTCTCTAGGGACCCCGGGGACCCGTGTTTGCCGCTCCAGGGGCCGAGACAGTGGTATTTAACAGCTAGCCACGTAGGGGTGGGACACAGGAGATAAAAAGCCCTCATTTGTAGAGTTTTCCCATTTCCATAGTATAAATACCCCATCACATGGATTTCAAACTGTCAACAGGAGGTCAGTGGGTAGGAGGCGGCCAGGGAGGTACACAATTAGCCCTTGCACGCTGATGGGACCCGGATCCGGTTCACGACCCCTCCAAGCTCACTGTTCCAGAGGGTGCCAGCCATCCAGCATTTGGAGCAGTCTCACAGTGGCAGGAAGAGACAGGCCCCGGTGGGCAGGGCAGAGTCAGGGCACTTTTGCCTTGTCATTTGTTGATGGAACTTTCAGGCTGGGTCTGTGTGATGGCCCAGGGTGGCTCCAATCTTGTGGGTAGCAGGGCTGGGTTCTGAGGCTGAAAGACATCTTTATAATGATTTTAAATGATATCCTATTAGTTGCATCCCCTTAAAAAAACTCTTAAGAGTCTACATATGATACTAGTAATAATAATGATCACAGTAATAATTAAGCAAGATTTCAAACGCACTAAGCACCATTTTAAGCAATGCTCATCATTTCATCTAATCTTCCAAAAAAACCTATGGTGTAGGTACTGTTATTATTTCCATTGTACAGATGAGGAAACTAAGGCAAGTTTCCAGAATTAATAAAAGGAGGATCTGGGATTTAAACGCAAGAGAAAGATCCGGAACGCCAAGCAACCATCTGTTGTTAACAGAGGTTTACCTGTGGCAGAATGCGATTTACACAGGTGGACTCTCAGTGTTTCCTTTATACATTTGGGGAAAAGTTTGACTTTTCACAATGACTAGTGTTCCTTTTACTATTAAAAAAAAAAAAAGAGATCAGGCACCTGGCTGGCTCAGGTGGTAGACTATGTGACCCTTGACCTTTGATCTGAGTTCAAGCCCCAAGAGGGGCCCAGGGCTAACTTAAAAATAACAATAATAAACATAATAATGAAAAACAGATCAAAATATTGCTTCTCAAGCTGTGTCTGAGATCTGAGCTTCTTCCCCCCCACCCTCTCCTTTTTTCTAACTTCCAGATTGAGAAGAACAACAAATAGAATCCTGGCCTCCTCTTGCTGTAGCAGTAACATTTTAGGATCGGTAAACGTGTGTGGCTTTGAACCGGATCAAGTCAAAGTTCGGGTGAAGGACGGAAAAGTGTGCGTGTCGGCAGAGCGGGAGAACAGGTACGACTGCCTCGGGTCGAAAAAGTACAGCTACATGAACATCTGCAAAGAGTTCAGCCTGCCGCCCTGCGTGGACGAGAAAGACGTGACGTACTCCTACGGGCTCGGCAGTTGCGTCAAGATCGAGTCTCCCTGCTACCCCTGCACCTCTCCCTGCAACCCTTGCAACCCTTGCAACCCCTGCAACCCCTGCAGCCCCTGCAGCCCCTGCAACCCCTGCAACCCTTGCAACCCCTGTGACCCTTGCAGCCCCTGCTATCCCTGCGGGAGTCGCTTTTCCTGTAGGAAGATGCTTTTGTAAAGCGTAGGAACGCATGACTTAGTGAAAGGCACCTACTCCAGACAGGCAGCTCTTCCAGTGTTTCTCTCCCCTCTTCCCGCGGCCCATGTTAGTTAAGTCGGTAGGAAACTGAATACATAACTGCAATCCACCCGCGCTGTGTGCAGGTCTCTTGGTTCAATCGCTGCGGGAACCCTGCCTGGTGAGTGGGCGTAGGACTGCCGGTGGGGCACGAGAGATGAGCTGGGGAGGTCTGCCCTCTCTGAGTCCTCCTCCGCACCAGCTACCGCCAAATTCCAGGAAGAGATCGTTTCTGGGTGGGCATCCCCACACTGTTTTTCCAAAAGATCCAGTGAAATGGCCTAGCCCACAAACCAAATTGGGAAAGCAGACACGGAGACTCGGTAGGTAGAAGGCAAGCACTGTTAAAGCTGCCGCAGTGGGGAGCATCGCAGAGTGTGGCTCGGCCCGCGAAATGGGCCGGGGTTTTACTGGGGCAAAGATGGGAGTGCCAACGCGCGGGACTGAGGGGAAGCATGTCCACGGACCGAGGGTGGGGTGTCCCTAGGCAGCTTTCGTTTCTCAACATAACTGATCGGGGAGAACGGTCAGCTCGGGTTCAGGATGGTGTGCAACCTCCCTGTGACTGATTTCAATTATCTGCTCTTCTCAATCCCTGAAACTTCTTGTAGGCACAGAAGTTCAGTTCAAAGTTCATGAGTGGAGAAATACAGCTTTCCCAAAGTGCTAGCTAGCACAGAATGATAGCCTAATTCACCTGAATCGGATCCTCATGGACATGCCCATGAGCCATCCATGATTGCCAAGACAGAAATAAGTGCGAAGGAGGAAGGAACCCTTGGGGAGGGATCAGGATGAGACACGGGCGGGTGGTTGCAGAGCGGCCTCCTGCAGGGAACACAACAAACACCCTCACGTTTGCACGGTGAGTCGTTCAATGGTCTCAGCTGTGGGTTGGTTGAACAGCGGTTCTCAGCCTTTGGCCGCACATGGGAATCACTTGGGGGAGCTTTAAAAATATGGATGCCAAACAAACAGAAGAAGGAAGAAAGAGGAAGGAAGAAAAAGGAAGGAAGGAAGGAAGGAAGGAAGGAAGGAAGGAAGGAAGGAAGGAAGGAAGGAAGGAAGGAAGGAAGGAAGGAAGGAAGAAAGAAAGAAAGATTAAAAAAAAAAAGAAAAAAGAGACCTTTTTTAAAAAAGAAAAAAAAAAAAAAGCTGATGCTTGGGTCCCATCTCCAGATACTGTAAGGTAGTAGATTTAAGGTACAGCCTGAGCCTCAGGACTTTTAAAAGCCTCCCCAGGTAATTCAAACATGCAACTAAGGTTAAGAAACTCTGCATGGGATCTTAAAGCTCTCCCAGCCTTTTTTCTTTAAAAGCTTCCTTCAAGTGCAAGGTTAAAGAATATTGATGGTGATAGCAGACCTATTTTGCTTTCAATTGAGGGAAGTAATGGCCCTCTAATACAGGTGGTGAAGAAAAAACATTGAACATCTCAAAAACTGATTACCCAGGAACTAGTTATAAATATGTTTGTGTGGACCGAATCGTAGAGTTACACTTACAAGTGTCTTGCCATGATTTGATTTATAAATACTCTTGTTTCTCAGTCACAAATTTTTGAAAATGATTTTGAAAACATTTCAGCCGTAGAGTCCATGGAATCCCCACACGGGTCCTAAACAAATAGGAATCCCTGTCCTCTGGAAGGCGCCACCCAGGGTGCTCTCGGCAGTGGTATGTTCCTTCATTTCCCCACTTACCTACTCACCCTCTGTTAATCCAGCAGTTCATTCATTCATCCCACCTGCCAGCCAGACTTTATGATTTTAACTGCCCGTACTGTGCTCTGCGGCAGGGATGGGGAGAAGAAAATACCCCTTTCACAAATGCCTCAAATTGAGTTCAAGGAGGGGTAGCGGGGAGGGATTGGGGAAGAAGTGCCAAAAAAACTGAGTTTACAAGGGCTAGGAGAGGCCAGAGGGGCCTTCCGGGTCTTGGGCATTTCCCTGGAATGCACTGTGGACATCAGTGCCTCGCGGGATGCTTCAGGGAAGCAGGAGGCCACCCCTCAGCCCACAGCCCGGCCTGCAGTGGGTTGGTAGCCCGACTCTGCTCGCCCGCCCTCACGATGAAAGTCTCTATATAAAGGCAAGTGTTTGTCTGGTGAGTACCTGCTATGAGCAAAGCACAGTGTCAGGAGCTATCGTCAATGAGCAGTACCTGTCCGGGAGCTTCTCATAGCGAAGACAAGACCAACACCCGTGATCTAATTGTCATGACACCTGGCAGCGTGGAATCAAGAACTAAATTGTGCCGTGTAGGTGTTAAGTGCCTTCCGTTCAAGGGGAAGGCGTGGGGGAGGGTGAAGCCAGGCAGAGGAGGCAGAGCTTGGGTGTGGGTCTTGTCTGCATCCTTGAGGAAAGGCATAAAGCAGGGTGCGTTCCGTGAACTAACCAGGCTCCGGAGAATGAGGAAAAAGCAGAGATGAGCGAGGAGAAAGAAGGAACATTTGCTGTTCTCAGAACTGTCTTTCACTGGTCAGACGGGCCGCTGGGGCTTAGATAGCTCTGCTGCGGCCTTTGGTACACTTGCAGCTCAGAGTCTAACTGAAACACCGTCCTTCATCCACCAGGGTGGGAGATGGGAAAGGGGGAGACTCTGGAGTGAGCAGAGGTGAGAAACTGGCCCAGGGGGTAACTGAAAGATGAGGGAGCCTCTGGGCTACTTCACTGTCCAGCATGTTCTGGCGAACGGACGTACAAATTAATACACCACCTTCTAATACATGTGCTTGGTAAATACTGTAGAACTCAGGTTGGAGATGAAGATTGTTGCATTTCTTAGTGGACACCGAATACATTCTAGAGCTAGGGAGCTGTTTAATAGCATTCTCCTGAAAAAGCTTCTCAGGGACAGGATTGCGGGGAATCCATACCCCCCGGCTACCATGTACTGAGCGTTCTCTTTTAAAACTTGTGTAGGAAAGGATTGTATAAAGTGACATTAAAGATCTTCAGTTGACTGTTCTTCAGTCATTGTAAAGTCGTCTTATTTACAAGTTGTTCATGTCCCCAGAACTAATGGAACAGGCACACATGCACAGGCCCCGCAGGCACGCACACAACCCCGCTCTGTTGGAGTCACTTCCACCCTTAATAGAATGGGGACCACCAACCATTGGACCATCTGGAATCCCAACTTCTCTTCCCTGAACAAAAATTCCTTCTGTCTCTGTCTCCCTCTGTGTCTGTTTCTCTTTCTCTGTCTCCCTCTCTCCCATACAAACCTAGGAGTGTCACACACTGGAAGAGGTTGGGACACTCCGATTTAGCCTTCTGGCTGAGGACATTATGCTGAAAGTTAAGGGAAAATTGATACCCGAGCCAGAAGAAACTGTGGGTTTGTAAGAAAAGTAAGGGAGGGAGGGTCTTGCTGGGTGACCTAGATGAAATCAAGCGAAGTTTGTAGGGTTGTGGGCATGTACGGTAGCATTCTCAACAGACTCTCGGAGGAGTTGCATGATTTGTGATCATGGGTAGAAGATGAACTCGGAAGTTGCCCTCAGGGAGCACCTGCTTTCCACGCTGACCCAGAAGCACTTCTTTCCAGTCTGGAGCTGTACAGTAAGTATTGGGGGCTGTTTCTAAAATTATAAAACAAAAACTACATCACTGCTTAGGCCACTGGATCTTGATGAATGGCTAAAATTTGACAATTTTACGTACTCTTCTCCCTAGCCACTCCCAAGTTCTGGTACCACTTTTAGTCACCCAAAGGTCAATAAACCTGGCTTTGACAGGTGATGAGGCCCATGATTCGAGGGCCTTGGGTGTGTTTCAGAGAACGTGTCAGTAACGGAGGACTCCTAGAGCCAGGATGCAAGAAGAGATGTTGGAAATCCAGAATTCACTGTTCCTGAGGCAACTGGTCTACCAGTTAGAACCTTTTCCAGTAGGGTCATCTTTCTCTTTGCATAGTAGAGAGCTCCCCTACAGGCATGCACATAACCCTGCACAGCTGGAATAACTTCTTCCCTTAGTAGAACTGGGACCACCAAGCATTAGAGTATCTGGAATTACTAGCCTGGAAGGTTCTGGGGGAAGATACCCGAAATTTGAACTGTATAACTGTATTTTCACACACTAAACTAAAGAAAATGATCTGAAAAGAGTTTTACCCTGGTTTGTCAATTTATTTTTTACACTCATAAATTCATAGGTAAGAAATTCAGACAGAGCATGGCAGGAATCTTCTGGAGGCTTCTTCACTCACTCTCTGGCACCTGGGATGGGATGACTGCAGGGTTGAGCTTAGCTGATGTGGTCACCTGGTCAGTGATTTCAGGTGAAAAATCTTAAACAGCGGTACACAAAATGTCATCATATGTGTAAACAATTGCTTTTATTGAAAGCAATACAACAATATTAAAACATAATATTCAACATTTAAAAATATTTTTACTCATGGAACATTTGAAATTAATACTGCATTAAAAGATTATAGGAATACAGTCACCATGCCTGTGAAAATAACTACTAGAGTCAAACACAAATAAGTTTTGTTCACTAGTTTCTTTCCCATATGTTTGTGGTTATTAAAACCATTTAGATTGAAAATGGATCAAGGCTTACTGTTGTTTCTATAAATATAGTTTCTATAAATTATATAAATATAGTCTGTATCCCAGGTTTTCCGGGACAGCCCGGGGACCGAGTCCTGCTTTGGGGATGGAATATTGCGGTCCAGGCGTATTGCCCGTGTGGGAGTCGGGGTCTGCTGACTGAGGTGTTAAGGCGCTGGGACAGGTTATTCAGATAACAGCAATAGAGTGAAAAGGCACAGTAGCAAAAAAGGTGTTTGAGCCAAACTGGCAGCCCTTGAAGAAGCTTTCAAAAGGAGGCAGGAATGCCTGAGACCAGCATGTATCTGGGCAAAACAACTCGATGATAGAGTAGGAAACTATTTTGGAAGAGGAAGTTGGTTTTCTTGAGTCAGCAGCTTAGTCACCTTCCGGTATTATCAGGATCCAATATTTTTAGCCTTCAGGACCTGGCCAGGGCCTTCTGAGGCGGATCCACCTCCTACGAAGGGGTGGGTTCTGGAAGAGTGGGCCCATGGGGTTCAGCTGTGGGAGGAGCTTTTGTTCCTTCTTCACGTGAACCCTCACAAAGACGCGCTCTGTGCCCAGCAGCCTGAGAGAAGCAAGCAGGATGCAGAAATGGCCCACACCCAAATCTTTGCCTTTGATGAGTTTTCAGTCCAGCGTGGGAGACACATAAAGTGAAAAGTTATAATTACACCTTATCAAGGATTCCTACTCAGACAGAACCAAGCGCTGAGGGACACACAGAGGACAGCTCCACTAGCCACAGGGCAGCTGGGGTGACTCAGGTGGCCCGTCGGGTTGCAGGCCTCACACACGCCCTTTCTAAGTCCTCACTCCCTCAGTGGACAAATGAATTGCTCCTCCTGGGTCTGTGTGAGCTCTTCTGAGGAGCCCCCTTATCTTTCCAAGCTCTTTTGCTTCTTTCCCTATTTTCTGCCCTTTAGGGATCTGTCAGAGTCCAGGCAGGAAACTGAGCCTACACTCAGCTGGAATTTTTTAAAGCCTTAAGTAATAAGGGATGTTGATGCCCACGGTAACTACCAACAGAGAGAAGCTGCTCTCAACCTGACCTGCAGAGGCAGGGGAAGAAATGGGATCACCGGTGTCCAGATGACATCTGGGACCCTGGGCGAGGAGCTGCTTGAAGGGTGTGGCTATAGAAGGGTGCACCTACCGCCAGAAGGACTGCCCAGAAGGTGGGGAGTGAGAGGAATAGATACTCTCTCTCGCCCACTCTTTCCTCCCGGAGAGTGCATCCCATTGACCAACCACAGTGGAAGGTGAGGGAGCCCTGGTGATGTGCTTTGATGAGGTTAGCCACTGAGGGCTTACAACAAAACAGAGAAGACCTTAACATGAAACTTCAGGGTTAATGGAAAATAGCCAAGGCTCTTTCCTTTTTTCTTTCCTCCTTACCTGCCTTCCTGCTAGACAGGGCTTCATGCCAGGCATTAAAGGATCAAGGATCAACAGGCCAGACCTGGATCTTCACTTTATGGAGCTCATAGTCTAGGTGGGAGACAAATATAAAGCATACAAATAAAGGGATCAGGAATGGGATGGACGAGCTCAGGGAAACAACCCTGAGGTCTGGTTTTGATTCTCCAAAGGCGGCCACATAGCTCCTTGCTCCTAGAACTACAGTGTCTGAAGAGACCCCATGAAAACTCTCACTGAGAGCAGGTCCTAGAAAGCCCACATGATGGACCACTCAAAATTCAGGGGCAAAACGCTTCTCAGCCCCACAGTCACTGTCCCCAGATCCTCTGTTATCCTTCAGCATTTCTACGCCTTTTGCTTAAACCTATACACTCTTCCATAATATGTAACAGAAGAGAAATTCAGGAGGATGTTTTTTAACCTTGGGAGGAGGAAAACCATCAGAGCAAGATGGGGTTCCCAGTGCACAGTGAAGGAAGCCATTAACAAAACAACAAGTCAACCTACTGAATGAGAGAAGATATTTGCAAACGATATATCCAATAAGGAATTAATATCCAAAACAGATAAAGAACTTATACAACTCAACACCCCCTTCCAAAAACAAAACAAAACAAAAAAAAAAAAACACCACCCGGGCAGAGAACAGACCTTTTCCCAGAGAAGACATGCCAATGGCCAACAGACACACAAAAAGATGCTCAGCATTGCTAATCAGGGAAATACAAATCAAAACCACAATGAGATACCACTTCACACCTGCCAGGATGGCTAGTGTCAAAAAACAAGAAATATGTGTTGGCAAGGATATGGAGAAAGGGGAAGCCTTGCACACTGTTGGTGAGAATGCAATTGATACGGTGACGGCGAAAAACAGTACAGAATTGCCTCAAAAGAGTAAAAGTTGAAATACAGTGCGATCCAGCAACTTCACTTCTAGGTATTTACCCAAAGAAAACGGAAACACTAATTTGAAGAGATACCTGCACCCTTATGTTTATTGCAGCATTATTTACAATAGCCAAGATATAGAGGCAATCCAAGTGCCCATCGACAGATGATTGGATAAAGAAGATGTGGTATATATATATATATATATATATATATATATATATATATATATATATATACAACGGAGTATTACTCGGCAATCAAAAAGAATGAGATCTTGCCATTTGCAACTACGTGGATGGAACTGGAGGGTATCGTGCTAAGTGAAATAAGTCAGAGGAAGACAAATACCATATGATTTCACTTATATGTGGACTCTAAAAAACAAAACAAATGAACAACCAAAACAAAATAGAAACAGATGAATAAATACAGAGAGCAAACTGGTAGTTGCCAGAGGTGAGAGAGGTAGGGGGAAATGGGCCAAACAGGTGAAAGAGATTGAGAGCTGCAGACTTCCAGTTATAAAATAAGTAAGTCATGGGGTGGACAGTCCGGCATAGAGAATATAGTCAACGATATTGTAATAACTTTGTAAGGTGACAGATGGTGACTACACCCATGGTGAGCTTTTCATAATGCATAAACGGATATAATATTGCATGTCAACTGTAAGTTTTAAAAATGTATTTATAATCTGACAAGACCTCAAAAACGAAGAAACAAACAAACAAAGATGGGGTATCCAGTAGCCATAACAGAAAATACAGGTGTAGTCAATTACATTTCACAATATTGAGGCAAAAATCAAGTCAAAAGAAAAATAATAGGCTAGAGAAAAATAGTTGTAACTTGACAAAGTATATATCCTTAATGGACAATGTGGAAAACAGAAGACAAGCAACTTAAAAATGGGCAGGAAGAAGGCTCATGGCAGCTTTATTCATAATCTCCCCAGACTGGAAACAGCAAAGATATCCTTCAATAGGACACTGAGTGGATAAATAAACCGTGGTACGTCCACAGAATAGGGTGGTAATACTTTTTAAAGTATCAAGTCACAAAAAGACACAGGTAAAACTTAACTACATATTTCTCAACGAATGCCTATCTACTGTATGATTCCAGTGATAGGAGATCTGGTAAAGCCAAACCAGAAGAGACAGTAGAAACGGTGATCGCTGGGGGTTTGGCAGGAGGGGGTGGAGGCTTGGATAAATGAAGCAAGGGACTTCAACAAACCAAGGCCTGAGCATAAGATAAGCCCATTGCTAGTTGAGTGTTGCTGCTTCTACGTCCTCTCAGCTGACAAAGCAAGGAAATATGTGTGTGCCATAGAAACTAATGTTTATATACATATCGATAAGCATTTCCATATGAACATGAGTTCATTCCTATGTCTGCAACTCTAGTCCACGGCCACTCCAACAGTGAGAAGCCTGGCTCTTCTGTATGATACTGAGACTACAGGCACAGGACACTACATAATTTGTTAAAACCCACAGAATTTTAAAGCACAAAGAGTGAACCAGTATATACAAATTTTAAAAAACCATTTAGGAGGTCAAGGGATACCAGGATAGAGCATAGCCCGTGGCAAAATAATCTGTATTATAAATGTATTAAGACATCTTACTGAAGTAGGTGGGAGAAGAAGGTGGTGACCTGAGTAGCTTTGGAAATGAGTGGAATTATAAGACTGAAGGCAAAAAGAACCGTACATAAAACTTTACTCTTGTTGATGAAGTTGTTTCCCATCAGGGGATGGAGGTTAACAATTCTGATACAGTGAGACCTGTCTGCTGGAAATGAACAGTTAAGTAAATATTGGGGGATGGCGGGAGCCAGGCTTCTCACTGTTGGAGTGGCCATGGACTAGAGTTGCAGACATAGGAATGAACCCATGTTCATATGGAAATACTTATGTGTGTAAACATTAGTTTCTATGGCGCACATATATTTCCTTGCTTTGCCAGCTGAAAGGACGTAGAAGCAGCAACACTCAACTAGTAATGGGCATATCTTATGCCCAGGCCTTGGTTTGTAAAACCGTTCTCCAATAAAGAAACCAAGACTGCTTGGAGAAATAGCTGATTCTAGGATAAGGGAAGGAATATACAAGAGGAACCTGGAGGATCCTGTAGTGGCACAAAGCAAGGAAGTACTCATAAAAACAAAGAAACCAAAATCACATTGGTGGGGGTATGTCGAAGGGACATGGGAGCCAACTGAAAGAGGTCCCAGTGGTCAAAGCTGGAACAACCAGAATATCTAAAGTAGTATCGCATTAAGCCCAAAGTGTAAAGTAAATATCCGTGCATCTACAGGGATAGAAATGAATGCTTAAATAATTAAATAAGGGAGAGGAAACAAATCTCTCCCGCAGAAGAATTCCAAATTATTCACAAAGACTCTGTCCTCAAAGAGGCAGAGCATAACTCCCTACTCCTTAGGTGTGAGGTGTCTACATGACCTCCTTCCAAAGAGTATACAGCACGGAAAAGGCAGGCGGGAAGAGTAACTGGAGGGCAGAAATCTGACAAATACAACCTCAGCCAGGTGATCAAAGTCAACACCAACAGTGATGAGTCACATTGATGGTGTATGTGTTCTAACACCCGTCTGGTCAGGAGAAAAGGCTCAGGCAAATCTCCGTACAGGGACATTCTAAAAAAACAACGCCTGACCAGTACTCCCCACAATTGTCAAGGTCATCAAAAACAAGGCAAGTCTGAGAAGCTGCCAAAGCCGAGGGGAGCCTGAGGAGATACAGCAACCAACCGTAAAGTGGTATTCTGGAACAGAAAAAGTACATTAGGTAAAAACTAAGGAAATCGGGATAAAGTATTCACTTTAATAAAAATGTATCGATATTCGTTCATTCACTGTAACAAATGTACCAAAGTAACCTAAGAGGTTATTAGTAGGGGAAATGGGTTTGGACTCTACCCGAGCTTTACAATTTTTTCTGTAAATCTAAAACTCTTCTTAAATACAAAATGCATTCAAAAATAATAAAATAAAAAAAATTTTTTAAGCGATAAGCAAGAATGTAAGCAGGCAATTTGTGGAAGAGAAAATGCAAGTAGTCAATAAACACGGAAAAAACCCCACGACGCCTGTGGTCTTCGTGGAAATAGGAATCAAAATAACAATGGCACACTCTTTGTTCGCACAACCAACTAGCCTACGCTATAGAGAACAATACTATTTCACTGTGGCTGAGAGGCAGTTTTGCAGGAAAGTGGACACACTCATCTCTTGATGGTAAAAGTGTAAATTACTAAAACTTTTGGAAAATAACCTGACATTGTCCCCTAAGAATGTGCTTACCTTTGGAGGCCCCATTCTGCTTTGGGGAATCTTCCGGAAATAAGAGCAGTGGTGCAAACAAACAAAAGGGCACGTTTTGAAGCTGGGTTTGAAGGTGGGGCTATCAGAACACCATCTGAATATCTCCCAACGAGAGAAGAGCGGAATCACTTAGTCTACCCATCCTGTGGAATATTTATTTGGCTAGTTAAAAGAAATGATGGGTGAGGTCCCTCTGGGTTGGCCTGGAGGGATTCCATGACACATGAAGAGGAAAACGTTGCAGGTTAATGTTTATGGTCCTGGTTCTGTACCACGCAGCACAACATGCAGATCTGCATGTGTGAGGTTAGGCATGGACGCAAGGCTGTTTCCCCACAGGAATTATCAGGAAAGGGTGGGCCAGGCCATCATCTTTTTCCTTACGCAGCTCTGTATCGTTTGTAACACAGAACAAGCGTGTGTTAACATTTTAAGAAATTTAATGACGTTTAAATGGGAAAGTTTATGGTCACGTAGTAGGCAGAGTGGTTTCCCCACCCACCCAAGACACCCGGTATTAATCCCTGGAACCTGTGGATATGTTACTTTACATGACAAAGAGTTTTAAGTCATATTTGCAAGTGTGAGTAAAGATTTTGAAATGGGGAGAGTATCCTGGGTTATCCAGGTGAGCCCAATGTAATCACAAGGGTCCCTCGAAAAAGGAGGCAGGAGGGTCCCATCCAGAGTAGGACAGAGCAAAGGTTGTAGTGATGCAAGCCAAGGGGCCACGAGCCAAGGAATGCAGGTGGCCTCTGAGAAGTGGAAAAGGCAAGGAAATGAATTCTCCCCCAAAGTCTGCAGAGAGAACACATTCCTGCGGACGTCTTAATTTTAGGACTTCTGACCTCCAGAATTGTAAGCAGATAAATTTGTGTCGTTTTAAACCACCGAGATTGTGGTACTTTGTCAGAGCAACAATAGGAAATAAACACAGGGTCACATTTAAGATATGACCCGTCATTTTTACTTTAGTGTTCTGAGTTCCTTTTTTTTTTTTAAATTTTTTTTTCAACGTTTTTTATTTATTTTTGGGACAGAGAGAGACAGAGCATGAACGGGGGAGGGGCAGAGAGAGAGGGAGACACAGAATCGGAAACAGGCTCCAGGCTCCGAGCCATCAGCCCAGAGCCTGACGCGGGGCTCGAACTCACGGACCGCGAGATCGTGACCTGGCTGAAGTCGGACGCTTAACCGACTGCGCCACCCAGGCGCCCCTAGTGTTCTGAGTTCCTAAAGGAAGATTTTTATGGGGTAAAAACGAAGTAGCCAAAGTATCTCAGATTTCAGCTAGGGAGGAGTCAGTCCCATAGAAGAGATGTGTGAAGAAGGCCTTCAAAGATCACAAAGTTTGTTGAGGAATGGCAGTGGTCCTCACCCCTGGCTGTGCATGAGATCAGAATCAGTCACAGATGCTTAGAACACTCCTCCCAAGGGGAGTTCTCACCCAGGCTCACGAGGGGACGTGCGTGAGGACGCTCGCTGCAGAACTGCCGGGGCCAGAGGCCAGCTGAAGGCAACACAGGCGTCCATCCCTAGGCGACGGACAGTCAAGTGCGAGGGATACCGTGAAGAAATGAGAAGCCATGAATAGACATTCATACGTCCATCAGCACAGAACCTCAAAACATAGTATTGAGGGCAAAAGGTAAGAAAGCATACAATTTATGAATGTACGTTAAAAACACAAAGACTCAGAACATGATCCATTTACAAACACAGATGCGTACAAACACTGAACGTATATAAAGTCCATGGGGTACCTCGGGTGAGAGGAGGGATCAGGGACCAAGAGGTCAAAGAAAACAAAAAGCAGGACTCTTTGAATAACTCAGTGCTGGTAAAATGCTATATATGGTAAAGTCTGACCAATTCAATTTTGCACCCGGACCCCCAAATGGAAGAAGAATAGATTCAGGTTAATGAGATCCAGCTCAGGCCTGGGCTCGGGCCATTTTTTTTTTTTTTTTTTTTTTTAATTTTTTTTTTTCAACGTTTATTTATTTTTGGGACAGAGAGAGACAGAGCACGAACGGGGGAGGGACAGAGAGAGAGGGAGACACAGAATCTGAAACAGGCTCCAGGCTCTGAGCCATCAGCCCAGAGCCTGACGCGGGGCTCGAACTCACGGACCGTGAGATCGTGACCTGGCTGAAGTCGGACGTTTAACCGACTGCGCCACCCAGGCGCCCCAATTTTTAAAAGCTCCAGAGATGATTCTGATGTGCCTCCAGGTCTAAGAACCTGAGGTTCATGCTGAACACAGGCAGTTCGGTGAACAACCGTCTAGACAGGAGGAGGCTCTGGAGAGAAGGGAGGGTAGTAGGGGAGACACGGACCCCTAAAATGGCAGCTATTGTGTTTGGATGGGTGGCATTATAAGAAACCTCCTTCCTGTCTCTTCGACACTACTCTGAATGATGTTGCATTGCTTTTATGTATTTTCAATGCCATCGACTTTTGTTTTTAAGTAGTTCAGAGTTTCTAGGGAGAGTTAAAGGTCATGAGGGAACTCAACAACCACTTGAGATTTTAAAGCTCAGAATGAATAGTAGCAGTTGCCAAATTCAGCAAAAATCAATGTTCAAGTGCAGTTGAAACGACTTAACTCTGGAAGGTCGGAAGAAGTCTTAACAGTTATACTTAAAACATTTGTCCTTATGTGTTGCATTTCAAAGTTCAAATGAGGAAGTACATTTAACTAATATTTGCTATCTAAATACATGATATACTTATAAAAAGGAAAGTGAGCGTACCGAATGGGGAGAACAGGTTCGTCTGGGTCCTCCCAGGAGCAGATGTGAGATGATAAAAGATAGGAGAAATTTATTAGGGGAGGCATCAGAGAGAGCGAACTTGGAGGGAGCCAGAAGAGAGTGGGGGAGCCTGGCTTCGAACCATAATGTGGGTCTGGCACTGAGCAACGGAAAGGGGGAAGGAACTCTGGGGGAGAATTGACTTACATTGCCTTGCAATCTAAAGAAGGACTGATATGGCTGTCAGGGAGTTCCCAAGCAGTCACAAGGCAGAGGAGGCCACGCCCTCTAGCAATGGGCACGCCCCTTAGCAATGGGAAGCATGGTGGGGAGGCGTGGCCTTGGCGTGAAACGTGAAAGATTTTGGAGCCGCGGCTGAGGCCTTTGGTCAGTTGCACTACCGGCAGTTGCATATGAGTGATGCATTCTGGTAGCCACCACTGGCAAACTCGGTTTTGTCCACAAATGTTTGTGAACTGGCCTAATGTCTATGCTTGGACTACGGCCATGACATCATTCAGGGAGTGGCGGCACCTCTATTTAAATGTTTTCTAGGACTTGCCTGAAACTTTCACTCAGCTTCTTTTTTGTAATGACAAGATCAAGGACCGGGGAAAGCAGAGGACAAAGACGTGTAATAATGACAGGAAACTTGAAGATGCGGCAAGAGTCCCGAGGTTGGTGCCTTCCTAGGGAGTTAATGGACCTGGTCCTATTCTTAGAACTGTGCCCAGAGAACACAGCAGGGCTACTGAGGACTTTGGGTACTCCCTTTACGAATATCAGTGCTGAATCAAAGACCATAGGCCTTGCCTTGTTTGGGGACACCATGCTGGCCTCCCGCATGCTATGCGACATTGGGGAGAGGGTTGGAGCACCAATAATGCCTGCAACTGACCTTCCACCACTTTGGCAGGGTGGAGGCTTAGAAACTAAATTTAATTTAACAAAGTAAAAACGTGTGATGTTTCTGGCATACCCGTATTGATGGAGCACAAGTCACTGCAATTTCATATAATTTTTCATGTGGGTTCTAGGAAGTCGTTTTCAGTCGTTTTGGGGGGCACTCTTCTCTTACGGTTGTGCTCGGGTCCTGGGGCATACAGGGTCAAGAAGTCCTTTGGCCCGCAGCTCTGCTCTTCCTTGGCCCATTTCTGGCTATGGAGACATCTGAGTGGGTCACCCTTGTCCGGTGTCCTGCGGACAAGTCTGAGACAGGTTTTCTTTGGTTGAAAGATGGCTTTCAGAAACCTAGGTGCCTTTCATCTTGTGGCTCCTTTCTCCTACAGCCTTAAAGATCTCCATACCCACCCAACAGCTTGTGCATATGAGAGAGAAAGCGGGGAAATGGGTAACTTCCTTAGCCAGAAAATGCCACAAACTTATAGTCAATTGGCAACTAGTCACATGGCCCCATCTGGACGTGGGGGAGTCTGGGACGTGTAGTTCCTAGCTTGTCTACTCTATAACATGGAAGGGGAATGTGAGGGAGCATGAGTCTTTGCTGTACCAATAGCCAAGTTTGTCTACCTTCCATAGCCTCTGTTCTAGCTAATGACCATACTTCATACTTCTCTGAAAAACAGAACCATTCAGACATTTCCTTATCTTCCTACTACCAAATCCACCAGGAAATGTATGTACCCACGCTTCTCTCTTGACACTGGTGGAACAGGCTATCACATGGTCCTTTCTTTGTTGTCTACATCTTGACTGAAGACAAAGACAGAAAACAGTGCCATAGGTGCTAAGTACCCCTCAATCCCGGAGTAGAGTGCCAGTTGAAAATGGAAAGCAGCCCCTAAGATAGCTCCCCATGGTCCTCATCTCCTAGTATTCGTGCATTTGCCTCGTTGCCTCCTCTCGAGGGTGACCTAGGCCTGGCGATTCACTCCTAATAAATAGAATACTGTAAAAGTGGCACATGTCCTTATGTGATTAGTTATTAAAAGACTATGGCTTCTGTTGGGCTCCCTTGCTCATTCGGAGTTAATCCAGCTGCCGTGTTCTGAACTGCCCTATGAAGAGGCCCACCTGGCAAAGAACTCACATCTCTGGCCAAGTCAGTGAGGACCGGAGGTCTGCCAGCAGCCATGAAAATGAGCTTGAAAGTGGATGCTCCCAGTCAAGCCTTGAAATGACCGCAGCCTGAAACGGACATCTTGATTGCAGCCTTGGGAGAGAGCCTAAGCCTAAGGCCCCCAGCTGAGCTGTGCTTTGCTGACTCACAGTGTATCAGTTTGCTGAGGCTGCCATGACAAAGTCCCACAGACTGGGTGGCTCAAACAACAGACATTTATTTTCTCACAGCTCTGGAGGCTGGAAGTCAAAGTCAAAGCGTTGGCAGGTTCGGTTTCTCCTGAGGCCTCCCTCCTTGGCTTGCAGATGGCCACCTTCTCTCTGTGTCCTCACAGGGCCTTTCCTCTGTAGGCAACAACCCCTGGTACCTATCCCACTTCTTACAAGGACACTAGTCATATTGGATCATGGCCTACCTTATGACCTCATTTAATCTTAACTACCTCTTTAAAGGCACTACCTCCAGATCTAATCACGTTCTAAAGCACTAGGGGTTAGAGTTTCAACCTATGAATGCTGGAGCCACGCAGCTCAATCCTTAACACACAGAAACTGTGAGATAATAAGTATTTGTTGTTTTAAATGCTAAAATTTGGGGTAATCAGGAACACAGCAATAGATAACAAATACAAATGCCTAGGTGAGACTTTCTAAGACTGTGAAACTGTCTCTGCCCATGACCCCCCTCCAAGCATCTCCAAGAAGACTGGGGGGTTTCACTGGGCATGGAAGCAGGCACTAGTGAGGCTTTCCTTAAAGAGAGATGTATGTCAGTGTGCTGAGCTGTTACCATCCTCCCCAACCCCCATCGCTGGAAGCAAAGGAACATATCCACCTCACCTCAACTGGTGTGGGATGTGACAGACGTCAGGACATGCTACCCCAAAATACAGCAGCACCTTGGCATTGTTAAAAAGAAAACCACAGGTCCAAAATGGAGTCGCTTGTGCTAGGCCCATGCCACCAAAGCACAGCTTAATTCCTAACCTAGTTACAGTTTCAACCTTTCCCTGGAATGTAATCTTAACCAGTCAGTCTGGAATTTCCTGGTCAGCACCAGTGAGGTCATCTACCTAATAAGACCCTTTGGTCTGCTGAAGGGAGGTGACCTGGCCCAAAAGAATCCTTTTGTTGTTGTTTACACGGAGGTCTTTGCCCCACCTCACCTCTGCCTTAAAAAAAACCCTTCCATCTGGTACAGCTCTTCAGAGCTCCTTTCTGTTTGCTAGATGGGGATGCTCCCCAATTCATAAACTGTAGAATACAGCCAATTAGATCTTTCCATTTACCCAGTTGAATTTGTGTGTGTGTGTGTGTGTGTGTGTGTGAAAATTAATAAAAGGAAACCTCATTTACAATGGAGTAGGGCAGCCAGCAGGGGGAGCTCTCACACCCCATCACTCCTCACTGTTCATCACAGACCCTACAGAAGGCCATGACCATCTGGACACCACTTTACTCTCCCGCAAGAGGAAGGAAGGCTTTCCTCCTCCCCAGCAATAGCCCAGCCAATGAGACACTGTCACAACAAAAAGCCACCGTACATCAAACTCCCATTTTACTCCGGTGGACTTTTTGTTTACACCAGCCTTGCCAATTTCTCCTTTCCTCCATCACAGAGCCTTCATCTCCTTTGTTCCCTGCACTTGCCCGTGGTTTTGCCTTAGTTTGCTTGTCCTGGATTGCAGCTCTCTGCTATTCCCGACTAAACTCATTTTTGCTGGTAAAATAACTGGCATTTTTATTCTTAAGGTTAACTTTTTACAACAGCATATTGAATATGGGGCACCTGGGTGGCTCAGTCGGTTCAGGGTAGGACTTCGGCTCGGGTCATGATCTCAAGGTTCATGAGTTCGAGCCCCACGTCGGGCCCTGTGCTGACAGTTTGGAGCCTGGAGCCTGCTTCGGATTCAGTGTCTTCTTCTCTCTCTGCCCCTCCCCCGCTTGTGTTCTGTCTCTCTGTCTCTCTTAAATAAATAAATAAATAAATAAATAAATAAATAAATGTTAAAAAAATTTTTTTAAACAGCATATTGAATATTTTAAACTGGAGGAGTTTGAGAAAACAACAGAAGCAGGATGTTCACTTTGACCTTTCCCTGCCCTTCTCTGAATGGGTCATAAAACCCTCCTGTGAGAGGTGGCCTCCCTATACCTGGAGGAAAGGAACATCCTAATATCGGAAGACAACAGGACACTGTAGGAGCAGAAAAGTTTTCCTTTCTTCCCTTCTAAATTCTTTGGCTGGTCTAATAATTAAATTGACATAAGACAGAGTAACATGAAGAAAACAAACAAAAGTTTAATAACTGATATACCTCCGGTATATACGGGACAGATCCAGGAAAAGGAGGTATAACTCTCCAAAATGGCTGAAGCCATCACTTTAAGTACCATCTCAAGCTAAGGACAAAGCAGGTGTTGGGGTGGGGAGTCAGTTATGGGAGATTACCAGGAATTGCAATAAATAAGGAAGCACAATAAATAAGGATAAGGTTATTATGCAGATTTAAATTACTGCCTCCTTCATCATAAGAGTTTCTAAAGATTTGTTCATCCTCCTCTTCAGGTTACAGATGGGGAGACACCCCTTGCTAATGGAGCTTTCCTTTGTAAATGTAAATGTCTTTTTTTTTTTTTTTGTAAATGTCTTTTACAAAAGGGGAACTTCTCCATTTTCAAAGCTTCTTCTGTGTCTGCAGCTTCTTAAAAAGAACCGGCTTAAAATAATCACTATGCTAAAGAAGCATTCCTTGGGGTGGCAAAATCTGCTCCCCTTCAATGCCAAGAAGAACCCCAATAAACTCAGCTCACTCTGCTTATTCCATACTCCTCAATCTATCATATTCCCAACACAATGTCATCTATACCACTCCTCGTCAGACACAGCACAAAAATACACAGATCTTCATTTCCTTATGAAGGCTCCCATGTCATGTAAAACTTACAGCAAATAAATCTGTATGCTTTTCTCCTGTTAATATCTTTGTCAGTTTAATTGCTAGAACTAGCTGGTACCACCTAAGAGAGTCAAGGAAAACTTTTTCCTTCTCTACTGAAGCTTTGAGAGAACTGAAGAGTGTGACATGTGTCCCCTGGATTCAGGGGGAAGAGTGGCTGGTACCTGACCCCACCTTGGGAACACCCTTCTGCCTGAGGGTGCCTCTATCCGGCTTCAGATCTGAGAGGGAAAGAGGCGAGCAGGTGAAGAGTAGCAGAAAAGGACACCCCCAACATTTCTACTTTGATATAAGGATTATTTTGAGCTAAAGGCAACCGAGAAAAAGCAGATACAAGAAAAGGTCTCTCTGCCTTCCCCCTATTTGCCTAAAAGCAGGACGTTTATAAAGGTATACCCCCACCCTCTCTACCAGGAAGGACAGAAGTTTATCACTGGAGTTAATTCTAGACTCTTACAAGCACCAAAACCTTGCTAAAAGTAGCCCTTATCCATTCGTTTCCCCGTATATTTGCTTTCCCACAATCTGCCAGCCTGAGGAGCTCAAAGGTTTTTTTCCTTTGTCTTATCACTTCTCTACAACTTTCTTGTTCTTTTGTCACGCTATATAAGCCCAAGTTCTAACCACCCCTCTGAGTTACTCGTGGCTGAATGCTCCCCATGCAAATGTACATGTTAATACACTTCTGTTTGTTTTCTCTTATTATTCTATCTTTTGTCAGTCTAATTTGTGGGGCCCTAGCCAAAGATCCTAAGATGGGCAGAGGAAAAAGGTTTTTCCCCCGCCTCGCCTACACATGTTTCCAGGGGCCAGGTGTAGATGGGTGGAAGGGGGCTACACTTGGAGGCCTGAAAAGGGACACTGGTGAAGGATCTGTCTGGAGGGGCAAGATGACCCAGCAAAGAGGGATGCTGCTGGAGGTTGGGGGGCTGGGGGAGATGTAAGCCAGAACTCCTTAACCTGGACTGCTGATCACATCACCTGGGCCTCTTATGAATGTAGATTCTGATTCAACAGGTGAGGTGAGCCTAAGTTCTCCCTGTCTGGCGGGTGATGCCTGTGCTGCTTACCAGCAGAAGGCTGGAGAAGGTACCCGCTGTGGGTATAACACCCCTAGAGATGGGGAAAGAATAAATGGTTTCCTCCCTACACTGAGTCTAGCTGGTGCCATAAGCTGGGAGCAAAGCGGATGCAGTGGCCCCTGCCATCAGACCTTCCCAGGGACCTTGGTCCTGTCCCCTCTCTCTGACTCCCAAGGTTGCAGCCCCAAACCTTCCCTCCTTCTCTGATATCATCAGTTCCTTTCTGCCTGTTAGATCCTCCCCAGCCACACACCAACATACACATCTTCTTTAACAAAGCAACATAAACCCTTTGTCCACCCCTGCCCCCTTCAGCCACAGTTCACAGTAAAATTTCTCCTCAGAACATCCACATTTTCTCCACGTCCTTGCCATACATTCACTTTTTAAAAGCACATTTAAATTGGGAAATATGTATACATAGGAGGGTAAAGAAGGTTTTTTGGTTTTTTTTTTTTTCCCTTGGACAAGTAACTAGTTTCTCTGAGGCTTCTTTTTCTTATGGTAGCAAGGATATGGCCCTGCTATGCTTTGAGAGCACTAAATAAGAATCAGAGGCACAAAGTAGGTCCTCAATAAACCACCTTAGTCTTGGCTGAAGATAAGAAGAAACCCCCAATGGCGGATGCCTGGGTGACTCAGTCAGTTGAGTGACTCATGATTGTGGCTCAGGTCATTGTCTCACAGTTTGTGAGACAGAGCCCCACATCAGGCTCTGTTGCTGACAGCACAGAGCCTGCTTGGGATTCTCTCTTTCTCCCTCTCTCTCTGCCACTCTCTCACTCTCTCTCTCTCTCTCTCTCTCTCAATAATTAAACATTAAAAAAGGAGAAGAAAGAAACCCCCATGGCTCCAGGTACAGCAGGGCTGGCGTTGGCTGAGATGTGCCCAGACACGTCCAGGCATGTCCCTGGATTTCTCTCTGCCTCCCTGCCCCCATGCAGTCATCACCTCGTGGCCTCCATTCTCTGTGGCCTGGGCTGGAGCTGAGGATTGAAAAATGAATCAGCCAGGAAAGGGCAAGAATGAGAGGCCAGCAGACTATGCATTCCACCCCCCCAACCCCTGCAAGCTCCCTAAAGTACAATCTATCCCTCAGGTCCCAGGGGTCTGGTGATTTCTGGATCTCTCTCCTATTAAACAATGAAAACTCAACTGAGTAAATGTTAAAGATAATGATTGGCTTTACTGAATCATTCATGAATCGAGCAGCATCCCACCTAGCAAATAGAAAGAAGCTCCAAAGGGCTACAAAAAGGAAAATGTTTTTAAAGGCAAGACAAGGAAGTCATTTTAAAAAAAAAAAAGAAAGAAAGAATTATTTCGGGCAATATCACCTCCCTTTGGGGGACGAAAAGGCCTGTCTAATTAGGGGAATTCCCTTACCCATGCCAACCAGGAAATTCCAGACTGACCAGTTAAGATTACATTCCTGGGAAGGGTTGAAACTGCAATTAGGTTGGGTATAAAGTCCCAGTGTGGCGACATGGCGTTAGCACAAGGGACTCCATTTTGGACCTGTTGATTATTTTTATTACTCCCTTATTCCACATATTCCATACCCTGTTCTTACTGCATGTGCCCTGAGGGGCTAGGATGTGCCAGCCGCGGGGCCAGGCACCAGAGGGTTTCAGAGACTACGACCCAACACATTTTCTGTCCTCCGGGAATTCATCAGAGGGGAGAACAAGGCAATCGGTTCCAAATCGGGACTTCATGGGGGGGGATGGTTATGTGACATTGACTGAGACACTTCCAAGGACACTTCCCATCTCTTCAGCCACAAAAT
Organism: Neofelis nebulosa; assembly: GCF_028018385.1. Lineage (NCBI taxonomy): Eukaryota > Metazoa > Chordata > Mammalia > Carnivora > Felidae > Neofelis > Neofelis nebulosa. The sequence continues at coordinate 48,457,945 of NC_080795.1, forward strand.
AGGGGGAGTAACATGTACCTTTCAGGGCTGTTTTGAAAGTGACAAGGTGCAATCTAGCTCTTCGGATTTACACAATAAGAATTTTTCTGTTTTGTTTTCTCTGTTGAGAAAAAAATGGAACAGCCTCGTAAGGAAGGGAACTTACTTCTTTCTAAAGATATGCAAACACATTGGAGATAAAAATAATAATAATACATGGTAATGCATATTATAACCTGAAAGACAGAAACGCTGTTTGGGGAATTTTTGAGTTTTATTGAGAATTAAACCCCACCTTGCTGCATGAAAGGTGAAAGGTGAAAGGTGGAAAGGTGATAGCCTTGTCCAGGCTTTGGTGTCGCCACTAGGTGGCATCAGTCTGTGGAAACTAAACTGTGGCCTGATTGCAAAGTGACTCTGCTTTCCCTGTGGAAGGTAGAAAAGAGAGAACACAGCTAATTGTCAAGAACTAAGCTGAGGCAGGTATTGAATTTTCATCTCATTTCTAAATTTAGTTCTTAAGCCGCGTGACAAATAGAATAAAAGAGACAGAATTACAACCGAGTGAGAGAAATGTACATATTGGTCTTTCTCTTGTAAAATACCTCCTGGAGGAAAAAAACCCAAAAAAACGTGTGCTACTGCAATGCTGTTAGATGGTCAGGGCTTTGCAGATGCGTTCTTAGAGGAATTTGTGAATGCAGATCCCACAGTAATGAGTGGACACGAAACATCTTGCTTTGGGAGGTTTCTTATTTGGCTTCCTGAGGGATTTCTTTCAATTCATATCTACCTGGAAATTCATGGAAAATGTGAAAATATTGTTTGCCTTCATTTCTTTCTTAAATGTTGTCTGTTTTCTTTTCGCTTCTGCGGGGCTGGGGAGCACCCTGGGAGCTGTCCTTCTCACCCACTTTATTCAGGATTAAAAAGAGGGTTTTCACTCCCCTCTAGTGGCTGGCTCTGGTCTCCTTGTCAGGTTGAAACCGCAGAGGAGCTGGGTCAACAGGGGTGCGGGGCACGTGTCCACTGGGAGGAGAGCCTGAGAAGGTCTCCAGGCTGTGCAGGGGAGGGACAGAGGAAGATTCCTGCCCCAGGGAGGCCAGGCTCTTCTGTCCCACTCCCCGCTCCCAGGCAGGAAAACAGGCCTGGCCACCGGCAGCCGCAGGAGCTCTCCTGACTCAGGGCAGCACCCAGAAGGTCCCTGCCCTGGGGATGGCAGGAGGGCCCAGCCCTGCAAGGGGAGCCGGCGTGGAAGCCACTCGGGCCTTGTGGTTGTGTGCTGTGAGAGGAAGGAAGAGGCCACAGTATGGGACAGTGTAGTTCTAGACAGTGGGAGAGGGAGAACTTTGTAACCGCAGTCGTGTGCACGAAAAGGGCAGTCACAGGACTGGATTCACGATGGACCGTGCAAGCTCGGCAGTGAAGGCAGGCATCAGACAGACGCAATCAGACGCATGCAATCCATCCAGCCAACAAACCTCTTCCCCCCCACTTTTATGATAATGTCCAAATATGATTTAGTGCCTTCCCCACGAGTCAGGCAGCTGGACCGCTGCCACTCTGCCCTGTTCATCCCATTCATTTTGGTTTCCCCAGCACCAAACACAGCACCTGACATGTAGCGGAATCTCAAAAATTATTTGCACTGAAGGAATGGAGAGTGCTAGGCCCTTGGAGGGATGCCCAGGTCAATCAGACCCAGATCCTACCCTCAGTGACGTTATGGCCCAATCATAACTATGCAACATACCAGACACGACAACTATTTGTTCTTTCCTCCCTTCCTTTCTTGTATTCTCCCCAGAACCTACCCTCCAAGATTGCCCAAAGGGAGAAAGTGCTCAAGGCTTTAGAAGTGGCAAAGATGAATTTTGTCTGGGAGAATCAATGAAGGCTTCCCGGAGGAGGGAGCATTTGATCTGGCTCATCCAGGACTCTAAGCAGCATGAACACGGACACAGAGATGCGTGGGAAAGTAGAGACGTGCGTGGAGAAATGCACAAAAGTGCGGTTTTGTTTGTGGAACTATATGAAGGGGAGAAGTAGAAAACAGGGTAGGAAAGTCCCTTGGTTACTAGGTTAGGGGCCCTAAAGCATGGTGTGAAAAACCTGGATTTCACTACCAGAGAGATCAGATAGCCCTGGGCCTGGCCCAGACTCTGTTGTCTGACTACAGACTATGTGATAACTGTGGGCAAGCTACCTAACTCCTCTGAGCCTCACTTTCTTCACCTGTAGAATGAATGAGGATAATACTACTTACTCTTTAAAAACGTGAATGAGGGCACGCTGCAAATACACACCGTTCGCATCTTTTTCCACTTTGGGAAAAATCTGCATATTATCACATACAGGGTTAACTCTGTACTCACTTATATGCCATTATCACACTCTAATTAACAACTTTTCTATTTATGGATATTTAGGTGGCTTCCGATCTTTAAGTAGTTTGTGTCTGGGTATCTACAAAATGAAATTCATAAAGTAGAACTGCTAAATCAAAGCGAATATGAAATTTAAATGTTGACAGAATCACCAACTTAGTCTCCATAAAAGAGGGAATCAGGTTCCACTTCTATCAGCGATATACGTAAAGGTCCCTTTCCTTATGCCTTCACTAAATTTTTTTGATCTTTGCCAATCTGAAAGGCTTTGTGTGTGTGCATGCATGCGTGTGTGCGTTTTAAGTTTATTTATTTTGTGAGAGAGAGAAAGCGCATGCAGGAGGGGCAGAGAGAGAGGGAGAGGGAGAGAATCCCAAGCAGGCTCCATGCTGTCAGCGCAGAGCCTGACGTGGGGCTCAAACTCACAAATCGTCAGACCATGACCTGAGCTGAAATCAGGAGTCAGATGCTTAACGGAGCTACCCAGGCACCCCTGAAAGGTTTTAAGTTGGCATCTCATTGTAGTTTTACTTTACATTTTTATTATTAAAATTGAGGTTGGGCACCTTTTCAACTTTTAAAAGCCATTTGCATTTCTTCTCTGGGAACTGTTTGTAGCCTTTTACCATTTCCATTTGGTTGTTAGCTTTTTTCTTATGGATTTATAGGAACTATTTATTTATTTATTTATTTATTTTTAATTTTTTTTTTCTTAACGTTTATTTATTTTTGAGACAGAGAGAGACAGAGCATGAACAGGGGAGGGGCAGAGAGAGAGGGAGACACAGAATCGGAAACAGGCTCCAGGCTCCGAGCTGTCAGCACAGAGCCCGACGCGGGGCTCGAACTCACGGACCATGAGATCATGACCTGAGCTGAAGTCGGACGCTTAACCGACCCAGCCACCCGGGCGCCCCAGGAACTATTTATTTATTAAGGAAATTAGTTCTTCAGGATATGGTCACAAATGTTTGCACAATTTGCCACCTCTCTTTCACTATGTCTATTTTATTCCCCTGGAAGATATTTTTTCTTATCTTTATGTAGTCATACTGACCATTTCTTTCCTTCACAGTTTCTGTATTTTGAATCCTGCTCAGAAAGGCATCTCACTCCCAGATAATGAAAGAAATCCTGGCTTTATTTGGGGGTGAGGAGAGAGGCAGGAAATTCTGCTTTATTTTTTTTCCAGATGGCAGTCACACTAACCCCATTTCTCTGGATTCCTTGAAGCAGCAAAAGCCATTCAAGAACCAGTCAAGGGGCCCTGCTGAGAGGAAGAACACAGATTGACGTAAATGTTCTAGATGTCATTTCATCCCCACAACCAGCACATGAGGTGTCAGCATCTTGTTTCTCAAATGAGGGAGCCAAGGTTCAGAGAGATTGAGTAAATTGCCCACAGTGGCACAGCCAGCAAATGACAGACCTGGGATTTGAACACCAACCAATGTCTGTGTTCACTCCACCCAGGAGAATTAAGAGTCCGAGGGGAGGCATGGTATATACCATACAGGGCTTTCTGGAAGGATTAGATGACAGCTTTTCAGTCTCGTCCTCCTCGTTCCTTCCTTCCAAAGGCCTCCTACACTCTGTGGCCAAAGCTCCCTGCAGCCAGCAGACACGGGTGTCTGTCCCGGCAACGCTGCCCCTGTTCGAAATGACCAGCAAGGAACAGTCACAGGAGCCAGAAATAAACCTTCGTCGTGTTCACTGAAAATTCTTCAGTTGACGGGTAGCAGCAGCTAGCATTAACCTGAGTATTAGAATTGTCCAGTCACAACGGATCCTTGAGGGAACCACAATGGAGGGCAGTTAGTTCATCTCTGAGACCATCTCCTTCTTTCCACTTGCCTGGACGCAGTGGTCCTTCTTACCTACGCTGTCTCAAGAGCATCACCCACTCCATCCCTTCCCTTCCCTCCCTGTTTCCTCTCTTTTCCCACAGCCCTAGTCTGAACCATGCTTGGAGAGCCGAGAAGCTCCCTCCCAAGCTGGCAACACTCAGGTCTCAGGCTGTGCACAATCTTTGTATCTATTTTGGAATGGGCTAGAGCAGTGAGAGCAGGGAAACTCACAGGAAACACACACAGGAGCGCTCCAAGGTAAACCCTTCAACCTGCCCAGGGCCCTGCTGCGGGTGCTGCATAACTAATTCTTCTCCCGTCCCTCCAAGCAGGACACAGGCCCAGTGGGGAGTGCCTTGGCCTGGTTATAATATCTAGCTTTTATTACTGCTCTTTCTATATCTTATCAGTGGGGTAAAGGGCAAGGGCCTTAGGCATGTGTCCAAGGACATGCACCATGCTCACAGCAGCTCCCTGGCCCAATTCAGGCAAGTTGTGCTCTGAGAGGTCTAATTTCGCAAAAGGCAGGTTAGGCTGTCTTGCAGATGGCGGCAGTGGTGGCAGCAGCAGGGGTGGTGACAAGGGTAAGGGGGGGCGGTGATGTCAGAGAGGAAAAGACTCCAAGGGAGGTGGTCTCTTGGTAGCAATTTTAAAATGCCTCTGTGGGGGCGCCTGGGTGGCTCAGTCGGTTGAGTGTCCGACTTGCTCAGGTCATGATCTCACAGTCTGTGAGTTCGAGCCCCGCATCAGGCTCTGTGCTGATGGCTCAGAGCCTGGAGCCTGGCTCTGATTCTGTGCCTCCCTCTCTCTCTGCCCCTTCCCTGCTCATGCTCTGTCTCTTTCTGTCTCAAAAATAAATAAAAACATTAAGAAAAAAAAAATTTAAAATGCCTCTGTGGGATGAGTGTCTGGGTGGTTCAGTCAGTTAAGTGTCTGACTTTGGCTCAGGTCATGATCTCACGGTTTGTGAGCTCCCCCTGCCTCGGGCTTGGGGCTGACAGGTGGCAGCCTTTAGCCTGCTTTCAGATACTATGTCTCCCTCTCTCTCTGCCCCTCCTCCACTCACACTCTGTGTCTCTTTGTCTTAAAAATGAATAAACATTTAAAAAAATGCTTAAATGCCTCTGTGGGAAAAGTTACGGACTACCCTTGAAATCAGATTTTATTTTTTCTGTTAATAACAGGCGTCTCCTGAAGTAATGTCTTTGACATCAGCCATAGAAACACTTTTCTACATCCGTCTCCTCAGGCAAGGGAAACAAAAGCAAAAATAAACGATTGAAGCTCAGTAAAATAAAAAGCTTTTGCACGGCAAAGGAAACCATCAACAAAACAACAAGGCAACCTACTGAATGGGAGAAGATAGTTGTGAATGACAACATCCAATAGGGGGCTAATATCCAAAATATATAAAGAACTCCTACAACTCAACACCAAAGACAGCGCCAAACAATCGGATTTAAAAATGGACAGAGGAACTGAGTAGACTGTTTTTCCAAAGAAGACATCCAGGCGGCCAACAGACACATGAAAAGATGCTCCACATCACTCATCATCAGGAAAAGGCAAATCAAAACCCCAATGAGCTACCACCTCACACCTGTCAGAATGGTTAGAATCAAAACGATAAGAGATAACAAGTATTGGGGAGGATGTAGGCTCATACGCTGTTGGTGGGAACACAAATTGGTGCAGCCACTGTGGAAGACAGTATGGAGTGTCCTCAAAAAAATTAAACATAGAATTACCATATGATCCAGTAATTCCTCTGCTGGGTATCTACCCAAGAAAATGAACACACTAACTCAAAAAGATACACGTACCCCTATGCTTACTGCAGCATTATTTACCATAGCCAAGATATGGAAGCACACGTAAATATATATATTATATATATATATATAATATATATATATACACACACACACACTGTAATATTACTCGAAATGAGATCTTGCCATTTGCAACAACATGGATGCCTAGAGGGTATTACGCTAAGTGAAATAAGTCAGAGAAAGATAAATACCATGCGACTTCACTTATGTGTAAAATTTAAGAAACAAACCAAATGAACAAAGAAGAGATAAAAATACAGACTCTTAAATGCAGAGAACAAACTGGTGGTTGCCAGAGCAAAGACAGGTGGTGGGATGGTTGAAATAAAGGGGATTAAGAATACACCTAAGGGGCGCCTGGGTGGCTCAGTTAGGTAAAGCGTCCAACTTCGGCTCGGGTTATGATCTCACGGCTTGTGGGTTCGAGCCCCGCATCGGGCTCTGTGCTGACAGCTCAGAGCCTGGAGCCTGCTTCCGATTCTGTGTCTCCCTCTCTCGCTCTGCCTCTCCCCTGTTCATGCCTCTCTCTCTCTCTCTCTCTCTCTCTCTCTCTCTCTCTCTCTCTCTCTCTAGAATAAATAAAACATTAAAAAAGAAAATTGTTTTAAATGAAAAAAGAATACACTTAATTATGGTGAGCACTGAGTAACGTAGACAATTGTTGAATTATTATTTGCTACACCTGAAACTAATACAACGCTGTATATTAATTACCAGAAAAAAACAATAGTGTCTTTATCATCCCAGATGTTGAGGGGCATCACAATGGATGACGTGATCTACTTGGTGCTAACTACTCACTGACCTTCTTGAGTAACCACTAGAAAGTCGTTGGGTCTTGAATTCCTCAAATTTTAAATTGATCATTCTCACTGCCTAAGCATTGCCCGGTGCGCTGCGAGGAGAAAGACCTTTATACCTTCCCGGTTCTGGCTACCTTATTTTTTCTCTACAACTCAGCTCGGATGTCATCTCTTCTGGCAGAACGTCTCTAAGCCCAGAGTCGACTGGTCTAAACTCCCATCTCCGTGCTCTCAGCAACCCATGCATTCTTTTAACATATCCCCACTGTCTGTTCATATCTTGCCCTCTCATCGGATGGCAAACGCCTTTCAGGTAGGGATTGGGATTGTTCCTTGCCTGACTATGGCCAATTCATCCCAGTGCCTGGCAAAAGGGCAAGTGTGTTCAGTAGAAATCAACCTTCTTCGCCAAAATGGAATGTTTTTCAATAGATGGTTTTGGAAAGGGAATCTTAGGACTTGGACACTGCACAGACCTAAACCTGCAGAAGAGGAAAGGAAGGCCCTGAAGATGAAATGGATTGCCCAGAGCAGAGCCACATGGCAGCAGCCCGGCTGACACATGAGCACCTTTCCTGGTGGCACAAAGCTTGCTAGTGACATCAGAGACTATCCCCAGGCTGAGGTCTGCTGGTATGAAATACCCCGAAACACATTCATTAGTCGGCATGGTCTTTCACCCCAAAGTCTAAAAACTTCTTTGGCCTCTGTATTTTCTGTCCTTTTCATTTCTACTAGATATTGTTCTTTTAATAAATCTTGCCTTTTATTAATTTTGATTATAAAAGTTTACATGTTTATTGTAGAGATTCTGGAATATGCAAAAAAGTAAAAGAAAGAAAGAGAGAAAATTAAAAATACCCTAGAATTCCATAAGCCAGAGACAGCCGACATTAGTATGGGATATTGCCACCGATAAATCTATGTGACTGAGATCAGGTTATATGTTGAATTTTATGCTTTTTCTTACTGTTGGGTTGTGAGTAAAGTCCTGAAAAATTAGGTTTTCCAGGGCACCTGGATGGCTCAGTCGGTTGAGTGTCGGACTCTTGATTTTGGCTCAGGACATGATCTCACAGTTCATGAGTTCGAGCCCTGCGTCAGGCTCTGTGCTGACAGTGTGGAGTCTGCTTTGGATTCTCTCTCTCCTCTCTCTCTCTGCCCCTACTCCATTTTCTCTCTCTCAAAATAAATAAACTTAAAAAAAATGTTTTTTAAATCAGGTTTCCTTTGTAGTGTTTGTGCTGGAAGCTTCTCAATCAGTACACTTTGTACTGAGTTAATTTATAAATAAAAAGGAGCCAATAATGAAATAAAAAGGAAAAATGATACATAATCTATTATTTGTAATAGCTACACTTTAGCCTATTGGAATAGATCACCTTTTCCTAACATCTGGGTGGCTCACAATTTTTCCCTGCAATACATGAAAACTGTGTTTATTTCTTCATCTCACTGTGATGAAACATCTCTGTATGAAATCTCGATCTGTATTTCTAAGTATTGCTTTATGAGTCCTATGTTATGTCCTCAACTTTGAAGGAAAGGTTTTAAAAAGGTGAATTATTTTAAAATTTAGGATCGCCTCAAAAGATCATGCTGTTTTTCAAGTTGCCTTAAAAGCACTGATCCCAGGGGCACCTGGGTGGCTCAGTCCGTTGGGCATCCTACTTTGGCTCAGGTCATGATCTCACGGTTTGTGAGTTCAAGCCCCGCGTCAGGCTCTGTGCTGACCTCTCAGAGCCTGGAGCCTGCTCCGGTTTGTGTGTCTCCCCCTCTCTCTGCCCCTCCCCTGCTCATGCTCTGTCTCTGTTTCTCAATAATAAATAAATGTTAAAAAAAATTATAAATGAGGCTGAAGAGGAAGAGACAGATCCAGATGTGGTTCAGTCTTCTGGAGACACATGAAAAAAAAAAAAAAGCACCAATTCCATTTCGGTAGAAAAAGGAAAGATAATTCAATAAACAGCAAAAAATATATATAATAGGGTCAAATGGTGTTAAGTTTAGCTTGTAACATTAGACACTTGACTCTTAATATTTGAGGGAGGGATTGATTTCTTTTTTTACCTAGAGCTATAAATTACATGTTAATTGCAGTTATGTAATGCTAAAGAAGAGATACTGCTTTTTGAACTATTTATGCCATCTGTATAAAAGTTAAATAGTCTGAGAAGCACCTGGCTGGCTCAGAAGAGCATGTGACTTTTAATCTCAGGGTGGTGAGTTCGAGTCCCATGTGGGGTGTAGAGATTACAAAAAAAAAAAAAAAAAAAAAAAAAAGTGAAATAGTTTAAGTTCAAAGATAAAGTAACTAGAAAGACTATCTGGTTCTTAGAACAGGGAAGCCAGCTCCTGGATTTAAGTTTGTAGCCATAGGAAAACTGAAGTACAAGAAAGCTGTTTCCCTAATAATCTGTTTACAGAAAAAACATACATCTTAAGCTTCATCACATAAAGTTTAAATATCTGCAGATTCATAAAAAAATATTTTAAACAAGGGAAAAGCTAAAATAAAATTCAGATTTGAGAGATTAAAAATAAAAGCAAGCAAGAAAAATAGACCCCTAAATGTTTCTATTTTTCGGTTCTACATGTATTTGCGTTGAGGACATTATATCGATACTAGCTTATGGGGATTATACTTTCATTTCACAAACATAAAAATGTATTTTAGGGGGCGCCTGGGTGGCTTGATCGGTTGGGCGTCCGACTTCGGCTCAGGTCACGATCTCACGGTCCGTGAGTTCAAGCCCCGCGTCGGGCTTTGTGCTGACAGCTCAGAGCCTGGAGCCTGTTTCCGATTCTGTGTCTCCCTCTCTCGCTCTGCCCTTCCCCCGTTCATGCTCTATCTCTCTCTGTCTCAAAAATAAATAAACGTTAAAAAAAAATTTTTTAATGTATTTTAGTATATTAATATGGTCCAACTCTCAAATTTTTGCTTATTATGAAATGAACAGTAAAAATAATTATAAAAAGGCAACCTATACACCTCAAGACAGCTTTCAGTGTGGCACGTATTTTCCAACTTGCCCTGCATCATTTGTTCTTTTTTAATCGCTTGAGGAAACTGCTTAAAAACAGGATTAAGGATGGGCAAACAAGATTGCTGTGGAAGTGATTTCAAGGCTACAAAGCAATTTTTGAGCCCCCAGGGGACTAAACCACTGAGACTCTTCAAAACAAAGACTTGTGTTTCAGGGGAGAGCCCCCCAGTGAAGACGGGCTATGAGGCTGTAACGAACCTTCCACGCAAATCTCTCACTGATTTCCAGGAAGCAAGACAATCACCCACTTTCCTGACATATTAATCACTATATCCCAGGAACTGTGCAGGGCACTTTGCAAACATCGTTCCTCCTAACCTCCACCCCCGCCCCATGCACAGCCACGTGAGATAACTGTCATCATGATCCCCATTTTACAGAAAGGAAAGCTGATGTCCAGAGAGGTCTACTCTCTCCCAAAAGTCACATGGCAAGGGGGTGGCTGGGATTCAGTTGGGGTCTGTGTGATGCCCTTTTAACTTCCCACCTCTCACACTGTCATATTAGGCATGTTTTAACACTGAGACAAAAAAACCCCAGTAGGAATCAATGTAGGAAGGAGGGTGGAGTCCCCCCAGATTGGATTTCTAAACTAAAATGCAAAAAAGATTCAGTGCTTTGACAGAAGAATATCTAGGTTCTCAGAGGACTCTCCATGGACATGGGGCTTAAGGAGATGAGGACCGTTAAGGCAATAGTGAGTGGAATATTTGAGCTGGCAAACTCCCTTCTCCCTTCGCTCAGCCTCCCCGTGGAGAGGAAGGGCTGCCCTGACTGCTCCCCAGGCCTACAAGTTCCAGGTTCCAGCCTGGCCTCATAATACAGCTTGTCTGTGGGAGGCCTAGGGCAGCACACCCACGCGCAGGCTGTGCTGGGGGCACTCGTGCGGGCCAAAGTCCAGGCAGCTCCACCCTGAGGGGAGAGAAGAAGCCCCGTTTCCACCCAAGTGTCCTGAGTCATTCGATCTAATTCCACTCGTGGTGAAACTCACGCTTCACATCGCCACTGTAGCTCCTGCTGTCTATTTGACAAAGCCCAGGAGGGGAACAGGATTGGGCAGGGCAGTCAGAGATGGGGTGGGGGCTCCCACCACCCTTAGATTTCAGGTTAAATCTCTTGACCCTCAAGACCAGAAGGAGTTGGGCTGGTGGGGACCTCTTAGATTGCTTTGGACCTAAAATCCTATGAAATTGATCCAAAGAGGGGGAAAAAAAAAAGACTAGAAAAAGGAATGAGGGCAGGTCTCCTACCAAAAAAAAAAAAAAAAAGTTTCCAAGGATTGTCACAGATAAATCTTTGGATAATTTGAACTTATAATTATCTTAGGCTTCCAGCTTTATTTACTTCAGTAACCCAAGGCAGAACCACTCGTGGATCCTTTTCATGAACTGTAGCACTGTTTAAGCCTCCACCCCCCAAATTCCCCTCCCTGATTACACTCTCCTACCCTCCTAAATCTAGCCTTCCACCTCACCCGACAGTGAGGTCTTCCATTCCTGCTGTTCCAGCCCTTTAGGAACATGGGTCACTCGTGTCCCTGGGATCGATCTCCCCTCTGTTCTATACCTGCCATCGTTCCCACACAGTCACTATGGTCTAAGGGGGGAAGTTACAGGGACCTATGACTCGGGCCTGGTCAACAGATACTTGCTGCTTATACTGACTGAGGCACTCTTCTAAGTACTTTTTTTTTTTTTTAATTTTTTTTAATGTTTATTTATTTTTGAGACAGAGAGAGACAGAGCATGAACGGGGGAGAGGCAGAGAGAGAGGGAGACACAGAATCGGAAACAGGCTCCAGGCTCCGAGCTGTCAGCCCAGAGCCCGACGCGGGGCTCGAACTCACGGACCGCGAGATCATGACCTGAGCCGAAGTCGGACGCTCAACCGACTGAGCCACCCAGGCGCCCCTCTAAGTACTTTTTTAAAATATATTTTTTAAGTCTATTTTTTTGTTTTGATGGGGGGAGGGGCAGAGAGAGTGGAAAAGAGAGAATCCCAAGCAGGCTCCACACTGTCAAGGCAGAGCCCGATGTGGGGCTCCGTCTCATGACCTCAGCCACAATCAAGAGTTGGTTGCTTAACAGACTGGGCCACCCAGGCATCCCCCTCCTAACTACTTTCTAAATGTTAACTTATTTAGGCTACATGACAACCCTATCGGATAAGTACCATTGTCATTTTGGAAAGGAGAACACTAAGTGAACTTAAATCACTTGCCCAAGGCACACAGCTAATAAGCTGTATTTTCCTCTCACTAGTATGATTGGTTCGGCATTGTACCTGGGAGCAAATAAGAGCCTATATGATGCAATTGCTGGGGCTTCTCCATAAGAGACTTTTGTTCTCACTTGTGCTTGAAGTAGGGTAGATGTGAAGAGCAGTGCAGCCAGCCCCCTGGTGACCACATTCTTTATGAAGGAAGCCATTATAGGACTGAGGGAAAGAAAGAGAGAAACTAAGTCTCAGCAACAAACTGGGAGCCCCTGATCAAACTGTGCCTGAAGGCAGGCCTACTTCTGACTTTTTCAGTTTGGTGAGCTAGTGAATTACTTTTCTGTTTAAAAAAGATTGGTTTGACTTATCTTTGACTTGCTGTAAAAAAAAAAAAAAAAAAAAAAATTCCTAGCTATGGGGCACCTGGGTGGCTCCTGCGGTCGAGCATCTGACTTTGATTCAGGTCATGATCTCATGGTTTGTGAGTTTGAGCCCCCAAAGCAGGCTCTCTCTCTCTCTTTCTCTCTCAATATAAAGAAAACATTAAATTAAAACAATTCCTAGCTAGTACAGCTTAGTGCATCAACTGCATAATTCTGCCTATATAACTTCTCACTATTACAAAGTCAACTGACGAGAAAAATAAGCATGCTTTGATGAATAGAAACACTTAAATGCTTAAAAGTTTTGTGTTGGCATCATATTATACCACCAAAATCATGATTCATGCAGATAAGCACCAGTACGTACACATGTATCGCCTCGATTGTTTTTAAGGCCAACGCAATGTTTAAAAGGCCAATGCAGAACTAAAAATGTCCAAATCAGGGGCGCCTGGGTGGCGCCGTCGGTTAAGCGTCCAACTTCAGCCAGGTCACGATCTCGCGGTCCGTGAGTTCGAGCCCCGCGTCGGGCTCTGGGCTGATGGCTCGGAGCCTGGAGCCTGTTTCCGATTCTGTGTCTCCCTCTCTCTCTGCCCCTCCCCTGTTCATGCTCTGTCTCTCTCTGTCCCAAAAATAAATTTAAAAAAAACGTTGAAAAAAAAATTTTTTTTAAATGTCCAAATCAGTGACACCTTTACAAAAAGTCTGCCGTCTGCACAGGGATGGCCTAAATGTGACTCTTCCCTCCATTCTGGTGTAAGCCCCTAGCCTCACTTCAGCCCCTGTCAATCTGCTGCACTGCAGAGCATCTCTTGATGACCTTTGTTTTTGTAGACTTTTCTGCTGCATCTAACCCTATTTGCCCTCTGCTTTTTTATTCTCTTCCTTTGGATACCTGTTAACAGTTTACTTTGTCTTCTCTCTTTTTTTTTTTTAAAGCAATTTCTTAAAAATGTTTATTCATGTGGGGCGCCTGGGTGGCTCAGTCGGTTAAGCGGCCGACTTCGGCTCAGGTCACGATCTCGCGGTCCGTGAGTTCGAGCCCCGCGTCGGGCTCTGTGCTGACAGCTCAGAGCCTGGAGCCTGTTTCAGATTCTGTGTCTCCCTCGCTCTGACCCTTGTTCATGCTCTGTCTCTCTCTGTCTCAAAAATAAATAAAAACGTTAAAAAAAAAAAAAATTTTTTTTAAAAAATGTTTATTCATGTTTGAGAGAGAGAGAGACAGAGTGTGAACAGGGGAAGGGCAGAGAGAGAGAGGGAGACACGGAATCCAAAGCAGGCTCCAGGCTCCGAGCCGTCAGCACGGAGCCGGATGTGGGGCTCGAACTCACGAACCACATGACCTGAGCCCAAGTCAGATGCTTAACCGGCTGAGCCACCCAGGGGCCCCTCTCTTCTCTTTTTTATCTCCACTTTCCCCCACTTGTACATCACAAGTGTTGGCATCTCTCAACATTTTCTTCTTCACAGAATGAAACTTAGTGGATCTTAGGATACAGGCTTAGCTGCTGTGGCAAAAAAGACACTCTCGCCCTCCGGCTTCCCCACAGAGTAACCCACGACACCAGCTCCCACGAGAGACAAGTGTGTTTCCCTTTCACTTTTTAGCCGTCTGTGTTCCACAGACCATCCGGGAGCTGGGTTATTTCTGTCTAGCTCTCCCACCATTCCTACGAGGGGTATCATTGTTTTGGTGATCAGAGCTGCCTCCCCCCCAGCCCCAGTGTTCCAGCCTGCTGACAGTGGGAAAAGAGAATGACAGAAAGGAAACAGTTTCCTTTTTAAAAGGCATGACCTAGGCGTTGCACACATGGCCACTTCCACTCACATCCAGTTGGTCACGTGGCCACAGCAAGGTGGGGTGAGGGGGGCGGTCAACCTGGGAAAGAAACACCATCTCAAGCTGGGTGGCCATGTGCCCGGCTCCAACTAGGGACAGTGGATCCCGGCAACAATGAGCAGTCTCTGCCAGCATCCCTGGCTTCTTTCTCTGTCTTCTCTCCCTGGGCACCTCACCCTGTCTCCTTGCAGTGGCCCTGTCCTCCACACGGTGACCCGCAAGGTTCCAGCCTGACTGCATCCTGGGCTGCCCCACACCCAGATCCACCTGCACACTCTCCCCACGACCTCCCTCTGCCTTCCCTGTCCTCTAGAGGAGCCACCACACTCCTGGTCACTCAGGCCCCAAATTTGGTATCATCAACTCCCGTCCCCAAGCCCTGGCGCCTCGTGCTCCCACATGACTGAGTGATCCCCAGATAAGGGCTCCTGTCCGTTCCTGTCCATTTCCTTCTTCCCACCACCCGAGCTGCCGTACAAGCCTCCTGCCCAGCCTCTCCATATTCAGGCTCTCCCCTTCCAGCCTGGCCTTACTCACAGCCATCCAAGAAGCGTTTATAAAGTGTAACTCAGACCACGATACTCCCTGTTCAAACCCTTCTTTGACTCCACCTGCCTATGGCTGAAAGTCAGAGGTCCTGGGGAGGCAGTTAACAGTATACCCTCTGGAGATTCTTCCCGGACTCCCAGAGTTATAAACCATAGGTACAAAACCTCTCACCAGCGGGCCCAGAGCCCTCCTATTTCTGGCTCAGGCTATTTCTTCTGTGGCTCTTCCCGCCTACCCCATACCCTGTGTGCCCAGCAAATCCTACCCAGCCTCCAAGGTCCAGCAGTCAACCTCCTCCCATGTCCCTGCCTCGAGTTCTAGCTCCCACCCCACCCCACCCCCACCCCAAACACCCAGGCTTCTCTGCTTTTGTGGCCCTTTGCTTATAAACTCTTGTTTGGTCCTAGACCCAGCCTGCCTAGATGCGTCCAGATGCCTTCTCCTCGAGGGACAGCCCTCAGCTTTGTCCCTTGGCACCCTGTCTCCCCTACATGCAGGGTCGCAGGCATCTGTTCCTTCCTCTTGCTGCGAATCTAACTCTATGACCACTTTCTTGCTAAAGTGCAAAACTTCCTGAGGGGAAAGGGGACCCGCGGAGGGAGCTAGGTCGCTGCTGAAGCTCAGGGCTCCGTGGTTTTGCACTTGAGCTGGCCCCGTGCTGGCAGCTGTCCCTGTCAGCGTGACCTAAGAATCAGCTGCTGGGCCCTCTCCTGCCAGCTCCTGCCAGCACAGTGGTCTGCCTTCCAGAGCTGTTCAGCCTGTGGGCTAAATGCTTTCTGTAACCTGATCCAGAGTTAAAAATAACTCAAAGGTCTGACCCACTAAGAGCCTCCTTGGATCTTCCAGGTGGGGTAAGCTTTTCCTGGCAGCTTAGGTACATGCTTTAAAATGACCATCCCCCCCCCACTTCACCTCACTTTCACCTACACTGCCGGGGGCCTTGCCTCTCTTGGCCCAGGTTTGGTGAAGGCCTCTGGCTTTCTCCCTCCCTGTGGGGCTGGCCGAGTGCAGTGGGTCCCACCCGCCCCTGGGCTTCCTGGGCCTTGGGTGGAATTGCTGAGGTCACAGCCAGATGTGCTTCTGCTAACAGACACTGGGCAGACACCAGTCCCCGTGAGTTCTCTTGGCTGAGCGCCCCTTCTCACCCCCCCAGCCCCGGCCAGCCTGCCAGAGGCCTGCAGCCAGCAGCCACCACAGGGTGAGCTGAGGACAACCACTTTGCCCTCCCGTCAACCAAGAGTGACACTATCATCTCTGTTCCCTTGGCCTTCTTTCCACCCGGAATCAAGGCCAGATGGAAAGTTCCAAATGGTATTTCTTCAGGAGGTGGCCTTTGGTGGGTAGCAGCAATGTGGAAAATGGGCTTCTCTTCCTGCCCAGGGCAACAGTCTCATCTTCAGCTAAAGGGAAGCTTCAAGCCTCTGCCATTTGGAACTTGTCCCCAGGCAGCCAATGGAACCTGCAGCTGGGACTGAGACCAGAACAGCCAAGGGGAGGCCTGGCAGCGATCCGGACCCAGGTTCTAGGTGTTCCTAAAGCCCAACGATACATCTGCCCTTCCTGGGGTCACGGAGCTCAGACATTCCACTTTTAGCCATTTGACTTGGATTTTTGCTAACTGCAACAAAAAAGGACCTGATAAATATATCTCCTAATTGGTCTTCCTGTCTCCAGGCTTGCCAGCGTCCAATCCAGATGGATCTTTCTAGGCTGCTGATCTAGACACCATCTTCCTGCCTAGAACTCTTCAGTGACCCCCAGCCATTGAGGAGAATGCCCAAATTCTTCAGCATGGCCTTCTTTAGACTCTGGCATCTGAGCCAACCTTTCCAACCTCATCTCCTGCCGTTTCCATTTCTTCAGTTTACATAAGACCACTCCTTGGTGCCAGAACCATGGGCCACGTGCTCACAGCTCCAGGGTTTGCTTAGACTTTTTCTTCTGCATGAGTGCCATTTCTCACCAAATGGACACCCACCTGTCTTTTGGGTTCCATCTCTCACGACGATGATGGCGACGACTTTCTCAAGAATACTCATACCAAAAACAGTTGTGTCCTTAGCTTCAATTTCAAAACACTTGATTAATTCATCATTCAACAAATATTTGTCGAGCACTCCTATGTGCCAGGCACTGTTCCCAGAGCTGCTGAACTCAAACGACACAGCCTTTGCCCTCACAGAACTTAGGGTCTAGGTGGATGGGAGGTGGGTAGGAAGTATAGACAAGTTAGAGTGCTCTTGGCTCCAAGAAACAGACTAATTCATTCAAAGTGGCATAAGCAGGGGCGCCTGGGTGGCTCAGTCGGTTGGGCGTCCGACTTCGGCTCAGGTCATGATCTCACAGTCTGTGAGTTCGAGCTCCGCATCGGGCTCTGTGCTGATGGCTCAGAGCCTCGAGTCTGCTTCCGATTCTGTGTCTCCCTCTCTCTCTGCCCCTTCCCTGCTCATGCTCTGCCTCTCTCTGTCTCAAAAATAAATAAAAACATTAAGAAAAAAAAATTAAAAACAAAAAACCAAAAAACCAAAGTGGCGTAAGCAGTGAGTGCTATATTATGTAGCATAAGAAGTCAGGAGGTAGGCAAATTGAGAGTTGGTGGATTCAGTGGGTCAGTGATGTCTGGGACTGGGGATATGAGGTAGAATAAGGGACCTATCTTACACGACTGCTGTGGGATTAAATGAGTTTACACATTTAAAGCAATAGAACAGTCCCAGGCACATAGTAGGTGTTCAGTGAGCATTAGTTATTTATGAGATCAAAGACGTATCAGCAGCGCATTGGTGAGTGAATGGGTAAGCAAATTGTGGTCTGTTGAGCCATAAAAGGGGATGCAGTGCTAATACATACTACGATCACGATAAATGTCAAAATTATAATGCTAAGTGAAAAAAAGTCAGGCACAGAAGGTCACGCAGTGTATGATTTCTATTTACGTGAAATATTTGGAGTAAGTAAATCCATAGAGACAGAATGCAGATTGGTGGTTGCCCGGGGCTCGGGAGAGGGGAGAGTGGGGAGTGACTGCTTAATGGGTAAGAGATTTCCTTTTGGGGTGATGAAAAGTTTTGGACCTAGCTAGAGGGGGTGGTTGTACAACGCTGGGGGTGCCCTAAATGCCACCGGATAGTCACTTTAAAATGGTTAATTTTATGCCGTGTGAATCTCACCTCAGTAAAGTAAACATATCCACGAGGCTGTTCATGGAGACACGGTTTGAAAAAGCAAAACACTGGATACAATCTAATATCCATCAATGTTAAATAAATTAGGGTCCACCCACACCATGGCATATCATTTAGCCATTTAAAAGAATGAGCTAGAGCTGTATATACTAATTTGGAAAGATCCCTAAGACATACAGTTACATGAAAAAAAAAAGTCATAGAACATTCTAGTGTGATTCTATTTTTGTTTAAGTTTATTTATTTTGAGAAAGAGAGAGAAACAGAGCACATGAGCAGGGGAGGGGCAGAGAGAGAGAAGAGAGACAGAATCCCCAGCAGGCTCTGCACTACCAGTGCTAAGCCTGACCCCAGGGCTCGAACTCGCAAACCGTGAGATCGTGACCTGAGCCAAATCCAAGGGTCAGACACTTAACCGATTAAGACACCCAGGAGCCCCAGTGTGACTCTATTTATTAATTATAAAATGATATGTAATGGGGCGCCTGAGTGGCTCAATCAGTTAAGTCTCCGACTTTGGCTCAGGTCATGATCTCACAGTTTGTGAGTTCGAGCCCCATGCCAGGCTCTGTGCTGACAGCTCGGAGCTGCTTCAGATTCTGTGTCTCCTTCTCTCTCTGCCGGTCCCCTGCTCGTGCTCTGTCTCCCTCTCTCAAGAATAAATAAACATTAAAAAATTTTATAAAATGATATGTGTATGTGTATTAGTTTATAAATGCATTCAAAGGGGCCTGGAAACCCAACTAACTGTTGAGAATGGTTACGTCGGGGGTGACCTAAGAGGTGAAAGGGATCTTGTGCTTCTTAACTTGTGTACTCAAGCATTATTGCTAACTTTTATGATGAGAATCTTCCCAGGAAATACAAATTAAAGTAAACATGAGAAATCACTTTCAATGCACCAGATTGGCGAAATCAGAAAAAAAAAGGATAAGACCTACTGCTGGTGGGATGTGGGAAGAGGGTGTTCTCATTCAGCGCTGGGGGAAATGGGAAGAGCTATCGCTTCTTTGGGACCTAGAGTGCCGGCATCTATACAAATAAAAATACATATACATGTTGACCCAGTAATCTCATTATTTTCTTAATAACAGCTCTCCTGAGCTATGATGTATATGCCATACAAGTCACCCACTTAAAGTATACGATCCTACGGTTTTTAGTACATTCAGAGTTGTGAAACCATCACCACAACCAATTTCAGATTCTTTTCATCACCCCCCAAAAGAACCCCGACCCTGCCTGGCATCCATTAGCAACCAATCACTCCTCTTTTCCCACCCACCCCTAGGCACCCACCAACAATCTATACCTGTCTCTTTGAATTTGCCTATTCTGAACACTTCATATAAGTGGAATCGTATTTATAACTGGCTCCTCTCACACAGTGTCATGTGTTCAAGGTTCATCCTTGTTGCAGGAGTCTCATTCCTGCAAATCCATTCCATAGCAATAAAAGCACCTGTGCCTCAGGACATATGTACGAGGATGTTTATGGCAGAAATGTTCGCGACAGTAAAAAGAGAGAAAGAAAAAAGGAAAACTGGCAGTGTCACGGATGGTCATTAATCAGAACAGGGCCCGGAAGGTGACACCATTAGAAAAGAATGCATGAGCACCAGGCCACTTGAACTGAAGGGAATTCCCTGAGCAAGAAAAAGGACGATAGAGAAGGATGCACAAAATATTCAAATCCAATTTTTGATCTACAAACTCATTTTAAAATACTTTTTTGGATAAGTTTGTTTATTCTGAGAGGGAGAGAGAGAGCGCGCGCTAGTGGGAGAGAGGCAGAGAGAGAGGGAGAGAGAGAAACACAAGCAGACTCTGTGCTGTCTGCACAGAGCCTGATGTAGGGCTCAACCTCACAAATCGTGAGAGCGTGACCTGAGCTGAAATCAAGAGTCAGACGCTTAACCGACTAAGCTAACCAGGTGCCCCAACTTACAAACTTATTTCATTTATTTACATTTTTAAATGTCCGCTTGTTTTTGAAAGAGAGACAGATTGAGGGCCAGAGCATGAGCAGGGGAAAGGCAGAGAGAGAGAGAGAGGGAGACAGAATCTGGAGCCGGCTCCAGGCCCTGAGCTGTCAGTGCAGAGCCTGACGTGGGGCTCGCGAGAGAACCGCGACATGAACTGCGAGATCATGACCTGAGTCAAAGTTGGAGCCGCCCAGGGGCCCCTATACAAATTCACTGTATAAACACTCCTCCATATTTAGGCCTTATACCTGAATCTGAGAAGACCTGAACTGGATTCAACAATGGCAGAGATGAAGCTCTTTAGTATTGCTCAGTCCTGCTCACAAGCTCCACCAAGTGTAAAAAGTTATGAGAACAGCACAAAGAGTGCACCAGAGAGAGGGAGGTTCCGGGGATTGCCTTCTGTCCCTCCTACAGAAGGCCCCAGCCAGAGGAGGCTGCCCTAAACAGAGGCCTCCTGGGCTTTACCATCCACCCCCACAAAGGCCTGGCCAGCATCTGATTATGTCACATGTCACCCAGCAATTCAGGTGCTCTGCGAACCCGGCCGGCTAAGCCCACCATCCACGACTCATCCATACCAAGCGACTCCCCTTTGCGGTGCCCGAGTCTCAGGTCCTATGGCTTCCCAGCATCTGCGTCTGCATTTACATGATCCAGGGCTTTACCATTCAGGTCCACATGGGAGCTTTCCGTGGACAGGCCTGGCTATAGCTTCTTACAGTGTGTGTAGATGGGGAATGATAAGGACGGACACGTAGTTGGTTGTAATCATGTACTACGGGAGTGCGTAGGTAGGGGGTAGGGACCACGTGGTGAAGGGAAGACCAGAGAGGGAAGGGGGGGCCAATAATAAATGGAAAAGCAAACCAGAGTGGAACCACATACAATTGCATTTATGCATCTGGAGAAACTTTTGCATAGGCCAAGGCATATAAAAAGAAATTAAATTTAAAAATTAAAAAGACAAAGAGAATATCCACGCTACTTGGGTGATTAAAAAAAAATCAAAACAAAAAATGCCAGCTGCCTGACTGCACGAAGGACTGAATTCTTCCCTCCCTTCTTCCAGATCTTACCTCAGGGAAGGGTTTTGTGCAGAGGACTGTGAGCTCACAAGCTGCCGTTTGCTTCACGTGTTCCCTGAACACAGCTTCCTGGAACCCATTAGCCGCTTTCCTACAAAACTCTACAATGAATAATTGAAATTAAACATTCCTGGTCAAAATAAATCAACACTGAATGACACGTTGCCCTGATTTTTCCTGTTTCTCACATCGTTCCTAATCCACCAAATGTGGTTAATTTAAATTAAATTGAATTTCCTCGTCTTCTTGCTGAATTTGCCAGGTTCCACTAAACTGACCATCAGGTGAAAGCAGCAAATGAACTACAGTGAAATCCTGAGCCAGAGACCTGACTGACGTGTGTGTGTATGAGGAAGGGTTGTTCTGAGGCTTCTTGATTAGCTGACACAAGGTGACAGATCATAGACTCGAACGAGTGGCTCAAAAACCATCCATGAGTGGACAATATCATTGAGAACCCTGGATTTCCAACATTCTTCTCTTGCATTCTCACGTGTTGACTTTCCATCCTAGATTTGTTACCTCGTTATCATGAGCGAATGGTGGCCTCATGGGGTGCCTGGGTGGCTCAGTCAGTTAAGTGTCCAACTTTTGATTTCAGCTCAAGTCATGATATCGTGGTTTGTGAGATTGAGCCCCACATCGGGCTCTGTGCTGACAGTGTGGAGCCTGCTTGGGATTCTCTCTCTCCCTTTCTCTCTGCCCCTCCCCTGTCATGCTGTCTCTCAAAAAAAAAAAAAAAAAAAAAAGAAAGAAAAGAAAAGAAAAAGAAAAAAAGGTGGCCTCACAAAAGATATGTCCACCTAGAACCTGTGACTGTGACCTCATTTGGACCAAGAGTCTTTGTAGATATAATTAATCTCAAGATGCCTCACAAAAGAGCGATCAACCCAGAACCTGTGACTTTAACCTCATTTGGACCAAGAGTCTTTGTAGATATCATTAATCTCAAGACAAGATTATCCTGAATTAGGATGGACCCTAAATCCTATGACAAGTGTCTTTAGAAGAGAAAGGGAGGAAAAATACCAAGAAGGAGCTGTGAAGACAGAGGCACAGAATGACAAATTCTCACTCAGAGGTTCTGGAAGAGACCAACCTTGGCGGTGTCTTGACTTCAGACTTCTGGCCTCCAAAATGACGAGAAAATAAATTTCTGTTGTTTTAAGTCACTGAGTTTGTGGTAATTTGTTACAGCACTTCTAGAAAACTAATACACTTCTGGTCTAAATATGGCTGCTGCCTCACAAGCATCACATCCTCACACCCTTTTATTCACAGTGGAAAGAAAGAGAGCAGGGACAGGAAGGAATTTTATTTTTCATTAGCAGAATTCTACTCCCCTTATTTCTTATTAAAAAATAAGAAAATGTTGGAAAGCGAGTATTTGTCAGAAAGAAGCAACAAGAGTTTGAAAATGTGGGGGATGACAGTGGACAGTGAGGAGGGCCTTTTTAGTGGTCAAAAATGGTTACTGTCATTTAATGAGTGGGGACCAGCTATCCTAAAAGTCTTGTCATGTGTCCTCTATTGAGACATACTAGGGATCAATTATGAGTTATCCCTGCAGGCTGGATCCTGGTTGCCCTGTTAACAAGAAACCGGGGGGGGGGGGGGGGGGGACAGGAGAAGTGGCAGACCGGCAGGCAACTAACAATGCCTGTCACACATGGGAATGACTCACTGTGATATAAAGCTATGGCACAGAAACTGACTTGGTTTTGTTGGTGTGTGGCCAGATTCATTCATTCATTCACCCACTCATTCACTGATTCAATAAGCACAACTCAAATAGACTTAAGCCAAAAAAAAAAAAAAAGTATTATTAGTACATAAAACCAAAGTCCAGAAGAAATTTGGGGGAATCTGCAGGGGCTCCAGTGCTGTCATTAGGACCTGGTTTCTCTCTACGTGTGTCCTTTGACTGCTTTCTCTGTGCTGATTTCATTTAAATAAGCTCCTCCCATTCAGAGGTGAAATGGCTAATAGTTATTCCAGGTTCGCATTCCAGTCAAAAACATCACCCCCCCCCCCCCGCCCTGCCCCACCTGCTCCAGGAAAGAGAGATCCTTTTTACACGTGTTCCATTAAACCTCCCGACACTAAGTGTCATTGGGCCATCTGGACCAAGTGCTCACTCCTGTGCCATCTCTGTGCCTGAGGGTAGATTACACAGCCAGTTGAGGTTGGATTGCAGGTGGCCCATGTTGCAAAGGGGAGGGGACATTGCGAGGGGGCTCGTGGATTTAGCCACTCCAAACATATGCACTCAGAGTGGGGAATTGGTTTCCCAGGGAAAATCAGATTAAAAAAAAAAAAATTAATGAATTTAGAGCAAGCAAATGTGACCAATGCCCGCTGCACTCCAAGTCTGTGAAATGAATGTCATCGTACATGAGCATAAGATAGATGTGTATGGTCCAGTGCAAATTCATCATTACTCTTGATGGGAGGAGGGCAATTTAGAATACAGGAAGGGCCTTCTAAAGGGGGAGGGGGTCAGTAGCATCATCTAGACGGATAGTAATAATTGAGTTCCACAAAGGGAAGGATTCTATAGGAAACTATACTGGCAAAATTACATTAAATTAGGATTTGTGATACTTAATCTATCAGGTGTAATAATTGGACATTGATCAGACCATCTGGTTTGATGTTTAGAGAGCATTCCAAACATCAAAAATATCAAAATGAGGTCCAAGATCCCCTTCTATTTAACTACTATGTTTGGTCATACAAACTACACAGCTCATTTGTGGAAAATGATGTGAGGTATGAGTGTTTGGGAAGATTTTCAAGGTGACGCTTTGGTTTCCACTTAGATAAGGAGGTTAACCTATGGCTAAATATGCATTAACCTTACCAGATGAAGAGGAGGAAGAAGAAGGAGAAAAAGAAGTCCGAAAGAAAGAAAGAAAGAAAGAAAGAAAGAAAGAAAGAAAGAAAGAGAAAAGAGAAAAGAGAAAAGAGAAAAGAAAGAAAAAGAAGTCCTGTAAAGTCACTAGTAGCCACATGGACCCATGGGCAGGTCACCAAGCAACAGCGTTAACTAGCATTGCTACTCATGATTTCAGAGTACAAGCCAATTGCTGAAATGATTCGGTCCCATCAGTGGAAATGGTCTTCTCTGTATAGTTCTGTATTATGTGACCATCTCACACCAAGATCCCAAACGTTGGCCCTTGAGTACAACCGGAATACGAAAACCTCCCTGCGTTCTGTTAAGCCAGCTCTAGGCACTGGCACAGAAGGCTGTTGTTCACAATGACGTGACTTGGTCTCATTCTGGGGTTGGATCCCCAGCAAAATTCTGTCTTGCCCTCAAAGATGACCCATGTAAGACAGGTTAAGGAATATAGAACACTCCAACCTGGTCTCCCAGAAGTGGCATGGTGGTGGGAGCACCGTGTCAGATCTGTGTTCTTTGGAGGGCAAGTTGCGGAACTTCAAGTTCTCTGCCTCTGGTTGCCTCCTCAGACATGCAATTCAGTGCCAAGTACGTGCGTTTAGTTACCGCCCGTTTGGACGGTGAAAAACCAAGTGCATCTCTGACATTCTTTCTCCTTCTATGATTCCCTAAAACTTAGGGACGCGTCATCTGCCTGGAAATGCTCAGTCTTCCAGGTGTCAAAACAGCATGTGCGTGGGCTGGGCACCCAGGTGTTTGGAGAGCTGTGATACTGCAAAGCACTCCGCAGAGTTCTGCATTCTCAGACGGTCATGTTTTTCTCCGCTTTTTACTACATACCGATCACTAAAAAGATATATAGACTGGGCAAGAAAATGTCTTAGAAAATATTACAAATGAAAGTCATGCATAAATACATTCTTCTGCTTGAATGTCAAAGTAACAATTACAAGAACTAGCATATTCTGTTGCAGACACTGCTAAGCACTTTATATGGAACATCTCACGTACCCCTCACAATATCTCAGTGAGGTACTTACCTAGTATTCCCATTTGATAGATACAGAGAATGAGGCTAAAGAGGTCAAATAACTTGCCCAAGGTCACACAGTAAGTGACAACACTGGGATTTGAACCCAGGAAGATTGACTTTTCATTACTTTCCTTTCTAACCCTCACCATGTATAAGGTTGTACTTGGCATATTAGTTTTGATAAAGAATATATTCCTTTACAGGGGTGCATGGGTGGCTCAGTCAGTTAAGCATCCAACTCTGGCTCACGGTTGGTGAGTTCAAGCCCTGCGTCAGGCTCTGCGTTGACAGCTCAGGGCCTGGGACCTGCTTCAGATTCTTTGACTCCCTCTCTCTCTGTGCCTCCCTCACTCGTGCTTTCTCTCTCAAAAACAAATAAACATTTAAAAAAAATTTTTTTTTAAAGAATATATTCCTTTACAGTAAGATTGGGGCGACTTCATACTGGCTATTTCCAATAATCACAGGAAATCCCTAATTTCCACATACTTCAGGTTGCCAGATCTTGGAAGACTGAGAACAGTGCAGGACGGAGGCAAACAGAACTCATCAGCCCAGCCCAGTCAGAGTGTGCCCCTAATAACCAGAAGCAACTCTGACACAAGCTCATCCTAGGTTTCTGGCACTAAGGAGCATTCCAGACAGAGCAACAAGGGATGAAAAGGTGACAGGAGCATTAAATATCTCCAGGCTTAGCCAGTTGGGGGCTGTCAGGCACCCTTTCCTATCTAGACCAGGGTCAAAAGTTCTCCTACTAATAATAGCTGGGCCAGGCCAGCTTTGCTGCTTCAAAGGTTTATCAAAGCTCACGCAACAGCTCTGGGGTGGCCAAAGCGCTCTCGGAGGGGTCAGCAAAGAGTCAAGAAATGGCGCCTGTGTTTCTTTAAAACTTACTCAAGTAGGTGCCCTCCCTGCCCACCACCTACCTAGTTGGGTTCAAAGTTTGGTCCTTCCTGTAACACGGATGTGGGTGGAAGAACTGGGAGGATTGTTCCAGTTCACTGATCTTTCCGGAAGCAGTGGGTGGGCTGAACCACAAGGTGATTGACAGGCCCCAGGAGTCCAAGAAGGCACTGCATCCTGATACCAGGACCCCCCGGCCCCTCTGAGACAGGAATGAGACTCTGTCTTTCCTGTCGGTAAAAACGCTGTCTCTTTGATAATTAACAGTTCTGGTAGCTGAAGAAAAAACACGGCTAGGAAAAAAAAATATGCAAAATTTCCTGCAACAATTGAAGCTTTCTGTGAACGGAAGTTGTAGCCGGTGGTCCAAGTCTCCAGGCTAACAGGAAGTACCTGTTCTCACCCCTCTCCTCCAAAATAATCCCTGATGCTCCCAGGCCTGACATCCAGCTGAAGTGTGCGCATATAAACCTCACCCAGTGCTCTGACAAGGAGCTGGCTTGGGCTGGTGATAGGAGAACGGTGCGGCCCAAGCTGTCCACGTTACCAGATTTACTTTTTCTTGAGAGAAGGGAGGTAAAATACACATAACAGAATGTATCATTTTAAGCACTTTTGAGGGTACAATTCAGTGATATTACACACATTCACAGTGTTGTGCCTCCATCACCACCATCCATCTCCAGAAGTTTCTCATTTCCTGAACTGTTCCCATTAAACAATAGCTCCAATCTCCCTGCCCCCTTCCCCCTCCCCCGAAACCTCTAGTCTACTTTCTGTCTTTTTTTTTCATGTTTATTTATTTTTTCTGAGGGGCAAAGAGTGAGGAGAAAGAGAGAATCCCAAGCAGGCTCCATGCTGTCAGCGCAGATCCCGATGTGGGGCTCGATCCTAGGAACCGTGAGATCATGACTTAAGCTGAAATCAAGAGTCTGACACTTAAGAGACTGAGCCACCCAGGAGCCCCTGTTTTACTTTCTGTATCTACAAATTTAACTACTCTAGGTGCCTCATATTAGTGGGATCATGCGGTATTTATTCTTTGTAACTAGCCTATTTCATTTAGCACGATGGATTCAAGGTTTATCCATTTTGTAGCATATGTCAGAATTTCCTCTCTTTTTTTAAGGCTACTATTCCATCGTACGGATATACTGGTTTTTATTTATCTGTTCATCCATTCATGGACATTTGGATTGTTTCCACCTTTTGGCTATTGTTATAATGCTGCTATGAATGTGGGTGTACAAATATCTGTTCAAGTCCTGCTTTAAATTCTTTTGGGTATATACCCAGAAGTGGATCAGGTTTACTTTTTAAAATTAAGTGTTATTGACTCAGACAGCTTGTAGTGTATGTTCATCCCTGGACTTTGCACTTCCTCTCTAGAAGAAGAAATAAAGCTAGTATATAAATAGCAGCCTCACACAGCAAAGTGTGGCATAAGCATCTGTGATATTGTAATTTAGAATAAGAAACATATATTTGGTCTTCCATCCTGGAACTAGCTCCTAAAACCTTTTTAATTTCCTAAGTGATATGAGCTAAGGAGGCATCTCTTTTTCCTGGTTCCTGATGTAGCTGCAGAGCCATAAAGGCGAAATGGATTGTTATTTTGTTATTCATGACAAGCCCCTTTCAACCACACCCTATGTTAAGGAGGTGACTTTGGAAAGCTGCTAGTAACCTAAGGATGGGGGCTGGTTGCCAGGGGCAACAGTCTTGATTAGAGGATTGGATGGGGGAGCCTGAGTGGCTTATTTGGCTGAGTGTCTGACTTCGGCTCAGGGCATGATCTCATGTTTCACGGGTTCGAGCCCCATGACGGGCTCTGTGCTGACAGCTCAGAGCCTGGAGCCTGCTTCGGAGTCTGTGTCTCCCTCTCTCTGTCCCTCTGCGGCTCGCCTGCTTCGGAGTCTGTGTCTCCCTCTCTCTGTCCCTCTGCGGCTCGTGCTCTCTCTCTCTCTCAAAAAATAAAAAAAGAAACATTAAAAAAAAAAAAAAGAAAGAGGGTTGAAGCGTCAGAAGTGAAGCAGGTTGCAGTAGAGCATTGAGTATAGAGGAGATGCACAAGAGTGTTTTTCCTTCAGAGTCTGAGCGGGATCGGGGCGCCTGGGTGGCGCAGTCGGTTAAGCGTCCGACTTCAGCCAGGTCACGATCTCGCGGTCCGTGAGTTCGAGCCCCGCGTCAGGCTCTGGGCTGATGGCTCGGAGCCTGGAGCCTGTTTCCGATTCTGTGTCTCCCTCTCTCTCTGCCCCTCCCCCGTTCATGCTCTGTCTCTCTCTGTCCCAAAAATAAATAAAAAACGTTGAAAAAAAAATTTTAAACAGAGTCTGAGCGGGATCGATCAAGTATAGCAGGGAGAGCAGAGGGGTGAAACTCCATGGCCAGGCTGTGAGCACTGAAGAACAGGGACTGCTCGTTTCCAGCGGCTCATCCAGCCCCGCACACAGTGGGGCATCAGCGGGTGTCTGTCGACTGAATGTATGACTGAGGGAGTGAAATGACATTTTGTGGGGCTGTAAAAGGACAACTTTTATCAAGGACAGGGCACTGTGGGAAGAGGTGGGGAGCATTGCAAGGTTTGGGTGTGGGAGGAAGACATCCTCAGGAAAGATACCGCCTAAGCCAAGGTAGAGACAGAAAGCCCAAGGCATAGTCTGGAAGGAGGGGCCGTGATTTAGATAGTCCCTAAGAGATACGCATTGGCAGGGAGAGGCCTGAGGGATGCTCTCCTCTCTGGTTCAGCTGGACATATGGCCCCTGATGTGAGGTGAATTATGTGCTCCCCGGATTCCCATGTTGAAGTCCTAACTCCCAGTCCCTCAGCATGTGACTGAGAGCCTTTACAGAGGTGATTAGATGAAAACTAGTCCCGTAGGACTAATGTTGTTTTAAGAAGAAATTTGGAGAAAGACGCACAGAGGAAAGACCACGTGAAGACACAGCAGGAGGATGGCCATCTGCAAGCCAAGGACAGAGGCCTCAGGAGAACCCAAACATGCCGACACCTTGATCTTGGACTTCCAGCCCCCAGAAGTGAGAGAAAAGAAACTTCCACGGTCTAAGCCCCCCAGCCTATGACAGCCCCAGCAAACTAACACCAAATCCCTGTGGTTAACAGGCTGCCGAAGGCATAGCATGTGCAACTTTCAGATCACGTGCTTACGAAGCGAGGACCTCGTGCTTCCCTTTCCTTTCTCCTTCTCGTGGGCTGTGGATTGGGGCTGAGCCATGTTTGTGCAGGGAAGGCAGCATTCTGGAGGAGCCTGCAGGGCAGGATGGGGGGGAGCCTGGGTCTCTGACACGATCAAGCCCCCCACGCCAACCCCGGAGTGTCGGCCAGAACTGTTCCGTGAGGAAAGTAAACTTCAGCCCCCTGTTGCAGCCACCTAGCCTTTGTCCTAAATAACACAGCAGGCAGGCTACTCGAGTTCTAGCCTATAACTAGGACCTGAAGAGTGAGGTCAGTGGGACAGACAGAAGGTAGATGGAAGGAAGTCTGCCATGGACAGGGTCCCAACTGACAGCACGAAGTGAAGGAGACCCAGAGTGCCTTGAAGCATGCATTAGCAGAAAGAGGGGAGGGCACCCTGCTTTTCAGGTCACTGCCCTCATCTCCCCTCGATTTTTCCTTGAGTTTTTCCCTCTGTCCCTCTAATCTCTTCCCTCTTCCAACCCCTGCTCAACTCTCCAAATATTCCTTGTCACTCCTCATTTTTCTCCTGCAGTCTTCTGATAAGAGACCCCGCGGAATAGAGGGGACCATCTGTGCCTAGGGCCCTGCCAGCTCAAGTTTATTCTGTGGGACAAGCCAGGCAACCGAGAAATTGGAGGACACTTTCTCAGTTACAAGACCCCTCAAGAAGCTCAAGTTCATTCAAGTAAGAAGAAAGCATTGAGCACTTACTCTGCATGCCCCTTGGTAGGTCCTTTGGGGTGACTGATGATGGGACGGTATACTAAGGTATAAACAGGACTTTGACATTTCTTAAATGGCTATAATATGCTAGATGCTTTATAAAAATGTGCTTTCTCATTTAAATCTCACAACTATCCTGCATTTTCAAGATGAAGTGGATAATTTCAATTTCTGAATAACTTATTGATCGTTCATAAATTGCTCTTATCAGCGATCCTCTATTTTTCTATATAGACAAAGACCAGAGTTCATAGTGGTAAAGTGTTTCCTCAATGATAATGGTACACATAGACTCAAATGAAAGAGCTAGTTTGCCCCGTAACAGCTGTGCGACCTTGACAAGGTCCTTATCCTCTCTGATTGAATTGCCTCATCCACACTCATGTTAACAATAGAGGAACTTCACCACGCAGGGGTGTTGAGAGAATTGAAAGAGAAGTGGCATGTAAAGTTCAGAACCTGGCATTACACTATTCAATAAGTGTCACTTTGGGAAAAAGTGCCCAGAAAGCTTAGCTGAATGGCGGAACTAAAGGGGCTACTACCTTAAGGATGAGAGAAAACTGTATTCCTTAAAGTGGCCACATTTTGCTACAGAAAGCAACCTGGTGGACTCTAACACCGAGAGATGATGATGATGGTGATAAGGAAGGTGATGGTGAGGATGATGATGATGAGAAAGGCGATGGTGAGGAGGATGGGGATGGGGACGGTTTATTTTATTACATCCCAGTGTCAGGCACTGTACTGCTAAACTCTACACAAATTATCTTACTTAACCTACAAGTTGGTCCTCGTATCCTTATCTTGCCAGTCAGGAAACGGAGTTTTTCAGAAATTGGGAAGCTTGCCATGTTGCAAGTAGTGGAGCCTGAGGGGAGCCCAGGCAGAGAACCACTCTGGTTTGTTTTCCACCCTTTCCAAATCACTGCAGTCAGCATTGGTGCTATTTTCCCCATGGTGCAACAAACCGTCTAAACCTTTCTAGAATATGGAAGCTTTGCTCTTTGCGTTTTCATTCTTTTCTTTCATTTTACTTTCTAGAACCTTTCCAGAGACTGCCCCCCTCCCTTTATTAAGCACTAGAAAAACTCTTAAAAATCAGTAGAATTGAGAGACCCTCAACTGGAGATGCTTGCCCCAGACACAACAAAATTCTTACACAAATGTATTTTGGACACAAGATTCAAGACCCCAATCGGTTTTCCTCCAGACTAACATTTTTCTTAAATCTGGTTATTTTCCTTTTAAAGAAGTGTTCTAGTTTTGATAATAACTTTTTTAAAACTTGCAGCAGGGGGTGGGCAGGTGGTGGTCAGAGAATAGAGTCCTGATTCCACTGTGCATTTACTAGGCCTCCTAATCCAGATTCTGTATTAAAATGGATTTGAGGGTGAGTAGGGTTAATTACAGTAGCTTTCTGAGTCTGAACAGAGAGATAGCGTTTAAGATTCTAGAATGCATGAGAAGTACAAAGTTACCCAGGCTCACAGTTTGCCAGAAAACCAGGATGGAAAATAATCAAGGGGCGAGGTATCCAGAAAAAAACCCAAAAGGCACCAGCCAGGCCAGCTACAGACAGTTACAGAGCACAGGAGAATCCAGCCCAAATGAGCTTCCAGCCAGGCAAAACATCTTACCTCATAGGGTGCTGAAAATCCAAGGAAGAAGGAGGCTGGCTGGCAAGGGGGCTTGACTGATGGAAGGTGGGTAACCCAATGCAGAGAAAGTGCTTCCCCAACTCCCAACATCAGCCTTGTTCACCGGTGTGCACCCTCTCCTTCCCTGTCTAAAGCTACCTATGGGTAGTCCCCATGGAACAGGCAACATTCTCCAGGCTGCATTTCACCTCATTCTTCCCCAAAGTTTTGGGCTACAGCAGCGTGTCTCCAAACCTGATGAGAAGACACCCCCCCACCCCGCCCTCCCCAGGATAATCACGTGAGATGCTTGGTGCCCCTTCCAGCCTTCCTGTCAGAATCTTGGGGTGGGGCTCAGGAATCAGCCCTTTGAACAAGGTCTCTAGGGATTTAGATCCAAACTCAAGGGTAAGAACCACTAAACTGTAAGCAGTTTGAAAACAGGAGTGGTATATTGTCCACTGTGGTTTTCTTGGAACCTGGCACAGGGTCTGTGACTGGTGAGTGATCGGCAAGTATTTAGCAGACAGTTGAATGAACGCCGGGAGCTATGTCACCACCATTTGGGGTGGGGGTCAGCTCACGGAAGGGTCTCCTGGTGGGCTCAGGCCTGCCTAGGCCAGGGCAAGGCCTCCTGGACCCTTGCTTGGGGACTGGCACCTCTGCCCCTCTTGCCTTCCTTTGCCCTGCCCTGTGGCTCAGCCACGTCTGAGCAGCCCCAGCCCTGGCCCAGGGCCCAGCAAGGCCACCCTGCAGTCAGACGCTTCTGTCTCCAACAAACTGCCAGACCAACCAAGTCGGGCTCTCAGGATTGGAATTTGACAGAACAGGAACCGACCTCAGACTTGGAGACAGCCACACCACCCTGAGCCTAGAGGGTGGTGCTGGGGTCAGCCTGAAGAGAGGCCGCAGGAACTCTCGGCTGTTTAACCCCATGAAACCACACAGAGCCGCCCTCCAGCCTTCCCTAGAGTGAGGTTTGTCCTTCCTGGACCAGGTCTAGTTTGTTAAAGCAGTACAGCACCCCACCCCCACCCCGCCCCATTTGCTCTCCCCCAGAACACTGAGTTCTGAACTTTCTAAGTTGATGAAATTATCTGATGTGGTCACGCTGCCTCATTTTACAGAGCACTGTTAGCTTTCAGTATGCTTTCATTTCTGTTATTTCTATTATCTCAGTTTGTCCTCCAGGAAGTACGGGGGTGGGGGAGGTGGGGGGGTGTGGATATCTGACAGTACAAAGAGGTGGAGCCAAGAGCTCAGGGTCACAGACCTGCTGAGTGGCAGAGCCAGCGTGGGGACTAAGGTCTGAGTGTTTGCTCAGAGCTCCGCCAGCAGACCTGGGGAGGCAGCTGGCCACCTGCTTCTCCAACATGGCTATGATGAACTCCCTGGGGAGTGTCTATGCAGCTCTCCACACCCTCCTCTGAGCATTAAGCAGGTTCAGTTCCCCTAGAAATCTGCATTTGAATCCGCACCTCCAACTGAAGCGAACATAGCAAGAGGCCTTTTAACACACTTCATGGAGATCTCACTGGTTTATGTGGTTTGACAAAAATGAGTGATTTTACTGGTGAGAATTTGAAAGCCCTTCGAAAGGAAAATTGTGCCTGCAACCCTCAAGCCCTTGGCTCAAGCTACATTGGAGGCCCTGTCAGAGTGATTAACCCACCAAAGGAAGATAAATATACCCTAAAGCCCTTAGCCCACTCTCGGGTACTTTGGCAACGCCCAAAAAGTGTTGGTTTCTTTCTTCCTTCTCTTCAATACCAGTAACTTTTGGCTGTATATTCTTAGGCTAATTTTGAATTTTGTCCCACTTTTGCTTGTAGCTGTTTGGGTTTTTTTGTCTTTTTCACCACCATTAATTGTCACTTTTTTTTTTTTTCTCCTGTCTCTCAAACTCCTGAAAGCCTGACCTTTTCTTTCTCACAAAGGCTCCCTAGTTGAAAAATGTCTTGGGGCTCACAGTGGAGCCATCAATTTATTTCCACCTGCACCCCACTTGGGTATCAACACCCTTCCCACAGTCAGACCTCGGGTCCAGAGCCATCGCCGCACCCCCCAAAGAAGCCACCTGTGGTATTTATGTATATTTACTGTGTTTCCTGGGGTAGGCGCAGAAGGGTGCCTCCAGGCCAGCAGGCCTCCGCCTACATCCTCCTCTGGGGGAAATTGACTAGTTGAGTGTTACAGACAATGAAGACCGTGGGGGCGTCTGAGTGGCTCAGTCCGTGTGGGACTTCGGCTCAGGACATGATCTCACAGGTCATGAGTTCAAGCCCCATGTCAGGCTCTGTGCCGACAGCTCAGAGCCTGGAGCCTGCTTGGGATTCTGTGTCTCCCTCCCTCTCTGCCCCTCCCCGCCTCTTAAAAATAAACATTAAAAGAAAAATAAGTGGCGCCTGGGTGGTTCAGGCGGTTAAGCATCCAACTTCAGCTTAGGCCATGATCTCACGGTCTGTGAGTTCGAGCCCCGCAGTCTCTGTGCTGACAGCTCAGAGCCCGGAGCCTGCTTCGGGTTCTGTGTCTCCCCCTCTCTCTGCCCCTCCCCTTCTCATGCTTTGTCTCTCTCTGTCTCTTAATAATAAATAAATGTTAAAAAAAAACATTTTTTTAAAAAGAAAAGAAAAGACTGTGTCTCCTAAGGTCTTGCAGACTTACAGATGCTGGTGTGTCTGAGGTTTTGATGAAAGTCTGCTGTCATTTTTTTCCAAGTGAAGGGCTAGTGTGCTCCTCAAGGGCTTGTTACTAAGATGTTTCACCTACTGTTTCTGTTTTGCTCAGTTCTAGTCTCTTGAAAATCTTTGCATTACTTGTTTGCTAATTATAAAAATGCGTGCTCATTCAGAAAATTTGGAAATCCTGGAAAGGTATAAAATAGAAAAAACTCACAAAGCTCCCTCCACCCAGACTCCCTCTATTAACATTCTGCTGTATATAGTTCCGTTTTTATGTCTGTTGAATTTTGAATAATGTATTTGGGATCACACTATTTTATTTTTTTAACTAAAAAAAATTTTTTTAATGTTTATTTTTGAGAGAGAGAGAGAGAGACAGAGAGATGGAGTGGAGGAGGGACACACAGAGAGAGAGACACAGAATTCGAAGCAGGCTCCAGGCTCCGAGCTGTCAGCACAGAGCCTGACGTGGGGCTTGAACTCACGAACCGTGAGATCATACCTGAGCCAAAGTTGGACATTTAACCGACTGAGCCACCCAGGTGCCCCTGGATCACACTATTTTATAACTCAAGTTTTTTTTTTGCTTTTTTTACTTAAAGATCATGATACTTCCTTGGGTCATTATATTTTCTTCCAAAGCATGATTTTTTTGTAAAGACTCACATGGAATGGAATTGTTTGTGCCACAGTGTACTTACTAATCCTTAGGGAACACTGTAATGGATGTTCATCATTCTTGTGGTACTTAGTACTTAGTAGACTTTGTATCTGAACCCTTTCCTGTGTTTAGAGACTCCCCTCCCAGTGAGACAGAACCTGCCTCCCACAAGGGAAGTTGGAAATAATACTTTTCCAGGCTACCTTGCAGCAAGAATGTGGTCACGTATCCTAGGCCATGCCAATGAGATGAATTTGCCCCAGAAACTGGAGTATGAAGAAGCAGAGGGATCACAGGCCTGCAGTCAGGTAAAGGTGAGGCAGGGTGACAGCTCCATCAGGTTCCAGAAGCTTCCAGAACCCTGTCATTTAGCAGCTGTGGTGCTGACAGCATTAGCTGCAGTGTTTGTGCCCAGGAATGTCAGCAGAGCGTCTTCATTAGACATACTGTGGCTTATTCTGACTGTTTTTTCTGACACCCTCCATGTCTGATTTCCTGCTTTTCCTAGAGATTCTGTGAGCTATCCACTGCCCTTTAATAAATTCCTGGGCTTTTTTGCTTTTTTTGTTTTTTTGCTTAAAAGAGCCAGATTTGGTTTTTGTTGTTTGTAACAAAGATCCCTGCCTAATTTAACCAAAAAAAACCCCCCATACACGTCTTTGTTACAAGCAACAAAAACTAAGTATGGCTCTTTTAAGAAAAAAACAAACAAAAAAAACACCCCATACACGTCTTTGTTACAAGCAACAAAAACTAAGTATGGCTCTTTTAAGAAAAAAAAAAAAAAGGAATTCATATATATATATTATATATGTATTAATATATAGTTTCAACATTTGCCATTTTATTTTAATTTTTTTTAAGTTTATCTATTTATTTTTGAGAGGGAAAGAGGGAGTGTGGGAGGGACAGAGACAGAGAATCAGTGGAGAGCCTGATGCAGAGCTGGAACTCACGAACCGTGAGATCATGCCCTGAGCCAAAATCAAGAGTAGGTCACTTAACAGACTGAGCCACCCAGGTGCTGCTCAACATTTGCCATTTTAAAAAATGTTGGGGCTGACATCCCTAGACACAGCTTTCTACATATCTACCCATTTCCATTGGTTAAATTCTAGAACTGGAATTCCTGAATTTAAAGTATAAACATTTCCCGGGCTCTTGATAAATGTTGCCAAATTATGCTCCAGAAAACTAGGAATTTTTAATGTCCCATTTTTGCAGTTCTCTGGGGTGTTTTTTTTAGCAGTGATATTTCTTTGTAGTGTTTATCATTTTCCCAGTTTTCATTCATTCACTCAACAAACACAAACACCGAATGTGTCAGGCACTATCCAAGGCCTTTAAAAATAAATGTGTATTCAACTAAGTAGTATGCAGTTAAAAAGACTGTAATAGAGATATCAAGTCTCAATCAACAGACCCCTCTTCCCAGCCTGATGCTAAACCAAATGAGAAATACAACAAAAAGAATAAGGTGTTTAGGGTCAAAAATATCA
This sequence comes from Neofelis nebulosa, assembly GCF_028018385.1. Classification (NCBI taxonomy): domain Eukaryota; kingdom Metazoa; phylum Chordata; class Mammalia; order Carnivora; family Felidae; genus Neofelis; species Neofelis nebulosa. The sequence continues at coordinate 48,494,337 of NC_080795.1, forward strand.
CCTTTGTTAAGCTGATATTGAAAAATCTGGGTTATGTCTGCAGGCAAATCAGCTTCCTAATTCTGAAGCCCCAAACCAGGTAGGCCGGAGGACCAGAACATAACTTGCAGTCCTTATTAGAAACTAGCACCCAAGAAAAAGGAAACAGGAAAAGTCTGGGTTCTACCTTCCAAAATTACCAACCTGGTTTGTCTTGTCTCCCTCCAGCCAGTAAGTGATAGAAGGTTACCAGGAGTGCCTAGGCCGAGGGAACACTCTCCCATGGAAGGAAGCAACTGCAATGAGGAATAAGTATTTTCCCCTGACAAGAGGTATAACAAGAGGAGGGAGAGACTGCCTAGGAGGGTGGGGAAGAATTTGCAATGGGCCCAGGTAATCTAGGACTCGAGGGCCTTGAAGGATTTCACCTGAAGGACAAGCTGTGAAACCAGCTCTGTTAGCTCATACAAGCACCTGGAACAGACCTTGAAACTTGCGAATCAAGGAGAAAATGTCTGATGGCAGATCAGCCAGTGTTTGCCACAGGCAAGGGGACTAGATAAGAGAGATGTCAGTATCTAACTGGTTCTGCCTAAGGGAGAGTCATTCCTTCCCCTGGGAGCCTAGGCTTTCTGGTCCTGGACAAGGACCCTCCCCTCTGTTCCCTAAACCAGTTTCCTAGTTGTTCTGGGCACAGATCAATTACAGTTTCCAGTGTCTCTCATAATTAGGTACATCCATGTGACTAATTTCTGGCCAGTGGAAAGTGAGCACAAGAGGTGAAACATATCCAGGTGTGCCCTGTAGTGTGGGATGCAGTGTCTGCCCCGAAATTCATGTCTACCCAGAACCTCCGATGTGACCAAAAGAAAGACTTTTTCTGTACCTACAGAATACTTCGGACCCCAAACATTGGGGAGGGGAGTTCCCTCATACCAAACAATTCTCCACTTCTCAGTGGACACCAATTGGCTATCCTCCAAGTTAACTCAATTGGGACGCTAACTACCTGGAGTTAGCACAGACCCCACAGGTTAAGGGCTCAATCCTACATGACTGTCCCTACTTCAGACACTAATCTCAAGTCCTATGTTGTCACCTGTACTTCTGACCAATCAGATGTATCTATACATTGGGGGAATCTCACAATCCTCTCCTCAGGTTGAGAATTTGTTAGAACAGCTCACAGAACTCAGGGAAATACTCACTTATATTTACTGGTTTATTATAAAGGATATAATAAAGGATACAGATGAACAGCTAGATGAAGAGGTACAGGGGGCGAAGTCCAGGAGGGTCCCGACTACAGGACCTTCTGCCCCCTTGGAGGGGGAGCACAGTACCTTCCCAGCCCATGGAAAGTCCACCCACCTGGAAACTCTCCAAAGCCCATAGTTGAGGGATTGTTATGGAGGCTCATCACGTAGGCATGATTTATGATTAACTCATCTCCAGCCCCTCTCGGCTCCCTGGAGGATGGGGGTGGGTCTAAAAGTTCCAAGCTTCTAACCATGGCTTGGTCTTTCGGGTGACCAGCCCTCATCCTGAAGCTATCCAGGAGCTCACCAAGAGTCACCTCATTAGAACAAAAGATGCTCCTGTCACCCAGGAAACCCCTAGGGACTTAGGAGCTCTGTCAGGAACTATGGTCAAAGACTGAATATTAGAACAAAAGATGTCCTAGTACCATTTTTTTTTAAAGGAAACATTTTTATTTAATTAATTAATTTATTTAACTTAATTTTTTATTTTTTAAAATTTACATCCAAATTAGTTAGCATATAGTGCACCAATGATTTCAGGAGTAGATTCCTTAGGGCCCCTTACCCAGTTAGCCCATCCCCCCTCCCACCACCCCTCCAGTAACCCTCAGTTTGTTCTCCATAGTTATGAGTCTCTTCTGTTTTGTCCCTCTTCCTGTTTTTATATTGTTTTTGTTTCTCTTCCCTTATGTTCATCTGCTTTGTCTCTTAAAGTCCTCATATGAGTGAAGTCGTATGATTTTGTCTTTCTCTGACTAATTTCACTTAGCGTAATACCCTCCAGTCCCAGCCACGTAGCTGCAAATGGCAAGATTTCATTCTTTTTGATTGCCAAGTAATACTCCATTGTGTGTGTGTGTGTGTGTGTGTGTGTGTATGTGTGTGTGTGTATGTATATATATATATATATATATATATATATATATATATACCACATCTTCTTTACCCATTCATCCGTCGATGGACATTTGGGCTCTTTCCATCCTTTGGCTATTGCCGATAGTGCTGCTATAAACATGGGGGTGCATGTGTCGTTTCGAAACAGCACACCTGTATCCTGTGGATAAATGCCTAGTAGTGCAATGGCTGGGTCCTAGGGTAGTTCTATTTTTAGTTTTTTTGAGGAACCTCCATACTGTTTTCCAGAGTGGTTGCACCAGCTTGCATTCCCATGTCCTAGCATCTTTATGACTCAGATTATAAGGGTTTTAGGAGCTCTGTGTTAGGTACTAAGGGGCAGAGGCCAAATATATATTTCTTTTTATGTCCCTGTGACCTTATTTGGCAGAATGGTCCATAAGATTATCCTGGATTACCGTGGACCTTAAATCCAACAACAAGTGTCCATATAAGACAACAAAGGAGAAGTCACAGAGAGACACATAGGGGAGCAGTTCATGGGAATGGTGGCAGAGAATGGTATAAGCCGAGGAATGCCCAGGATTGCCAGCAGCCACACAAAACTGGGAGGGAGGCATGGAACAGGTTCTCCCTCAGAGCCTCCAGAAGGAATCAACTCTGCTGACACCTTGATTTCGGACGTGTGCTCCCCAGAACTGTGGGAGAATACGTTCTTGATATTTTAAGCCCCTAGGTTGGGGTGGTTTGTTATGGCAGCCCTAGGCAATGAGACAGGCCTTAAACTCCTCCCAATCAGTCTTCCCTGCTCTCCCCCTCTGGCCGGCTGGCATGGGGACAAGCCCCTGATGATCTTGTTGAGGCCGCGGGGGCCACCAGATGGAATGAGCCTGGGTTCCTGCATCACTGTTCTGAAGGAACAGGAATGCCTGTGGGGCAGAAGCCACTTGGGCTTCTGGATTTATCTGTTATCAGCACAGGTCATGATCTCACGGTTCATGAGACTGAATGCCACGTGGGGCTCTGCGCTGACAGCACAAAGCCTGCTTGGGATTCTCTCTCCCTCTCTCTGCCCCTCCCCTGCTCGTGTGTGTACGTTCTCTCTCTCTCTCCCAAATAAATAAACATTTAAAAATTTCAGTGTTTTCCTCCCCACGTAACGTATTTCAGTGTCTCTCTCTTATACACACACACATGTCCCACCAGATCCTAAAAGCAAGACGTTATGTGGGTGGCTAGTTTCCAGTGGACTCCCCTGAGAGCAGGCTGCGTGCAAAGTTCTCCTGCCCAAGAACGAGCCCACGAAGACAGAGGTCACTGAGGGTAAGGATTGGAAGTGCCAGATCCAAAGCCAGAAAAAAGGCTACTTCAGCCATACAGATAACATCACATCACCCTCAATTTGTGCTCCATGAATGTAAGACACCCTTGGACAAGATCCCAGCCAGTGGCGGAGTCAGCCTCGCAGCTACCGTGGAGATTTTAGGCTAGTGAGATTTCCCTGGAACCCAGGGTTTTGTTTCCTGTTTGTTTTCCCCTGTCTCTTTTCCTTTCCTCTCTTCCTTTTCTTGTCTGGCCTGAGAATGTTCTTGGAAGCCTGTGGTCCAGAGAAGTCATGGTGGGTCATTTGTGACGACGATAAACCCCTCACTTCAAGTAGGTGAGTTGAAGGAGAGTCCTGGGTAACTCGGTGGGGTTGACTCAATACCAAACACGTCCAGCTCAAAGCTCTGCCCAGGGAGTGAGATAAACATTGCATCAGACACCGAAGCTGCCCAGAGAAGGTGATGGGTCATGGACAGGTCAGGACAGGACAGGGTTTAGCCAGGGGCTGAGGAGCTTGGGAGAGTGGACACTCAGGAAGGAGAGAAGGTGGCGGGGAGCGCAGAGGCTCCTAGGAACACTTTATGGAAAAGACGGGGCTCAGCACCAGCATGTTAAGAAGGTAAGGTATCCGAGATGCCAAGGGGACACGGACCCACTGGAGAGAAACCCAGAACTGTTCCAATTCCATCCTTCTCAGCTCATGAGGCTTGGGCTCCGGATGCCCATCCTCCTCCTGGAGCCTCCATGCTCCTTTACTCTGACCTGCTGCTTGCTGCTACAGTCCTGGTCCTAAACCTGGTCTGCCTCAGTTGTAATGCTGGGTTCCCCCTTTATCCCCTGAGACCCTCTGGGAGGGACACTTGGCCACTGCCCAGACTGGGCCTTTGGACTGAGCGTCTGTGGGCAATGCCCCACACCTCAGCTTCCCACGCCTCTTGATTGCATCAGGGGATGAGGCTTCAGAGTCTTTTCTCTAGGCGGGGCACAAAGAGAAGGGGATTTTTGATAAGCCCCATTCTCGGAAATAAACACGGAGGACAGAGGTTCAAAGGGCTGCCTGGGACCACCTTGGGAGCAAGAAGGGGGCTCGGGGAGTCAGGAGCTGTAGACAAGGAACCGAGTGTGAATGCCCGTAGACATCACACCCAATACGGCTACAAACCACTCCAGGCCTCTAGGAAGGCAAGAAAGGTCACATTTGATCAATTGGATTCAATCCATTCCAGCTTCAACTTGCCAGCATGGGGAAAAACCCAAAGTCGGTCCCTTCAGAGACTCCCTTCCTCCACTCTACACAAGAAACCTCAGTGCTTCCTTAGTTCAGACAAAAATGTCTTCTATATAACACCTGTGCTAAGTACTGGCCCGTGAACTTGGCAGCTGCTCCTGTGGGGGGCCGCTCCTCTGAACGGTCACCCCTGCCAGGCTTTGCCTCGGGGCTCCAGGGTTTGGGGCCTGTCTTGTCCACCATTCATGACACCTTCACCATCCCAGGGCCAAAATAGCAAATAATCACTTCCTGGGCCTAGGAGTTCCAAATTGGCAACGTGCCAACACAAAAGGTTTATTTTTATATGACTTACATGCCAAAGTTAAAAATCAAAACATTTGATATAAAAATCTAGATTTCCATGGACAGTGATGATGAGTGTGTAACATTGTGAATGTACCTAATGCCACTGAGTTGGATACTTAAAATGGCTGAAATGGTAACACTGTATATTACATATATTTTATCACAATAAAAAAAAAATTCAGATTTCCAGCTTCTTCAAAAAATCAGAGTCTTCTGAAAATTGCTTTTCCACATAGCAACATTGGTACCTCAGCCATCTCTGCTCATTTTCTACATGTCAGACTTGGTTCCTCTACAGAATTCACCGAACCCTTCCTATAGATAGTTGGGTTTGAGACCCTGGACTCTCCCTTCTAAAAGAATCTCAGGGTTGGAGGAAAGTTTCAAGGTGGCCAGTTCCTACCTATACCACCCGCCATAGATGTTATTCTACTCCCCCTATATATTACTTCCTCCCAAGGGAGGGGAGCCTGAACATCAAGAATCCAGGGGTCTAGTATGCTTCTATGAGGATCCCCAGCTGCCCCAGGAGCTCAGATCTTTCCTGATTTGTTAACAGCCATCTGTTTCTCAGTAGTCAATTACATGGGAAGCTTGTCCTGTGAGTCTGTCTTAGAGGACAGCAAAGAAGGAAGGAAGTCAGCAGGGATAGAGGGGATAGGGCAGGCCCAGGAAATGAGAGCAGATGGGGTCCCTGGTTCACAGAGACTGGGAATCCTGAGGAGGAATCCCAGGGTTTAGAACTAGACCCTGTAGGGGTCCAGTTGTGTCCCCACCCCCTGCCCAGTTCATATGTCTGAATCTCTAATACCTGTGAAGGTGACCTTATTTGGAAATAGGGATGTCGTTAAGATGAAGTCATGAGGCCAGGCCCCGATGCAACATGACTGATGTCCTTATATAAGGGGGAAATTTGGACACAGAAACATGCCTCCTGGGAGAACACCATGTGAAACGCCATGCGAAAATGAAGGCAGAGACGGGAGCTGCTTCTACGATCCAAGGAAGGCCAAAGATTGCCAGCGAACCACCAGAAGCTGGGAGAGAGGCATGGAACAGATTCTCCCTCACAGCCGCCGGAAGGAACCACCATGCCAAGGCCTTGATCTCAGACATCTGGCCTCCAGAACTGTGAGACAATCAGTTCCTCTCGCTTAAGCCACCCAGTTTGTGGTACTTTGTTACGGCAGCCCTGGTAAACTAACACAGATTTGATCCAAGTGGTTCCAGGATGGGCCCTTCCCCCTTCCTGCTCGGAAATGGACATCAATAACGAACAAGACTTGTGTATGTGCCGTGGAGAAAAAAGAGACACTTCGAGACGAGAGACAAGCGAAGTAATGTGAGCAGAAATGAGCATTGGCGGGATGCTTTTGCAAAGGCGGGAGTGCAGGTAATTAATTGCTAGCCGACATTTCTCGGGCGCCTCCTGTGTCAAACACGTTACGGAGGCCTGTCCTTAAAACAAATTCATTTGAGGTAAGTATTGATATCCGTCCATGTTACACATGAGAAAAACGTGGTTCAGAGAGTGTAAACAGTATGCCCAAGATTAGGTAAGTGAGAAAACCACAGTTTGAAGCCAAGATCACGATGTTTTCAACTTTTCAAACAGAGGAGGACGGAACTGGTGCCTCAAGGCTCCCTCTGATCTTCCACTTGGCCTGGGATCACTTGGGCACTGAGCCTGGGGCCGGGCTGAACTAGGACAAGCTTGACATGAAGTAGCTCCTCCCTGTTATCCCCAACCCAGACGCGGCCACTGGGCAGACTCAGCGTTGAGCCAGCCGAGCCAGAACAGAGGAACCAGCACTGGGGCCAAGTTCTTGTTCCAAGTCTCTCCCACAGTGAGTAGTGGCTACTACTGAGGCCACCCAGGGCGCCTGCACACTGGCCAAGAGATGCAGGGTGGTTTGAGTACAGCCACGCTCACTCCTGCTGAAAAGGATTTACTTCGCAGCTGCCAATGAAAGCCTGAAAACAAAACCGAACAATCCCTAAAACATTCAGATTCAGAAAAAAAAGGTTAAACACCTCTTCACCCAAGCACCAGGCCCGGGGAGAAGAAGCCGGCCTGTAGTGCCAGCTTTAGCTCAAAGTAGGGGACAATCAGGGAGCCGGCTGTCTTGTCTAACCTGAATCTTCAGGATTGAAGAGCCTAGAAAGTCCTCCCTTAGTCCAAATGCTTATAAAGTCCTCAGTTAGAAACCCTCCCCCTTTTTATTTCCCCTGAGGGCAGAGATCGCAAATGGATCAACCTTGTACCTGACAGGATGCCAGTGGCTGGGGCATTTGAAAGGTAGAAAATCATCAACTCATCAACACTTCAAGGTTGTGCTCACTAGGTGCCAGGCATTCCTAGGGCTTTATAGATGCAGATTCATTTCATGTCATACTTAATCCTAGCTTGCCCTAAGTCACATAGTCACTAAAAGGTAGAGCTGGGATTTACAAGTCAACAGTCCAGACCTCATGCTCTGGGCCACCGTGATACTCTGCCTTCTTAAAATATTTAGGGAAGAAGATCAGCATTTTACCCACTTAGCGTTTGTGATATCCTCACCATCAAAACCAGGCACGAGGCAGCAATGGTCAGCCCAATACTCTTTCTCCCCTACTCTTCAGCACTGCAAAGTGCAAAATGCTGGGAGAGACCTGCTCACCCTTCTCTGTCACCTTCCGAGCTCCTCGGAGGATTCCACTCCCCAGCTTTCCTCCCTACACACAAGATACTTCAGGTGAAGGGAGTAGATTGTCCCCGTTGAATACTTGTGAGTCTCAAAACCAAGGCATTAATTCCAGGATGCCTTGTGTGTGATCCAAGATGGCACCATTGCACTATCTAAACAATGGTTTCTAACCTTTGCTTTGTCTCCACCAACTCAAGCAGGGCACTGGTAGTGTGGAGGGGGATGGTGTGACTGCTGGTGCTTTTCTCTCTAGGTAGATGTGACCAAACACCTTGTAGAAGCGCTTCCTTGTTCAGGATCAAAAATAGGATATGGCCCCATTTAGTTATGCAAATATAAGGCACCCAATGTCATGGGGGAAGTGTAACAGGTCTTTTCTTTTTTTTTTTTCCTTTAAAGTCATACATGTCAGGGGCGCCTTGGTGGCTCAGTCAGTTGAGTGTCCAATTTCAGCTCAGGTCATGATCTCACAGTTCATGAGTTTGAGCCACGTGTCGCTGTCTGTGCTGACAGCTCAGATCCTGGAGCTTGCTTCGGTGTCTCCCTCTCTCTCTGCCCCTCCCCCACTCATGTGCACATGCTCTCTCTCTCTCCCTCAAAAATAAGTAAACATTAAAAAAATTAAAAAATAATTTAAAGTCATACCCCTCAATACCACATGATATGTTGAAATGATCCCTGGAGGGAGGAGAATAAATTCATTTGGAGCAAAGTAACCTCATGGGACAAAAGGGCTTGTATCAGTCAGTACACCTTTCCAAGTAAAGGCTATAAGTTGGCAACCAACGATCCCCCAAATCACATCTTAAAACTACAAAAGTTTCGTTCTCGCTCCTTACCAAACTCATTCCAGAGCTAAGGTTGACTAGCTGGAATTTTGCTGGTCACCATAATAGAGGGAAAGACAGCTCTGGAGGGCCTAACACCAGCAGTTACATACTCTGGTCCAGAAGTGACACATATCATTTCTGTGACCAGACCAGAATGCATGACCTCGCCCAGCCACCAGGGAGAAGTGTAACGCTAACATGTGTCTGAAGTGCAGAGAGAGCCTGAACTATTTGATGAACTCACTATTAAGACCCCTACAGGGATGGGGACCCAGGCTCCCTTTCTGTTTGAAGATCACTGTTCTTAGAACCACACTGACACAGAACAGAATGGATGTGATAAATGGAATTGGAAGGTAACACGGCTGGGTTATGTCTCCAGCCTGCAAGGCTGACTACAGCCTTGGCCGAATTTCCCTAGTTGAACTAAATGGAAATTTGGGAAGAGAATATTTAATCTCATGGACAAAATAAAATTGAACAAATCCAAACATGGGTATCAAAAGACCACCATTATACCTATTCTGTTCACGATATTGTTGGGATCAGGCAGAAGATGCTGTATCCGCTTTATGTCTGAGGCAGAACAAGCTTATCTTTAGAGATAATTAAGAGAAAAAAGGGGATTGTCAAATTACATTGCAAATAAAGTTTGTAAGTATGTAATGAAGGAAAGCTTTGTCGAGGATAAAGATTATTTCATGACTAAGAAATACCTGGGTGCATAATAGAATAATATGTCTCCCTTATGGCTAGGAATTACACACTGGACTGGGCATGATGTCACTGTGTGACACGCGGTAGGGAGTCGAGGGTACTTAGTTCTCATGGGAAATTTACCAGATACTAAAAATAGGAACTTAAGACCAGTTCACTGCTCTCTGTGTATTAAGATGGGGCAGTATAGACTGATGTAGGTTGCCCAATGAGTCACATTGTGTTGTCTTAAAATTCCAGGACCTCAGAATGTGACCATGGTTGGAAATAGGGTCTTTAAAGAGTTAACAAGGTAAAATGAGGTCATTGGAGTGGGCCCTAATCCAATATGACTGGTGTCCTTAAAAACAGAGGCGATTAGGACACAGGCAGATACAGAAGGAACACCACGGGGAGACACAGACAAGACAGCCGTCGATCAGCCGAGGAGAGAGGCCTCAGAAGAAACCAACCTTGCTGAGACTTGATCTCAGACTTCTAGCCTCGAACTGTGAACATTTTTGTGAACATTTGGAACTTGACCTTCCCTCGGAACAGGGACCACGCCATCACAATTTCTAACTAACGTTAGAAACTTTGGAGCCTGTTCTGTTTTCACAATTGGTCTGAGTTGTGACAATTGCAGTACCGCTGCTTGTACTGGGGCAGCTCCCTTAGCATTTGTTTGCTTGTTTTGTTCACAGCTTTCCCGCCTAATTCTCTCTTGGGAAGCAGGTCAGATAAGTATCAGAATCCCCATTTTAGGGCTAACAGAGCTAACAGAGCCATGAAATGCATTGCTGAGCTCATAATTACAGTCAGTTCAGAGCTCATAGCCCTACACAGGCTCCATGACCCCAGGAGATGTTTCCTGTTACAGGACCACACTGCTTTACTTTGAACAGTGGTAATAAACACTTGATGCTTGTATTTATTTTTTCAGTGAGACTGTGCAAACTAAACGGCTGCCTTTTTAAACTATGGTCAAGGTTTGGATAATTGAATTTAATCAGAGGATCCAATCTCATCTACCGACACCTACCAGTGATCATCCCTTCATCACTTCGGTTTATTCCTAACTTCTCTCTTTCTCCCCAGAACCTCACACGGCTTTTTCCAAACCTAGGCTGTGCCTCCACTGACCAGTAGCTACGCTTAGAATGAAAATCAAATTATCCTAAGAAAATCAAACGATGATCAGGTATCATCTTATATTTGGGGGTATTTCCACCCTTTTCACATCCCACTTCCACACTGGTCAATCAAGATCAAACTGGGATTATTGGCATCCATGGGGAAGAAAGCCACAAATTTCTAAGTCTCTGTCAAGATTAGGATGCCAGCCGGTGGGGGAAGCTTAAAATAACAGACCTCATTTATGTGGCCCCATTTGGTTTTATTCCTTCCGCTGGAACAACAAGCCGAAGATGAGAGATTTCAGAAGGTGCCTGTCAATAGAAGGAGGTCACGTTACCTGGGAAGACCTGGCAGAGGTGTGACCTGATCAGTTTCTGGGAGGAAAGATGTTTTTATCACTCCTGCTGACCCTGGGGCTCCAACTCCTAGAGGTCTGTATAGCATTTTTAGCCATTGCTGGATAGAACATCTGATGTTGGGCGTCTATCATAACTAAGCCCAGATACGGAGAATTCACACAAGCAGGGGTCATTACAAGGGGAACAAAGGAAGCTCCATTAACTGACTGACTCCATAAAGGTAGTTAAGTTCAGATACTGGGTGCTTCTATGGTAACTCTGTCCAAGTTTGTACTTTATAATCAAATGACAATTGTCCATGCTTTAGCTATGCTCAGCAAATAGCCATGGCTTTCCACTTTGTGCTTTCCTTCCCATTAGACTGGTCTAATTGTAATGACAGTTACTGCAAATGGGTCACCCAAATAATTAGACACATCGAGAGAAGTATGGAAACCCTGGATATCAAAATTCTCTAATCTCCCTAGCTTTGAGTGGCTTTCCTTTCCCAGAATAGGTGGCCACCTTACATGGGAATTTTAATCCATTTACTGCCGTATATATGTTCCCACACATGGGTGCTATACAGTGCCAGGAAATGTAAAATGCATTATATTTTCCAAGAGCTTTTGTATACAGAGCCTTGTTTGAGCTTGCCAGTAGCTCTATGAGTGTGTTCAGCCCTGTTCTTAAAAGCAGATGCTGAGATGCAGAACGATGAAAGCAATCTTCCCAAGGAATAAACTAGTTATCAGTTCAACCACAACCAGAATTCAGGTGTGATGGTTAATTTTGTGTGTCAACTTCATGCAGCCACAGAGTGTCCAGATATTTGCTCAAACATTCTGGTTGTCTCTGGGAGGGTGTTTCCGTATGAGATGAACATTTGAATAGATAGACTGAGTAAAGCAGACTGCCTTCCCCAATGTGGGTGGGTCTCCTCCAATGAGCTGAAGGCCAGACTACAACAAAAAGGCTGAGTTAGGGGAAATACCTGCAATCTGACTGTCTTCAAGTTGGGACTTCAGTTTTTTCCTGTCTTCTGACTGTGACTGAAATTTCAGCTCTTTTTGAGTCTTGGGCCTGCCCCCATTTGGACTGGAACCATATTATTGGCTCTCCTGGGTCCCCAGCTTGACCACCGCAGATCTTGGGACTTGCCAGCCTCCATAATCACATGAAGCAATTCCTCGTAATTAATCTCTTGATATGAATCCTACTGATTCTCTTTCTCTGGAGAACCCTAATATACCAGGTCTTTCAATTTGATCAGTGCTCTTTCCCTATACCTTCTCTAGAGCACAGCTACCTGTGTAGAAAATTAGAGGTATTTCTATTTGAGAACCAACTCTAAGCCATTTCTCAAACTGTTGTTAAGTTGGTCAGAAAAATGCCAGAACTGGATTAAGACAGACACACACACACACACACACACACACACACACAATCAGTGGGACATCTCTAGAGACAAGGCTTCCCTTAAGGTGTCCCTGGATTTCATTTCCTCCAAAGAGAAAGAACAGGTTAAGAGCTGAGCCATTACAGGCTGAGGAATTAGACTCACTGAGAGGGACTTGGTGAGCCTTGTATATGTCCGTCTTGATCAGATTTCTTCCCTGCCCAGTTAAAAATGCAATGAAAAGAACCTAAATTCCAGTGGCGCTTTGAGAGCTTTGAAGGCGTAGTGAGAGTGCTTCTAGCACTAGCAGAGGTTGATGGGAATAAGAAAAAGGCAGTCTTCAGCTCTTCATTGCCTTCGTCTGTACCCTGCATGTCTTGCAACAGCTCCCTAATTGTTCTCTCCCTAAGCTGCACAGACCTCTCAGTTTTCAGTCTGACAAAATTTAGTGAGCCCCTGCAGTGCGTCAGACACTGGTGACAGAGCAGTGAGCGAGATTCATGGAGTCCTTGTCTTCATGGAGTTTTATAGTGAAAGGGAAAAAGATATTAAGCAATTTTGGCAAAGTGTAATTATTAAAGCAGAAATGTCAAAGCGAAAGGGCAGGAAAATATTTCCAGCAGGAGAAATCATGTGTATGAAGGCTCAGAACTTGGACATGGTGTAGAGAATAAGGTGGAAAGTGGTGTGAGAGGTTGTTAGAAGCGTAACCGTGTGGGGCCTTCCAGCTCTGCTCTGTGCCTTCAGCAGCCATCAGCCACATATAGTTACGGAGCACTTGAAATGTGCTTAGTTCCAACTGAGATATGCTGTAGACATTTAATTCATACTGGATTTTGAAGTGTGGTGCAGAAAAAGATAGTATCTCATTAACAATTTTATATTGATTATATGTCGAAATGATCAACTTTGTGGACGTATCGGGTCAAATAAAAATATGAAAATTAATTAAAATTTTTTTCTGATGTGGCTACTAGAAAATCTCAAATTACATACGTGGCTCACATTATATCGCTATTGGTCAGCACTGTTCTGGACCATGTTAAGAAACCTGGACTTGATCCTAAGAGCACTGGGAAGGTTGTGAAATGTCTTAAATGAGGAGGTGACATGGTCAGGTTTGCATTTTCAAAAGACTGGTTGAGGGGGCTGGATGGTGGGAGACAAGATGAGACCCATTAGGGATAGCTGTGGTTGTTCAAGTGAGAGAGGGTGGTAGCCATGAGGACAGAGAAGACTTCCAAAAAGTGAGATGACTAACACCAAACAGCTCTCATTCCGATGAAACATGAACATGATAAGTTGAACCCAGATAAAATTTCCATCTTTGTCCATCAAAAATGGTTGAATAGTGAGAGACCTAACAAGGGTCAAAGTTGGAACATAAAGAATGACATAAATATCCCTAATTCCACAGTGACATAAATAAATGAATACATAAATGGGGGGGAAGCCACAACTCTTTTCCCCAGAATTCCAATTAATAATGAAGAAAATATGAAATTGCTATTAGCATATCACAGTAATAACTGCCGTATGCAAGATCTATGTAAGCATACTGAGTGGGCAAAAGTTTAAGCAGAAACAGGTTATCCATCTTAAAGTATATCTCCCCAAATAGTTAATAATTATAAGGAGAAAAATAATTTACATCGGAAAATTCTAGCAGACATCACTAGCTAAGTGATCAAGCTTAGCATCACCAGTAATACAGACATCATGTATTTCCTATGATGCAGTGAAGACATTATCACTCTGTGGTATCTTCCCAATTAACACATAACCGCATCTAGTCATGAAAAAACATCAGACAAACCCAAAGTGAGGGTCATTCTACAAAATAACCAAGAAGGACTATTCAAAGAGATGAGAGAAGACAAAATGAGTGAGCATAGATTGGAAAAAATTGGATATGACAAGTAAATGTTTGAGATCCTGGATTAGGTTCTCTGATAGGAAAAAAAAAAAAAAAAAAACATTGGTAGAAAGAAAAAAAAAAAAAAAGACACTGGTAGAAACACTAGTGAAACCCAAACAGGTTCTAAACTTTCGTAAGTATTGTAGCAAGGTTAATGTCTTACTTTTGGGCTCCTGGGTGGCTCAGTTGAGCATCTGACTCTTGATTTTGGCTCGGGTCATGATCTCACGGTTTGTGAGTTCAAAGCCCCACGTAGGGCTCTGCGCTGACAGGCACGGAGTCTGCTTGGGATTGTTCCCGCTCTCTCGGCCCCTCCCCAGCTTGTTCGCTCGCGCTCTCTCTCAAAATAAACATACATTAAGCAAATTTTAATTTCTTGGTTTTGATAAATGTTCTATGGCTATGTTACCAGCAGAAGCTGGATGAAAGGTAAATGGGAACTCTATTTTTGCAACTCTGAGTCTAAAATTATCTAAAAAGAATGAACTATTAAAATAGCCTGAATATCAGTAATTTCATACAGTCCAACTTATACGGAAGTCAGACAAGAAGCAGCCAAAACTACTGCTAAAGCTACACTAATACCGTAATTATCATTACATGCTGCAAATGTTCTTGTCTGGGGGCAACTTTTGCACCAACATCAGTTTGCGCGAACGTTCAACTCAAATTCATTACTCTGTTCAAATGATTTGATTTACAAAATTTTCGAGTTAAAGTCTGATGCCAGCTAGGACTGGGAAGAACACAGCCACGGGTGGCACATTTCCACTGGCCACGTCATCACAAGGGTGTGGGCACTAGGGCAGCTACCTTCCTCTACTCCCACTTCTGGAGACCTACCACCATGAGGAAACCATTAGGATGGTCCAGGTCCCAGCATTGAGACTGCAGAACAATACCCTCCCCAACGGCTGTGCTGTACTTACACGGTGTTAAGTTTCCAAGAAATAAGTCGTAACAGGTGCACAGATGACCCGAGATGCTTGTCTTATAACTGGTGCCAAGTGAGCACATTGCCCCTTACCATGCGTGTTCAACAGCGAGCCAGACTTTAGGTCAATGGCTAAGTTGGATACTGTGGACAATGTTCTCTCATGACAAGGGGATTTCAGAGCCAACTAAAATAGCAACCTCCAAAATTACACTCAATACACCCAACTAGCATTTACAGCTCCTAATTCCACTGACAAGTGACTAGCAAGTGTTTCTCCTGCCAGGTGTATTACCTTTCATGCAGTGTAAGTATCAGCATGTTTATTGCATTTAAGGTTTCACTTAATGGCCTAAGCTAATCTAACTTCCAGAGGTAATTCACTCTCCATTTAACAGGTCAGGATTCTTTTCATTTGCCACAGCAGTCCTATTGCTTGTAGTCATTCATCGTGGTATGCCCCTTAATTTAATGCTACTTAAGGTTTTGCTGAGAGCCAGAGCTATATCTCAATCCCAAATCATCAAAATGTACAAGAATGTTTCAAGATTAAAATGTGTTGGTTTCTTGAACTGGGCAGGCTTGTTAAGTTATCTCAGTGAATATATGGATACCAGTCCTCACTTCGTATACTAATTTGATTCACAGTAGAGATACACCCCTGCAGTTCTAAATTTGAATGAAGCTCTTAGAAAAATGCAGACACTAAGTCTTTGGATACACTCATAAGTGATCAATGTCATGTTTAGAGTGAGAATGGTTTTCAACAAATGCCATCAACCAAGTAAATATACCAAAGGAAATTTTTATTGTAAACAAGATATAAAGTACAACAAAAGAAATATTGTGCAAATTGTAAATCACAAAGTTTTTTTTATTATTAAAAGAAAATTCCTGTTTTCCAAGGGTCCAAGTTTTGATGTCAGAAATCAATACCCAATAGAGAAAAATGTTAAATGGAAAGATATAGTGCCATTTTTCACTGTAGATTTTAAACAGTTTACTTTTGTTTTACCACTGTATATATCATCCACTATATAACAGAATATAACAGAAATACTGTTAACAAAAGTGAATGTTTTAACAACTTCTATTCACCTAATTCCACTTCCCTCCCCCCCAAAAAAACTCCTATAAATTAACAGGACAACACTTGCCCATGTGAATAATGGTCACTAACTTTCTAATTCAATAAAGCACACATTATATCCTCATAATATAAGGGTACTTTACTGATGACATAAGTCATCTTTTTCAAGGAGTTATCTAAAATTCTTGGTATCCCTTCTTTACAATATATATTTTTATCTTCCACTTTTTTTTCTAAACAAAGTGCAATGTATCTTAGAGTCTACAGAAAACACATTGGTATACAATTTTCAAATCTACACAAGAAACTGCAGGCAAACTAAAGCTCAAAGCATAATAAAATGCCTAGATATAGTCATCTGTTAAACTTTCAAAACAAAAATGCAAAAAAATTATAGCTATACTTCAAAGCAATTAAATTACTGAGGATTCCAAATCTTTGGGCCCTCTTTAGCAATATACAAGCTGCTTAATTCCAAATTCCAAATGGTAGCAAGTATAAAAATGCTAGTTCTAGATCATATTTAACAACTACATCCACGAAATTGACTGGAAAGACTAGGAATTTAAGTAAACAAGGTAACTAGGAAAAGATGCCAAAGTTTGTAATACAAATCAATTTTCCATCTCCATCTCCGTACCATAATGTTTATTTCCAGTCTCTATTCTTGAAACCAGTGCTTTAGAAGAATCACATTGAAAAGTTGGTCTCAAGTACAAACGGTGAAAACGAAGTAATAAATTGTGCACACAAATTCAAAATCTGTGCTACCTGTGTTGACCTCATCTGAAACCTTCAAAAAATATTTAAAGGAATAAAGGCTTTCTCATCTCTCTTATGTGATAAGAAATGAATCCTGCCACTCTGTGACCTGCTTGTGGCTGCAGCACTTCTTGTCCTCCAGCCCAGGGCTGAGGCTTCTCCTCAGGCTGTGGGGCTTCTGCGTTCCGCCGCACCGGAGGGCCACAGACTTGCAGTGGAAGCATTTTTACATCACCGCTGGCTCCTGGCTGTGACCAAAGTTACTTCGGATTCTCACCTTCTGAGCGGTCACTGCGTGGGGGCAGGGGTTGGAGGTAAGGCCATGTCATTTAACTTGCTCACTTCCATCTGCCAGTTTGGTAGCTTCTTGGCGGACAGATGGCGCCGGGCATGCTTGGTCAAATGGTCGCTCCTCATGAACCGTCGGTCACACATGGGACAAGCAAATTTCTTCTCACCTGTGTGGGTTCGCCGGTGTCTGGACAGTTCATCAGAACGGGCAAACCTCCTTTCACAACCTTTCCAGCTACAGCTAAAAGGCTTTTCTCCTGAGACAAAGAAATTCAGATCATCGTCACTATGCATTCATCAAGTCACTATAAATTGCAGATCTAATTATATCCAAAGACATACATTTTAAAATATCTTAAGAGATGCTCTTTAAAAATAAAAGCTACTAAATGAATCAACTGTTAACTGAATGCTACATATATTTCCAACTTTCACTCAATCACATTTATAGGAATCTTCCCTTTATAAATGCCAAACACAAAAAGGTTTTCTGACTTCAACTATGGTACAACGGCTTTAGAGATACTTTATTAAAATAACTACTCAGACACATAAAGAATCATCGTTTGAGAAATTAAAACAAACACCTTGATGAAATCTTTGAGAAACCTGTAAATATCCCCCACTGAACTGGCTAATAAGGCAAGTTCTTCTTTAACATGCCTGGCTTGTACCTGTGATCATGGCCAAAAAACATTCAACTAAATCTCAAGGACACGAATAAGAAATGGTTGGTACCTGTGTGTGTTCTCATGTGGGCCTTCAGATGAGAGCTCTTAAAGTACGTCTTGCCACATCCTGGGTGGCTACAGATGTGACTTCGTATCCTGGATGAGTCAATCTGAGGAGTGACTTTTGCTGTGGAAGGGGAAAACCCTGGAGCGGGGGCGATGGGAGAGAGTCTGGTGCCATTTGGGCTCACCACCGGAGGCTTTGGGTTCTGAACAACAGGCTGGGGAACGACAAACATGACAGCGCCTTTGGGCACCTGAGTGCCCATGAACACGACAGGTGGGCACACAGCTGGTGGCTGACTGGGTGGAGTGCTAGGAACAACTGTTGTCACAACAGGGTTGTTTGCAGGGAGGGGAACCATCTGACAGATGACCGGCATAGGTGGCACTCCCCCTGTTGACACTGCAGGTGGGGAGACCAGCACCGACTTCTGCTGTGGGGACACAGGGGCGGGCTGAGGTCTACAGATGACTGTCTCTGAGGAAGGCACAGAAAAGTCATAAAGTGCAGGACTTGCTTTCTCATTAACATCTGCCGCCGTGTTTCTCTCACGTTTGGATCTGTTTGGTGACACAGCTGCACAGGGTATGTTTTTTCTTGCAGCCTCAACGTTCAGGTGGGTTCTTCTTCGAAAAGAATTGTCCTGATAGTTGAGGATGCTGGCTGCTTTCACTGGGCAAGATCTGTGGTTACACAGCTGGGCATCAGCTGTATGACGGATCACACTTGTTGCCTGAGCCTTGGGGAGTTTGGGGGCAGGTGCCGGGCTCTTCTCTTCCTCTTTGAAAGGTGCAGCAATGTGAGGCTTGGCAGGATCTGAGAATGATTTGAAGTGTCCGGTAGATGGCGCTGATGCCATCAAATTTGACACTTGAGAGGGTTCAAAGTCAGAAGGGCTGTAAGGTGGAGTCAAACACTAGAAAAGAAATACACAGAAATCGGCATGAGAAATTAAGTTCGTTATGTAAATTATAAAAAATTAGACCATCTACAGTCCCATATTAAAAACAATGAAACTTACAAATGCTGGGATCGTATGAAAGTCAGGTGTACTCGGGAGTAGATTCTCTTCCTCCGACATATCGGATACTGGAGTAACAGGTCTGTTTTCAGTGTATTTCTTAAAATCAGACTTCCAACTGCAGCTCATTGACATAAGTGCTTCTACAGCTTCAAAATCACTCTTTTCTGCGGTTTTGTTCCAGGAATACACACTCTCTTTCGATCTTTCAGAAATCATTTCCATCCTTTCTTCCTTTAAGAACAAAAGATCAAATGCTTATAACCATATTTTTGTCATCCAAATAACACGCAAAGGAACTTACAATTTTTCCTTTACAGTTGCACAAATTTCCAAGTTTGTGAAATAATTTTTTCTCTCACCCCTACTAAAGATAAAATTTTCCTCATTCTTTCTCTAATACTTAGGGTTGAACACTGATACCCCTGCAAGGTAGAAGAGAAGCATATTACCATTAAAGAGACCAAGGCCAAAGATAACAATGCATGTATGATCCAAAAAAGAGAACTTGATTTAGAAATATTATATTCTTCCCAAAACAGCCATCTGCAACTGAGATCAAATGAAATAACTAAGGGAAGGTTATGCAAAAGTTTTTTCAATACTGCAGGTGAGGTATGAAGACTTTTGAGGTACCAATTCCCCACAACTGGTAGTGGGGAAAAGGCAAAGTGTAGTGGACAGAACTCGGGTCTGTCGATATGGGTCTGATCTTTTCAAAGTCACTTGGCACGTTAGGATAATATCAACAGGATAGAAATCTTCAGTGTCTTTTTAAAATTACTACATCAGGTTATTTTAAAGGTAAAATACCTTTCATAGCTTGATTATCTATGGTAGAGAGGGATAAAGTGAAATATGTGGAAAAATCCCAAAGCCATATTTAGGCTTCAAGTTCTTCATATTTGTGTTCCCTTTCACTAGATTTAAACAATGGCTTGCCATGCATAGCTATGACCAGCTAATGCGATACTAAAAAATGGACAATCAAAATGTAATCTTCCACCCAGAATTTGCAAAAACTGCCTGGTGAGTCTGCGATAGTCCAAACATTTTTTAAATTTTTAAAAATAACTGCCAGATGACAAGAATGATAGTGCATGCTTGCCATTCGTACAGCTCCCTCTATCAAGTGTTTAATGTTTCATATTAAAGTTCCTTAAACTGCACTTAAAAAAAAAATGGCACTACCCACCACCTTTCATTTTCCATTAATGTGATGCCATTCTTTTGGTTGAAGTAGAAATTGTGTAAAAATACCGAAAAGCATTCTTTACAAAGTACTACTCTCGACGCTAGTTTTAAAAAATACATAAACCCTTCGTGTTGATAACCTTTGAAAAGGAGCCACTGCTCTGGAGATTTCACCAACAACGCTATTGCATAATCGCGCGCCCCTTTATGTAAGCTGCAACGGACAGCGCACGTTTGTCTAAAAGCCTCAAGACGCCAATGCAAAGAAAAGAAAAAGGAGAAAAGGCAGGCAAGCAAGGAAGGGGAGCTTGAGCTGGGAAGGGCAGGAAGAGAAGCGGGGAGGGGAGGAAAGGGAGTGGGGCGCAAGGCAGGAAAGGGAAGAGCGGGTGGAGGCGCGGGCGGGGGAGGCAGACGAAGGGCGGGGGCGGACGGCGGGGGAGATCCTCGCTGGCGGGGACAGACGGATGGGGCCGCCCTAACCTCAATGAGGCTCGCGGGTGAGTCACTGGGAACATTCCTCGCCGCTCGCACGTCCCCGCGCCCCTGCCCCCGCCATTGGCCAGCCTGCCCGGCGGCCCAGGCCCGGATTGGCTGGGCCGCGAAGGGCGGGGGGCGCGGGGGAGGTGGGGGCGAGGCATGTGAACAAAGCGTGATCGGCGGCTGCTCCGGGCGGCGCAGGAAACGTGAACTGGGAATTGCCGCGCCGTCACCTTTCACCTACTTCCTGAGCCCGCGGGCCCCCGCCCTCGCGCCGGCCCGGGGGAGGGGCCGCGGGCGCCGCCGCCAACCGCCCGGCAGTGCGCGCCCCAGCCCGCGGGGAGGGGCGGGGCCGCGGGCGCCGGCTCCGGGAGTGCCCGCCCCTCCCCGCTCCCGGAGAGCCGCCGTTCCCTTAGGAACCGACAGCAGGGCTGGGCCTCTCTGCCGCCCCTGGCGGAGGCCGGGGCTGGGTCACTCGGGGACGAGAAGCTCCTTGGGCGCACCCGCTCCCGGCCCACCCCCGGCCTCCGCCTCAGCTGCCGGAGGAGGAGCCGTGTCCCCGCGGAAACCCAGCCCCCTCCCTCCTCCCGGCCGCAGCCCCCGGGGATCCGGCCGAGCCCTCGGCGCTTCCCGCCCACGCCGCCCACGGGACCTCAGACCACCCCGTCTTTCCCGCAGACGCGGCGCCCCCTCCCCGCGGTTTCCGGCAGCTCCGGCCTCCGCCCCCCGAGTCTCCACAGGTTCCCAGACGTGCAGCCCCCACGGGCTCCGGCTCCAGACGCACGGCCCGCGGCTCCCGCCTCGACACGCGGCCCCCGCGTCTCGCGGCCCCGACTCCCCCCGCCCACGTCCCCCGCCCCACGGCAGGCTCCCGCTTTCCACCCTCGCATCCCCAAGGCGGCTCCCTACCCCCCTTCCAGGGGGCCCTCAATAGGTGGCCACTTGCTCCCGCCAGGGATGGGGAGTCCCCTGCCGGCGCCTCGTCTCCCCTCGGCGGCCCGGGGCCCACGTGCCATTCCCCCGCGCCCACGCCGGGCGCCCCCTCCCCCAGCACCCGGCTGTCTGCTGAGCAGCCCCCGTCCTGCAAGGCTCGGCTCAGACCCCTGAGAGGGGCAGCCCCCTCGCCTCGCCAGTGGACACCCCGCCCCTCAAATGCTCGCCAGAAGCCCCCTCCCGCCCTGGGTCGCATTCCTGATCCAGACGGCGGCATCTCTCTCGGGTGCCAGGTGCAGGGTAGACCCCTTGTCCCCCCCTCCCCTCTACACCTTCCCCAGTCCTCGCTGCCAGGGCAGCAGCCCTCTCCTCACTCTTCGCGCTCCTCCAGCCATCCTCCCCCTCGCCCACCTCAAGTCTCCCTGCGGAGCTGCCCCTTCCCCTCCTCATTATACACCTCTCCCTTCGTCTCTAGAGCCCCGTTCGCCTCTCCTGACCCACTCCGCGACACACACGCTCTCACCAATGCCCAGTTTGCAGGAAGAAAGCCCCTTTTTCCTCCACGACCCCGCTGCACCCCGGTCTTCGGGCGCCGCTGATGTCAAGGGCTCGGGGTTGGCGCCCCGGCTGGCCCCTGAGACGCAGCAAGGAGAGGAAGGACAGGGGCATCCCCAGGTGACTTACCGAAGCCTGCTGGAGAGAAGCGCCGAAGTTGAGCATGGTTGGCTGCCTGGCTGCCGGCGGCGAGCTGACTGGCTGCTACGCTGCTACGCTGCTTGGCCACAGACGGGCGCCCGGAGACACTCGACGTCGCTCCCGCCGCCGCCGCGCTCCGCGCAGTCTGCCCCCTCCCCATTCAGGTAGCCTCTCCGCCTGCCCCGCGCCGCGGGCGGGGGCGGGGGCGGAGCCTGAGGACGGCCAATCAGCGGCAAAGGTGTGTGAGGCGCCGGCCAATGGGCTCCCGGGGCCACGCGTGATCAGCGGCTGCCCGGCAGCGTGAAGCTTGTGTCAGTGGAGCGTGTACACAATCCCCGGCAGCGTGTTCCCTCGGCCCGGCCCGAGGGAACTCCCGCCGCCACCTGACTCAGTGACACCCTCTCATCCCTCGCCCACCCCCCCAACAGCGGTCCTCGGCCCCGGCCTAGGGGGCGGTGCCGCGGGCGGGGGCCTAACCCGGAGGCGCGGCAGCGGCGCGCCCAGGCACTGCGGAGGGCCGGCCCCACGTGGGAGGTGGGGAGGGATGCCCGCTCCGCCCCGTCCCCTCTGCTCGGGGCCCCATCTCGGCCCGCCACGGGGTGGGCGGGACGCCGGGCAGCCGGGCGGGGGAGGCAGCGGCTGCTAGCCAAGGGGCCCGAGCCAAGAGATTTGCATTTGGAAGCGCCGTCCTTAGGCGTCTGGCAAGAAAGCAGAGCCCGCTGACCGACTGAGCTGCATTTCTCGAGCATTTACTGGGTTTTGCCTCGCTGAGCCGTGGGGAGCACCGAAGCGGGGAGGGGTGAGGAGGGAGGGGAACCCGGCCGCAGAGCCGACACCTGCTCCTGCGCCCCCCGCCCACGCCCCCCGCCGCCGGCGCGGGCTCGCCCTCCCCATCTGCGTCGCTGGCAGCAGTACCCGCCCCGTCCGCCCCGCCCATCCTTCCTCCAGGCAGCTGGGAGAATGGTGTGGGGACTGCAGGAAGCCCTGAGGACTGGACCAATGGGGTGATGAGGGGCTGTAGACCCGAGTTTTTATCCTTCTCCGGAGCCGACGCTCGGTTGGAGAATCGAGTTTTGAGCTCGTTGTAAAGTTTAAATTGCAGTCTACAAGCTGTTTCAAAGGTAGACCCCACCACCCCGGGCCAAGGCCTCCGGAAACGCCCTGCCGGGAAACGGCTTGTGGGGAGGGGTCTCCTAGGGTCACCCAGCGCAGGTCGGAGCACGCCTCGGGGCGGGGTTGCTGCGGGGAAGCCCGCCTAGTCAAAGACACACCCGCCCCTCCAAAGCGCCCCCGGCCCTCCTCTCTCCGACTACCCCACCTCCGACCCCCAGGGCTCCGAGGCGGGCTGAGGCCTCCAGATGGGGAGCCCGTGACTTTGCTTTCGTTCCCAGTTTGCCCTCTTTTGGCCGTTTGGTCCCGTTCACAGCAGCTGTTGTTGGAGAGTTGGGCAGTGATAACCCGGCTTAAAGCAAACCAAAGATTTTATCTCCTTTGGACGGGCTGAACACGTGGCAAAAATCACGGCCCCTACCTCAAGCTGTCTCACCTCTCCGTGTAACTGAAAGGCTAATTTAAGTGTCCTTCCTTTCCCAATAACCACAGAATGAGCATAGAAGGGAATTAATTATTTTAGAAACTGTTAAATCCATGAACATCTTCTAGTGGTTCCTTCTGGTATATCTAAGATCCAGGGTAGCCAACAACAGTAGTAATAATACAGTTGACAAGGGCCAGGGGTTGAATGGCCTCTTGTCACTGCCCCTCCTTAATCAGCTGGAGAGGGGCCAGCTCAGCAGCCCAGGCAGCTCTTCCTATCTCCCTTCCACTCCCTGCCTCCACTCTTGTCTGCAGGGGTGTCCCTTCCTGTAGGCTTCCTTCCGCCAGGGCTGTCCCATCCTGTTGATCTGAGCTGGAGGGGTTGGAGCAGCTGGCCCAGGGCACCTGCTGCATTAGGGGAAGCTCCCCTCGGCGCCCAACCAGCAGGCCAGCCTTCCTTCCTGTCAGGGATCCGCCCCCTCCACAGGCCAGCCTTCCTTCCTGTCAGGGATCCGCCCCCTCAGGTGGCCACAGCCAGCCCTCCAGGTCTGAATCCAGTCCTTTCTTCAGGAATGTGGGGCCTGCTGGCGTGATGCCCTAGCACGCTGAGAAGCAGGGAGCATTCATGGCTTGTGGGAGTGATTCAAAACAGGAAAGAAAAGAGAAAAGGGGTAGGAGGAACAGTGTGGTGGTGGCACAATTCCTAGAGATTCAGAGAAAGATGTTCCCCAGGCACCTCAGACTCAACATTACCAAAACTAAAATCATTTCTGCTCCTTCCTGTATAGGTTCATCATCTCCCATCCAGCCTTCACCTTCTCCCCCAAAGTCCTAGATCCAGTTGGGCCCCAGATTGCAAAAGTTTTGCCTCAGCAACGTCTCTTTCCTCATTTTTCATTTCTCTCCTTTAATTGTTGCCATCAACTCTCCTTTGGATTGAATAATCTGCAGTCTCCCCATCCAACCTCCAACCCCATCCCAGTTGATTTCTAGTGCCCAAACTCTCCATACTGCCACAACAGTGGTGTTTTGAAAGTCACGATCCAATCATGACACTCCCTACTTAAAAATGGTCCTTGGCTCCTGTTGTCTAGGAGATAAGAAGCTATTCCATTCAGAGTAGTATAGTCTGCCCCCAACTCCCCTCCCCATCCTTCCAACTCCTCTCCGATCTAGACATACCCTTGCCCAAAGCCAGGGCAAATGACTTGTTGTTCTTTAATGTGTACAATTCCACATCTCTAAGCCACAGTCCTCATTTAGCAAACATTGTGTTGCTCATTTACCCAATCTGTTCAACAAGTATTTGCTGAGCACCTACTATGTGTCCTAGGTACCAGAACAATAGCAAGGAACCAGTCCAGGTCTCTGCTCTCAGAAAGCTTGGATGGGAAGGCAAAGACAAGTCTCTCTGTCTCCATCTCTCTCTCTCTCTCTCTCTCTCTCTATATATATATATATATATATATATAATACAATCACTTATGATGGTGAAGCTAACTAATGCATAGACTTACAATGGGGTGATATGATAATATGATTGTGCCTATGATTGTGATTTGGTTTAGGAGATAAGAGAATCTTGCTTTCGGGGAGCCTGGGTAGCTCAGTTTGTTAAGCCACTGACTTTGGCTAAGATCATGATCTCATGGTTTGTGGGTTCGAGACCTGCATTGGGTTCTGTGCTGACAGCTCAGAGCCTGGAGCCTGCTTCAGATTCTGTGTCTCCCTCTTTCCCTGCTCACATTCTGTCTCCCCCTCCTTCAAAAATAAATAAACATTAAGAAAAATTAAAAAAGAATCTTGCTTTGAGGAAGAGACTCTTAAGCTGAAAACTAACGATAGGATAGGCAGATTCATGGATAATGTGCCTGAGTAGAAGACACAGCTATGACAGTGTCCTACCAGGAAGGAGCTCACTTGGTGATACAGTGTGGCTGGAGGTGTAGAGGGTGCTGGGGAAAGTGGGGTGTGGGGGGACAGGGTTGGAGAGTGAGCAGGAGCAGTCAGACTAGGAGGAATTTACAGGCCACAGTGTGAAGTACAGATTTTCCTCAAAGTGTAACAGGAGCCATGGTGTCTTGGAAGAAATGTACATTTTTATCTTTGAAGGGCTCCTTTGGCTTCCTTTGCTGTACAGCCACCTTGTTGAAGCCTTCTTTGGTAATTTCAAGATGAATCCATTGTTCTCTGTTCCCATAGCATTTTGTCCACACTCCATGCTAGGAGTGGAGCACATATCACATCTTATTGCAAGAAGGTATCTTACAACACCTCCTTCAAGATGGCAGCCATGTCATAATCTTTCTGGTCCAGTGTCTGTTCTGTATTAGGCACTCAAAATTTAAAAAAAAACAACAAACAACTTTTTAAATGTTTATTTATTTTTGAGAGAGAGAGAGACAGAGTGTGAACGAGGGAGGGGCAGAGAGAGGGAGACACAGAATCTGAATCAGGCTCCAGTCTCCGAGCTGTCAGCACAGAGCCTGATACGGGGCTCAAACCCACCAACCGTGAGATCGTGACCTGAGCCGAAGTCAGCCGCTTAACCAGCCGAGACACCTGGGCGCCCCTAGGCACTCAAGACTTTTTTAACGGAGGAAACAGAATTGTAGGTTGTCTCTGAAGACCCAATGGAGTTACAGACAGAATGTGGACAAACACCGAGGACAGAAGTATAGATCCTTCTTTACCTCACCCTTGGCTTCCATCGGTGTAGGACCACGCATGGAAAACTGTCATCTTGGGTATGACCGAAAAAAAAGTCCTGGGCGGTAGTAAGCGGTACCTCAGATAGATGCTGACCCTTCTTACTGATGGTGCTGGTTTCTCCTTCCATCAGAATAATGAAGAAAGTGGCAGGGGGGCTGACATGTAAAGATCCCTCAGTTTAGTTATGGAATTAGAGCATGTTGTAACCAACAGCCATCTTCTCATTGCTCCTTAAAGTCAGTGGGTATCCTCACCATTCATCTGTTGCCCTACCATATGCCAGGCACTAGCTGAACACTGGGGAATAACAATAAAACCAAGTCAAAGGGGCTTCCAGGACAGTGGGAGGAGTAAACAGGAGAGGGAGCCATTAATATAGAGTATGGCTAATGCCAGGAGAGGGGTGTGCACAGTGTCCCAGGAGGGCCAAGGAAGAGGTCAGGGAAGGCTTCCCTCAGCTGATCCCTAAGCTAGAGGACAGCAGGGGTGGAGGTAGAGAGCAGACAGACCGCTGGGGATCCAGGATGCTCTAAACTGTCTGGATCACAGATTTGAGAGGTAGGGTGGGGAGCTTAGGGTGTTAAGGGAAGTAGCCCCAAACATAAAGGGCCTTTGCACAACAGGGCTAAGGAATGTGGAAGTAGAACTTTTATCCTGAAGACAATAGGGATCTACTGAGAGATTTTAGCAAGGAATGATGGTATCGAAAGCCCATTTGGGCTCATTATGGAGAATGGGCCAGAGAAGTGGGGTCTAACACCAGGGAGAAGGCTTTTGCAGTAATGTAGGCAACAAAGGTGATGCTGGCCTAAACTAAGGAAATGGTGGCAGGCATGGAAAGAATGGAATAGAAATACCAAGAGGGGATCCTGGGTGGCTCAGTTGGTTAAGCGTCCGACTTCGGCTCGGGTCATGATCTCACAGTTTGTGGTTCAAGCCCTGCATCGGGCTCTGTGCTGACTGCTCAGAGCCTGGAGCCTGCTTCAGACTCTGTGTCTCCCTCTCTCTCTGCCCCTCCCCTGCTCATGCTCTGTCTCTCTCTGTCTCACAAAGAAAGAAAGAAAGAAAGAAAGAAAGAAAGAAAGAACGGAAGAAATACCAAGAAACAACAGAATTTGGCAATTCATTGGATGGAGGCATGAGAAAGAGAGATGTGGAGGAGGGCTGCCAGGTTCTGGCTTGATTCACTGGATGAAACAAGACCCAATTGCCCAAGGTAGGGGCCATGGGGAGGCAGCAGGTTTTGGTGTAGAGAAATAAAATGCCAAATTTGAATTAGGACCTATAAAGATAAGATTACCTGTGGGACTTCCAAATAGAGATGCCCAGGAGGCAGTTGAAATTTCAGGTCTGGAGCCCAGGAGATAAAGATCTGGGCCAGAGATTAAAATCTGGGAGTAATCGGTATAGGTGATAGTTGAAGCCAGAGGAGTAGATGCAATCCCCTAGGAAGAGTAAACAAGAGATAAGAGAACTGAGGTTGGGTCTCTTGGGAACTATGGGCTCAGGAAGGAGACTGAGAGGGAACGGCCATGTGGTGAAATCGTGACAAAGGGGGACATGGCGAGGACTTCTCATACATACCCAGCCTAATATGACATAAAGTGGAGATGAGAGGCAAGTAAGGGATGATTCAGGAAGTGAAAGTGTCACACAGATTAGGAAAAACATCCCTACTGACTAGTGAATAGTATTTGTTATTTTCATCATACCAATTACTATGGGTTTTAAGCTCATTAAAAAAAATTTTTTTTTAATCTTGAATTCAGGGGCACCTGGCTGGCCAGTAGGAAAAGCATGCAACTCTTGATCTTGGGGTGGTTGAGTTCAAGCACCACGTTGGGTATGGAGATTTCTTTAAAAATTAAAAATAAATAATAAATAATAATAAAATCTTGAATTCTTTGTGTTGAGTGGATTGTTTCTAAGATGGACACAACAACCCGTTTCACTCCATGTAACCTTTTCCAGTGTGACTGCCATTCCTGCATTAATAGCCCCCTTGAATGGGGGCTTGCTCTGTGACTCACTATGACCAACAAAATCGGGGGTGGTATGGTAGGACTTGGTGCCTAGGTCTTTTTATTTTTTGTAATAATTTTTTAAAACATTTATTTATTTATTTTGAGAGAGAGAGAGAGAGAGAGAGAGCAAGTGAGTGCACGGGAGGGGCAGAGAAAGGGGGAGAGAGAATCCCAAGCAGGCTCCACAGTGCAAAGCCCAACCTGGGGCTTGATCTCAAGAACCATGAGATGACGACCTGAGCTGAAATCAAGAGTCGAACGCTTAACTGACTGAGCCACCCAGGTACCACTTGTGCCTAGGTCTTAAGAAGACTTGGGAGTTTCCATTTTCACCCTCTTAGAAACCAGCCATTTGGCAGAGGCATTTGGGCTGAACTACTGAAAAATGAGAGAACATTTGAATGGAGGAGGTGGAAACCAAGGCACCCCAACTGACAGCCAGGCCCAAGACTCCAGATGCATGAGCAGACCCACCCAGGGCCCTCCAGCACCAGTCACACAGGCCCAGGTGACCCAGCCTGGAGCAGAGAGGAGTTCTCGAATTCCTGACCCACAGAATTAGGAATGATAAATGAAAGGGCAACCCACGTAGCGTTTCCTGCCTCCCCTCCACCAGGTAGGTACTACCCCGCCCCCCAATTCTGCATACAGGACTGTCCCTGGGTTTGGGTGGGTTTGCTATGCCACAAGAAATAACTGAAACAGTGGGTGTGTGATTGTATCAGCTCTGGAGTGACAGCCAGTTTTCAAAATATTCATCTTATAAAAAAAAAAAAAAAATCTCAAGCAGCTGGGAGAAAACCCCAGGAAGGAGGACTAGAAGAACCGATGAAGTAGGAAAGGAAGAACAATTAGAATAAGAAATAACTTGGGAAAATGGGAAGTATGTAGATCTGGAAGAAAAATATACCCCCGACCTTCCAAGCACTGTACTGAGCACTGTGCACTGGAAATGAACATGTAACAGGAAGGAAGGGAGTTCACTTTGATGGAGGGCCTGCTATGTACCAGTTGCTGCCTGGTTCATTGAGAATATGGGGGACTTGATTTGACCCACTATATAAAGTCCATGGTATAGCATAGCACGTTATGTTAGAATTTTTTGTAAACAATTAAATTTTTTCCCACTTTCCATTCTGCTCTTTTTTATCTCCCCAAGAGGTATGAAGCTAGTTACGTGGTTAAGTGACTCTGCAAGGTTCCAACTAGCAGTAAACTATACTTGTTAAACATTTTGATTTTTACAAAGTGAAAATAGGCTTACTGCCTTTTTTAAAAAACAAAAGTAGTACATGCTGATCATACAAAGGAAAAAGAAATACAAAAAGGAATAAAAGATGAAAATCTCCTGTAATTCCACTCCCCAGAATTAATATTATTAATGTATATATTTTTTTCAGACTCTTTTTCTCTGCCCTGCCCTCTCACTTTCCCCTCTCTCTACAGAATAAAATGTGCTATTTTGTAACCTGATTTTTTTTTTAACTTAATCTATCATGGACATCTCTCTGTGCATCGATAATTATCAAGGTAGAATTCTTACAGCTTACATAAAAGTCTGAGCCTCCATTTTCTCTGGATAGTGCAGTCACTAACTTACCTTTTCAGACTTCAGAATCTTGGTAATCTTGGTTAATGTCATGGGTATGAAGAGAGGGGTGTTCCTTTTCAAAGGCCAAACATCTTCCAGCTTCTTTGTGAATTATAACTGAGATCATGACACAAACCTGCAGAAAGGTAAGTGACCAAAGAAAGCTATAGTTAATGGTCCCTCTGTCCAACAAGTGGCATGCATTTTTAACTGAAATCTTCTGAATGTTGAGAAGATCTTCTAGAATAACAGAAGGGTCATAAATAGTCTCCCTTGGAGTTCTTCAGCCCTCACTCCCATCAAGCCTGGCTATGCAATGGAGTACAATCTTCTCAGGAAATCCGTTGTTTCACCCCTGAAGACAAACATATAGGCCACTTTGGTTTTATGTGCTATGTTGCTGACAAAAAACAACAACAGCAACAAAAAAAGACCTAAAACAAATATAGGGGGTGACCCAAACCAACCAAAAACAGCCTGGGGATGTGATGGTTTCCAAAATTTGACATAGTCCTTTTACAGTTTAGTAAAGCCTATGAGTTCCTTCTCAGAATATTTTCAAGTTCATAGATGAAATTTGTAAAATTACAAAGGAAACTATTCTATTGATAGTTATCAAAATATCAAAAAATAAAGTTGTAATTTAGCAATATAGTGCCCTTTTCTGAACATATTCAACAACAGGATCTAGTGTGGGTCTAACACCGAAAGTACTGGAGTCAAGAAGAGCATGAACAAGATTTCGAGGTGTGCAACAGTTGCAACTCAGTATGGGAATATCTGTGATTTCTATTAGTTACAAAGTCACAGGTCCTGCTGATGCTACTGTGGGTTTGTTTCCTTTAGTTAGGGTGGAGATAATGCTAAGTTCCCAGACTCCTGAATTCTACCCACAAATGCTTTGGGGATCTGGGGAACCCCAGATTAAGCAACCCCTGCTTGGCTTGCTTTTAAGAAGGAAAATGGAACCTGGTAGACTTTGCTCAAGGGAGGGACCCACTAATATCTCCACCTACTTCACACTCGGTGAGATCGGGCTGCCCCTCTTAGCTCAAAGCTGCAGTGCAGCAGGAGGGGGATCAAGGCTGCACAGCAGGGAGTGCTTCTTGGTCTCAGTGGCCATTTACATCCCTGAGGAGACCGGGAGGCTTCACCTCCACTCCACTTTCTTTTGGCTCTGAAATGAGCTCTTCCTGGGTGGTTTCCTTTTGGACTGAGGGAAAATGGGCACGGGGAGAAGGGGGCTATAAATATAGTATGACCTTGAGATGCAGTTGCAGAGTCTGAAAATCTGTTTGCCCTGGGCTCTTCTGATACTCTTGGGCTAGTCCCTCTCACCTGCCAAGCCCGTTCTTCAACCGTAACAGGGGAGGTATGTAACAACTATGCCCAAGGAAATCAGGGGTGTTGGGAAGAAGTTAAATGAGACAATCTATGTGAAAATGTTTGGCAAAGACTGAAGCCGTGCTTATGTGCACAGAACCCACTGGCGATCTTGCCAATGGCAGATTCTGATTCAGTGGGCCTGGGGTGGCCCCCAAGATTCCAAATCTCTAACCGTGTCCCGGGTGATGCCTAAGCTGCCAGTCTGAAGATCACATTCTGAGTAGCCAGTACTCTACAAATGTTCATTGTTACTATTTATTGTCACTGTAATATTCCACCCAACCCTCAAGGGGAATGATAGCTGAAGACAGGGAGGGAGACAGAGCTCACCAAGTGAGGCCAGGCTTCTGCTCAGCGGGACACTCTGATCTCACAGCTCTGCCTCTTCCCCGCCTCCTGCGACCAGCCATGGCAGAGACCGGCCACGGCCAAGTCAAACCACATTTCAGACCAAATCAGCACCAACTAACTAAACATGGGAAGAAGGAGCAAATACCGAAGAGGACATTTGAACAAAAAAGGAAGTATATGTACAAAATAGTTTTTATTTGTCACGCTAGACATCTCCCAAACCTCTCAGAGAATACATATATATATTGCATCTTTTGGTTTTGCAAGTCAGATCCGTTCCTGCACAATTCTTCTAAAGCAGCCCCTTTCTCACGGTACCCACAGGTGAAGAGCTTTCGCCAGCTCCCTATGACCTACTGCATCTACCTGAGCTCTGCCTTTGCATGTCTAAGAATGGTCAATGTCAGAAGGGACAAAATGGTGCAGGTGAGAATACAGAACATGGAAGTCTGGGGCACTGCTGGAGGGAGCCTCGACTGGCACCACCACCACTCAGGAAGGTCATCTGGCAGTTGTTGAGCTCCAGCATGCGCACGCCTTATGATCTGTGGGAAAATGCTAGAATACATATATTCGTAGGAAATTCTCCCGCAGACTCAAGGATGTTTACAGGGTAGCTGAATGTTGGAAGCAGTTTAGATGCTCATCATAGAGAAGGGGGTGAGTAAAATATGGCAGATGTGTGCTGTTGAAAACTAAATCCAGAAGTGTCAACCAGATGCACATTAACAACGTTGATGGATCTTAAAACCTAGCATTAAGGGAAAAAATATAGGAAACAGAACACGTTATCACCAGAGCACATTATCCTTTCTGTAAAGACACATTGGCATAAAAATAATACACCTTTTGTAAGAAGGCATGCATGCCCATATAAAGATATATTAAACATATTAGAGTGGGTGCTACGGGAGCAAAGAAAAATAGAATCAGGGTTTGGAACTAAAAAGAAAAAATAGGGAAGAATCTTGCGTAGGTTAATGGCGAATTGCTTAAAAATTGAGTTTTCGAAAATTTCTTCACCTGGGGTAAAGACCAAAAAGATAAAAGCACACGGGGTGCCTGGGTGGCTCAGTCAGTTAAGCGTCCGACTTCGGCTCAGGTCACGATCTCACGGTCCGTGAGTTCGAGCCCCACGTTGGGATCTGTGCTGACAGCTCGGAGCCTGGAGCCTGCTTCGGATTCTGTGTCTCCCTCTCTCTCTGACCCTCCCCATTCATGCTCTGTCTCTCTCTGTCTCAAAAATAAATAAACATTAAAAAAAATTAAAAAAAAAAAGATAAAAGCACACAAAACCCCCTAAAACTCTCCTCTACCACATGTATAAAGGCTTTACAATCCAGCCCCACACGACCTAACCCAAAATTAGCTCCCCATTTCAGGTGCCGTGTTCTTCACTGTTACCTCACAACAGACCACAACATACCCTCTTTGCCATCATCTTGGCTGCAGTCAAATTCTTTTCATCAAAGCTTCTTGCTACATTCACCTTCAAGTGGTCCCTAGCAGGCAGGGTCTGGGCCCCAAAGTGATGAAGCCAACTTTAGCCAAAGATGTGTTAGGGTATGTTAAGTCAGGGCGTTTGCTTTCCTGAGGTTTGGTGACACCATTGATTTGACAGAGAACCTTAGGAAGTCATTTATTTTATTTTTTATTTTATTTACTTACTTTTTAGTAGGTTCCGTGCCTACTTGGGGCTGGAACTCACAACCCTGAGATAAAGCGTCAGATGCTCCCCTGACTGAGCCAGCCAGGTGCCCCGATTTTATTTTTATTTTATTTTTTAAGTAAGGAAGTCATTTAATCGTGCGTCTTTCTCCTGCATACATATCACACAGCACAGTTATCTATAATTCAAACATCTCTGTTTTCCATTAGACTATAAACTCGGGGAGGGTCGGAACTTTATTTGCCTGTGTCCACTGCCCAGAAGTGATCACATAAGGGGCACGTCCCCAATAAGCTCTGAAAAATGGCTTCCCTGGGCCCCTAAGCCAAAAGATGGAGCAATCTGGCCTCTAATTAGCTTCCGCACCTAATTCAAAACTGTCATTGGTAATAGTTTGTATTACGCTTCGTATTATTGTTCTAGAATAAGCCACAGATTTAATACATGATAAGGAGAGTGTTGCTCAAGTTCTTGTGTCCTGAGGCATTAAAGTACCATTTCTACTTTGCTATCCTTCAAGAAACTGTGGAATGAATGCTCCAGAAATGCACTGGATACAACTAAAACAGAGTTTGAATACCGTTAAGACGAACTGCCGGTGTCCTCTGGTTTGGGATGGAAATCCAAATCGCTTGAAACTGCGGGTGAAAGCCCATGCAGGCAAGGAGTGGGTATTCCTCAGTGGGCCCGTACATCTTTCAGAGAAGTGGAAGCTACTTTCTGCACGTGCAGTCAGCTCCGGGGTGCCCAGGGCCAGTGGGTCGGAATTTGTCTGGTTGGCGGTTCGCTGGAAAGCCTGCACTTCCGCTTTCGGAGAGGCGGGAACCGGAAGTAGCTGCCGGAACCCACCTCCTAAGCAACAGGTTATTGTTACAGAGCATCATGGGAATCCCCCAGCCTACTGCGGACCGCAGTGGGCCTGTCCTGATTGATTCATTCTCCAGGAGGCGGGGTCAGAGCTTCTCGAGAGAGCTGAGAGACTGGCCATGATGGCCTTTGGAGATGGA
Organism: Neofelis nebulosa; assembly: GCF_028018385.1. Classification (NCBI taxonomy): domain Eukaryota; kingdom Metazoa; phylum Chordata; class Mammalia; order Carnivora; family Felidae; genus Neofelis; species Neofelis nebulosa. The sequence goes on from NC_080795.1 coordinate 48,528,755, forward strand.
GCTTGCATTCCCTCATGAGCCACATGGGCCTGAAGCCCAGGACCGCAAGGGCTTGGGCTTCTGGAATAGGCTTATCTCCTTGTACTGATCACTTTTCTCAAAAAGAGATTAATTTTTTAGGTCTGCTTTTTCACCACGGCTCCTCTTGTGGTGGGATCCAACACTCATTTTTACGCACGCAACTAAGGGGGGGTTGTAAAGGCCATCTCACAGCTGAGGGCAGAGCAATTAGGTAGTGAAGCGGGTTGGTCCAGCGCCTGGTCATGCTCTCATTATCACAGCAGTCCACAGTTTTCAGCTCCAAAAGTCATTGCTGTTTGCTAGGACTTGGGTGGTTAGTTTCTGCTGCCTGTTGCTCCAGGAGAGAATCCAAAGCCTGAGCATATGCAGAATATTTAAACTTAAATTTGGGTATACGGCTGCTGCTAGGGTGGCATTGGTTCTGTGCTACATTCAGCTTTGAAATTCAACATCTGTCCAGTGTAAGCAAGGGAGGCGACTAGGTGCCCACTGCTCTGTGGTCGCACAGCCCACCTTTCGAGCATTAGGCTTTGATAATTATTGGGATATGACAACACTAGAGAAGAACTAGGATTAATTGGGAGAGAAAAGTGGAAGGTTGTGAAAGACTGTGGTGCTAAGTGACATAGGTCCTTTTGCACGAGAAAAATTAGGAAAGATCAAGATCTCAACCTTGGCTGCATGTTAGAATCACCTGGGAGCTCTTTAAAATCCCCAGTTGAGGGGCGCCTGGGTGGCGCAGTCGGTTAAGCGTCCGACTTCAGCCAGGTCACGATCTCGCGGTCCGTGAGTTCGAGCCCCGCGTCAGGCTCTGGGCTGATGGCTCGGAGCCTGGAGCCTGCTTCCGATTCTGTGTCTCCCTCTCTCTCTGCCCCTCCCCCGTTCATGCTCTGTCTCTCTCTGTCCCAAAAATAAATAAAAAACGTTGAAAAAAAAATTAAAAAAAAAAAATAAAATAAAATCCCCAGTTGAGCCGTACTCAAGACGAATTAAGCCAGAGTTTCTGGGGATGACACCCAGACATCAGTAGTTTTAAAAGCTGTCAGGTGATTCCAGTGTGCAGCCGAGGTTGAGAATCACAGCTCTATATTCAGGGGACTTGGGTCTTGATTCTAATTGAGCCATTAATAGCAAGTGTAGTCTGGGGAAAGTCACATGTCCGCAATCTCTTTAGTTTTCTTACCTATGAAATGGGGGGATCGATTCCAAACGTATTTGACCAAAAGCAACACAATTTTGACCCTCAGGGACCATTTTGTAAAATGGTTTTCTAGGTTTGAAGTTCTAAGAACACAGTCAAGCAGCGATCCAGAGTCAAGTTGAGGTTCAAACACTGAGGTGCCTTGAAGTATCTGATTTGAATGTCGCGGTCTACTTCACGCTCACCCTACAAACTCTTCCAGTGAAAGTCTGGGAAAAGAACCCAGGTAACTTTCTAGGGCTTTCCCTAGTAAGAGGAAATATCTTTCTCCCTCCATGGCACAAGACTTTAAAGAAAGGACAGTGGGTCTGTTTGTCTCACATTGCTACTTAGCTGAAGAATTAGGCGACTACTGAGAAAGGTCTCTAGTGCTCACTCACACTCCCTCTCTTTCTCTTGCCATATCTGGGGATAATTGCTGCCAGGCAAGGACATTTAATGTGAATCCACTTAATAAGAGAATCATGGTTTGGTAATGGGGTGGGGGGAGCTTGACTGGAAATTCATACTGAAAAATGAAACTGAGTGGTACTAAAACATGCTTTCTTAGGTTTAACAAATCTAGGTTATAACTGAAAATGTGCACTAATTCTCAAAGAATGAATTATACGTTACTTTTCTCAGCATACATTTCCTGACAAAATTATATACTGTAACATCTTTCACTTTACTTGGCTTTTAAAGCACTATCACAGAAGAGGCCAGGTTTGGGGTTTTGTTTGTTGCTTTTGCAATATATTTAAGAGTTTATCAATTTTTCCTAAGGCTTCTCTTTATCCTTTGATATTAAATGATTTGCTTCTGAAGGGCTTGTATGGCACACCTTTCTCAGAGTGGCTTCTCAATTGTAAACTGGTTTACACATGCCACATCTTTATTTACCGATGTCTTTGCTTGAGATGCAAGCAATTCTCCAAAATTATTTTGGCAACTTCATGGAATCCTGCATCTTTCGCGAGTTTGGCACTTTTACTATATTATATTTCCTAACTTTTTTAAATAGCAAGAGATTGACTCACACAGACCTACTTGGTAAGACAGGAGTGTTAGCTGAGAAATGTTTTAGTAGGGACCAGTGTTATAAGTGATTTGTTTATTAAAAAATATTTTCACTACTCAGTTCCCTAACTTCAAGGAATTGGATAATGGAGACTTGAATAATTATAAATATACATATAAATACTTACCCCATATATCCCCATATATACACAAAAGAGGAAACTGTATACTGTAAAGTATATCCTATTTAAACAATACATAAGTTACATAATTACAATAACATAAGTTATTGTAATTTGTGCCCATACGGAATTAGGCAATGTCACTATTTCTGTACTTAGAGAAGCGGGGATGTTAACCAACTTTTGGTTTCTAAACTCAACAACTTACCTCCCCCTACTCTACCGCTGGCAATTTTCATAGACGTTTAGTAATTTCTGGAAGGAGGCCTTTTTAAATTTTTTTTTAAGTAGGCTTTACACCCAGTGTGGAACTTGAACTCACGACCCCAAGGTCGTGCTCTACCACGAGCACGAGAGTCACATGCTCTACCAACTGTGCCTGCCAGGCGCCCCTCTTTCTAGTAATTTCTCTAGCTGTTTAATAACTGTGTCCTGAGAAAGAAACTGCCCGTCTAGTTTTTATGCATTATAATGCTAATAATAATCTCTAACACTTATTGAGCCGAGGCTCCCTTTCGAGCACCTTCCCATATTTGCTCACTTGGTATTTACAGCAGCCCTGTGACTGAGGTGCATAATGCCCCCTCCATTTTGTAAATAAGTTCACGTGCACGCTCTATTTTGGTAACTAGCTGTTGAAACAACTGGGAATATTCCGGAACAGGTCTTCAGAGGTAGAAATCCTTTCTCCTTAATCCAGTCTGAAAAACATTTCCCCGGGCCCTCTACAGAAGATAAGTCCGTCCAGATAAGGTAGAGAGCTTTCTAGCCCACACCATCACAGGGTCCTAGACCTGGGTGGGACCTCCTCTGACCTCAGCTCGGACCCATCTCAGCATCTTGACTGGTGACACTTCCATCCCCTGATTCAATACTTCAGTGTTCGGGTGCTCACAGCAGCTTCAACAGCACTTTGTTTTTATTTTTCTTTGAAAATAATTGTTCAAAAGTTTTTCCTTGCGCCAAATGGATGTCTTCCTTCCTGAAGCTCCCATCCCCACTAATCCCAGTTCTGCCACGGTGGGCTTCCTCCCCCAGACAAATAGAATTCCTTTGCTGTGTGGATGCCTCTCATATATTTGAAGCATCTTATCACCTGAACTGTGGTGAGAATCTTCCTCCTGTGTGTACACATCTTAATCATTTTTTTCAGTAGGCTGTAAACTTAGAACCAGAGCTTTTTCTGGCACTGGGCATCAATTAATAAAGTGACTTAGGACCTATTAAGTAAAGGTTAAACACAGGCCAATAAATGACTTGTAAAAGTGTTTGCAAAATCTCACAATTGGTGAGATCAAGCCCCATCAGGCTCTGCGCTGAGAGCACAGGGATGGTCTCTCCCTTGGGATTGTCTCTCTCTTTCTCTCTGCGCCTCCCCCCTCTGCCCCACTCATGTGTGCTCTCTCTCTCTCTCTCACAAAATAAATAAATGTTTTTTAAAAATGGTTCAGGGGCGCCTAGGTGGCTCAGTCGGTTAAGCGGCCGACTTCGGCTCAGGTCATGATTTCGCGGTCCGTGAGTTCGAGCCCCGCGTCGGGCTCTGTGCTGACAGCTCAGAGCCTGGAGCCTGTTTCGGATTCTGTGTCTCTCTCTCTCTGACCACCCCCCGTTCATGCTCTGTCGTTCTCTGTCTCAAAAATAAATACACGTAAAAAAAAAAAAAAAAGGTTCAGATGGTAAATTTTGTGTGTATTTTCTCACAATAAAAGATTGGGGAGAAAAAAGGAAAAAAGCATACCATTAAATGCATTTCAGCATATATTAATAATCTAATAATGATTAATATTCAAATTAAATTATCTAATATATACACATCAATAACAACTAACACACTAATAACCAATAAGCATAATAATCTAACCACCAATACTATGATCTACAATAATCTGCCAATCTACCAATATTATTATATCGATATAATTGCTATATATTAATAATTAATATATCCATGCTAAATGATTATTAATAACCTAATTACTCATACTATGATCTAACTTCTATTAAATAAACACTTTTAAAACCAAAAGGAGGGGCGCCTGGGTGGCGCAGTCGGTTGAGCGTCCGACTTCAGCCAGGTCACGATCTCGCGGTCCGTGAGTTCGAGCCCCGCGTCAGGCTCTGGGCTGATGGCTCGGAGCCTGGAGCCTGTTTCCGATTCTGTGTCTCCCTCTCTCTCTGCCCCTCCCCCGTTCATGCTTTGTCTCTCTCTGTCCCAAAAATAAATAAAAAACGTTGAAAAAAAAATTAAAAAAAAAAAAAATAAAACCAAAAGGGGTCACCCAGCTGGTCAGTAGGCATGAGCCCAGGCACGCTGCTCTCTGAGCCTCACCTGCCTCTGCCTCCCCACCTGGCCCGGGGCTGTGGGAGGATGTGGCCACTCCTGAAGGCTGGGATCCAGTGCTCTCTAAAAGCTGGAGATTTGAGTCCTGATGAGAGCAGTAGTTCCCAGGCCTGGGTGCTCACGAACTGTGCCCAGGGAGTTCAAATACGGATCCCTGAGTTTAAAGATCCTGCTTTGGCACCTCTTGGGTGGGGCCTGGGAGTCATTATTTTCCAAACACTCATCAGATGTTTTGGATCATCCAGCCAAATTTGGCAACCACTCAGCTCGATTGTTAGTGGGGGCCTTTGTCGTGAGCCTCACCTAATTCTAGGCACCTGCTTTACCGGCCTTAGCTTCAGTTATAAAGCTACACAGCACACCAGGGTATATCTCTAGAAGCTGGAGGCTGGCGCTTACCGCTCGGTCACTTGACAAATGTATATTGTGCCCACCACGTACCTACCCATGCTGTGCCAGGAACAGAGAATGGCACGAGAGGCCGGGGCCCTGCTCTCACGGAACATGTTGGCTGACTCCCTCTCTCCTGCCCCCAGATTTCCATTATCCACCAGCCTTTGTTCCCTTGCATTTTTTATTTTCGGGCTTGCCAAACTTAACCAGATCAGAAACTTCTTTCGGAGGTAGATCTGGGTCCAATTCGTTTTGAGGGTGTCATTGCCTCCCGGACCCACCCCCCACATCCAGTTGCACACACCGAGTGTAAAGGCTTGGGCTTTATGCGATGTCTGTTAAATAGATTCAGTCAGTCAGTCAACAGATATTTACAGAGTGCCTACTGTGTGCCAGGCACGATTGCAGGTGCCAGGGCTATGCTGAGGGGTGACATTTAGCAGGTGCCCTCCCTAGGGTCGCACAAGTCCAGGGCTGGAAATTGGGAGTGAGAGCCTCCTTTAATGCCCCGGGCGTCTCGTTTGCCGCTCCCTTGTCCTCACCCTATGAGATGCCAGAGATACAGCCATGAACCAAGCAGACTGGGATAAATGGATCCAGGTGATCTCCCTTCCCAGGGTCTTTGTGAAGCTATGCGTGTTGCCCACCCTGAAGTCTTTTTCATTTGTGTACCATCTGCCTTCCCACCTAGCTGGAGTTGTATTCTCCCCCATCCTCCTCTGCTCATCCCACCTCCACAGGCATTCTGCCCGGGGTGGTGTTCTCCAGAATCTTGTCCCTGGCCACTTCAGTGGAATCCCTGGTGACTATTTAAAATGCAGTTTCCCAGTCTTGCCTATGGAGTCAGGTTCTTTGAGGGTGGAACTCAGGAATCTGTGTCACTGACAAGCTCCCTGGGTGGTCAAGGCACTTTACTGGTTGAGGATCTGCGCTCCCTCCCCCCACCCCCCAGCTCAATTTGTTCAGTCAGAAATGCTAAAACTGACCAGTAGTAGGAGAAGACAGGGTGAGGAGGGCATTTTAATGTGCCTCAATTCCTCTGTGACTTTGTTTGCAAAGGCAGGAAAGGCAGGCATGGGAAGGGAACAACTTGAGGGCTGCATGCTGGCCTTGACTCTGACCCTGTGGAACTCAGCAGGAAGATCTTCTCTCAGCTCTGTTTTGCACCTTAGCTGGGCCACTCTAGACCCTGCCCCGTCCTTCTTTGAGATTCTCAAGCTGCCTGCCTTACCTCCCCAAGGAGAGAGAGGCTGGCACTCTCAGTAGCCTTGGAAGCTGGGTCAAAAGTTTCCGTGGTGCTGGGGAGGAGACAGGTGGGCAGGTGTGTTCCCCGGGTGAGGATCTGAGAGCCCCAGGGCCAACAAGAACATGGGAGGGTCTGCAGGTCTGGTCATCCCTGACCTCCAAGACAGGTGCCTATCATTTTCACTTGCGACACATAGCACTCTGCATGGATGCCCACGCACTTCAAGGTGTCACAGGCATGCTGTTTAATAGTGATCACCTGAATGAGATAAATCAATTGTGTGATTACCAGTAAACCCAGTTTGCAGGGTGGAGCATACCTCTGGCTTTCCCAATCCATCAGCCCCTTGGCAGTGTCTGCGTGAGATTTCTCCGGCTGTCCAGCCACACCCAGCTTCCTCAGAGAAGAGTTCAGGAGTGAATCTTGAGTCTGAATTTGAGAGGGTTCCAGCAGGGAGATGGGGGACCCATCAAGTCCAGCTCAGGAGGGAATTTGGGGTTGTGTCGAACATCTGGGTCACCATCTCAGTGTCCCTAAATGGTAGGTAATTGATAAGGGCTTCCAATAGGAGGTCATTTGAGTTGCATTGATTAATAACCTATTTATTTGCTTGTAAGGTTGAGGATAGTGGGTCTCAAGCTTTCGTGCCCATCAGGATCACCTATAGAGCTTGCTGAAATAGGCACCCAGCTGCACCTTGGAATCTGGAGAGACGAGCCTTGGGAATTGGTCTTTTTTTTTTTTTTTTTTTTTTAATTTTTTTTTTTCAACGTTTTTTTTAAATTTATTTTTGGGACAGAGAGAGACAGAGCATGAACGGGGGAGGGGCAGAGAGAGAGGGAGACACAGAATCGGAAGCAGGCTCCAGGCTCCGAGCCATCAGCCCAGAGCCTGACGCGGGGCTCGAACTCACGGACTGCGAGATCGTGACCTGGCTGAAGTCGGACGCTTAACCGACTGCGCCACCCAGGCGCCCCGGGAATTGGTCTTTTTATCAGCTCCCCCAAGCAATTCAGCTATACCCATGAGTCTCAGGACCACTGGTGCTTTGAACTGGGGACTTCTGCAGAGTTGGTTTCTTTATTAAAACCAGGAGGTTTATTAACTTTGTTGAATTGTTTCTTTATTAAAGAAGGTTGGAGCTGCCCTCACCCACTGTGTTTTCTTCAAGCATGGCGGGCTGCACTCTGGCGACTTGGCTGAAATGGAACTCCCTTTCCCAGACCCCCTCTCCCACATGGTTCCGAGTTAGATCTGGCCCATGGAGGAATTTGTTCAGGATCTGGAAGGTGAAACTGAAGCAGTGGCCATTACACTTGGAAGGTCATCGGGGTTAGATGTGGTGATAGGCGGATACCAAGGTACCAGGGTCTCACTTGTCCTCACTCTCTTCCCCTCCACATCCAGCTCCTCTTCCTGACTGCTGATTCTAGACGTGACAGCAGTCCCAGGCTCTTCCTCAGATGCTTCGTGGCAGATCCACAGAGAAGGAACCCATACGGGCCCCCCCACCCCCGCAAAGACCTCCCACAGGCTTCTCCATATGGTCCCTCCACAGTGGTGGATCTATTTAGTTTGCTTGACTAACAGCCTGGTGTCTCCTTCTCTGACCTTCAGGGCCTCCTGTGCCTTCACCTCTCCAGCGTCTCCTTCAGAGGGAGGCTCATGCCTGTAATAAAACCCTTAACCAGAACCCACAGCTTCGGCTTCTCTGAGTGAACCCGTCCACGTAGATCCAAAGAAATGTCTGGATGTCCATTTAGATCAAAGGATATTAAGATGTCTAGACACCATGAAAGCAGCTAAAAGGTCATCCAGTCAGTCCTACCTTCCATGGTTATAGGGTAATTGAAAGATTACCTCTTTGGGCAGAGTTAGTAAAAGTTACCTTTTCCTCCCTCCTGTTTTCCCCTTTAAGCCAGTTACCTTGTGTAAACCACAACCTGCATAACTATATACAGCGGCCCTGGGTACCTATTCTGCCCCTTAACGCAAAGAGTCCAGCCTCTACCTGCTTTCCTAGTATCATCAAGACCCAGCAGGTCACAAAACAACCTCACCAACATGTTTCAGGGAAGAATAGGGATTCTTTGCCTCATTGCAGAATGTTCTCTGCCCCCAGTGTTATGGGCAGCCATCCTTTCCTGACTACCCATGTGAACAACCTCTGGTAGGATTCTGCATTTCCCCTCTCATGGCCCTCACTATACTGCAGTGTTGCTATTCATGTGGTATCTGTCTTACCCACTTGACAGTAAGCAAGCACCCTGAGGACGGGGTCTCTGATTTGGTCACCTTAGGATCCCCAGTGTCCAGCAGAGGATCTGGCACAGAAGAGGCTGCAACAAAAATATCCATGGACGGAGTCAATGAGTCCAACAGAGCTAAAGGAAAACTCTCATCTTCCTCTACTCCCTTTGGACACTAATCGAAAGTCCCAGGTGGTCATTTGTATTTCTGACCCACTGGCCATAAATCAGAGGTTTGTCTGCATGACCCTCTCCTCAGGTTCAAGAATTTCTCACAGAACTCAGGGAAACACTTACACTTGCTGGCTTATTGTAAAGGATACAAAGAATACAGATGAACAGCCAGAAGAAGAAGTACACAGGGCAAAGTCTGGAAGGATTCCTAGTGCAGGACCTCCTGCTCCTATGGAGTTGAGGCACATTATCCTCTCAGCACATGGAAGTGTTCACCAACCCAGAAGCTCCAAACCCCATAGCTGAGGGATTGTCATGGAGGTTCATCACGTAGGCATGATGGATTATTAACCCAACTCTAGCCCCTCGCTGCTCCCTGGAGGATGGGGGTGGGTCTAAAAGTTCCAAGCTTCTAACCATGGCTTGGTCTTTCGGGTGACCAGCCCTCATCCTGAAGCTATCCAGGAGCTCACCAAGAGTCACCTCATTAGAACAAAAGATGTTCCTGTCACCCAGGAAACCCCGAGGGACTTAGGAGCTTTGTCAGGAACTAGGGTCAAAGACCAAATATTAGAACAAAAGATGTCTTAGCATCTTTATCACTCAAGAGATTAGAAGGGTTTTAAGAGCTCTGTGTCAGGAATCGCAGGCAGAGACCAAATATATTTTTTTATTATGTCACAAGAGGTCACATCTGGTTCTAGAGCTGGGCTTTCTAGTCATGCTATATCCTCATTCGAAAGGGTCTGGAACCAGGAACCAGATCTTTACTTTCCTTTGAGTATGTGACTAGGGTCACACAGCAAGACATAGGCCAATTACTGGGCACCATGGACCTTTCTGGTCTGAGGCCTTCATTGGTGCTTGGCTAATCTTGACTGATCACAGGACACATCAGGGTTGATAAATACGTGGTATAAGAGCCCCCACTCCATTCTCCAGAGCCCATGACTGCAAATCTATTATGATCCTTGAGCCTTCTTAAGACAACACCCCGGTTAGTTGCTGCCAATGGATCAGCGTTGCTACACTAGATAGAAGCCATTCTTCACCTTTGGGCAGCCTCTGAGAACTGTCTTTCTGTCATCTGGCATTATCAGGCATTAGCAGTTTTGTTTACAGGGAGGTCTTTACCAAAGGATACCAACAAGTGAAGCAGAAATCGAGTCGTACATAAATGGCCCCAAGTTTATCCAACTTAAGTAGCTAATAAATGAACCACAAGTAAACCATGTTTTCCCCAATGAAATGGAAAAGGCAAAAAGATGGTTTTGTGCGTGTGATATAGTACAACTTTAAAGTCGGGGTTGGATATGGTCTCAAATTCCTGGGGACAAGTCTGTCCCCACTGGGAGCTGTTTCACTGCAGAGACGTCCCTGCCAACATGCAGGCTGGTTAGTCTTGAATCCAGCATGGCTGTTAGGGGTCTCTGGACCCCACCCAGCTCTCTGCTCTGCGGTTGCCTCACTTCAGCTGCTGCGCTTGGCATTCGGCAGCAGTCGAAGCCCCAGTGTGTTGTTGTTGGGCGAGGCCAGGAGAGGAGGAGAGAGTTCTGCCACTTAGAAACCACGTGACCTGGGGTAAGTCAACAGTTTGAGCCTCCATTTCCTCATCTGTGAAGCAGGCCAGGGAAAGAGTAATTATTAGCTGCTCATATGTGTCTCATTGGGATATTGAGAACGTGAAATCAAATGGAAATGGCTGATGTGAAAGCGCTTTAAGTTAGGGAGGGAAAGGCTTTGTTCTGTTCACTGCTTTAGAGCACAGAGCCTGACCCATAGCTAGTGGGGTGGTCAGGAAAATGTCTTTTGAATGAATAAATGTGAACAACAACAAAAAAAAAATCTTTCTCCCCTGGAGGTAGAGGGAGGGATGGGATCAGGAAGGAGTACACAGAAGACTTTAAAGGTGGGAGTGATATTCTATGTCCACAGCAGCATGGAAGTTATGTGCTTCATTAGTACTCTGTGTGTTTGCATGTTAAATCTTCTTTCGTATGCAAAAACAAACCCAAAAATGGACTAAAGACCTAACTGTAAGAACCGAACCCATAAAAATCCTTGAAGAAAGCACAAGCAGACGTCAACCAGAGCAATATTTTTCTGGACATGTCTCCAGAGGCAAGGGAAACAAAAGTAAAAATAAACTTTTGGGACTACATCAAAATAAAAAGCTTATGCACAGCAAAGGAAACAACCAACAAAACTAAAAGACGACCTACTAAATGAGAGAAGCTATTTGCAAATGACATACCTGATAAAGGCTTAGCATCCAAAAAATATAAAGAACTTATACAACTCAACACCCAAAAGCAAATCATCTAAAAAATGGGCAAATGACATGGACGTTTTTCCAAAGAAAACAGAGATGGCCAACAGACCCATGAAAAGATGCTCAACATCACTCATCACCAGGGAAATGCAAATCAAAACTACAATGAGGTATCCCCTCACACCTGTCAGCATGGCTAAAATCAAAAGCACAAGACACAAGTGTCGGTGAGGATGTGGCGACAAAGGAACCCTCTCGCACCGTTGGTAGGAATGCAAACTGGTACGGCCACTGTGGGAGACAGTATGGAATTTCTTCAAAAAATTAATTGCCTTCAAAAATTAAAAATAGAAATACCCTAAGATCCAATAATCACACTACTGGCTATTTATCCAAAAAATAGAAAAACACTAATTTGAAAAGATATACACACCCCTAAGTTTATTGCAGCATCACTTATAGCCCAATTGTAGAAGGAGCCCAAGTGTCCATCAATAGATGAGTGGATAAAGAAGATGTGATACACACACACACACACACACACACACACACACACACACACACACCATGGAATATTATTCAGCTATAAAAAAAGAATGAAATCTTGCCATTTGCAGCAACGTGCATGGAGCTAGGGGGTATTAGGCTAAGCAAATCAAGTCAGTCAGAGAAAGACAAATACCGTAGCATTTCACTTATATATGGAATTTAAGAAACAAAACAAACACAGGGTAAAAAAGAGAGAGAGAGAGAGAGAAGCAAACCAAGAAACAGACTCTTGGGACGCCTGGGTGGCTCAGTAGGTAAGCGTCCGACTTCAGCTCAGGTCATGATCTCACGGTTCGTGAGTTCAAGCCCCACATCGGGCTCTGTGCTGACAGCTCGGAGCCTGGAGGCCGCTTCAGATTCTGTGTCTCCCTCTTTCTCTGCTCCTCCCCCACTCACACTCTGTCTCTCTCTCAAAAATACATAAACATTAGGGGCGCCTGGGTGGCGCAGTCGGTTAAGCGTCCGACTTCAGCCAGGTCACGATCTCGCGGTCCGTGAGTTCGAGCCCCGCGTCAGGCTCTGGGCTGATGGCTCGGAGCCTGGAGCCTGTTTCCGATTCTGTGTCTCCCTCTCTCTCTGCCCCTCCCCCATTCATGCTCTGTCTCTCTCTGTCCCAAAAATAAATAAAAATAAAAAATGTTGAAAAATACATAAACATTAAAAAAAAAAAAAGAAACAGACTCTTAACTGATGGTTGCCAGAGGGGAGGTGGGTGGGGGGATGGTGAAATAGGTGATGGTGATTAAGGAGTGCACTTGTCCTCATGAGCACCGGGTGATATATGGAAGTGTTGAGTCACAATATTGTACACCCCAAACTAATGTAACACTGGATGTTAATTATACTGGAATTAAAATTTAAAACTTAAAAAATATTCTTTTGTATGTATTCAACATCTCATTAAAGCATTTAAAAAATTAATGCAAAAAAAAAATAGTAGAGAGAGAAAAGCCCTATAAAGTATCTTGCCAAAAGAAGATAGTATTATTCTAACTCTTGGTGTTGCTTCTGCACAAGCATTAAAATCATTCTGAGGGACCTCAATTCGTTGAGGTCCTATGTTTGGGTCAAGCATTGTTAAAGAAAGAGGATTTCATGGAAAGAAGGTTATATCAGAAACCAAGACTGGGGGGATCTACTTTTTAAAGTGTAAGTATGTGGACTAATATTCTTTTCAGAATTCACTTTTGAAAGTTGGCTTTCACTCCTGTGTGGGCCACACCTATGCCTTGTCAAGGTAAAGTGCAGGCAAGGGGTCATGTCTTTGCTTGTGCAATGGCCTCTGCTTTGCTTCCCCTTGCTAGTTCCTACACGTCATTCAGGACCTACCCCAGGTGTCATCCTTTCCAGGAAGTTTCTCTGAATCACCATGTTGGCATCCTGCCACGTTAGCACATGCATACCAGTGGTTCTCAATCAGGGGTGACCTTGATCCCGAGGGGACACCTGACAACATCTGGAGACATTTTTGATGGTCATGACTGTGTGGGAGGGTATGGGGTATACCAGTGGTGTCGAGTGGGTAGTGAGTGCGTCATGCAATGCACAGCTCAGCCATCCCCACAACAAAGAATTACCTGACCCAAAATGCCAATAGTGCCGCTGTGGAACCCTTCTTGATGGTATGAAATTTTCTGTGTCTCACTGAGACCCAAGCTCATCCTGAGCAGTGACCATGTTGATTCAGTCTTTCATCCCCAGGACCAGCACACTGCTTGGATACACACACACACACACACACACACACACACACACACACACACACAGGCAAAGTGCTTTGGGAGAACTGATCATTAAGTTGAACCAAATGAAGTTGCTGACATTCTACCTTTTTGACTAGAAAAACAGCAATTTTGTATGGTGCGGCCACAAATGTGGTTTAACCTAAATACTTTGGACTGAGTTGGGGGTGGTGATCAAACTTCACCGAGGAGGAGAGACACAGGAAGTATTTGTTTCAGATCTTGCTCCTCTGCTGCATAAAAGCAAGGACCAAATTTTTTACTTTGTATTTGTGCCCAGTCTTACTTCTTTGTATTGTCTCCCCGCCCCCCACCCCACATCATACCTCCCGGGACAGTACCTTGCATTTAGAAGGCACTAGTCATTTTCGTTGACTAGGGTTCGGGTAAGCTATTTGTACTTCAGGTTTGATTTTATCCTGGTCATTACACTTCAGCCCCAGGGAACTCTGAAGAACAGTGTCTCTTGGCAAAGTATGCAGTTTTCCTGATGGCAATGGGCGCAAGAAAACATAGTCCCCCCAAATCATCCCACACCACAGCCTGTCAGAGGAGGCATAATGGAAACTGTCAGAAGCTAAAAGCCCAGACGCTTGGCTGGTGGCCATCTGTACGACCATGTGACTCTGGCGTGTCAGGCAGCACCACACATACCTAGCCCACGAGCCGTGGCACTTACTCACCTCGTGTTTTGGAGCAGGTGGTACAGGATAAACATTTCAAGGCTGGACTCAGAACTTGGCACAGTCCCACTTGCAACCACACGCAAGCCAGAAAACTCTGGAGAACTGAACTGTTGATAAGGGTCAAACTTCAGTGAGTCTGATAAAGTTTGGCTCCAGGTGTCCATCTAGTCTCTTGGAAGAATTGCCCAGAAGCTCATTGCTGACTGGTTGGATGTCACCGGTAGTGTGCAGTCTCTGCTTGTGTATGGAATCCGGCCGTTCAGACAGAGCCCCACAGCTCAGAGGCTTGCAGCCAAGAAGATAAGCCCAGGGTAGCCCTGTAGGCTATCCAATCATCTGCCAGCTGGACTTACTCTGGGCCACTGGTGGCCTCTGCAATGACATCAGACACCAGGAGCAAGACAGCCTGGAATCCAACATGCTTCTCCTTTCCTTTCTGTGCAACTCCTAGAGAGTAGAAATGGCTCCTACCCTTCCAGATGCAATAGTCACCCCGGGGACATTTATTCGTGCGGATCTCAGATATTTGGATTCCGTCCTGACCAGACATTGTTTTCAGAGCCATGGATTAAACCACTTGATTCTAGCTCTAATAAGGCAAGTTCTAGGAGTAGAGGATTGTTTTAAGTAAAAGAAGAATTCAGACTCTGAGACAGCATTTCCTTAGCTATTTTCACCTAGGTATATTTTTTTGTTTTAACACTGGTTTGTGGGAAGAGGGTCTGTGGAAATTTGACAGACTGATGAGGATGGGCTCAGATTCTTTGGAATTTATCTGTGAGGTTCCATGAGGTGATAGGGCTTCCATCATTTCCCTGGGGAAACGTTTGAAGCCCCACACGTTTCCAGCATTTGCTATTGTAATCTCACTGTCCTTGAGATTTAAAAATCCTGTAACTGTGGCAATCGCTCCGTGTGGTCAGCCCTTCCCAAACGTACCCACCTTCTTCTTCCTCCTGCACAGTACGCTCTTGGTAGAACTTGCCATTGCTCCCTTAGGACGAGAGAATTTCATTTCTGCAAAACTGAGCTAAAAGACTAATAAGGAAGACTTCATTTTAATTTGTGGTGTTGGACAGAGAGAAATACTCTCCTTAATCTTCATAATCTTACAACTCGGAAATGGAGCTTCATTTCTAGACACTGCATATTAAAGCCACCAATGTTTGCAGGGGCCATATTTGATTTCCCTCTTTCCCTCCCATGCTAGTAGGTATGATTAATGGTTGTTAAAGGACTGTGTGTTCCCAACATCATTTCTAGCTTTCATCTTTTCTATTGCAGTAAGTATGAAACTTATGTAGAGTCCAAATCCATCGTTTGAGAAGTAAAATTAAATATCTTTCATGTTTTGTAAGATTTTCTGACTTGAGCCATGTCTTACAGTTAGAAAAAAATACTTAAAAAAATCCTTCTATTCGTCTATACCAGAGGCTCCTTAGAATCCTATTTGATCATGTCCAGATTTTGTCGCAGTTAGTATTTAAAGCATTTTCTCCAAAGGTTATAGGGATAATTGTGGTGGTATGCTAGAGTTGGTTCCTATTAAATCTTGGGAGCCAAGTGTGTACCCTCTCTTCCCAACTCTGTGCTCAGTGACCTCACATTGGTAGCTTGAAATCAGCCCTGGAAGAGTATTTACACCAGGAAAATTGGAAAACGCTACAAATCAGGGCTTTTCCCCACCCTGGAGAGCTGTTTTTAAGTACTTACTACTATTTCACTGAATAATTATCTCAAATATATAATTGTGGCTATGTTCCATATGTCATGATTTTTTAAGTTAGTTTAAAAAATTTTTGTTAATGTTTATTTATATTTGAGAGAGAGAGAGAGAGAGAGAGAGAGAGAGCACAGGCACAAGTGGGGGAGGGGCAGATAGAGGGAAACAGAATCTGAAGCAGGCTCGAGGCTCTGAGCTGTCCACACAGAGCCCAACACGGGGCTTGAACTCACAAGCTGTGGGATCATGAGCTGAGCTGAAGTCAGATGCTTAACCGACTGAGCGGCCCAGGCACCCCTTTTAATTAGTTTTTTCATTGAAAAAGGCAATATATGCATATGTGTGTTAGATACGGCAGAAACTTGTTAAAAATAGACCTACAAATATAGTGGTTTAAATATGATACAAGTTTGATTTTTTTTCCCTCAGGTAAAATTCCAGAAATAGACTTCCCCAATTTAGTAAGGTAGCCCTCTTATCCTCAACATATTGCTTCTGTCTCTAGGTCCAAGGTGGCTGCTTGAGCTCCTGTCATCATAACTACATCCCAGCGATCCAGAGGGAAAAAGGCTAGGGTAACCTTTCTCCATTCCTTGTAAGGACATGGCCCAGAATTTACATATATCCTTTCTGCTGGCTAGAACTTAGTCACATGGCCATACCTATTACTATAGAGGAGGCTGGGGAGTATACACTCAAGATGGGTTCCCACATGCCTAGCTAACACTCAGGATTCCTATAATTAAAGGAAGAAGGGGAGAATGGATATTGGTGGCCTGCTGGTAGTCTCAGTCACTATAGTGTAAAAAATACAAAAGGGCAGACAGTGAAAGCTGGAATCTTCCTTCTCCTTCTAGCTTCTGGTCTTCCTTCCTACAGGGAGTTTCAGAAACTTCCTATGCATATAATATCACCTGTGTATATATTCTTTCTTGGGAGGCCATTTAGCCCAAAGGACTCAGGTGTCTAAGTGGCCTGGGTTTTAACTCCAGTTCCACAGCTAACTAGCTGTGTGAACTCGGGCAATATATTTAACCACTATACTGCAGTTTCTCTATATATGATATGGAAATAATAATAGTACCTCCCTCCCTGGGTTCTTGTGAGGACCAATTATGATTATACACTTGGTGTTTCAATAGTCCTTACACAGAGTAAGCACTCGAATACAGGGTGTTGTTATAATTACACTTGTATCAGTTTAATAATACAGACATCGATTTATTTTAAAATAATAGCATTGATTTTATTAGTCTCAACTTTATGGTCTCCTTGGCACTTCTGCTCAGAAGATTTATCTACTCTCATGATAGAAGAAACAGGTGGGTTCTGGAGTCAAAAGACTTGCATTTGAACCCAAGAGCCACTGGATTTGGTCAGTGTTTGGATCCATCATTTAAACTCTCTGAGCCTGAATTTTCTAATTTTTTTTTAATTTTTTTTTTAACGTTTTAATTTATTTTTGAGACAGAGAGAGACAGAGCATGAATGGGGAAGGGTCAGAGAGAGGGAGACACAGAATCTGAAACAGGCTCCGGGCTCTGAGCTGTCAGCACAGGGGCCCGATGCGGGGCTCGAACTCACGGACTGCGAGATCGTGACCTGAGCCGAAGTCGGCGCTCAACCGACTGAGCCACCCAGGCGCCCCTGAATTTTCTAATTTTTAAAGTGGAAAAAATAATATGTACTTCCCAGGATTGCTATGAGCCTCAAATATGACCACGTGCATGGGCATGGGTCACAACTATCAAACAGTGCGTATTTCTACCCATAGCCATAGCCACGTCGTTGGTGTTCTAGATCAATAGAATCATCCAGTTGGGAAGGATTTTAGAGTCATTTGGCCCACTAGCTGTATGGCCGAGGCCGTAGGATAGACCACCTGGAGCACCTGCTCAGCTCACCCCCAGAGGGGGTGCCAGCTGGTACAGATACATCCACAATACCTATTGAATTGGTCCTTTTCTGTCTCCCTCCACTGCCGCCGGCACAGGCCAGGCCAAGCGAACAGCATTGCTCAGCGGGACGAATGCGATGGCCTCTGAAATGGTTTTCCTTGTTCGGGTTCTGTCCCCAGTTCATCCATTCTTCCCACAGCTGTCAGTCATCTTTTACAAAACAAAGCAAAAGGGCTGATAGTATGTGATTCCTCTGCTTAAGAACACTTAATGGACTTTCCTTTTCAGTAACACAGTGAGATAAGGATGTGGAATGACCCTCCAGGGTACATCCTCTAAAAATCCTTCAGGTATCAAAGACCTGGCAGGATATTGAACTGGCAGATAGACCCAAATCCAAGTAAAACTGGGAACCCAGAGAGCTAAACAGAGGATGGGAGTCATTTTTCCCCTGAGCAGATTTGCCATGACTGGTAAAGTTTGTAACATACGCTACTGTCTGGCAATGATATTCAAAACGGCATTAACAAAATCAAGCTTGGGCCAGATCTGGTCTTCAGACTGCATGTATGCTGGGGGCGAGAAGTGATGATGGTTGGTGTTCCCCCAAAGCCCTCTACTTGTGCTTATATATTTTTTAAATTTATTTATTTACTTTGTGTGTGTGTGTGTGTGTGTGAGAGAGAGAGAGAGAGAGAGAGAGAGAGAGAGAGAGCATGGTGTGGTTTTGCTCAGAAGATTTATCTACTCTCATGATAAACACACATACACACACATGCAAGAGTGGGAAGGGCAGAGAGAGACAGAGGGAGAGAGAGAATCCCAAGCAGGCTCCAAACTGTCAGCATAGAGCCCAACACAGGGCGCTGAGATCATGACCTGAGCCAAGATCAGGGCCCTTAGAGATCAAGGCCCTTACCTGGGCCCTGAGATCATGACCATGGATCCTGAGATCATGACCTGAACCGAGATCCGGAGTTAGACACATAACCGCCTGAGCCACCCAGGTGCCCCATACACTTGTGCTAATTAACATTGCCCTCTCTTCTGATGTTGGTTCTCAGACACTTCCCCAAGCCCCTGGCTATGTGCTTACTACCTAGGGAGGCTTCTGCTCAGCCGATGAGAGAGTTATAACAGGGTTTAACAGTGTTAAAATAGTGTTTTTAAGTTCCCAGGTTTCTTTTCTCCTCCCCAGTTTCCGAGCCATTTTTCTGTTTTCAGGCAAGATCCCCAAGGCCTAATAGCTTGTGATGCCCCCTCACTTTTCAGGAAGTGCAGATCTGGTCTGTAGGGCTCATCCCTGGCTGTCTGGGCTCACTTACCAGCAGCTTGGAGCCAGATAGCAGAGACAGGAAAGATCCAGGTAGGCAGCCTCTGTGTTGACTGGAAGGCTCAAGGCTCTTCAAGTGGGAATATTAGTGTTTCAGTTTCTTGGTACCCCAGCTTCGTAGAGGGTATGTCATGCTCCTTGACCAAATGGAAGGACAAAAATCCAAGAAAGAAACAGGGAAGGTCTGGGAGGCAAATGGTTAGACATTAAGGGTGTGGACCTTAGGATAAAAGAGGTCTAAGACTGAATCCTGTCCCTGCCGCTTGATAACAGTGTGACCTTGGCCAAATTATTTAAGGCCCAATTCCTTCCTCTGTAAAATAGGCATAATATTAGGTTGAACAATAGGAAGTTGCTTTCCGTTAAGTCAAATGGTCAAATACTGGCAATTTCATAGGCGCTTAACCCAACATGGTACCCATCTCATAGGATTGCTGAGGACGAAATGAGATCATTTACGAAGAGGGCATAGCACAGGTTTTGAGAAATATTTGAGGCGGGAACCGAGGGAAGTGGGTAAGCAATCCGGACAGAAGGAACGCTAAATGCCAAGTCTCTGAAGCAGGAGCGAGCTTGCAGCAAGGAAACTGGTGCGGCTGGAGCCTGTGAGGGAGAGGGAGGGGGTGGGAGATGGTCAGGGAGGTGGCTCAGGATAGATCACACAGGGCCACGTGGGCCCACGTGTGTGTGTGGGCAGGGGCGGGGGGCGGGCGGTGTGAACCCTAATGACAAAAACAAGAGGTGATATTTATTGTGAACTATGTTCTGTGCATTCATGCGGTACATAGCAAGTGCTCACTAAACAGAAGCGCAAGAAGGGGTGTCTGGGTGGCTCAGTCGGTTGAGCGTCCGAATTCGGCTCAGGTCATGATCTCACGGCTTGTGCGTTCCAGCCCCGCATCGGACTCTGTGCTGACAGCTCGGAGCCTGGAGCCTGCTCTCTGGATTCTGTGTCACCCTCTCTCTCTGCCCCTCCCCTGCTCCTGCTCTGTCTCTCTCTGTCTCTCAAAAAATAAATAAACGTTAAAAAAGAATTAAAAAAAAAAAAAAAAAAAGCAGAAGTGCAAGAAACCGAGGGTGTAGACAGCACATAGATGAATGGGACAGGAGAAGGAGGAGCAGTAACTCTAAATGACAGGACTGCACCGCACACGGGGACTTTCTCGGGAAAAGCAGGGTATTTGCTCCCAGGCCCTGTGAGGAACGACCCTTCAGGCCCCTAGATATGGAGAACTTGGCTCTGGGCCCAAGATGAACACGGGTGTCCCGGTGCTTGGCTCATCATTCACTGAGGGCAGGCCAGGAAGTCAGTCATATGTAACGTAAAGGCAGCAAATTTAGCGCAGATGGCAGCTGAGCACACAAGGTCTACCGGTTACCAGTTTTGTGACACGGAGCAGATTATTTAACCGCTCGGAGCCTTAGTTTCTTCTGTAAAATGGGTGGAATGATCGTACCTACCTCACAGAGTTGCATGAGGATTAAATAAGACAACTTAAGCAAAGCACACAGTAAGCACTCAGTAATTATCAGTACTTCTGGATCCAATGTATGGGATGTTGGTAAAGCATCTCTAAAGATGTTCCAAGCTCGTTAACCACTACTCAGTGTTAGGGACTCTCATGAGGACCCAAACTCTACGTCACAAGAAACCTAACAGGCATCTCTAAGGTCAGGAAATCCCGGATAGGAAACTGAAGGCCTTGAAGACATGCTTCAAATCAAGTGTTGGGATTTGGGGAGAGAAAAAAAAAAAAAGTGGGAAGTGCACAGAGAGAAATCTAGACTGTTTTTGCAAAATGGGATTTTGTTTTTTTAGACCATGAGTTAATAAAGAAGAACGAGTATCTTCTTGCTTGAGACAGAATGTAAAGGGGACACAGCCCCTTGCAGAAATAGCCCCGAGCACACCCCTCATTCAAAGCCCTTCATCCCCTGCAAAAGCAGTTAAGTGTCCACATACCCTATAAGGAAACTCGCGCTTAAAGGGGCAGAGCTGAGAATGCAACCAGTCTGACGGAAGCCAGTATTTCTGCTCTTCAGATGAGACCATAAAAGACATCACCACTGGCAAGAGGGTCAGAATACTTATGGCCTGATATTTATGTGGATAATAAAGAGATGTCAATTATGACATCTAGGAGTTAAGATTCTTTGAGTTGGAAGAAGCAAGAGTCAATTCGAATTAGAACCAGCTCAAACAAACAAATAAAATTATTATTTTTGGTGGGGGAGGATTCCAGGCAAAATGGACCAACCAGATTGCAGAAGGGACAGAAATTGGGGATCCAAGTAGCAGGAATTTATTATAGACTTTTTGGAGAGCTGCCGCTTACATGAACAGGACAAGGGCCTAGGTCTATTGGTTCAAAATTCCGAATTTCTAAGAAAGAGAATCTGATGGGTCCAGCTCAGGTTAGGGGCGGGGCCTAAAGTGCCAAAGTGGCCACAGTGGAGGGAGGAGGGTCCACCTCTGCCTCCAGGCTGCCTCCAGGTAAGGGAATCCCTGGGAGGGAGTGGGGGGGGGGGGTGTCTCAGGTACCGTTGGTTTCAGATGCTCAAATGGGATCAGGCAATGGAAGAATAAATCTTCATTTTTTTCTGAAAAATAATGTAATCATTTTTGAATTTTAATAAACTTCATTAAACAAACGTATTAAGTGCAGTTTAGATACGGCACAGCCTATACAGATGACACTGTCTATGGTCACACTGGGGATCTAGGTGGTAATTCAGGGAGCAGGTAGTAATTGTTCATTGTGAGGTTACTGCTCTGGAGACACGACCTGGAGAGGGGGGTAGGGAGACCTACGTCTGGGGACACCATCTGGAATTTTACCTTCTAAAGTACGAAGGTACATTGGAAGTTACCTTTAGAAAGAGGAGGAAGGGAATTTAGAAAGAGGAGGAAGACACCACCCATAATCCTTCATTCCATCATTTCTCTTGTCACGTTAGATGCCACGACAGAGTTCATACAGTTTTTGTCACCTGCTCTTTTCATTGTCGTGAGCATTTGTCTGCCTGGTTTTCCTAGTCTTCACATCTATGACCTTTAAAATAGAAACATACTAAGAATGGTCTTTGTGTAGAAGACTTGACATGAGGGGAAGTAAAATTGACGTTTTCGTCAAGAAAATACTGGCCTGGGGCGCCTGGGTGGCTCAGTCGGTTAAGTGTCCAACTTTAGCTCAGGTCACGATCTCACGGTCCGTGAGTTCGAGCCCCACGTCGGGCTCTGGGCTGATGGCTCAGAGCCTGGAGACTGCTTCCGAATCTGTGTCTCCCTCTCTCTCTGCCCTCCCCTGCTCATGCTCTGTCTCTCTCTGTCTCAAAAATAAATAAACATTAAAAAAAAAAAAAAAAGAAAAAAAAAAAGAAAAAAAAAAGAAAATACTGGCCTATGTGGAAAAATCTGGAAACCCGATGCCGCTGCCAACCTACCTGACTTCTAGAGATCACCTGTTACTGAGTTCTTCACAGCTACTCTCTTTCTGCCCATCCTGCTGTGGGATTGCCAGGTCTGTTGCTTCAAGGTAGGAGTACGCAAAGCCTAGAGAGCAAAGTTGGTGGGGCAGGGATGAGGTGTTGAGTCCCCGCTGACGGTCTGGATGTCTAGATGGGTGGTTCCAACTGAGGGCAGTGTCTTCCACCCAGTGGACACTTGGCCCTGTCCAGAGATACTCTTGTTGCCACGACAGGTGGCAGGAAGGGATGTTGCTGGATTCTAGTGGGCAGAGGACAGAGATGCTACTAAGCATCATACCACACACAGGACAGCCCCCCCACCACCACCACCAAGAATTATCCCAGGCAAAGCATGCGTAATGCTGAGGTCGAGAAGTCCTGATCTAGATCGCACTGGTATTGCCTTCAAGACATTAAGGGACAAGCACTCCACGAGTTCTGTGTTTTCTGCCCTTAGCTGAGCTGGGAATGATTCTGGGAGTCTTGCTAAAGGCAATGGGAGTGAATGATAATGGATCTGCCAGGTACCTGAAATACACATGAGGCAGGGGGAGTGCAGGGGCTAAGCATCAAGACTTTGCAGTTTGAAAGAATCGAGTTTGACTCCTGGGTCATGAAATACGTTCTCTGGGGCCTGCGAAATGGGACGATGATATCTGCTTCACAGGGCTCCAAGGGGGTGAAATTAAGTAACGTGTCTGCCGCGGCTGGCACAGCGCCTCGCCTTGGTGTGTGACACCCGGCGGTGGCAGTGGCTATCACGCCAAAGCTCAGCTTCACAGTGTTTCCCACTTTCCCAGCCTCTAAAAGGCAACAGCATTCCATAAATTCTTATTTTAGAAAAAAAAAAAAAAAAAAGGATTTGAACTGATTTTTGTTATATGGGCTTTAGAGACCCAGGCAATGTGGGACAGATACATGATCTACCTATTTTTACAAGAACTTTTTAGGTGAGAGTTGTCTGGTTGAAATCTCTTTTATATTTTCTCTGGTGTTCTTCCTCCTCCTCCTCCCCTTCCCCCTCCTCTCCTCCTCCTCCTCCTCCTCCTCCTCCTCCTCCTCCTCCTCCTTCTTCTTCTTCTTCTTCTTCTTCTTCTTCTTCTTGAAAGATTGGGGTGGTGGTTCTTGTTAATTCAGAAAATGCTTGCTTTCTGACATTCTTGGTTAAGCTGCTTTGATCTACGGAGAATTCAAGAGTGGGCCAAGCTGAAATAAAAGTTATTGGGTATCAAGACAAAAATTATTGTCCACAGATGTAACGAGAGTTGCCAGAGCAGTGTAAGAATATCTCCGGTCCCCATCCTGAGCGAGGTGTCTGGTTATCAGAAAGCAACCACAGAAGAGCCCCGTGTACATTGAGCCCCGTGTAACCACCCTGTTATCTACAGCTTGTTCTTGGGTGTCTGAGAATATCTGAGCAACACTCAATGTCCCTCATGAAATGCATGTTGAGCTCCCTGGGGTGGGCACAGTTCTGAGTCCCAGTACAGGGAGAAGGGAGCAGATGGAAGAGAGAAGGAGGTGGGATGGAGAAGGAGAGGAGAGAGGTAAGAGGAAGGAGAGGAGAGAGGTAAGAGGGAGGAGGGAGGGAGGAGGGATGAGGGAGGAAGGAGGTAGGGAGAGGGAGGAAGTAGGTAGGAAGGAGGAGGATGGGGGGGAGGAGGGTAGAAAGGGAGAAGGAGGAGGGAAGGAGGAAGGTATGCCCCACCCCCCACCCCCAGGGTCAGCCCAGTTGGGGGGGGGGGGGGCAAAGAAAAGGGCAGGGGTGGAGCACACCGAAATGCTGGCCTCAGAAGAAGAAAAAGGAGAAGCACCAGCCTAGGACAACTGCTCCTGACAAAGAACAAACACTGGTTCTGGTGAAGGAAAAAGGCCAAAGGGCACAGAGGGAGCCCAGAGAAGCCTGATTCAGTTGCCCCGTTGGGACGCAGACCCACAGCAGGGCGTCTGCAAGCTTCCCAGCCAGAATGTTCCTCTTCTTGCTCCTCCTCTCACCCACCCTCAGCATTGTCCTGAGGCCAGGACACCTCTTGTTTCTATGAGATCCTGGGTGCCCTGGGTCCCCTGGGAGCCCTCCGTGGGGGAAGGCTACTCTTTTCCTTTTCAGGCAGTCTGTGCCTTGAGGCCCAGCTGATGCGGCCTCTCCATAGTCTGGAGCCCGTGCTGAGGACTGAGAAGCACCCATGTGTGGTCTTCGTCCGTGACTTTGACACAGCACCTGTCATGGTGTCTGTGTGAGCCATTTCTATTCTCCCGACATGTAAGTGAGCTGCAAAGGTAGCTGACATAATAATGTATTTGGCCTCTATAAATAGTGTATGCAAGGGGAGGGGAGAGGGCTGCGATAGAGATGTAATGT
Source organism: Neofelis nebulosa (assembly GCF_028018385.1). NCBI lineage: Eukaryota > Metazoa > Chordata > Mammalia > Carnivora > Felidae > Neofelis > Neofelis nebulosa. Next base: position 48,553,591 of record NC_080795.1, read on the forward strand.
GTGGCATTGCGGGTGTTGGGGAAGTGGGAGAATAGGGGGTTGAGAGAAGGGACCAAAAGGAAGCAAATTAGTGGAGGAAAGATCACATACCCACGGTTCAGCCTTGGAGGGCCGAGGCAAAGGCAAAGCCAGAAGGTCTGAGGTTAGAGGAAGGCAGAAGGAGTTGGGTCAGAGGATCCCACTAGAGTTTGCTCTAGCCTAGGACCATAGGAAGCCTTAAGACTTCATATTGTGTAGGGTAGTGAGTATAGTTCAGCATCTCTCAGGAATCCCTTAAAGCTGTTGGCAGATTTGTAGGGCGGAGGGGGGGGGGAGTTTTTTATTTTCTACATGGAGGGTCCAGAGCCCCCCCTTACTAGGCAGCTCTATGTAGGGGCTGAGGTGTTTGTTGGGTGACAGCTGGATGTCTAGATTGGGAGGGTGGGCAGCGTGGAGAAGCCATCTGGGGGTGAATGGTCCTGCAGGGGGTCTAGACTGGGCATAGGGGCTCAGATGGCTCCTGGTAAACAAGTAAGAGGCCTCAGAGAAAGAGGATCCAGAAAGAGCCAGAAAGGTAAGGGGGAAACCAAGAAAGTGTTTTATAGCAACCAGGAGAAATGGGAATTTCATAAAGAGGGAGTGACTAACAGATCCGGTCAGGTAAGGCTGAGGCCACAAGTGTTTGCTGGACAGTAGGAACTGAGAGGCCAGAGGTGTCCTCAGTTCCTACGTGGGTGTGTTTGGAAGCTGGATGGGCTGGGCTGACGGCAGATGCTCAAAGGACTGGAGAGAGTGAGCGCCAACTATATTTTAGAAGCTTGGTTTGAAAAGGGGGCCAGGACACTTGCTGCGAGCTGGGTGCAGGATCACAAGAGTTATTTTCTCCTGTGTTTTTGACAAGGTGACAGGCAGATGGAAAGAAGCCAGGACAGGGCAGATAAAGGTTCAAGAAAGAGAGTGGAGAGTGTGTAAGTCAAGATCCCGAGATGTTCTTGGAGCCCGTTCTTGAAGCAGGGGAGGAGGAAGTGAAGGTCATGCAGAGAGGCTGACAGTTGAGGTCAGCTATGCCCAATGACCTCTACCTTCCCTGTGAAGTAGGAAGAGTGGCGTCTGCTCAGGGAGATTGGTCCAGAATAGGGTCCACTGTGGAGGGAACAGTGGGGAGGCAGAGCTGAGCTGGAGACCACACATTTGCAGGCACGCCAGTCATGCCTCCTGGGTGTTCTCTCCAGCCCTGTCACCGGCCATGGGCAACCCTCTCTACCAGCCCATTTCATTCGTCTGGCCTCCCCAGGTCCCCACCCTTCCTGTCTACCCACTGTCTCTCCAGAAACCCATGCCAGGCTGATCAGAGAGTGTGTGTGTGTGTGTGTGTGTGTGTGTGTGTGTGTGTGTGTGTGTGTTTTACAAAAGCCCTGCAACCCTTCCTTACCTGAAATGAGTTCAGTCTCATGTTAAAGTTCTCGTCATGTTGATCCCAAACCTGCTTCCCAGACAGTGGGCGCCTTAGGGTCCCAGGAATTTCTGCAAAAACAGTTCTCATTCTACCTTCCAAAGTCAGACCAATCCTGTTTTTGCCCCTGACTGACTGTATCTCCTAGGGCAGAGTTTTACCTAACTGTCCTCTACCTCAGTTTCCTCAACTATAACATCAGAATACTAATACTGTCTTAGGGGGATGTTGAAGGATTAAATTGGAAGTCACACAAGGCATTTTGTGTGGTGTCTGACATAGGGCACGAGGTGGATACATGATCACCATAATGACAATACATTAATGGCCATGCTTAATGTTCATTTTTCTTTTAACACTGATAACGATCCTTCAAATATTTAAAGTCAGCTATGTTTCCACTAACCTGTTTTCCAGCTTAAAGATCCTCAGTTCTTTTCATGTTTTCTCCTGGGGCAAGGTTCAAAGAGCAGGTCTGTCAGAGGGCTGTAAGCCCCATGTCCCCGGAGGAATTCAAGCAGAACACGACGTGTCACTGGGCAGTGATTTTGTACATGGCCTTGAACTTCTGATTGAGGCTGAAGCTGGAAAACCCTAGAGGTCCTTTCCAACCTTCTGTTCTTCCAACCTTCTGACTTAAAAAGCAAGTTTAGAGGGGCGCCTGGGTGGCTCAGTCGGTTAAGCATCCGACTTCGGCTCAGGTCATGATCTCGCAGCTCGTGAGTTCGAGCCCTGCGTCGGGCTCTGTGCTGACAGCTCGGAGCCCGGAGCCTGCTTCAGATTTTGTGTCTTCCTCCCTCTCTCTCTACCCCTCCCACACTCATGCTCTGTCTCTCTCTCTCTCTCTCTCAAAAATAAATAAACATTAAAAGAAATTTTTTTAAAGCAAGTTTAGAAAATAATGTGTTCAATAAACACTACTTCATATCAATAGTATCAGTGTCAAGGCCAAGGTTTGTTTTTAATTTGAGAGAAAGAGAGGGAATGAGTGAGGGGAAGAGCAGAGAAGGAATCCCAAGCAAGCTTCACACTCAAGACGGGCTCTGTGTCACAAATGTGAGATCATGACCTGAGCCGAAATTAAGTGTGGGTCTCTGAGCCAACCAGACGCACCTAGGGCCAAGGTTTTAATAGGAATGCCCGTCTTCCAGACTCTAAAATCAGTGGGGAGGGCCCAATTTCAATCACAAAATGTCAACAGCATCATGCTTCACTCCTAGGGCTGTAAAGGTGTATAAAGTGTTACTTTTCTTGATAAACGTCATAGCAACCGCTCTGTATGTGTATTCATTTCCTTGGTCCTCATAAAACCTGCGAGGAAATTCCTGCTGTTATCCTCATTTGACAGAGGGGAAACGAGGTTCAAGAGGTTAAGCAATAGGCCCCACTGTTGCGGCGGGGGGGGGGGGGGGGGGGGGAGGGGGGGAGGTGCGGGGGCTGGGCAGTAGCTGCACCAGAACCAAAGCGCTCTGGCTTCAGAGTCCTTTCTTGGCCACTGAGCTATGATGCTTATAGCTCTGCTGAGGATGGAAACTGCACACATGTCGCTCTGAGTTTTTGGACCATTTCTCAAAAGAACCCCAGCCACTTAAACCCATTTCGTAACCGGAAAGGAATCTTTGAAATCTCTTTGTTCAGCCACCATCTCGTAGGCGAGGACCCTAGGGCCCAAGATGAGTGTGGAGACTTACCCTGAGCCCACGTCTTTGGTTCTCAGCACAGTGGCTTTTCCATCTCCCACACTGTTCATCCCTGTCGCTTCTCTTCGAGGGGGTTAGGCCCCTTCTCTGACCTTGATGGATGCTGGCAGAGAAGACGGGGGGCACAGTTCCCTCATCCCAAAGACATCACAGGCAACAGGCCGTGTCTGAGCCTTTGAAGAGGCATAAACTCAGTCCCTGTTAGTTCAGTAGAGGCCCCTCTCACTGGATGCCCTAACTCAAAAACTGGCCCTTCCAGGCCAGACTGAGAACCCTTTCCTCCTGGTCTGCCCCCGCCTCCATCTGTTTGTGCTGAAATTAAATAAACAATCTCACCACCAGGAAGTGTTAGGAGCAAACTGGGAATTCTTTATCAGAGACACAACTTGATTGGGAAGCACTCCGGATGACTAATTATGACTTCAAGGGGAATTCGCTTAGTGGCTACAGCGTTGGAAGAGGTACTCTCTGCATGTAAACTGGGCCATCTCACAGCTCTGAGTCTAATAATTTAATTAGCTCTGTAGATAGTTAGACATTATAGAAGCCAGTGCAGCATGTCAAATAGACAGCTTGACAATGGCCGTGCGGGGAGGAGACGTCTTGTGCTGCTGAGAAGCTGCTGCCCGGCAGGGCTCCCTGGGGCTGCCACCTCTTGGAATCTCACCACATGCCAGTTTTCCCTTTGATAGGAGCCTGGAAAACTCCTCCGTTTCAGCTCTCAAGATTTCAGAAATTAATTGTATTCATTTAACTTCTAATGGCATTTTAAAAACATACACACATGTAGAACGGAGGGTAATGAAGCCCCATGTATTCACCACTCAGCCTCAAGCACTGTCCTGCTGTTTCATTCAGTCTTCCCCAACCAAACAATTTTAATGGTCTGTTTGCTTTTGCTGGAATATTTTAAAGTGAATTCCAGACGATGTGCCATTTCGCTTGTAAATACTTCAGGATTTATCGCCAACCGATAAGTACTTTAATAAAAATATAACATGAGACCGTTATGATACCTACAATTACCAAGAACTTTTTAACATCATCTAATATCCTGCTGGTGAGATATAATAACAATACACTCAGACTCAATTATTGTCCAATTGGCTCAATTTTCCCCAGTTGTCTCCAAAAAATGCCATTTTTCAGTTGGTTTCTTTGAATAGGACCCACACAAGTACCACACTTTGCATTTCTTAAATCCCATCAAATCTCTAACAATTCTCAAATGAATCTCTAACAATTCCCAAATTAAAAAAAATCCATTTATTTGAACAAAAGTTATTTGTTCATTTGTTCGATAGTTTTCCTGGCTCAGGGTTGGCTGATTGCATCTTTATGGTGTCATTTAACATGTTCTGTTTCCCCTGGGTTTTCTATCACATCAAGTGTAGAGACTTGATTGGAGTCAGGTATAAGTTTTTATTTTTACTTTTTTGTAAGAATTCTTCATAGGCAGTTCTGGGATCTTCCTATTGTGTGACCTCTAGAGGCACAGAGTGCTTAGTGGAATTCAGATTAATCAGGGACTTCAGGGAATGTTGGCCTGATCCACCCCCCCACAAAGTCCCCATTGTGTCCAGGTCTGTTCTTTAATTAAGAGTTGCTCACTCAACTAGACTTCCCAGAGTCTTTAAGACATCAGCTCAGTTCCCATTAATTGTGATTTTTCAATCCTAGTGTCAGATTTCTCGAGTTTGATGATTCTGTGTGCATTCTGAATGCTCTGTGTTCTTGTCCAAAAATGTTTCTCCTCTCAGGAGAGCTACTCTGACCTCCAGTGTTCTCTGTTCCAGACGAGCTGGGATCTCTACGTGGGGAGTTTTGCTTGACACAGAAGCCAACTCTAGAACGCCACCACCAACCCCAAATCAGTGTGACCAGAAGAATCAACGTTTTTGATAGTCTGCTTTCCTTCCTTCCTTTTCTGCTCCCTTCCTCCCTCTCTTGGCGATTTTAGATAGAGGAGACAGGGAGCGTGCTCACGGAAAGCCTGAACACTTGAGTTCCTCACATTTTGACCCGCAGGCCAAGCTGACAGTGGTTGAACATTTCCATGTAACTGCGCCACGCAAAACATATTCCCGGGATGATTTCACTCGATCCCCACAACCTCCTTCTGAGGTGGGGTATTCTTTCTAGACCCATTTTTCAGACGGAAAAGCTGAGATTCTAACAGATTTAGACTCTAGAGCCCCTGCTCTGAGCCACTATGTCACAGTATCTCTCAAACATACACCGGGAGCTCTGTTAGGTTTGTTTTTCTGCTTGCCAAGAGTGCTCACTCTTGGTTACAGGGCCCAATCTGCAGGGCATTAGGGCTGTGGAGCCAGTGAGTCAGGCCCAGTGCTTAGCAGGAACTTCATAATAAAAATTTATTAAATGGGGGCGCCTGGGTGACTTGGTTCAGCGTCCAACTCTTGATTTTGGCTCAGGTCAGGATCTCGTGGATCATTAAGATTGAGCCCCGTGTCGAGTTCTGCTCTGAGAGCGGGCAGCCTGCTTGGGATTCTCTCTCTCCCTCTCTCTCTGCCCTCACCCTGCTCGTGCGCTCTCTTTCAGAATAAATAAACCGAAAAATTTGTTAAACGGATGAACTTAGTCTTTCTGATCCTTAATTTATTTTTGTTAAAGTAGAGATTAAAGAAGACCTTTTCAGGGTTGTCGTAAGATTCATTGAGATGTTAGCACAGTAGCCGGCACAAAGCAAGTGCTTGGTCATTGGAAATGATCAGCATGTGAATAATCCAAGAAAGCAGATAACCCCAGTTATCCCAAATTTAGTTTTGAGAGTACGTTGTCTAATTCAGGTAAAGTTTCACTTTCCTAATTATGTTTTGTCTAGGCTAGCACCACTGAACACCCGGTGGTCCATGAAACGCTGGTCCTTTGAGATAAACTGAGTTCATGGTTCTGGCCAGAGAGCATACTAAATGCTGTGAGCTGGCCTGCAGTAAAGAAAGCTTTTAACTCAAAGTTTTCCAAACATCTAATCATAGAATTCCTTTTCCAAGTAATATTCATTGAAGTCCCCCAAAACTCTTTTCTGTAGTCCCCTCCCTTGGGGAATGTTGGCATAGCAAACATTAAAAAGAGTTTGCATCCCCTCGTTTTTCAACTAAGGAATGCGATACGCTCCGTCACAACAAGGATACGCCCCAGGGGAGAGCCCTGATTAAAGTTTGCCACCCGCGATCCACAAAGTGGGTGAGCTAGCCTGAGTGTTCATAGCAAAGGATGAAAAAGGTGAGCATGTTTATAGCACCTGAATCAAGGCTAGACTTCCCTAAAAGCTGTCGCCTGACTAGTAGCAGGAAGCCTAACGCTCTAGGACTGTCTGGTTTTAATTATTTCAGTTTATCTATTTGAATTTGACTTTTTCTCTGTTGGGTGCCCGAGTTTCTGGCTTCCATCCACGAGATAGGATTTAAAAGCATTTGAGAATATCACAAAGGCAGCTTCTGCAGAATTTCTGCTTTGCCAGTCCCCACCCCCCTTTGTCTATTAAGGATCTTGCTGTTGACAATGATTCTCTGTTATGGGAAAAAAAAAAAAAAACAACCTCAACAAAAACTAATCAGGTAGTAGTGATTTGATGCGAGGAATCAGCCATTAGGACACCTCCCTCATAATTTTTGGCCATGTCAGGGTCACTTCTGTATTATTATTGACATATTATTTGTCTTTAAATCATCTCACCCTTTTAACATAAAGAAATATATACATTCACTTATCTATTTTTATAAATACCATCCTTAATTTTTTTTTAATTTGAGAGAGAGCGAGAGAGAGCAGGGGAGAGGGTCAGAGGGAGAGAGAGAAAGAACCTTAAGCAGGCTCCACATGGAGCCTGATGTGGGCTCAACCCCACAGCCCTGAGATCATGACCTGAGCTGAAATCAAGAGCCAGATGCTCAACCAACTGAGCCACCCAGGTGTCCCAAAGAAATATATTGTTTTTTTTCCCCAAAGAAATATATTTAAATGGGAGTTTATAGTACTTTATAAACAGAAAGCCAATATCACTCACCATAAAGAAGAAAATTTAAAAATTACAATAAAAGCAAAACAGGCTGTTAAACTTGAAATGTTAAGAGGATTAAAAGACAATAATGAAAAGCAAATAACATATCTACTGACATTTTTAGAACACATTCCTAGACATCAAGAGCTATTTATTACATTTGTTAGGTAAACATAAGTTCTTTATTTATTTTTATTTATTTTTTAAAACTTTTTTAATGTTTATTTTATTTTGGGGGAGAGACAGAGTGTGAGCAGGGGAGGGGCAGAGAGAGAGGGAGACAAAGAATCTGAAGCAGACTCCAGGCTCTGAGCTGTCAGCACAGAGCCTGATTGGGGCTTGAACTCATGAGCCATGAGATCGTGACCTGAGCCGAAGTTGGATGCTTAACCGACTGAGCCGCCCAGGCGCCCCTTTATTTATTTTTTTAATTCCTAATTGGAAAGGGTAAAAGAAGGCAGTTTCTCATTAGCTAGCTAAATGACACATGCACAGACTCCATGACCCTGTCATTCTCCTTCTAGAGGTTAATCCTATAGACCCACTCTACACTTTCCAAATAAGGGTACAAAGCTGTTCACTACAGCATTGTTTGTATCGCAAAACACTGAAAACAACTGAAAGATTGGAGACCCCCCCCCCACCTGTCCTGTGGGCTAAGTGAAGGTAAATACAACATAATATACACTCATGGAGTGGAAGATGATGTAGACACAGAAAAGAAGGACACCCAGATCTTTATATATCAACCTGACCGATCCCCAGGACATAGCTTTTAAATGAAAACAAGCAATATGTAGGACAGTGTTTGTAGGGAAGATCAAACAATTAAAAAAATAACAAATATCCATATTTGCCTTTACATGCATAAAATATATCTAGGACACAGGATAACATCAGATGCTTCTGAGGAAGGGAGCTATGTGGCCAGGGAGCAGACATAGAGGGAGATTATCCACTGGACACCGTTTTGGGTTTTAAGTTTCGGAGTGTGAACTAAGAAAGTTACGGTTGGCAGGATGGCGACCTCGCTAAGATATCCATGTCCCAACTCCCGGAACCCGTGAACATGTTATGCTATGTGGCAAGGAGTAATTCAGGTTGCAGATGGAATTAGGGTTGCTAGTCAATGACCTTACAATCAAGAGATGATCCTGGATTATCCAGATGTAATCTCAAGTGTCCTTACAAGCAAAAGAGGGAGACAGGAGAATCATTGTCAGAGTCAGAGAGAGAACCGAAAGTGTGACACTTCTGCCTTTGAAGATGGGGGAAGGGAGCCAAGAGTGGAGGGATGCAGGTAACCTCTAGAAAATAAAAAAAGCAAGGAAACAGATTCTCCCTAGAGCCTCCAGAAGGAACGCAGCCCTGGTGACGTCCATTTCGGACTTCTGACCTCCATGATGCTAAGATAATAACCGCATGCTGTTTTAACCAGTAGGCTTGTGGTCATTTGTTGCAGGAGCAATAAAGTACCACTTAAGTATATACATACATGCATATTTATATATTGAAAAAATATAGCGCAATGGTTCAAAGTTTGCCCTTGGCAGGCAGAACTGTCTGGCCTTTAATCCTGGCTTTTCTACCTGTGCGACCCTGGGCAAAGTACTTAACCTTTTGTGCCTAAGTTTCAATATCTATAAAACAAAGATAATAACAGTCACTTATTTATGGGATGATATTACCTGACGGTGTCACTGAGAGGATTAAATGAGTATGTGCGCTTCCAACGGTCCCTTACACAAAGAAAGTGCTAGTAAACGTTGACTCCTACTCTGTTTAACTGTCTCCTCTGACTGGATCAGATGCTGAAAGATAATTCCCACTCAAAATGATGCGAGTGGAAGAAAATGATATAAATGACTGTATTCAAAAACAAAAACCCCGAACGAAAGAACCAGAAAAGTAGTTTGAAGAAACCATCTGACACTATCTCTAGGATCCGCTCTTCATCCTAAGGTCCAAAATTATTTGGTGATGTCCTAAAGTAGTGCAGTAAAAGTTTCCTTGTCTACTAAACCACTTCCAGTTTGACTCCTTAGCCTTTTTATTAAGTTGTCTAATTAATGTCTCTTCCTATTTTCAGATGAGTTAAAAACCAGGTCTTTCAGGCAACAGCAAAAACCTCAAGTCCCAGGATCGAAGTCTCTGCCAGACGGGGCCAGGTTTCTGCCAATGCATCTCCCGGGTGTCGATGGCCAACTCCTCATACACTTGCCTGGTAACAGACTAACTTGTAAGCCACGCCCACCCTGCTATACTATCTCACCAAAGGAAAGTTTTCTATGAAAAAATAAAGTTCCCCTTATAACTTGGTAGAGTAAAAACTTTTCTAATCAAAAGACAATGAGCTTTCATTTGAAACAGTGGTTCTTTGTAGTCACCACCCTTCTCTTCACTCAGCCAAGAAAAAAGGTCAGGTCTTTATTGAACTGCCTGCTTGTGACATGATTGACAAGTTTATCAGCTTCATTAAGTACTTGTCTTAAATCCGCACACGCATTCTGGAGGGCAACGGTTTCTTTGTATATAAGGGCACTGAGGAGACACAGCTTTGCGGTAACAGCTTGACTATGGAGACAGATTTCTCATGTTGCCAGCCAGAGCTTCAGCCCATCCATGCCTACCCTAAATTCTTGCTTCCAGTCCATACCGCAAGTTATCAGTCAGTTGTCCGTACAAGCTGGCCAAACTTGGCAGCATAAAATATTTTCATGGGCTTCTTCACTTGACTCATAGGCTGTCATACTGACAATCCTAAAAAAAAACCACCAGGATTCAGAATTTCACTTGGGTTTGCCAGTTTTCAGTGACTCATTTCACTTTGTTGTACCGATAAAAATGGCTGCTCTATATCGGCTGCCATTTCTGTCATTTATTTTGCTGGACAGAGAGATCTCGTCAGTCATTATGTTTACTTTGATCATCATTCTCCGCTTTTTTTTCTTTTTTTTTTTTTTTGGTGTGAGGACTGACAATTTGTCAATAAACTTAGCAGTTCCAGGCTTTGCAATTAAATATAATCATATACATTTGGCTTCAGCAGAGTTTACACTTTTATCTCCTGATACACTGTGTTCTGGTTGTAATGTTAAGTTGCTCTGATCATTTTTATATGGTATTCCATGTACATTTCAAAGTGATGCTTGATGTTGGATAAATTTATGCCAGAATTTAGGAGCATCTCCAAAATATGTGATGCATGATAGCATTGGTTCATTTTCATTGCCAGTGCACTGGTAATCCACATTTCAAAGAATTACCACCACATATGTGTATGCGTGCTTTATTGTTTTGTTGTCATTTGCCTTGTTTGTGTCTGATATTTTTGCAACACTGACAGGCAGTTCTGATATTTATTCATGTGGTCATTACCCTCGTCCAAAGACAAATGCCTTTTTAAATCCCAATCAGCAGGAGTGCTCCCAAGTCCTTCACAATTTCCACCTGTCTTCAACCATTGGATTAGATAAAAAATAAGATCAGAATCCCAACTCCAGTGCACAATGATGTATCCTTACACACTGGAAACTAAAAGATTGTCAATTTCCAAAAGGGATGTTTTGATTTATCTTTGAAAAGAACACACAACACATATAGGACTTCAGTGTTTGAAAATCCACTCTAGCAAATGGCTTTTTTTTTTTTTTTTACATAGCACTTATATGTTATTTACTTGTGTATTGCAGTCATTTTTATGATGTCACTACTCTCCCCACCACCTCCTGCCCCAGGAATGGAAGCTCCATGAGGTAGATTTTTGTCTGTTTAGATTTATAGCTGTATCCCCAGCATGTAAAATGGTACTTGATGGATACCAGGTGGTCAATCAGATATTTGTAGAATAAGGGAATGAATGGACCAGCAGTACAGACATAGGGTACATTGAAGACCCAAACTCTTTCTCTCTCAGCTCTGCATGCTCAATGACAGCTTTGTCCCTGGCTGGTTTTGTGGTCACAAGATGGCTGCCAGAGACAGTTGGCATTATCTTGTCCACATCTATTAGAAAAGAGAAAACACTTGAGCGGGTCAACTTCCGTCTTATGCCCTCCTGAAGGGGGTGGTAATATACATGCAGATAGATAATGGCTTAAACTAATCAGGACCCATCCTTTCTCTGACAGCCAAGTTGAAGAGTTAGAGTGAGCATCTCCTGGACAGGTAATGGGCCATGTGGAGTTTGATGGACACCTGAAGTATGGAAGTTGGGGTAGAAATGGGTGATAGGAAGCCAACGCTCTCTAGTACAACTCTATTGATTTTTAAAATATCAAATAGTTCAGGGGCACCAGGGTGGCTCAGTCGGTTGGGCATCTGACTCTTGGTTTTAGCTCAGGTCATGGTCCAGGGTCATGGGATTGAACCCCACGTCAGGCTGTGCACTGAATGTGGAGACTGCTTAAGATTCTCTCTCTTTCTCCCTTGCCCCTCTCCCCTGCTCATGCGCTCTCTTTCTCTCTCTCTCTTTCTGTCACTCAAATTAAAAAAAAAAGACCTACTATGTGCCAGGTACTGCTCTAGGCACTGGGATGCAGCAATGAACAAACTCCACCCTCATGGAACTTATCTTTTATTGAGGGGAGATAGGTAATTAATATACTATTAATAAACTATGTAGTATATCAGGGAGTGATATGTGCTATGGAGGAAAATGAAGCAGGAAACAGGTTGTATGTAATGACTAGGGAAGAGGCAGCTGCAGATTTCAATAGAATGGGTAAGGAAGACTTTCCGGAGAAGGGAACATTTGAACAAAATTTAGAGATGAGGAATCAAGCTCACGGATATTGGGGAAGGGGCTGAGTTTAAGGCATTTTATTTATTTATTATTATTATTTTTTTAATTTTTTTTTTCAACGTTTTTTATTTATTTTTGGGACAGAGAGAGACAGAGCATGAACGGGGGAGGGGCAGAGAGAGAGGGAGACACAGAATCGGAAACAGGCTCCAGGCTCCGAGCCATCAGCCCAGAGCCTGACGCGGGGCTCGAACTCACGGACCGCGAGATCGTGACCTGGCTGAAGTCGGACGCTTAACCGACTGCGCCACCCAGGCGCCCCTAAGGCATTTTAAATTCCAGATACTTGCAGAACATCTAAGAGCTTTTCTCCTATAATTAAGTGATGATACATAATACAGCTATTAGGCTCGGATCCCACCCAGAATGGGAGATAGTAGGTTGCCCTTTTAAAACCTGGATCAACCCAGAGGGGCTGATCCCTGAAAAACAGATTAACAAAGACTGAAGAATTCTTAAACAAAATCTTTCCTGATTGCTTCATCAAACTTGAACTTTTTAATTTTATTTTTATTTAAATTCATGTTAGTTAACATATAGTGCAGTATTGGTTTCAGAAGGAGAATTTAGTGATTTATCACTTATATGTAACATCCAGTGTTCATCTCAACAAGTGCCTTCCTTAATATGGGTGCCCATCACCCACTGAACTTTTAAATAAACTTCTATGAGAGAGTATTACTATGTTCTACAAATTTGGGGCACTTAAATTCGGTTTATAACACTGGGTACACTGGGTAAAGCAAACTTTCCCTACCAGCCTTACAATTTTGGTGGAGGAAAGGAGACAGTGAAAATATAAAATGAAAAATATAAGAAGTGAACACACACACACACACACACACACACACACACACACACTATTCAGAAAAGCCTTCCTGCCTGAGGAGTCACCAAGAGGTGACATTTGAACTGCGATGGCAGGATGGGGGAGAGAACATTCCAGACCAAGGAAAGAGCATTGCTGGGGAGCAGGGGAAAGGACAAGAACATTCCAATGTTGAGGGGACAGGAAGAGCACAGGATAAAGGGCTTATGCACACTTTCCTCTCCGGAGATGAATTAGATTGTCCTCGCTTTGGGAATCAGGAACACTGGTGAACATTTCTGTTTTGGACAAGGTCATCGGACCATTATCTGGTGAGCATCTCCCTTAACCAAAGCACATGCTTGGGACCCATTGTTCTGCTAGAGGTTCAAGAAAGAGACCAGGGATGGAGATGGATGTTGGGAAGCCAACGGTGAGGACAGCTGTGATAAAGCGGGGAAATGCAGGGTGAGAAAAGATGGGGCAGGACTGAAGCAGCCCCACATGGGGTATGAGGAAGAGCTGGTGCTCTCCAGAGAAGGAGAGGGACTGGGCTGGAAGAGGCATGGGCCAGATTTGCTTCAGTCGGCCTGAGGAAGATAGTAGCTCCTTGAGGCATTTGCTCTTCTGGACAACTCCCTCCTGTGCAACTCTTTCCTCCCCGGTCTATGGATCCCCAGTCTCTCCTCTCCCTCCAATGCCACTCCAGAACTTTCCTTGGTAGAAGCTCTTCTTTGGCTTGGTTATTGGATATTGACATCTCTTAGAATTCTGCCATGGCCCTCTTGCTTTGTACTTCAGCTGCACTTTCCCACTGCATCCAAGCCTATGGCCTTCTTTTAGGCTCTTCCTGCTTTGGAAAGAAGGAGATGGATTGGAAGGAGGGAGGGAGGGAGGCAGGAAGAAAGGAAGAAGTGGAAAAAACTTCCAGAAAGCACTGCCACCCAAGTTATTGCTTCGTTGCCTTATTTTACTATATTCAAAACTTTTTAGGGATTTGACCTTTGATTTCTAGAACCCAATGAAATACTGGCATGATAATAGTGTTTATTAATCAGGGCTCAAGATATCTATGGTACTTCATTTTTTAACCCGGCATTTTCTCAAAACTGAAAAGTACACAAGAGAGTCTGCACATGGGCTTGGCCAGGTGTTGGTCTACTTCTCCGACTCTCTTGTTAGAGTGCAGGCGGACCAGCAGCCCACCTTAGATCTACCTAGGCAAGAGGAGCCCCTGTCCTGGTCCTGTGCTCTGTGCCCCTTCTCCCTGGTCAAGGAGTCCACAGAGCCACAGGACCAAACCTGTCCCTAGGCCATTCCAGATCCCAGAAATTCCTAGATCCCAGAATTTCCTGCCCCAAATGACCCAAGTCAACTCTAGGGCCTATGCAGGGCCTCTTTTCTGGGCCAGTCCTCTGGAGCCACGGTGGTGCTCAGGCCTGAGGGTGACCTGAGGCTCTGTTTGTAGGAGCGAGTGGCTGAAGCTTGGCTCTGGGCACTGGTGTGAGCCTGCATCCTGGGAGGCCCCTCAGGGTGTGCTGTTGAGCAGGGAGTGGGAGGAGAAGGGGCCGGGAGGGAGCCCTGCCCATGTTCCACATTCCAGTGCAAACTCCAAAAAGCCTGCTGGTTCTGAACTTGATCTGGGACTTCCAGGGCATTAGGAAGTTATTCATCAAGGTAGAGAGAAACACTGCGTTCTAATTAACCGTTTACGGGTTTAATAATTGAGAGATTGTTAGATATGCGTTACACGGGCCTCTATTTGTACTCTTGGCCCAGGCCCTGCAAATGTTAGAGGCATACCAGGTGCTAAGAGAGGAATGTCACTTTTGCAATATCGGCGAGTGGACCATTTTGAGAGAAGTGATAAAGAGGAAACTGAAGCACTTCCTCTGCCCACCCAGGGGCCCTGGGAGAAATTTATGCTATGCAATTTCAGAAACTAACAAATACTATTTCTGGCACTTCCTTCTAATGTATACGCCCTTCTCCCTATATATTCTCCGTAGTGTCAGATGTAAAACGGGCTCGTCTCACATCAGACCCAGAAGAAGTCCAAGGAAGTGCAAGCATTCCTGACTTAAAATAATCTGATAAAAATATTCTTCAATCTATTGGGAGATATTAAAATGCATATAAACATATTCTTTGGTATGAACGTTACATTTCATTGATATATATATAGTGTGGGTGTTTGGTTATATCAGTGAGTGAAACCTGTTTGTAAAAATCTGGAAAGCTCTTGGTTCTGTGCTTCTGAGAAAGAGCTTCTGGAGCCATGTTCCAGGGTCCCCTCAGAGATAGCACTGGTTTAAACTGCCACCTGCTCAATGGGCTTCCAAAGCTTTATCTCCAGCCCTGGACTCTCTCTCCTGAGGGGAGCTCATGCACTCGCCCAGTCAACACCTCTATGTGCCCCCCACCTCAACCCAACGCGGAGGAGTCCGTATTGGTATCCTGTGGCTGCCATAACAAATGAGCCCATTCTTGGTGGCTTACAACAACAGGAATTTTAGTTTTTCACAGCTGTGGAGGCCAGAAGTCTGAAGTCAAGGTGTCAGCAAGGCCACGCTCCCTCTGAAGGCTCTAGGGGAGGACCCTTCCTTGCCTCTTCCAGCTTCTGGTAACCCCAGGCATTGCTTGGCCATGGCTGCCAAGAATCCAATCTCTGCCTCCATCTTCACATGGCCTTCTCCTGTCCCCTCTGCGTCTCAGATTTCCCTCTGCCCTTCTCTTACACGAACACCTGTCATTGGATATAAGGCCCATTCTAACCCTAGGATGATCTTATCTCAAGATCCTTAATTACATCTGCAGAGACTGCTCTTCTAAATCAGGTTACATTCACAGGTTCACAGGATAGGGTTGGACAAAGGACATGCCCAAGTGGATAAACCACTATTTAACTCACTACATGATTCATCGCATTCCTTCAAAACCAGTTCCTTCTGCCAGCTCCGTCGAGGGTGGGGAGGGGTGTACCCACGTTTCCCAAGTTGACATGGGAAGTCACCCTTAGACCACCCCCTGCTTCCCCCCGCCCCCCCCCCCCCCCCCCCCCCCCCCCGCCTCATATCCAGTCAGTCACCAGGGCCGTCGGTTCACTTGTGCTGGCGCTCGAATCCGTCTTCTCCCCTCTGGTTTCCACGGCCACCCTTACTAGCCTCCTTTGTGTTTTTCAAACTCCCACCTCAGGGCCTTTGCATGAACTCTTACCTCCCTCTCTGGAAGGTTCCATCTCTTAAGCTTCCCAGACAGACTCACCCTTTTCACAGAGCCCTCAGGTCAAGTGTTAGGGCTTCTGAGAGGGCTTCCCACCCCACCCCATGTACCTCAAATAGCTCCTAGTGATTCTACCAGGTCACCCTACTTGATTCTTCCAACCCCCACCCCCCCAACACACACACAATTCCATCAGGACAGTCCTGTCTGTTCACTTCTGTAACCCCAGTCTCAAAGATAGTGACGTGTGCATATCTGTTATCTGTACTGAGCTCCTTTTCAGATGTCAGCATGCACGTACTTACCACTTCTTTCCTCAGAAACCTCTCTCAAAGTCAGCAGTTTGCCAAACTCAACTCCAGCGGACCACTTTGCAAACACCGCTTCCTTGTTCTTTCCGTGGTATTTTACACCTGTGTTTCCTCCTCCCTGATGCTTTCTCCTCCTTGACCCCTGAAGAAGGGTGAATATATCATTTGTCTTCCACACTGGGCCACTATTTAAAGAGACAAAGGGCACTAATGAATTATTACGCCAGGCTAACCGTCATAAACTAAGACTCTCCCAGGTGAACCCAGACGTATGGTCTCCCTCCCTCTAAAACCTCCCTCTCCCTTCCGTGGCTGTCTATCCTCAGACTCCTTTTCCTCCATCTACTCTTTAAATGGGTCCCGGGCCCTCCCCTGCTGTCGTGCTACACCATCTCCCTGTGTGACCTTACCAGCCGTGACTCAATCTGTCTACATGTCCCCATCAGTCCACCTTGTCTTGATTTCTGTACTCCACGAACAAACCCAGCTGCTGGCCAGAAGTCTCTACCTGGATGTCTCAGCAGCAATTCCACATCGACATCTAAACCAAACTCATGATCTTCAGCCTCAAACACGTTCTCTTGCTGTTGATGAATGGTAAATGGTGCGGGTGGGTGGGGTATGGAGGAAGTGGTGGTTAACAGCATAAGTTCTAGAACAGGTTCTAGAGTTATGGCTGCCTGGGTCCAAAGCCACATCCTAGCCATGCGTGGTAGGGCCATTATTTAACCTTTCCAGGCCTCCGTGTCCTCACCTGTGAAGTGGAGACAGAAGTGCCTGTCTCTTAAGTTGGTTGCGAGGGTTCAATGAGACAATAAGGCCAAGAGCAGATGTTTATAGGATACCACAGATGCTGGGCATTTCTATGGGACTGATGTGTATTATTTCATTTAATCCTTGCAACAGCCTCGTGAGGTAAGTGCCATTATTTATCATTATTACTGATGATGATGATGATTCAAAAAACAATCGAAGTAGGCTCCAGGCCTGCGTGGGGCTGAAGTCAAGAGTCGCCTGCTCTACCTACAGAGCCAGCTAGGCGCCCGGGGAAGTATCGTGATGATGCCTCCTTTACAGAGGAGGAGCCCGAGGCACAGAAAGGTTAAGTAACTTTCTCTGGCTTAATGACAGAATTGAGCTTCAGATTCAGCAAGTCTGGCTCCAGAGACCTTTTCTCAAGCACCTCGATGTCCTCTGGGTGCCAGGTGCTTAGCACAGTATCCGGCATATAATAAGTGCTCAGCAAGTTATTTCCACTTTCCATCCAGTCCACCAAGCCGTCTGCCCAGGAGAAGGCCTATTTTCCCTATCCTTCCTCATCCCATGTCTGTCAAGTCCTGTCAACCACATTTTATTTTATTTTATTTTATTTTATTTTATTTTATTTTATTTTTTTTAACGTTTATTTATTTTTGAGATCGAGAGAGATAGAGCATGAACGGGGGAGGGTCAGAGAGAAGGAGACACAGAATCCGAAACAGGCTCCAGGCTCTGAGCTGTCAGCACAGAGCCCGACGCGGGGCTCGAACTCACGGACCGCGAGATCATGACCTGAGCCGAAGTCGGCCGCTTAACCGACTGAGCCACCCAGGCGCCCCATCAACCACATTTTAAAGTGCTAGGTGCTTCTCCCAGAATTTGCTTATTTAATTATTAGTCTATATTCCTACTTCATTGTCCAAGGTGTCTTGATATTGAGAAGTCCACTAGCAGGAGACCAGGTGTGAATGGAAAGACCCGGATCTCTGCCTCTAGCTTGAGGCTTTTCCTGCAAACCTCAACTCTGCTTTCTTAGAAGCCTGATGCTGCACTGCCGTAAACACAAGCCCGGGCCCACATGCTGGAGGATGAGAGAGAACATGGTGTGGGGACGGGCCGTCCCCCCTGGGGCCACCTGACCTGCCAGCACCCAGCCAAGCCAGCAGCTGGCCACAGACACACGAGTGGGCCTGGCCAAGGGCAGAAGAACCACCTTGCTGAGCCCAGACCAAACCACTGACCCGCAGAGAGGGAAGTTAAATACATGGCTGTTGTTTTCAGCCACTACATTTTGGAATTGCTTGTTACGCAGGCAAAGCTAACTGATCCGCTTAGATGTCCTGTTAGCTTAGGCTGCTGTAACAAGATGCCACAGGCTGGGTGGCTTAAATTTGTTTTCTCACGGCTCTAGATGCTGGAGTCGTAGACCAAGGTGCCAGCAGAGCTGCTCTGTGGTGAGGCTTCTCTTCCCGACTTGCAGATAGCACCCTCTTGCTGTGTCCTCCCATGACCTTTGCTCTGTGCGAGCCCAGAAAGAGAGAGAGATCCCTGGTGACTCTCCCTCTCCGTATAAGGACATCAGTCTTATCAGATTCGGGCCCTGCACTTATAACCTCACTTACCCTTAATTACCTCCTTAGAGGTCCCATCTCCATATACAGTCACACTGGGGGTTGGGCTTTGACATAGGAACTGGGGGGGGCACACGATTCCGTCCCTGACAGGTATCAATCATCAAGAGGAAGTCGGGCCCATGAGAGCTGCTAAGATCACTTGAGTGGAGTGTGAGGGGGCAGAGGAGACCCATCAACTAAGGACAAACGCAGGGTAACGATAGCCTTCCTGGGGCCGGCAGAGGATGATGAGCCCCGGAGGGGACGGAGAAGCGAAGGCAGAGGACGGACACACAAGGAGAAGCAAGCGAGGGCTGAGGAGGCATTGAAGCCGAGCCTGTTTGTAAAGAGGACATGAGCAAGAGAGTCCAGTGCAGTCGGCAGAAGTTAGGGACCAGGTGGTTTTGGCCAGGTCCTTGGTGGACTGAGGAACAAAAGATGAGAGAGCCGATAAAGCTTCCAAGAGGCTTGGATGAGAAGGAACAAGAGAAATCTGGAACACAGGATCAAGAGGAGCTTTTTAGGACAGAGGGACTTGTGCATCTCTGTGCAGCAAGAGGCAAGAGCTAGAAGCAGGAGAGGCTCGCAATGACAGAACAAGGTCTGGAGGAGGCAGGGAGCAGCTGACAAGAACTAGCCTGTGTTAGCACTTGCCAACGGGCCAGGGCCGTGCTGAGCTCTCCGTGGGGCTTATCTCATTTAGTCCTCCCGTCAACTCTATGAGGTAAAGGCAAGGATGATCCCATTTCCCTGATGAGGAAACTGAGGCACCGAGGAGATTAAGAGACCTACCCAAGATCACACAGCCTGCAAGTGATATAAATGGGATTTGAACCTTGGCAACCTGACTTTAGAGGCTAGGGGGACCTGACCTGGATTTCGGCCTGCTTCTAAAATTAACAGGAAACCGGTAGGGACGGTGATAACAGGATCGGTTGGGGGCAAGAATTTGATGGAGATCATGTGCTCCCGGTGGCCTCAGTTTTGTTTTCTGGTAGCAGACAGGGAGCTGAGCGTTGTGCCTGGGGTCAGGAGGGAACATAGAGGGAGCGAGGAAGGCCCAGAATAGGAGGAGGTTGAAGACGACAAGACTCAGGCCCGCTACTCATGCTGGCGAGTGGCGCTGAGCTGGGAGTCCCAGTTGGTAGCGGTGGAGGTGGCATTTCTCCAGCGGCGCTCCAGGGTCAGGAGAGGGGAGAAAGGGGCACACTGGCTGCCGTGCCAGGGTAGGAGGCTTGCCGAGGGGGTGCTGCCAAAGGGTGGGGGAGAGGGCCATGGCTACTGGTGGGAGACCGCGGTTCCCGACCCTGGCTGCATTTGAAGGCACGGGAGGGCTGAGCCTCGTTCTGTAGCAATTACCCCTGAATCTCCCGAACTGGGCGTGTGTTCGTGGTCCCCGGTGAGGACTTCTGATTCCATTCCAGTAGGGAGTTGAGGCCGAGGCCGGGAGGGTAGGGAGAAAGAGGTACAAGCGGAGGAAGGGAGTGGAGGAGCGTGGAAACGGAGGTGTGAGCGCTAGCAGGGAAGGAGGGACACCTCAAGGTCTGAGTTGTTCTGCCTTAAGGGCTGGGAGGGCTGCAGAGTTTCTACCCCCTCTTCCACACCCATATTCCTGGGGCCAAAACAGGATGGGATTGTCTCCAACTTTTCCCTTCATCCTTAGAACAGAGACCTCCGAGGGGCTGGACTAGGGGAGGCCTCAGGAGCTGCCTGAATGGAATTTTCTTCCCATGTGACCAGTCCAGCCCGGAAGAGCCACCCAGGAGCGACATCAAGAGTGGGTTATCGGCAGGTCTGGGTATATCCCCCAGCTGAGGAATTTCTCAGGGAAAAGAAGAGTGGGGAATGGGTTAGGATGGCTGAAAATGGGAGAAGCATATTCATTTTATCCAACCAATATGTATTGAGGTCCAGGCACGGAACTTGTGCCATATTGCCAGGCAATATCTAAACATGACAGGTGATGTGATCTTGGGTGGCACTTCCCAGAGCCTTCTCTGGGATGGAAACAGTGTCCCTTTAAAAAAAAAAAAAAAAAAAGGTGCGGGTGGGGAGGTGGGATCCAAGTGCAGATAAGTTTGGGACACATTGGGTTACAGAGAGTTAAACGGATTTACTCCCTGCAGGACTTCTCAGAGCCTTTAATCTGTTAACATGTTCTGAGACTCTCCAAGAAGTCGAGAGGCTAGCATCATCCTAGCATGCTTGACCCCAGGTCTCTGTCATTCCTGGCCGACCTAGAGGAATGAATGATTCACGGAACATGCTTTGGGAAGTGTGATATGGTGGCAAAGAGCTCAACTTTGAAGTCATAAGACCTGGCTCCCGACTCAGGCTGCGGTGCGCGTGACCTTAAGCAACTTGCTTGTGTCCATTTTCACATCTGTAAACTAGAGCTCCTAGTGGCTCTTTCCTGAACTTGTCGTCAGGAGTAAATAATGCCCCTCAAGCACTGAGTGCGGTGCCCGGCACACAGAAACCGCTCACGAAAAGGGCACTGGCCTGGTTGGGGAGATCCTGGAGCCTGTGTTCAAATTCTATGACGTGCTGTCCTGAAAAACTGACTGGGGACCAGGAGTCAGAGCTTCTGTCTTCTACCTAGTTACTTGGACATAAAACCCAAATGGCTTTCAAAGCCTGCGACCTGACCAGAGAAAGAACAGTCAAGGGGAGGAAGGCAGGCAAGGGACGGGGGGGGGGGGGGGGGGGGGGGGGGGGGGGGGGGGGCGGGGAGAGAGACTTCTGTTTCCATTCCTGACCGAGGGAAAGAGACTATGGGAATCTGCTGGCGGTGGGTTGGTTTGGCTTCTCGCAGAGGGTGGTGACAGGGAGGGGAATGGCCAGCCAGCACCCCTGCCCCCGGGACCCCAGGACTGTGACCGTGCGAGCGGGCACACAGGAAGCCACTCCAGGCCAGGCGGGTGCTGAGCAGCTGTGGGACTTGGCCCCCATCCCAGCAGTGTCCTTCCCGGAGGTGACGCTTCGAGAAGGAGATTTCCAGAAAAGCTCCGCGGCCCTGCTTCTGGCTGACGTTAGTGCCTCTGGAAGGCTTTGGGCTTGGGGGGACTTCTACCTTAAGGGACGACTGGGGAAAGGATGTCCCTCGCCCAAGTGCTCTGTCCCATTTCTTTGGGGCCCTGTTGACGTGGGAACAGACGACGGTGCGGAGGGGGAAGGCATCCGAACTGGGAGGCATCGTGTAAGGAGGGCACCCCATCCTGCAACTGGGGTGCTGCTCCAGAGGCCCTGGGGTATGTGCCCGCTCCCCGAGGTTCCAGACCCCACCTCTCCACTCTGGCCCCTAGAAACCAGCCCCCATGGCCTCTGTGACACAGGAAAGGTCTCTTTTCATTCTCCTGACCTCGGGGGTGGGGGAGGGGAGAGAAGTGCCATCAGGGGACACCTACGAATAACCGTGATCTCCATTTCACAAGACTCGGAGGTCAAACATCATGCCCGAGGTCAACAGCCACACCAGAATTTGAACCCACATCCTGTTCAACACCACGGCTTGTCCTAACTGGGAGGTTCGCGCAGGACCCCCAGTTTAACCTCTGCCTATGTCCTGGTTGGCTGCAAAAACAAAAGAAAACAAAGCCAAAAACACACACGTGCATAAATCAGTAGGACATCTCTGATGGAAGGAATGTGAATCCTGCTTTTTGTCTTTTCGTAAGGAAAAGACAGAATCGCAGAGCCCTGGTTCACAGAGCTCTGTCAGCTGCCTGTGACCAGGACCTATCGGTTTTTCCAGGAGCATACCCCATCACCACCAGACAGTTCAGACAGGCCCCCCTTTCCCCTGGCTTCTGGGCTGCCCCCCACCACTCCTCTAGTCTCTTTTTCTAGCCAGGGTGGGGCCCCTGGGGCTCATGGCCTCGGGCCCAGAACTTGCCTCGCCTCCTTTCTTGGCAGCTGCTAGCCATCTCTGCAGTTTTTGGCCTAGTAAAACCCTTTTTCTGCCTGCCCAGGGGAGAGTTTTGATTGGCTTCAGCTGGGATGACCTCATCCTCTCCAGAATTTGGGGATGTTCCCATTTTCCACTGCTCCACCTTCCTCCGCCCCCGCCCCAACCCGCCCAGGCTGTGGAATCCCCCAGCCTCACTGGAGAAGGCAAGCATGTGCCCTGGATTCCTGCCCTCTCCCCACCCTAGCGCTCCCGCTCCCCCGGGCTGTCTTTGCTGCCCCCCGGCTTTGCCCCAGCCCCTCCCGCACATTCCCTTGGCCCTCAGATTCTCCTTTCCCCTCCGCGGGCCCCTGCTCTCTTTCCGGGGCTCATGGGAAACTGCATGATTTAAAATAATCATCTTACCCTTGTGCCTGCCCTTTTTGGTCTACATTATCTAATTTAATCTTCACAATGATCCCGTGATATAAGGATTCTCCGGTTTACGGGTGAAGAAATGGAGACTTAGCTGATGGAACCTACTCAAGACAATCTGTTAGTGTGGATGGGGTCGGGGTCCACACGTAGGTGTGTCTGGCTCCAAGGCCGTGACAGAGGGCTTGTCACATTGAGAGACGCTGCTGGCTGTGCTCACATGAGGGATCCTGCCAGCCACACATCTGGCTTCCCTGGAAGGCTCAACAGCAGATCCCATTAGCTCTACCTTCCAAACGTTTCCAAAATCTGGCCACGTCTACCGCAGCCCCTCGGCTGAGCCGCCTCTGCCTCCCACCGGAATTTACTGAGATCCCCCACCTAATGGGTCTCCTGCCTTCACCCTCCCTGGCCGTTCTCCACACAGCAGAGTGAACCTTTAAGGTGTTCCCTCTGATCATGTCTCTCCTCTGCTCAGAGCCTTCCAGTGGCTCATGTCTTACTCAGAGTCGATGCCAAAGTCCCCACAGTGGCCTAGAAGGCCCTCCATACCTGCAGTCCCATTATCCCCCCACACATGACCTCTGATTTCACTCCTTACTGTTCTCCCTCTCTGCTGCAGTTCCACCAGCCTCCTTGCTCGTGCTTCAACACGGACAGCAAGCTCCTGCTTCAGGGCCTTTGCACATGCTGTTTCTGCTGTCTGAAAGGCTGACCCTCAAATAGCTTCATGACTCAGTCCCTCACCTCCTTCAGGTTTTGCTAAAATAGCACCTTTTCAGTGAATCTGACCCTATTCGCCTTATCCCCTTTGTCCTGCCCAAACCCTCTCCACTCCCTGCTTTTTCCTCCCTATAGTACCATCACCCAGTGACATTATTTTACTGATTTATTAGGTAATTATTTGCTCCCCCTGCTAGAATGTAAGCTTCATGAGTTTAAACACTTTTCTTTTTTTTTAACTGCTATATTTCTAGTGTCTAGAACAGCACTTGGCACATAATAGTTTCTCAATAAATCTTTGTGGAGGAGAGGGAGGGAGAAAGATGTTGGTCAGCTAATTTTGAGTGGTGCAAACAGAAGGGAGTCTGGACAGGCCTCTGAGCATCCTGGCCAGATGTTGGGAAAGCTCAAGTTTGGGGCCCATCCCCCAAATAGAAGTAACCTGTGGACACTTAGTGCTGCTTCTTTGCAGCTTCAGGACCAAACTTTGACTTGAGTCCCTGGAAAGGCCAGTCTCAGGGCAGGCTCTTGGGAAGCAGACTCTGGGATGGAATTGAGTGTGGGGGCTCATGAGGGCGTGCTCTTCAGGGCAACACCCAAGGAAGGGAGGGGCAGGAAGCTGGAGTGACTTGGAGATGTTGAGCTCTGATTTAGGCCTGAGGACAAGCTCGGCAGATACCACGGGACTCTGGAACTAAAATAGCCCCTAAGAATTGCCACGTAGTAGGCTGAAACTCTGGGCCTTTATACCCCAGCCTCAGCCCGTCACCGGCTGGGGGCCTGGCCTCGGCCTCGTGATGCTCTCTGCAGGGAGGGCCTCCCCACAGCTGGGGCGGCAAGTGCTTTCTGAAGGGGGGTCCGGGCGCACGGCCGTGCCACCGCAAGACCCTCAGTGTGCGTCTGCCTTAATCACTGACAACCTCACACCCGGAGGGGTCCCTGAGACCACAGAAAGGAGTGAGGTGGATCCCAACATTACCCCAGTCAGGTGTGACGCAGTCCAGAGCTGACCATCTTCTGGCGAGCGAACCAAGACAAAGTCTAAATTGGGGCTATACGGACGGTGCTTTTTTAATTAAAAGAAAAAAAATTGCAGGAGGGGAACACTCCTTCAGTAGAGCAGATGTCCGTCCGTACCTACGTGGAAAAAAAGACTTGAGCCATCGGCGTGGCCCTCCAGGAGAAAGCATAGAAAATAAGAGATTATACTTAGGAAGTCCTCGAAAGTGGTAGGTGGGCTTTGTCCTCTATAGTCACGGGTCCCATGTGATAGATGTGTCCTACAGGAGAGAGGCTGGTAGCCAGGAAGAGCCGGGAAGGAGGCAGCATAGGGTTTGGCTAAGAGCTGGCGTCAGACTGTCTATGGTTTTGAATATCGGCTCTGTAACTCTTTGGAGGGGAGATCTTCAGAGGCGAGTGGACTGAACTGTGTCCGCTTCTCTCCCGCAAGACAGGTCCTAACCCCGGTACAGAGAACGGAGTCTTGTTTGGAAATAGGGTCTTTACAGAGGTAATGGTTCAAATGAGGTCATGAGAGTGGGCCCCAGTTGAATACGACCGCTGTCCTTTTGAAAGGGGAAATTTGGACTCGGGCGCGCACCTGGGGAGAATGCCGTCGAAGATGAAGGCAGAGATTGAGATGACGTAACCACAAGCCACGGAACGCCACGGATCGCGGGCAAACGTCGAAAGCTAGGAGAAAGATGCGTGGAACAGGTCCTCCCTCACAGCCCCCAGAACCAGCCCTGCAGGCACCTTGTTCTCAGACTTCCACCCACCAGAACCAGGAGGCAATAAATTGCTGTTAAGGGGCCCGGTTTGTGATGCGTTGTTACGGCAGCATCAGCAAACCAATATACGGTAAGTTTCTTAAGCTCACGGATTCTGATTCTCTGCTTTCTCACCTATAACACGGGGAGGATACTACCTCTCACAGCTGCAGCAATGACGTACGATTAACCATCTCTGTCGTAATTCCAGGCACAGAGCGTGCCCTTTCTATGTCACTGGTGGCGGCTCTTAGGCGTGAGAGCAGCTCATGGCCAAGGTCTTTTCCTCTGCCTGATTTCCCCCAGCCATACCTTTCTTGTCACTGTCCCAGATGAAGAGAGCCGCCCAGCAGCGGGTTCTGTACACTGACTGCGGTCACTTACAGTTACTGCTGCTGGGTGGTCCGCAGGAAGGAAAGGATGGGAAGGCCGGACTTTAGAGCCTGTGGCAGGCTTCCTACAGCCCGCGTTAACCCGATGCCGATCCCTGCCTTGTGGCTTTCAGTACGCAGACGTGAAGGAAGGAGAAGTTGCCAGATCAGCCCTTCCAGATATTTAAAATGACTTCCGGGGGGGCGTCTGGGTGGCGCAGTCGTTAAGCGTCCGACTTCAGTCAGGTCACGATCTCGCGGTCCGTGAGTTCGAGCCCCGCGTCGGGCTCTGGGCTGATGGCTCAGAGCCTGGAGCCTGTTTCCGATTCTGTGTCTCCCTCTCTCTCTGCCCCTCCCCCGTTCATGCTCTGTCTCTCTCTGTCCCAAAAATAAATAAAAAACGTTGAAAAAAAAATTTTTTTTTTAAATAAATAAAAAATAAATAAAATGACTTCCGGGTGCCTGGGTGGCTCAGTTGGTCAAGTGTCCTACTTTGGCTCAGGTCATGATCTTGTGGTCCGTGGATTCAAGCCCCATGGTAGGGTCTGTGCAGACAGCTCAGAGCCTTTAGCCTGCTGCATCAGATTCTCTGTCTCCTTCTCTCTCTGCCCCTCCCCTGCTCACACTCTATCTCTCTCTCTCAAAAATAAATCAACGTTAGGGGCGCCTGGGTGGCTCAGTCAGTTGAGCGTCTGACTTCGGCTCAGTCTGTGATCTCATAGTTCACGGGTTCGAGCCCCACACTGGGTTCTGTGCTGACAGCTCAGAGCCTGGAGCCTGCTTCAGATCCTGTGTCTCCCTCTCTCTCTGCCCCTCCTCCCCTCACACCCTGTCTCTCTCTCTCTCTCTCTCTCTCAAAAATAAGTAAATGTTAAAAAAATTATAAAAAACTTCTTTAAAAGATAAATAAACATTAAAAAATCAAAATTACTTTCAAAAATAAAGAAGCAGGAATGAAATGAAATAATAAATAAAATAAAATAAAATAAAATAAAATAAAATAAAATAAATACAAGACTTTCAGTAGAGCATCATTATCGAGAGCAAATAGACACTTAAATCACACCCCTTATGCTCAGCTCTGATCTCCAAGGAGTGATCTTGAACATCCCTGTTTGTTTCAGAGAAAGGGAAGTCATGAGACCAAGCATTGCCCCACTTCTAAGGTGGAAAGTGAACATAACTATTGTCAATTAAATGTGTACTGTTTATTATAGCTAACCTACCATGCCTTGCTATGTTATAAAGGTTGTGAAGTTGTGGGTGTTGTTTAATATATGATACACACACTTAAAAGTTCATTGCAGGCTTTTATATAATCAATGTGATGTGTGTATTTTGTAGGGCCTGGAAAATAATTTTACTCTTTTGAATAATTGTGGAGATTTATAGTCACTATGGCATTGGTTTTATGGTATATTTTTTGGCTGTATTTATGATTCATTTGTTTAGGGACCTCCAATTGTAACATTATTCCTTTTGGGAGATTTTCTACTTCTCCTTGACACCTTAAAATGTATCTTTCTTTCCTCTTTGCTTTTACAGCTTGTGTTGTTAATTTTGTATTGTAACAACATCTACCACGGCTAAAAGCTTTTATTGGGGAGTGGGGATTGTGAATGCGACATATGCTTATTTTCTTAATTTCAGAAAAGATAGCAGAGTATAAAAAAGCAAATAACGTTTCCCAGAATCACAACCTCTTAGAATATTTCCTTCTTGTCTTTTTTCTCAATCTGAGCATAAATAAGTAGTTCATGTGTAAGAGGAACAGGGGGGAGTAGAGAGCTGTGCCTGTGGCAAAACTGGGACAGGTATGGGCTTCTGTAGGGAAGTGGTGGGGCAGCTGCCAGGGGCTGATGCTCTAGAAGGAGTGAGGAACCTTCTGAATGAGGGCTCGTCCCATGGGGACAAGAGGTCAAGCAGATGTCTTTGCCTTAGTGAGTGAGCCCTCGTCATTAAAGAAGGGCCGCATCTGAATATAATAACCTAGCTCAGCCTGAGAGCTCAGAACCTATGGAATCAAGTCTGGGTCATGTGGGGAGGGGGGTGGGGAGGGGTTCCTGACGTGGTCCAGCCATGTCAGGCATTGCAGAGTTGTTTCACTGAAGAACAGGTCCTAGACCTGCTTCATCATCAACCTTAGGTGCCCAGCAGGGGTGTGGTACATTTTACACCAGGAAGAGGGGGAAGCGATCATGGAAATCACGTGTTAGCGGCAATGCCTGGACTTAGACATGAGCCCCATGGGAAACACCCATGGGAAACTTCTAGAAACACTTGGTATGAGCTCGCAGAGGCAGATGGGAGGAAGAACATGCAAAACTCAGGTGCCTTTTGCTGCGATGTGTTGCTTCATGACTCTAGCCAGACAGTGAGACCGCTGAGAGCACAATCATGTCATATTTAACTTGACTCCCGTCACCTAGCTCATTGCTTGCCTGGCATATAGTAAGTGCTCGGGGCATGAAATTTTTGCTGATTAAATATCCTCTTTTAAATATCTTCTTTTTGATCATCTGATTTATGACATGGTTTCCAGGAACATGCTATGGTTAAAAATGGGACTCCCTGACCAGAAAAATGAAGTCAAGATGCTGCTCACAAACTTAGCATCAATGAATCTTGGCATTCCCTTCCCCCAAATTCTCTGGCTCCCAGAAACCCATTATGTTCAGAAGCACTGAGATTAGAAAAATGCTGGAGTTTTCCATCAACGGATGCCCTTGAGCCCTGACACTTTTCCTCATTATTTAAATGGATCTAGGAATAGAAGAGAGACCAGAACCAACCAAGCCACCTCCTCAGATGGACAGGAGCCTGGAGACCTGGCCTTTGTTTTACTGGTGAACTGGGTGTCAGCCATGTGTCTGGCACTGTGCTGGATATCCCAGGGGTTCTAGACAAACAGATCTCAGCCCTTGTCCCTGGGGACTTTGTCACTAGCGAGAGAGATTAACTGTTGCAAAACCTCTGTACCACAGAGCTGTTCAGGGCAGTGTGCAATCAGGGAGCAATAGCACAGATGAAGTGGCCAGAAGGATCTAGTGAGACAGAGACCCTGGGGGGCCAGAGGCAGGAGAAGACTTGGTGAAGAAGGTGGGGAACGAGTGGGCGTGGAGGACAGGGTCATCTTGAGGTTGAGAAGGAAGTCAGCTAGCAGGGATCCCCTCCAGCTCTACCCTGTCACGCTATGTGCCCTTAGGTTAGTTATGTCACCTGTCGAAGATTTAGTGTCTATAAAATAGTTCCTACCTCGCAAGGCTGTTGAGGAGTAAACGATATGCACAAGGTGCTTAACAAAGTGCCAGGCACAAGATAAGCACTCAATAAATGTCAGCCACGGCTTTTGTTATCAAGAAGAGTGGGTGAAATTTGGAGACGGCTAGGGATTGGGAGGCCTGACCAAGCTTCTGGAGTAGTTCAGTTCTATTTATTTATTAAGCACCAACTATGTACCAACCATTGTGCTTGGCTCTGGGGTAGTGGAGACAGGAGCCCTGCCCTTAAAGAACTGACAGGCAAGCTGGATACAACAAATAGGCAACACTCCCTGTTGTGTTCCCCACAATAAAGCAGGGAGTGTGTAGGGTCGGAGGAGGTCATGTGGCCAAGGCTACAGGTAGCCAAGGAGCCCTTTCCCAGGTGGAGGATCTCAGCTGAGATCTGGGTATGAGCAGGAATTAGCCCACGGGTAGAGGAGGGCCGGACAGGAGAAGAAAGGGAGAGTCTTGAGCAAAAGGAAGAACATTTCAATCATCTGGAGAGTTCAGTTCATTCAAGCCGCTACAAGTCAGTTCAGTGTGTCTGGATCCAATTAGATGGGGAGGGAGGGAAACCGGTCACCAGGGCTCTGAGGCCAATGGAGACCCTGAAAGGGAGGGCCATAAACTCACTGGTGCCTTCCGAGGATTACCTTAATGCCCAATGGGAGGAGACAAGGCCAGAGGAGACAGACCATGATATTTTGTGATCATCCAGGTGAGAGACTGGGGTGGCCTCAACTAGGGTGGTGGTGGAAAAGGGGACAAGGGGACACATTCCAGAATTACTTAAGAGCAAAAGTGACGGCAGCTTTTTCTGCCTCATGGGCCCTGCCCCCGTGCTTTAATAAAGCTCACCTTTTTCGCACTGAAAAAAAAAAAAGTGAATCCTGGTCCTCGGGGATCTCCCACTCCCACCACACTTACATCAGGCACGTGAAAGACAGACACGTATAGACCACGCCAGATGAGTAGCAATGGAGGTACGCAGGACACTGGAAGGGTACAGGAGAGGGCTCAGCAAAGGCTGACAGACAGGGCCAGGCCACAGGTAGAGGCTCCTGCCAGAGGTGATAGTGGTGGCCTGGGAGCCACTGGGCAGGGTGTGGACTTACACTCGTCCTCGGGATCCCAGCAGGGTCACACTTGATGGTATGGGTTGTAGGGGCCTTTGGGGAGCCCCCCCCCCCCCCGAGGGAAGGTGGGAACGGAAGTGGAGTACAGAAGGAAGCAGCTGCCTGCAGGGTTCATCGGAACGGGCGGGGGTGGGGGGGCGGGGAGTGGGAGCCCAGAAAGGCAGATGTGCTGCTCTGGGCCCAGGGGAGAAAGAGGAGGAGGAGTGAGCAGGAGAAACTTAGCAGGAAGTGACTAGGCTGATGGAGGGAAGGAATCCACTGCGGCTCGGGGCATGAGACTGAAGCTGAGGCCCTGTCCAGACGGTGCGGCCACAACCAGGGCACTCGGTACCCAGCACGGGGAGGTCAGTGCCACGGCTACCCTTTCCTGGGTGCCTGCTGCCGCCAGACCCAAAGCCTGCAGACGGGCAGACATCGTGACACCATTTCCTCCTCACCACCGCCACCGTCCATGCTGTGGTTCCCCACTTTACGCACGCGGCCACCGTGGTTCAAAGAGGCTAAGAAACTCACCAGGCGCGCAAGTGATGGGAAGCCGTGAATTCAACACAAACCTTGAATGCTGACTATGTGAGGTAGGGTTGAGCATTAAGTCCATGGATGTGTGTAGAGGACATGGAACAGTGCCCGGGACAGAGGGGGCATTTTCCAAGCGTTCCCCGTTATTATCATGTCGGGACACAGCGTCAGGCCCTGGAGATATTGTGGTTAACAAAACAAGAGATTCCTGCCCCCGTGGACCTTAGCGTCCCGTGAGGAAGACAGATGTAAAGGAAAGATGCAAGAAAACATAACACAGATCACAGGAAGTGCCAGGAAAGAAAATGGACTCTATGTTACAAAGTGCCCAGTTTGACCCCAAAGCCCAGGCCGCTGGACCACGAAGGGCTGAGGCATTAGTGGTCGGGGACTGGTTCTGATGCAGTACGAATCATGGTGGCACCTCCACAGCAGGGTTCCTTTACGGGAAGAAGCAGAGACAGACTAGAGCAGTGGTTTTCAAACTGTTTTAGCTGAGGAAGCTTTTATTTAAACAGGAGCGTAAGCATAAGCCAAATCCAATGAGCAAACACAAGCTTGACTGCTCTGACTGAGGGCCGAACTGCCCCCCGCCCCGTCTGCCTTTCCATTTCCATTCTCCACAGCCCCAGAGGGGCTCCACCAAATTCCCAGCAGGAACGCCACGGGATCATAATAGGACTTAACATTAAATGAGCACTTACCGACAGCTATCATGACTTACGCTGTCTCATTTCATTTTCTTTTTTTTTTTTTTTTAATTCTTCTTAACGTTCATTTATTATTGAGAGACAGAGCATGAGCATGGGAGGGGCAGAGGGAGGGGAAGACACAGAATCTGAAGCAGGGTCCAGGCTCTAAGCTGTCAGCGCAGAGCCCGACGCGGGGCTCGAACTCACAAACCGCGAGATCATGGGCTGAGCCAAAGTCAGATACTTAACCGACTGAGCCACCCAGGCGCCCCTCATTTCATTTTCCCCATGACCCTATGAAGTCATCGTTTTATAATGAGGAGCCTGAGGCTTAAAGGGGTTGATAACATCAACCAATCAATGGCTGCTTGAAAGAGCTGCTTGGCGGTCACGGTCTGGCGCCTGCCCAGCTGTGTAGCCCCATGGCTGCCACCCCCTCACACACACTCACACGTACACACCCACACATACACCCACACATACACCCCGACCACACTTCCTTTCTTTAAATCACAGGTACCCATCTCGCATCCCTGGCCTCGGCTCACGCTTTTCCATTCTTCAGTATGTTAGTCTCTTATTGATTCTGTAACAAATGATCACAAACAGTGGCTTAAAACAACACAAATTGTCTCATACTTCTGAGGATCAGAAGTCTCCAAAGTGGGCCAGCAGGGCTTTGCTCCTTTTGGAGGCTCTAGGGGGAGAATCCATTTCCTTGCCTCTTCCAGCTTCTAGAGGCTTCCTTGGCTCACGGCCCCCTTCCAGCAACGCCATCACTTGACTTCTGCTTCCATCTTCACATCTCTGACTCTGACCCTCCTGCCTCCTTCTTATAAGGCCTCCTGTGATGACATTGTGCCACCCAGATAATCCAGGAGACTCACAGCTCAACTCCTTAATAGAATCACAGGTTTCTTGCCCTGTAAGGTAACACATTCCTACGTTCTGAGGATGTAGACATCTTTGGGGGCCATTATTCAGCCTGTCACACCTCATAACCCCACACTCATTCTTCACACCTGAGCTTCAAGAGCATGTCCTCAAGGAAACTGTGTCTGACAGCCCAGAGGAGACCTTCTGGAGGTGGGGGTCTCACAGCAGCCTGTGCCTCTGCGTCACGATGCTCGTCAGAGTCACAGTTTAGCGTCTGTTTGGACCTTATTTGATTAAGGCCATGACTCAAGAGTGTGGGGAGCCGCTTGGTTTTTCCATTTGTGTTTTCAACAGAGTCTGGCACACAGAAGTGGCTCCATTAACATTTGCTACATAAATGGATGAACAAATACAGGACCCTGCCCGAGGCAAGTAGCAGAGGCAGGATTTGAACTCGTGCAGCCGTTTTACAGAATCCCATCCTGTAAGCCTTGCACCCTCACAGCCTTACCTCGCGCAGGCCTGCCGCGGGGCTCAGGCGCAGGGGGCATGTGAAGTCACCTCCAGGACATCCCACCAGGTCATGTGGCTGGCGGGCCAGACCACGCCTGAACACCTCCAGGGGCACCAGTCTGACGTCCAGTGATTTAGGACATGGGGTGGGGGTAGGGTAAGAGTTCCGTAAGCCCTAGCCACGTGGGACTGGGGGCTACGGAGGGACGGCAGCCGCTGGAGAGGCAGCAGTGGGGGGGGGGGGGGGTGGCACGAGGCAGGGGCGGAGGGGGAGCCCGTGGGCACGCAAGCGGGAGGAGGGAGAGAGAGCCCAGGGCAGCGCCTCGGGCAGGCCCACGGGGAGAGGCTGAGGGGGGGGGCGATGCCAGCGAGGAAACGAGCTGTCAGAAACTCGGAGGCGGCGTGGGAAAGTGCAGTGTCATGGAAACCAGGGGAGCGAGCAGGTCCATCCGGGAAGAGGCGGCTGCCGGAGCATCGGCGCCGCAGGGCGGGAGCGGGAGTGGGAGGCCCAGGGCCACCTGTCCTCGCGGGGCAGGCGGGCTGGGTCGACCTTCAGCAGGGTGGTTTCAGCAGAGGGCAGGGGAGCCGGAGGCGGAGGCGGAGGCCTAGCGGCTTGCAGGGTTCCGGAGGCAGCGACGGACCAGACCGCCCGTTTCCGGATCTGGCAGGGGGAGCGGAGGGCGGTTGCTAGGAGGGGCGGCGGCGGGACGGGAGCGCGCGTGTGGGCGCCTGGAAGCGCCTGGGAGGAAGCAGTGGAGAAGCGAGAAGGAGGGCACGTCGTGGGCGTGCACCCGGCTGGACGGGAGAGTACGAGCATGAGTCAGCACCCGGGGCACTCAGTCCGTGAGAGGTGGGAGCCGCCCGGGCACCGAGAGCAGCTCCTGGCTCCCGCCGGGGTCAAACCGGCATCGCGCTTGGGGCGGGGGAGCTAAGCTTTTCTCCCTGCAGGTGCGAATTCAGGTTGCTTTAGAGAGGACCCTGGAGACCTGGGGTTCAGGCACCTGAACGCAGAAGCCCAGCATAGCCTCCTGCTCAGAGGTCGAGTGCTCCCCAGGTTCTAGGAGACCTCAGAGGGCCCCACGCCCTGGGCTGGGAGCCTAGTATGAAGCCACTGGGGAGGGACTGGATGGGAGTGTGTAGTACCTCCTGCCCCACTCCTCTAAAAGGTTCTAGAACTGCTCTCCCCAGCCCAAGGGATCTGACAGCCATATTTTGAAGATGTGAGCCCAGTTTTGCACTTTCCACTCCTTTGGCGGGCTGGTGAAGCCTATGGACGTTTTCTCAGGATAAATGCATAAAATATATCAAAATACCAACAACATCTTTCACAGAACTAGAATAAATCTAAGCACAGAAGACCTCGAATGGCCAAAAGGATCTTGAGAAAGAAGAACAAAGCTGGCAATATCACAATCCCAGATTTTAAGATATACTACAAAACTGTAGTAATCAAAATAGTATGGTACTGGCCCAAAAATAGACATATAGATCAATGGAACAGAATAGAAAGCCGAGAAATAAACCCGTGCTTTTATGGTCAATTAATGTAGGACAAAGGAGGTGAGAATATACAATAGGGAAAAGATAATCTCTTCAACAAAAGGTGTTGGGAAAACTGGACAGCTACATGCAAAAGAATGAAACTGGACCACTCTCTTATGCCATACACAAAAATATATTCAAAATGGATTAAAGATCTACATGTGAGATCTGCAACCATAAAAATCCTAGAAGAAAACACAGGCAGCGATTTCTTTGACATTGGCTATAGCAACTTTTTCTAGATAGGTCTCCTCAGGCAAGGGAAACAAAAGCAAAAATATGCTATTGGGACTACACCAAAATAGAAAGCTTTTGCACGGCAAAGGAAACCATCAACAAAATGACAAGGCAACCTACTGAATGGGGGAAGAGATTTGCAAATGATATATCCCATAAGGGGTTAAAATACAAAACGGATAAAGAAATGATACAATTCAACACCAAACAACAACAACAATAACAACAACAACAACAACAACAACAACAAAATCTTATTAAAAATGGCCAGAAGGCCTGAATAGACATTTTTCCAACGAAGACATACAAATGGCCAACAGACGCATGAAAAGATGCTGAACATCACTCATCATTAAGGAAATGCAAATCGGAACCACAATGAGTATCATCTCACGCCTGTCAGAATGGCTAGAATCAAAGAGATAAGAAATGACAAGTGTTGGTGACAATGTCACCCTCCCCAGCGGTTGTTGGGAGCACAACCGGTGGGAATGCAAATTGGTGCAACCAATTTGGACAACAGGGTGGAGGTTCCTCAAAACATTAAAAATAGAATTACCATATGATCCAAAGAAAATGACAACTCTAATTTGGAAAGATATACACCCCTATTTTATTGCAGCATTATTTACAATAGCCAAGATACAGAAGCAACCTAAGTGTCCATTGATAGATGAATGGAGAAAGACGTGAGATATATAGATTAGATATAGCTACACAGATATAGATATAATGGAATATTACTCAACCACAAAAAAAGAATGAGATCTTGCCATTCACAACCACAAGGATGTACCTAAGAAGGTATAACACTAAGTGAAAAAGAGAAAGACAAATGCCATGATTTCACTCATGTGAAATTTAAGAAACAAAATAAACAACAAAAAAAGCTGAACAAGAACACAGACTCTTAAATACAGAGAACAGACTGGTGGTTGCCAGAGGGGAGGTGGGTTGGGGGGTGGGTAAAATGGATAAAGGCGATTGAGAGTACACTTATGATGAGTACGGAGTACTGCACAGAATTGAGTTATTATATCGTACACCTGAAACTAATATAGCACTGTTAATTATACTTCAATTAAAAAATACTCAAAATGCATAAAACACATGGGATTACAAAAGAAACCAATTACACTGAAAATCAGTTATCACACTATATTTTGAAAATCAAACTTCTAATATCACAACAAATGTGCTTCTTTATCAAATGCATTAAAGAACGAGATC
Source organism: Neofelis nebulosa (assembly GCF_028018385.1). Classification (NCBI taxonomy): domain Eukaryota; kingdom Metazoa; phylum Chordata; class Mammalia; order Carnivora; family Felidae; genus Neofelis; species Neofelis nebulosa. The sequence goes on from NC_080795.1 coordinate 48,589,456, forward strand.
TAGTGACAGGCCCTGATGTTAGAGTAGCAATAAACACAAATGACATTTGGAGACATCCCCAAAACTCTAATGTGATATGCAAATGTCTGTGATTTCTTCTGGTGACAAAGTCACAGATCCCATGACTATCATGATCACTGCCTACAGTCATAATGGAAGGAAAGTTCAGTTTTAGGTAGAGCCTCATGAAAATAAAGATATCATTTTTGCCCCCTCACGTTCGTGGATCCCCTGAATTCTATCCATAACCTTTAGAATGTTAAGAGTTTCTGTCCTGTAGCAAAAGTCAAAAGCCCTAGTGCCCACAGGGGCCAGACGGGTGGCATCACGAAACAGTATGGAATGGCTGTGAACTTGGCGTCCAGGAGAATACACCCTCCTTCTAGGGGGAGCAAGACAGCTCAGCTCCTCATCCCGCCCATCTTCACACTTTTAAGAGATACCGCAGCAAACACCAAGTTTTATGTGAGTTCTTCTAATTTTTAAATGTTAGCAAAAATATCCACACTTTAAAGGATACTTTGGGGGCCAAGTATAACATAGCTGTTGGCCAGATGCATACTGGAGATGCTGAATTTTGGATCCCTGCTGCTGGGGTCCTTTGTGGGGCCGGGCCTCACCCTCCAGGTCTACAGTCTTCCATAAGAAAATAAGGGATCAGGGGCGCCTGGGTGGCTCAGTCGGTTAAGCATCCGACTTCGGCTCAGGTCATGATCTCGCGGTCCATGAGTTCGAGCCCCGCATCGGGCTCTGTGCTGACAGCTCAGAGCCTGGAGCCTGCTTCGGATTCTGTGTCTCCCCCTCTCTGACCCTCCGCCGTTCATGCTCTGTCTCTCTCTGTCTCAAAAATAAATAAACATTAAAAAAAGAAGAAGAAAGGAAAGAAAAGAAGGGATCGTATGTACCCCACAGCTCTGGTCTAAAAGTGTACTTACTAGGCAATAACCCCAATCCACAGTAAAGTACCACATTAAAGCTAGCAATTGTCAACTGCCACCTCCCCGCCCCCCGCCACCCCTCCAGGGACCAACAGTGTCAGAGCTATGTTTTCATGTGCACTCCTCTACCACGGGAACCCTACCACAGGAGCTGGATTGGAACCAGAAGCTCTGAGTTTCAGTCTTAGCTCTGCCACTGATCAGACTAGCGACCCTGAGAAGTCATGACTCTCTTCCAACCCCTACGGGCTCTCCTCTACAAAATGGTTTAAGGGGTTAGTGGCACATCCAATGTTGTAGGTTGCTGTCCACACGCAAGGAGTACTGGTTATTTCTGCCCAATTCCTTTTTGTTCTCCGCTCCAGTCGGCTGGGTCCCTGTGAGGTGAGGGTATAAGAAATGAGGGAAGCCGTGTTTGTCCCAAAATGTAGCATAATGGACAATATCTGTCAAATGCCTAAAGCAAGAGTATACCAACGCAAGGCAAGGCAATTGCCTGACGTATTCAAACGATAATCACTCTGGAAAGGTCCAGGGATTGGGCAATTACCTCGATTTTTTTCCGGTGGCACCAGAATCTGGGTGTTTTGTAGATTTAAGAGGGGAAGGGAGAGAAACTGCAGACTTGAGGGATGCTGGCTGCTTTCATCTTGCACACACAGTGTTAGGCTGGCTCCCGGGGGTCTCACTCTCATTTTCACATAGAGCAAAGGGATGCTCTGAGCTGCTCAGCAGCAGGTTCTCAGGGGCTGGGCTGTGATGGGAGCTGGGAAATGAGACTGGGTAAGATTCCTGCCACCACACTGTCACATCAGAGCTTTTTAAAAAAAAAGAAGAAGAAGAAGAAGAAGAAGAAGGCCCTGTGGTTCTGTGGGAGTTTTGCCTGCATTTTCCGGGTAATTGCCTTGCCTCCGCCCTCTGTGAGCTGGGCTGTGGCAGGCGCTCAGGCTGGGGGAGGTGGCCAGCGTCTGAGCCTCCTTCCCTGAAGTCAGGGGCAGGGCTGCCTGGGACCGGATAGGGGACCCGCATCCGCCTTCAGGGCAGCGTATGAGAATGAACTAGGGCCCTAGGGAAGCGGGGTCACAGGGGCACAATCCATCCCAGAGGCACAGAGGGAACCCAGGAGCCACTGCTGGCAGATGAAACTTCCACGAGCCACCCACAGGAGGCAGATCCAGTAAAGACCGAGGGCCGGTGTTCTGAAGGCAGAAAGCTGGGGTTGAATCCCAGCTGTGCCCTTGGGTAGCTTGAACTTACGCAGGTACTTAAATCTCTCTGCACCTCTGAGCACCTATCTGCCTCACGGTTTTTGGTGAAGATCAACCAGTTGATTCAGGGAAAGCATTGAGAGTGGCCGAAAGGAAAACAGAACAAAACAAAACTGTGTTTCTTCTACACTCACAGAATACTTCTGACACCCAACGGGTGGGGATTTTCCAACCGTTCGGACATCCACTGGGTGTCCTGTACTTCTATTCTGACACTAACTGCCCAGAGTTAGGGTTGAGGCTCCTGTCCCACAACACTGCACCTCTCCCCCCACTTCAGATGCCACTGATAAGTCCCAGGCTGATAAGTCCCTGTACTCTGGCCAACTGCCTAGAAATGGGGCTCCCCCAACCCCATCTTCGGGTTTATTTGTTATAATGGCTCAAAAAAAACTCAGGGAAACACCTATTTATTTACATTTACCAGTTTATTATGCAATGATGAGCAGCCAGATAAAGAGGTGCCTAGGGGCGAGCTATGGGAGAAGGAACGCGGAGTTTCCATGCCTGCTCAGCGCTCACCGCCCTCCCAGCACCCCATGTGTTCGCCAGCCCAGAAGCTCTCCGAACCCCACGGTGTAGGGATTTTTATGGAGGCTTCATCACGTAGGCATGCTCATTATTAATTAAATCTCTAGCCCCTGTCCACTCCCCAGAGGGTGAAGGGTGGGACTGGAAGCTCCAAGCTTTGATCAGGCTTGGTCTTTCTGGTGACCAGCCCTGATCCAGGAGCCCACCAAGAGCTGTCTCATCAGAGCAAAAGATATTCCTGTCACCCCGGAAATCTCAAGGGATTCAGGAACTCTGTGTAAAAATACTCCTGTAACTCCCATCACTCTACCAGGAGTGCAGAGTGTCAGGAACTGGGGTCAGAGACCAAATATTACAACAAAAGATGCCTCCAGCACCCCTCTCACTCTGGACGTCCTACTCTGTACCAGGAACTGAGGACAAACACCAAACAGATTTCTTAGTGCACCACAGTGGCCCATGCAAAGGGCTTAACAAATGGTAGCTCTTATTATCCGAGCAGAGGCATCCCTTGCGGTCTCTACTGAGGCCCATGGAGACATCCCTGCAAAACCTGGAAGATGCTTGTGTTCCTGGTACCCTATTTGGAACCTGGTAAACCTTTACTTGTCCGTAAAGACTCGGTTCAAGTGACACCTCCTCTGTGAAGCCCCTTTCCCATGCTTATTTATAAATGCATTTTATTTATTTCATGCTTATCATTTTTTAATTTTTTGAAGTTTATTTATTTATTTTGAAAGAGAGAGAGACAGAGAGAGACAAAGAGCGTGGGGGAGGGGCAGAGAGACAGAGGGAGAGAAAATCCCAAGCAGTCTCTGCATTGTCAGTGAGGAGCCCAATGCGAGGCCGTTCCCAGGAATGATGAGCTCATGACCTGAGCCGACATGGAGAGTCAGATGCTTAACTGACTGAGCCACCCAGGTGCCCCTATTTTTTTAATTTGATTTTTTATTTTTTAAAATTTACATCCAAATTAGCTAGCATATAGTGCAACAATGATTTCAGGAGTAGATTCCTTAGGGCCCCTTACCCAGTTAGCCCATCCCCCCTCCCACAACCCCTGCAGTAACCCTCAGTTTGTTCTCCATATTTATGAGTCTCGTCTGTTTTGTCCCCCTCCCTGTTTTTATACTATTTTTGTTTCCCTTCCCTTATGTTCATCTGTTTTGTCTCTTAAAGTCCTCATATGAGTGAAGTCATATGATTTTTGTCTCTCTCACTAACCAATTTCACTTAGCATAATACCGTCTAGTTCCATCCACGTAGTTGCAAATGGCAAGATTTCATTCTTTTTGATTGCCGAGTAATACTCCATTGTATATAAATGCCACATCTTCTTTGCCTATTCATCCGTCAGTGGACATTTGGGCTCTTCCCATCCTTTGGCTATTGCCGATAGTGCTGCTATAAACATTGGGGTGTCTGTGTCCCTTTGAAACAGCACACCTGTATCCCATGGATAAATGCCTAGTAGTGCAATGGCTGGGTCCTAGGGTAGTTCTATTTTTAGTTATTTGAGGAACCTCCATACTGTTTTCCAGAGTGGCTGCACCAGCTTGCACTCCCACAGGTGTGCCTATTTTTACATTATTAAGTTATTACTTTATGCTAGGATCTATGCTGAGCACTCCACATATGGTCTCATGCAGAGGCAGACTCAGGTTTTGTGGGCCCTGACACTTAAGCAACTTAGGAGGCCTTCTTTTTAAAAGGGAGTGAAAAATTATCCCCCAAAATGACCTTGTGAACAAATAGCTAGGGCTTTGGAAGGAGCCTGGGCAAGTAAGGGCCTTGACATTCAAGCTTTGTCAGATTCACAGTAAACTCCTTTCTAGTCTCATGTAAACCCCACAGCAGTCAAGTGAAGTTGGTAAGAATTGTCCCCATAAGTATCTCCATATCCAGATGTTGACAGGGAGACTCAGAGAGAAGAAGTCATTTGCCTAAGACGGTGCCCTTGGTCACTGTACCACACCGGCATTCCCTGCTGTCCCGGATGGGCAGGGACTGTCATCAGTCTCATCCCCTCCATTGCAGGGCTCACCCTGTGAAAACATGACACTGTAAACAGGAGTTGCCCAGCTGTCTCCACTATAATGTCAGTGTTTGCATGGGGGGAGGGGTGGTCCATAGAAGGCACTCAAAGGCATGTTGAATAAATGCACACACTCTACCTTCTCTGTTTTGTGCCCTTGGTCTCCACCAACTAATCTGTTTCATGCTCATGGGTTCCCAGCCCTACCTTAATGTTTTGGATAGAGTTTCTACGGAGCAGCGGTGGCGGGGCGGGGGGGGGGGGGGGGGGGGGGCGGAGAGAAAGAAAAGAAAAGAAAGAAACCTTCCTATAGGGCCTAACAGGGCTCTAGAAGAAGATAGTCAATTTATACATTCAATAACTGTTTCTTAGGTACTGTTCTAAATAAATATCCCTGCCTCCAAGAAGACTGCATACTACTGAGGAGAAATACACTGTAACAAAATAAATAATATCATAGCCTGGCAGATGCTGATAAGTGCTATGGAAAAAAATAAGGCAGGAAAGGAGATCAGGTTTGCTGGGGGAAGGAGGGTGTGTGGGAGGTCCTCATGCAGAAAGTGACACATGAGAAAGCTCTGAAGACGGTGAGAGAGGGAGTCATGTGGCCATCTGGGGAAAGGCCTTCCCAGCAGAAGGAACCAGCAATGCAAAGGCCCTGAGGCAGGAGCAGGCCTAATGAGTGAGAGGAATAACAAAAAGGCCTATTGTGAGTGAGGGGAAAATAGCAAGAGAGGGATCAGTAAGGTGACAGGGACCAGATGAGATAGGTACTGTGGGCCATCATGAAGAATTTGGACCATACTCAAAGAGAGATGGGGGACTGACTTTTATTTTGGAAGGATCCCTCCATCTGCCAAGTTGAGAAGAAACTAGAGAAGGCAAGACTTGAACCGGGGAGACCAGTTAGAGACTATTCCAAGAATTCAGGTGGGAGATGGCTGCAATGAGGACAGGTTTGGTGGCTGTGGAAGATAAGAAGTGGTGGCCTGTTTCCAGGTGATTTTGAAGACAATGACAACAGGAGGTAGGATGTGATGGAAAGAGTGGAATAAGTATGTCTCTGAGATCTCTGGCCTAAGGAACTGGAAACATGGGGAAGTCTAGGGGAGGCGAAGCTTTTGGGGATAAGATTAGGATATGAGATTTGGACACGTGAAGCTTGAGATGGTTTTTGAAGTCAAGAAGGCAGCTGGATACATGAGATTTGCATCGGGGGAGACCAGGTGGGGAAATAAAATTGGGAGTTGTCCACATATGGTTGGCATTCAAGGTCATGAGAATGAGTGAGACCATCAAGGGACTGTGGACAGAGAAGGGGGCCACGGTCTGACCTCTGGGGCTTGCCAGTGCTGGGTCAGGGAGAAGGCACAAACGCCCAGGTCACAGGGAAACCCGGAGAGCGTGGTGTCCTGGAAGCCAAGGAAAGACAGTGTTTCCAGGAGGAGGGAGTGATTATCTGGACTCAGTGCGGCTGCTGAGTCTGGTAGATGAGAGGAATGATCACTGAATTAACAACACGAAGATCTTCGGTGACTTTGTCAGTAGAAGTTACTACAGAGTGGTGGGGAAGGAAGGTGGCCTGGGGTGGTCTGAGAGAGAAGCAGAGAGAGACCGTGTGGAGAGCAGGTACAGACCACTCCCAAGGAGTTTTGCTATGAAGGGGGATGAAGAAACGGACAAGAGCTGGTGGGAGAAGTGAGGTCAGGAGAAGTTTCCTGAGGATGGGGAAGTAAGGGTATGTTTCCACGGCGGTGGGAACCACATAGTAAGGAAGTGATGGTGCAGGAGAGGAACAGAGAATTCGGGAGTGAAGGGTTCCAGTGGGCAGAGGGTGATGATGGGGGCACAGTGGGAGCATTAGCCTAGGAGGGGAACACCCAGACTGGCAGACAAGAAGGATGGAGTTCTGGACCCTTATGCCAAGTGAGGGAAGACAGGGAGTTGGGGTGTAGGAAGGAACTGAAGAAGGACTGGGTATGGGGTGTGGCCATGAGGCAGACAGCAGGAATGGTGAGAAGGTGATGGCTTCAGAAGATCCGGGTCCTGATGGGGCAGGAGAATTGTTGGAGATTGTGGAAGACCCTTCGCTGGTCCCCAATCCATTCTTTCCTTCCTCCATAACTATAGAGTCCTGCTGTGCACATTCCTGCCCAGGGAAAAACCCTATTTCCCAGCCTCCCTTGCAGCTAGGTATAGCCATGTGACTAAGTTCTGGCAACAGAGGATGACAGCAGTGAAGCGTGCAAGTTCCATATTGCTTGCACAGAAGGAATTTGTTTGTCCTGCACCTGTACCCTTCTCCCTTTCTGGAATGTTGACAAGCGGTGGCCTAGCTCCCAGCAACAGCAAGAGCAAAGCACGAGGCAGGGCTGCTTGGTTTTTTTTTTTTTTGCTTGTTTTTTGTTTTTTGTTTTTTTGTGCCTCAGACCCCCTCTGGCTGTCGGAGAAGTCAATGGATGCTTCTCAGAAGAATGTTCTTAAATTCATAGAAAAAAATCATAAGATTACAAAGGAAAACAGCTATATTGAAATACTGTTGAAATATTAAAGATTCGGCCTAATAGTACATATTACTAACTACCCTGCTTTCAAAGTAGTGGCAATCAGTATAAGTGGGATTTCCCAACATCTACAACAACTAAATGTGATACAAAAATATCTGTGGTTTCTGTCAGAGACGAGGTCGCAGGTACCACCAACACTCCTGTGTTTGTGGCCTGATGTCATGATGGAAAGAAATGCTAATTTTCAGGTACACCACGGTGGAAATCAAGAAGTGATGTTTTCTCATGCAAGTTCAGACAGCCCCCGAATTCTGGCCAGCCCTGTTTGGAGCCCAGGTTTAGAATATCAGTCTCTGGGGATGGTAGAACCACAAGCCTGAAAACCGCCTTCAGGAATGACTGCTTGAGGCCGAGCCACGCCGGCGAGGTGTGGCGGGGGGGGGGGGGGGGGGGGGGGGGGGGGGGGGGGGGGCTGCTCTTTGAGGTAAAGTCCTGCCTCATTTACACAATCGTCTGTTGGGGGCTTTTTGTTACAGCAACTTAACCTGCACCCTAACAGAGAGGCGGAGGGTGACTAAACAATTTTCAATGCACAGCTGCATGAGTCAGTCGATTGCCTTGTCCCAAAGCAACCTGAAACCCAGCTGAGGGCCTCCAGACTCCCCGGCCTGGGAACGCCGAGCGAGTCCTTTTCATTTCTCCATGCACCTCCTCAAGCCCAGACGTGGGCCGCCTCACGTCCCACCCCCATCTGGGCCTCAGCAAAGTCCACCTGTTTCCTGTTCTTGGCCTGGACAGGCTGTGCCCTGGCCTCACCCGCCGTGACTGGCTGACAAAAGAGCAGCTGTCGCTCGCTCCCCCCCACCTCCTCCACCCCCTCCCTCCCTCCCTCCCTCCCAGGCACGGACACACCCCGCCAGACCTCGGCAGATCCCTGACTACAGTTAGCAGGAATGTGGGCGGAGGACTCGGGTTGGTTGGGGCTGGGACTGCTGGCAGGACCTCAGGACTCCGAGAGGGTCTGAACTGGGGCTGACTGCGCAGCTGGAGCAGCAGAAATGCCCTTAAAAAGGGAAAGGAGAGAGATGCCAAGGAGAGAGCCGATGCCTGTGCCAGGAGCTTAGAAATCTCAAGAGGTAGGCAGAGGGAACGAAGTCAACAATCATAATGGCAGGGGCTATCGTCGATTGAACACCTACTAACGGTCAGGACTGTTCTGGTGCTTGCCACAAGTGGCCTCTTTTAACCCTCACAAGTATTTACTGCACTTTACATCTGGGCAAACTGAGGCTCAGAGAGGTTGAGGTGCCTGCCCAGGGTCACAGAGCCAGTGGACTACTGAGGGTTCAAACCTCCTGTTAATAAGAAGGACTGGAGCTATGCATGAAGTGTCTCTTCCCTGGGAAAAAAGGAGGACCAGCCTTCACTTTAGAAATTCCTGCTGTTCTGGGTAAATGTGTGGGCTTCACAGGAAAACGGCAAGGCTGGCATCTCCAGGGAAACTGCTCTGTGTCCCCGGGGTGGTATCGGACACCACGTGATAGCCGTGCTGAGCTGTGGGATGATGACAGAACCAGAGCCAGGAGCCCTGGGCCAGGCCACTACCAGGGCTGGTCAGCCTGGCCATCCTTGCCCTGGCACAGCACAGGCTAGACATGACTCTGTCCTGGCAAAAGGCCACAGCGATGGCCTGCGGAGTTCCAAGAGCCCTGAGGCAAGGAACGAGATGGTCCCAGATGCTGTGAGAGGCCCTGATTTCTGGGGAAGGGTGAAGCTAAAGGAGCGCCCGCACAAAGAGCTGCACTGTGGGGTCAGACAGACCCAATGTGTCCCAGATGTGTGGACGCATGTTTCCGCACCTGCAAGGGACAGTCACCGTCCCGGCAGCATTGGTGTCAGCTGGATGACTCCATCATAAAGGGACAGTGAGGAGAGCACGGGGCACACCGTGTCCTCTACGTGGCCGCCCTCATCACTGCGTGGAGAAGGCCAGGACAAGGTGCAGCAGCCGTGAGTCCTGAGAAACAGGTGAAGGCTCAGGGGGAGGTGGGCAAGGTGACCCCCGCAGAACGGACCGCCTGGCTCCCTGAGCGGCAGACAAGGAAACTGTGACATCCATATGCTCCCCACAGTCGCAGAGAGCACATGGGACTGCACGTGAGGGGGATCTGCCGCCCCTCGGTGCTCAGGGAAGGCTTCCCGAAGGAGATCGCATCGGAGCCAAGTGCAAGGGCTCAGCCAGGCAAACGTGGGAAGTACCTTGGGGTGAAGCACAGAATGACGCAAGAAGGTTATTAGAGGGAGCTTGGCATCGCTTTAAAGATCTGCAAGGAATTCAGCGAGCAAGCCAGTAAGGGAGGCAGTAGGAAGGCGAGCAGGAACCAGGTCAATGGGGAACCACTAAAGGGCTTTACAAAGATGGAAACTTGACTGAACTGATATTTTAGAACCAACTTCTGGCTGTAGTGTGAAGAATGGATGGGAGGACAAGACAGGAGTCAGAGCTAGGAGTCTGCTGCAGAAATCCAGGTGCCAGGTGGTAGTGGCTGGAACCAAGGTCACAGCAATGAGGGTAGAGACTAGGAAGTGCAGGTGAGCCAGGGTGGTTGAGAGGATGTGGGATCAAGGAGAGGAAGGAGAGAAAATGACTCCCAGGATTCTGTCCTGGGCTTCTGGGTGGATGGATGGTGGGGTTGGTCTCAGGGATCCAGAAGGAGAACAGGATTGGACAGAAGGGAAATGATGATCCCATTTGGGACTTTAGTTTAAGGTACCTGTGGGGCCTCCAAGTAGAGGCAATCCAGAAGACAGATGTACACAAGTCTGGGGCTCCGAAGACCACTTGGGATGGGGGCCTTAGGAGGCACATAGGTGGGGCTGGACATCTATGCTGGGAGGCTCAAGAGAAAGGGGAGACCCTGGGGGGAAAGAACAGGCAGAAAGGATGACATGTTCGTGCCCAGCTCAGGTGACATAAAGATACACTTGGGAAACAAAAAGTGGTTCCATGCAGCTGGGACAGGTTAGGACGGGCAAGAATGTTCTAGAATGATGGCACGCTGAAGAGCTATATGCAGGGGGGGACTATAAGCCATGTTAAAGAATGTGGGCTTCATCCTGAGGGCAATGGGGGAAGCACTGAAATGTTCTCAGCAGGGCAGTGCCTTGATTATGGACTTTCTGATCATCTCACCAGCTTTCATAAGACCACGGTGGCAGAACCTGCTATTGTTCTCCAACATCCGCTTTTCCTTTCTTCCATAATAATGGAGTTTTAAGCGGGAACACGGTTGCCCAGCTAAGGACTATGTTTCTTGGCCTCCCTTGGGGCTAGATGTGGTCATGCGACTGAGTTCTTGGCAATGGGGTACAAACAGAAGCGATTTCTGTCCTCTTGATTAGGTGAGTGCTCACCTGCCTCCCTTTCGCCCTTCTGGTCAGCTGGGAGATCCCAAGAACTAAAGCAACTCGGAGCCAGAGGTCTATGCAAGAAGAATGGTAGAGTCTCCCCTAAAAGGTCTCACTGACCTGCAGGCAAATAAACTCCTGTTTTGTCCATGCCACTGCACTGGCCTCGATCCTACTATCGAAAAGAGCAGTGATGGGGCACCCGGGTGGCTCAGTCAGTTAAGCAACTGACTTCAGCTCAGGTCGTGATCTCACGGTTTGTGGGTTCGAGCCCCGCGTCGGGCTCTGTGCTGACAGCTAAGAGCCTGGTGCCTGCTTCAGATGCCGTGTCTCCTTTTCTCTCTGCCCGCGCCCCCCCCCCCCCCACCGCTCATTCTCTGTCTCTGTCTCTCAAAAATAAATAAATATTAAAAAAATTTTTTTCTTTTAATTTTTTATAACGTTTATTTATTTTTGAGACAGAGGGAGACAGAGCATGAACGGGGGAGGGGCAGAGAGAGAGGGAGACACGGAATCTGAAGCAGGCTCCAGGCTCTGAGCTGTCAGCACAGGGGCCCGATGCGGGGCTCGAACTCACGGACCGCGAGATCGTGACCTGAGCCGAAGTCGGACGCTTAACCGACTGAGCCACCCAGGCACTCCCCCCCAAAAAATTTTTTTTTAAAGAAAGAAAAGAACAGTGGCAACAGAGCCCAGTGGGCCTCTGACTGCACGGGTTCTGCACGCTTTTCTGGTGTCCCAGGAAGTCTTGGAGGGTCCTGTCCTCACAGTGGGTAAGGCTGTTGTGGCGACTTAAGGTCAGAGAGATGGGCAGAAATAATAATCAAATACAGTCTTCTAACGTCCTGTAGGTACTGATATGCCAGATACAACCACACGGAATCTTCATAATGGCCCTTTGAGATGGATAACGGACTGCTACTTACCCATCTGCTAGCTTCCTTGTGGAATCCCACCTTCTCCCTGATGGGAAGCCAAGTCTAAAGCAACTGGAACCGGGGTGGCTGGGGCAGCAGAACACCCACAGAAACCTGGAACTGGGACCCAGAGCTGTGGCCGTTCAGCTCATTCATCCGGCAGCCAGCTGTGGAGCTCCGATGTGTGCCAGGCTCCGAGCGAAGCATTAGGGGTACAGAGGTGAGCAAGCCGACTAGCGCCTACCCTCCGGGAGCTCCCTGTCTATGTGGGGGAAGCTTAGGCTAAACAGAGAATCACGCAGGTGATGGGTCATTCCAGAGAGACAAAAGGAAGGAAGGAAGGAAAAGATTACTGGGCCAAAGTCATCAGCAAGTTTCAAGCTGGGGATATGGAGCCAGGTATGGAACTGAGACGGGCCCTGGACCTCTGAGAGTTTGAGGAGAGCAAAAAGGAATTGGCTCCCCCAACAGAGGGCTTTAGGAGTCCTGTCAGCACAAGGGGGACATCTGCATGTTTACTATGATGCCCTTGGACCACGCGTGCCATGACTATGCATGGCACCATTGCCCAGAGAAGTCCTAAAAATTGGACTCAAAGACTTCCTCGCAGATCCTTACTTTTACCCCAAGATGATTATTTTCAAAACGTGATTTAAAAAGAAAGAGCTGGGGCGCCTGGGTGGCTCAGTCGGTTGAGCGTCTGACTTCAGCTCAGGTCATGATCTCACACTTCATGGGTTCGAGTCCCACGTCAGGCTCTGTGCCGACAGCTCATGGAGCCTGTTTCAGGTTCTGTGTCTCCTTCTCTCTCTGTCCCTCCCCACTCTCATGCTCTCTGTCTCTCTCTCAAAAAATGAATAAACATAAAAAAATGAATAAACATAAAAAAATGAATAAACATAAAAAAAATTAAATAAATAAATAAATAGAAAGAAAGAGCTGTGGGGTGCCTGGGTGGCTCAGTCAGTTAAGCGTCTGACTTCAGCTCAGGTCATGATCTCACGGTTCGTGAGTTTGAGCGCCCTGTTGGGCTCTGTGCTGACAGCTCAGAGCCTGGAGCCTGCTTCGGATTCTGTGTCTCCCTCTCTCTCTGCCCCTCCCCTGCTCATGTTCGGTCTCTCTCTGTCTCAAAAATAAATAAAAATATTTTTAAAACTTAAAAAAAAAAAACAAAAAGAAAGAGCTGTGGGGCTCCTGGCTGGCTCAGTCATTTGAGCATCTGACTTCCGCTCAGGTCATGGTCTCTTGGTTCGTGGGTTCAAGCCCCACGTTTGGCTTTATGCTGACAGCTCAGAGCCTGCTTCAGATTCTCTCTCTCTCCCCCTCTCTCTGTCCCTCCCCGACTCACACGTTCTCTCTCTCTCTCTCTCTCAAAAATAAACATACATTAAAAACCAGAAAAAGCTCCTCCTTTAGCTATTAACAAAACAACTCCATCATGTTCTTACTGAAAATGTAGCTTTTTATGAGCGAAGAACTTCAGACCCCACTTGTGGAGAGATTAAAAGAGCCCGACTCCTTTCTCTTTGTGCCTGTCCATGCAGCACAACAGGCCTTAGAAGTTTCTGGAGACTGGTCTGCTTTATCATTTGGAGATGGATTTGTCTGGGAGCCTCCCACTGATAACCTGAATCCTGAGGCCTGGCACATTATCATTTCTCAGGGTCACAGTACTTGTTTTTGCGGCTCTCCGATTTAACAAAGGAGTAAGTAAGGTAGTGGTAATATTTTATGGAAGAATTAGTAGTTTAAATGTTACACAAGCAAAACTCTGACCAGCCAGCAGCTCAGGAGTGAGCAGCTAGCTGTGGGGGACTTCTTATGAATAACAATGTTGAAATTGAATTGTAATTGGCATACAATATTATGTAAGTTTCGGGGGTACCACACAGCGATTCGGTACTTTTACACACTATGAAATGCTCACCTCCATCGCTCTAGCTACCCTCTGTCACTCTGCGAAGTTAGTACAATGCGATTGTCAGCCCAGCCTTTGGGTTTGAATCCCTGTACAGGTATCAGCTTCTGCCCAGTCTGGATAGTCATGGGAAGCTGGAGGGCCGCAGGTAAGGCTCCCCTAGTGGTTTCTTTGTGGGCGGTGGTGCCACTTTTCTCTTCCATGGAAATGGGGGCCTCGGGTGGGGGAGAGGGAAGAGGCACACACGGAACACGTGGGTTTTGAGTTAGGCGTCTAGGGTGTGGGTGGTGTCAGTGAGGCCAGTGAGGGAGCAGTCAGGTGGCCGGGGAGGGGACAGTAGCTGTGGGAGTGACATAGAATGAGATCCATTTGGGAGCACCTTGAGAAATAGTCTATACTCCGTACAGGGTCACTGGAAGCAGGCCCAGCCTTCAGGCCCGAGGTCCGGCTCCCTTCTGGTCAGGAAGAAGGGGCTGATAGCTCTCAGATGGGAGCCAGTCCCCGGCCTGTCTGATTCCTTCCCTCTAGGAAACCCCTGAGTCTCCAACTCAGTCTGCCCAGCAGCTGTTCTGCCCCCAGGACAGGAAACTGTGATTTCCTTCCAGCAGCAGCGCTGGGAAAGGAGAACCCCCTGTGCACACACGCACACGTGCACACACGCACACCCACACAGGTGCACACGTGCACCCAGGAAACTTAGTTGAGGATAATCAATTCTAGTCACCTGCTTTTAAAGTTGAAAGCAGGGACATAACAGCTCCTCAATAAATGTTTATCAATTGCATGATCAAGTGCCAGCTGAATGGAGGCAATGGCCATTACCCCCCTAGTTAAAGGAAAGGGAGGAGAGAATCCAAGGGGAGAAAAAGGAGGGAGGAGGGAAAGATGGGGTGGCAATGAAATGAGATCAATGAGATCATTGAGAGATCAGTTGAGAATGAGAGGAAGGAGGAAGCCCACAGAGCTTTGCTCCTGCTTTGGTCACTCCGCACTGGCTTCCTTTGTCACGCCTGAATACCTGCCATATGCATACTCTTTCCTTCCCTCACTGACTTTGACTTTCACTACAAACCTAGGAGTATGATAAGCCCTACTTGTAGATGGAGTAGACGAGTTTAAATTAAGGGGACAAGGCTACACCATGGATCCAGAACTGGCGCCAGTTCTGCTGGGCCGCAGGGCCCTTGCTGGCTGCCCCGCCCCTCCACAGGCGGCCCTCACTGGCTTTGTTCCATGTGAGTGCCTTCCTGGAGCCCATCCTGGTATCTCACCTGGATCTGAAACTCCTAATGCCTGTCATGGTGTCTATGCCTGGGTAAATGTGCCGTGAATGACAGAAGAGAGGGTGTGGGTGCCGGTGGTGAGGGCAGAGCCCCTGCACTGTTACCAAGATGGGCAGGGAAGGAAAGGAAAGCAGAGGTGACCAAGACAGGAACTCCAGTGCCAAGGAACCATTCCTCGGGGACGACCAGGCTGGGTGGGAAAAACCGTGTGAGTACGCTTGCCCTGCTCAGCTCTCACACAGGCTGCATTAAAGCGAAGCACAGTGAGGAAATGGGAGAGGGGGTGCAGTTGAGTCGGGGCCAGCCTGGGTGCCAGCCCCAGCTATGGGGCAGTTGTATTCTATCCTGCGGCCCTATGCCTCTCTCCAGCTGACCGCCCTCAGGAGTCACTTGGGGAATTTTGAAAACAACCATAGCTTGGGCCCCACCGCCCAGAGGTTCTGTGTTCATTGATCTGGGATGGGTCCTGGGCAGAATTTACTAGAAGTCCCCCCAGGTGGCTCTAAGATGCAGCTCACACCGTGAATCTCCGCAGAACCACTGCGGACCCAACCTACCACTTGAGGGAGGAAGGAGGAGAAAACTAACATTTCTCAAGCCCCTATTATGCATCGCCCACTGCCTCACGGGGTATCCTCAGGCCCACACTACAGGTGACTAACTGACTTGCTGGGACATTAAGGGACTCAACAGTTGTCACTCTGGAGTTGTCACGACTAAGGGGCAGAAGTGCGACAGGAATTCAGACCTGAATTCAAAACCCAGCTTTCTTCATCCAACACACAAAAGCCTGCCCATGTGGGACGAGGCAAGACTGGGATTGCCCTGGCTTCCTTATTGCCCTGGTCCACTCTCCTGTGAGAGGCACAGTCCCCTCCTTAGCCAGGGAGGTCAGTGAGAGCTCTTGCCATTAATGACAAAGCTCCATCTGTACAGTTCTAAGCGTCCACAGGGTTTTCCCACCCCTTATCCCATTTGGGCTTCCCACCTGCACCATGAGGTGAGCCTGAAGGAACGATCGTGAAGTCCATGTCACCGTGGATAGAACTAGAGTGCGGAGAAGCTCAGTGGTTTGCCCCCGGTCACAGAGCTAATTACTTGGCCCAGGGGAGCCGCGAATCTAGTTCTAAGACGGGCACTTTTTTTCTGCCTCATTCTTGAATCGGAGTTGGACAATCTAGTATTGCTAAAGGAAGCCATAACTGGTGACAGAACAAGCCACCCAGCTTAGCCCAGTCAGGGACAGAGCTGCTCTTTAATGGCATAGAGCACTTAGAAAAATGCCAACATGCAAGTGTTTACAAAAGTGTTGGTTACGATTATTATTATGTTGCACAAAAGTGTTGTATGCCTTGCTGAGTCGAAAATCAAGAAATCAAGAGGGAATTGGAGAACCGTCTCTCAGTTGTGAAATAACCCTCTCTAGCAATTGTCACTGGGCCAGGAAAGGAAGGAGCCCAGTGGCATGATCTCAGTGCCTTCCTGCCTGACAGAGAATGTGTTCTCTGACCTTTGGCATGTCCTATGACCTTGGCAGGGTGAGTCTGTCCTGTTGGAAGTGAGACCATTGGGTGGGCCAGGTGTCAGACAGCACATGACTCAGAGGATATCTCCTGCTCGCCACAGGTCCTGGGGACTTTTGACTCGCCTGTCTTGGTCCAATGGGATTGCTAAGAAGCCTGAGAAAAAGGAAAAGAGAGAAGAACTAGAAAGCCGGGAGATGGATTCCCAGAATATCAGAGGCAGTTCCCAGGACTACTTCTCCCTGGGACAGTGTGAGGAGACGCCACAGGCTGCTGCTTGTCCTCAGCTGACCCAGCCAGAGCTGGTCCAAACTCCAGGAGAGGCCACAGTCACACAGTTGGCCCCTAACATAGCCCTAATCCTAGGCATAGCTGCATGGACCCTCTGAGAGCAGGAGAGGAGAGACGGGAACCAGAGGGCAGGAGGAGGGTCTAGGCCACCAAGGGGCCCAGACTCCCAGCTGAAGCTGTGCCACTTCTGGAAGGTTGTAGGGCCTCACACAGCCTTGAGATGCTCCGCACGGCATCTCTCTGGCTTAAACTGGTTGAAGATTTTTTTTGGCTGGCTTGTATTTTCCCCGTAAGAATGAGTATGTCCCTGGAGGGAGTTGAATCCAACCACTGAATTCGTTTAATAAACACTGATTGAGGGATTATGACTATGAGCTTGCTCGGGGTAAAGGGTACAGAGTTAGAAACACTCCACCTTTGCACCGAGACCAGGCTCTCTACCTTCCCTTGCTCTCTTTTCATCTTCTCCTTGTGTACCCCACCCCACCTCCCACTGAAGATGCTGCACTCCTGCCTGCCTTGATGCCTTTGCACGTGCTATTCCAGCTGCTTAGATGCTCTTCCCTCCCTGCCCCCACTTCCAAAGGTGCCCAGGCTTCAAGATTAAGCATCGTGAATCATTCATGTTTACTGGGTTCCAAACCATGGCCGCTGGACTCCATACCCGTGTCATTACCAAACAGTCTCCGACATCACCCAGGAAGTGAAAGGTTCACTGCACCCCCAAGATGTAATTAATTAACGGGCTCAAAAACAGAGTTCCCTTGGGGCACCTGGATGGATCAGTCGGTTAAGCGTCCGACTCTTGGTTTCAGCTCAGATCATGATCTCACAGTTTGTGAGATCGAGCCCTGTGTCAGGCTCTATGCTAACAGCATGGAGCCTTCTTGTGATTCTCTCTCTCTCTCCGCCTCTCCCCCACTTGCTCTCTCTCTCTGTCTCAAAACAAATACATGAACGTTAAAAACAACAGCAACAGAGTTCCATCATTGTCCATATCTCATTTCAGTGTAGCTACTGTCCTGACTGTTGCTCTGTGTAGGAACTTCTCCAGGGTAGGGGTTCTGTTTGATCTTTGGATGTCCAGGGGTTAGCAGAGCACCTGGTACACAGAGCATAACAAATGTTGACTCATATTGAATAAATGTTGAATGAACGAATAAATAGGCAAATAACAATATACTAGACAGACTGACAAATACTAGAAGGGGGATCCAAACAACAAAGGAGTTTGGAGCAGGAAGTGGTCGCATCTGGGTGGGGAATCAGGAAAGCTTTTCTGCGGAAAGGGGAAGTGGCATTGAGTTTGAACCTTGGGCCCAGTTGGGTTTTAGCGCTCAGCATGGGGAGGAGGGAGAGAGGATGTCAGCCAAGGGAAGAGCACAGGCCTCCCTAGGAGCTTAAATACAGGGTATGCTCACAGCTATGCATTCGGAGGACACAACAGCATACTGAGCAGCAGTGGGAGAAGAGGGTAAGTGCACTATACTGGCGTTCCCCCAAAAGATATTGACAACCCCCAGTACTTGTGAATGGGGGCTCATTTGGAAATAGGGTCTTTGCAGATGATCCAGTTAATGAGGTCATTAGGGTGGGCTCTGACCCAAAAAGATTGCTTATAACAGGGGGAAATATGGGCAGGGCGAGACCTGTGCACAGAAGAACACGGTACGAAGAGGAAGGTGGAGATTGGAACGATTGTGTCTGCAGGCCAAGGAACACCGAAGGTTGCCAACAGACCATCAGAAGCTAGGTGAAAAGGCATGGAACAGATTCTCCCTTGCAACCCCCAGAAGGAACCCCCCTGTCCACACCTTGATCTTAGACTTCAGTCTCTAGAACTGTAAGAGAATAAATTTCTGTTGTTTAAACCACGCCCCCCCACCCCCAGTTTGTGGTGCTCTGTTGTGACAGCCCCAGGAAGCTCACACAGCGTGAGGGGCTCTCCACTGGCCAGCTGTGGGCTTGCCAACAGGGATTCAGCGAAGGCTTCTGGGCAGGAATGATCCCAGTCAGATATTTGTCCCTCTTTGCTACCCAACAACAGGAGAGGATTCTCTGGGTGGAAAGGTCGCGGTAGCCAGCCTCGAAATAGAGTCAGGCTGACGGAAAGTGTTCCATCCATACTAATGGATTGCATGGCACAGTCCCAGCTCTCCCCCAGGTACGGTGAGTAGATGTTATGGGGCCTGCACCACACTGCTCACAGCGCAGCTAAGGGGCAAGACACACAAGCAGGGACAGCGGTGAACGGTGCACAGCCCAAGTGTGAGCCCAAGCTCTCTGTGATCCGACATTGCCAGGATGAGCCGTGCATGGGCGCGCCTGGGACAGCGCCAGACCTCCTCCCCGCTCTGTGGGGCTAGGGTGGCTTATTAGCTCAGGTGGTTTCAGTTTCGAACTATAAAATACAATTCCAACTTGAGCAAAAAGAGAATTTATTTGGCACATATAAACAGTGTGTGAATAGAGGTTGAATCAATGGAGATGAACTGCCAAATAACCATAGGCAAGTCAGAAGGCGACAAATACTAAAAGAAAGGTCTGAGCAAAATGCTAAAAGGCAGGAGTTGGTCACATCTGGTTGTGTGGGGATCCAGAACCAGATCCTGAAGGAAGTTCATGAATAAGAAGGAATGGCTGCACTCAGGAAGGACAAGACTGGGCACTCTGGGGGCAGACTGGGAACCCTGGAGGTCTCTAGAGGGTGGCCCACGAAGTGGCAGCTCTAACTCTCTCCTGGACTCAAATTTTCAGGGAAAGAGCTGGATTGGCTTACTTTGGGCCGTGGGCCCAACTGTGGGGGTTGGGGGGGGCAGCGCGTGGCCTGTGATTTGGAACTCGGGTGGAAGGGACTAATTCCTCAAAGGAAAAGTAGAGGAGACCACTCTCACCAGCACGCAGTAGAACAAGGCAGGCAAACAATTGCCTGGGCAAGCAAAACAACAGACCCCCTGTGCAGAGGAGAAGAGGAGGGTCTGAAATTCGGAAGGCTAAATGACAAAGAAAAGAGTTGGAATGAATCATGAATGAGACATAGGGAGGAGACATCCCTGACCAGAACCCAACGTGAGTGCAGGAGTAGTGGGCACCTATGGTTCATGGCCAGGAAGCCACACCCCACGCCCCTTCCCTACTGAAATCTTTCTCTGCTCCTTCCCCACCCCACCTGCATCTCCGTGGTTCCCACGGAGGCCACTCTGACATCATGTCCTAATGGATTAATCCGAGGGTGGCACGGGGACCCAGCTTGGGCCAACCCTGGTACATTCTCAGCCCTCGGTGCAAAACTTTTCCCTAGTGGGTCCTTAAGTGAGTTTGAATTACATTTCTATTCTTGTGGTTGTCTAAATGTGGGGTCCTAGCTAACGTACAGTTCGTGCCCTCGGGGAGCTTACAAAGCAAGAGTGACAATCACAAACACAGCTCGAATATAAGATGAATATACTTCTCCCATATTTAGTTGCTCCCCTAAGTGAACACAAGTGAATACTTACAAGTCATATATATACTCATGTACAAAGGTACTAGAAACACAGATGAAACCTGGTAGAGGAAGCAAGACATTCCAGGAGATAGAGCAGCTTGAGCAAAAACCAGGTAGGAAAGCACCCCACAGTTTTGGAGAATTTAGTCCAGCACGACTGGAGGGCAGGGTTACATGACAGCGAGGGGCTGGAGGCAAGGTGAGGGCTTGAGCCGAGCCTGGCATGTGATGTGAAACAAATGAAGTTTGGACTTCATTCTTAGACGTGGGGAGAATTGGAGAGCCAGGGAGCGAGCTGTGTTTTATGAAAGCACGTGGTGGTGATGGGAACAGTGGTGGGGAGTCTGGTGATCGGTCCTCCTCAGGAAGACAACGCCCGAGGTAGTGCAAGCCCAGGGGACAAAGGTCTCAACAACCGGAGAGCAGACCCCATGGGTGGTCTATATGGGGGCGTGCAGGTCAGAGCCAGCAGCTTCCACACTGGGCCATCACTCCAAAGGGTGGATGGAGCTTGTCAAGGAGTGGAGGCCCAAAGGGGAGGCTGGAGGGGGAGGAGAGGTCGGAAGGAGGGGGAGGCCGAAAGCAAGGAGTGGCAGAGCTGGCCAATAGGAAGCGAGCAGAAACAATGCTGGAGCCACAGTGGACCCCCACTGGCTCTTCATAGCATCACAGAGAGAACTTGCAGGAGCACCCCCCCCCCCCTTCTTAAAAGGGCCTCAACGGAAATTGCAGAGCAAACAGCCAGGGGCTCTTTTCATAGTTCTGGCAAGAGTGCATAAGGATCTAGGGCAGTGGTGGTGGGGATACAGGGGAGGAGATAGCCCAGGAGCATTTTTAATTTAAATTTTCAGAGAAAATTCATGCTCATAGTTAAAAAGAAACTATTAAAGTATCAGAGGACACTACGGATGAGCATTGTTATTATTCTGAAATTAGGAAAGACTTTCCAAGCCTCACACGAGAGGAAGCCCGGCTCTCATCAAGGAAATGGTCAATAAATATGATTACACGAAGAGTTAAATTCCTCAGTAATAAAGAAAAATCAACACATACGCACGGGAAGGGGGAGCAAAAGATCGGGGAAAATATTGACAACATATTTGACAGTCAAAGGTGCTGATTGTTACATTCTGAGAAGGGTTTGTAGAATTTGATAAAAAAAAAAAACCTACTATATGGAAAAAGTGGATAAAGAACATGCATGGATAATTTGCAAGAGAAAAAAAACAAATGCCCGATAAACAGATGAAAAAAGATGGTCAATCTCACTAACAGTCAAAGGCTTGGAATCAACACATGCAGCCTCCCGAAGGCTGAGTCTCAATGGGTGGGTAGGATTTCTAGCACTGGGAGCACGTTTAGTGAGGCAGGGCGAGGCCAGCCTGGGGACACCCTGGAAATTCGGGCCAAATTCCAGATTGATGGGGTTTGGAAATAGGAACCTGTGAAGGTTTCTGAGCAAAGGAATAACAATGAGGAAGTGGCACTCTAAGAAAACTTGTCAAGGCCAGGCAGAAGGGACAGGAAGCTTGGTGGATTTTAGGGGCTGTTTATTTCGCAAACATTTCCTGGGAACCAAGTATATACCAGGTATGAGGTGTCGACCCAGAGATAAAGAAAAGAACAAAGATCTGGGAGAAGGATCAAGAAAGTCTTCCTGAAGGAGCTGGGTCTTGAGGGATAAATAGGAACTCGCCCGCTAAACTCTCCACTGCTGGGAAATGCCCTTATTTAGCTTTAGAAACACGTGTGAAAAAGACAAGCAATACACAGGGATATGCGGTAAGAGTAACTCTCCAGCACAGTTTGGTCCCAAGCACTATGAGTCCCATGCTTCTTGTTCTGATTAAAAAAAAAAAAAAAAAAATGCAAAAGGAGGAAGACAAAGTTTCTCTGTACCGGAGTGTCTTCACCACTACCTACTGCCAGTGCATCCCTTTTGCCATGGAGGCTGAGAGCCTGAAAATTACAGAACCCAGAATCCTTCACTGGCAAGGATCGGGGTTCGAATGCAGTCCTTGGAGGTGCCTGTGTAAGACTTGGAAGAGAAGGAAGGAAGAGAAGAGGGGAACATGAGAATGTAGAGTGGCCTCTAGGAATGCGCGTGAACATCTCCCGCTGTGGTCTGCAGCGACCTGCGATCATCCCTGCGGCTCGTTTTACCTTTGCTCCTCCAGCCTTTTCAGCAATTGTGTAACCACTTAATTCCATGTGTAGAGCTCCTTCCTGCTGGAAATACCTAGAGTGGTGTCTGTCTTCCTGCCTGAACCATAATTAAACACTTTTTTTTCCTTTTTTCAGAAAAGAAAAACGTTCCCAGAAATCCACCATCAGACTTTTACTCACATCTAAGGGGCTAGTGCTGGTTTCAGACCCCAGCTAATTGGCGAAGATAAATGGGATTACCGTAACAGGTTTAACCCAGCCACATTCACGCTCCCCACCCGCTAGGCTTGGGCATATTGCTGCCTCACATTTGAACAAAGAGGTAAATGGCTATGGTGCTGACGCCCATAGTTTCTGTTTCCCAGGGCCTGGGAGACCCCTATCTGGTTTGGAGGGTCCTAATAAGACAAGCTGGACTGGGAGCGGGGTTTGCCTTCCAAGTTTGGCTGATGGAAGTAATGAATGTCTAAGAAACTGGGCGTCGTGATCATGCTGAGAACCCATAAGAAAAGAATCCATTGTGTTTGTGCTGATTTGAGGTGAGCATTCGTATTTTCTTCTCTGCAAAACTAAGCATTCTTGGGACATATTAAAAAGCAAAAGTACAGGGGCGCCTGGGTGGCTCAGTCGGTTGAGCGACTGACTTCGGCTCAGGTCATGGTCTCATGGTTTGTGAGTTCGAGCCCCGTGCCGGACTCTGTGCTGATGGCTCAGAGCCTGGAGCCTGCTTCCGATTCTGTGTCTCCCTCTCTCTCTGCCCCTCCCCCACTCATGCTCTGTCTTTCTGTCTCAGAAATAAACATTAAAAAAAATTTTTTTTAAAAAGCAAAAGTACAGTGCAGTAGAGCAGGACTAAACATTATTTGCACATTATCTACTGACGGAATAAATAGCATGTCTCTCACAGCTATCCTATGTCTTAATAAAAACCGTAGCAATTACTTTCATAGCACTTACAGTGTGCCTAGGACGTTTCCCCAATGACATTGAGTCATTTATTCCTCACAATAATATAAGGTAGGTATTATAATTGTTCCCATTTACAGGTGAGGACCTTGAGGCTGAAAGTTGAACCTGGACGGTCTGGGAGAGAGCTCATGTTCAGAATGAATGAATGAATCCATCACCTGGTATGAGCCGGGTGTGGGTTATACTGCTTCTCAAATGTTTGTAGCTGCTGTGTGCTTAACAAACTGTAAGTGCATTACTGAACTCGAGGTGGCCTATTGTCATTATGAATTCTCTTCATCAATCCAATGTGGCTGAAAACAATCATAGGAGGAGCCATGGCATTTGCTCATGTGTATATTTGGGCCCAGTTCCTGCTGCAGCAAATTACGGCAAGTTTAGTGGCTCTTCACAACCTACGTTTACTCTTTTATGGTTCTGGAAGTCGGAAGACTAAAATCGACACGGCTGCTTTCCTCCTGGAAGTTCTAGGGGAGAATCTGTTTCCTCGCCTTTGCCACCTTCCCGAGGTCATCTGCATTCCTAAGCTCTGACCTGTTCTTCCGTCTTCAAAGCCAGGAGATGGCCCCTGTCTCCTCTCTGACCTGCTGCCTTCCCCGTATAAGGACCTGTGTGATTACTTTGGGCCTGCCAGGTAATCCAGGAAAAACTTCCCATTTCAAAATCCCTTACTAAATCATATCTGGAAAGTCTGCTTGACCATGTAAGTTTATGTATTCCCAGGTTCCAGAGATCTGGACATCGCCATCTTCGAGGGGCCATTATTCAGACTACCGCAATGTTGTAAAAAGATCCTACCCCTGGAAAAGGCAGAAGAGGGCCATATTAACATAAGTCTACCACACGGACAGGAGGAGGCAGAGGTCATTTTCTGAAGGTCCATGCCCTTCCCTAACTCCCTCCTGCACATGGATGGGGCCAGCTGGGCTCCTTGGCCCTGAGGAGGAAAGGGCCCTGACGGGCAAAGCAGCCAGCCTCCCAAGAGTGCCCTTGCCCTTGGCTTGGCACAGCCCGCTTCGAGGGGCCTTTCCAGGTGGGCTTTGTTCTTCCAGAAGAAAACTGACAGAGAGACAACAGTCTCGAAACAGTAAGAGTTAAGTAAAAGCTCGGAAGACATCCAGACATCCAGAGCTTTCTGTCTCTCACGCAGGGTCCCTCAGATTGCAGCAGCCATGTGACGCACCGTACAGTCCAGGGAGAGGGGGCGGAAGGCCTACGGTGAGAGGCCCGCGGGCACCGGGCTACGGCTGTCTGGGATGACATCTGGTCGGCACTGTCAGGTCACGGGGGGAGCGTGGGGCTGCAGAGGGGCAGAGGGGAGGCTGCTGCTTCCTTTCCTGTGGAAAAGCTCGGCCTTCTGCACGGAGGCCAGCTCCTCCTCCTCCCCACTGTCCCTGACAACAAACATCACCCACAGCTTTTACCGGCGGCCCTAAGACTAGGGGCAAGGCAGTGGGGGTCTGGAGGAGAGGGGCAGGGAGGTTGCTACCCGTAAACATCACTTTTGCTCCCTGCCCTCTGCAGCTTGCGGTCTACCTGAGGAAACAGGGTCCGGACGCAGAATGACCACCGCAGGTAGGGCACATCACTTAAGCGTCGCCTTGCTCTCTGGACTCTCACTTGTACACGGAAATCATGGAAGAACAGTTCAATCCACTGCTCTCTACAGAGCGCACTCCCAGATCCCCCAGCGAATTTTAACCTGCAGGAGCAGTCACAGTGAAGCTCTTTCTCCAGCGGCTCCCTGTCACGCCAGCTGAAAGAGGTAGTCCCCCACAGTGCTCCCCTCCCTGGAGGCATTAGGGAGCCAGTCATGCCTGCCAGGAAGTTTCCCCTTCACTGCGCTGCCGATGAACGCAAACTCTGTCAAACAAGAGTTCAGGTCTGCACGTCGCCTGCGAGCACAGCCAGCTGCACAGGGTTTATTTTCATAGCAACCCTCCCCGTTCTTGACAACGGCGGCCTGGAGCCCGGCTCCAGGTGACAGGTACGGTGGTGACGTGCCACGGTGACTCTGGTCCCATGCGCCCACAGATGTCAGCTGGGCGTGTCCCTTGTGAGTCTGAGTTTGGCTGATCCCTACCCCTGACCTCCCCAGACTAAGCAGGGGCCCTACACCTCACCTCCCCAGACTCGGTCAGGGGAGAGAAGGGTTACAGAAAACACGGGAGACGAGAGAACACTGAGGAGGCAGTCAGAGCCCTCCATTCCTCACACCAGTGGGCAGGGCCGGCCCAGGCTTCTTCCAGCTCAGTGTCAAGCCCGAAGGCCAGAGCCGTGAGAACACATACCCGGAGTTCCCTCCTCAGCACAGAATCCCCGCGTGTGAGGGCAGGAGGCACCTGAAGATGATGATCAAGACCAATTCTGTCATCTAGTAGATGAGGAGACCGAGGCCCGGAGAGGCTAAATGACACGCTCAAATCCAGACAGAGGGTGGGCAGCAAAACTAGAACCTGGGACCCACCAAAGCAACACCAGTCACACCGGCCTTCAATTTCCACCCACAACACATATACACACACAGGTGGCAGGTGACCCTTCTGTGACTTCTGCGCCCTAGTGAGAGTGTCCTTTGACCTGAATACATTTGCATACAAATGAGGACTCAGGAGGTGCCTGGAACTCACTATAGGATGATGACAAGCTTAGTTTTGTGCCAAGTACGGGACCAGGCCCTACCTGCATTAGCTCATGTAATCCTCATGGCCTGGGTGCAGTAATGATTATCTCCAGCTTACAAAGGAGGACGCTGGGCTGGGGGAGATTCCTTCACTTGCCTAAGTTATTCAACTCAAAAGAGACAGAACCAGGATTTGTGCCCAGGTCTGCTGACTCCAAACCCACTCTCTTAGGCATGCCAGGATCTGCCCCCCTTAAGACAGGACCTGCTTCTATTCATCCCACTAAAGACCTCGTGCAGGCCTCTGGGATTCTCCCCTGGGCCTTCTCTTCAGGTAGCAGGCATAGTTTTTGGCAGAGGGGAGGGTCAAGGGTTGTAAAGTGTGATGAATATCAATCCAAATGCAAAAGTGTAAGAAGCCCAAGAACCGAATGGGAGCCATGTAGACCCCTCAAGTTCACCTGAACCTGGACAGGGTTGGTGGCCTGAGGGAAGGGGCCAGGCGGGGGCAGCCTGCAGGCAGGGTCAGAGGAAGACTGACTTTGTGGTGTATACTATCTTTATACTTTTAAATCTAGTATTATGTATATATCTGGCCTTTTAAAAAATAAAACAGGGGAGCCTGGGTGGTTCAGTCGGTTAAGCATCCGACTTTGGCTCAGGTCATGATCTCGCGGTTTGTGAGTTCGAGCCCCACGTCCGGCTCTGTGCTGACAGCTCAGAGCCTGGAGCCTGCTTCCAATTCTGTGTCTCCCTCTCTCTCGGCCCCTCCCCTGCTCATGCTCTGTCTCTGCCTCTTAATAATAAATAAATGTTGGGGCGCCTGGGTGGCTCAGTCAGTTGAGCGTCCGACTTCGGCTCAGGTCACGATCTCACGGTCCGTGAGTTCGAGCCCCGCGTCGGGCTCTGGGCTGATGGCTCAGAGCCTGGAGCCTGCTTCTGATTCTGTGTCTCCCTCTCTCTCTGCCCCTCCCCCGTTCATGCTCTGTCTCTCTCTGTCTCAAAAATAAATTAAAAAATTAAAAAAATAAATAAATAAATAAATAAATAAATAAATGTTAAAAAAAAATTAAAAAAAAATAAAACAGATTTTTTTTTAAAGTTAACTCAAACATATTCAGAAGGTGTTATGACCTCAAACTGACCCACAATACATGCTTTTTGTAGCACAAGCCTTTGTGACACCTGCCAGACTCCAGAACCAGCCAAGCGCTTCATGCTTTGGGGATTTATTGTGATAAATAATAACCTGTCACCACCTTGGCAGAGCGGTACAAGTGGGTTCTCGCATCTCCCGGCCCAGTTCACAATTTGACTAGCCTGAAAGTTCCACTGAGCAGAGGCCCGGGTGTTCTAGCCTCCTCCTGACTCAACTAGAGAGATGGATAGAGCAATACAGGAGATATGGCTGTCAGCAACTGCTACTCACCCACCCCCAGCACATCATCCCCTGTTACTTTCTTAGGTTCACTTAGCTACTTGAAGCCATCCCCTTTATGTGTTTGTTCCCTGCTAATTATATCTCTGCCCAGGGAGCAAACACCATGGGAACAGGGACTTGGTCCTGTTCCCACCACCTAGAACAGTGCCTGGCACGTAGTGAGCCTGTTTTAAATAAATGATCACATAGACTCATAGACTGTCAGAGTAGAGTTGCGTATCTACCCTATAGAGCTGAACTGAGAGTTAAATGAGATCATCCACGATGCATGTAAAGCTCTTATAAGAGTGAAAGTATTATGCCTAGGGGTGTCTGGGTGGCTCAGTCAGTTAAGCTTCCGACTTGGGCTCAGGTCATAATCTTGCCGTTTGAGAGTTCGAGTTCCACGTCGGGCTCTGTGCTGACAGCTCAGAGCCTGGAGCCTGCTTCGGATTCTGTGTCTCCCTCTCTCTGCCCCTCCCCCACTCACACTCTGTCTCTGTCTCTCAAAAATAAACAAACATTAAAAAAAAATTTTTTTTAAGTACTATGCCTAGCACAGTGCTTTAAACATAGGAGTTTAAGAGATAGTGAGTGAGTGATGAAGATAAAAGGGAGCCTCACAATGAACTGGCCCAGCCCAAATATTTAACTGAAGACAGCAAGTGGCCTTCACTCATCTCAGCACTCTTGAGAGATAAGGAAAGCTGTACCCCCCTCCTTTTGGTTATGAGCCAAACTTGGGGATCTGCTAAACAAACGCCAAACCCCGCCTAGGCTCTGCCTAGCCCAGCAGCCCACCAGAACATTCAGATCCCTATCCCTACCCACCCCTGTCTGGAGAGGAGGGCAGCAAAGCAGGATACTAGTCCCTCTTTCCCCACTGGCTTATGGGGTTTAGAAAAACTGACCTTGACACTATAGTCCCATGGGCTACTATCCCTAGAGAGTCATGAGTTTCTCTCTCTATCTCTCTCTTCTAGGTATTCCAGAATATTTCAAGGAGAGGTCAGGCTGCCCTCACAGCCATTTCTGCTGGGGTCCCTCAGGCTCCTACTCTCCCAGGCTGGCTCCTACGTTAGCCTATTAACCCTTACACCATCTCTGTGCCACACTTTGGAAGCTCAGGCCCTGTTGTGCTCTTTCAAATCAGATCTATACCTGGAACTGGCCTGCAGCTCCCTGGCCATCATTTGGCCTTGAGCGTAACTGTCCAGGGCTTCTCTTGAGACTGCCATTTCAGCCTCACTGGCCGTTCACCCCTCAGTTTTGCTTGTTCCTGCGCCTTGCCTCCCAGCATGCCCCAAGCCCAGCAGAATACCCCCTGCCCTCCTGGAGGTCAGAGGTGATAGCAGAAGGGAGGCCAGGAGCAGAGGGAGGTCATCCTGCAGGGAGCTATTAATTAGTTATCGCCTTTACTCTTTACCAGGGCCTCTGTGGTTCCAATCTCTCCCATGCAATGATGTGCACAGAGCAGGTGTCCAGCGACTCCCCACCGACTTGAATTTCCCTTCATTTTTTGTCTTCCCAGAAGTCCCCTCGTCCCTCTAATTCAGTTACCCGGATGGTGGTGAGCACAAATACTTCCTAGACGCTCGGTAACTGAATAAGCCGACAGAGTTAGAAAAGGACTGGAACAAATATCCTGAGAGATTGTATTTTCTGCTTGCTCCTCCATAAGCCAGCTTCACATCCGGTTTCCTGTAGGTACAGAGGCCCAGGCAGGGTCTGGCTGCAGACCCAGGCAAACTCCCCAGAAGGAAGGGATCTGGCTTCCAAATCAGAGGGAAGAAGTCTGTAAACAGCCTTAGTAGGCCAGAGGGCAGGGAGAGGAGCCATGTTGACTTTACCTTTTCCAGGTGTGGGAACAGGACAGTTCAGTGATGGATGGCGGGTGCCAGCGCACGACACGGAGAAAATACTTCTGACTGGCATTTCCTGGCACACCTGAGTGGCTGGGTAATTTCCTGCTCCTGAGACACATGGGTGCTTGGGAACATTTTAACCCAGAGGCAAGTAAGGAAAGGCTTTGTGTTGATCAAGACTCTTCCAGCCGAAGTGACAGAAAATTCAACTCAAGCACAAGTAATAATAGGTCATGTTGCAGAGCGTTTACTGTGCGTCAAGCCCTAGCTAAGTCCTCTATACCTTAACTGCTGCTCCTCTCAACAATTCTATGAGGAAGGAATTATTATTCTTGTCCCCACTTTACACAAAGTCACTGAGTCATCTGCCCGGGATCACACAACGTGGCCAGCCAGGGTTAAAACTCAGGGAGGCTTTTCCTCCTAACCCCTCCACTTTCCTGCCTCTTGAGATTGAAGAGGAACAAAGAGGTTTGTGCTAGCTCACGTCCCCTGGTCACACAGAGGCAGGATGCAGGTGGGGCCTGGAAAACAGGTGACAGGAACAAGGGTGCCTGCAGATGCCCCTTCTGGGTATTTAGTTCCTCTTTTCCTGTAGGCTAGACTGGTTTTCCTCTACTGCAGCTTGATTTTCTCGACCCATAGAGGGGCACCGACATCTGGCAGCTCCAGAACTACATTCAGTCCCCACAGAGACACAGACTGCCCTCTATCTGTGCTCCCAAGTTGGAAACTTCCAGAAGAGAGCCCTGACTGGCCAGTCTATAGAGAGTAAGGGGAACGGATCTGTAAGGAGATGGGAGCCCCCATTCCAATCTTGGCCAGAACTGTGGGAGGGACCGGTTCCAAGAAGAAGGGGGTAGAGAGTCCTTTTTAGACCCAAGTGCCCACTGTCCATGACACAAATGACAGTGGTGAGAAAAGCCTTGGAATCCAGGCCCAAATAACACCATGGGCCAGGATCCTCACAGGGCGGCAGGGTGGGGGCAAAGGGGAAATAAGAGGACTTCATTGCTCTGAAAGGAGACGAGGGTAAGCAGAGAAGGAAAGAAGTCAAGAATGGAGGCTGGCACGATAGACTACTGTCCCTGAGACAGGCTGGGAGACGACCATGAGTATGAGGGGCAAAATGCTCTTGGATTCCTGGGTCAGGGGTGAGGAGTCAACAGGGACCCATGCTCTGCTTTCTTCTACAGTGACAGTTTCTAGGGAATGTCAGGATGCCTGCTGGAAATTAGTCCCCACCGTCCCCCCCAGCTTGCATTAGACTTATTCCTGAATAATGACTCATCCCCAAATTAAAGCAACAGTATTCATTTATTATCTCTCACGTTTCTACTGATGGACATTTAGGTGGTTTCCAGGTTTTTCTCCTTTATAAACACTGACACAATGAATGTATATGCACATGTCTACCTAAGCTGTGTTTCCTGGTATAATTTAGAGGGTGAGGGGTGTATCTGGCTCAAATTCCATCCCCTCTGCCTAACAGCTGTGCAAACGTGGGCATGTTTAAGTACCTGACACCTCAGTTCTTTCGTCCCTGAAAAGGTAATAATGCCTTCCTATAGGGCTTTTGGGAGGGAAATCTCACAGGATTGGCTGAAGGATCACATCATGTAAAACATGTAAAGCATCTAGCATATTCAGCCTCTAAGAGGCACTTTCCCTGCCCGTAAAATAGTGGTATTACTCCCCTGGTTGAATGGT
This sequence comes from Neofelis nebulosa, assembly GCF_028018385.1. Taxonomy (NCBI): domain Eukaryota; kingdom Metazoa; phylum Chordata; class Mammalia; order Carnivora; family Felidae; genus Neofelis; species Neofelis nebulosa. Next base: position 48,620,315 of record NC_080795.1, read on the forward strand.
TTTGAGGATTAAATCTCACAGACTTGTGAAGATTAAATGAAATAACCCAAGTAAAGCACGCAGTACTGACCTGGCCCATAGAAAGTGCTCAGCAAATGTTAGCTCTTGTTATGACCCATGATCTCCACTAAGTTTGCTCTCTTATTACAGGGATTAAGACTACCATACCGCTTCAGAGCAGCTATATTTTGTGTTGATTATGGTTCTTAACAACTGACAATATTTACGGAGGACAATCTAGGCAGAAGACTTAAAAGCAGACCCTTTATGGGGCGCCTGGGTGGCGCAGTCGGTTAAGCGTCCGACTTCAGCCAGGTCACGATCTCGCGGTCCGTGAGTTCGAGCCCCGCGTCGGGCTCTGGGCTGATGGCTCAGAGCCTGGAGCCTGCTTCCGATTCTGTGTCTCCCTCTCTCTCTGCCCCTCCCCCGTTCATGCTCTGTCTCTCTCTGTCCCAAAAATAAATAAAAAATGTTGCAAAAAAATTAAAAAAAAAAATAAACAAATAAAAGCAGACCCTTTAGGGGGCGCCTGGGTGGCGCAGTCGGTTAAGCATCCGACTTCAGCCAGGTCACGATCTCGCGGTCTGTGAGTTTGAGCCCCGCGTCAGGCTCTGGGCTGATGGCTCGGAGCCTGGAGCCTGTTTCCGATTCTGTGTCTCCCTCTCTCTCTGCCCCTCCCCCGTTCATGCTCTGTCTCTCTTGTCCCAAAAATAAATAAAAAACGTTGAAAAAAAAATTAAAAAAAAAAAAAAAAGCAGACCCTTTAGGGATAGAAATGTACATGTCTCATTAATTTGTTTCTTGTTATTTTCTGTTGGGGAAATCAAAGCTTCTTCCTTAGCTGTAACATGTAAATGAGTGTTCACAGGCTGGTGGGGTGAATGGAATGGATCCCTCTGATAATCGTCCCCGGGAAGACAAACCCCAGATTGATATTTTCCTTCATGTTGCTCTCTCTACCAACAGGTTTGCTCCTCCCATGTGCCTTGCCCTAGCGAGGGGACGGGGGACACGGAGAGGGAAGGAGACATTTCAGAGTTCTTGAACTACATGCCTATAAATATTGGATGGGAATGCTAACCCCACAGAGCAACCAAGTCACTAGGTGAACCCTGTGAAGTGTCATGGTGGCTTCAGAATAAACACCTCCAGAAGCCAGGTGGTTCCCGGCTGTTAAAGAGATGTCTGTGGGTTTTCAGAACAAACACCCCCTGCCAGAAAACTGCCAGTTTTAACTGTGCTTGTGACAATTAAGCAAGAGACCTACAAACATATTGCTTAACACCCATCCATCAGCACCCAGGCTGTCGGAGGGCTGCGCCTGCCCTGTCCTAGAACTTGACATCTCTATTTGGGCCATCTCCCCACAAAGGGTTCCCATCCAGAGAAAGTTCCCCAGGAAGCAACAGGCATCAGGCTGGCAGTCGCACTGCCCACTAGGGTAAAAGCCACTGGGACTGACATCAAACCATGTGGGGCTGTGGAGAGCCAGCGCGAGGCTGGGAGGGAGCACAGGCGTCTTCTTCCTACGGGGCCCCTCTCTGCCTCTCCCTGCTCTTGGCACAGAGAAGTATGTGCTCTGGACACTGTTTGCCCTGACAAACTGGGACCAAGCCACAGATGCTCCATGCCAGCGCAAACAGGGAACGTGATCCTGCCTGCCCAGTCCACCACTCCATGGGAAGCTGCCTCCCTGGCAACTCCAGCGTGGTGGCTCTCAGACTCCACTGAGCACCAGACCACCCTAGAGGTGAGGGAGGGGACAGAGAGGAGGCTTGTTTAGATTTCCGCCCCCCCCCCCCCCCCGGGGCGCCTGGGCGTCTCGGTGGGTTAAGCGCATCTGACTTTGCTCATGGCACGATCTCACGGTTCGTGAGTTCGAGCCCCACGTCGGGCTCTGTGCTGACAGCTCCGAGCCTGGAGCCTGCTTCGGATTCTGTCTCCCTCTCTCTCTGCCCCTCCCCCGCTCACGCTGTGCGTCTCTCTCTCAAAAATAAACGTTAAAAAAAAGAAAAAAGAAGGCAGGTTCCCAGGTCCACCCCTAGACATTCGGACGCTGTGAATGACTCTCTGTATTTGCCAGAATCACATACTGGTAGACAGTTCACCAAACCTGGCCCGCAAACCATGTTGTAAAATTTCTGTGCCATCATTACCAACTGGAAGCTTTTGTGTAAAAATCTTATCTCCAGCCTGTATGAGGCCAGGCCCAGGCCCACATTACCACTTGGCAGGAAGAAGCCAGTACAAAGCAGTTTCTGCCCTGGGAGGCAGGGCTGGTGCCCCCTAGTTCACCTTAGCACCACCCCCCCAATACCCGTACAGACGCAGGCACACTCACCACTCTGTCCCTCTCCTCTGGCAGCCCCGTAAGCCTTTGAGTTTACAACCTCTGCTCCATCCCGCCAGGGTGAGGAGGGATAGAAGAAGCCCGAAGAGCTTGCGTTTCTCTTTCCCCAGCTGCAACCAAACGATACTAATGTCCCTGCTAACTAATGGAGTTAAGTCTCCTAACTGCGTTCTCCTGTGTCACCTCCCTACCAGGATGAACTTCCACAAAAGCAGAGTCTTTGTCTATTTTGTTCTCTGTAGTGTCCCCAGAGCCTAGCGCAGTGTCTGGATCACAGGAGGGCGTCAAAAAGAGGTACTGAGCAAATCAAAACCACAACGAGAAGACACTTCACACCCACTGGGATGGCAATAATCAAAACATGGAAACTGACAAGTGTTGGTAAGGATGTAGAGAAATTGGAACCCTCGTACATTGCTGATGGGAATGTGAAATGGGGCAACCACTATGGAAAACAAGACTAGCAGCTCCTCAAAAAGTTAAACATAGAGTTACCGTATAATCCAGCAATTCCACTCCTAGCCATGTGTCCAAGAGAACTGAAGACAGTTGTTCAATCAAAAACTTGTACAGTGTTGTTCCTAACACTATTCACAGTAGCCAAAAGGCGGAAACAACCCAACTGTCCATCAACTGGATGAATGGATAAACAAAATGTGATATATCAGTACAATGAAATATCATCCAGTCGTAAAAAGGAATGAATTACTGATACATATTATGACTTGGATGAACATTGTAAGCTAAAGAAGCCAGACACAAAGGGCCACACGTTGTATGATTCCATTTACATAAAATATCCAGAATTGGCAAATCCATAGAAACAGAAAGTAAATTCATGGTTGCCAGCAGCTGGGAGGAGAGGGTAATGGAGAGTGACTACCTAATGCACTGGGAGGAGGGAGGGAGTTCTCTTTGGAAGTGATTAAAATGTTCTGGAACTGGGGCGCCTGGGTGGCGCAGTCGGTTAAGCGTCCGACTTCAGCCAGGTCACGATCTCGCGGTCCGTGAGTTCGAGCCCCGCGTCAGGCTCTGGGCTGATGGCTCGGAGCCTGGAGCCTGTTTCCGGTTCTGTGTCTCCCTCTCTCTCTGCCCCTCCCCCGTTCATGCTATGTCTCTCTCTGTCCCAAAAATAAATAAAAAACGTTGAAAAAAAAAAAATGTTCTGGAACTTTGTGACTATACTAAAGGCCACTGGATTGTACACTTTATTTATTTATTTATTTATTTATTTATTTATTTAGGAAAGAGAGAAAGCACAAACAGGGGAGAGGGGCAGAGGGAGAGAGACACCCAGGCACCCTGAATTGTACATGGTTAAGACAGTGGGGCGCCTGGGTGACTCAGTCAGTTGAGCATCCGACTCTTGATCTCAGCTTAGTTCTTGATCTCAGGGTCGTGAGTTCAGGCCCCACGTTGGGCTCCGCATCGCATCGGGCTACAAGTTGGGTTCCACGTTGGGCGTGGAGCTTACTTAAAAAATATATATTAAAGCGGTTAAGATGGTAACTTTCATGTTACATGCATTTTACCGCAATTTAAAAAATAGGGTGCCTGGGTGGCTCAGTCAGTTAAGCGTCCAACTCTTGATTTCAGCTCAGGTCACCATCTCACGGTTCATGAGATCAAGCCCTACATTGGGCTCTGCTCTGATAGCCCAGAGCCTGCTTGGGATTCTCTCTCTCCCTCTCTCTCTGCCCTCCCCAACACCTCTCAAAATAAATAAACAAACATTTAAAAATACAAGAAAGGAAGGAAGCAGCCACTGCGGTGGTATTATAGTGCTGGGCCCTGGAGAGACAGATAAGTCCCATCCTGAGCCTCAAGAATATTCAGGCCAGAAGGGGAGCAAGGAGACAGATGATTCAGTGCAGGGGGAATGCAAATGACCGAGGTGGAGAAAGGGTTTCCAGAAACGGCCGGCCGAGCTGCAGGAGGCAGGGGTGGGAGACAGCTCCGCCTTTGGAAGACTGCTGATAGTTTTGGTAGCCTGGAGAGCAAGGGAGAGGAAGAGGTGCCTGCAGCGGTGGTCAGGCCGGAATACAGAGGAGCTCACACACCTGAGCCAAGAGCTCTCCAGTTCCCCACAGGCAGTAGGGAGTCACTGAGGGATTTTAAGAAGGGAAGTTACACAATCAGATTTGCAGTTTGCTGGTCCTTGAACCTATGGATGTTCCACGAGGCCCCCAGAGCAGCGGTGGTGCCCTACCCCTTTCACACCCCCTCGGGCCCTGTTCGTTCTTCACTCACACACATATATTAAGGGACTTTTTCATAGGTCAGCTGCCCCGGAAACGGAGACTGAGGTAGAGGTTTGTGTGTGGGGTGGCCTATTGGGGAGAACAGAAGAGTAACACCCACAGGTGAGTAAAGGAAGCAAGACAGCGTAGGGGCAGAGGCTGGACCGGGGTGCATTTGTGACAGACACCATTTTAGCTGATCCCACGGAAAGCTCCGAAGCTGGGATGTCCTAAATAAGGCAAGGGGCGGGTCTCTGTGCCCCTCACTGACTGGCCAGTCACGGGGTGCAGGCTGCTGTCCCTGAGGGGTACAGCCTGGAACCCGGCAGCTCCCTTCATCTGGGGGCACCTCCTGGGGAGGGGCCGGGGGCGGAGTCCCTGGGTTCTGAAGGCGGATCTGGGCAGGACCCCACAACATCCACTGCCAGCCTCCTGGGCTCAGAGCTCTTTGCAGTCAGGGGTTCACAGAGATGAATGTCGTTCCCTCAGCTTATGCCCCCATCTGTTACCAGAGAGCCAGCCCTCGGCAAAGCTTCCCTCAAGTGTTTTGGGACATCACCTAGAACGTGTTTCCTATCTTCCCCCCACCCCGTCATCACCAGCTACCACTGCTGCAGCTGTTGAATTCCTCCCCTACCCCACCACCTGGCTGCCTGCGCAGGAACAGAGAGCCATAAGGTCTTTTCTGGCAAAATAGGGAAGGCTGCCCCCTCCCCTTTGTGACACACTCGCCTAGAGGAGCCCTCAAGAACTCCTGTGCCTCAGTTTACAGGGTTAGCTCTTCATTTGGCCCTTACGGAGCTAAGGGAATAAAAGCCTGGAAAGCTACGGTTCTCAGCCCGGGCTACCCCGTAGAGTCCCCTGGGAAATTAAAAAAAACAAAACAAAACACACCAGTGCTCGGCTCCACCTCCGCCCAATGGAATCAGAAACTCGGAGGGTGGGGCCCAGGCACCGGGAGTGCTTTTTCAATCTCCCCTGGTGATTCTAATACGCTGCCAGGGCTGAGAACCAGTGACCCCGATTTTTATTTACAAAGATCAGTCAGGGAGTGTGGGGGACAGAGATGGTTCCGGGGAGAGAAGTGAGGGCCTGACCCAGACTAGAGGTGATGGGAATAGAAAGAAGAGGGTAGAGATCACAGAAGTAGAATGAACAAGGGTCACAGCAGGGGAAAGTTGGAGGAATCACGGGGGTGGGGGGAGGAGCCAAGAAATACTCCTACCTGGGCCCTGCCCCCAGGGATCTTGATTTGATTGGTCCAGGTGGCTGCGAGGTGGGGGTGGGGCGGGTTTCATTTCCCCAGTGAGTCTAATGGCAGATTCCACTGGCAGGCCAAGCCAATAGACCGAGCTCTGGGTCATGGCACCGCCTCTTGCCTTGGGGACCTCACCAAGCAGGTGTCCAAAGTGTCCAGGTGGCCTCCACCCATTGTTGACAGGCCAGCCACGTTTCTCACCGTCTGGACCCCGGGCTGAGGTCTTGAGCAACACCAGTTTCCATCCAATCTAAACTCTAACCCTGGCACGCCCGGCTGGCCTCCTGGGAGAATGTCTGGGGCTGTTCTGCAGGATGTGGAACTGGACAGCTGTTTGGGACTCTCATTCCCCGGGGCGGGGGCTCAGCATGCTGGGCTGTCTGCCTTTCCCACCAAATGCACTGGCATATGGTTTATCCGGTTTAGCATTTTCTTATATAGGTGATTTGTTTTTCCCAGAAAGGAAACAGCTGTTTTCTAAAGACAAATAGATTGTCTATTTGTTGTTGATTGTCGTCAAAAGAATCCTTTTTTTTTTTTCCAGAATGTGAAGTGGAAAGTAAAAATCACCCTTCGTGCCAACACCTGGAGGTGGCCCCATGCAGGTAGAACAAAGCCCCTGACAGCCGGGTGCTCGCCTGGCCCTCACAGCCGAGTCTGGTTCTGCTGTTTAGCGTGACCAGTTCCACAGAACACCAGCCAAGGCTACTGGATTGTGAAGGTCAAGACCAAAACAAAACCATTCTGCAATCATGTCTGAATGAGACAAAAACAAGAATGTTGTGCAAACGACAAAAACAACCAAGCATCCCCCTATCCTGGCTAATGGCAACCGTTGTTCCTGTTTTTACCAATTATAGCCTACCTCCCCTTCTTCGTTCTTAGCACTCCATTGACCAGAATTATTAAGATATCCAATCATAAAACTACCCCGGCGCCTCCGCCGCATCCGACCCAGAGCAAAGCCATGCTTGCTGGAACCGTCCCCCCAAAGCACCAAGCGCAAGCCCAAGCCTGGAACTAATTGCTTTCAGCCTCGTCCTGAGCTACCTCGTGTTGCCCATGATGTGTCCCCTCCCTCACTGTAATAAGCAGATAAACCCCACTACCCGTGTATTCCTGGTGGCCTTCAGCTAAAGAGCATTGACACCATAGATTTTGGAACATATCCTTCCAGATATCATTTCCCTATTCACATAGATATAGTTTTATTTTAAAAATGAGAAGGCACTGTGATTCTAATTTGCACTCTACTTTTTGTTAAATTAACAAACTTTTTTTTTTTTTTTTTTGAGAGAGAGAGAGCGCGCGCGAGCGCAAGCGAGGGGAGGGACAGACAGACTGAGACCGGGGACCCAAAGCAAAGTCCGCTCTGAGCTGCCACCATAGAACCGAGGTGGGCTTGAACTCACAAACTGCGAGATCACAACCTGAGCTGAAGTCAGTCACTTAACCGACTGAGCCACCCAGGCGCCCCGTTAAAAAAAAAAAAAAAAAAAAAAAAATCATCATTTTTGAACACCCTATTTTGTTCAGATCCAACTTTGGCTCAGGTCATGATCTCATGGTTCGTGAGTTCAAGCCCCACGTCGGGCTCTGTGCTGACAGCCTGCTTTGGATTCTGTGTCTCCCTCTCTCTCTGTCCCTTCCCCGCTCACTCTCTGTCTCTCAAAAATAAAGAAACATTAAAAAATATCATTTTAAACAGCTGCGTCTCTTGTTGTGTGGCTGTTGTAGACTTGCTGATACCACTCTCTAATTGTGTGATGCTGTGTCTCTTTAAGCCCATTGAGAGCAGGCTCATACGCTTTTTTGCTATCAGCCCTGGGCTGCTGGCTATCTTCGAAAATCCCGATAAGGATCCCCAATCCTTCAGGCTTTGGTGCGGGGAAGCCACAAGTGAGGGTGGAGGTGCTGCAACTGGTCTCCGGGGAGGCAGAGCACAGGTGAGGCAGGACAAGTGGCCACAGATGCAGAGCCACGCTCCAGAGCTGGCCCTGAAAGGAGGCTCCCACTCCCTACTCTACTCCCAAAGGGTCACCCACCCAAAGATGGGGGACATGGAACACAGCTGACCCTCAGCTTCGAGAACATTCACTGCCTTAGAAGGGTGTCCGCTTGAGATAATCAGGCTTGGGAACCATTTCGGTAGATTTCTATTTCAGAGGAAGTTTCTCCAAGGCAGCAAAGCCAACAAAATTCTGAAACGGCAAGGTCAGTTCAGCTCTGAACTAATTTAAGATAAGTCCATTAAATCAATGCCAGGAAATAGGCCTTGTTCTAGCTCAGTGCTTCTCAAGCTTTGCTCTGCTCCCCAATCACCTGGGGATCCTTACAAACAAATCTTGATTCTGCAGGTCTGGGGCCAGGTCTGAGTCTCTTTCTCTCTTTCTTTCTTTCTTTCTTCCTTCCTTCCTTTCTTTCTTTCTTTCTTTCTTTCTTTCTTTCTTTCTTTCTTTCTTTCTTTCTTTCTTTCTTTCTTTCTTCCTTCCTTCCTTCCTTCCTTCCTTCCTTCCTTTCCTTTCCTTTCTTTCTTTCTTTCTCCTTTTAATTAATTTATTTTTAATTCACATCCAAGTTAGTTAGCATATAGTGCAACAATGATTTCAGGAGTAGATTCCTTAATGCCCCTTCCCCATTTGGCCCATCCCCCCTCCCCAACCCCCTCCAGTAACCCTGTTTGTTCTCCATATTTCAAAATCTTTTCTGTTTTGTCCCCCTCCCTGTTTTTATATTATTTTTGCTTTCCTTCCCTTATGTTCATCTGTTTGGTCTCTTAAAGGCCTCATATGAGTGAAGTCATAGGATATTTGTCTTTCTCTGACTAATTTTGCTTAGCATAATACCCTCCAGTTCCACCCACGTAGTTGCAAATGGCAAGATTTCATTCTTTTTGATTGCCGAGTAATACTCCATTGCATATATATGTATGTGTGTGTGTGTGTGTGTGTATATATATATATATATATATATATATATATATATATATATTTACCACATCTTTATCCGTTCATCCATCGATGGACATTTGGGCTCTTTCCATACTTTGGCTATTGTCGATAGTGCTGCTATAAACATGGGGGTGCATGTGTCCCTTCGAAACGGCACACCTGTATCCCTTGGATAAATGCCTAGTAGTGCAATTGCTGGGTCGTAGGGTAGTTCTATATTTAGTTTTTTGAGGACCCTCCATACTGTTTTCCAGAGTGACTGCACCAGTTTGTGTTCCCACCAGCAGGGCAAAAGAGACCCTCTTTCTCCGCATCCTCGCCAACATCTGTTGTTGCCTGGGTTGTTATCTTTTTTTTTTTTTTTTAATGTTTATTTACTTATTTTGAAAGAGAGAGAGAGTGTATGTGTGCACACATAGGAGGGGCAGAGAGAGGGAGAGAGAGAATTCCAAGCAGGCTCTGCGCTGACAGAGCAGAGCTCGACATGAGGCTCGATCTCCCAAATTGTACACTTGTACACTTACCCGACTGAGCCACCGAGGCGTCCCTGAGAGTCTGCCTTTCTAACAAGCTCCCAGGAGATGCTGAGGCTGCCAGAATAGCCAGGTCCTCACTGTCAGGCTGAGACTTACCCCTAAAAGTCTGGTGAGTCCAACCTCATCTCTTACCAACATGCAGGCAGAATGTGATGATCACCAAGTGACATGTTAGACCTCTCTTCCCACCTCAGAGAAGTCTTCCTGCCCCTCCGAGAGATGAAACCACACCCAGGTAAATGTCCTGCTCTGCGGCAGTTAAAACATGAGTTTTGACACCACATTCTGCTCACGTGCAGCTGTACTTGGGTAACACGGGGCGGCTCAGACAGGAAGGGCTCCCAACCTTCCCATTGCAGAGTTGCCCGGGAGCTTAAACAGACCTGCTTCCAAAGAACCCGCTTTCAAAAATCGAATGACCCTGAGGCTCGAGAGTCCCAAACTGGCACCCCCTACCCATCTCTATGGTCAATTAAAAAATTTAATTATTAAATTTTTTAAAAATTAAAAAATTCATTAATTAAAAAATGATTAAAAAATCATTATTAAAAAATTCATTAAAAAATTCATTATTCCCAGGGTGCCTGCGTGGCTCAGTCAGAAGACTGTGCGGCTCTTGATCTCATGGTTGTGAGTTTGAGCCCCATGTTGGGTGGAGAGATTAATTAATTAAATAAAAACTTTTTAAAAAGTTCATTATTCAATATCAAGGGAAGAAAACAAAAAATAGGTTCAAAAGAGTTTAGCTAACTTCATGACTGGCAGATTCATAAAAGATTGCTAAGGGATGTGGGGAATCAGCAAATTGGAGAGAAAACTCTTACCTCCTCAGGCAACCCTTTCTCTCTTCCTCCTTCAGCTATTGGGTCCTTGCACCATCCGGGGTTGGGCGTTGAACAGTATTAGTGGAGTGTGGCCATACGGCACTGTCTAGATTTTCTCAGCAAAACCCAACAAGGCCATAGGGTGCCTTCGTGTGTTTCAGAAAAAGGTACCCCTTCCTCAAGACACCTTCCTGACGCTCGCAGGAACAATTGAGCAATAAGCAGTCACACTACAACCAAGCTGTAAATGGCACCCCCACTGTTGTGCAGTGCACAACCTGCACCATCATATGCAGCCACCTCAATGAAAGTCCTCCATTGATCCTTTGAGTTTCACCTTGCTCTGTCTTTCCCACTTCAGACCATGGCCAAGGTTCTCTTTTCCTCTGGGGGGGGGGGGGGTGCAACTGGTCCTTGTATTAGTTTCCTAGAGCTGTGGTAACAAATTACCACGAACCAGGTGGCTTAAAACAACAGAAATGTATTCTCTCACAGAAGCTCAAAGGCAGTGTGTCACACGCTGTCTCCAGAGTCTTCCTTCCCGGCCTTGTCCAGCTTCTGGTGGCTCCAGGCCTTCTCTGGTGCGAGGCCGCATCACTCCAACCTTTGCCTCTGTCTCCACATGGCCTTCTTGTCCGTATCTGTGAATTATCTTCTGCTCAAAGCACACTTGTCATTGGACCTAGTACACCCTGGATAATCCATGATGCTCTCTTCTCAGGATTCCTGATTACATCTGCAAAGATCCTTTTTCCAAATAAGGTCATAGTCCCAGGTTTGGGGGATTAGGACACGGACATACCTTTTGGGAGGCCACCAGCCAACCCACCAGAGACCTGTTGCATGAGTGTCTTGATTGCAACCTCCAGCTGGTCACACTCAGCAGGCTTCTGACAGATGAGTTGTCCTCCAAACTAGACTGGACCTAAAGGAGAAGTTCTCTCCTGCTACCGGGAGATACACCTCCTCCTGTGCAGGAACGAGGACGCTCATCCATCCCAGTGCAGTGGAGGCCGGCTCTCCTTTCCACCGAAGGATCATCTGCAGGGTCCCCACGGCTTCTCCAACACCCGGAACAGGTTCCCTTACATGTGAGCATCTGCAGATTTCCAAGCCACCCATGCCACCCTCAGCCAGCCTGCCAAGGCTTTGGGAGGACAGTGGGGTGATAAAGATCGAACTGCAGATGTGGGGTAAGAGGGAAGGGGAGAGAGAATAATCATAATAGTAACAACATTGATCGCTACCGACAATTACATGGTGCCTGCCGTGGGCCAAGGCTACTTTCCATCTTTTAGGACTGTTACCACGACAGTCCTTGCAACAACTTTAAGCAGTACGCTTAAGTAGATGTTCTCAACCCACATCAGAGTCAAGGGATCTGAGGCAGAGAGAGATTAAGTAACATGCCCAAGTCTGATAAGTTTCTGAGCCAGGATTAGAACTCAGGCAGTCTGGCTCCGAAACCCACACTCCAACCAAGAAGAGACATGGTGTAGGCTGGATGGTTCTGGAAACTTGGAGTAGCTACGAATGTGAAAGAAGAAAGGCGCTTCTGAGAAGCACAGCTGAGTTGAGCCTCAGCAGAGGAAGTGCAAGGAGGGCTTGGAAGTCCGTTTTAATGACTTCCTTGATAGACAGCGCACTTCTTTGAACAGACCTTGAGCAAAGAGCTGTGTGGGCTGTCAAGCCCAGCCTCCAACCCCTCGTGTGTTTCCCCATCCAGCCCACGTATACGCAGGGCAACCAAACGAATACATGAGTGAGGTTCATGATCAGGAGAAAGAGAACTCTCTCTCTTCCCTCCCAGCTCACCCTGCTCAAGCCTCCCCTCACTTTTTCCCCACCATGCTCAGGACTGGAAGTCATTTGTCATCTTATGCTGTGAGGTGTTGAGGGGGGGAAGATTAGTGAGGCGAGGTGGTGTGAGAGTCAGAGAGCAATGGAAACACTGAAAGCCAAAAGGGGAAGACAAGGAAGGCTTGACTCCCTGTGTGCGGAGAGATCTGAGGAGCGCTCAGGTGGCGGGGATAACACCCAGCATTCCTTGTAGGTGGGGAGGACGTCTTGGGGGCCTATATCCCACAATTTGACCAAACTCAACCAATCACATGGTTAGATTTAGGAGTTTGATCACCAGGGAGTGTGGTTTTTAGTCTCAGGAATTACCAGGTGAGTCGTGCAAGGGCAGGGACTGGGGACAATTCCCTGTGTGCTGAAACCACCACAGCCTGGCCCTGAGCACCCACTCGGCTCTGTGGGAGGAGGGTTGAGAGCCCAGGAGATGGAGTTCCTGGTGTAGACACAGAGGAGCACAGCTGTGTCCTTTCAGCATTATTTTCTAGTGGAAATTTCAGTCACAGCCAAGTCTTGGAGGTCACGGGGAAGCCAGGAACCTGACAATAACAGAGTAACAGAGTTGACAGTAGATATTTCCTCCTGAGCTAGACCAGAATTTTCCTGGGCAGTCAAATGGAATAGAATGGGCCCAGATTTGGGAGTCAGAGCAGTCTGGGTAGGATTTCTGCCCCCCATCCCCCACCCCCGACCACTTATTAATTGTATGACCTGAGGAAAGTTCCATAACCTCTCTGGGTCTGTTTCATTTTCTGTAAAAATGGGATTAAAAGCACCTCACAAGATTATCAGAGAGACGTTCTGCTCATAGGCCGTCCTTCCTTTGTTTCTCAGCACTGCCGTGAATGCTCTGGTCCAACATACAAATTGAAACTTCCCAGAGCAGGCCTGCCCTTTCTCCCTCCCTCTCCTGCCCTGTTCACTGGGAAAGGACACAAGAGCAGCTCCCACACAGCCCTGGGAAAGGCCCTGAGGAGGCCTATACTGCATCAGAGCTAGCATAGCAGGGAGGCTGGGAGGGGGGTGGACCTGCGGCTCTCAGGCCTGGGGGTGGGGGTGGGGGGGCTCCCTGGCCTGTGGAGGAGACTGCCGGACTCTCTCACCCAGTGCTTTCTCCAGGTTCCTGGGTACAGGTGTCCACGCTTCGCCTCCCAGGGCACCTTTGTGCAGTGCACAAATAACTCACCCAGCTCGTGCCCCTGGGTAGGCACTCCAACCTTGCAGGAAAGGCCCAGAGACATTCAGTGACCTCAGCCCCAGAGAATGTGGGGGAATTCAGTGTGAGGCAGGGCTGACACAGCCAGACCTGAAGGGGAGGTCAGTGTAGGCTAGGAAGCTTAGAGGGTCAGCTGAGGCGTGGTGCCGTGTTTCCATATCCTTGAGAGTCAGTGTGACCCCTCAAGCCCGTAGGAGACAAGCCAGACACGTTGCCAAACACCCTGAGCCTATCTTCTCCTGCCCTGGCAACTGCCCAGAGAAGAACTGTTTTCAGGTTGTTTTCAAGGCTTCCTTCTGCAGCTGTTGGGCCCTGCCTCTTCTGTCCAGGGAGACAGGGCTCCGAGAAGAGGCCCAGAGCTGCTTCCCAGGGCCCCACTGCAGCAGCCCGGGGGCAGGGGGGGCCTGGCCTCCCTGGAGTCCCCCTGATTTGGCATAGGCCTACCAGCCTCTTTTCTAGAATTCTCCCCTCTATCTTCCCCTACTGGGGTGGATATGGATAACACCTACCCAAGGTTGCCAAATTGAACAAATACAAATACACAATGAACAGTTAAATTTGAGTGTCAGAGAACGAATAATTGTTTTAGGATAGATATATCCCATGCAGTCTTTGGAACATACTTCTACTAACAAAATATTCCTTGTTTTATCTGGCTTTCAAATTTAATAGGCCACCTTGTATTTTAACCCTGGCCACACCTCATTCTTTAAATTCTGAGCATGTCCTTTTTCTCTACATCTTATCTGTGGGGAGACAACCGGACATGAGGGTACACGCAAGGCGTTAGGGTTTCTCATGTTTTACAAATATGTATTAATCGGGCTCACCGGTGAATGGCAACCACTCCCAGTGCATGCATATTCTTGAAATTGTGTTCTAGACTTGGAGGATGTGAGGTCTGAGGCCCGATCCATTGGGCCAGGGCCCCAGGGGAGCCTCCCGTTTGGGTATGCTTGGGGATATAAGAACGTATCCTGTCTATTTTTGCCTCCTTGTGCAAAAAGTTAAAAGAAATAGCAATGTTCCAATGTCCAGGGTCACAGGAGTAGGGAGGGGCAAGGGCTCCTCCAGGGCGGGCACAGAAGTCCCGGGTCTCTGCCTCTGGGCAGGTGGCAGGTACCTGAGCCACCTTTGCCACAGCTGAGGTGTTCAAATGCACCTCAGCTTGGAGGGTCTTGCCCTGGCAGCCACTTGGTCCCTCCGAGGCCCAACTCTAGGTCACCGGAGAAGATTTCGTGGAAAAATGCCGGTCCTCTCCAGGCAGCACCCTGGCAAAGGACTGGCTTGGGCCCTCCCTGCCCTTGCTGGGAAACAGGCTTCCAGCTGCCCAGCCCAGCTGAGTCTGGAAGCTCAGAAGCCAGTGCCGTGACGTAGGCCTTCCTCAGGCACACCAGGCAGGGCCTTCTGGGCTGAACCTCCCGGACTCTAGCAGCAGGCTCGCTCCTCCTTCCCACCCCCCACCCCTTCCCATACCTCTCTCCCAGGATTCCCAACGACTTTGTCAGTGTGTCTCAGGCCAGCACCACACCCACCTTGACTCAGAGAGTGTGACAATGTACATGCCACTCAGGGGTAGTTCCGTCCAGCTTATGGCATGCATCTGCCTTCCCTGAGCGCTGGCTGGGAAGGCTTTTCTTCCACTTTCCATCTTCTTCCATCTCTATTAGGAAGCACAGTGATTAAGCTCTCAGTCTCAGACTGAAATTGCTGGGTTCAAATCCTGGCTTTCCCACCTGCTAGGTTAAGTTACTTAACCTGTCTGTGCCTTAGTTTTCTCATCTGTGAAAGGGGGCTGATAATCACCCCTATCTCATAAAGTTGTAAGCATTAAATGAAGCAATGTCTATA
This sequence comes from Neofelis nebulosa, assembly GCF_028018385.1. Lineage (NCBI taxonomy): Eukaryota > Metazoa > Chordata > Mammalia > Carnivora > Felidae > Neofelis > Neofelis nebulosa. The sequence goes on from NC_080795.1 coordinate 48,635,398, forward strand.
AAGAGCTTAGAAAAATGTCTGGCACATAGTGAATGTTTACTAAATGTTACTTATTGGCCACTATCTAGATTTGCCAGGTGTCCTCTGTAGGCATCAATATTTTGCCCCTATAGTGAACAGCACCTAATACTAGGCACTAAAGGGAAGCCATAAGAAATAGAAGCTGTGGGGGCACCTGGGTGGCTCAGTCAGTTAAGATCTGACTTCGGCTCAGGTCACGATCTCGCGGTTCGTGGGTCTGAGCCCTGCATCGGGCTCTGTGCTGACAGCTGGGAGCCTGGAGCCTGCTTTGGATTCTGTGTCTCCCTCTCTCTCTGCCCCTCCCCCACTCATGCTCTGTCTCTTTCTCTGTCTCTCTCTCTTTCAAAAATAAACATTAAAAAAAATTTTTTTTAAAGTAAGAAATGGAAGCTGTTGTCACCATTCTCTGCTCTTGTGTCCCCTTGGAGAAATCCTGAAAGTACCTGGATAGCATTTCTGTTGTGCTTTGTGGCCATCTTTGCACGAATCCTTCGAAGGTTCTTCCTATATCTGGGGAAAATCCCACAGTAGAGGTCCATGCCTCCCCAAGGTAGAAGCCAGAAACTTGATTTCCCAGCCTGCCTTGCAGCAAAGAGGCACATGATATAGGCTCCACCAATCAGGTGCATTCACATGAGACCTTGAAGAAGCAGGAGATACCAGGTACCTCAAGGGCAAATGACTCTTCTCCTTACTTTCCTAGGCTTTTCTCTAGAGGGTGTCATAAACTGAATCGTGTTTAACCCCCCTCAAAAAAAAAAAAAAAAAAAAAAAAAGATATGTTAGCATCCTAACCCTCAGTACCTCACAATGTGACTTTTTTGGAGATGGAATCTTTCCATAGATAATCAAGTTAATGAGGTCATTAGGGTGGGCTCTAATCCAATATGACTGACGTCCTTACGAAAAGGGAAATTTGGACACTGACAGACACACAGGGAGAAGATGAGGGCAGGGATGGGACGCTGCATCAGTAAGCCAAGGAAGACCAAAGATGGCCAGCGCACCACCAGAAGCTGGGAGACAGGCATGGAACAGATTCTCCCTTGCAGTCCCCAGAAGGAACCACGATGCCAAGACCTTGATCTCAGATTGCCAGCTTCCAGAACTGGGTGAAAATACGTTTCTGTTGTTTAAGCCACCCAGTTTGCGGTACTTTGTTACAGCAGCCCCAGGAAATGAACACAGAGGGGAAGTTCCTATGCTTTTGTGTCAAATGGAAACTCCCAGGAGCAGGCAATTTTATCTGGTTTATTTACTGGCACATAGATGGTGCCAAAGAAATAGATGTTCAACAAATGAGTGTCTTCTTCCTCGTTCACAGCTCAGGCCATACAGGACAGAGAAAGGTCCTACCTTCACAGATGGCGATTTTATCCATTACCATCCAGCTCAGCTGTGGTCCAGGAGGGAACCCACCTGCCAGACATCTGCAGAGCTCTGTGATGCGATGGGGTCTCAGGCCCTGTGCGGGCAGCAGGTTCTGGTGGATGGCCGCCTGGCCTTGTGGCTTTTAGGCCTGGACTGATTACTGAAGAAACTTTAGAAATCCTACTTGCACTCTTTCATTTTAAAACCCATGAGGCTCAGTGAGGGTTTAAATACCTTCCCGACCCATCCCTTACCACAGCATGGCATAGCCACACAGATAAACCTCAGGTTCTGCTAAAACATACATCAGCATGGACCTTTTCAATATGTCTTCCATGCTATTTTGCTTACCCCAAAGTTTCTCCCTTCCCTTCCCTTCCCTTCCCTTCCCTTCCCTTCCCTTCCCTTCCCTTCCCTTCCCTTCTTTCATGCAATGCAGAGTCACAATGAGAAGGTGCCTGGTGGCAGGGAGAGACTCCAAGTTCTAAAGAAAAAAATGATAATTATGCCTGTGGCCAGTACGGTGGTTCTTGCTGCATACTTGCTAGCCCGATTTCTCTGAGACCTAGTCTAATTTCTCCGTGACAATGACTTGGGGGTGGGGGCAAATGTCTGCATAGCATGTTTGACTAGTCTAAGTATGGCTGGAGATCTTCTCTCATTTAGACTGAGTGTATGATTGCATGGATATGAGTATATGTGTCTGAGAAAGAGAGAGTGTGTGTGTGTTGTGGGGAGTAGACCTAGGAAGGCTCTTTCCCAGAGGACGAAGAGGCAATTGCCCATGTCCTGTGATGTTAAGCTGCCTGCCCAGGCCTCTCTCCATCTTCGTGTGCAGACCAGATCATAATGAGGACTGAAGTCACCCAGATGGGTCACCAGGAGTCCACAGGGCCCTACCCAGCAGGGTTCAGCCTACAGGCCACACCCAAGCCTGTCTGGGAATGGGCCTCCCTGTGGTAAGAAACGTGAGCCTCCCTGATTGCACAGGGGCTGGGCGTGTCCCTCACAGAGCGTCCTTTGTGCCCAGGAGAGGATTGGCCCGGTTTGTTCTGGCAGACTTCCAGGCACTGCCCACCTCCAGCCACCCTGCCCCGGAGCTCCCCGCCTTTCCTCTCCAGCTGGGCCTCCCTTCCTCACAAAGTGCAACCACCTTACTGAGGTGCTTGGGGGGAGGCCTGTGCCACAAGTGTGACCCTGGAGCCCCTGGCTAGAGGTCAGGGTGACTCCAAGGACTGCTGTCACGGAGAGGAGAAGCTTCTGGGGCCAGCTCACATGACTGGGGCTGCTGACAGGCCCACCCTAGGGCACCGGGGACAAGAAAGAGCCTGCAGTCGGGATGGAGGGGAGAATACTGGAGCAGAAAAGCCCCTCTCGTTCAACCTGCCTGCACAGGGGTGAGATACAGCATCTGGTTTGCTGCTGGGGAGACACCATCACTGAAGGTCCACAATTACAATTGCAACTGTTCGTGTTCCTTTAAAAAATTAAATTAAAAAAAAGCCCACTAGAAATCTCATGCTTGTCAGAGCCTTCCTCCCCCGCCGTCGGCTCCCATTATGAATCCATGGCATCTTCTGCTGAGAGTTAATTACATGTTGTGTGAAAGATACAGGGCTTCCTTTTACATTTTTTTTTTTTTTTCCTCCTTGATGGGTCCTAACCCTTTCGGCTGTCTGCCTCTGCTTCTTCCCTGTGCTGCAGGAAAGAGGGGCACGCGGCGAGGAGGAGCAAGTCTGACTTCGGGCCCTGTGCTCCTCAGAGCCTGGCTCTCAGATGCTGACAGCTCAGGGCCTCCCTGCACCAGTGAGCTGGCGACAGCCCTACCCATCCAGGTCCCCGTGCGCCACTGCAGGGAGATCCCAAGTGCCAGGGATCATGACAAAGCGCAAATGGAAGGTGTTGTTCAGGTGCCCGGCACTTCGCCCCTCTGGAACCTACCTCCTTTTGCCCTCCTCCCCCACAAGCAGGGGCGTCAGGTGGAGGGCAGCGTGAGGATGGATCCTGAAGCCATCTGCGCGAAGGCACAGAAAGGGAACAGGACCCCTTCCGGGAGGCTTGATTCAGAGTTTCACAGTTGCTGTTCTCCTTGGTTCTTTTCTCTGATTGCTCCCACACATAGCCAGATATTTCATTCTTGAGATGGCTCACCTTTTCTCTTAAGAGGCTATGACCAACTCCGGAAGCAACAAGTGTGGACTGATACCTTGAATTATTGCCTCTTTCAGGTGTTGAATTTCACCTACAGATGACATGGCTAATTGCACAGCTGTTGGGCCCTCTCCGAGCATGCTACAACTCCCCTTGGCCTTGACAAGTCGCAGCACTGCAGGGCTGAAGGGCGCTCTTGGCCAAACCCCGCCCCAAGGCAAGACACACCTTAAAGTGGAGAACTTTCTACCATCCTCCAATATCATTCCAGTAAAACAGGCAATAAAGGAAACCTCAAGGTTGTGAGTTAAAAGCAATCAGGTCTATAATTATGATTCTCAACTAACTGCACACAGATTAACCACTTTTTAATGGGGCAAACCTTTCATTGTGGGCTGATGTCCTCCTGCAACTACTTTTCCTAATTCCAAATTAGGGCCCAGTCTGGGAATGTTAATTCATTTTAATTATTAGCCTTGCCTAGTTTAAAAAGCGCAATCTGCTGCTACTGGATTCCAAAATAAAATACAAACTTGAATTTTCTATTCTTCCGAATATGGTGTTTTGCAGCTTCCCGACTTAGGTACAACCAAGAGTAGACTTCGTAAAAAAAAAAAACAAAAAAACAAAAAAACAAAAAAAAAACCACTCCTCTGTTTGGCTTGATTCTTCAAAGCCCGGTGTAGGCTGAGAGGGCATACATGGCTGGTGTGACAAACCACACTGGATTACTGATGAGTGGGTTGTCCCCAGCCTCTAAGGCAGGGGGAACTCAGCCCAAATGCGCAGAGCCTGTGAGAATGCCAATTCCTGGGCCCTGCGCCCAGAGATCCTGATTTGGTGGGTCTGGGGTGGGGCCTAGAATTCTGCATTTTAAAATAAAAATAAAATAAAATAAAAATAAAAAAGCACCATGGGTAATTCTGATGCAAGTAGCCACAGGTTAAAAAACTCCAGAGGGCTATGGCTGTGGCTTATAAGCATAGAAATCAGCTGGGCACCCAGCATGCTGCTCTACTCCCAGCCAGAACCTTCCTGGAGTGTATATTCCAGGAAACTATTTATATATCTATTTTTTCAATGACATAATTTTTTTCCCCTTGGTTATAAAGCGATTGCAGAGAACTTATATAATGCCATAATAAAAAAAAAAAAAATAACAGCCACTCATAATCTCTCCAAAAGGGGTGGGACTATCAGCATCACGTTGTGGTTTTTTTCTTCTTTGTGTATTTTTTATAAAGTTGACAACATACTGAACAGATCATGTTATTTCATTTTCCCTCGTGTCACTATTTTTTCCTGAATATACCATTTCTGAGGCTACATAATATGCCCCTCGTGTGGATGTGACTTATTTTAATAACCACCCTTACCTATTAGATGTTGAACAATAATTAATGATTGTAATATTGAGTCGGATAGCTCTACGCATAAAGTTTTATCAACATTTTTGCTGACTTCCGATAGCTAGGTTCCTAGAATTGGATCACTGGATTAAAGGATGTGAATGTTTTTGAGGCTTCTGATAAAGAGATTGCCAACGTGCTGTTCCAATTTGGCCCCTCACTGGCATATAGTGGAAGGCCCTTGTGTTGACTAGCCCTCAGCCTGTACCACAGCCTGTTACCAAAGATATTACTCTTACTGTATGTTATGAGTTGAATTATTTTCCCTAAAAAAAAAAAAAAATTGTGGAGTCCTAACCTTATTTGGAAAAAGGTCTTTGCAGAGGCAATCAAGTTAAGAAGAGGTAATTAGGGTGGGCCTTTATCCAATATGACAGGTGTCCTTACTAAGAGGAGAATGTCACGTGAAGTCACAGATACACAGGGAGGGCATCACGTGCTAAAGGAGGCAGAGACTGGAGTGATGTTTCTGCGTGCCACGGAATGTGGCCTGAAGCTAGGAAGCGACAAGGAAGGCTTCCACCCAGAGTCTCAGTGGGAGCATAGCCCTGGTGACACCTTGATTTCAGACTTCTAACCTCCAGAATTCTGAGCAAATCAATTTCTGTTGTTTAAAGCAAGTAAATTTCTGTAGCACTTGGTTATGCATTCCTGGGAAATGAATACACGTGTATTTCCTGGATTGGTGTCACCTCGACCAGAAACGGCTGAGGTGCAAAGGACAGAAGAGTGTCCAGTGCAGCCAGTAAATCCGTCCTTCCTGGGAGCATTTCCTGCTCCTGTGCACAGGAGTAAGAGTCCAGGGCCCAGCATGGGACTCTGGGGCCCATAATCCGTTAGAGCATCTATTTCCCTCAGTCACATCTCATGGTAGACGGGCACACAAAACATGAACTTTGCATTTTTCTTTCAAACTCTTGGATTTGACTCAATGGAATAAGGATTTATTGGGCTCTTTCAACACTTCCTGGATTAAAGCCTGTTCAGCGGTTCAGACATGCCTAAGTGTCTGCGCAAAGGTCATCTTTGTCACTGATATGGCCTCAGACCGATTCAGGATCAGGTTTCTCCCAGGCCCTAAACCCACGATTGGTCAGTAGATTATGCTGCAATTAAATTCCTTACTTCTAGAAATGTTGGTCTTTACTCCACTGGCTTCTGAAAAAGAGCCTGTTTCTCTCTCAAGTTGACCTTCTTGACCCTGGACATAACCTGGACCTAAAGAACCCCAAGTGGAAAAAATTATACATGCTAAGGAAGTTTTTACACCCACAGTTTGAAAATCTAAAACACATTAAACTACTCTTTACTGAGCATCCCTGACTTCTGGTCCTCACAAGAGCCCTGTGGGTGGGTATAATCTCTATTTTACAGGAAAAGAAACCAAGGCCCCAGCAGATCAGCCGGCAGATGGCCCAAGGTAGCAGAGCTCAGACATGGCAGAGCCAGACGTAGAGCCAAGATTTTCTAAAACAGTGTCCTGGGCCCTCTGGTCTATTATGTGGCCAAGGAAGGCTTAGGGCAGGTTAGCTCCTCAGTGGAGTGATAAATGCTACCAGAGGAAGCCAGATGTTTTGAGGAGTTATGCCCAACTTTCGGAGGCAGATATTCCTAATTTAGCTCAGTCTCATGCCCAAATTTTCTGGTATCTGCAGTAATACAGAATTTTGTTACATGACCCCTGAAAATAGTCTAATCTCTGCTAGTTCATCTTTTGATCTTATATCTCACTTTCAATATATCTGCTCCACAAGAGTTGCAAAAAAAAAAAAAAAAAAAAAGTAAGCCCTCTAAATGCAGATGAGGACTCTTACATTTAATGGAATGCTTTGAAAAAAGTTTTGTGATGAGACAGAGCCCCTCAGGGGGGAAAAGAGAGAGAGACAGCCCCTAATATTTTTTTGTATTAATGAACGTATTTACACATGACAGGTTAGCTTTAACGAAGTCCATCAGTATTCTTTTTTTTTTTTTTTTTTTAACGTTTTTTATTTATTTTTGGGACAGAGAGAGACAGAGCATGAACGGGGGAGGGGCAGAGAGAGAGGGAGACACAGAATCGGAAGCAGGCTCCAGGCTCCGAGCCATCAGCCCAGAGCCTGATGCGGGGCTCAAACTCACAGACCGCAAGATCGTGACCTGGCTGAAGTCGGACGCTTAACCGACTGCGCCACCCAGGCGCCCCGAGTCCATCAGTATTCTTGAGTATGGACTTACACACGATGGGCTAGCTCTAGTGAGGTGCCCTTATATTCCACTGGCCCTCTGCCCTAGTTCCAACTGCTAAGGGAAGGAGCAAAGGCTCTTCCTGCTGAATGGCCACTAGGAATCAATGAGGATGATGAGCCAGGGGGCGCGGAGGCTGAGCTCAAGCCAAGAGCAGACTGGGTCAAAACCCAACCTGAGGCTCTCATGGAAGCAGACACAGCAAGCCGGAAACCCCGTCAGACACAAAGGAAGAGTATCAGGCCAAGCGTGGGGCAGAGGAGGGCAGAGATGACAGCTAATTCCTTTCCTCAGGGGTTCCACCAAGGGGGAGGTGCAAAGATGAAACCCTGGGCCTCCCTGTGGGCCTCCGGGTGGAGAAAGAAGTTGAATTCAGCAAAACTGCTCAGGCCAAGCAAAGCAAAGTAAGAGTTACGTGGATGCGTTTAGAGCCAAGTGCACTCAGGCAGGCAGGAGAAAAGAGTTTTGCAGAGAAAGTGGCAACTGAACTGGGCCCAAACCAGAAACATGAAAAATCGGAATGTGAAACAGTGGAGGAGGCAAATCCTACCCCAGGGAGTTCTCAGCCTGAAAAAAAAGATGTGGAAGTTGGGGGTGGCAGTGTCTGTGGCTTAGGTATCCGGCCACAGCTCCCCTCCTGCACCTGGCCTTAGCTCCCAGGATAACCCCCACTGGTCCAGCCCACCAGCTTCCCCGAAGGGCCACCACACAGGGCCCAGGACCTTCCACCACTAACACTTTCCATACCAATCCCTGGCCACTATTTCTGCCCTCTGATGTCACAGGGCTCTGCATCCTGACCCATCTCGGCAAATTAGACCTCTCGACTTCCCAAGAGCTGTCATTCTTAACTCTTTTCTGCAGAGGCCTATAGCGCAGAGCTTCCCAGAAGTCTGGTTCAGTGCTATTTTGAGCGGGACTGGATTGGCAGAAATGAGCCACCCACCCGCACACTTGGGAAAAGGCTGCCCAAGGAGAAGGGGGCCAGGAGCTCCCACTCTGCACGAGTTTGAGTGAGGGTCATATGGGGCAAGCAGCAGCTCACGTGGCCCCTGTCGAGGCTGTACCCACAAACAGCTCTGGACAGATCCGGGCGGGTTCTGTTCACCCAGCTGTTGCGCTACGTCTCCTGCAAGATGAGACACGGACACCCCCCTCCCCGGGGTTGGCATCACTTGTTGAGCCGTGGCTTTGGAAAGAACAGCAAGTTAAATCCCGGAAAGAGACTGAGAATGAAGTCCAGCTGGAGGCCCACCAACGACAGTTGTGTCTTGCTCATCCTGGCGGCCACAGCCCCCCTCCTGCACCTGGCCTTAGCTCCCAGGATAACTCCCACTGGTCCAGCCCACCAGCTTCCCCGCAAGGGCCACCACCCAGGGCCCAGGGTGGTGGGGGTGGGGTGGGATGGACAGGGAGTCAAGGAAGCCCAAGCACCTGTGGGGCTCCTCTGCCTTCCTTCCTGTCTGACACGGGCAGGGAAACCTATCAGGGTTAAAGCAGCTTCCGGGTGCCTCTTAGGCCACTGCAAGTGGGTGCTTTTTAAAGGGTCTTTTGCCCTCCGTGAGCACCCTAGAACCACAGGATGCAGCCTCCCCAAGTGGTTACTGAACACCGACTCAGGGGCAGACCATAGCGCCCAGAGCCGCTACACCCTTGTTATCCAGACCAAGGCCAGACTCCTTCGCATGTCTCATTCCTGCCTACAGCTAACCCGTCTTCTGTCCTCAAGGGGCTTTGACCTAACATCTCAGGTAGGAAGCAGCTCGCTTTCCCAGGAGCCCAGTCATGTTCTTCACACATTCTTAATATTCTTCCTTCCTCTTTTCATACAGCGGCTTCCTTCCATCTTCCTATCACCACCCCTTCACTAAACCACCACCCACCTTCTATTTCCTGAGGTTCTGGAAAGCCTTTCGGCTAGGATACACGTCCTCTTTGAAGGGTGTGAGGTGGGGGGAGTCACCAGCCTCAACCCCATCCCACCACGGGGCAGGGGAGGGAGGGAGGCTAGGCCAGTGCCCCTCTTCAGGCTCGGCTAGAGCCGCTCCCACCGAAGGGAGCTGGACCACCTCCTCCAGACTCACGAGCTCCCCGGTGCCCCGGGGCCAGGGTGTTCACCCGGGCTCCCCTTCCTCCCCCGGAAACTCGGCCTGCGGCCTTTCCCAGCATGCCCCCCTTCCCCAAGCCACTGTGGGGCGGGTCCAGCCGCCCACCCAGAGCCGGCTTCAGCACGTGGCTGTGGGGCGGCAGGTTTCCTCTCCGCGCGGCTGCACCGCGGGGCGGTTCTCACCCTCTTTCGCCCCTACCCCCCGTGACTTCTTGTAAAATGCTGCGCCCGTCCCCACCCACCTCCGCCCTCCCGCGGCTGCCAGACCGGGGCCGGCCCCCCACCGCCTCCCCCGGAGGCAGCGCTTTCTCCGCCCCTGGCAGCGGGATCCGCTTCGGAAACTGTTGACTCAGAGGGTGGCCGGGCGGCCAGCGTCTGATGTCAGCTTGGAGTGGGGCCAGGGGAGAGGGGGCGGGAACGCTGGGGGCTGGAGGCGCGGGGCGCGGGGCAGGGCCCACGGGCGCCGGGCCGCGGCGGGGGGCTGTGCGGCTCGCTCGGCGGCTGCGGCGGCCCGGGCGCCCGTGAGTCACGGTGCGTCACCGGAGCAGATGCCCGGGGCGGCCGGAGGCTCCCGGGCTCCCGCTGACTCATCAGAAAGCCCTGCTGCACAGCCCGGGGGGCGGGACGGCGCGGCGGGGGACGGGGGGGGGGGGGGGGGAGGTGGGGGGAGGAGTGAGACGAAAGGGGGGACGGAGGGAGTGAGGCAGGGGACAGAGGGAAGCAGGGGGAGGCAGGGGGAGGAGGAGGCGCGGGTGTGTGTGTGTGGCGGAGAGGCTCGGGCGGGCGGCGGCCGAGGTCGTCTGAGGCGCGCGGGGCCGGAAAACCCCAAGAAGGCGGCCGCGGCGAGGGCGCTGGGGCCGGCTGGCAGCTGCAGGGGTCACCTGCAGCGCGGGCGGGCGGCGGGCGACCGGAGAGGGAACAAGTCCCCGCCTCCCCGCAGCCGGCGCGCCGCGTCAGGGGCCTACCCAGCCCCCCCGTGCGCAGTCTGTCCCGGCGAGCCGGCCCCCGCAGGGTGCGGTGGGGGCGAGGGCTGCGGGAGGCCCCTGGCCCCATGTCGCACACGCCCAGCTATCGGGAGAAGGCGGTCCCGAGACACCAGGGCTGGCCTCTGTGGCGCCCGAGGTCGCGGGGTTCTTCCCTCCGCCCCCTAAGAAAGCCTTTCTGTGTGTCTGGGAAGAGACAGCACCAGCAAGCAGGTCCTCGACCGTGCATTCCTGGCCTCGCTCTTTATACCCCTTCCCTCTCCTGGGGCGTCTACCCTGGTGCTGTAGCCACCACGTGCTGGGTCAAGGCCTGGTTCCAGTGCCTTCCTGTCACTGTTGGCTACCTACAAGACCCCGTGGCTCTCAGAAAATTGAACAGAGGGACCAGAGAACTTCAGGAAGGCTCATGAGCCGGGAGAATTTCTCTGGGTGACTGTCCACCCTGTCCTGCAACAGGGATAAATTCTGTAGCATTCAAGAAATATGAGACTCTTCTATGCAAGGCGCTCCCCATCCCCTATGACAAGTGGGGGAAGACGAGGCACAGAAGAGTCTAATGGTTCTCACTCTGCACATACAACCTAACCAGGGAGGCACCCAGGGCACACGTTGAGCAGAATGGGGGTCAGGGGTAACGAGCACACAGAAACCCTGGTGGAGGCTCCCTGGTGGGGCTGGCATTAGGGTAGGGACCTTGAAGAGGAATGATATGAACAGATGGGGAAAGGACATTCCAGACAGAAACAAATGCCTGGAACCAAAACCTAGAGGCGGGAAGGAGCAGGGTGAGTTCTGGGAATGGCAAGCAATCTAGTTGGACCGGAAGAACGGAGGCTCACAGGAGCATCAGCGGCTTGGCCCAGCAGACAGATGTGGATCTCAGAAGCAGGCACAGTGGCCCAGAGGGACCTGGAGCTACAGGGTTCCGCCCTCTGCCCCAGGGCACCGAGTCATGCCAGTTCCCAGACAGATGGATTCCTTCCAAGAATTCCATAGTCCTGCTCAGTCACAGCTGCTGGAACCTCCCTGCTTTGGATGGCTTTTATTACTTGGTGTCTAATGCAAATCCTCTTTTGTTCAGATTTCAAACTTTCCTATTCTGTCCCTCGATCACTATCTATATGTATTGATCTCCCTCAGTGTTTCTCGATCCCAGCACATTAGAATTACCTGGGGGTGCTTCCGAAAACAAAAATTTAGATGCATGGGCCCCCCTCCCTGAAATTCTACTTCCTTTTTCTGGGGTGGAGCCCAGGCATCAGCTTTCTTTCAATGGGCAGCCAGGGATGAAAAGTACGGATGCAGATGTCACCACTGAGTGCATCCAGGTCAGGCCCACCCTCAGAGTGGGGCCTCCTGGCCTTCAGACTTCCCAACTCCGACAAACCCGGAGAACGGCCTTGGCAGGTCTCCAGGAGCAGTCGGACTCCCTGAAGCTGGAGTTGAAATGTGTTTCCCAGGCATGCACTCTGTAGCTGAGGCCAAAGTTTCCAACAGGAAGGGAGGGTGAGGCTTCTGTTTGCTTCCCAAGGGCCAACTGGCCTTTGAAGAGCCAGTGATAGCTAGCCACCATGAGCCCCACCAGCAGAACTGGGCGTCAGTGGTAACTGCAGGCAGGTCCCATTGACTCCACTGGTAGGGGGCTTAGATGTGGCACCATCTCCTGCCACACCGGCCCTCGGAAGTAGAAGGGGACCACTGGGGATAGACTGGGGACCCGGCCTATAGGTCCTCTCTTTCTTACAGGCAAAATGGAAGTGATGGTTCCTTCCCCTGTGAGGATCTTGAGATAAGTCACCTCAGCATAGGGAAGGTTTTCAGTAAACATTCTCTTCTTCCTGTTTTGCTAGTAACTCTTTTCACAAATTTAGGAAAACTCTCCAAATCTGGGCCTCACAACTCCCTCGGTATTTGTCCACCCCCACCTCCCCAGTCCACAGCTCTGGGGAGGAACCTGAAGTCATATCTAAGGCCCTGTGGTAGGAAGGTCAGGCTTAGGAACTTGGCAGTGGCCTCTCTGCTGCAAGGGAAATGGCATCGACTAACAAGAGGGTAACCAGCCAACCTCTCCCAGGACTAAGAAGCAGAATTATGGCCTTGAGTCCAGGGAGGATTTAGACCTAAAGGAAGAATTTCCTGACAAATGACAATGTTGCCTACAGGACTCATGGAGTCCCTAACAGTTTGAGATCCATCCTGAGCACCTGACCCTGTCCCCACCAAGCAGTGTTGTTCCCATTTGACAGCTGAGAAAACTGAGGGTGAGAGACATTCAGTAACTTGGTGAAGCAGCCACGTCCAGCGGCAAGTGGCAGGAAGGAGACTGGAATCTGGAAGAGCTGCAGTTGAAAGTAGTGTGGCAATCTCTCCCTGCCTTTTGACTCTTCCAATATCCTAGGATTTTGCGTTTTTCATCTCAAGCCTTGCACCCAGAATCCTAGAGAGGCCACACTTAATCCTACGGTGGGGGCATTAAACCCAAGGGGAGTCATTGATATGCTGGACACTCTTCTCCCTTTGAATCCCCATCACGCTAGAGGAAATGCTATAAAGGTAACCAGTGGTTTTTGGAAGGTCTTTCCTGGCCAAACTGAAGGCAAGCTAGAGAGTGTCCAAGGTGTCGAGAAATGCAGCAGAGGCGCCACGAGACGGCCCTTTGTCGGATTTCCGCATGGACAATTCTGTTCTCCCTCTGGATTCTACCGGGCACCTCTCCTTACAGCGTCGCAAGCTTCCCGGTGTGGAAGCTCCAATTTTACAGATTAGAAACTTGAGGCTGGACAGAGGTACCACTGGGAAACAACTGTGTCTGGATGGGACGCCACCGGTTCCCTCCCCCGTCGCGTCCCGAAGCCAGGCTCGACCACCTACTGCGGACGGGACCGGTAATCCGGGCGCCCTCCCAGGTCTGGCCCTCCGGGCTGCACGGCGGCCCAGGGCGCGGCGGGGCAAACAGGACGCACCTTCTCGCCGCGCGCGCACAAGCTCAGGGCCAGGGCCGGGGCCGGGGCCCGAGCGCCGGGGAGGAGCCCATTTCCCTTCCCCTTCCCCTGGGAACCGGCCGCTGGCGGTGGGGGTGGCCGCTGCCCTCCCCACCCGGCCGCCAGGTGCCCAGAAACTCGGCCTCCCTCTCCCTCCCCCGCGCCTGCTCTCCGCACGGCCCGCGTCTCGACGGTCACGTCTCCCCATTCGGCTCCAAAGTACTAGTCAGCCGCTGCCCCGCCGACCGGGCCGAGAGGCGGGGGCCGGGAGAGGGGAAGGGCGGGGCGGGGGCGGAGGGGGCAGGGGAAGGAGAGGCGGCCCGGACGGGCGGGTCAGTGCGCTCGGCCCCCTTTCCCTCCCTCTCGGCGCGGGCGCGGCCGGGCCCCGCCCACTGTGCCCCAGTCGGCCCGAGCCCCCGGGGCGAGGCGTGGGCAGGGCCGCAGCAGCGTGGCCACCGCCCCTGCCGGGCACTCCGCGGGCGGGGGGCGGGGCGAGGGGAGGCCCCGCCGGGGAAGCCGCGAGGCCGCGCTTCTGGAGCGGCGCGCGGGCCGGTGTTGCTGGGGAGAAAAGCGCCGCCGCGGCCCCGCCCCGAGCCCAGGGGACGCTGCGCCCTCTGCTGGTAAAACCTCAGAACTGCACGCGGGCCCCACCTGCACCTACAGCGACGACCGGCCTTTGGACACTGAGGGGGCTGCTCGGGTCTGGTCAGTAGAAACTACTGGTTAATTAAAGATCATAATTCCCCCCCCCCCCAAAAAAAAAATCCGATTTCAAAAGCGAGTCCTGGGCATTTCAGGAAAATTTGGAAATTTGGAGAAGAATAAAATCACTCATAGTTCCTAACACTGTTAGGAGTTTTCATGTCTACCCTTACGGTGCTTCACATCGGCAAATCTGTGTGTGTGCACTCTTTATAGAATAAAAAATACAATATTGCCAGCTCTGTGAACGCAGAGGCCTTATTTTATTCATTGCTCCGTCCTCAGTGTTTAGAACACTGGCAGCATTCTAGATGCTGAGAAACCATTTGTCTCTATCTACAGGGGATCAGGCTTTATACGCTATCAGGATCATCGTTGTTATCATGCTTAAATTTTCTTTTATGATCCCCTGACCCCACAGATGTGAGTATGAAAGGGATTGATGGTAAAACGGTCCACTAGCCCTCGTAGCAGATGAGCTTGGGGTTCACAAGTATTCACAGTACACATTTAAGGTACCCCTCCCCCCCAACACACACCTGGAATCTGGACAACACCCTGTAATCAAACACACGATTCCTGCAGCAAAATGCATGGCTATTCACACCAAGTAGGATACACAAACACCATAAACAGCTGCATGTCAGTTCAGTCAAGTTTTGAGGCCAAATGGGTTTTCGCCAAACCAAGCTAAAAACTTTGGGTTTCCCGAGCAATTTGAATTTTGAATTTGTAGACACTGTGGACCCTGCACTAACCTCTGGCCACACCCAAGGGTAGGCGACACAAGTCTCTGCTATGAGCTCATGCTTTCCCGTGCGCCTGTCTCTTACATCCTCCGTGTGCCTCCTAGCTCCAGACAATTGAGGTGCCAACTGATGAGATGTGATTGAATCTGGGATGTGGGATGTGAAGGAGTGGGATGTAGGGGGGTTGGACTTTTGGGCGTGGTCACACCTCCTTCCCTACTCGCTGCCTTCCAACCAATGGACCTCAGCACGTGTGCGGTCCCGTCTTCTTCCTGGACTCGCTTCCAGGGCGAAGCTGGCCCCAGTGGACCTCCCCTGGGGATTTTGAAAGAGAGGAGCCCAGCTTCCCCCGAACACCCCCACCCTCCCAGAGCACTACCGGGGCAAAAAGGACACTGCTGTGACTTCTCAAGAAAGGTATGGGAACCAAGGCATTTGTGTCTGGCATCTCTCCAAGCTCCAGACTGAAGATCCAACCTCCTGCTGACATTGCCACTTGACTCCCACCCCCAAATTTACCTTAAATGTGATATGCCCAAGACCACACTCACAAACCTCCCCTCAAACCCTGGTCCTCTTCTGTTGGGACCCGTGTCAGTGATGAAGCCTGTCATCCGTGCAGTTACACCAGCTAGAAACTCGGGCATCTTCTGCTTCCTTTTCCTCCAGCCTTCTTTGGGACTCATCTCACGTCTTTGTCCATTTACCTCTGAAACAGCCCTCCCACCCTTCCCTGCTCTCCACCTCCACCTCCACCTCCGCCAATGCAAGGGCCTCACCAGTCTCCACTTCCAGCTCTCGATTTACTCAGGTCCTTTCTCCACAATGCAACATGACGAATGCCTTCGAAATACAAACTCAGTTATGTCACACATAGACACATTCCAGGGCCACCAGGAGCAGCCGCCCAGGAATACGAGCTCACCTCGAATTCTGCGGCACGTGACCTGCAAAACGCACATCGTTTGACAGCTCTGGGGCGCACCCCACCCGTAGCTATAAAAACGGTAACGTCTTTCCCGTTTCTCCTAGGATAAAAATGCATGGTGACTGCATTATGAGCGTCTATAAGGCTTCTATAATTGGCTGCCTTCCTCAGTCCCTCGAGTTTCCACCCCAGGGCCTTTGCACACGCTGTGCCCCTTACATAGACCATTCTCCCTCCATCTCTTCACCTGTTTAACTCCCACTCTTCCTTCACATCTCAGTGCAACTATTCTCTAACCAGGAAATCTTTCTGATCAAGCCAAATGCCCCATCGAATGCTCTTCAACACCAGGTGCTACTCCTCCATAACCGTGACTCTCGTAGTCTTCCATGTATTGGCTCGACACTCATCTCCCTCAGGATACTGGCACTTCTGGTTTGCCCATAATGGTGTTGCCAGCACCTGGCCCAGAGCCATAAATATGTGTTCGGTAAACATGTGAATGAACAGATGATGGCTACCCTCCCTGTTTGCTCACCTCCGGGGTAGCGTGTGGCATTCTGCTCACCCATCTCAGGACAAGCCCAGGAAGAGAAGCAGAAGCAGA
Organism: Neofelis nebulosa; assembly: GCF_028018385.1. Lineage (NCBI taxonomy): Eukaryota > Metazoa > Chordata > Mammalia > Carnivora > Felidae > Neofelis > Neofelis nebulosa. The sequence continues at coordinate 48,651,633 of NC_080795.1, forward strand.
GAAAGGAGGGGGAGTTTGTGAGTTCCGACAAAGAGCATCTGTTATGTGCCAGGCTCTGGGGATACGTAAAAGATGTAGCCGTGTCCTCAGGAGATGGCACACTGAGAAACCAATTCACTGGGTGCCTTCAAGATCTTAACTCCTAAATCACAAAAACAAACCCATGGATCTAGCAAAGCCACAACCACACAGGGAACTTTCCCCCACAGATAAAAGGTCCCTTCTTTGAGCCTGAACCAATCAGCAAAAAATCTCCTTTCTCCCAACCAACCAACCGGTCCTAAGGGTTCCCTGCTTTATGAGTGCTTCAACCACCTCCAAAAAGCCCATCCTAACCCTATCAGGTTGAGAGGCTCTGAAGGCTTGCCTGGTGTAGGAGTTCCTTGCATGTGTCAAGCTAAGTAAACTTGGCTTGTGGGGCCACACGCCTGTCCTTGGCGGGCCTGGCATTCTAGCTTGAAGGAGTTCAAAACCCACCTGGAAAAAGCCACGCAAAAGTTTACCAACCACATCCCTTGAGCATCCAGGTCTTCTAGCCTTTCGTTACATTTTCTCACACCCAGGAACACCAGCTCACATTGGGCTCAGGGGTCCAGAAGTTGTCACAGTACCTGGAAACCCGCACTTAGTTTGGGATTTACAGTGGCAAAGGCTGTTGCTTCTAGTAGTGGGTATATGGGGGAGGGTGGGGAAAGTGAGGCAGAAATGCCCCCCTTCCTCCTAGCTCCTCCCCACTACAAACCCCACTGTAGCAATGCAAAGGGTGGAAAGGCGGGAGCACTCTTGAAGTTCAGAAATATGAAAGAACATTAGAACTTAATATTAAGTGAAATCAGCTTAAGCACATTGGGGGAAAAAATGGGGTAACGTCATAGGCACTAAGCAAAAGGTAATCCACGAGCGCCATCTAGTGGGAATATCTGTCACTGCCGTCCTCCCCGTAAACTTTAAGCTGTGGTGCACCGCGTGAGATACCAGAATTTTTCACATCAGGAAGTAGACCCGCGTGGGTCCTCATCAGAGAAAACTTGTTGAGCTTCATTACCCCTATCGCTGCGCTCTGCGTTGTAAGAAGGAAGCCAAGAAAGCCTCACTCATCACCTATAGGTGCTTTAAATTTTGCTAAACTTCTTTAAAAATTTGACTTAGATGTGATTTTCCTCTAACTATGGCTGCTAGGAATCTCCGAGCCAAAACGGGGCCAATCTTTATCAGGATCTTATAATGATCTCTTTTGTATTAACCCCACCTTCGTTTTATCTCATTTTTAAGGTCCCTCCCCCCAACGCCCCACTTCATTGCCGTTTTCCTTATCTAGTTTCTATCTTACATGAAAAATATATTTTTCAAATCTTTGGGAAAAGTTGGAGTCATCCGTATTTCACACAGACTCCCCGTCACCTTCCTAAACATCTTATCCAGGAGTCATCAGGAATGAGAGGGTTCAGAACCCCAGGATACATCAAGCTAAAATTCAGTGAGCAGAAACAAGGGAGATGTAATGGCTACCACATATCGAAACTTTACTATACACTGGCACTTTTTTAAGCACTAAATGTAAAATTCATTGAATTCTTACAATTTTTGTAGGTGGGGAAATGAAGCTCAGAGAGTTTGGGGGCAATTGTCTATGCATTAAATAACTAATATGCCCTTTTTATGGAAGAGGTAACTGAGGCTCAGACAGGTTACATAACTCATCCAAGGGCACACAGCTAGTAAGTGGTAGAAACAAAGTTGGAATGCAATGCCCCAAATCCACATTCTCAAGCTCCACTGCTTTATGAGCTCTGTGTCAGACATCAGCCAAAGCCAGAGTGGGGGGAAGCGGGGCTCTGTTTTAGGGTCACAGGCTGGAAGAGGAACTTGCCAGCAGAGAGGGGTGGGGGCTGTGATACAGAGCCACCTGCAGTTTGCTTGGTATGTGATTGGGGTTGTGTGGATATTATAGTCGTTTCCTCCTGCCCAGCCTGGCATCCTGGACAAGAGATATGAGGCACCTACAGGGTCAGACCATTTGCTCCGCCAGGTCCCAAGATCCAGCAGAAGCTGGTTTGTCTGTCAGACATTATCTAGAAGTCAGTTGGCTCCCTGGAAGGGAAGTGCCACATGGGCAGGGATTTAGGGCTATTTTGTTTACTGTTGTCCGAGTGTTAAGAGTGTCTGGCCTCTAAATATGAAAAGGTACTTGGAGAATAAATGATCACCCGAGTGAATGAATCAGTGATGAAGTTGGACCCTCCCTCAAGCTTTGCCCTGCAGGAATCAAGCTATTTGACAGGTGATGAGGGATCTCGTGGGATGGGTAACAAGATGGTTCCTAAGGCCGACTGAGGCCTGCCTGGAGAGCACAGATCCCAAACAGAATCTTCCCAAACACAAGACTGTAAAGCGGCTCAGTCATCCCATCAGACCAGTGACAGAAGCCCACTTTGCAGCCCTAAGGATGATGGGCTGAGGGGGAGTTCCTAGGGGCAAGGAGACCAGGTAGGAACTATTGCAATAGTCCAGTGAAGAGACAGGAGGGAGTCAAACTGGCAAGTCTCTAGAACCAGGCGTGGTTTCTGGTGTGCCTGTTGCCCTCACCTGGGTGTCTGGGTAAGTCTGGTGCTGCGTATCCTCTGGGTCACACAGTACGTGGAGGTGGTCAGCAGGCTGGAGCTGGGAATGGTGAGTGAGGTACAAGGAAATGGGTGAGGGCCTTCTGAGCTGCTGGTCTGGGGGCCGGGTTACGGGGAGGGAGACATTAAAATGCTGGGAGTGAAAAGTGGCCACTCAGACTGAAGAAACTAGTTCTTGGACAAAGTCTCATGCCCTCAGCTACAGGTGCCCTCTGGGCTAGGCCATGGAGGTCTGCACCCTGGGCTTCCCCTTCCCCTAGAGAACCATCTGGAGAGTTGCAAAGTAGCCACACCCCTTTGGTACAATTCGAACCCACCATTTCCAGGTGTACCCGAGGGCTTACCTGAGGGGTGGACTCACTTCAGAGCGTCTCTCTGGATTTTCTTCTCCGGAGTCACAGACCCCTGTAACACTCAAAGCCAGTTCACTGCACTATTGGAGGAAAAAAAACGATTGGAAATGGCAGAAGTAAAACGCCGGGCGCTCGGTGTTAATGAAGCCATACTTTTCCCAGGAGGAAACGGAGGGCTGGAATGTTGAGGTGGAAACGGAGGTGTCTGGAAGCCAGCGCCACATGGCATTAAAAGCATTTGTCAAGAGTCTTCAGGTGATTTTTAAAAATCACCTTTTTTTTATACCTTTCTGTATTATTGGAATTTTTATAACAAAATCACTTCATAATGGGAAAAAACAAAGATCTCTGTAGGAAAAAAGGAAGATAAACAAGAGAAAGGAGGAAAGCTGGAGAACGTAACAGGCAACGGAAAGGGAGGGGACAGAAGAAAGGAGCAGCCGCTGAGAGGAAAGGAGTGGACAGGCAGGCACACTAAGGCAGTCAGGCCAGGGTCCCAGGGTCAAGGTGTTGCCCTGTTCGGATTGGCATTGTTAGTTTTGTACCCCTAAAATTCATGTTGAAGTCTTAATGCTCAGTACCTCAGAATACGACCTTACTCGGAAATAGGGTCATTGCAGATGTAATTGAAGTTAACATGAGGTCATTAGGGTGGACCCTAATCCAATGTAACTGGTGTCCTTACAAAAGGGGAAATTTGGGCACAGACGCACATACAGGGAGAATGCTAGGTGTACGTGAAAATGGCCATCTACAAGGAAAGAGGGAACAGATCCTTCCCTCACGGCCCTCGAAGCAACCAACACTTACCCTGACCTTGGAATGCTAGCCTCTAGGACCGAGACAATGAATGAATCTCTGTTGTTGAAGGCCCCCAATTTGTGGTACTTTGTTACGGCAGCCCTAGCAGCTGCTAGACTTCTTAGCAGAAACTGCTTTTGACCTTAAACAGACGTTAAACACGATCTAGCCTTTTTCTTTTAAGGACCGGATACTGCGGTGCTCCTCCAAGGTTTCCTGCAAGGCTGATGGGACTCATCCCCCACTATCAGGAGTATCAGGTGCGTCTTAAGACTCACAACTGCAGCCAACGGCTTCATTCTCCACTTGGAATTGGCTCACAACATTGTCCAGAGAATCGTCCTTTGCCACAGGGAACTGCTCACCCAAACTTACATCTTGCAAAGTGCAGCCGGTAGCCAGCCAGTGACTGGCTGATACTGTGATACAAAGTCCCAGCCCCCGCTTTTCAATTTGCTTTAACTCTGAAGAGCCATCCCAGCTCCAGGACGACCTGTAGCATCAGCTGAGGCCTCCTCTGGAACTGCATTGTTGCAACTTCCTCCTCTGTCCATTCCTGCCTCCCATCTCCCAAGAGCACTTCTGACCAACATTCTGCATGTGGCTGTGCATCCGGGAAACCCAGTCGAAGACGACGACACAGGTTTATCAAGTATTAGGCTCCAATCTCTGCTCTGACATGTTTTAGCCATAAAAATCTCAGGCTAATTCCTTAACCTATCTGCGTATCCCAGATTTCTTCAAATGCAAAATCAAGGAAGTTAGAGGGAAACCCTTAGGACACTTAGAGCTTCTCATTTGTGTCATACAATGGTGTCCCGAGGCCGTTGAGATGTTGGTCCTTACACAGCTTAAGCCTAGGCTTTTAGTTCCAATGTCTGTGTCCTTTTTTAATCTGCTCGATCGCCGCACGCAAAACTGCCGTCACTCGAGTAGGGTTGCTGATAGCTAAGGCTTGAGCCTAATCCTTTATTATTGGTACTTTTCAAGCCTACTCCCTCCTGGGAGGTATTTTGGAACCGCTTTGTCCCAAGGTGATTGGTTTTATTAGGGATCAATGTTAAGATAATATTGCACGGACAAAATGTTGTGCTCTGAACCCCACATTTTCCCCAAGGGTCCATGGTGCAATTTCAGCGCACTTTTTTTTGAGAGAAAGAGAGCACAAGCAGGGGAGGGGCTGACAGAGACGGAGACACGGAATCCGAAGCAGGCTCCAGACTGAGCGGTCAGCACAAAGCCCAATGCAGGGCACCAACTTTGGACTGGTGAGATCAAGACCTGAGCCAAAGGGGGACGCTTAACCGACTTAACCCAGGTGCCCCTCAGTGTAAACATGTTTTTTTAACGTTTATTTATTTTTGAGACAGAGACAGAGCATGAACAGGGGAGGAGCAAACAGAGAGGGAGACACAGAATCTGAAACAGGACCCAGGCTCTGAGCTGTCAGCACAGAGCCCGACGCGGGGCTCGAACTCACAGACCGTGAGATCATGACCTGAGCCGAAGTCAGACGCTTAACCAACCAAGCCACCCAGGCGCCCCTAAACATGTTTAAGTAAGAATGTCAAGTTAGAGCAAAAATGTACCTAAAAGGGAGGGGGCAATCGTGTCATGCTATTTGGGAATATTTTCCTCCTCAATATGAACTTATGTCCAGCTCTACACCCTAATGCCCTCCCCCTTCAGTCTAATTCTCAACCCAGTTCTTACTGGGGCAACATGAGATATAACACATTCATAAACATTTTTAAATGCTTTTCTTTTGGGAACCACTAAAGTTCTCCCTCTCCCAGCAAACTCTTGAAGTGTATTACATCTTTGAGAGAAAATCCAAGCAGGGTCCACACTCAGCACAGACCTCAGCACGGGGCTCAATGTCACCATCCGGAGATCACGACCTGAGCCAAAATCAAGAGTCGGAAGCTCAACTGACTGAGCCACCCAGGCACCCCAAGTGTGTTGCATCCTTGTAGAATTAGAGGAAACTGAACTTGGAAAATGCTCTTGCTTCATTGCTGTTGAGAACTTAAAAGTAAGGAAAAATGAGTAGGTTTAAGTCATGAAGAATTCAGGGACAGTCTCCTGCATAAAAGATACTGCACCCTTAGCTTGGAAATTAAAAAATTGCCAAAGTGAAAAATAGACTTGGAATATGGAGCGGAGAAGACCTCCTAGAAAGCAATTTGAGACACCAAGTGGATGGGAGGAAATCAATAAAATCCAGAGAATTAAAATTCTTAACCTTTAGTCATAGGTCTTCTGCATACTACTGCTAAAAATCGAGGTGGTGTCAAAGTTGTAGATACAGGCATACACCAGACAGTCTGGCACCATTATTTAGGAAAAGCTTTTAAGTTATCTGGCCCTAAATTGAATCTGAATAATATCCTACTAGTTTACTACAAGATTTTCTTTTGCACTCTTACAAAATCTTTCGGGGGGGGGGGGGGACGCCAATGCACAATCAGGTCATCGGTCAACTGCAGATTCTTTTTTTTAACTTCCCATAGTTAATCCAGTAGTAATCTTCTCACTAGGCCATCAACTGCACAGGTTTTAACAGCCATAAGCAGTGTTATGGTACAATCAGGATTAGAAAGACCATTTACCGATGAATATGCATTTGAAGCTGAAGTCAAGATAGGTCAAGAGAGTCAGAAGTTAAGAGATGGTTCTTACCTGCTCCAAGACAACACACAAAATGAGCATGTTGGGTAGATTAAACCTTCTACTCATTGCCATTAAAAAAAAGAGTTTGCCATTTTCAACAGATGAAACCTAAATCCTTCCACTGTGCAACACTGGACAGAGTGCCTGTAGCAGTTCTGTCTTCCCCTATCTACACTGCATTCTGGATGAAGATAAAAAACTGTGATTAAGATACATGTAACACCCACAATCTGTAGTAAGCAAAGGAAAAAAGAAGTCCTTCAGCAAAGAGTAGGCACTGCTACTTTTCAAGTTAATTTGCCCAAACTGATGATCATACGTTACCAGAATTTCTTCAAACTTAAAATGCTTTCCTATTTCTATACTTTTGAAACCCCATCCTGAATTAGCAACAGACCTAGGGGAAAAAAATCTAATCCAAACCATCCTTAACAAATTTGATCGCAATCCCAGCAGAGTAAAAAGGCTTCAGAAATTCGTACTTTTGCTATCAAAAGACCAGAACAAGTTTTTTTTGTTTTTGTTTTATTCCTAGGCTAGGTTTATTCTCATTATGAAAGCCTCAATCTGCAAACAGACCATTCTTTTATTGTGCCTTCAGCATGGACAAGACAGGAATTATAAAGTATTTGTAGGATTTATTCACAACTTGAATGTGCAAGACTACGGATTTTTCTCCTCTTCTACTGTTTTAGTCAATTAAGCAAGTATTCTTGCTATATAACTGGTCAAGTTGCCAATATCAACAGTGAGAAAACACAAAGTCCCCAAAAAGGGACAAAAAGATTGAACAGTGGCTTTTTAAACACAGCATTTTCAGTGAATATCAGTGCCCACATTTATTTGGAATATCTATTTTAATTCATGTAAATCAATTTCATTTAGTTTTCAGTTTAAAATTATTAAAAGGCTGGTGAACTAATGGATCAATCTAGAAAATGTGGCCCTGGAAACATACTCGTGCTCATGTATGTATTGAACTTTACCAAAATCTTCCATGTGTAATGCCCAGCATGTTATCGGATTTGCTACTTTATAATTACGATTCTGAAAGAATAATTGGAAGTTCATAATATTCAGAGTTGAAATGCAGAATTAACTCTTTCACAATAGAAGCCAAAGTAAAACATAAGGAGGAATAAAAACATTTTATCTGTGTATTCAGAATCACACACAAATTACCTTTACAGTTCAATTTACTATATAGAAATCATTTGGGTTTTATATTTTCAGTTAAATTCTGAACTGAGATTACAATATTGTTTAAAAAAAAGATTGTTACATTAATTCAGTACTTTTTAGCATACCAAATTGAAATACATTAGGTTCAAACCTCAGATTTTATGGCAAACAGTCTTCAAATACAATACAGACATTTCTTAAGGTTACCATTTCATTCACATGTGATATTTGCTACTCTGAGCTGTATACATAGAACAGCTCTCCTATGAATATGGCAAAGTCGACAAGCCATGAAAACTCAAAGCTGTATACTCAAGCCAAGAACTCAAAGTTGTACCATCTTGTAAAAGGTCTGTCATTTCTGGACCACAAAGCACGACATGTAAAGAAGGTTGGGAAGAATTCCTCCTCTTTATTACGGTTAAAAAAAGTTGCATGTAGCTTGGAACTTTGCATAAAACCCCATATTATGCCTTGGTAAAGTCCAAGGGTAATTAGATGACAGTGGACTGGGGTCTTAAATTTAATTAACAGAACCCATGAAATTCAAATGGGCATCAATCAAATCAAAAAATATTAAGCACCTACTGGTTTAGATCGAAATTTATTAGAGATTCATGATCAATTTCTTTCCACCTTGAAATCAAGGTGTAAAAACCAGCTATTAAGTGCATTCCAAACTTCTCCTATGTAGCACAGGTAGAATTTTCTGTCCATTGGCACCAAAGTGAAGTCACATTTCCTCTTGGGAGACAGAAATTCCACATCTGAACATAGAGTAAGTTAGGAAAAAATGACCCCTGTTGTTTATATTTTATTACTATTGTGATTCTGAGATCTAGGATTACTAATATACTAGCAGTGAACAACGTAAACGCCTGGCAACAACTGTCAGGTTAGTAACGCTAACTCCCTTCCCCCAGTCACAAGATTTTAGTATGAAAAGAATTAAAATTACTAAGCTGAATGGGAAATAACAAGGAATGGAGAGTAACTAAAACAAAGCAAACTCCTAAAGTTTGAAATCATTGCAATTGAGAAACTGAGAACAGGTGTGCTTCACCCCACCCCCTTACAACTCTGAATTTAAATAATGTTCCGTGCAAAAGAGCATCAGGTTTCTGGATATAGATGTAGCCCTTGTTTAAGTTTTAGTGCGCTGCAGACTCTTCTGCAATTTTATTTCCCTCCCCCCAAGTTTATTCAAAGTATTTAATAGAATCTTCCATTTCAGCCGAAAGATTTGTAATTCAAAGATTTACTAAGGTATTCTATGCATTCTATCTATACAGAAACACCTATTAATTATTACAATCGGTTTATGCAGAATTAACATTTTTGGTGTTAAAATTGTTAAAACATCATGCTTACTGCACATCGACTCTCCATAATGAATCTGAACTTCACAATGATTTACCAAACATTTTACTTAAATTACTAATTAAATAACTGAAAAAATGTACTGAGCCAAACTAAACTTAAATGGGCTATAAAGGAAAAACAAAAAATAAAAAAACCTTCATAACAGTCCATATACACATCTATTTCAAAACTACCTTTGCTAGCTAGCCCCTTTCCCAAAGTTTTAGCCTGAAAAAACAGTAAAATCTACACAAAATTTTATTGCAATCATACAAGGGTTACATTAGGTCAAATACAACAAATACTATGATGCAATTTTACATTTATTAAACTACAGTTCAAAGCACAAATTTACACATTCTAAATACACTAAACGTATCTAATGAAGTCACACTGGTCTTCCACTGACATTTGATATATCTGGGTGAAAGACATTAACTTTACAAGACTTTTTAACATGAATCCTTAGTATAAAAACTGTGTACTTGTATGTAAACGATTTAATGGGGAACCCAATTAATGGGCTTCCATCTCCACTAAGTCATCCATTTTGTTGCATATTTTATTTTAAATGCTTAAGGGGTAGGACAAACTGGTTAAGTTTAAATCTGGATACATTATCTAAATCTCCCAATTACCCCCCAATGAATTATAGATGAAAGCTGATTTCGTCTGGTCCCAAACAGCTATTACTAATAGATTTTGTTTCCAAGAGAATTAACAGAATAAGATTGTTTGAATTTGTTTCACACTGGAATGTAGACCAGACAAGCTTAACCTGCAACTTCAGATCTAAAGAAGCACTGATGCCTGTTTAAGCTTCAGAGGAAAAGCCATCTTCTTGGCTCAGCTGAATGCAAGAAGGCACAAAGAAGAAGTTCTTCATCATTGTGTCTGAAGTAATTCCAGCATCCTGCATCTCATACCTAACATTAAAAAAAAAAAAAAAAAGTGTAATTCTAAATTTAAGCACAAAGACCACACTACCACAAAGCAAATGGACAAGACTATAAAAATAACTAGTCTTCCAATAATCCTTAACAGAGGGAGGGGCACTTTGCTATTTACTGCTTGTTAGGCATTTGTTACAGAATTAAAATTATTAGCAAACATCTTATGTCATCTCAAATATCCAATCAGCTTTAAAATGAAAACAATACCTTACCAATCATTGAATGACATCATGTAGTAAATCGCTGGCCTCTGAAAATCATTAAAAGCAGATGGTTCATGGAGAGAATCTGCTCCCATGTTATCAAAGATAAGCCAATCTCCCACATTCAGCTCAGGAAGAAGACAGTTTTCCACAATTTGATCAAGCTCATCACAGGATGGACCCCAAAGGCTGCTTGTAAACAGAGGCTCATCTTCCTTGTATTTCTGTAGGAAAAGGTTTTATTTCTTCATTAATTTTTACTCGTGTTCATGCAGGTAATGAATCCGAGGGAGGATGAGAGCATTTTTCACTGAGTCAGACCCAATGCACCTATGAAAGGCAGGCCTGGAGCCAGGGGCACTGGTGCTCCTTCTTAACTCCATCTAAGGAGGGCAACTCCTCAAAAAAGGGCAACATTTCCCATCCTAAAGTGTATCTCCAAAACTTGGGATGCATCTTTAAAAAAAAAAAAAAAAACAAAAACAAAGGCTCAGTTTATAAACTGCCAAATAAGCAGCTCTGGTATTTGTAATAAAACTTGCCTTGTGAACCTCTGGAATGGTATTTAAGTCCTCAGACAGTTTACTTGCAAAAGAACCATAAACACCATCATTCATATAATACATGAAGGCTGGTTCATCACTTCCGGTTTTTTCTACTGAAATAAAGCAGAAAAAACAAAGATGAATTTATATTGAAATTTCTAATAGTTACTATGCAAGGCATAGCAAACAGACTGAATATTTATAGAGCAGACTTACAGCTTTCACATTTCCCAAATATTTAATTTAAAAAAATATACTGACATACTTTAAAACTGTTAGCCTAAAAAACTGAAAAGACATTTCATACAGGAAGATAACCAATAGACATGAAAAAGTTCCCTACAGAAGTTACCAGGTAAATGCAAATTAAAACTACAATGAGCCATCACCACCACATACCTATTGAATGGAGAAAATTAAAAAGTGACAATACTGAAAACATCCATGAAAGCGGGGAAACAATCAGAACTTGCACATATATACCACCAGGAGGATAAAATACCACTGAAATCTTCGGAAACATCTACTCTGTGACCTGGCAATTCTATTCTTAGTCATTTCCCCCAGTGAAATGAAAAATGTCCATAAGACTTACACAAGATTGTTAAGTTTTACTCCTAATAGCCCACAACTGGAAACAACCAGTTGTTATTCATTGTTATTCACTGCCAAGGAGAATGAATAAATTGCACATTCACAGTGGAATATTAGTACTGAACGTGAAAAAAAATTGTTCAGACGCTATACTGAGCTGTCCTAAAATATATGCTAGAGGATTCCATTTATATGAAGTCTGAGGATAGCCCAAACTAATATATGGTGGAAAAACCATCAGAATGGTGGCTATCTGGCAAAGGAACAAAACTGGAGGGAAATTCTACGATATGAAATTTATGTTTTTATAGGGATGTCAATATATGCCTTCATTATTTGTCAGATCGTGTATTTAAGACTGTACTCACTGAATAAAAAGGACACATCAGAAGTAATGAACACAATCAATACTCTTCTTGGTTTTTAAAATACCACTCTCCATTAAAATGAATTGGAGCTCTTTGGAGAAATGGCCAACTCCAGGTCTGAGGCAGGGTAAGAAGAGCTTGGAACATCTTGATGTACCAGAAAGTAAAGAAGCACTCAGGAAATGATGGGGGCATGTCAAAAGGACCCAAATTTTGGGCAGTAAATAATGAAAAGTAGATTACATAACCTATTGAATAAGTACCTAGGAGTCTAAACTAATATAAATAGGAAGGTAGAAAGAGAAAACTATTCTTAAACTGAATAATGAAGTAAAATATGAAGAGAAAAAGGTTATTTACAATGATCTTTCCAATTCATTATGAAGAAAACTCACGTGATACCATCTTAACCAAGTGATCAAAATGTAAAGTTCCTTGTATCCTTGCAGCTCTTCAAGTTTGACATTTTTAAAAGACTGTTTATAGAAAAAAAACTTATTCCTGTTAACTTAAGGAAAAAAACTATAGGAATAAGTCTTCTTAATGTTGAACAGTACTTTCTACATTTTTTAAAGTAGTATTTGTCAGGAAGACAGACTGACTAGTGCCTTTTTGTTGGTTTGACAAGAGAGATGAAGACTGTTGGCCCTTGTTATGAAAGAAAGCATAAAGTACATTGTCCCCCATGAGTAAAAGTTCCATGACAAGAGACATTACAATAAAACACCGGTTCTTAACAAGATAGGAGAATCACTCAGCTGGGGAAGCTTACCTAAAATATGCTTATCAAAACACCAGAACCAAGAGTTAGATTCAGGAGGTCCTTCACAACATATAAACGTCCATGTCCTACAGTATTTTACACTTGACAAGTATCTGATCATTTCAATTCATTTGTAGATGAACTGATCTAACAGAAACCAAACTATAAGGGGGCACCTGGGTGGCTCAGTTGGTTAAACGTCCAACTTGGGCTCAGGTCATGATCTCACTGTTCGTGATTTCGAGCCCTGCATCCAGCTCTCTGTCAACATAGAACCCGCTTTGGATCTTCTGGCCCCCACCTCCGCCCCTCCCCTGCTCACTCTCTCTCAAAAATGGGGAGGGGGAAAAAAAAAAAACTTACCTCCAGAGGAAAATTTATCATTTTCAACAACTTTCTTTGCAATGATATTAACTGCAAGTGTAAATGCAGAAGACACATAGTAGCTTCCGGGTTCTGAAATTATCTTAATGCCAGATCCTTCAGGAAAGTAGACATCCAACAAAGGGCTGATAACATGATTAACCTATAAATTTTAAACCCCACATTATGATTTCAATATTGAATTAGATAATTCATCACACAGTCATGTTCTATAATCTAACCCTAGCAAGTCAGTTTCTAAATATTATAGAATGAGGGATGGAGGGGAGAGCAAGAAGGTGAATAGATAAAACAGCTTAAACTATCCAAATGATAAATTCATTTGTGCCATCAAGTACCCCTAAGGGCAGAAACGCAACTGTATACAAATTTTTTGTAAATAAGAAGTTATGTTAGAGTTCACAGAATTTTATTAAGCTTAAGCTTTTCAAAGTTAGCTAGGTCTTCTCATTGTCTCTTTATCTTAGAATCAAATTAAAAAATTTTAAAAAATATTTGTTAGAGCATGCGAGCGAGAGCAGGGGAGGGGCAGAGAGAGGGAGACCCAGAATCCGAAGCAGCTCTAGGCTCTGAAACTGACATGGGGCTCCAACTCACAGACCATGAGATCATGACCTGAGCCAAAGTCGGATGCTTAACCAACTGAGCCAGCCAGGTACTCCAGAATCACTTTTAAACAGATAGTACAGGGTTTATTTCCTGCCATTGTTAAACTCTAGTCTATATCTACCATTTTAGTAAAGAATGAGATTATTCCAGCACGTCCATCCACTGAACAAAGTTTACCTCTTCCAACTGAAATTCAGATCCTGTGAAGCCTCCACCAATGTCTAACATGTTCATTGTGAAGCCAAATTCTCCCTAGAGATAGGAAAAAATACTTCAAATGCTTATCCAAATGGTTATGGCTACAAGGACATTGCAAACACCCCTTCCCAAGGAGGTAAATAAGATCTGTTATAATCTTTAGTATAGAAAGGGCTTTGGTCTCTATTAACCGAAGAAGGTTTACTCAATGGTATATGTATACAGTACAGTCTTCCTGAGGTCTGTCCTGGCTTGTAGTCATATGCAAATAAATTACTATTTCATCCCTTTACCTAGTTAAAAAATGTGACTGTATGGAACTGATTATAAAAAATAATGCAAATGTTTTAAGAATATGAGGGTACTTCAGAGGTAGTAAAAACACTGGATATTAACACCCTGGCTTAAAACATCGAAATAACGTAAGGAAACAACTTACAGCCATGTCAAACACACATCGAGCATCAGACAGAGCATGTACATATACTTGAGATTCTTTGCAAGTACTTGAAACATGAAATCTGGAAGAAAGAGAGTAGTAAATTTAAAGCAACAGCACATCTTAGAGGTCCTTCCTGTAATTCTTTTTCAGTTCTCATTTACCAGACGTAACATTACCAAATATTTAAAGAACTGGAAGTACACGCCTCTAATTATCCAAGTTATAATAGCAGTGTTTTTTTGTTTGGTTGATTTTTTTTGTTTGTTTTCTAAGAAAAGGCAACGTATGGGTAACACTGTAATTTTACAAAGAATTTAACAATGAGCTGTCAGGCTTCATAACTATCAGAAAGGGACAGGCTTTTATGTATATGAAGCATCAAGCACCACCAATAAAACTGGGTCACAAATTAATTTGAATGTACAATTTTATCTGACAAAATATAAAAACGTGTCTATTGTAAAATACAAAGGTATTGGGGTGGCTCAGTCGGTTGAGTGACCGACTTCAGGTCACGATCTTGCGGTTTGCGGGTTTGAGCCCCGCGTCGGGCTCTGTGCTGACAGCTCAGAGCTGAGCCTGGAGCCTGCTTCGGATTCTGTGTCTCCTTCTCTCTTTCTGCCCCTCCCCCACTCATGCTCTGTCTCTGTCTCAGAAATAAACATTAAAAAAAATTTAAATACAAATGTACATTAATTCAGCTGAGTAGTACTAACACTTGTTAATGTTACTTATTAAGAGAAACTTAGAGACTCGTAACAGAATACTTAAGACTATGGCAGTGGTTACACAAATCTGTTAGAATTCATAAAAAGTCAAATCCAAAAAGTCAATTTTACTGAATGTTACCTTAAAAAACAGAAATACGAAAACCCTCAAATCGGTCAATATCGTTACCTAAGGCAGAATTATAAAAACAGTGGTGACTTTTTATCCATCTTTATGAACAACTTAAAAAGCAAGACTTTGCATTGGAGTGAGACTAGCAATGGACTGGCAACTCAAAAAATGTGGAGCTCTGTGCTCCAAATTTGACCCAGACCATAGTTCTGACATTATGATCAAATCATGACATCTCTTTGGGCCTCAGTTTTTACACACATAAAAATCAAGAAAAGTGGAACAATGTCTGATTTATTGGAGTGGCCAAGAGATTAAGATGAAAAGGAAAAAAATTTAAAGATGGGAAAAAAAATAAAAGCACACAACTCAAATGAATGCCATCTTGGTATTCATTAGAATTCTAGTACATCCTCTCCCTTCAATTTAAATTACTAACTGAATTTTTATTTACTATTTTATCTCTTAGGGAAGGGGAAGGTATAGGCACAAAATTACATGAAGGATAAAGCATATTTAGTTGTTTTTCCTAGACTAAGGGAAAAAAATACATTAAACTGAAAGCTGAATCTATTAGAGTTCGTGCAAAAAGTCTTAAAATAAATCAGAAAGACAAAGATTTATCACCATAAAATGAAATTTAAAACAAATACTCACTTAACCCCAATAATTTGGACATCAAGTTCCTTAGCACATTCCAAGAGATGCCTACAGTTCTTCAGGGTAGTGCCAAACTTCATGTTACCCTCTTCGCCTCCAATATTATCTTCTGTTGCAATATGTAGTAAGACCCTAAGAGAAGGGGAAGATGATTGGGGCAGAGTTGGTTTACATCATCATCAGCACATGTGAAGCCTGAAGATTGTAGAAGTATGTTGATTATGTTGCCAGTGCTCCCAAATCCAGCGACGGTTGAATCAGTGAACCTAATGAAAAACAATCCTGTACAGAGAAAAAACTAGCCATTAGGGCCTAAAGCATGAAGCTCACAAGGACGGGAATTTGGAAAATGCAGGAAGTTAAGACTCTGTTGTAGCAGCAAGAGTCAGTTGGGCTCTGTAATGAAAGACGACATTACTTTCAAATGAAGTCCATCAGTCCATAAAACCACCTAGAAAGACTAAATTGAACAGCAATGCCATCATTGTCTTTCAGATGAAAATATCAGGGCTTTAAATGTTTCAAATTTCCTAAATTGTTCTAGCTACCTAAATTTCCACCACTTATTCTGAGAACTCCTATTAATCTCATACATCTTACCAAAAAATTGGCGAACTTGGGAGTTATTTAAGCATCTAAAACAGTAGCCTTTTAAATACTGATTCAACTCCATTTGGTATTTCCTTCCAAATCATGACAACCAAGACAAAATGATCAAGACTGTCTCAGGAGACACACAGTAATTACAAACTACTAAAACCCAAAATATACAAATGCTGTTTGTAAAACTGTTTTCCCAAAGAAGTCCTGATGAGTGACTGATGATCAGAGGGGCCAAGTCTGATAAAAGCAAAATTATTCTTCCTATAGGTATAATCAGCTCTATCAAGAATATAACATCCACTTTACAATTAACAAGGTAAACATCCCTAATCACTGCTGTCTTTAAAAGATCACAGAACAGAAAGATTTTTTGAGAGAGACAAGTGGTTCACTAGAATTTTCCCCAAAAGGCCTTTATTCAAAGTTTTTTAGAGTAATCAATCCTGTCAGGACACCTAAGAGTACCATTAAAGTCAATAAGAAAATTATAAATATACAACGAAAATATGGATATGATACACATTTTCAGGAACACAATGCATTAAAAACAAGCAATTTTGTATTAATACACTATACTTTTAGTATATCCTAAGGTCTTCTTGACGTACCAGTTCATGACAAGATTAAATCTGCTTTTTGCTTTTAAAAAGTACACATTTTATTTTAAAAAATCTTGAGATGCATGCAGGAACAAGTACAAAAAAAAAAAAAAAAAAAAAGTAAACTTCCTATGCAAAGAGAAGAGTGGGCCTTAGAAAAGAAACCCCTTGAACCTACAGAGTAGGCTCCTAAGACACTGTCACTAAGGACAACCATTTAAGAACTACAGCTGAAGGCAGATTAAACCCTCAGCTAACCAGGAAAAAAAGCTGACCAACACATATCCTGTTCCCAGCATGACAACTAGTAGGGTTGATATGATTATGAAAATAGGCTGTGGCCCTGATTTTATTATCCCAAGAACCCCATTTTCTTCCTCGAGTTCAAGATTATAAATTCATATTCCAAACTGCCCTTATCTCCTCCCAACTCTACAAGAAAGATCAGAAATAGGTAGCCAATAAGATGCTATCAGCATTTTTGACATAGAAACTTATTAAATAAGTTAAAAAAAAATAATTATAATACAAATCACTACTCTACTAAGCATTGCCTTTTCCCAGGCCAAAGACAAACCCAAACCCTAAAGAGTAAGATAAATATTCCCATGTACTTAGTTTTACACTTACTTGGCATTTGGGTGATTACGTGCAATTTTCTTCAATTCAACTTCATTGTCACATGTCATGATGTTCACTCCAATTTTTGCTGCATACTTTATTTGAGACACTTGTTTGCAAGGACTTATGTAAATGATGTTTTCTGGAGATACACCCAATTCTTGCACTAAAGCCATTTCAGTCTATAAAAATATATTTTAAATAGTGTCATCTAAAAAGCAAAATTTCTATTACCCCTTTTCATTCAATTACCACTTTATAACTTTTATTTTTTGGCTAAATTTAAATCGTATTAAGTTAAATTGGGATTGCATAAAGTCACAGTTCTTATTCTGGTAACACTACTCTGTGTTAAAATCCTTTTAAAAGCTATAATTACCACCAGAGAAATCTCCTGGTTTAGAATTATTTTGCTGTCATCAGAAGTAATGGTCTAGCTCTAGCCTAAGAATGAAGAACAAATAAAAAGTTGTTGACAAAAGATAAAGCTTTTCAAAATCTCATCTCACTGAAACTTTCCTTTCATTGGTACACTTGAAAAGTTTGTAAATTTCCATCAGGCTGCGAATTTACACAAGAGTTTAAAAACATCCAAAAGAGAAACTTCCTTGCAATTTTTCTAACTGCTGTAACCAAAAGTTAAAGTGAGTTCTAAAATGTTGCAGTTCAGTGACAAAATAATGAAAAATACTCACTTTACTGGAACAAGCAAATCCAGTTCCAAGAGCTGCCAAAATCTCAAGTACAGCTGGAGTGGAGTTGCACTTCACTGTGTAGAATGGCTTTATCTGAGCCACTACATTCTGCCACTGACTGTGTTTCTTCACAATCTTTCCAAGATCTCCCACAAAAAATGCATTTTTCCCTGTCTGTTATGATCACACACAAAAAAGAGAAATAATAAAGGAACCATTGAAAACAGAGTACCAAAAGTAGTAAAGAACTCCCTTTTCCTCCATAAAGGAGCGAAAATACACATTTACACACACTACTATATTTAAGGCTTAAGAGTAATTAAAGCTAAATAGAGCAAATACAGGAGAATCCAAATACCTTTTTCTTTTTAAAACTTGACTTTTTGCTGTGCTATGCTGCCATATAACATATTCTCTTCTTTGCTTTTTCTAAAAAACTCTATCAATTGTAGTGACTTTCTACTTTACAACTGCCTCAGTTTGGGGGAGTAAAGGAGAAGAAAACCACCTGTTTCGTTCCATGCTTTTTTCCTACACTGTTTAAAACTACTCTGGTAGTTCAGGACCTGATTTCCTAATACGGTGAGTAGAATCAGGAATGCTAACCAAAATAAGCTATGTATCTCCATTATAAATTGCACGTAAAGACAGGATGGTAAAACAAGAAAGCAAGGACACTAGGAACCGATCTTTAAGGTGACAAAGCTGGTAGTCTGTATACAGAGATGGCAAAATTATATTAAAAAAAAAATACAGAAGTACACTAAATACCAGCTGAACGGGAATAAGGATATTCTTCCTTCAAAACTAAGAAAACAGATTTTAGGGGCGCCTGGGTGGCTCAGTCGGTTAAGCGTCCGACTTCGGCTCAGGTCACGATCTCGCGGTCCGTGAGTTCGAGCCCCGCGTCGGGCTCTGGGCTGATGGCTCAGAGTCTGGAGCCTGCTTCCGATTCTGTGTCTCCCTCTCTCTCTGCCCCTCCCCCGTTCATGCTCTGTCTCTCTCTGTCTCAAAAATAAATAAAACGTTAAAAAAGAAAAAAAAAAAAATTAAAAAAAAAAAAAAAAAGAAAACAGATTTTAATTAGGGATCTGGGGAAATCTGTAATAATTTTAACATGGCTACTCTAGGGTAAGAGAAATGACTGTAACATGTCAGGCAGAGAGAGCATAAATTATTCAATGTTACATGGCAGACCAAATAATCTTATTTAGAATACACAACTATTGTTTGAAAAGCCAAGACAATATTACTGTTTTCTATTCCTTAATACACATTTGAAAATGTACATTATTGGAAAATACTGATCAGGATATAGACATGATTGGAAATTAAGGTTTTTGCATAGCAGATATGGGACAGCTGTACTCAAATTACTCCATTCTTTCAAGATATACCATCCCTAACATTCTAGAGACAGAAAATTTATTTTTACTTTAATATGGAAAAAACAAATAAGGCAATTATTATGGCTACCAGCAAACTGGGATTAAAAAACAACAACAAGATTTTCAGTTGTAACCGCCCTTGAACCATACAATTAGATGACACTGCTAGGAAAGAATAGGGCTGTAGACTAACCCTCACTAAATGTGGGATAATTCAACATTGTGGGACAAGAATGAATGAAAGGAATATTTCGAAGATCATTATCTGACCCACAAAGAATGTTGCAAAAGTTAGAGGACTAAGAGAAAGGTCAGCATACTTCCACGAGGAGGTTCCTAGTGACCTAAGAGAAGGAACTGCAGAATGGTATGGCTATACAATTGACTGAACAGTATGACAAGTGTCACTTTTTTCCCCAAAATTTTGATGCCAGGGGAAGGAGATTTGCTGAGGTGTGGGGAGACTGGAGCACACCTGTAAAGGTCAACAAAAGTACTTTGGTATCCTATTACTGAACACCAATAACGTGAAAATCTTTCAGTAAATTTGGGGAAATGGGAAATTAGCTCCAACAAATTTTATTAGCAAGGTAATAAACAAAGATAGTTCTATTAGTAAGTACAAAACAAAAATAATCTTAAGTAGCAATGAATATGAGTCAATAGAAGCTGACATCTGGCGCCAGAAACATTTCAGTGTAAGTTACCAAATTCTTAGCCAACATACACGACCAAAATTATATTAAATATAAATTAAAATCTACTCAAGCATATAGTTGAGAAAAACGGAGTAAAAAGCCATAGTGATTAGGAGGAACATAATCAAGAAAATAGACCATACAAGAGCTGGGCACAGCAGAGAAAGAACAATTAAATTAGAAAGGCACTTGTTTAAAAAAATTTTTTTTAATGTTTCATTTATTTTTTGAGACAATGTGAGAGACAGAGTGCAAGCAGCGGAGGGGCAGACAGAGGGAGGCACAGAATCTGAAGCGGGCTCCAGGATCTGAGCTATCAGCCCAGAGCCCGACGCAGGGCTCAAACTCATGAAGTGTGAGATCATGACCTGAGCGGAAGTCGGACGCTTAACCAACTAAGCCACTCAGGCGCCCCAGAAAGCCACTTGTTTTAATCTGGGCTACGAAGAAAACCTCATCACTACGCAAGGGAAGTGGGAGTGTCAAAGACAACCTGGAAAAGCGAACATCTGAAAAAAGTACTTTTATCAGATTAACATCTTAGAAATAGAGCAATGTTTTAGAATTCAAAAATCTGTAAACACTGAATTTGAGAAATGTGAAACGGCACACTTACCAGGGTGTGCTCATAAACATAATTATCAATCACATTCCCAAGGTTTGTTCCTTCATCCAACAGGCCAACGGAGTAGTTTGCATCGTCAATAAATCCTTTCATCTCAGCCGTATTCCACAAAGCCGAAAGTCATAAACCAGGAAAAACAAGAGACGGGCCACCAAGCCTTATGTCTGGGTCCTTAGAATATGCAACAAACTGTCAAAATAGAAGTTATTTCAAAGTCTGTATTATTTTACTATTAACCTTATAATGTAGGGGATGTCAATGAAAGCATGCTAAGTGCCTAAATTAGTGAGGAATCTGTATCACTTAACACTTGCAGAAACACTGATCATTCACTATCTTTTAATGCCCATTTTATAGTGAATGTGTATTTTATACATTTAAAAACCAAGCTCAGTATGACATAGTTTAAGATAATCCATATACGTGCAATTTATTACCAGTCAGTATGGTCACCTTATTGACGTGGAGTTGCAGACCCAGCCTGTATTATTTGTTTTACCGTTCTTCCATAACACAATTTTCAGTGAAAGCACATCCTCATTTTGAGTAAAGAAAGCTAGAGAAATATTATCTGCAGCCAAAAAATTAAAATACTAGTCTAAGCTTCAATATACTGCCAATCACCTCCCAGTGTGTTAGCAGGTAACTGTAGATAGAGGTCTTCTAAATTCTACAGGAGGGGAAAAATGAAGTAACAGAAATGGATAGAAGTGGTAGAGAGTCACTTTAGTGGACAATCTGTAGCTTTGATACAGACTGTCTAGGTCTCAACTCAAGCTCAAATGGTACAGGCTACATCAGGTTAGCAATGTAATTCTCTTATGAGTTAAGCTGACTTAGAGAAATAGAAGTCAGAAAGATCTGGTCGTGGCTATGACATTTAACTGCTATTCGATCCTAGGTCAACTTCTCTGAACTTCAGTTAATTATCTTAACTACTTCCTCAAAAGGTTGCTGTAAAAAAAAGAAAGAAAGAAAGAAAGAAAAGTATAGCATATGAATACCAAAAAAAAACAAAACAAAAAAAAAGCCCCAAACACTTTTAACATAAACAAAAAGTCCGTTAGCAAAACAAATCTTCCAGACAGGATACTACTCATTGTCTGGTACTGACTTCTGGTTACATTAGTAACGGGCACAGACCAGCTATTGGCAACCTATTTCAAAACTTGCACAGCCTTTCCCATGTCCTTGATTCTCCCAATGCTATTCTATGTGCCAGTGTTCACTTTCTGTGATGGCCCTCATCCTAAGGTATACTCCATTTCAATGGTTCCCAAAGTGCATTTTTGAATGCACCAGAACAAACTCATCAGTAGACCATAACATTAGATTCCATGAAATAAGTTTTTTAAACTTTTAAAACATCTTCATCTCCAAGAAGTCAACTACATTCAGTTTAGCTCATCAAATCTCCTTCATGCAACAACAGAAACAGAAAAGTTGAGAATATTTTTATTTTAACGAAGTAATTAACTTAGGCATATCTACATTAGACTTAATACTTATGCAGTAAAGTCACATTGTAGCCTGGACACTCTCTAATGGTTGTTATACCAGCAATGATGTAAACCTATGCCCAGGAAGCAGACATTTTAGGCCTGAGGATACATATTTATTTTAAACAACCTAACTCCAGTTACAGTAACAATTTAGGGGGCTATTCATCTATGCACTAAGGGAAATAGAAACCATAAAAGCTACTTTTTAAAACAGATCAAAGGAAAGTATAAGAAAGAGTACAGCAGAAACCTTCAGTTCAGTTTAGCATCAAAAATCTTTTTGGTCCAACAGCTTTCACTTAATTCTATTAATAATGAAAAAAAGATCTTCAGTCTAATTTTTCAGTTCATGAAACTCCTAAGTCTGTATGTACTATTCACCTGGGAACTTTAAGTTAGGAATTATGGACCTCTACAGGCAACTGCTGCCACATGCAAAAGTCGTTTACAGTCACAATGATATGTACCTCAATTTCCTATAGCTGCAGTCCTTACAGAAAGGGTGACTTTCCTCTAGTAGTAGGATCCTCAGTACTTACAAAAACATCCATCTTACCTGCTGAATGCCTACATTCTTAACAGCAAAGATGTTATGGCAGTGCGCCAAGCACTGTTGTAAGTACTTTATCTATATAATTAGATCTCTAACCCTTAAAAAAAAAAAAACCGTAATAATGGTACTGCCCACATTTTAGAGGTTAAGACACTGAGGCACAAAACAATTAGCTCCAGAGATGCTGACAATCAAATTATGTTTAAAAGGAAAAAAGTCTCTCCAGCACCCCTAGAAAATACAGGATTGCTTTTTTGGAACTCCAACTTACATACAGCATAAAAACATCCTATTACGCTTATTCATAGCCTTTTAGCCTCTATGACTAGTCTCTAGATTTTAACCTTGCTGTTCTTCTGTATCTTTGGTCTAATTCTCAGGCAAACCCCAAATTTGAAATTATTTTTCCTTTTTTATCCATCATATCAACAGTTTACATGAAACGACCTGCACCCATTTTGACAAACATATATTATCTGTGTAACCACTAACCATAAAGGTAAGTTCCCTCGTGTCCCTTGGTAAATCCCCAAATCCGCTTCAGGTAACCATTGAGCTCTTTCTGCTACTATAGATCAGACTTTTGTAGAAGTGAAATAATTTTAAAACTAAAACAGTTGACAAGTAATGAATAACATGAACCAAAATACTGGACTGCTCTAAAGGATACAATGCTTGTGGAATGGCTGTATTATTATCATTGAAATCGAACTCTCACTTCAAAAGTAACCCTAGTGTTCATTCACCAATCCCTAGTTGATTCACAAAAGGACTCAGAAGGAAAAATAAAATTCATTTGCTATACTGGCTGTACTTAATGAAAGAATTAAGGGACTAACACACCTAAACCACTAAAACAGATGTAGTACATGTAATATTTGATTTCCTTATTTACACTGAGCACTGCAATAAAATTGTTAGGCCGACACTAATAAAACCTATACATAAAAGATAGTGAGCATAAGTGAGCTCTATCTCTTCTTATATGGTCCCTGAAGGTTTTGATACCCCTATATTTCCTAGCTCAGAATAGGTGCTCACAAACAGATGGGACAAAGGACTTCACAACTCTTAAGAATGGGGAGTTCTTAAACTTCGGGTTGGCTTGTGACAGCAATGAACTCCTTCAACTTCCAAGTGTGTTGAAAAAGATGGTCCAGTCCATCTTTCACCTTCTCGAAAGGAGCCCAAAACTTGATACAATAGTGACCCACATGTCAATGCAAAGCTCAAATGTCAGTTACCGTTAAAAGCTAAAAGTTAACATGCAGGAAAAACTAATTCTGCTATAGAATCTGCAAAAGATAAAGGCCTTCAGGAGAGAGGTTTTCTAACACATCTTAAGCCGACAAACCCTTTGTTCACATGAAATGTCACCTGGAAACCCAGTATTTCCAACAACTGAAAAGGCTGAAGTAGGGGATTATGGGTAGGCTGATCTTCTTTCCTACCTCTAATAATTATGCCCCTCTCACTGAAAGAGTCCTAAAAGTAGTTCATAATCCTACCTCCAGAAGCCTTTGACTAATTTTCTTAACATGTTAGCAAAAAAATATTTAAAGCTCCACTACCTCAAAAAGGTTTATGTTCTACATTTCTGCCTTAGAGCACTAAAAAAATACTTTGCTAGTTTCCCAAAAAGCATTTGAAGTTACTTGGTAACAATACATTAAACCAAAAATCTACAACACATACAGTATGTTCTATGGACCCAGAATGAAAATAAGTGTGTATGTGTTGTGGGTGAGCAGAGTTTGTATTGTATGCCAGATCACCAAGTTAATCCACCTTAATTTTAAACACCACAGGGAATTTCCAGACACCTCTCCATTAAGAATGGACTCAAACCCAGGTAATGCCAAACTTCCCCCCGATGCTCCAATCCTAGGTATAATTTCCAACAGACATTGCACCATTTTTTATGGCTTATAAATCAAAAACGGGACTGACTTACTGGCTCCAACACATTATGACCCGCTATATACTATGGTCTGTGCTGCTAGACATTGAAGTATTTACATTACACTTCAAAAAATCTACCCTATATAAATCTTAGATTCTCTTCAACTGGAGCAAATTCATTTTCCATAAAAGCTCTCAAGTTTATTTTCATCAACAGATACTAGGAAGTATTCTCTACTTCAAGCCTTTAAGCCATGTTCACAACCAAACACCTTATCAATATATGGTGAAAGCAAGCTGTTTATTACACTAGCACAATGGCTGTAATCACAATACTACTTTTGTAAGGAATTTCCTCTTGGATAGCATAGCTGGGAAGAAAAAAAATGTTTAACATTCCTTATTTACACCTTGGTGTTTTCTGGTAATACATCTTTTAATGAAGAGCTGCCAAAGAAACAAAAGGCTCCAAAGAACTGCACACAGCTCCCTGGAGCCTTCCATGAGGCCGCTGAGTCCTCATGTCCATTGAGAGGGTAGCGCCAAGAGAAGTGGCTGCAGCAGCTGGGCACTTGCCTTGTTACACACCTGCTACAAAGGCTTCTATAGTTGATTGTACTTCAGAAGAAACTGATACATCTCTCAAATAATCACAAGATAATTCTGGCAGCAACAGCCCACTTGACACCAAGCTGGATGAATATGAGTCTTGGGTTTCTGAAGTGAAGACCTCCCTGGAAGTAGAACAGGGAGAGCTGAAAGGTTGAGAGTACGGTTTCAGAGACATGTAAGCAGGAAACCCAACCTTAATATATCAACCACTTTTCTAAAAGGACTTTTTACTCATTAAAAAAATGAGAACTTGAGACATTTTGAAACTACTACTGTAAAGAAGCCAAAGAGCACTTTTTTTTCTTTTTTCTTTTTTTTTTTTAAACATAGTCAATTGATGACTTAAAACTCAGCTAACAGCTTAAAAAGACACAATGCTGTCAAGGTCACCTCTGTATCCTACCGCTGATAGAAATGTTACTTACCACACAGAATACCTTTAGAAATAACTGGGCAGGAGAGTATTAGAAGAGGATTCTAAAGGATGACTCTGGCACTATAGATGGGAGGCCTGGAGTAGGTTCAAACCACCAAAAACAGTGCCAGGAAGCTACATACTGGAAATGGTAGGAAGTTTCAATAAACTGTGCAAAGGCAATATGGATTTTTTGCCATACTGGACCAAAAATAAGTGATGGAGAATAACAATAACCTACACAGAGTAGTTAGGATAATCAGGACAGAGTATGCTTTTATCAACAGTAAGTGGAAAGCCAGTAATGACAACAGGCACCCTTAAACTTATTTTTCAGGTGATAAGGTGGGGAAAAAAAAAGAAAAAAGAAAACCCTAAATAACCCTAGAAAAAGAATATTAAAGGTGACTGCTGAAGAATTATTTTAAAAGACAAGAGCAAAAATGAACAGGAGATATTTAAGGGTGGGGAGAAAAACCCTAAAGGAAATGAGCTCAATGGGCTAAGTTTGAAATGCCTAGGTAAAGGCTGCCGTGTGAAAGGTCTCACAATTCTAAAATATGTCTTAATGAGAAAACAAAATACAGGATTTTCATACCATATACTTTTACATGTGGAATTGACAAGATTAGTCTTTTAAAAAATCTGTCTTGACTATCTGATGTAAAGATTAATTTTTTTCTGGAAGAAGTGTATGTACCCTCACTCAAGTAAATACTTAAAGGCCTTTTGGTAATTAAGATGTAGTGACATTAAAGATAACTACTGTAATCCACATGAACAGGAAATTTACAACCATAGTAACCTCATGCTTTCTAAGCTTTTCAGGTGCAGTACAGGTACAGAATAACTCTTTAAATAAATGCACTTAATTACTATTTTGATTACCTTAGAGCAGATCTCAGTCATCTTTCCAAGAAACCTTAATTATCATTATATATAAAACACATGTGTAATACAATTATTGCAACAAATACAAGGTTAAGAGAGAGAATACCCTAGAAGCCCTATACAGCTTTCCCAGGTGGCAGTGGTTGCATCTCCCATAGAATAAGCATGTTCATGCTTTTCCGATCATCATTCCCTTGTTATTTAATATTTATTGTTCTATGTGCCCCTAAACCACTGGCTTTGCTGGTTTTGAACTATAAATAGCATCCCTGTTATTCTTCTACCATGACTGATTTCTTTTGCTCAACTTTAGTCTCAATTCACCCATGCAGATAGACATAACCAAAGTGCATTTATTTTCCTTTCTGGGTAGTATTCTGTGTAGGTATGCCACTTATTTATCCAAACTGATCTATGGGTTACTTCCCATTTTTTGCTGTATTCTTTATGTTATTTATGACCTAACTTCTATTACTTATGTACCTAAGGGCAGCGCTATGCAAACTGTACTGTAGTGCAAGAGTCTAGCTCGCTGGCTGGCAGTTTAAGTAGCACTGGTCTAGGGCTACATACTACAAGTGAAACTGCTAAGTTTTTGGTGAAAAAAGGTCTTCAAGTCTTTTCTTCATTTTCCCATTGTTTTTTGCTTTTTCTTGTGGGAACTCTTCCTGAATTTAGGATAGCAAATACCTCACTGAGGATTATTTGGGGATGGTTTTTGTTAGATCATCCATGTTGAACGTACTAAAGCATTTCATCCTACTTTTGGTCATGCCTAAACTAACATGTTTGGTCATGTTGAACATAGGTGAACTGAAGTTCATCTAGAACCTAGAACTATACTTATTTAGGAGCTCTTTAGGATATCAGAGGGTCCTTGCAGTAAAAAGCCAAGAAACAGATGAAAAATCACATATTCAACATAAACTTAATATTAATTTGTCTACATAAGCACATAAAATCATAGTAGGGAATTACATCCTAACAGCATGAAAAAGAATTCAAAATATAAAACTGAAAAGCCCCTACAGTTAAAGGAAATTTTTTATTAAATGAAAGGAGAAAGATGAGAATGCGTAATTTTTATGCTTATTAATGGATGTTTAAGATTATTACAGCTAATACTACTCACGTTAATAATACCCCATTTGCAACGTGGATGGAACTAGAGGATATTATGCTAAGCGAAATTAGTCAGAGGAAGACAAATATCATATGACTTTACTCATATGAGGAATTTAAGATATAAAACAGACAAACATAAAGGAAAGAAGCAAAGTAATATAAAAACAAGGAGGGGGACAAAACATAAAGAGACTCTTAAATACAGAGAACTGAGGGTTGCTGGAGGGGTTATGGGTGGGGGGATGGGCTTAAATGGGTAAGGGGCATAAGGGAGGACACTTGGGATGTGCACTGGGTGTTATACACAGGGGATGAATCACCGGAACTACTCCTGAAATCATTACAGCACTATATGCTAACTTGGATGTAAATTTAAAAGAATGGATATACTAAATACAAGTAGTTTAAAAAGAGGTTTAAAATTAGTCTGACTTATAATCCATAACAGTTCACATCAATGAGAAAAGAAAACTTAAAATATGCACCTATAATGTTGGTTAATATATATAAATAAATAATCTAGTATAGGGGATAAACTGCAGGACCTTAAATTCAGGAATGTCAGTTTTCCCATGCTACATACAGACTGCTGAATAAAATTCAATAGTTCCTATGGGGGTGGGGGTGGGGGTGGGGCGGGGAACAAAACCAAAAACCAAAAATAACAATACCCTAGAACAATGCTGTCCAATAGAACTTTCTGTGCTAAATGCAATTTTCTTTATCATTGCCCAAAATAATAGCCATTAGCCACATATAACTCCCCAGCACTCACAATGTGGCACCTGCAACTGAGAATGGAATCTTAAAGTTAGTTAACTTTTAAAGCTCACCACCCCCAAATAACTTTGATCAAGGTAACAAAGATCAATTCACAAGCTTACAAAGCTAGACTGTAAGGGCACAAAAAGTAACAAAATAAACTCCACAGCAAATTCTGAAGAGAGATTTAAAATGCATGCTTACGTAAGATAATGAAGAAAAGGCAAAAAAAAAAAAAAAAAACAGTTTGGAGAGGAGCATTCAATAAGAATTTGTTATCTTGGGTCCTTCTCCAAGTCAGTCAGTTCTAGGCATTTAAGCTCTGATCTCATAGTGGCTGAATATGGCTGAGGCAGGCTGAACGTCATCAGTGTAATCCTTGTAACTCAGTACAAATATTTTCTATTCCTTTCATAATGTTCTTCACATTATTCATTAAATTAAAGGATGGCTAAATCTTTGCTTCAGTTAGCTTGTGATAAATCATTTAAGTGTACATGGATGACCCTGGAATGAAAGGGAAGGACAAAAAATACCATCTTCCTACGCCTTACCAATGTGAGAGCACTTCACTTGCAACAGCCTCTTTAGGCTTATCTGAACGACAGTCAGCCTAAAACAGCCTACTATTTACCTAGATTTTATAGCATGCAAGGTACAAATAACTTATTTACTCCTATTTGAAATTAAGAGTATCAAAATTTCAGGGGGCTAGATTAAGAGTCTCAAAAACTCTGAAATAACACCAGGTGAAAAGAGTACAATGGAACACACAGACTGGTAGCCACTGTTGATTCTCTTGGCTCAACTGTCTTTTGTGATAAATGCAAGAACCATTTTATGCCCTTTAAAAATTGGTCTACATTGCTTTCCAATCTTTTTGGCCCTCCCAGAGAAGATTCTAAATTTGCTCAAAGGAAAAAAATCCATGTTCCCCAAATGCTGTTTAATCCATTAGCATATTTCCACATTGTTCTTGTACAGAATACTTTTCCACTAATTTACACAAGCAGTGCAGAACCATCAAACACTATTTTATGTATGCCAGGGGATACATATGCCTTAAAAACTGGTATTTCAAGGATAGTTTTATTTGACTTTTTTGTCAAAGACACTAACAACCATTAATGAGTGTTCTGCTGAATTTGCTTTCATCACAAAATCTGTAAATTACCAAAACCAAATTTTTTTCCAAAGTCAAAAACCTAACTTTACTACTGACAATTAACAGCAAAACACGAGGAAACAATACTAGTACATACATACAGAACATTTTTCCCTTAGTTACAATAATTCTAATTTAGGTAGGATGGGTACTATTAAGGCATATGTAAATATTACCAATCAGGAGACAGAACATGAATATTTAAAATGCTGATGATTCAGGGTGCCTGGGTGGCTCAGTCGGTTAAGCCTCCAGCTTCAGCTCAGGTCATTAATCTTGTGGTTCTTGAGTTTGAGTCCTGCATCAGGCTCTGTGCCGATAGCTAGGAGCCTGGAGCCAGTTTCAAGTTCTGGGTCCCCTCTCTCTCTCCCCCTCCCCCACTCGTACGTTCTCAAAAATAAACGTGAAAAAAATTTTTTTTCAGAAAAAACAAAAATAAAATGCTAATGATTCTTATTAAGTTCCTACATGAACATAGTCAACTGACAACCACATAAAATATTTTAGACAAATTTTAAGAGCCCATTTAAACAAATCAATTGTAACCTTTTTCTAGATTTAGATACAACTTACTAAAAAGTTTAAGGAAATGATTAATTCAATCTGACTTCATCACCAGATCTGCTAATAAAAAGCAGTTGGTTAGAAAAGAATTTAGTTTTCTGGAAAGGCCTACTTCAGATTTTTCCATCAGGCTTATTAATTATAAAATGGAGCTCTGGCTAAAATAACTTGAGAATCTAGCCCACTGAAAAATCCACTCCAGCATAAAGCCCTAAGGACTTTTTTTTTAAAGGCATGCAAAAGCTTTTCCACAATTAGAGGCCCTTCATTAATTTTAGATACTGTGTTAAAACACCTGTCAAATATCTTTACAGTGCTCACATATTACATCATACATATATTCTAAAGAAAAGTTTTCAAAGAAAAAGCTCTTATATAAGCAACTACCTAAGTTCCTAAATACTTAATAAACTATCTCAAAATTCACATGGTTACCTGATTTAGAAACCTAACTCTGGAGGGAAATCCTAGAGCTCAGACCACCTGCACAGAACTATTGAAGTATTACAGTGTTCAAATAGAGTTCACATAACTATATGCTTTGCAATGCTATGCAAATGCAAGGATTTTCTACAAAAGCCAGCGTGTTAAGCCCTTTTAATGACTTCTCGTTTTCCAAACAGTATTGTTGCTCCATAGGATTTTAAATATCCAGTATAACAAACTCCTATTGATATCTAAGGACCTTTCTGGAATGTAAAATTTTCTCTTGCCATTTTCATTAATTCTACTCAAGAACCTTTGGAGCCAGTGATCCTTCCGGAATTTAAAATTTCTCAGATTTTAGAATGGCCAGGAGGCCAAGTCAACACCCTGTAATCACAATATTCTTGCAACAAAATTTAGTAATATTGGCACTACATGGGATAAGATAAAAAGAGCCTCAAGTCAGCTCAGACTCAGGTCAAGTTTTTGTTCCCAAATCAGTTTAGGTTACTATAAGAAGGTCATAAAAAAATTTTTTTAAGTAACTTTTGAATTTCAGAATTATACACATAAGGGATTATGGACCTGCAGCTTTGCAGCAAAGCACCAAGTACTAAAGTTTCCTTCAACATAATACACATTGTACCTGGGCATAAAAAGTAAAGTCAGTTACTTTGGCTGCCAGAACCTGCAGAATAAGTATCTTTAGTATATTCTACCTGTACTCATCTACCTGCAAAGGAGGTGTTAACTATGGATTTCCCAAGTTCACTATAAATATTAAATATACTGCAAAGTTAAGTTTTCATTAGAGAGTTCAACTAAATGCCTGTTTTAATATGACATTCCTTAAATCATGAAGCTTGTCCTTAAATTTCCATCTTAGAATCTATTCATGACTATGTCATCAACTAGTCCCCACCCCAGAAAAGTTAAATCTCCAGGCCAATGAGGGAGGAACATCAGATATATCGGAAATAGATGACTAACAAAAAATTAAGAGATAACTGACTTGGTCCTGAGATGGCAGCAATAGTGCTTCTCTTTAATATGCACACAAGACACCTGGTTAAAATGCATTGAGTCAGGTTTGGGTGGGGCTAAGATTCTGCATTTCTGTTGTAGTTGATGCTAATCCCAAAAACCACACTACATTCATTAACAAGGGGTGGTTAATACACTCAAAAAAAAAAAAAAAATCATTGTATCAGTTTAGGGCTAAAGGAACTGTTCCAGTTACAGCTGAAATCTAGTTACAGCTAGATTTTAAAAATAAGTAATTTAGGGGTGCCTGGATGGCTCAGTCGGTTAAGCATCCAACTTCAGCTCAGGTCATGATCTCACAGTCCGTGGGTTCGAGCCCCGTGTTGGGCTCTGTGCTGACAGCTCGGAGCCTGAGCCTGCTTCAGATTCTGTGTTTCCCTCTCTCTCTGCCTCTCCCCTGCTCATGCTCTGTCTGTCTCAAAAATAAATAAAAACATAAAAAAAAAAAAAATAAGTAATTTGCTCAAACTCACACAACTAAGAGAAAGCCAGTAGGAGAAACCCTCTAGTCCGGTTTCTAAGTCAACAGAACTTTCAAGAAATTTTATTAAACTTATTCCCTCACTCTTTAGCTTTACAAATGTGTTGAAAACACATTTTAATGAGAGAAAACATTTTTATTCGATATGATCTTTTTAACAAAATCAGACTACAGGAACACTAAACTGATAACCTATGCTTCCCTGAAAATGTCAATTGTTATTCCAAGTGTCTGCACAACTCAGAAACATGCAAACTTTGGGGCACCTGGGTGGCTCAGTCGGTTAAGTGTCGGACTCTTGATTTCAGCTCTGGGTCACATTGGGGAGTTTGAGCCCCAATGGAGCCTGCTTCAGGTCCTCGGTCTTCCTCTCTCTGCCCCTCCCCTACTTGCACGAGTGCTCTTTCAAAAATAAATAAATGTTAAAAAAAAAAACAAAAAACAAAACCCGAAACCTCAAAACCCAAATTTCAATTGCAAGAAACCTAAAATAAACTATACAAATCCAGCAGCAAATTCAAATTTGCTGTAAACAAACATCAGTTTACTGTGGAACTGTATTTTGCATAGACGTTCAATTCAAAAGTCAAATCCATACATAGAAAATCAAGTACTGGCAAAAATTATCCAAGAAAATCTGTTCAGAAAATAGCAAGCTAGGAGACGTACATATATCATCCCTCAGTAAGTCCTCTGAAAACAACCAATTTTTCCTCACCAGCTGAGTATTACATAAAGTCATCTTATAAAGCAATTACAAACTCTAGTAGTCACTTTATACCTGGCAAAATGCTCATAACTATACAAGAACTAATATTCACCTCTCCTACACCATGCTGTGAGGTATAGCTTCAGTGAGTAGAATGATGAACAGAATCTTTTACTCTATTTAAAAATGTCTTTTTTTTTCTGATTAAGCCCAAATACTTGAAAATTTACCAAATGGTTGAATGATGGAATAAGCCACTGCCTACACATTAAATTACAAAAAAAAAAAAAAAGAAAAAAAAAAAAAACCCACCCAAAACTCTCCAACAACTTATATTAAAACTTGGATTAGTAAGATTTCCTAAAACTTGGTCTACAGTATGTACTTAAGTAGAGTAATACTTGTTATATATTCAAAATAAATTTTAAGTGATTCAGTGATTGGTAAACAATGCATATAAAACTGAATCAGTAAACCCTTAACTGTCAAGCCTTTATTTTTTTACTTTTAGAGAGAGAGCGCGTGTGCACAAGAAGAAAGCCAGCACACACAGGGGAGAGAGAGAGGGAGGAAGAAAGAGTATTTCAAGCAGGCTCCATGCTCAGCTCAGAGCCTGACACAGGGCTTGATCTCACAACCCTGGAATCATGATCTGAATTGAAATCAAGAGTTGAACTCAACCAACAGACTGAGCCACCCAGGTGCCCCTATTTTAGAACTTTTAAAAAGCACATTAAAGATCACTGCATTTTAAGAGGTAAATACAATTTCAAATTCAGAAAAAAAGTGAGCAACAAGAACTCTCCTTTACTTCAATTTTACAAGACCCCCAGTACAGATGTGAAAATACTTACATGGACAAGTTAGGAGATGGAACCCCCCTATCATCAGCTAGGTTCCCAAGGTGGCTCAGCGTTGAAGTCGAACTGCTCTCTATACAGCACTTCTCCTAGGCCCTCTGGGTAGTTGTATACTCGGTCAGAAAGTTCGCCCTAAAGAAGGAAATAAAAGTAGTAGTAAATAGTCATAAATTAAAAAATACGTTATACTGTGCTTTTCAAGCAAGTTAAATTGATTTATAGATTAACTATGGGAGTATGTTTTAGTTTTAAAAGTGTTTCATTAATCACATTACACAAATAATGTTTTCAAAGGATTTACCATATTACCAAGTACTTTTTTATGTAGTAAAAATTTCCAAGCTCTTATAGTGCAAAGTTCACAGAACTGGTATCATCTTACCAAGTTGCTTTATCCACCTACTCAGTTTCCAGCCTTCATCTAATTTCATTTTTGCTTTTATTTATCCTCCAAAACCCAAATTTCTCAGTGGACTAAAACTGCAAAATTCCCCAAGTACCCTGGTCAACCTGATGTGTATAATGTTCTAGTATGATTTGTAATCTGCAACTACCCAGAACATTTCTTTTACTCTCCAAATTGCAAGTTCTTCTTTGCTTAAAGCATAAAATCTTACTACATACCAAAAAGAAGATCGAGGACTTAATGCATTATGAATGTGAAATTAACATTTGAGAATTGCCTTATACATTAAGGCAAGTCACTTGGAACTTTATACTTCTCTTCCTCATACTTAACCTACCTCGCGTCTTTTTACTATCGCTAGAACAACATACAAATGTTAAAGTGCTTAGCATGTTACAAAACGCTAAGTTTTAGAAATGGTTATTACCTATTATGGTTTGATTGGATGGACTTCTCACCTCTTAACTAAACCGCTACACCTATACTTAGAAATCATAATTCAGTGGTTGCTACTTTAAAGTAATATAACTGGACAGCATTTGTTAGAAAGGGTGATAAGGAAACCAGAAAAATGATCTAACTAGAGATTATAAGGTTAAGAATCAGAGAAATTTGACAAATACTCTAGGTATATCTAAAGCATCTCAAAAAAATTTTAAATTAAAAATAAAGCATCTCTCATCTCCACCAGAACAGAAGCATCCTTGTGGTTCTTTTAATTTACTAAAAAAATATGCTCACATATTCTTGATGAGTCAAGAACCCTTACCAACATGCAACGGTGATTATAACCTTACATTAGATTCCAAATAATGTACTCAAAAACAAAGATTTTGAGTCTTCCCACACCAAGATAATTTTAAAAATAAATTAAAAGTTGACTCATGCTGCAAAGACAGAGTTTATAAGGAATAGGATAATTATCTTGGGTGAGACACTCTCATCTGCCCGCCCCCCCCACCATGTATCCACATTCACACAACTGTTTTGCTTAATGCAACCTCAAGAGCAGTGATGTAAAATATTAAGGATAGTAAACTTCAGACATTCAAAAATCTTCATCATCTCGAAAATATTTCCATCTAGCAACAACAAAAGAAACTAGTAGGAAATGAAAACCCTAAAATATGAAAAGCACATTTTGGTAAAATAAAAGGGGCATATAGGGTAAAAGAGCTATTTACATACAGGATAAATATTTGTACAGTTAAGATAAACCATAAAGGAGTTAGATGAAAATGTGGAGAAAAGGAGGTACAGGAAAAGATGTTATTCTCATTTAGAATGGTCTGTGTAAATCCTTTGGTTCATGAACACTGCAATCAAGTTCCTTAACTGAAGACAATGTCTCTCCTTACATCTAGGTGAACAGCACGGAGATAACTAGTCCTGACCGAAGTCAGCAGGAGGTCACTACCACAAAAAAAACCAAGCCTCCCATCACTTTTACAGTACTATCCCAAAGCCTAGTACCCCCAAATTATCAGTATTTTTCTGAACAAAATACATTGCATTTACCAATGACTTTTAAAATCGCTATGTAGTATCCTCTCCAAAAACCCCAAACTCCAGTCTAATGATGAGAAAAGTAGCAGACAAAGCCAAACTGGGCGACATTCTACTGGGTATCTGGCCACTACTTCTCTATGCTATCAATGACATGAAAAACAAGGTTAAGAAACTGTCACAGATCAGAGAGAACTGGGGAAGATATGACAACTAATGTAACATGGTACCCTGAATTATCCCGTAACAGAAAAAGGACATTAAAAACTGATGAAATTCAAATAAAGCCTAGAGTTTAGTTAATAGTAATGAATCAAAGTCAGTTTCTTAGTTTTGACAAACGTACCACAGTAAGATGCTAATAATGTGAACTGGGTGAGAAGTATGCAGCTCTATACGATCTTTGCAACTTTTCTGTAAATCTAAAATTATTCCAAAATAGCCTATTTTACAAAATCAAAGTATTCACATAATCGGCTACCACTAAGAAATAAAAGTAACAATCTATTGATATATGCACTTTCGATGACTATCAAAAACATGAATTAAAGAAGTTTTTCAAAGAAAAGAAAGCAAACAGTATAATTCCATTTTAGAAAAAGCTAATCTGTGGTTTAAAAAAAAAATCAGAATCCTGGTTGCCTCTGAAGAGTGGGGGATTGTCATTTGAAGGGGCAAAAGAGAACTTCTGAGGTAAGGCAAATGCTCTACATCTTCATAGGTCTGGATTACACAACTCTATTTTTCGTCAAAACTCATCAAATGATATACTTAAAGATCTGTGCATTTTAAGGTTATGTGGATTTTATCCAAAGATTTTTTTTTTTAAGAAATAACCAGTATTAGGCTATGATATATGCTCATGAACTGAAGTTGGAGGCGTTAAGTGTTCTGATGTCTCCGACTTTGAAACACATGGGAAAAAACCGACATGAATTGATGAATGGATAGTAGGATAGCAAAGAAAGCAAAACGTTAAATCTAGGAGAAGATGTAATTCTTTCGCCTTCTATGTTTGAAAATTTACTAAGTTAAACGTGAGTGGCAGGAGAAGGCACTGATATTCTATCACCTGTAATCATTAGAAGCCTACCTTTCTACTAAATGTAAACCCCTCAGGGCTTCTTTGTCTTCTTGACCAGCATCTGCACTCTCACATTTGCAAAAAATTAAAGATTAGGGCCTTGCCCGACAATCCTTAGCCCTATTTCTGCCAGATCACACAGCACTTCTCTCTTCCTTAAGGGTCCTCAGGTTTGCACCCAAGCTGTGGGGCTTAAAGGTGGAAACACGAAGACAGTCAACACCTTAACGGGTCCAAGGCACCACCACAAAATCCAGTTAAGTCTGAACATCAATGGGGCTGTAAATTGTGTACCCGACCTCAGGTTTCCGAACCAGCAGGGTAGCCCAAAAAACAAACGCTCAGAATGTATTTTGGGCAAGAGTTAAAACACGTCACCATCATTCCTGCTGGCAGTCAAAATAGTACTTGATAAGCCACCCAAGCCTACCGTTCTCCCTCTCACTGCCCAGGAATCGTGGCGCGGACGGGAAAACGAAGCCATGGTGACTAATCCTCAGGCTCCAGGAGGTGACTGGGGTGAGTGAAGGCAACTTGGCCCAATCAGGAGAGCCGCAGGGGGCGGAGCAGCAGCCCCGAGGCTTCCAGAAGGGGCCAAGGGCCTCTCGCTAGCTACCTGACACCGGGGCTTCCCTGCCTCCGGGCCCCGAGTGGCGTCAACTTTCCTCCACCAGAGGGGGGCCGCACTCCCCGCACCCCCAAGAACCCGTCCTCCTCCGGCAGCTGTCACAGGAGGCCGCCGCCGGGCCCGCCCCGCTCCATTCATAACCTAAGGCCCCGGCCGTTGCAGCCCTTCGCGCCGCCCGCGGGGATCCCGGAGGCGAAGTCGCAACGCGCCTCCGGGCCGGGGCTGCCAGACCAAGGCCCCTCAGGGCTGCGGCCCGGCCCCCTCCCCGGAAACAGCAATGCACCACGGGAGAGGGGTGGGGGCCGCACGCCGCCGGGAAACGACGCCGAACCCCGGCGGAGACCCCCGCGAGCGCCCCCACACGCACACGCCCCCTCACCTTAACCGCGGTGGCCCCCTGCTCCGCAGAGCGGCAGGCGGCCGCCTGAGGGCCCCGAGGCGCGCCCGCCACCCCAGCCCGCCGCGCCGCCGCCGCGGAGACACCGACCGCCGCCACACACACACCGCCGTCCGCCATATTCGAGGCAGCCGGCCGCGGGGCACTGCGGGGCCGCCGGCCGAGTGGCGGGGCCCAGTCTGGAGGCACCCGGCAGCTCCCCGAGGCCGGCCCCGCGCCCCCACGCCCCTCGGGTCACTACTCACGTGAGATAACGGCCCAAAGAGTCGGGTAAAGCGTCTTCTCTTTTTCGGCGGAATTTTTAAAGAGGGATGTGGTTACCTTGAGCAGAAATACCCAAGGCGGCCTGGGCCATAGGCTGCGGGGACGACGTGGGGGGAAAAGCGCGGCACCGACACCAGCTGTGCAGCAGTGGCGGCGGCGGCCGAAGGGGAGAAATAGAACAACAGCGCAGGTAAAAGAAGAATGGCGAGGACTGGGTGGGGAGAGGATTCGGCCTCGTCACACTGCAGAGCGGAGGAATGAGAAAGGATGAGAAGAGGCAAAGAAGGCGGAAAAAAAAGAAACACTGCAGCCAAGCGAAGAGCCAGAGAGTGTGGGAAGGCGGTGCCGGAGACGCCAGTATTTATAGTAAGTGGGCGTGGTCTTGTGACGTCACAGCCATCCGGGCTGCCGCGCGAGTGGGGCGGAGTCGGGCTGCGGCCCGCGGCGGAGGGAGGCAGCGGAAGAGACAGGCGTGAGACGCGGCGGGGGCGAAAGGGGGCGGGGCGGGCGACCCCGAGTGCAGGTGCCGAGCGCCTGGTGGCTTCCTGCCCTCGCTCCGGCTGCAGCTCCTGCGCCGCGAAGCTTCTGAAGCGCGGACGTGGGCGGGTGAAGGAGAAGAAACGCGGCTCGTCCGCAGCGCGGCGTGGCCCCGCTTCTCCACCCCCTCAGGTGTCTGTGCTCACGCCCGTCGCTGGCCCCCGCTCATTGGGAGCTGGCCCCGGGTCTCTGGTGGCCGCGACGCTGAGTTGTGCTGGGTCAGGGGCGGCGGCATGCTTGTGCTGCCTGCAGAGGCTGTAGGGGAGGCCTGTGAGGGCCTTCGCCGGAGCTCCCACTTCGAGTGCGCTCCGCGTTTTGAGGGTTACATAGGCTACGCCTGGGGACTGTCCTCCCAAGGTGAAGCTCCGGCGCTCGAGGGATACCCCGGTCATTTCTGGAAAAGAGTTCCTAATGACCAGGATGGGTTCCTGACTCCAGCGGTGGTGAGGTTACAGAGCCTCGTGACCCTGCGAAAATGTCCCTCGTGTATGTTACAATATGGTGCAGTAGGAATTTTTCTTTAAGCAGTGTAGACTCTCTGTCCTCATTTGAAGGCAGTCACACCCAGTCCTTATTAATCAAGGACCCGTGTTGGAGAGGGGATTACTGATGTTACAAATGCATATTACTTTAATCCCACACGTCTCATTTTCGCAGTCATTTAAATTTTACTACTGCATAACAAACTTTTTTTTTTAAACTGGGGAACCTAGTACGACCCACATAGCTTTTAATTTATTCTCATCTTTTAAAAATGTCTTCATACTAGTGATCAGAAATCGTGAATCTTGTGCTAACTCCAACTCACAGTGTCACAAATGAAATAGGTTTTTACACATCACTTTCAAGTTAACATCTATGAAATTAAGACCTTGACTTTTTTTTCTTTCATTCTTCCGCACCCTCTATTTTGTGAGCAGCATTGTGGTTGATTAATAAATCATAAATTAGGAAAGAAGAGAAAGAGCTTTCCTGGATGGAAAGGTAACAAACGGTAGCAACGCTGAAATGTGGGGTTTGGGAGGAAAGTATTTGGTAAAAATCGGGAGTCTGGACTCTTCCTAATTTCATTTTTCCATATTTCATTCTAATATATCTTGGCTTCCTCTTTCATTCCTTAAAAATTCTTTTTGATTCAGAACATTTATAAACACAGCATTTTACTAGACCCCCTGGTGGAAGGAGGAGGCTAGAGATGAATACACTACTTGAAATCTTGCTAACAATCTGGCAGGGGAAATAAAACAACTACACAAAATAACTAAATTGTTGATAGATAAATAGGTAACATGCTGCATGGAACCTAGTGGAGGGAGGAAATGATTACAGCTAAATGAAAGAAAGGCTGCTGGGGAAAGGTAGTGATAAATTTTGAGAGCAGATATTCTAGGCAAGGGAAACAAGTGAGAGGAGGCACAGAAATGGGCCAGTCTAGAAAACTGTGAGTGGGCTTTCTGGCTCCAACATAGAGACATGGTTGCATGT
The DNA here is from genome assembly GCF_028018385.1 of Neofelis nebulosa. Classification (NCBI taxonomy): domain Eukaryota; kingdom Metazoa; phylum Chordata; class Mammalia; order Carnivora; family Felidae; genus Neofelis; species Neofelis nebulosa. Next base: position 48,691,731 of record NC_080795.1, read on the forward strand.
GAGATTGAAAAGGTAGGGTCCAATCAAGAAGTGATCAGAGCTTGGACTTTATTCTGGAACCATTTAAGCAGAGATATGATATATTTAAAGATGTTTTTAAAAGATTATTCTGGCATCATGGGATTGGAAAAAGGTAGACAGTTTGGAAGAAACAGTAAAGGAGACCCCAAACAGTTAAGAATACTAAGGGATTCAGAATGAATGGGAGGGAGGGGTCCCAGGGTGGCTCAGTAGGTTAAGCGTCCGACTCTTGATTTCCGCTCAGGTCATGTTCTCGTGGTTCATGAGATTGAGCCCCACATGGGGCTCCTCACTGATAGCTGACCAGCGGAGCCAGCTCTGGATTCCCTCTCTCTGCCCTTACCCCCTGCTCATGTGCACGCGCTCTCTCAAAATAAATAAACATAAATAAAAGAATGGATGGGAAGGAAAAGGCATAGCAAAAGCAGAAGGTAATCTTGAATGTCAAGGGAGGTAAGAAGGTGTCAAATGATTTGGGGATATTAAGCTAATCAACAGGGAGAATTCTAGAATCAGGAACACAGGTAGAAATAGAAGGTCCCGGTTGGGAGGGAAGAATATGAGCCAGCTTTGAGCATAGTTTAAGCTGTTGATGTAATAATGTCCATGTAAAATGGTCAAAAGGCTCCCATAAATACAGAGATCTACAGCCCTTTTGGCTATGAATTTGAGAGCAGACTTGATTATTAAGGAAATGTTGAGGTCTACAGGAAAAGGGATATAAGCACAGGACTTCAAGAAATGCCAGAGCGAAGAGAGACTGGCAGAGAAAACCAAGAGGACCAGCCAGAGAAGTAGAAGGAGAATCACAATAGTACAATGTCAAGCCATTTGAGAAGGAGGGTGATCCAAGATGGAACAAATGATCCAGATGTCCCATCACTCAAACAGGATGGGAAGGGTTCTGATTCTGGCAAATGGCAAGTCATTTGTAGCTGGTCTCATGTTAAGTTTGGATTTTTGTCTCCCAAATTTTTCAATCACAGGAGTGATTTGGATTTCAGAAAAAGAATGTGGGGATGGAAAGAAGATGGGCTATGAGTGTATGGCAGAGAGAACACTGGGAAAGGTATTGTAGTGATCCATTGAGAAGAATGATAAAGGCCTGAAAAGAAGTTATCTGTGACCTTTAACTAAGTAATTTCAGTGGAGTGGGAGGTACAGAAGTGAAATTTGAGTGAGGAGCAGCTGAAGTGAAGTCACTGAATGTTAACCACTCTTTCACATGGAAAGTACTGGACCTGAGCCTAATTCAACATTATTTATACCATAAAGCAATTCAACAACCTATTATTCAAACTACGTGCCCTCACGATTAGTGTTTGTGTATTCAGAATTAAAGAATAATGCAGCTAGCTAGCATCATTGTATTTTTTTGTCTTTGATGAATACAATAGAACCTTAAAAACTGTACTGCAATGGACTAGCCAACATAGTGTGTAACCTTAACAGAAGGACAGCTTCCTAATGAGAACAGCATATTTAATTGTGTTTGGGGCTTGAGGTTTTGGGGTTTTTTGCCAAGTCAGGTTACTCATATACAAAAATACAGGTAATGCCAGGGAAAGTATTATTATTAAACGGAGAGCCCTAAGACAAAATGATACAGTACCATTCACACTTAGATCATCCTGGTCTATTGATTCAACCTCATTTGCTTTTGTGCCAATAGACAATCACTCAAAAACAATAGGTATACCTAAAACCGCCAGCCTATAATAAAAATATCTTGTCATCACATAGATCAATGTGACAAATGTAAAGAGTACCATTGTAATCGAAGGTAAAAATACCCGTTTAATGGGAATGTTTAAAGGGAGCTTCATAAGTTTTTTTTTTTTTTTTAATGCTTATTTATTTTTGAGAGAGACAGAGACAGACTCTGAGCGGGTTAGGGGCAGAGAGAGAGGGAGACACAGAATCCGAAGCAGGCTCCAGGCTCCGAGCCGTCAGCACAGAGCCCAATGCGGGGCTCGAACTCACGAGCTGTGAGATCATGACCTGAGCTGAAGTTGGAGGCTCAATCAACTGAGCCACCCAGGCGCCCCAAACTACTTCGTAAGTATTTTTATTGCTAAGGTACATTCTTAGAGTACTCCTTATTATATAGAAAACCAAAATATATAGGTTTTGTTTTGGGTATTTTTTTTTTGAGACTTTTAAAGTTTTTTTTTTTTTTAATTTTTTTTTCAACGTTTTTTATTTATTTTTGGGACAGAGAGAGACAGAGCATGAATGGGGGAGGGGCAGAGAGAGAGAGGGAGACACAGAATCGGAAACAGGCTCCAGGCTCCGAGCCGTCAGCCCAGAGCCCAACGCGGGGCTCGAACTCACGGACCGCGAGATCGTGACCTGGCCGAAGTCGGACGCTTAACCGACTGCGCCACCCAGGCGCCCCAGAGACTTTTAAAGTTTTAATGTGAAGTTTTGCAGGAAACGGTAATACTCTCTGAAATTCGAGCATGTTAAAGAGTACTCTGTAAAAATAACATTTTCAAACTGATAAACAGGAAAAGAAACATGACAGATTAATAATTTTTCACCATACTTCCACAGTTCAAGTTTTCGCATGGACAAAATATATAGGTTTTGAATAGTTAAAACCTTTCCCTTTCTCACAAAAGTAGGGGCATCTGGGTGGCTCAGTTGGTTAAGCATCCACTTGATTTCAGCTCAAGTCATGATCTTGTGGCCGTGAGATGGAGCCCACATCAGGCTCCATACTGAATGTGGAGCCTGCTGAGTGTAATCTCTACCCCCAAACATGGGGCTTGAATTCATGACCCCAAGATCAAGAGTGATGCACTCTTCTGACTGAACCAGCCAGGCGCCCCTAAAACATTCACATTTTAAAACATGATGCCGGGGCGCCTGGGTGGCGCAGTCGGTTAAGCGTCCGGCTTCAGCCAGGTCACGATCTCGCGGTCCGTGGGTTCGAGCCCCGCGTCAGGCTCTGGGCTGATGGCTCGGAGCCTGGAGCCTGTTTCCGATTCTGTGTCTCCCTCTCTCTCTGCCCCTCCCCCGTTCATGCTCTTTCTCTCTCTGTCCCAAAAATAAATAAAAAAATGTTGAAAAAAAAAAAAAAATTAAAACATGATGCTATTTCAGTTGTCTACCACATCTTTTGGTGCACTGATAATCTTCTAAAAAGCTAACTTGCTTTTCAAGGACCTGGTGCTCTGGCTTTTATGTACTGGTAAAAATGGCTAAAAGTGTTTCCAAATTACTTTGCAGAGTACAGAGTTCAGATTATATACCATTCTCTCCTTGGATGGAATAAATATAAGGCGCTGTCCTTTATTTGCTAAATATCTGTTGTTAAAAAATCCTATAGAGCTGTAATTCCTTTACCCAGGTTGATTTTCTCCTGAGAAGTCACTTACTTTGAAAAGGCATTTTTTTTATTGTCATGTTTAATTTTTTTTCTCACAGAATTTAGGTACCAGGTTGGTAGGTTTCTGGGGCATTCCGATCCAAGTGCCTTGTATCCCTGCACTGACTTGAAGTTGCTCATGTCCGTCACCCATCTTTGTCCACAGAATAATTTAACCTATAGGATGGTGTGCCTGGCAAGCAAAGAGTGATAGAGCCCAGATTCAAACCCTGGTGTAAGGGAGACTTTTTTTTCCTATTTTCATTGGCCATGTATGTCATTAGATATGGGTCAGCATTTTGCCTCTCCCAAGTGACTTAGTGTCTGTGATAAGCAGGTCATAAGCAATACAGTGATGTCTTTTACTACAAATGAAAGTAGTAACAGATTACTCACTTAATTTAAGAGGACTGCTACAGAAACCTATGTAATCAGCCAAAGCAATAATCCAGTTTTACCAATTAAGTGTAACATACATGACTAGAATAATTGATGGACATAAACCATGAGTTTGCTCTCTCATATCTTCGTCTAATCCTTGGAAGTGAAGAAATCCTTGGAAAGTTCATTTCATTGTCACTTTGCTGCCAGGCATTATCTGATAACAAGTGTTTTATTTGTTAGGTAATGTATAGCAATATAGGCTTGTATCTCTCTGTCTCAAAACAGCTGGCTGGCAGATATTCCTAAACTTTTTGGTTATGGGCATAGAAAGTAGGAGCTCTGAAATCTATTCTTGTCCAGTTTGAATTATGGTTTACTTTATTTTCTTTCATAAATAACCTAGCCAAGGTGCTGTCACGTGAGCACTTACATGATTGTTAGTAACTGCAAGCTACGTTGTATTTAACGTTTTTGTTTTTTTTTTTTTTTTTTTTTTTTTTTTTTTATTTATTTTTGGGACAGAGAGAGACAGAGCATGAACGGGGGAGGGGCAGAGAGAGAGGGAGACACAGAATCGGAAACAGGCTCCAGGCTCCGAGCCATCAGCCCAGAGCCTGACGCGGGGCTCGAACTCACGGACCGCGAGATCGTGACCTGGCTGAAGTCGGACGCTTAACCGACTGCGCCACCCAGGCGCCCCAACAAGCTACGTTGTATTTAACAATAATTTTTAAATTACTTTTGTCATTTGAAGTTTTGCAAGTTCCCTTATAAACTTTTATATCATTCTGAATTTGTCTTACCTAATTTTAACTAGAAGGAGAAAAGTCCATACAAGAAATAAAACTGCAGTTCTTTACCAAAATAGGGAGAGTAGAAATGACTTACTTTCACAAAAATAATTAGTCTTTTTGTGCCATTCAATCATCTATTGTATAACAATAGTTTTAGAACCTTCATTTAGTCTTGGCTGTGCTTGACTAAGTCACTTAATTCTAAGCCACCTCTATTTCTTTTACAAAATGTATTCCGGGGCGCCTGGGTAGCTCAGACAGTTAAGCGTCTGACTCTTGATTTCAGCTCAGGTCTTGATTTCACAGTTTGTGAGTTCAAGCCCAGCATCTGGCTCTGTGCTGATAACTTGGAACCTTCTTGGGATCCTCTCTCTCCTTCTCTCTCTCTACCTCTCCCCCCTCAAAATAAATAAGTAGACATTTTTTAAAAAGTATTCCTTATTCCTTTGGAAGAACTTCTTGCCTTTCATACCCTGAGTTCTTCTGGTAACTGCCATCTTCTTAACCCTGGCCTCCCAAGCCACAGGAACTGGTCTAAGAGTTAACAGCTTCTCATCACTGGGGGGGCAGGGACAGCTTAATAATCATTGGTACCTATTGATTTTCAGACCATTCTTTCCTTGGTTGGAGTAGTGAGGACTGGACAAGGAAATAATTTAAAAAAAAATTTTTTTTTTTTTTATGGCTCCAGTTATCCATATGAGCTGGTAGTTGCCAGTAACCATGGTCCCAGAAGAAATCTTTGTGAGAAAAGGAAGCGAACTCGTATCATGAAGAAGGGAGAGTCAGCATTCCAGTCGTCCCATTTTTCTTGCTCTTCAGTTATACCAAATTCGTCTTTCTTGCCTAAGTTAATAGCTTTCTGTCACTTACAACCAAAAAATCCAGGCCTACACAAGAGAAAAAAAGATCTTCGTTTCATTCAAAAAGTCAGTTGCACAAGTAGAAGACAGGAGAGGCCTGATTGTTCTCTATCTAAGCAGCACCTAGAGAAGTAGTCAGCCACAAGCCTGCCATGAACCAACAAAAGCATGGAATTGCTAAAAGCAAAACCAAAAACTCTGAATGCAATAATTTGGGGCTGCATTAATAAACATACAAGTCAGAAGGGAGGTAGCAGTTTGGTTTACTGTTTTGGTTAGACCCCAAATGTAGCTTTTCTGTCTTGGGGTTTGTAAACAACGACCAGTTGTAAATAAAGTTTTGTTGTAAAGTTCTAGGTAGTACAGGAGAGTGAAAACTACACCACTTGGAGGAAGATAGCCATAAAGGAGAGGGGTCTAGAAAGCAACATTATCTTTCAATAAGCCTGCCAGGTGGGTCTTACTGTGCCCAGTGTACAAACAAGAAAACAGGAGTACAGTGAGGTGAAGCAGCTTGCGGAAGGTAACCCACCTGAAAAGAGAAGGCCCAGATTCATATCCAAAGATGTCTAAAGCCCAAGGTCCAGCTTCAAGCCCCTCAGCCATATTGTCTCTTTGAACACATCTAGAAAATATGTCAAGCTCTGTAGAGAGAAAGGAACTATGGTGACAGTACAGATGGGAGAGCCAGGACCAGTGGGTTCCCTCGCCTAGCTGTGCTATCTCATCCCTCCCCCTGAGCTTCCACAAGGTTTGGTTTGTGCCTTTCTATGGCCCTTTTAATTGCTTGTCTTATGTTGTTATTGTCTGAACTTAGTGAATAAGGTATTAAGCTTCTTTAGGGCAAGGACTTTGATTTTTTTTTTTTTAATCTCACAGAACACTCAGCACGGTGCCTTACACAGAGACCTCTAATTACTTCCTAACAATGTAGTAACTGACAATGTCATGGGATGTCTCATGGAGCAGAAATCTGTCTTGCCACTGGGTTTTGCTCAGAGATGCAGAGGAGATTTCTGCCCTGGGAAGATGTTGGACCAGAGGGACCTCTTAGACACTTTCCTTCTTTAATCACAGTGTAGAGGTGAACCATATTCATTGCTATTCATTATATACTATTTTTTTAAAGCAGAATTTAACATTATTTTAACTTTAAACATTATTTTAACTTCATGATGTCTGCATATTGTCGTATAAAGTTCTGCTTCTTTGTGATTTGTTACTTGCTTATACTAAAATTAGGACGTGTTTTATCTGTGATTGGCCATTTTATTGATTCCTTCTCTTCCCCCTGGGAAATCCATAGCCTACAATAGAAGGAAGGAAGGAAGGAAGGAAGGAAGGAAGGAAGGAAGGAAGGAAGGAAGGAAGGAAGGGAGGGAGGGAGGGAGGGAGGGAGGGAGGGAGGGAGGGAGGAAGGAAGGGAGAAAGGAAGGAAGGGAGGAAGGGAGGGAGGAAGGAAGGAAGGAAGGGAGGAAGGCAGGAAGGAAGGGAGGAAGGAAGGGAGGAAGGAAATGCCTGTGTCTAATTTGAGAGGAAGAATGGTATTTTTAAAATAAATTTTAAATTGTAGTCATGAAAGTGGGAATGAACTGTCAAACAAAAACTGAGATGTTTCATATTATTTGTGTACCAAATTACCAAGAAAGGAGTGTTTGCTATTCAAAGAAAGTGAATGAATAGAAAATGAGGGACAGTATAATAGTACACCATCAAGAATGCTTAAAAAAAAAAAAAGCCCCATTGTTCTTTGTACACCAAAACAATAGCTCTTAACAGCATATTGACCTCCTAAATCAAATTTGCAGCTGCCAGCAGCAGCCCTCGAGTGGGAGATGATTTAATGCAGAGGGTGTGTGTTGTGGCATGCCTCCTGTTTCCCAGTCACCTTACCCACTGACAGCAGAGTTACATGACTTTGGAGCACTGGGATCCAACGTTTAGTTGCTAATACCAAGTGAAATGATGAACTAAACCTTTTAGTTGTTAGAGAACAATGGTCAGAAAAGCAAAATCAGTATTCTTCCAAAACGATGAGCTGGCATTGCTTAGGGCCTCCCAACAGTGCTTCATCTGCCCTCTGGTTGCTCGGATCTGGGGGAGACAGATCAGATTGGGCCAAAGCCAGGGTGATCAGACAGCCCCAGAGATTAATGCAGACTTGCAGGGAACAATATAGGACAACCTGTTCTATAGTGATGGCCCTAGTTCTAAGAAGAGAAGCCCTTGGAAAACCCATTTAATGTTCTGTCAGTTTTGCCACTTTGGGAAAACTGCCAAACTAGCTTATTTAAAGTTCGACCATACTCTTAAACCTAAGCATCCAGAATACTGAGTCTGGAGGTGAAGAAAGCAAGAAGGTGCTAGAATGTGGGTCAAGTATGGAGGCATACAAAGCTCACAGAATTAGTAAAATTAACCATGAAAAACAAAAGTCGAATATCAGCTTTATTGTAATAGAGTAAGAGCCTTGAAATGGGAGAATAGCCTTTTTATTTTCCCTGGGTACATCTTAATTGTAATCTTAATTTCTAAATAATTTCATGCAAGTTTTTACTAGTGTGTTCATAAAAATATTTTTGGAAAACAGGTGAAACTTAGGAGTGCTAATTTAGTAAACTGGCCTGTCAAGATCTCATAGACTGAGTTAAACTATTAGGATTTCTAAAGATATACATTAAAACCTTGGTTTGTGACTCATTCCAGAAACATGCTTGTAATCCAAAGCACTTGTATATCAAAGCTAATTTCCCCATAAGAAATAATGGAAACTCATCGGGGCGCCTGGGTGGCTCAGTCAGTTGAGCGGCCGACTTCGGCTCAGGTCATGATCTCGCGGTCCGTGAGTTCGAGCCCTGCGTCAGGCTCTGTGCTGACAGCTCAGAGCCTGGAGCCTGTTTCAGATTCTGTGTCTCCCTCTCGCTGACCCTCCCCTGTTCATGCTCTCTCTCTCTCTGTCTCAAAAATAAATAAAAACGTTAAAAAAAAAATTAAAAAAAAAGAAATAATGGAAACTCAGATGATTCGTTCCACAACCTAAAAATATGCATATAAAAGTGATTACAATTTTGTAATATAAAATAATAAAGCAAATACAAAATATAAAGAAAAATAAACAAATTTAACCTTCCTGTCTCTTTTCTACCTCTTGATTCAGTTTTCTGCTATCTCCTCCTATGTCCTCTGTCTTCTCTCCTCACTCTATTCCCTCTCTCTTGAATAATTCATCCATTCTTACAGAATTGTTTGACATGACTATTCATGTGACTCGAAAATGGGTATCACCACTTTTGTTCTGTCACTGAAGTACAGCTATGAATGGCCAACTGCCTCTGGCAGGATGTCCTGTGTCCTTTCAAACTCAAGATTTCCTTATGTATAAAATGTGATAGTTGTCCCATTTGGTCAGATGGAGAGTCTCATTTACCTGTATGATTCAAACAAATCTAGGTCCCAAATCAAAGTCATCAATGCCCTCTCCTTCCCCACAAACTGATCCTGTTCCTTCTTTCTCTCAATCAGCCAGGTCCAAAATTTTGAAGGCTTTTAATTCTTTTCATCACCTCATCCATATATAAAACAAGCGCTACTCGTTTTCATTTTGAAACAGTGTTTTCAGGGGCGCCTGGGTGGCTCAGTCGGTTGGGTGTCCGACTTCGGCTCAGGTCATGATCTCACGGTCTGTGGGTTCAAGCCCCACGTCAGGCTCTGTGCTGACAGCTCAGAGCCTGGAGCCTGCTTCAGATTCTGTGTCTCCCTCTCTCTCTGACCCTCCCCGTTCATGCTCTGTCTCTCTCTGTCTCAAAAATAAATAAACATTAAAAAAAATTAAAAAAAAAAAAGAAACAACGTTTTCATTTTGAAACTTGTTTTCATTTCTTGTCCTTCCTAGTCCAATCCTACACCGCATCATGTTTAGGTAGAAAAATCGATAGCAAATCCAATCTTTCTGGCCCCTATCCACTTTTTGCATGGATTTTTCTCACACTAATCTTCCTTAAATGGTGTTTTCATCTGTCCCTCCACTGGCAAAACCCTGTAATGAACCTGTTTCTTACAAATCATGTCTTTTTTTTTTTTTTTTTTTTGAATTTACATCCAAGTTAGTTAGCATATAGTGCCATAATGATTTCAGGAGTAGAATCCAGTGATTCATCCCCTACGTACAATACCCAGTGCTCATATCAACAAGTGTCCTCCTTAATGCCCCTTACCCATTTAGCCCATCTCCCCACCCACAGCCCCTCTAGCAACCCTGTTTGTTCTCTGTATTTAAGGGTCTCTTATGTTTTGTCCCCCTCCCTGTTTTTATATTTATATTATATATTATATATATTATTTATATATTCCCTTCCCCTATGTTCACCTGTTTTGTATCTTAAATCCACATATGAGTGAAGTCATGTGATATTTGTCTTTCTCTGACTAATTTCGCTTAGCATAATACACTGTAGTTTCATCCATGTTGTTGCAAATGGCAAGATTTCATTCTTTTTGCTTGCCGAGTAATACTTCATTGTATATATATACCACTTCTTCTTTATCCTTTCATCTGTCCGTGGACACTTCCTACAAATCATATCTTAACTCCTCTGCTGGCTTTTAAATCTCATCAGAACCCAGCCGCACCCTTAGGAGATAGCCTTGTAATCCCAGCCCAAACCTTCAATTTTAGTCTGGTTTGCTCAAGGGTCCCCAAGTAATCCATGCTACTGTCTACTTCTGTGACTTTGTACTGTTGTTTTATTGTCTATCCAGATCCTACCATCCAGTGTCCCAGCTAAAGTCCAGCATCCTGTTCAGATCCCAGGAGGCCTAGTCCACTGTTCCTAAACTTGACATCACGGGTGTCTCTGGGCCCTTAAGGCTGCTATTCCTCACTGAACCACACTGTTTGCAAACTACGTAAGTGCCTCAAATGTACATGCCTCCAGTCATCCATCTTACCCTGTACACTGGACCCCACAGCACCCTGGGCCTTCCTACACTCATTCCCCTGCTACTCCTTTCTTTCTCATGCCCTTCTGCTGTTTCCTTTGGATCCGCATTTCATGTTGAACAAGCCCTTCACATCCCTAGACTGTCTCCCATTGCTTGCCTTAACTGAAATCTGGTTATCTTACAAAAACAGTTTCCCTTCCCTCAGTCTTGTGTTGAGGGATGTTTGTTCTACCAAGCCTCGTATACCTGAGGGTCGGGAAGCAGAGTTAGCCATTTCCCAGCTCCTCAGTACTATTGCCAGACCATTACTCTGAAAATAAATAAGAGATTAATCCAGCTGGCACGCCCACTCCGTATCCATCCATACTCCTGAATCATCTAACACCTTCCTGACATTCCCATGGTAATTTAAAAAAAGGGGGAGCACCTAGTTCATTAGCTTCTTTTTCCTAAATTAAAGCTCCTATATTACAGCTTTAAGACAATTTTCATTATTCTTTCTCTTTAAAAAGATATTATAATAATAAAATTCTCCTATAATCCCATCTATCTCCAATGCACCCCAGTGATGAACACCATTCCCAGCCTCGCATGGATCCTTCTGAAACCGTAGACTTGAATCTCCTTGTGAGGAACTAATCTTCATAGATACTTTTGGAACACCTTAGCCTCCCAGCATTTTTTTTTTAAATTTTTTTTTTAACGTTTATTTATTTTTGAGACAGAGAGAGACAGAGCATGAACGGGGGAGGGTCAGAGAGAGGGAGACACAGAATCTGAAGCAGGCTCCAGGCTCTGAGCTGTCAGCACAGAGCCCGACGCGGGGCTCGAACTCACGGACCGCGAGATCATGACCTGAGCCGAAGTCGGCTGCTCAACCAACTGAGCCACCCAGGCGCCCCAACCTCCCAGCATTTTTACTGCTCAACTCCAGGGACCTTCACCTGCCCTAAAGTCTTCTGCATTAGAGTTCTTCAGACCCAACGTCCCTCCTTGCCCTTCCCGCTGCCTCATACCACCTGCATACTGGGTCCTCAGACATAATTGCCCAATCTTAAAAAAAAAAAAAAAAAAAAAAAGGACCTGAAATGTACATAACCTACAATTAACCATTTTAAAGTGTACAATTTAGTGGCATTTCATGAGTTCAAAATGCTATGTAAATACTACCTGAAGTAATTTATAGATTCAAATATAATTGCTATCAAAATCTTGATGGCTTTTTGGGGGGCAGAAGTAGAAAATAGTACTCCTAAAATTCATATGGAATCTCAAGGGACCCTAAATAGCCAAAACAACCTTGAAAAAGAACAAATTTGGAGGACTCACACTTCCTGATTTCAAAGCTTACTACAAAGCTATAGTAATCAAAACAGTGCAATCCTGGTGTAGGGCAGACATATAGATCAGTGAAAGAAAACAGAGAGTCCAGAAATAAACTCTCAATTATATGATTTTCAAATGATTTTTATAAGGGTGCCAAGACCATTCAATGAGGAAAAGACAGTCTTTTCAACAAATGATGGTGCTGGGAAAATGTACATCCACATGCAAAAGAATGAGGTTGGACCCTTACTTTACATCATCTACAAAAATTAAATGGATCAAAGACCTTAAACTATAAAACTCTTACCAAAAAAATAGAGGGATATCTTCCTGACATTGGATTTGGCAATGATTTCTTGGATATGACACCAAGGCACAGGAAAAAAAGGAAAAAAAATAGACTACTTTGACTTTATGAAGATTAAATACTTTTGTGCATTAAGAGGCACTATTAACAGAATAAAATGGCAACTCATGGAATAGGAGAAAACATTTGCAAACTATATCTGATAAGGGATTAATATCCAGAATATATAGAGAATTTTTATTTTTTTAAATTTTTTAATGTCTATTTTTGAGAGAGAGAGAGAGAGAGAGAGAGAGAGAGAGAGAGAGAGAAACAGAGATGAGCAGGGCAGGGGGGGAGAGAGAGAGGGAGACACAAAATCTGAAGCAGGCTCCAGGCTCTGAGCTGTCAACACAGAGCCCGACACGGGGCCCAGACCCAAGAGCAGCAAGATCATGACCTGAGCCAAAGTCAGCTGCTTAACTGACTGAGCCACCCAGGTGCCCCTTAAGAGAATTTTTAAAAGACGAATGTTATCTTACTAACTATTTTTGTGAGCTAAAAGATAATTAAAATGTAAAAGTTTACTCTTGTATACATGTACATATATATGTATGTATACGTATGTATGTATATATATATATATGTATATATACATATATATGCACACACATGTGTATATAAAATAAAACGGAGAAGAGTATATATAAAACTGTATTATATACACACACACAAAGAAAGACTGTAAACTTCATGAGAATTGGGACTGTGTCTGGCATGCATAACATTTTTTCCTAAGGCCTAGTACAAGGTCTTGGCCCACAGTAAGTTTTCAATATATATTTTTAATGAAATGAATGAAGGAAAGAGAAAGAATACTCTAATCCTCACATTACCACCAGCATTGTTTTTTTATTATTCAGATCTGATCATGCCCTTCTTTGCTCAGAATTCCTGCATGACTTCCTGCCCAGCATGGACTTGTTTTGTTTTTTTAAAGATTTTTAAGTAATGTCTGCACCCAACGAAGGGCTCAAACTTATAACCCCAAGATCAGGAGTCACGTGCTCTCCCTACTGAGCCAGCCAGGCACACCAAGTGTGGACTTGTTATGTAGCAGGAAGACCTCCCTCCATCTGCCCTGTCACCCACTCCACCTCATCCTCATCATGGCACAATGGAGAGAATGGCTTCAGCCTTTGTGCTCTTGGTGAAATAGTGACAGTAGATGCCATCTCATGGATTGCTGAAAGGATGAAACAAGGGAACGTCTGAAAACATCAGGCGTATAGCTGAGGCCAGTGGGTTCATGCTGGCTTCTTTTTCTCTCCCCCGCACCCTGCTCTTTAGCCACACTTTAGTTTTTGCCCTCTCAGAGTCACACGTAATTTGTTCCCATTTTTTGTTCATTCTTTTCCCATTACTTCATGTGTGTCCTCCTGACCTCCCATCTCTCTCTATAAAAGTTAAATGAATACTTCAAGACATATCTCCATGGGAATGCAAGCTGGTGCAGCCACTCTGGAAAACAGTATGGAGGTTCCTCAAAAAACTAAAAATAGAACTACCCTAGGACCCAGCCATTGCACTACTAGGCATTTATCCACGGGATACAGGTGTGCTGTTTCGAAGGGACACATGCACCCCAATGTTTATAGCAGCACTATCGGCAATAGCCAAAGGATGGAAAGAGCCCATCGATGGATGAATGGATAAAGAAGATGTGGTGTATATATATAAATATACATATACATACACACACAATAGAGTATTACTCAGCAATCAAAAAGAATGAAATCTTGCCATTTGCAACTATGTGGATGGAACTGGAGGGTATTATGCTAAGTGAAATTAGTCAGAGAAAGACAAAAATCATATGATTTCACTCATATGAGGACTTTAAGAGACAAAACAGATGCACATAAGGGAAGGGAAACAAAAATAATATAAAAACAGGGAGGGGGACAAAACAGAAGAGACTTATAAATATGGAGAACAAACTGAGGGTTACTGGAGGGGTTGTGGGAGGGGGGATGGGCTAAATGGGTAAGGGTCCCTGAGGAATATACTCCTGAAATTATTGTTGCACTATATGCTAACTAATTTGGATGTAAATTTTTAAAAATAAAAAATAAAGTTAAAGAAAGAAAGAAACACATTCAGGAAAAAAAAAAAAAAAGACGTATCTTCACTTGCACTTACTCAGTGAAACCATCCCACTCCCCCAGGAAATGTAATCCTTTTCTATGCTTCCATGTAATTTTGTAAGAGAGTTTTTAAGAAACTTTCATAGACTGTTTTATATTACAGCTATTTGTGGACATATCTTGTAGACGTATGTGTCGATCTTCAGAGCCCGACACAGTATTTATTAAATTGAATTGATTTTTTTTGACCAGGAAATTTGGGTCTTAAATTTCATAATTGAAATTACATCATAAAATCATTCCAAATACACTCTACCTATAAATAGTTCCTCTCTTTCTGTGATAACATCCAGCCTGGCAATTTAGCACCCTTGCCACCCACAGCTCTCTGGAAGCTGCACAAGATAATGTGAGATAATGTGACTTCTAGAGATGGGTGGTGGTGATGGTGGGGGTGGGAAACCCCACAGCCGATTGGACCAGGAGTGAGCACACACCTGACCCAGGAAGAACCAATCACTTGCTCAGAAATGACTTGTCTGATCCAGGCTAATTCCTTCATCCTTGGAGAATTTCAGGGCAGAATGCCAATTGTGGGTGGGTGCTGGAACTTACTGGTCACAGTATAGGTCCAGGATGAGCAGTCCTGTTGTGTGTGTCTCACAGGATGATTGAATGGAGGAAGGCAGGTAAAATGGAGAAAAGTCTGAACCGGCTCAGAATCAGAGACCAAGAGATCCAGGGAAGAGCCATCCTATTCCTGAGGGTTTCCCAGTTCTCTGGCCAATTTGATTTTTTTTTTTTTCAACGTTTTTTATTTATTTTTGGGACAGAGAGAGACAGAGCATGAATGGGGGAGGGTCAGAGAGAGAGGGAGACACAGAATCGGAAACAGGCTCCAGGCTCCGAGCCATCAGCCCAGAGCCTGACGCGGGGCTCGAACTCACGGACCGCGAGATCGTGACCTGGCTGAAGTCGGACGCCTAACCGACTGCGCCACCCAGGCGCCCCCAGTTCTCTGGCCAATTTGAATGAAGCCCGACCAATACTTGGTTTTCTGTCCTTGGATCCTGAGAGAGATCTCTGTATACTCAGTAAGTAACCCTTTATACCTCAGTGGACTGATGTTTCGTACAGTCACATGCATCCTACTGAAAAAAAGAAATTGTTCTGATGAATCAGTTCCAGCCTCTAACCTGTACTGTCACTAGAATTTATATCTTATCCTTGGCCCTCCCTTACTAGCTAATTATGACTTTGGGCACATTTTTTGTTCACTCTGTGTCTCAGTTTCTTCAATAGATAAAATGCAGTGATTTCCTAAAGTACCATTTCTGTACTTTCCATACATTATCTCAGGTGCCTCTTTTAAAAAGTTTCTTAGAATACAGGCAAAGAATTTTTCCCGACATTTTACCAACTTTCCCAAGATCTCACAGTTAAGTACTAGCAAAAATGGGACTCAGATACCAGTCTTCTGACTTTCTGGTCAGGTCACCATCAGGTGTAACTCATAGAATATAAATAATTTCTTAAAAGGATGATAAATTGTAGATTGAATGAATGCATGAATGAATGAATGAATGAACAAGCGAATGAATAAACTCTAAGATCTCTCTCCTGAGAATTTTTGTTGAAAGACCTTCAAGTCATTAAAGGTAACAGTGACTTCATATTTATAGGAGTCCCATGTCAAAATATATTGATACTGGGTTCAGCAGTAGGGACACTAGATGGAATGCTTATCTATGATGGTAATCAAGTGCTCTATTTAGAAAAATATGCATAATATTCCTACTTGTGGCATGTACTTCATGAGGATTCCAGTTACCATCTAGAAGTTCAATTTCAAGGTCACAGGCTCAAGACCCATGGGCAATACCCTGTACTTCCCCACTTTAAAATGTGCGCGCTCAGGTCACAAAGAACTTCCAGTTCAGTTCCCCGGACCTTCTTCACACTGTCCCCAAGCCCACTGACACAGCCTGACCAGGTCCGACCACGGACCGCTTCCTTCCTTTCCTTCCCACAGACCAGGGCTGCCTGTTGGGCTGATTTTGCTCAGAGCACACGCCTCCCTTGCGGCCAGGAAGAGGCTGATCTTTGCTGCTCCTCAGAGTTGCCCCTGCACTGTTCTGCTCACAGCCCTGCTGAGTCACCACCCTTTCCTCCCAGCTGCTGCCACCAGACCACATGGCTTCTTTCTCAATTCAAGCCGAAAGAGAAGAGCACGTTATGCAAACTAGATGCCAGCACAAGACTGCAACCCCTTTGGTCCCCTCCCACCCAAAAAGCACACAGAGGGCTTCTTATGTAATTTAGGAATTGGCCAACACCGTGCTTGCCTCAGCAACACATATACTGAAAAAAAAAAAAAAAGGGATTGACCAACACAGCATGTTGTAATTGCGCCTGTGTGAGAAAGAGGTGGAGGGAGAAAGCAGGTTGGGGGCTAGTTCACTGCTGAAAGGGCTGCCCCCCAGTTGACCTGGTCAATACAGCTCAGAGAAAATCACCGAATGTGTAAGTTGAAGAGATCATAACATTACAAGCTCTTTTGCTATAATGCTGCTATCTACCATTATAGTGATATATAATAACATGAGTAACACCGATGTCTTTACTATATGCCATACCCCATGTTAATTCCATTATATGCAGTGTGTATATAGTTTAATACAAGTAAAGCCTTTAACATAGTATCTGACACAGGGGCGCCTCGATGGCTCAGTTGGTTGAGCATATAACTTGGGCTGAGGTCATGATCTCACAGTTCGTGGGTTCGAGCCCAACGTTGGGTTCCTGCTGTCAGAGCAAAGCCTGCTTTGGATCCTCTGTCCCCATCTCTCTCTCTGCCCCTCCCCAGCGCACATGCATGCTCTCTCTCTCTCTCTCTCAAAAATAAATAAACATTAAACAATTTTTTAACGTAGTATCTGACACAAAGTAAGTGCTCAATGAATGCCAAGTATAGCAATAATATTATCTTACTTATCCTTAAAACCAACCCCAAATCTTTGCTATGCCTTTGATCTTCCATCAGTCATTTCTTCAGGAACTATGTACTGAGCAGTACTATGTATCAAGCACTACGGCCCTGGGGACACAGAAGAAAAAGCCCATGCGCTTCCAGACATGGGTTCCAGTTTAGCTCAACCACTATCTTTCTGGGTGACGTTGGGTGTCCTCCTTAAGCTTTCTGAGCTTAAATTAGTTCAACTGTTCAATGAGTACAATAATTTCTATGTCATAGGTTGTTGATAGGATTAGAAATCCCATCCAAAGAGTTGAACCCAACACATCACTCATACGAGGAGAAGCTCCTAATACAATCTTAGCATCATTTAATAGAGAATTTTTATACATTATTCTTGAAAGAGAATGCTAAGAGAGAATCCCTTTTCAAGCTCATGAAGTAATTAGTAGAACCTGGGAGTTGAACCCTCGTCTACCCATAGGCCACGCTATCAGCCAACGCAATTCAAAGTTTGAAATCAGGATTTCTCTGAGACACACTGGTGTATCTAGATTCCACATCTCCCCTGGACAGATGAGGTACCAATATGCATGGAAAGGAGATTTTTTAAAAATTGAGGAATCCAGGAGCACCTGGATGGCTCAGTCGGTGGAGTGCCCCACTTCGGCTCAGGTCATGATCTCACGTTTGTGAGTTCGAGCCCCGCGTCAGGCTCTGTGCTGACAGCTCAGAGACTGGAGCCTGCTTCAGATTCTGTATCTCTCTCTCTCTCTCCCCTCCCCTGCTTATGCTCTGCCTCTGTCTCTCAAAAATAAATAAATGTTAAAAAAAATTTTTTTTTTTAAATTGAGGAATCCAACTCAAGCATAAAATCGAATCCTGTAGAAATCTTCAGATACTTGGCATGACATGAAGTTAAATACAGCAGCAGCCCTGTCGATGGAAAAATCAATAGCTGTGTAGCCAAACAAACCTCAATAAATGCTCCTTAAAAGAAATTTTGTTGTTGTTGTTGATTACTATTCAGAGATAACATTTTTGGAAATTTTGAACAGAATGAGTTTGTAAGGATAAAACCCTTGCTCCCACCCAACCCTCCAGCCCCTTCCCTTATCTCGTACTCTAAGAACATTAAAGTCTTTGAATCCGAATGATTTGCAGTCCCAAAAAAGAGACTAAAATCAAAACTGATTTGGGGAAAAGCAGTAACTTTCTGACCTCTTTGTACTCACTCTTCAGGGAATTTTTAATGTCTCTTAGTTAGTTTTTTTATTTTTCTTCTTGTTTTGGTCTTATATTTGAAATATTCCATCTGTGGATTCATTTTCTGGATTCATTCCCTAGAGTTTTATGTATGAGAAAGTTTAGAGCAATGTTTGTCAGACATTTTTTTGTTCCAATCCACAAACATATTTTACGTTATAGCCTAAATGCACATATATGTACATATGTATCTAAAACAAAAGTTTCATGAATTGGTACCATACTGTAATGTGTGCACTATGATTTTTAGAATTTTATGCTATCTTACATATAAAAAATTGAACCAGAGGTCCAGGGGGAGTAGGGAAGGGATTACTAGGCTGAGCACGGGACACTTGCAGGGCACTGAGACTATTCTGTGTGATATGGTAATGATGGGCACATGACATAATGCATTGTCAAAACCAACAGAATGAATGACACAAATAGCGAACCCCAGCACATACGATGGACTTTAGTTAATAATCCTGTATCAATATTGGTTCATCAGGGGCGCCTGGGTGGCTCAGTCGGTTGAGCGTCCGACTTCGGCTCAGGTCATGATCTCGCGGTTCGTGAGTTCGAGCCCCACGTCGGGCTCTGGGCTGATGGCTCAGAGCCTGGAGCCTGCTTCCGATTCTGTGTCTCCCTCTCCCTCTGCCCCTCCCCCATTCATGCTCTGTCTCTCTCTGTCCCAAAAATGAATAAACGTTAAAAAAAAATTTGTTTAAAAAAATATTGGTTCATCAGTTAAAGCATATGTACCTTCTGTGCCGTTTTCATATTAACCGAAAACTGCTCTAAAGGATGAAGTCTATTAAAAAAATTTTTTTTAACTAAAATAAAAATAAAAAGTTGCTTGTAGCTTATAAAATTGATTTCACTACACACTAATGGCTCACTCTCCACAATTTGAAAACCTGTGGTCTAGAGAGAGTGCTCAGGCCTTCTAACCAGCTCTATCAGTCCACGGAGCCTGGCCTTAGACAAACCACATGATACTGTGTCTCACCTTTCTCATCTGAAGAATGGGGCGTTTGATCAGATAAATGCCAAGATTCTTGTTGCATCCACACAACTCCTGAAACAGAATGCTACGGGCACCAGTGACAGTCACAACAAAATTTATTGCAATGAGAGGCAAGGCCAACCGATCGGGACCCACACTCTTGACCAGAGTGCGGTCTCCAACAGCCAGCCGGGTACAGAGTTTTTATAGCCGACCACATCGTCTTATCATCACCTGGGGACAGAACAAAGAAATAGTTCCCAGATGGGGGTGGAAACAGTTCAGATATGCCCTTGCCCCAATCCAATCAAACACTAAACCAGTTGATTTTCCTTAAACTTTTGTTCCCTTGATTGATAGGACAAGGCTGTTATCTCTTAATCTACAGTGTTAAAACAAAGCTGTTATTTCTCAAGGCTACAGGTTAGCCCTACACTACAATTTAACCCTTACAATTCTTCCCAGCTCCAAAATAGTATAAGTAGAAATTCTCATTTTAAACTGTCTTGGAATGAAAGAAAAGTTTATTAAGCAAAAGTTGTAAATTATATATATATACATATATATATACACATATATATAATTATGTAAATTATATATAGTTATAAAATAATTTATAACTTATATAAGCTATGTAAATATATATAATTATGTAAATATATATGTATATGTATATGTATATGTATATGTATATACCCATATATAAATGCTGCTTAGGCCAACTGTATTTTTACAGACATCTCATGGGCACTCTTATCTCTCCTGTTTAAAATAAATAAGATGACGGGGCACCTGGATGGCCCAGGCGGTTAAGCGGCCGACTTCAGCTCAGGTCATGATCTCACAGTCCATGAGTTCGAGCCCCGCATCGGGCTTTGTGCCGACAGCTGGGAGCCTGGAGCCTGCTTCAGATTCTGTGTCTCCCTCTCTCTCTCTGCCCCTCCCCTGCCCACACTCTGTCTCTCTCTCAAAACAATAAAATAAAATAAAAAAGATGAAAGGTAATGGTTTCTGAGCAAAATATATAATTACATTTGTCTCTGGGTTCCTAATTCACATCCCTGTGGGTGAAGCAAAGAGCATTTGGGAATGATGCAGACGGTACCTCCTTCTCCCCTACTGCCATGGTCTGGCAAGACTCACCTGAACTCAGTTCTCATTGGCTCCATTTGATGTCTGCCAAGAGCTTGCCATAGGCCAGACCCCATGCTAGGAATAAGCCCCACGCTGTCCCACCTCCTGTAAGTTGGGTCAGGACATGGAAATTAGGTTACCTCATCTCAGATCTTTCTTGCTTTCCTTACCCTAGGACCACCTTGGGAAAGACAGCAAACTGGGAAGAATGCACGTAGGCTCTGGCCCAGGCAGACCTGGGGTGAATCCCAGTGTTCAGTGCTGCTTCTCAGCGGCTGTTGAACCCCAGGTAAGCTATCTAACCACTCCTCTCAGTGTTCTCAAGTGAAAATGGGGTAATAAAATCCCATCTCCTAGGACTTTCTGAGAATGAAACAGGGAATGGAGCTGACATGCTGGTCCTGCACCATACTGCAAAGCAGATGTCCTTGGAACACCCTCCCCATTTTTCATATTTGCTCTGCACCCTCTGCACCTCACCCACACTTTCTGCAACCAGCAATGTTACAGACCCATCCCAAACACCCAGTGCTTCCCCTACCCATTTGACTTATTTGCCTTATTTTCGAAGAACGGGTGATCCTAAGTGAGTGTGGAACAAATCACCTTGTATGTTTCCCCTTCTGTGCCAAGAAGTCCTTGTACAAGAACCCAACTGACATTGAACTTCCCTCTGGGGGAAAAGTCATCACTATGAGATGGCAGCTCTCTGGGAGGTGCAGTCCCAGTCTTCCAGCTTGGTTTTAGTGGGGCTGCTTTGAGGTTGATTGCATGACTAATACTAATGATAGCAAACAAGTTATTATTTAATGAAAGTCTCTAGTAGCTGGGCCTGTGTTAAACGATGTACACAAATACCTCTATGCCTCACAACCGTCTTGAAAGGCTAGGCTTTCCCTTTTACAGATGAAGACATTGAGTCTCAGATTCATTTATTCATTCAGGGAAAATTTTTAATGAATGCTTACTATGTGCCAAACATGAGATTAGACGCTGGGGATAGAAAGCTGAGTAACATGTAGTCCTTGCCCTTGGGAAACTTATGGTCCGGTGGAGAATCTGGTGGATCAAGACAATTGCTGTCCTGGAGTTCACCCAGGGAAGGTCGGAAAACACAGAAGATGGCACCTGACCAGACTGGGGTTGGCAGGGAAGGTAAAGATAGAAGCCTAAGTCTTTTCTTAAGCCTAGTTGATCTGAAGTCTCTCCCCTCTTTCACCCCCTTTCCCGCTGCCCTTGTTGGCCCCCACCAATAGAACAAACCTAGAACAATATCTCAAAGTCCCATAAGGACTTTTCTGTACCTTGGACTGGCACATGCAAGTGCCCAGGGACCATGCACATCTTAACGGGAGTCCCCCAGAGAGAAAGTGTACTAAAACTAGGAGGACCAGATAGTTCATGCCCAAACCGAGACACTTTTGAGAATGAAAGGGACCCTATTAACAATTATTAGGATAACAGGTATAAACTAGGTGGCAACCTGGAACACAGGCTTAGGTTAAATACAACCTAAAGGAATACTTATAATGAAGAGATGTAAGTCCATCTTTGGCTGGATGGTTGATTAGTGGGGAGGATACTTGGGGATACTAGACGTCCCTTGAGCCTTTCCACTAAGCAATGACATGGGCCTGAGTGTTGGGTCTATTTCTCTGAGCTCGGGGAGGCCCTGCCTGACAGTGGGTGTGGGGTAGGGAGTGATTGCCTTAGCAACAATCATAGAAGCCCCTCAGGAATAGTTACCAGGATGAGAGCACCAGCCAGGGGAATACCCGAGAAAGAGCAGCCCCCAGCAGGGAGAGCCTCCCTCGCCGCCACCACAACTGGTAATTGGAATCCAGCAATCACTCTGATTGGCGGTAGTGAGCCAAAGCCACGTCGGCCCTCACTGATGCATGGCTGGGCTGAAGAAAGAGCTCATTGAATAGTTCGTGGAAAAGAGTGGTGCCCAAGAGGCCAGACTGGAGAATGTGGCTGCCTCAAGCACAGCGCTTGGCAGGACATCAGGCCTGAAAGGTACAGCAAAGGCCGCCCAGAATCGGTGCTTGGGGCAGGGTTTTGCATCACAAACTGGCCATGGCAGGGACAGAAGGGATCTCACGGGCCTGGTCTGTGTGTCTGTGATTCACCGCTGCTGAACGTGTCCAAGGGTGTTTGAGCTGCAGCTTGGCCTTCGTGTGAAAGAGAAAACCCAGACCTGGGTGAGCGGGAGAGGCAAGGCCATGCCCCCAGGGCTTTGTCAGCAGCTCCTTGCTTCTAGTTTCCTAGAAGCTCCCTGCCCAACCTGGAGCCAGAGACCTGGGCGGCCAGATAACTTGGATCTAATCCTCAGATCTAATCTGGCTCCATAGCCTCCCAGCTGGGTGAATGAGGTCACAGTGATAACGCGTGATTTACTGTGTGCTCGGCACTGCTCTAATCACTTTGTGTCTCTTTTCTCACTCTTCGCAGCTACTCTAGGTACTATTACTGTCCCCATTTTACAGATGAGGACACTGAGGCATGGGATACTTAGGGACTCTGCTTAAGGTCACAGGGCCAGATGGTGATGGAATCAGGAGTTGAACCTAGCCACGTGACTCAAGCAACGGCGTGTTGAGCCACAGTCTTCTACGCTGGCTCAGGAGTTGTAAAATGGGAGGAACGTGATGCCTCCTCCCTAGGGTGTTGTGATATTCGAGTGGGGTAATCCGTTTACAGCACGGGGGCGGTGTGAGCTACTGTTGGTGTGATTTGTCACAGCCCCTCTGCAGCCTTGTCGCTCTGTTTCTTCTCAGTCTCCTTCAGATGACTTTCTGATTGAACTTCACGAGAGTTGGAGCTTCTGGGGTTTGGACACGTTGTCTGTTTGGCATGTGTGGAGGGGCCGGGCAGCAAAGATCAAAACCCTGTGGATAAGTGGGGATTCTCTACTCACCTAAACAGTGTTCCAGGAATCCTTCAAAGATTGAAGGTTATGTTTAGTCCTCTGCACCGAAGTTTAGAGGTTCTTCTGTAACTTTGTTTAACTGCTAAAAAAAAAAAAATCTCCATAGCGATAACAACAACCCTCCTGTTTTGTTTTTGTTTTTTGTGGCTCCCATGCACACACAGAAAAACAAAGAAAAGTGATCAACTGAAGCTACTTGTATCCAAGGCTCCCATATATAAGGGAAGGAAAGCTTTTCCCTCCGGGGGCAGGGGCAGATATATAGAGGCAGGGGTGGAGGTGGGGTTCCCACCATCCTGGTGCCTCTCTCCAATTCCAAAGCTGAGGTAAGACCGAGTGGCCCGAGAGAAGCCCCAGGGAAACTCCAGGTCTTGCTTCCCTGCATACCAAAGAGATTCTTGGTCTCCTCTTGAGGTAGGCAGCCCCTCCGTGCAGCCCAGCCCTTTTGTTTTTCTTAAATGTTTACTATTTTTGAGAGAGACAGAGACAGAATGCGAGTGGGTTAGGGGCAGAGAGAGAGACACAGAATCCGAAGCAGGCTCCAGGCTCCGAGCTGTCAGCACAGAGCCCGACGCGGGGCTCGAACTCACAGGCTGTGAGATCATGACCCGAGCTGAAGACTGTCGCTCAACCGACTGAGCCACCCAGGCCCCCCAAGCCCAGCCCTTTTGTGTGGAGAAGTTCCTGCTCCCTCTCCTCATAAAGAAGGAACGTAGGAGCTTGTAGATGGGGAGACGCTGGGGTTCTTTTTTCGATTTTGGATTCCTTTTCCAGTCCTCTGGGGCTCATATGCCCCATCGTCTGGTCAGTAAGGAGCTGCACTCCAGGACACTCAGGTGCTGGGACCAGTGGGCCGCTTCTGAGATCACCCCAAGAGACCTGCAGAGATTTGGCGGGCTTGAGGAGTAAGGACAAGAAAAGAGTCCACAAGCCAGTGACTCAAGACTTCTCCAGCCGTCCTGGGACCGCTCTGGTTGCTAGAGGATACTGTGCAAGCTTGGAGGCTGTGGCTGGGTTTGCCTTTCCCACCATCTCTACTTCCATTTTTATGCTCTGCAGGGGATGGATGGTGCTGGTTTGCCTTCCTCCAGAAACGTCCACGGAGGGGAACAAAGGAGAAGGAGCTAGGAAAGATGAGGGGAGAGGGAGAGGAAGAGAAAAACCCATAGCCAAGATTGTCTTAGGAGATTTTTCAGGGAAGGTTAGTCTACAGCCGCCCCCCACCCCATCACGAGTTTTGTTTTTAGAGCAGATAACATATCTGTGTATGTATAATTACAGGCCCACTTAGAAATGCCACAGGGAATTTTGTGTCTTCCTAGATCCCCCCCTTTCCCTTTCGCTCAACAGAAAGCTTCGTTTGGGTTGCACAAAGCAACAGAGGAGTACTGCTGAGTCCTTATGGCCACGTTACCTCCGACTTTCATGAAGCAGGGAGGATGGAACTCCATACTGCCTGGTGGGAGGAAGGACCTCAGGGGGCCTTTGGGCCCCAAAGGCAGCAGCCCCCGGGAACTCCGAGAGGGTCTGGGTCGCCTGAAACTGGCCTGTCTTAAAAGCTTGCCCTCAGCAAGGAAAGGCTGGATTTGGCTAAGAGATAAGCAGGGGCACGTTTGACCCTTTTGTGTCCTTCATTTGATATTAATATAACTAGACAAGGAGGGAGGAGGCTGACCTCAAAGAGATAAAGACTGTTTTCCTATGAGTTAAAGGACCCAAGATCTCTTTGTTTTGTTTCTGTCTGGAAGACTCGAGCTCATTCCAGTCCTGTGAAAGGTCGTCAAATACCCAGCCGGCCGGCCCCGTTGTAGTAACTGTCTCTGTGAACTCACTTCAGAGGACACCATTCTGCTTAATATTGGCGAAAGGCACCTGGGTTTGTTGTTGTTTGTTTTGTTTTGCAAGAGTGGGTATGATGAACAGTTGAGAGTCTGGTTACCCTGGTGCCAAAGACAAATCCGAGTACCACCTGCTTCTGGCTCAATTGTCCCCAGCCCTCGAGAGTAATTCAGTTAGAACACAGAG
The DNA here is from genome assembly GCF_028018385.1 of Neofelis nebulosa. Lineage (NCBI taxonomy): Eukaryota > Metazoa > Chordata > Mammalia > Carnivora > Felidae > Neofelis > Neofelis nebulosa. The sequence continues at coordinate 48,717,185 of NC_080795.1, forward strand.
AACAGAGACGCACTGACTTCCCCCTTCCCGTGGGTGGGTTCCATGAGAGTCTTTTTTTTCCCCCCAGATCAGCCAATAGCAGAGCCTGGCATCTAGGACCCTGCCACGCTGTCCTCACTCCCACCCCCCCTTCCCCCCTGGTTCAAACGACTTCACAAAACAGCAACAGTTAGCTGCCTGGGGCAAATGGTGCCCTACAATCTGGACAGCTGGAACAGTTTGTCACGAGCTGGTTTGTAATTTTATTTGTGAAATGTGTTTGTTTGTAATTTTAGATGTACCTGCACCCACCCGGATTTCGGCACTTAGTAATTATCCCACTCCTAAAACCTGGAGTCCAGGAGGAAGGAGGGAGCAGGGCTAGGGATTCAGAAGAGCAGCTGCAGGGCCTGGCTGTGCTAGCCTATGCTGGCTAATAATAGCTCCCAGTTATCTCACCCCAGCTCTGCCAGGTATGCAAGGGCTCCTTTATCTCCTGTAATCCTCCCAACAGCCCTGGAAGGTGCAGGTGATCCCCATCGTGATGAGACGGAAACTAAAGCTCTAAGAGAGGGAGCGATTGGCCTAAACTCACACAGCCAGTGACCGAGAGCAGGTTCGAACTGTCCCGATTCGGCACTTTTCGGCATCAGGCTGCACAGCTGCTCCCAGCTGATGAATTTAACAAGAGCGGGTGCCAGAAAGGCCAGTTGAGCCAGGAAGGGAACCATTGCCAAGATGCCAAACGCAAAGGGGTTTGAAACCTGAGAACTGGCAGTTTACCACTGGGAAAACACAGGGCGGGTGGAGGTGTTTCTGGGACACCAGGCAGGGACGCAAACGGCAGCCGCCTCACGCCTGTTTGGAAGCACCCTCGGCCACTCCCTGATACTCATTTGGGCATCGCAGGAGTGTAGAGAGCCACAGATGGGTGTTTTTTGTTTTTTGGTTTTTTTTACAATTTATCTTAAGTAATCTTGCAGGGAAAGGCTGGTGGCAAAGCATAACGAAGCCGATGTTGCTGAAGTCAGATGCAAGTATAAACTGGTCTTCTTCCGAGAGATTTTGAATGGAATGAGTGCCCCTCGCCTGGGTACCTCCCAATACCCATTCCCAAGAAGCCCCAGTGAAGCTTCTTTATCCTTCTCCACCTCCGCTTCCTATTCCCACCCCGCTGGCTGCAGGTGTCTCTGTGTGATAGCGAGGGCGGCCACTCCGGTAAGTGCCAACATCAAAGCATGCTGCCACGTTATCTTCTCACTCCCCACGCGTCCCGACGTGCTGCTTGGCGGACCCGGGGTCATGCTCCCCATCTGTCTCTCTTTGATAGGTACATTTCTCTTCCATCACTGTGTGCTCCGTGGTTGATGAATCCAGAGCATGACATGTATTTCTAAGAGAAGGCTTACCCTACGCCAGGCACTGTTCTCAGCCCGATACACGTATTAACTATTCATCCTCACAGAATAGCATGAGGTGGGCAGTGCCATTGTCTCCACTTTACAGGTGATAATAGTTGAGGCCCAGAGAGGTTAAGCTCCTGGCCCATGTCACACAGCTGGTGAGTAGCAGAACCAGGGTAGGGATCTGGGCCTCCTGACTCTGGTGCTCACATTCTTAGCTGCTCCGCCATAGTGCTTTTGGTCTGAGCCAGGTGTTCATTCATGCATCTCTTCCTGGGCGTTCCATGGTTGGGCCGCTGCCGCCATATCTGGCTCTTGGCTGCAACGCTGAAATTCTATCAGATTCCCAGGTGAATGCCATGCTATTTTGGGCAGTCAAGGAAAATATCACATAGTGCTGTCCATGCCCTCCGCAGGGCGGCTCTGAAGGATTCATCTTCCTCTGGGACAAACTCTTCTCCTCTTTGGATCTGGGCACTGTGACTCAGTTTCTAATGTTGTTGAATATGATGCTGGACAAACTGGAAGCATCACTACCTATTTGTAGAACATGCAATCAGCCATCTGGGAAAGGCACGGAGTAGAAAATCCTAACAGGAGCAATGTCTGGGGTCATTCACGGGAACACGCCAATTCCAGAACTTAAGAGGCACCTTGGAAGGAATGAGGATAATAATAGCTAATGCTTATTAAGCCCTCACAACGTGCCATCCCTAGTCAAAGCACATTCCAGGAAGTATCTCATTTAATCCTCACCGCAGCCTTCTGATGTAGATCCTATTATTATCCCCCTTTGGCAGATGAAAAAAATGAGACTTAGAGAATTGATTTGCCAAGATCACAGGGCTCATAAACAGGAGATCCAGGATTCAAAAGCAGCCAGTGGCTTCAAAGACTGATCTCAAACATGGCGCTACAACTGATGCTATTTTCTTAACCGCGGCTCTATTTTGGGGAGATGGGGATTTTCAACTATCTCATCATCAGCTACATTGCCTGCCAGCCTTGAATGAATGAGGCCCCAGAAACAAAATGAAATGAAAGGCTGCCCTGAAATAATGTGAAGTTCCCAGTTGGGGAACAGGGTTGGGAGGGGAGAAGTTGGGATAGGATATCCCCAGGTGGGCAGTAGAAAGGAATCAGAAGAGTCTTTCTCAGTCAACATCCAAGGAAGCAGGGGACACGGGGAGGGACAACCCGGGGTCTTTCCCTTGACCCTCTGAGTTCTGGTCATCCTTCCCCACCTGCCTTGACCCCACTGGGTGCTCATTCCTGTCACCTGTTGCTGTTGGTTGCTTGCCCCCATTTCTGAGGTGCTGACTGGAAGCAATCATGTCTCCCAGCTGGCAACAGAGTTTTCATTTTAGCATTCAAAAGGCTGGACGTCACGACTTTGGTGACTACTAGTTGTAACATTGCTACATTCTTTTGAATGGAGTTTAAAATTTTCTCCACAAATCATACATCTGATAAGGGATTAATATCCAGAATATATAAGGAACCTCTACAACTCAACAAGAAAAAAACCTGACTAAAACATGAGGCAAGGACTAGGGGCGCCTGGGTGTCTCAGTTGGTTGGTGTCCAACTTCGGCTCAGGTCACCATCTCATGGTTCATGAGTTCAAGCCCTGTGTTGGGCTCTGTGCTGACGACTCAGAGCCTGGAGCCTCCTTCGGATCCCGTGTCTCCCTCTCTCTCTGCCCCTCCCCTGCTCGTTCTGTCTCTGCCTCTCTCTCAATAATAAATAAACCTTAAAAAAAATTTTAAACAAAACAAAACAGGAGGCAAGGACTTGAACAGGAATTTCTCCAGAGAAGGTATACAAATGGCCAACAAGCCCATGGAAAGCGGCTCAACTTCTCTAGTCTTCAGGGAAATGCAAATCAAAACTACACAACCCATTAGGATGGCTCTCACCAAAACAAAACGAACCAAAACAAAACAAAGTGTTGGTAAGGTTGTGGAGAAAGCGGGACCCTTGTGCATTGTTTGTGGGAACGTAAACTGGGGGAGCTGCCATAGAAAACAGTTTGGCGGGTCCTCTAAAAGTTAAACATAGAGTTACCAGATGATACAGCAATTCCACCTCTGAGTATATACCCAAAAGAATTAAAAGCAAGGCCTCAGATCCTTTGTACACCATTGTCCGTCGCAGCATTATTCACAATAGCTGAGAGGTGGCAACAACCGAAATGTCTATCGATGGGTGACAAGAGGAACAAAGTGTGGTATGGCCACACGATGAAATTCGGCCATAAAAAGGAATGATGGTCTGGTACCTGCTGCAACATGGATGAACATTAAAAACATCATGATGGGGGCGCCTGGGTGGCTCAGTCGGTTGGGCGTCTGACTTCGGCTCAGGTCACGACCTCGCGGTCCGTGAGTTCGAGCCCCGCGTCGGGCTCTGGGCCGACAGCTCGGAGCCCGGAGCCCGTTTCCGATTCTGTGTCTCCCTCTCTCTCTGCCCCTCCCCGGTTCATGCTCTGTCTCTCTCTGTCTCAAAAATAAAGAAATGTAAAAAAAAAAAAAAAAAAAAAAAAGAAATCATGCTCCGTAAAATAAGGCAAACACAAAAGGACAAACGTTGTATGGTTGTACTTGTATGAGGCACCTAGAATAGCCAAATTCATAGAAAGAGAAAGTAGAGTGGAGGTTAGCGGGAACTGGAGGGAAGGGGGTAAATGAGAAATTTGGGGGGGGGGGGAAGGTCTCTGTTTCGAATAACGCACAAGTGGTGAAAATGGGTAGTGGTTATGCAACATTGTAAATGTACTCAATGCCATTGAACTCTACTCATTAAATGGATAAAGTGGTAAATTATGTTATGTATATTTTACCAGAGTACAAAACAAAACAAAACAAAACGAAACGAAACGAAAATCACACCAAAAAAGCGTAATGCAAAAAGTTCTGTGGGGTTTGATCATCCAGCAGTTTATAATTCCATTAACATTCACCTCACCTACCCTGCAGAGAGGAGTACCATGTGAAAACTACACTTGGCTCTCTAACTGGAACTAAAAACACCCCTACTCTACTCCTTGGATTTCCCCCAAGGCGAATCTGTCCACACGTGGTTGCTGTTGGACCCTACCTGTTGCTACAGTATCACCATGCTGTTACCAAGAAATGTGACATGTCCTGACTTTCAGAGCATTCACATAGTGCATAAAACCACTCTGTGCCTTGGTATAAGGCCACATCTCCTTCAAATACTTAATCATTTAAAAAAAAAAAAAAAAAAAAGTAAGCTAAAGATTTATCTGGCTACAATTTAAACCCCAGTCATTGTTTAGTCAGGGACAGAGCCAATTGTAGTGTTTAAACTTCATTATTATTTAGACAGGGACAGAGCCAAGTTTACAGAATTCTGGAAGGCAAGCTTAACCTTAGAGTACCTTAGCAGTTGTTCTCTGTGGCCGGTCCCGAGGATTTAATTTGAAGCAAACCGTTCATCCTTTTATAACCCAAGGTTTTTTTCTGTGTATTGGAAATAGAAAGACGAAGAGAAAAGTACAGCATAGGGAATACAGTCAATAATATTGTAATAATGTTGTGTGATGGGGGCACCTGGCTGGCTCAGTCAATAGAGCACGTGACTTTCGACCTCAGGGTTTAAGTTTGAGCTGCACATTGGGTATAGAGATTACGTAAAATCTTTAAAAAATATACAATGTTGTATGGTGACAGACGGTAACCACACTTATCATGATGAGCATTGATAAAATTGTGAAATCACTATGTTGTACACCTGAAACTAATATAACATTGTATGTCAACTATACTTCAATAATAATAAAAAAAAAAAAATTGGGGGGGCAGGCGGATGGGTGGCTCAGTCGGTTGAGCGTCTGACTTCAGCTCAGGTCACGATCTCACCGTTCGTGAGTTTGAGCCCCACTTTGGGCTCTGTGCCGACAGCTCCAAGCCTGGGGCCTGCTTCAGATTCTGTGTCTCCCTCGCTCTCTGCCCCTCCCCCGCTCATGCTCTGTCTCTCTTTCTCTCTCTCTCAAAAATAAATAAACACTTTAAAAAGTGTAAAAAAAAATGTAGAAATAGTGCTAATAGAGTGAAGTCAGTGTTCATAGGCATGTGTCCAAAGTATTGTGGGGTGAAAGGTCATGGTTGGGGGGCAAGAAAAGGGGCCAACATGGGTCACAGAGAAGATGGCATTTGAGCCAAATCCTGATGGAAGAATGGAGCTTTCTGGGGTGACAAAACAGGAAGAGGGGCTTCAGGGTGAAGGAACGGCATAGGTGAAGTCATAGAGCGTGGCAGGATGGGCCATTCGGAAAACTCCCAGCAGCCACGTGTGGGTAGAGCAGGGTGAGTGGGAGAGTTTGAAGAAATTTAGAGGTTATCATATGCTCAGTGGGCAACTGCAAAGGACATTCAGCACGGAGGGGAGCTGGAGGGGCACGATCCAGTTTTCATTTCCAAAAAGAAATTAAAAAAAAAAATTTTTTTTTTTTAACGTTTATTTATTTTTGAGACAGGGAGAGACAGAGCATGAACAGGGGAAGGTCAGAGAGAGGGAGACACAGAATATGAAGTAGGCTCCAGGCTCTGAGCTGTCAGCACAGAGCCCGATGTGGGGCTAGAACTCACGGACCGCAAGATCATGCCCTGAGCCGAAGTCGGCCGCCTAACCGACTGAGCCACCCAGGCGCCCCCCAAAAAGAAATTTAAAGTTTGGTGGATGGATTTGAGGGATTAGACGCTTGGCACACGGAAGCCAGTTGGAGGCCTGTCAGAGTTGTGAAGTGAGAGGTAAAGAAAGGCCAAATTTAAGAGCGAGTTCAGAGGTAGCAGAGGCAAGATAATAATGGTAACTATTTTACTAGAGGGAGGTCCAAACTGAGGCCACATTTCTTTGCATCTTGGACTTACATTCAGGTGAGTCCCACAGGGCTCCTGTGGGAGCCCCAGCCTGGCATAGGAATTGGGTCTGTAACTGCTGCTTCCCCTCCTTCCTCTTCTCACCCTTGCCCAACCTCCCTGAATCATTTGAAGACCTGGTTTTTATTTGCTGATTTTAATGTATTCTATTTTATTTTTTGACTCCGTTTCACAGATGCTTCAAAAACCAAGAAAGTGTAAGAAGACAGTGAAGTGTTCCTCTCACCCGTCCTCCATCCACTCAATTCTACCACAAAAGGTAACCACTGTTTCTAGCTTCTTATGTATCCTTCCAGAGATAGTTTTCAATGTATATCCAAGAAAAGAGGATGATACATTCTTCCTTTCCTCCTTTTATTTCCTTTCCTTCTTGGGGATCCTTCTTAGGATAAGTTTAGGAATCCTAAGAGACCTCATTCAGTCTTAAGGAGTCAGTCCTGGCTACCATTATGTCTACTGATAAGCCTTTCTCCTCTTCAGCACCTAAAGGTATAAGGGCCCCAAAGCAGAAAGGCATCCAGCAGGATGAGGCCTTATCTCAGCAGCAGGCCCTGTCCATTCCTGGGCCTACTGCAGTAATGGAGGTATGCATGCTGGCCAGCAACAGGCATTCCAGGCGAGACCCTGAACACGTTGGAAAGAGCAGACATCCCTGAGGCCTCCAGTCTCAGGCTGCGGAGAGAGAAGCCCCGTGTTATGCTTAGATACGACTGCTTTACAGACAAGGGGACCCACGTTTTCAGTGACCATTAGCCATTTTTCCCTGGGCCCACCCGTGAGATTAAGCAGCGAGACCACAGGGGATCAGCCCTGGGCACTGCTCCCAGGGTCAGCTTTCCAAAATGGAGCCCCACTGTGACCCTGAGCCTGCAGAGGGGCACTGCTGGCTGTTCTTTCCTGCCAGCCGGCCTCAGCTCAGGCCACCTCGGTCTGCACCCCGAGGCCACCTCGGTCCGCACCCCAAGGCCAGCAGGGATATTACATTAACTTTGAAAGTAAAAGAAGAGCCTATCGGTCTTACTGTTTCCTTCCAGAAAGTTCTTGCAGGTTGCAAACCTGCGTGCCTTTGAGAGGAGCACCACCTCCCTTCACGCACAAAAGCAGCTGAGCCCTGAGGTCTTAGGGACAGGGAGAGGTATTTGATTTCAGATGGTTCTTTTCAGTGTGTCAGGTGGGTAAATTTGTAATAATAAAGGAGGGGGACTGAGTTTGGGGAGGGCCTGGGAGGTGAAATCAGTCCTGAACGTGTTGAATTTGTCCCTGTGATCTCTCAGCCTCCTATTATAAACACAAATCCTGGTTTTAATGAGGTTTCAAATCTGCCCATTATCGAATTTTCTCAAGTCTGTACCTTTCATGGTTAACTTTAAGCTCCTCCTGGATTTTCTTAACTTAAGCAAGTCACATACTGGAATTTATGTATACAGGCTGTGCAAAACAAAAACCAAAAAACAGGGGCGCCTGGGTGGCTCAGTTGGTTAAGCGTCCGACTTCGTCTGGGGTCATGATCTCATGGTTCGTGAGGTTGAGCCCCGCGTCGGGCTCTGTGCTGACGGCTCAGAGCCTGGAGCCTGCTTCGGATTCTGTGTCTCCCTCTCTCTCTGCCCCTCTCCCACTTGCGCTCTGTCTCCTTCCATCGCAAAAATAAATATTTAAAAAAATTAAAAACCACAACAAAAAAAACCTCCCCAAAACTACACCGTACGATGCTCATGGGATACAACTTGACACCCACCAAATCCAATTATAATAGTGTTTAGTAACCTCACACAGATATTTCAATGCCAATGAAACATGGCACAGGGCAGCTGTGCCAGAGGCTATCATGCCATGTATATAACTGGCATTCAATAAGTCTGCTCCAGTGTTAAAAATAGCTAATACTTATAAGTACTTACTAGGTGCCAGACATCGGTCTAATCATTTTACATGCTCTATCCCTATGAGGAAGGTATTACTACCGTTGCTGTCTCTACTCTTATTATATTTTCTACAGCACACAGATGACAAACCTGAGGCCCCTAGAGGTTAAGTAACTTGGTTTTCATCAGTTACTCTGTTAGGATATCCGTTTGGCTGCTAGCAGAGCCCAAAGTAACAATGGCTTAGACAAGACAGAACTTTACTTCTCTCTCACATTGGTGTCATGGTGAGCGGCCCACGGCTGAGGACGCAGCTCGACCTTGTCGAGGTGGCAGGCTTCTTTCACGTCACCCTGCCTCCCTGAGGGGCTAGGCGATTCGCCTTTGTCAACGATGGAGCGACGTCTCTTCGGTTTTCCAGCTGAGGAAGAAAGGACATGGAGGATCCAGCCGCCACTTCGAGGGCGGGACCTGGAAGTTGTGTTCAGATCCCAGTGGCCGGATCCCAGGGCTGGGATCTGGATCCCAGTTGTGTTCAGAGCCCAGTGGTCACCTGGGACCACGCCTTGTTGCAAAGCAGGCTAGGAAATGTAGTATTTATTCTTGAAGGCCACATGTCCAGTTAAAATTTAGGGAAGAAAGGGAGAATGGATACTGGAGAACAAATAGTGACGTATGTATGACTGCACTCCTGATGCCTCTCTTTTTTCTCATCCCTGTAAAAACAACTTGGTCTGAACCTCCCAAGACACTTGAGACATGTTTTACAAAACCAATTTTAAGAAAGTATTAATTCAATGGAGCATTCCTGGTGTGGCTCTTTCAGCTGTGCAGAATGCCACAGCAGTGAGGAAATTGTTTGTTTCAGAGCAGGAGATGCCAATGCAATGACAGACACTTTTTTAAGGCATGTAGCTGGTGCCTGTTAAATTTACGTTTCCTGACATTCATAACGGCCCGTTAGCCACTGGACGTGAGCAGAGAGTTAGTTAATACTCGGGCCTTCATTTTCATAGTGTGTTTAACAATGCAGAGTGCTTTTAAATAATTATTTCATCTAATCTTAACAATAACCCTATGAGATCGGTAGGGACATCTTGGCAACATAAGAACATCCTAAACGTCATTCTCACAAGACAAAGGCCTACTCTTCCTACTTTAGAACATGGGTACTCCCTAGTAAGTAGAAAGCACACTTACATTATTTTATTAATTTATTAATTTATTAATTTATTATTTATTTATTTGGTGGAGGTACTGGGGATCAAACCCAGGTCCTCATACAATTAAAGTTTATTATTTTCAACAAATATTCACTGAGCCCCTCCTATGGGCCAGGGTGCTGTGAGATGTTGGGGAGCCCCAGATGAACAAGACACAGGTGCTTCTCTCAAAGAATTCCACCTGTCAGGGGAAAGATGAGAACACTACCCTCTATCATCTGATGCTAACGGTACCATAACGGATGGTTTCGGGGAAAGCAGGGTGGGGAAGAGAAGGATTCAAAGAATTGGAGGGGATGCTTTTGTTGAGTCCTGAAGCATAAGTAGGGTTCTGCCTGGCAGGGAAGTGCAGGGAGGACATTCTAGACAGTGGTCACAGCATGTGTGGGGGACAGAGGCACAGACTACCTGATTTCTACAGAGAGTGGAGAGAAGTGGGTGGCTGGAGCGTGGAAAAGGGAGGAGGGACACATTTGATTAGGCAGATGGAGGAGGGCCTTGTTTGCCCTACTGCTGGGTCCGGATGAGTCCTGCCATTCAGAGAGGTAAAGAATAGATCTAGTTGGCTAGAAATCCAGACTCCCATGGCTTGCTGCGTTGGGGAAGTTACTTAACCATCACCTGTAAAATGGAGGTGATACTCATACTTATGGGTTAGTTTTGAGTATTAATAAGCTCGTGTATGTAAAGTGCTGAACACACAGTAAGTGTTGAGTAACTGTTAACTTTCCTCCAGCTAATATTTCTTTAACTTTTTGGAATCAGACTTCCTGGAGAATGGATGAATCATCTCCCTACACACAATATTTTGGGTATAATTTAATGGAGTTCACAGATCCTCTTAAATTAGATTCCAAGATAAAAATCCTGACATTTTAGAAAAGATGATTTTTTTCTTTTTTTTCTTTACTTCTTTTTTTGTTTCTTTCTGTTTTTTGTTGTTGTTGTTGTTGTTTGTTTTTGTTTTTGTTTTTGTTTTTGGAGGAAGCACTGGATACCAGAGAGAGGAACAATCTGTAGTTCTCAAATCTGACTGCCTACTGTAATCAGTCGTGGAAATTTTTAGAAATACCAGTGCTCCAACTTCACCCCTCAGACATTCTGATTTAATTAGTCTACGTAAGCCTGGGCATCAGGATTTTTTAAATCTTCTGGGTGATTCTAGTTGTAGCCAGCTTTGAGAACCACCGAGTTAGGCTATTGTTGGTCAGGTGAAAAAAGGATAACAGTCTCGGAGGAGGAACAGAGAAAAAGAAGGAAGATTTCAGAAACATTTTGGAGACAGACTCTACAAGGCTGGGTGACCAATTAGATGTAGTGAGAGAGGACGGTGTGAGGTTATTCCATTAATGCAGACAGAAGGGGAAGAGGTGTTTGTCTTTTTTTATTGCTTATTGCCTTTTCTCTAATACAAAGGAGATGGGCATGAGCCAGGAAAAAAACAAACAAACAGTTCATTCAACAAATATGTACTGTATATACATTTATCAAGTGCGAACAGTGGGTCTCACTTTTGCTTTGGATGTCTCCAGTATGGCTGCAGAACATGGAAATGTCACATAGGCACCTGCAAATACCAGTTTAAGCTGTCATCAGCCATCAGTTCATGACCATGTGATTGTGGAAGCATATGGGTGAGATCATCCAGGAGAGGGCAGAGAAGGAGACCAGACCACCAGTTGTGGAACTCAGAGGGTTCTGGACCCCAAGGCCACACTGAGGGAGAGGAAAGCATTTGTGTGGAATGGGGAAGGAGGCAAGAGTTTCCAGAAGGAAGGGGTGATCATTGTGTGAAACGCAGCACTGACACTGCAGAGCCAAGGGCCTCGAGGGGCAGGCCCTGTGTTTGATACTGAGGAGGTGGCCGTGGCTTTGGAGACGGTGGCAGGGACAGAAGCCAAATTCCAGGGGGTGCAGACGAGAAAGAAAGTGAGGAAGCATGGGCATTGGTGTAGGAAGTTTGGGGTAAAAGCCATGAAAGCAGTAGCTGCGGGGGAGGAAGGGCGGAGGAACAGAGCTTTATTTTAGGTTGGAGTGGCATTATTGTAGTCTGAGGGGAAGGAGCCAGGCTAGAGGAAGCCATCAAAAATGCAGACAAGGGAGGAGACCGCTGTGGAGCCAGGACTCAGCTCGGGAGTCCCAGGGCCCACAGACACTGGGTGAAGAATTCATTGTTCTTGGAGAGGAGTAGGGATGCTTATTTCTTCGAGGTGAAAGTGCGCAAGTTTCCAGAATGGTACAGGCCTTCTGTCTGAGAAGCCGTCCATGGTCATTGCTGAATCCCAATGTGGCTTCCTCCCTTGTCCCCTTTCCAGGCCCAATTCCCAGAACTCAGTCTGTTTCTTTCTCCCCTCAAATGCTGCCACCACTCCAGGACATGAGGCTGGCTGGACAGAGAGAGCTGTAATATCTGGGGTTTCTGCCCTCTTCACTTTCCCAGGAGAAAAGCACTTGGAGTTGACAGTTGATCACGATGCGTGAAGAACCTAGGTGTGGTTATACTTATGGATTCTCACGGTGTTCTTCCCCCACCTTGGCTGGGTCTCCTTTTCCTTTCCCGGGGGGCGCTCTTCTCTGCTCTCTGGGTCTCTCATACTGCACCTTGCTTCCAGTTATGTGGCTTGCCCACTGCTTCCCCTGCTCATCCTGACTCGACATGTTGGATGCCCAGGGCTCTGTCCTCTGCTGCTTCTCCTCCCCAATTACACTCTCTCCCCGGGCTACCTCCTCCTGTCCCGTCACTTTAAATTGCATCCCAGGCCTGACCAGTTGCCCCAACACCAGAACTCACCACCTCATGACGGACATTACTACACGCCCACAACATGCCCACCACAGAACTCTGGATTTTTCCCCCCTCTATCTGCTCCTTCTCTTGTTGTCTACTCTCAACATATGTCGGTGGCATCATTTCTTCAGTTGCTTAACCGAAACCCCAAAGCCATCCTTGATTCTCCTCTTTCCTTCATCCCCCAAGCGCAATCCGTTACCAAGTCCTGTGGGCTCTACTTCCGAAATATGCTGAAATCTGTCCACTTCGTCCATCTCCAGTCTAGACCGACGCTGCTCACGGTGTGATGTGCAGACCAGCAGCGTCAGCACCACCTGGGAGCTGGTTAGAAATGCGGAAATCTTAAGAGTCCTCTCCAGAACTGGACACTCTGGGGATGGGATCTTCCAGAGGACTCTGATGCCCTAAAGTTTGGGAAGCACTACTGTGGTCCAAGCCTTCATGGTCTTCAGTCCAAGCCGCTTCAACGACCTCCAGCTGGTCTCCATCTTTGCTCCCTTGCCTCACTATTATCTGCTGTCCTCCTAGCAGCCGGCGATTGTTCTTAAAAACAATGGAATCAGATTATGTCACACACATACACACGCTCCCATCCCCCCACGCTGGTTTAAGACCTCCTAGCTCCCCACTAAGCATGGTGGAGTCCAGGTTCTTTCCTGCTCCTCAGAGCCCTGAGGCGGGCGCTGGCTACATCCCTCACAGAACCTCCCTTCTCCTTTCCCTGGGCTCCAGGTAAAGCGGCCTCTGCCTTTAGCAGATGCGCTCGGCCTCTCCCCGACTTGGGACCTTGGCACTGACTGCTCTTCTGTCTGCAGTGCCCGTCCCCTGAACCACACCAGCTGGTTCCCTCACGTCCTTTGCTTCCGAGTGTCACTGACACCTCTTTTAGCGAGGCCTTCACCAACTCACGCACCCAAAGTAGCCTCTCTTCACCAAATGACAAGGTTCTAAGGCTCTGCACAGTATTTGTTATTATCAATGTTTTCCTTGTTTATTTATTGCCCAATATAATAATGTAAGTTTTATGAGGCCAGGAGCCTGGTTTGTCTTGTGCACTGCTGTTTCCGAGGGCCTGGTGCATAATAGATGTTCAATAAATGTTTGTCGAATTAATGAACTTCACTTCTTCCTTACTCGTAGGCCTGTGGTTGCTATCGGTGAACCGATGTCTGCTCGGATGCCCAATGGCTTCTCGCATGTGGCTGCATTCCTCTCTGTGTCTCATCTCTGTGAGCCCTGGGTCTGTGTGATAGCGCGGTCCCTGAAGAGCATGTCTCGAAAGGAGGCTGGGACGTGAGAAGACATCCTCAAGGAGGTAAGAGTGCGAGAGAACATTAGTAGGCTACCTTCGCGGAATTTTGGGGAGGGAATCTGGGAGTTGGTGCCCAAAGGCCTCTGTTTTTATTGTGTGGTTGCCGAGTGGTAGGTAAAGTTGCCTCGTTTCTAGGAACACGGACTTTGTGGTCAATGAAGCCTATGTTCAAGCCCTGGCACTGCCATTTATTGCTCTGCGACCCTGAGTAAGCTACTTCCACGCTCTCTGCCTCAGTTTCCCCATTTGTGAATTGGAGACAGTGATAGTACCTACAACAACAGGACTGTTGAGAGGCGTAAATGAGATGCCTGTAATATCCTAGGCTGGTAATTACCTAGATGGTAAGCCACCCCATAAGCATTAGCTATTAGTATTGTTGTTGTTTATACTGAGAGAGAAAAGTATGAATAGTACTTGAGGACTCAAAAAAGAAAAAAAAGAGAGAGAGAAAAGAAAAGAAAAAGGAGGAAAGAAAGGAAGGGCAAAAAAAAAAAAAAAAAAAAAAAAGCAGGGGCGGGGTGGGAGCATAACCATACTCAAATTAAGAGAAATGCAAGCCAGAGGCCCCTGGGTGGCTCAGTTGGTTAAACATCTGACTCTCAATTTTGGCTCAGGTCATGATCTCACGGTTGTGGGATCGAGTCCTTGTCCGGGTCCGTGCTGACAGTGCGGAGCCTGCTTAGGATTCTCTCTCTCTCCCTCTCTCTCTGCCCCTCCCCAACTTTTGCTCACCCTCAAAATAAATAAATAAGCTTTCAAAAAGGAAAAAGAAAAATGCAAGCTAGAGTTACACTGAGATGTCTGTCATTCATCACCTTCCCAATTGGCAAAGCTTAGAAAGTCAGCTAACAGTGTCGGTGGAGATATAAGGAAGCTGGTGGAAGGGTGAAATGGTACAACCACCTTCCCAGAGAGAACATTGGCAATAGTTCACAGTTTCACATGAACATACCCATGGGCTCAGCTAATCCACTTCCAGGAATTTATGCAACAGATATCCGGGCGCTCGTGGAAAATGATGTCTGTAAAGGTTATTCCTTATGGCCCTGTTTGAGTATCAAAACACTGGAAGCAGCCTCTATGTCTATGAGCAGGGAGTTGGTTAAACACATCATGGTGCATTATATAATGTAACCAATAAAATGAGAAAGCTCCTCTATGCACTCATTTGGAACACCCTCCAGAATAGATTAGCCGCTAAAAGCAAGATGCAAGGTCCGATGTATAGTTGGATATAGCAAAAAGCAGGCAGCGGCGGGGGAGGGGGGAATGTACATATTTATGTGTTCTTTTGTATAACCAGAACTCTGAAAGGACAGAGTAGTAGAAAAAAACTTTATTGTACACTCTTTTGTATCTCTTGAATTCTGAACCATGTGAATGCACTATCTGTTGAAAAGATGTCATTTTGATTTTTAAAAACTTAATCGTTAGCATTAATGCTCAATGCTTCTTGTTAGCTGATGACTCGTTCTAGGAATGGTGACTCTCTTTTAAGGTGAATCTGCCTTAATGTCAGAGGGAAGATCATTGATAACAAAGGTACTAAATATCCAGACATTCTTTGGGTTCTGTGCTTGATGGTCTAATAGTTGGCTTGCAGGGGAGATGCCCATAGGCAGATAATAAATGAGATAATAAACTGTGCCTGTGGGCATGTATATCAGCTTGCAGAGAATGTTCTGAATTTCTCCTAAGTTTTTGAAAACAAATTTTTCCCTCTTGCATTTTTTTTTCTAGTATTAAAAACAAATAGCATGTATCTGGAAGTTTTAGAGCATTATGGTTTTAGATGTGCTCTTTTGGAAAGAAACAAGAAAAAAAAAGGGGAATATACTTTTCTTTACATTTCTTCTGCATTCCTTTTAGCTAGTGACTGTATGCAAGAACCTAAAGCTTAAAGGAAGGTGAAGTCAGCCTTCCAAAGGGTGCTACCTTTCCATTTTGAGAGTTTACCTATAGTTTATCTATTCTTTTAAGTTTATTTATTTATTTTTGAGAGAGAGAGCAGTCAGAGAGAGGGAGAGAATCCCAAGCAGACTCCTCACTGTCAGTGTGGAGCCCAGCTCAGGGCTTGAACCCACAAACCGCGAGATCATGACCTGAGCCAAAGTCTCAGCCACCCAGGCACCCCTTATCTATTTTTAATTTAAAAAAACTTAAAGCAATTTTTTAAATGTTTATTTTTGAGAGACAGACAGAGACACAGAGCACAAGTGGGGGAGGGGTAGAGAGAGAGGGAGACACAGAATCCAAAATCCAAAGCAGGCTCCAGGCTCTGAGCTGTCAGCACAGAGCTCGATGCAGGGCTTGAACCCACAAACCGTGAGATCATGACTTGAGCCGAAGTCAGACACAACTGACTGAGCCACCCAGGTGTCCCTATTTTTTTATTTTGAAAGATTTTATTTTTAAGTAATCTCTACAACCAACATGGGACTTGAACCTACAACGCCTGAGATCAAGAGTTGCATGCTCTACCAACTAAGTGGGAAGATACCTCAAGCCCTATATATTCTTTTCCTTGCCTCTGACTTCTTTCTAACCCCTTCACTCCCAGGAAGTCTGGTTGTTGGGCATCTACTACCAAGGCCTCAGGGAATATCCATGGGTGTTGACATTAATTAGTTGATTATTTAATTCCATAAACATTGGCTGGTTTCCTACTATGTATCTGGCACCCTATCAGGAGCTAGAAACTAAGGCGTAAGAAATGATTCTGATAGTTTTACCAGATAGCTCACAGTTGTTTGGGAAAACAGAATTATAATACTGTGTGAGAAGCACAAGAGTGATCTGTACGCACCAGAAAGGGCCACCTAACCCAGTTTTGGAGGGAGAAGGGTATTAAGGAGGCGTTCCTGGGGAAGTGAGGTCTGAGAGGCATCTTGAAGGATACGTGGAAGTCGGCATGAGGGGAGAAGGCTCTGGACCGTGAGGGGGACAAGTCAGGCTTGAGACTGGAGGTGAGGACTAGACTGAGGAAGAGCCTTCCATGGTGATGGCATTGGTAGTTGCACAAGAGCAGAAGCTTGAAAGTGTGTGTGTGTGTGTGTGTGTGTGCGTGTGTGTATTCCCTCAGTTTAATTAGGGCATGATGACGTACTCAGCAGGATGTGGCAACAGATGAGGCACTAGAGGGTTTCAGGAAGGAGGAAATAACCAGTAATGTCAAATGCAATAGAGGGCCATCCACTGACAAGTAGTAGGTCACAGGTGACCTTTTCAAAGAAGTATCTCATGAGCCATAAGGCCCTGAGCCAGCTTCTGGTACATTGAAGAATGAAAGAGAGAATGTAGGGCTTAGATAATAGTTAACATTTATTGACCACGTTCTGTATGACAAGGTTCTGTGTTGATGCATTAATTCTTAGAACAACCTAAAAAGCAGGTATTATCCATAGCCTTATTTTACAGAGGAGGAAACTGAAGCACGAGAAAGTTAAACAAAAGATCCTACAGTTAGAGATGGCAGAACTGGGAGCTAAAGTTTCCAGAATCCAAACTTTTGACCACTAGAAAGCTGGAGTTCCAGAAATGTGGCAGTTGCTGGAGAGCGACATGAGGCCAAGGTTATTAATTTTCATTATTTTTTAAGGCTGCTGGAGATTGGAGAACATTTATAGACTCAAAGATAGGTGCCTGGAGATACGGAGAGAATGATGATTAATAGAGCAAGGTCCAGGAATATAAGGCTAAACTCTGGATGTGGCGATAAGAATGTCACTGGTAACCTTCGAGACCTCAGTTTCAGCAGCGTGGGGGCAGGGAGTGGGGAGTGGGCATGTGGAGGAAGGCCAGGTGGACGCAGAGTGAGGAGAGCGAGTCCTGGACATTTGCCACGAGAGCAGAGGGGGTAGGGATGGCCGTGGGTAGGATGGAAACAGCCGACCGCAGACACAGCAGAAAGGCACATGAGGGTGTGACTCACACAAATCTGTGTATCGGAAAATGTAAAGTTCAGAAACTGGTAGTCCAGGACTTAGGGTGACTGCCTGTCCCAAGGAGCGTACAGGCATTGAACTAGAAATGATACTTAGATCGACCTCAGCTGGATCCCCAGGGCAGCCTGACATTTTCCATTCCTCAAACCTCTTCACCAGAGTGGTCGCCTAATGCTAACTAGCACATTAACTATAATCCTTATTATTAGCCAAAAGGTGCTGGTTTTCGATCAGCATTTAACAATTCTGAGTCATGTTCTGATGATGACAGCCGCTTGCGACTTGGTCATTTGCTTGTATTAAGCACCCGATTACATGTGTTCAGCCGGCAAAATGCATCAGCCCCTGTACTTTTTCACAGAGCGTGAGTGAGGCTGGGCCATTCAGTGACCTGTCTGACCTCTGTGTCTCAGCCAGGAAGCTTCACAGCCAGGATGTAAACCCACATCTATTAGACTCTAAAACCAATAGCTCGGCCACCATGCAAATACACCTGTAATCCACACTTTCCATCAGATTTCTTTTTGAAGGGTTTTATAGGAGGAATTTTATTTTTGTTTATTTTTAATTTTTTTTAACGTTTTATTTTATTTTTGAGACAGAGAGAGACAGAGCATTAACGGGGGAGGGTCAGAGAGAGGGAGACACAGAATCTGAAACAGGCTCCAGGCTCTGAGCTGTCAGCACAGAGCCCGACGCGGGGCTCGAACTCACAGACCGCGAGATCATGACCTGAGCCGAAGTTGGCCGCTTAACCGACTGAGCCACCCAGGCGCCCCAATAGGAGGAATTTTAAATGAAGGGCTTAAATGAAGACTCTCCAAGAAAACAGGATATAGCTGCTGTTTTACACTTGCTTCAAAGTACATAAAACACCTTATTTTTAAATTTTAAGAATTTTTTCATTAGACAAAATTCAAATGTGAATTTCAGATAAAAACCACACAGAATTAACTGTCAAATGTTGCTACGTTTTCCCTTAGACTTTCTGTAGGATAAACAGCCTGAATGTGTATATATGCGTGTGCAGATATGTATTTTTAAGTGTACATTTATTTATTTTGAGAGAGAGGGACGGAGAGAGAGAGCAGGGGAGGGGCAGAGAGAGAGGGAAAGAGAGAATCCCAAGCAGGTTCCACCCTGTCAGCACAGAGCCCGGCACAGGCCTCAAATTCATGAACTGTGAGATCACAACCTGAGCCAAAATCAAGAGTTGGATGCTTTGGGTGGCTCAGTTGGTTAAGGGTCCGACTTCATCTCAGGTCATGACCTCGCAGTCCGTGAGTTTAAGCCTCGTGTCAGGCTCTGTGCTGACAGTTCAGAGCCTGGAGCCTGCTTCAGATTCTGTGTCTCCCTCACTCCCTGACCCTCTCCCACTTGCTCTCTCTCTCTCTCGCTCTCTCAAAAATAAATAAACATTAAGAAAATTAAAAACAAAAAGAGTTGTACGCTGAGCCGACTCAGCCACCTAGGTGCCCCGTATTTCTTTACACGAAGAACATCATTGTGAACACATGCACACATAAAAATATAGGTTCAACACCATTTTTGATACCTGCCTTGAAATACTTTTATAACAGACTTCTCTGTGCCACAGCGTGCCTGGGAAGAGAAGTGATCATGAATAAGAATATTTTGCAATTTACTTAATAGATGCTAGGAGGAAGTCTTTGGATTTTTTTATAGTTTGTATTGGAATGTCTTAACTGTTCTCTATGGATAGGAGTATGGTAGAGGATAGGGTTAAGCATAGAGGCTTTCGGAAGCCAGACTGCCTGGGCTTGAATTCCAGCTCCCAGTTTCCCCATTTATTATCTGCATGACTTTGGGCAACTTTCTTATCTTCTCATTGCCTCAGTTTCCTGACCTGTACGAAAGGGAATAGTATCTAAATAGTACCTAAATGAGTCAGCCCATGTAACATGCTAAGAACAATGCCTGGCCCATCATAACATTCAATCAGTGTTTGTGTTTTAAAGCACATTCATCAGTATTATGTAAACATTCAAGCTGGTGAGTCATTTAGTCCAAAAACCCAGAGTCAGTTTGACGCAGCTGAGGCAGATATAGAAGTTTTGGGGGTTGATTCCTGTGGTGGGGACTGGGAGTCTGTATTGTTACAAACCTCTCCAGGTGAGTGGGTCTTAGGATCAGTCAGGTTCGTAAGCCACCGGTCTAGAACACTGGACATAGTTGGACAGAAATTGGATGGCGGGTGAGACCAGAACGATTCAGAACGGTGAGTTTGAGATAGTGCCACTAAGACACATAGTAGCCTTTTGTTAGTAGCATAGCAGGGTGATGTGATATTTAAAATTAGAACTTTGAGGGGCGCCTGGGTGGCTCAGTCGGTTGGGCGGCCGACTTCGGCTCAGGTCATGATCTCGCGGTCTGTGAAGTTCGAGCCCCGCGTCGGGCTCTGTGCTGACGGCTCAGAGCCTGGAGCCTGTTTCAGATTCTGTGTCTCCTTCTCTCTGACCCTCCCCCGTTCATGCTCTGTCTCTCTCTGTCTCAAAAAAATAAATAAACGTTAAAAAAAAAATTTTTTTTTAAAAAGTAAAAAAAAATAAAATTGGAACTTTGTCAGCTGAGAACCAGTTGAAAGAGGGTCAAAGTAACGAAAAGGCGGAAGAAACCTTAGTTAGAGTAGGTTTCTTTCTGAGGTTAATCAGAACTTTTTTGCAGGGATATTTTTCTACTTTTGGTACTTTTTGTTTTTGTCTAGATGATGATGATGATGATTTTTTAATGTTTATTTATTTATTTTGAGAGACAGAGAGAGAGAGAGAAAGAGACTGCTTTGGTGGGGGAGGAGGGGGCAGAGAGAGAATCCCAAGCAGGCTCCGTGCTGTCAGCGCAGAGCCCAATGTGGGGCTCAGTCCCACAAACCATGAGATCATGACCTGAGCCGAAATCAAGAGTCAGTCCTTCAACGAACTGAGCCACCCAAGCGCCCCTGTCTAGATTATTTTTAGAAGTACTCAGAGATACATTTTCTCCTTGTTATGATACAAGCTGATATTTATTTAGCATGTGTTGGGCACTGTGCTAGCAGTTTTTAGGTTTTATTTCATGTAACCTTCCAGTTAGCTGTATGGGGCATGTACCATTGTTCCTGTTTTACAAATGAAAAAAACAAACAAACAAACAAACAAACAAAAAACCTCTAAAACTTGGGGGAAGTTAAATAACTTGCACAAGTTACAATACCCGTTCTCTCTTTCTTCTTTAGTAACACAAGGCCAATTATATTTGGGGCGGTAAGGCACCCAGTGAAAAAACTGCATTTCCCAGTGCCCCTTGCCAGTGGCCGTGTGTCTAGTTCTCGCCAATGAAATGCAAATGAGAGTACTATGTGGGTCTTCTGGGAAGGTTCTTTAAAGGGTATTGACTGTGCCCTGAGGTCCTTCTTCATCCCTCCTTCCTGATGCCCGAAACGCACATGTGGTGCCAGGAGCATCAATAGTCATCTTGGACTTTGAGGCTATAAATTGTGTGTGAGATGATGATGGAGAAAGAAGGAACTTTGGTCCCTGATGACTGTCGACCTGCTGTATCTGCCCTGGGATGCCTAGCTCTAACTTATATGGGAGATAAACTTCTATCTTACTGAAGTTTCTCTTACCAACTCGTAAGCACAATCCTAACTATAATAATAGCTCGTGCTTATATTGTGCTTTATCAAAGCTAGCCGTCTGCCACACACTTTTCTAAGTCGTTTCTATATATTTACTAATTTTGTCCTCACAACAATCCCATAATGTAGGTAGTATTATTATTCCCATTTTGCAACTGTGGAAGTGGAAGCAAAGAGAGGTCCAGGGGCTTGCCCAAGGTCACATAGGTAGAAGTGGCAGAGCCAACATCACGCAGCTAGTGAGAGTTAGTCGTGGGAGTAGAACTCAGGTCTGTCTGACGCCCAAATCCATGCAGCACGTGTATTACCCTTGTAGCAACTGTAACTGTCTGTGTGGCCTCCTTCATGCTCAGTGTGAATGTGGTGCCCTTTGTGCTTTTCCTTACCTTAATTTGACCGTCTGCTTTAACTCACAACGTGGAGGGCCACTAGGTGGGGGACATGAGAAAGAAACCCACGGTTTCTCCGGAAGATCAAAACAGCCTTATTGGGACCCACCTAAGGTCCCTAAACTCCTTAGTGAAACCTCCCAAAGAAATGCCATGGATGGAGTCCAAAAAGTTAATTATTTTAAGAAAGGCTTCATGAAATCCCGTTTGCCATTACTGCCATTACAACATTATTTTGCTTCTTTCATCAAGTAGAACCCTGTCATGAACAGAATGGAGCGCTCCATCCACCCGTCCGTCCACTCAACAAACGGTCGGCAGCTGCTCTCCGCCAGGCACTCTGCCCGGGGGTGGGATAGCGCAGCAATGACAGGCATTCACATTCTGCAGAGAGCGAGGCAGAAAATTAACAAACACACGGGAAAATATCAGGTACGTGCAAGGGCTACAACGGAAAGCGGAGGCTCCCTTAGGAGGGTTTCACTGAGGGGCAGATATTTGAGCTGAGACTTGGTAGTGAAAAGGAAGTTGCTGAAAAGATCAGGGAAGGGCCCTCCAGGCTGAGGGAACAGTGATTCCCTGGGGTCAGAACAAGTGTGGCACGTTCAAAGGACAGACAGCCCATGTGACAGGAGCAGGAGCAAGGAAGACTGGGGCGAGGTGAGGTCCGAAAATTTGATGGGCCAGATCATGTCAGCCGTGAAGGCCAAGTTAGGGGATTTTACTCTAAGTGACAGGGAAGCTACTGGACGATTTTAGGCAGCACGGCGGATATTTGTCACTCTGGCTGGCCAGCATGCAAAAGTTCTTACTGGCGGTAATCACAAAAAGCCACGGAAGGCAGCGTCCCAGTTCTCACAATGGAAGCCAAGGCTTAGAAGGGATGATGTCTCCCCTGACATTTAGAACAAGGCCAATCAGATGCTCCAGTGTGGGACTCTGAATCATGAGGGTGTGTTTCAAAGGTACAAGGCCAGCCAGAAGTTATTAGGTGGCCATGGTGCAGTCAGGAGCGCAGAGATGAGTGTCCAAGGGCAGCGGAGTCCAGCCTGCGGTGATCGATGGCCACTGACACGTGGCTGCCCTAAGTGTCCTGGGGAAAGGAATCAGGCCCTGCCTCCTCAGCAAACCGTTCCAGGAGCTTCGCTTCGCAAGCCTTCCTCTGTACTTTGTTCCCCAGTCTTCCTCTCGGTTCTCTGGAGTTCCCGAGTACCTTCAATAAATTCCTCGTCTGTTTGAAAGTTAGCCAGTGCCGGTTTCTGTCATTGGAAGCCAACCGCCTTGGCTAGTGCAGCAAGAGAGGGATGCAATCTGAGGCACGTTTTCAAAAGATAACTGGCTGCTAAGTGGAAAATGGATTAAAAAGGGAATCAGCCAAGGGCCAATTAGAAACAGAAATCACAAGTGGGTATTTCAAACAGAGGGGCTTTAATATAAAGAAGTGCTTTCACAGGCCTCAGAAGGATGAAAGTAAAAGGAAGAATACAAGAAAAGAAAGGAAGAGGGTAGTAACCCAGGGATTAGTAACTGCAGAAGGGGCTCCTACCTCCTAAGGCTGGAGAACAGGTCATGTCACCTGTACCTAGGAGCTGGGAGGAGGGACTCCATGGCCCCACCTACTCCAAGGAAGAAATGACCCAGTATTTGAAGAAGTCATGATATTCAAATGACTGCTGTTATCAGTAGCTTTGATATGTATGAATATCGCCTGGATCCAGGAACAGCATGCCTTCCATCCCTAAGCATCACGCACTCCTTTCAATGGTGGCTGGCTCTTCCCTTTATGTTATGACAGTTTCTGGAGGGTCAAACATGTTCATATTGAAGTGGTCGTTATTGAAAGAAAAAAGATGGCAAGAGTTGATTTGCGATTAGAGATGGAATTGCCAAGAATTTCCTCCAAGAGCTTGGGTATGGATTTAATGTTAACATTATCAAGACAGCTACTGGGTATCCACTGTTGGGCAGGGAAGAGCCCAAGAGGGGATGGAGAAGCACCCAGAAACTCAAGCAGAGGGAAGCTGTTGGCACTTCTTGGCCCGATAGGGCAGGGGAGGGAGCTACAGTCAAGGAAGAAGAGACACCAAAGGAGCTAAGCCTCCCATGGGAGAGTAGGTGCCCATCTCAGCCTTTCTCTCCCCTCATTCTCAATCTCCTGCTCTATCTCCCAACCTGCTGTATCTCCCAACTGAAGACCAGAGGCTCAGGGAGTCCAGGCACTGCAGGGGGTGGAGACCACCTTTCCAGGCACCAGACAGGAGAGACAATGGATCAAAAAGAGAATATCAAATGTATACCTTGTAGGCAATGACTTTTTTCTCTACTTACTACATTGTATTTGTATGGCCCCTGAAGGTCTAAGGTAGTTTCAAATCGGTTATTTCATTTTATGTACCCAAAAGTACTTGATGGTTAATTTTATGTGTTGACTTGACTGGGTCACTGGGTGTCCAGACATTTGGTCAAACATTATTCTGGATGCTTCTGGGAAGCTGTTTCTGGATGAGATTAACTTTTGAATCCATAGACTGACTAAAGCAAATTGCTCTCCCTAATGTGGGTGGGCCTCATCTAATCCGTTGAAGGCCTGAATAG
The DNA here is from genome assembly GCF_028018385.1 of Neofelis nebulosa. NCBI lineage: Eukaryota > Metazoa > Chordata > Mammalia > Carnivora > Felidae > Neofelis > Neofelis nebulosa. The sequence continues at coordinate 48,741,227 of NC_080795.1, forward strand.
AACAAAAGGGCTGACTCTTCCTTAACTAAGTCCTCTGCCTGACTGCTTTCCAGATGAGGCACCGGGCTCTTTCTTGCATTTGAACTTGAATTGGAACATTGCTCCCCTTGGGTCTTGAGTCTGCTGGCTTTTGGACCAGAAATATACCGTTGACTTCCCTGGGTCCCTGGCTTTCTGACTACTGATCTAGGGCTTTGTCAGCCTCCATACGCATGTGAGCCTATCCTTATAATAAACCTCTCTCTCTCTCTCTTTTTCCTCCTTCTATATTCTCCTGTTGGTTTTGTTTCTCTGAAGCATCCTGACCAATCCCTATGAAATAGGTGGGGAGGTATTATCTCCAGAAAGAGGCAAATAGGACTGTTTGGAAGCCTTAGTAAAAGGACAGAAATTACAATGTAGGTGTTAGCTCTCATTCCTTTGCACCATCTGTTTAAACTATGTTCACTCTGTTTGTGGAACTGTCAATAGTGGCAAAGGTCCCAGTGATCATTTTTTCTAAACAGCATCTACCCACTCAGCCAAATAAGACCTTGAAACTCCCTCTCTCTTTTCTTCCCAGCTAAATTGCTACCAAACTTTCCAATGATCCTTTTAATCTGTTCCCTTGCATCTTTTGCCATAATTTAGGCCCTCCCCTTTCTTCCCTGGAGTATGCTCACAGTGAGCACCTACACATCTGTGTGATTGTTGATTACATTTATCGCCTGCACCAAGCTTAGGGTCCACAACCCACTATTGTGACGCTAACTCTTGTCACAACATATAAGTCTCAAAATATTCGTTGTTTAATCGTCTTCCTGTCTAGTCACTTTCTGTCTCTAATCGTGCTGCCAAGAGTGAACTTTTTGTTTTACTTGTTTTAAGAGTGAACTTTTAACATGCAAATATGATCTTTCCATTTATCTGTTCTTCATTCTAGCAGAAGTCATGAACTAGAGGCCTGTGGGCAAATCTAAAGATGTTTTGTGGGGCACCTGACTCAGGCGGTTAAGCATCTGACTCTTGATTTCGGCTCAGGTCACAATCTCAATTACAGTTCGTGGGTTCAAGCCCCGTATTGGGCTGTGTGCTGACAATGAAGAGCCTACCTGGGATTCTCTCTGTCCCTCTCTCTCTCTGCCCCTCCCCTGCTTGTGCGATCTCTCTCAAAGTAAATAAATAAACTTAAAAAAATAGTATTTCAAATCTCTTTGAAAAATTAAAATAAATTAAAATTTTTTGGATAATTGCCAACTCTAAAAATCTGGGTCTTTAAAAATCAGGAATTTAAGCTTTTCTGGGCAAGATTTGGTAACCTGGGCAAGTTTCCATGTCTTGTTCTGGCTTCTAGAGCCTTCTATTGTCTCACCCTGCCTCCAGTTCCTCCTGGGCTCCAAATTCACAGAGATTATTTACAGGGGACAACAGTATGCCTTCCCGCCCCTGTGCTTTTGCCCTGGGAAGTGTTGGATACCCTTCTGACCAATGTCCATATGTCATCATCCACCTTCTGACTTCTGCTCAGCCTACAAGATGGGGCTTGGTTCTTCTCCTCTATGAAGGCTTCCTCCCTGGCAGTAGTCATTCCTCTTCCTAAAGGACTCCTCACGTTGTTTTGGAATTATTTGCAACTTGTACGGCCCCTTTTACCAGATTAAAGTAGTAATACAATTGCATTTCTCCTGTGTGTTAAATAAATTGCTCATAGCCTTCCTTCACTAATTAGTGGGACTCCGACTTAGAAAATGAAGATTAGAAAACCTCATCATGTTGATAATCCCCTAGTAGGCCCCTATTTTACACTATGGCTGATGCTGTTACTACTCTGTAAAGTTGAAATTGAAAATTGGTTTTCGGGGCGCTTGGGCGGCTCAGTCGATTAAGCATCTGACTTGGGCTCAGGTCATGATCTCGTGGTTTATGAGTTCGAGCCCCACGTCGGGCTCTGTGCTGACAGCTCAGGGCCTGGATCCTGCTTTGGATTCTGTGTCTCCCTCTCTGTCTGTCCTTCCCTCACTCATGCACTGTCTCTCTCTCTCTCTCTCTCTCTCTCAAAAATAAACTTTAAAAGAAAGAAAGTTGGTTTTGTAAATAGTATGTTTATCTACTACAGGGATGATAGCCTTGCAAGTTCATATTCCTCAACTGTCCTCTGAGGGGAGATTCCTTCCGGGTTGTCCTTAGTTAGAAATGTTTCTCTTTGACTCTTTAACTTACAGTCTCGTGCTCATCCCTCCTCTCAAAGCCCACCCTGCATACCAGGTCGGCTGGGACAAGAGGGGCTTTCCAGGGACTCCCCCTTTGCCCTCGTTAAGTTCCTCTTTGGGGCCTGTTTCCCCTGTCTCACCAGCGGACCTCAGTAGGGACCATCCCATTTATCAGAGAGATTATAATAACATTGCACCTCACAAAGGAGAGGGTCCAAGCCTCTATTCCTCTCTTCCTGGGAGGCTCCTGGTCTACTATGCAAAATACCCTTTTTCTCCTCAGCAGGCCAATTCCATACAGGGGAACAATGGGGAAGGCCAGGCTTTCTTATGCTGGGAGGAGTGTTCTGTTACTCTCTTCCTTTAGACCAAAGGGTGCCTTCTTTCCTATATTTACACAAAATAGAGGGACTCTCCAGCTGATTCTTCAAGCAGAGACTTGCTAGCAGAGACTAGTATTTTCTCTCTGGAAAGCAGGCTCTGGAAATGTGTGACTATGACAGCTTTACTCGATAAGAATTTTTTTGATTTGTACCTTGTCTTAGGTGGGGTTTTCTGTAAGATAGACTTAGAGGTGGAAATTTGCATGCAGACTGTTTTGGGGAGAATGTTCTCAGGAACAACACCTATAGGTGAGAAGAGAAGCCAGATGGGGCAAAGGGAGGGGCTGGACTGTGATACAGTTGTAGCAAAGACCTCAGCTGATCCCACAAGGAGCTCTGGGGCTAGGATGACCCTTCAGTGTTATCTCCAGGAGGAAGTTGGCCTTATATCCTCTCAATGACCAGTCATTGAACAGTCGAGGATGTGGACTGCCCCGGCTCTCGAGGTCCCTTCCTTGGGGAAGGCAGCTCCCATCAGCCAAGGGCATTTTCTGAGGGTAGACTCATCTGTGAGCCTTTAACGTTAACACACTCTCCACAAGTGGGACCAAAGCATCTCAGTCTTATTTGTTTGTTTGCTTACTTACTTATTTATTTAAGTAATACACCCAACACGGGGCTCAAACTCACAACCCCGAGATCAGGAGTCATCTGCACTACCAACTGAGCCAGCCAGGTACCCCAAAGTGTTTCAGTCTTGAAGGGAAAACCTGGCAGTGCACCACAGTGCCCACTGTATACTTATCCCGACACAGTTTATTTATAGCTGTCCTCTCCGCTATACTCTAAGCGTCTTGAAGGCAGAAAAACAGGTGTGCCCAACCGAGTACCTGAAATATTATAGCCTCTCGATTAGTAAGTAACAGATGAAGAAATGCATGCATGCATGAATGAATAAATGCATGCATGAAAGAGTAAACAGAAGGTCAATGATTCAATAATAAATTATTATTAGTTGCATTTGTGCAGAACTTTACATATGCAAATTATTCATCTAAAATATGTTATAAATATGTAAGTGCTGCAAGCAATAATTTCTAATAAAACCTGTCATCAAAATGAATTAGTAGTTAGTGGGCACAAACTAGGAGCACGACCCTGCATTAGTCAAGCCTCCCAGAATGCATCTGCCTTAATAGTAGAACTACTTAAAGGTTTCAGAGCCGACATCCTAATTCATCTCTTAAATTGCTTTTTAGACCCTCTACTTTGTTAGATAAATTTCCTCTCATCATGCCTAAGTCCTGTTTTCATTATATACTGTTACCAAAGTTTATTGAGCATTTTATCCTTTCTGTCAACTGTTTTATCTTGGCTGTTTTTGCATCTCTTCTGATGTTTGTAATCTTCTTGCCAGTAGTCCAGTTTCTCATGCGGTTTTTGTTTTGACTCTCCAGGAGAGCAGCTCCCGTCTTCCGGGAAAAGCTCTGTCACAACCGCATGTAGCCCCCATGTGAGTCGGGGTTGTTAATCATAGAACCCTGCCTGCAAGGCCACAGTGATTGGCTCATGGGTGAGCACATGACCCAAGCTGGACCAATTACAGTTCTTCCCTGGGAACTTTTTCTACCTTAGGGAAAAAGGAAAAGAAGCCAGGACAGAAGAGGGCTTTTTTTTCTCTCAGCTTGTGGGGTTTCTTGTTAGGGTGCACAGAGCTGCCAAAGACCACCCACCACTACCACCACCCTTGAAGGGACGCTCCAACAACAGGAGAAAATGAAGTCAACTCAAGGAGAGAAACAGGATGAGAGGTAGGAGCGTCCTGAGACCTTTCAAATCCCTAATTCCGGGAGCCAAAATCTTAGAGACTCCCTGTTTCCTGAGCTCTCAAGGCTTAGCTGTCAAATTCTTCCTTCATCCTGGGAGCCACCTCAGTCTACGGCCAAAAGTCTCCCTCTCAGCTTAAGCTAGTTTAAGTTGTGTTTCTATCACTTCCTACCCAGAGACTCCTCCCCCAATCCCCTCCTTTTGCTAAGATCACTTTGTAGCTCATTGGATTTAAGTGTTAGTCTGAATACTAACCTTGTGTTATCAAGGCAGGCCACCTACCAGAGGTGACAGAGCACGGGGTTTAAGAGCATCAGCTTAAGAGCCTTGGGTCCACAGCCTCTCTTCACCACCAACTAGCTAAGTGACCTAGAGTAAGGTCCCTGAATTGTCTCTGCCTTAGCTTCTCATCTGTACAATTTGCAAAACTGTAAAAGGGTCATTGTGCACATTAATGGGACTATATCCTTACAGCTCTAGAACAGCACCTGGCACATAGCAAGAACTCAATAAATACAGCTTTTAGAGTCTTTTCCCTCTCTGGTCATTGATGTCTCTCATGGCACCGTCACCCTGTGGGATTCAATACACATTGATTCAATACAGGACCTCAAATTTCTTTCACTGTTACTTTCAGATTGTTAAATAAGTGTCTACCTTTGACATTTTATGGCCTTTCTCTTGGACCACATTCTCTGTCTTTTTCTTTCTGCCCATGGTTCCATTCCAATTTTTGCTCCCTGGTGTTCCTTCTCGGTTCTTTTTAACAGCATCATTGTCTTCCTTCTCTGCAAAATACTTTTTATTATACTCACTCACTGGAACATTCCTACTACAAGGAGCAATTTGCTGTATGTTTATTTTCTCTGGAGTCATCTCTCCTTTATGGAAACAGAGTTATTTATCAACCTGTGATTGAGCTCTTCCTGGTTTGGTTAGGGCATGCTGCAAACTGCCCCTATAATTGCATGGCCCTGTGATAATGCTTTTTTTGGCCAGGACACAAACCACAGTCAAAAAGGTCTTCCTGAGTTCCAAAGGTCAAGCAATTAGAATTTTCTCAGGCTTTTAGAGGAGTGGAAGCGAGGCCTCTCCTCGGGGAGCATTTGTTGGTCATTCTTTAAATGAGTACTAGGCACCTGGGTTCTAATCCTGGTTCTGTACCTCCTCTCAGGGTACCTGACCTCTCGGAGCCTCGGTTGCCTCATGTGCTGCACGGATTTACAGCACAATACCCTGATTGTGCATGAAAGATTAAAATGAAACAATATGGTAGTTGGTGAATTGTAATGTGCTGCATATATGGGAGATGCTATTAACGCAAACTTTCGTAGGAACCCGGTGACAGATATAAAATAGGCTCTTGTTTTCCTTAATTTCCTTTGCACACAGGACAAACTCAGGATACTTTGGTGAAAAGCCACACTTAGGATTTTCTTGAGTAAGCCAGGAAAATGTCCCTTTAGAAGCTCCAGAGAAAAGACACATCAAGGGATACTTTCAATTTGTAAACCTCACTGGGGAAAAGGTTTTAGGAGAATAAAATAACCCACGTTATAGCCTCTCAAAGCGGCCTTCCCTTATTTTACCCTCCTTGCCATCATTCCTGGATCCTCCATTCTTGCCCAACTAGGCCTGGAAGTGTCATCCAGAAACTCTCTTGCCCCATCTAGCTTATGTAATACAGAATGGTCTAGTGCCCACCTCCAGCCCCACACCTCCTCCCCTCCCCCGCCCCCCCCCCCTCCACCTTCAGTTGTTATATAGGCTCAGATTTCCCCCACCTGCAAGACGGGAATAGTTAAATCCAGAACACATGCCTGGACAGAACATTGTGGGACTACAGAGAGGTGACTAACGCTGCCTGGGGAAGTGGGGAAGACTTCACAAAGAAGCTAATTTTAGAGCTAAATCCTGAAGGGGAAGGAGGTGTTGCCACAAGGTAAAGGGCTGGGAAGGAGCCCTGCTCCCTGTGCCCCAGCAGAGAACAGCTTGCCTTTGACAAAAGCATGAAAGAACTTGCTGTGCACAGGAAACAGCAGGTAGTTGCTCCTGGCTGGAGTCAGGGCTGTGTGGGTGGAGATGGGCCTGGTAAGCGAAGGCCGATGGTTGGGGAAGGGGCTAGGGAATCCGGGCCATGCCAGCCTGCAGCACCCACTGCTCCACAGCTTCCCCTAAAGCTGCAAGGAGGCATCACTTTTCGGTCCCAACCTTTGAGAGGCAGGAGTTAACACTTCCAAGGTGAGCTCCCTGATCAGTCTGAGGTGTCAGGGTTAGGGTGGCTTCATCTCCCTCATATTTTCTGTCGTGAGTCCTCCTTAGTCTTTCTCTCTGGGGACAGAGGGCCTCTTATGCAAATAGGACGCTGGTGGCCTGCTGTAACATCCCAAGGTTGCCGGGGCCAGTATTCAGATCAGGGTTTCACTTCTCCTCTGCTGTGCCCTAGCTGCAGACGGCGGCGGCCAGACACTTCTCCCTGCCGGCTTCCACCTTGGTTAAGGGGCTTTTACAAGAATTAGATTATGTGTGGGCTCCTCTGCTCCCAGGCTTGCCTCTTTCCCTGTGATCCCTGTCTTGGTGAAAGACATCAACATTCACCCAATTGCTAAAATCAGAAACCTGAGAGTCGTCCTTAACTAATCCCTCTTCGGAATACCCATCAGCTGGTGCTGTCAGTTCTGCCTCCAAAATCTACCTTTTCTCTCTCCGCCTCTCCTTCCTTAGTCCCAGTCTTATTTGACTGCCAGACCATCTCCATAGTGTCCCAACTGCTTTTTTGCCACTCGTCACCGCCACAAAGTAGCCAGAGCAGTCACTTTTGTTTGCTTTGTTTTTTGTTTTTTGAGAGAGAGAAAGAGAGAGACAGAGGGAGAGGGAGAATCTCAAGCAGGCTCCACACCCAGTGTATATCTGGATATCTTAACCATGTGCTCGTGACCTGAGTCGAAATCAAGAGTCGGATGCTTAACTGACTTGAGTCATCCAGGCGCCCCCAAAGCAACCATCTTAAAATGTTAATCAGATGTATCTCTCCCCGGCTGAAAGCTCTCCAGTGGTATTCCATCTCACTGATCATAAACTCCAAAGGCCTTATCCTGGGCCTCAAGGTCCCATAGGAGTTGGCATCTGCCTTCCTGTGCCCCGTCCTCATCACTACTTGCCATCCATCTCCACTAGCCTTCAGACAATGCCTAGAACATGCCAAGTGCAAAGCGCTTCCGTGCCTTGAGAACTTGTCCTTCGCATTCCCTCCTCTTGAAATACCCTTCCCCTGACTTTTCATATATCTGGTTCCTTCTTGGCTGAAATGTCGCCTCCTTGGGTTGTCTCGTCTGTCCTCCTTGTCTACAGTAGGTCCCTCTATTTTCCTCTATCACCATATTCCTTTCCTCATAGACTGATCACAGTTTATCATTACTTATTTACTTGCTTGCTGTTTTAGGTCTCTAGGAATAGATCTTGAGAAGAGCATTCAGGTACAAGTGACTTATCAAGGAATGATTTCCAGGGCAGATGGCTAAGGGAGTGGCGGTAGCAGAGTAGGAAGGGGGAAGAGGACAGAGAAGGGTGGGATTTCGGGGAAAGCCCCAGCCTCAACCTGATTCCATAAGGCAGCTCAACAGCATAAATCCTGCCTAAATTTATCTCAACTTGAAGCAGATGTGCCGCATTTTCCCATTCCTTCACCGGTCAGTCATTGGCTAAGGGTTACTGGGGGCGGGGTCAACACCCAAACACTTCCAACTCCCTGCAGCTGCCCAAGAGCAGGTGTGGCCATCAGGGCAGACACACACAGGAGCCAGAGCAGAGGCACACAGAAATAGTGGAAGGGATCCCAAGGAGGAAGGCTAGGATAGGATAGTACTGGCTACACTTGCTGATTGACTGCATCCTGCATAAAAAAAGGAAGTCCCCCCAGAGCAGATACCTTATCTCCTGTTCACTCTCATATCACAGATTCTATTGGCATAGCACCTGCCACATAGTTGGCAATCAATACATTTTTTAAAATGAATGAACGAATGAATGAAGCTCCCGGTACGGTATGTGGCATAAAGAATGTTCAATTAATATTATTGGAAATTACATGCTTTTTCCCCCTGCTTTTAGGTTTATAACCATAAGAGAGAGATGCTTAGGCATAGGGCTTCAGAAACGTGGGCTATTAAGAAAAAGTTCTGGAAAGAGAGAGACTGACCCTGGAGAGGCATCTGAGGTATCAATAAATGGATATCTCAAGTATAGTTGGAGGCAAGTAATAGAGGTGGGCAGGGGAACAGGGAGAGTCTAGCCTCCAGACAGTTGCCCACATCAGGAAGTCACAGCGTCAGGGTTCCAGGCAACACAGGATCTAATCTCATGTGAGAGAAGCCGGGTTTCAGGGCCTCAGTAGAACAGGCTTGGATTCAGTACAAAGATTTGGTCCTGACAGGACATGGGAGCACAGAGATCAGATAAAGCAAAAGCCCAGGCCCACATGCTGTGGATTAGGCACCTAAAAGGACAAGGTGCAATGATGCTTTCTGGTCACCCAAGTCACAAGAGTTCTGTTAGAATTCCTGGTTGCAAGATAGGCTGATTAATTCATCTGAGGACCCTCTCCGTCCTGGGCAGACCAGGACAGTTGGCCACCCTATTACAACATGTCACAGGTTGGGTTGCCTGGGGAGCAGACTCTGTGACAGAGGTCACCTTGCAGCAGCTACCCCAGGGAGTGGTCTTGGGATCACCACCTAAGGAAGGGAAAAGAAGAGACAGAAGCAGGTGTGGGCAGAGGCAGGAGATGTGCTGAAATGCATTCTGGGTAGAGGCCTCAGTCAATGCCATGGAAGGTTCTGTGGCTGGGATGGACCTTCGGAATTGACTTCAGTTTAGTGTTGCCAGATTGACCGGATAACAATACAGGATGGCCAGTTAAATTTAAATCTCAGATAAATAATGGATACTTTTTTTTTTTTTTTTTTTTTTTAAGATTTTAAAGTAACCGCTACACTCAATGTGAGGCTTGAACTTACAACCCTGAATCAAGAGACACCTACTCTACCGACTGACCCAGCCAGGTGCTCCAATAATGGATAACTTTTTAACGTAAGTATTTTCACACAGTACTTTTAATATATCTATACTAAAAGAGTGTATCACTGTTTATCTAAAATTATCTGAACATTGTGTATTTTACCTGGCAATCCCACTTGAATTGGGGTAAGGGGCCAGGTCTTTCTCCCTATTTTGACCAGTCCCTGGATTCACACTGGTTCAGTAAAGCAGGCGTGACCTTAGGTAATGAGGCTCTTCAGCTGAGGCCGTCCTGAAGCAAGCTGACAGCTGAGGGCCTCCTGCCAGCAGCCCACTCAACAGCTGAGAAAATAAATCCTTCAGACTTAAAAAGGATTTTGGAGAGCCCATCACAGTGTCTACACAGAAACAGGCTCTTGATAACTTGTTTACCGGAAGGTACTAGAAGGGTAGTGTGTTCACAAAATCAATGGGAAGGTGGAGAACGGGGCTCAGAAAATAGCCACGAGAGCTGAGCAGCAGGAAAAACATGTCAGGTCACCACAGGAAAAACTATCTGAGTTGTGGAGTTACAACTGTAGACGCCACAACCTGTTTTCATCTTCCATTGGCTTCCAACCCTGCAGCTACCATATTGAATAGTGTGCCTGCACTGGACTGCTGTGTCAGTCCTTAGAGAGGCCACGTCCTGATGTGGCATCTGATTGGCTACTTAGGTCACATGTCCACCCTCTGGCTCCTGTAGTCCTGCTTTCCATCTTGTCTGTCACAAATGTGAATTTTCCTAAAAAAATAAAAAGGTTACACCAGGGCCTGGCACTTGGGGCAATATTAGGGGCCGGCAATGTCTCCAAGACTACCTCATGGTTTGGATTAATCCTCTTCCATTGGCCCCATGGAATGTGATCACAAGACATGGGAGAGAAAACCATGTGTGACCACAGAAGATTTGATTTTCTCAAATATGAGATACAGATAGCAGTCAGTGGGTTACCCTAAGAACTCTAGGAGCAGGAATGAATCTAATTATGTACATACTTTACTCAAACCCAAGTGTGACTTTACAATGTGGAGAAAAGTGCCTTTCTTGTGTGGAATTTATTTTCTGTGGCTATAGGACCAGCCTCGCTGTATTTTATATCTGAGAGAGAAGAGAAGACAGAGCACTCTTTCAAATAATAGATAATATCCATCCCGTGTTTAAGAAATATTCTTAGGTTTGTATGCTAATATATCAGCAAGGAGTATGAAAAAAATGGGACATTTTTGGGGGCGCCTGGGTGGCTCAGTCAGTTGACTGACTTCGGCCCAGGTCATGATCTCACAGTTCGGGAGTTCAAGCCCCATGTCGGGGCTGACCGCTCAGAGCCTGGAGCCTGCTTCGGATTCTATGTCTCCCTCTCTCTCTCTGCCCCTCCCCTGCTCATACTCTGTCTCTCTTTGTCTCTCAAAAAATGAATAAATATTTTTTAAAGATGGGACATTTTACAAATGAATGAGTTTGGAAGGACATCCTAGCAAAGATGCGTAGAGGCTTTTCAGGAATAGGTTTTAGTGGGTAGATGTGACCTGGTGGGGTGACCACACCTCGCAGGCCCTCAGTTCTGCAGACTCAGAAACTTTATTTTTTGATCTTTCTTCACCCATGCATTTATCCACCCATCCATCTTTGTATCATCTATGCAGCCATCCAAACATCCATTCAGCGAATGTTTATTAAGTATCTGGTATGTGTTAGACATTGTGGTTGTACTGGGGACGCAATAGTGAACACGACAGTCAGGGTTTTACCTTGTGTATACATTCTTCTGGGGAGACAGACAAAAAAGCAAGTAATCAGACAAATTAATTTGCCTGTTTTCATCTGTACGGAAGGAAACAGGAAGCAAGTCAGAGGCTGAAGTAGAAAATAAAGGGTGGGGAGCTGAAGACACTTTGGCCCAGAGAGGTTAAGAACCTTAGTCAAGATCACATGATGGGAGGCGGAGAGCTGAGATTGGAGCCTGGCAGGCTGGCTTTGCATTCACACTCGAAACCACCACACTGCCTCATACAAAATCTCTGTGTCCGATTTCTCTTTTGTGAAGGAAGACCTGCATGTGTCCCCCAAACCCCTGCCCCAGGTTGCTGGTTCTTTTCTGCCCTTGTCCTTCTCACTGGTTGATGAGACCCATCCAGTTAACAGAATTTGTCCTGAGTTAATGCCCACCCCCACTACACGTCTTTAGCTTCACATCTCCCTGCCTACGATGTGCTTGATAATACCCTTCAGAAGTATCAAGGTCATCAAGAATAAGGGAAGCATAGATGACAGCTATATTTGTGGTGAGCCCAGCTTCACGTACAGAGTTGATGAATCACTGTGTTGTACGCTTGAAACTAATGTAATGTTGTGTGTCAACTACACTTCAGTAAACAACAAGGAAACCCTGAGAAACTGTCACAGAGGAGCCCAAGGAGACGTGACAACTAAATGCACTGTGGGGGCACCTGGGTGGCTCAGTTGGTTAAGCATCTGACTCCTGATCTCAGCTTAGGTCTTGATCTCAGTGTTGTGAGATCAAGCCCCACCTTGGACTCCATGCTGGGTGTGAAGCCTGCTTTAAAAACTACCATACTGAGGGTATCCTGGATGGGATCCTAGGACAGACACAGGGTCTTGGGTAAAACTAAGGAAATCTGAATAAAGCTATAGTCTTCAGTTAGTAATGTTTTAATATTGGTTAATTGTAACATATGTCCCATACTAATGTAACATGTTACGTGTAAGGCTGAGGTATATGAGAAGTCTGTTCAAGCTGCTCAATTTTTCTGTGCTTTAAAGATTTTTCTGTAATATAAAAGTGTTGTTAAAAATGAGGTCTATTTTCAAAAAAATTCCAGGTGGTTCTTGCTTCATAATGGGTATGAGAATCAAGTGTATCCTGCCCTATTTCCCCACAAACTGATGTTACCAGCTTTGTGGGCATTCATCATTCATTTCTCCATGCTGTAACATCTGATGTAGACACTTCACATCTTTGCACTGGGGAATTATGTTATATTTTATTTTAAGCTTTTTCAAAAATGTAATTAAGTAATCTCTACACCCCCTGTGGGGCTCAAACTCACGGCCCTGAGATCAAGACTCATACGTTCTTCTGATTGAGCCAGCCAGGCACCCCTTGTGTTATTTTTAAAATGAAATTATATCCACCTCTCTAGATCTCATTCAACAACAAATATGGAAATCTTTCCAAGTCAATATAATTCATTTTTTTAAACGTAATTCTTTTTAATAGGTGAATACTATTCTTCACACAGATGTACCACAAACACTACATCAATGGGCTTCCGTGATGTTTCCAAATTTTGCCACTATGAATGTTTTAATAAACATTCTGGTTCTATGGAATATCTTGCTTGGAAAAGGATTACTGGATCAGAGGGTATATTTTTATTGTTTTGCTTATTAAAATATACATACAGAATCAACACATTAAAATATAACATATATAAGTTGTACACCTTGCGGAAATTTTACAAACTGAATATCCCTGTATAACCAACACCTGGATCAAGAAATAGAAGATTACCAAGACCTTAAAAGCATGCTGCAAGGATCTATGTATTTTAAATTTTAATAGAATTGCTTGATTGCTTTCTAACTTTTTTAATGTTTATTTATTTTTGAGAGGGAGAGAAGGCACAAGAGGGAAGGGGCAGAGAGAGAGGGAGACACAGAATCTGAAGCAGGCTCCAGGCTCTGCGCTGTCAGCACAGAGCCCAACACAGGGCTCAAACTCACAAACCATGAGACCTTGACCTGAGCCAAAGTCGGCTGCTTAACTGACTGAGCCACCCAGGAGCTCCTAGATTGGTTTCTAAAAACCTTCACAATTCCCAGCAGACAACCGGGAACATCCTTTTCCCTCCCTGCACCGGGCTACAAGCTTGATCAAGCTTGGTGGCCTCAAGCTGCACTGTCTGAAGTAGGACACAGAGCCTGAAGGCCATTTGCGGTGGCCCGGGAATTGCTGTCTTTATCACTTTTTAACTTTTCTTGTATTTGTGAAACTGCATCACACTCCTTTGTATGCATTCCTCCTAGCAATTGGAACACTGTAAGCAATTGGTAAACCCTCAAGAAATATTGATGGAAGGGCACCTGGGTGGCTCAGTCAATTAAGTGTCTGACTCAACTTACGCTCAAGTCAAGATCTCACAATTTGGGGGTTCGAGCCCCACTTCCAGTTCTGTGCTGACAGCATACAGTATGCTTGAGATTCTCTCTCTGCACCTCCTCCCCTTGGCACATACACACTCTCTTTCTCTCTCTAAAAATAAATTAAAAAAATATATACATACGTATATATATACATACACACACACGTATATGTATTTGCTGATGGATTGTTAAAGTGATAAAAACATGTCCCTTCTTCTTCTCAAAGAATCTTCTAAAACTTTACCTTTAGGGTTTAGTAGTGGATGTTTTGTTCCATGCAGAGCAGAAAGAAGGTGGAATTTGCAACCAGAACACGTGAACGCAGGCTTCAGTTATGTGATATCTGGAGATCAATGTGCTCTCTGTGAGTCACAAATTGCTTAATACGTAATACAGAGAAGAAAAAGAAAACCACCAGCAATTATTCCTGCCTCACAATTATAAAAGTAAATTTCCAGAATGTATTCGAAAAGCTGTTTGGGGGCGCCTGGGTGGCTCAGTCGGTTAAGCGGCCGACTTCGGCTCAGGTCACGATCTTGCAGTCCGTGAGTTCGAGCCCCGCGTCGGGCTCTGTGCCGACGGCTCAGAGCCTGGAGCCTGCTTCAGATTCTGTGTCTCCCTCTCTCTCTGCCCCTCCCCCGTTCATGCTCTGTCTCTCTCTGTCTCAAAAATAAATAAAACGTTAAAAAAATTTAAAAAAAAAAAAAAAAGAAAAGCTGTTTGTACACTGACAAATGCTACTTATTTAATATAATATCTATTAGTCTTGATATATTTTTATTGATTATTAAAATACTTTACAAGGTTTATTTCTAATTCCACATTTAAACACATATTTTATTCCTTGAGCATATATTGCCTTGCTCTTCTTATTGATTTGAAAAGAAACTAAAAAATATTTTTCTTTGCTACTTTATTTTTTTTTTCTCTCTCTGTCTTAATGCAACTACCAGAAGAGGCTTCCAGAAGCTTACTACTTTTTTGTGGGCAGTGAAAGAGTTAAATTTCAGTGGCCTTCTGATTGGATTGAAGACAATGAGAACTGATGTCTCTGCCCAGCCCACCCACCCTTCTGGGCCCCCTTCTTCACCTTCTTCTGCCCATTACCTTCTTTGAAAGGCTGCTATCGTTCCTTAAGCTCTTTGACCTTGGGCTACAGTGGCTGCCTGTTCCTTCTTGCTGAGGCTCATCCCCCCCATACTTCAGTTATTCTCCTATTATATCATGATTTGTGATAATGTATGTGCTTGCTATATATATAGGTACAGAGTATTTACATGATGTTTTTACTTTTTTTAATTTTGATTGAGATATTTTACTTTTTTAAATTTTGATTGAGATATAATCAACATATAATAGTGTGTGAGTTTCGTCGTTGATCTGATACATTTATGTTTGCCACATGATTACCACTTTAGTGTTAGCTCATACCTCTGTCTGGTCGCATAATTATTTTTTTGCCAAGGACGTAATTTTTTTAATTTAAATCAGCTTACTTTTATAAACTTGCATACATCTGTACCATGATTTTGTCAATTCATTTTGAAAACTGTGTTTCACTGCTCTAAATGGGTAGTTCAGTTACTGCTAACTGTAAAGACAAGTAGTACAATAAAGATAAAATAACGTCATTGAATTCCAGCTAGATAGCATGACTAACTGCAGGCCTTGAGCCCTAAGACTGTTTTATGTTTAAAAAAAAAAAAAAAAAGTGGCAGGTGCCTGGCCGGCTGAGTCTGTAGAGCATGTGGATCTTGGATCTCTGGGGTCATGAGTTCTAGCCCCACGTTAAAGGTAGAGACTACTAAAAATAATCATTTAAAAATTAAAAATAGCAAGTGTTAGGAGTCTTAAAGGCAACTAATGGCTGAGGCTTCCTTCTGGAAGTCATCAAAAAAGGGTTAAAAGGAAAGTTAGAGTCTGTTGAGGCAGCCTACACAATGCAGCTGGGGCCAGGTGATGGTAGGGCCCCAATGCTGGGGCTCTGGGTAGATAGGAACTGGCTGGGAGTGCGAACCTTATAAGGCAAATCTAAATCTTAAAGGAAAAGGAAATGCTAAATGGTACACATCAGCTTAGAATCATTACTAAAGCGTAAGTGCACACACACAAAACCACAGCCCCAAGGCTGAATCAAAGGAGAAAATTAAACGACCCTTGTTGCCCCTGACTGCCGTGTAACTCTGTGAATCACTTCTTTAGAAAACAGGCACGAATGTTCCAATTAAAGCACCTTGCTAATCTGGTAGAGGACCATGATACAGATGTTCATGTAACCATTTCCCTATTTAGAATGAAAATGCCAGCCAGAAGAAACAAGCACGATTGATTTTAATATATGTCCAGCTTCTTACAGTATCTTTTGTCTTGTCACTCATTACCTTTCAAGGCCTTCAAGGGCAAGAGTTGAGCCTTCCTTAGTTGCTTTGAAACCCCTCCAAGCAAACAACGAAACGTCCTGCAGGCAGTGAGCCTGGATTGATACGGACTAGTGTGAACCAAAGTCTTTAAAAGTAAGTGAGAGGTAGCAGTCGAGTGGGAGGACTCCTATTTAGGTTTTCTTTACTCCCTCGGGTCATCCCAGGAGCACGAATGGCGAACAGCAAACAGCGTCTCTGCAGACAGAACATTCTAATCAAGCTCTCTGAATTAGAATGCTGGTTGGTATTTGGTGACTAGCATTCAGTCTTATGCATCAGCCTAAATTAAAGTGAAGGTCGTCAGGGCTCCCTTCCTCCCATTTGGTAAGAAAGTGACCTAGTTAAGTATAGGCAAACAAAAGCTGGAGGGCAAAAATCTCATCCTGTCACCTGTTTTTGTATGACCTTCAAGCTAAGAATGGTTTTTCTGTGCTTAAATGGTGGAAACAATAAAAACGTATTTTTTTTTAAATGTTTTATTTATTTTTGACAGAGAGAGAGAGAGAGAGAGAGAGAGAGACAGAGCATGAGCAGGGGAGGGAGACACAGAATCCAAAGCAGGCTCCAGGCTCTGAGCTGTCAGCCCAGAGCCTGACGCGGGGCTCGAACTCATGAACCACGAGATGGTGACCTGAGCTGAAGTCGGATGCTCAACCGACTGAGCCACCCAGGCGCCCCAATAAAAACGTATTTTTATGCATGACACATGAAATTATGTGAAATTCAGGTTACAGTGTCCAGGGTCAGTTTTATGGGAATATGACCACACTCATTCATTCATATATTGGCTTTGGATAGTCTCCTGCTACAATGGCAGAGAAGTTGTGATTAAGATAGTATGGCCTAAAGGGGCGCCTGGGCGGCTCAGTCGGTTGAGCATTCGACTTTGGCTCAGGTCATGATCTTACAGTTCATGAGTTCGAGCCCCGCATCAGGCTCTGTGCTAACAGCTCAGAGCCTGGAGCCTGCCTTGGATTCTGTGTCTCCCTCTTTCTCTGCCTCTCCCCCAGTCACGCTTTGTCTCTCCTCTCTCAAAAATAAACATTAAAAAAAAAAAAAAGATAGTATGGCCTATGAAGCCTCAACCATCTACTCTCTGATTCTTTACAGTAAAAGTTTGTGGCACTGACCTAGACCATTAGTTTCTATATTGGCTGCACATTGGAATCATTTGAGAAACCTAAAAAATACTGATGGTACTGATGCTTGGTCTGATTCTGATTAATTGGTCTAGAAACTGGGACTTTTTAAAAAAAAAATTTTTTTTAACATTTATTTATTTTTGAGACAGAGACAGAGCATGAACGGGGGAGGGTCAGAGAGAGGGAGACACAGAATCTGAAACAGGCTCCAGGCTCTGAGCTTTCAGCACAGAGCCTGATGCGGGGCTCGAACCCACGGACCGTGAGATCATGACCTGAGCCGAAGTCGGCCGCTTAACCGACTGAGCCACCCAGGCGCCCCTAGAAACTGGGACTTTTAAGAACTGTCCAAGGGGTTAGAATGTGCAGCCAAGTTCAACAACACCTGACCTGGACTAGTGCTTCTCAGACTAATATGATATGAATCACCTGGGATCTGGTTAAAGCACAGGTTCTGATGTAGTAGTCCTGGGAAAGGCCTGAGATCCTGTATTTTTAACAAGCTCCCTCGTAGTGCAAGGCTGCTAGTCCCCCGATACTGCTTCGAGTAACAAGGTCCTAGTCTAGTTTCTCCCAGAAAGAAAGGGGGGAAAAAAACCCAACCCTTTCCATGTGTCTTTTATCTTCCCTTAAATATAAGTTAAAAGATGCCACAGAACAAAAATGGCTTATCTCACAGATTTCTTAACCAACCTCAGTAGATGGGAAATTCACCCTGTAAACTGAAAGGGATTTTGATCCTTTCCCAAAAAATAAATGGCCTTGAATACCTGCCTTCACATCGATCTATTAAGACTTCCCATTTTCACTGAAGCAGTGAAAGAATGATTACAGCTTTCTCCTTTCACCCTCCTGTTCCTAGGAGAAAGGTTTTAAAGAGTGTGTATAAAGAAATCCTCTGTTGGTTAATGGCCTTGAAATTGTGTGTGGATTAACAATTAGTCTGAGTCCAGTGACTGGAGGAACAGCTCCCCGACTGGCTGGAGTTGAACTTTAGGAATTAACTGGTGGAATAGAATGTCTTTCCGGGCATGGAATGTTCTGGAATCTTAGTTGCCCAGAGTCATTTGAAACCCCTCTGGGGTAAAATTGAAGGAGACACTATGAAATCCCGTGAAGACATTTATCCCTAACTTTTCCACTCTCTGCTATGAAGAGGATTAAGAATTTCAGAATCCCTTTCCCTTATTTTATTGTTAAGTTGGTGGACATATCCTTTTAAACACTTTGCTTACCAATTGCTGAGGGTTTATCACCCTAAACCTGTTTATTGTCGGGATCTACTTAATCTTCTGAAATACAAATATGCTTGGACGATAAATGTTAATATGATGGTGATGAGTTCTATGGAAAAAAGTTCCACTTCCTAGTTCCTGGTCTCTGAAGTGAAAAGCCATCGCAAGGAAACTATTTTATGGCAGCCCTCATCTGCATAGGAGAAGTCTTCTTTCCCTAAGTGTCAGAGGTCTGCTTTTGAGATGACTGTGACCTGACAGAGACTGAAACTTTGATGACTCAATCCCATATTCCACCCTGCAACTGAACGCCCACCCATACAGAATGAAGACCCCAGGATGCCTTAAAGTTATGGCAGTTAATGCGACACGGGGAGGAAGCAGCTCAGCTAGAAACACCCCTGAATTAGCCCGCATCCAAGCAGGTGTCAGTCTCTTTAGATACACCCTGCCCCGCCCCCCCCTTCTCCACCCCCAGCCCCTGCTGTTTTTAGAATTTCTTGAATCAGATAAAGGAAAACAATAGTGAGGAGAAGCAGAAGTTTCAAAAAATGTGTTCTGTGGTTTTATTGAGATATAATTCACATGCCATAAAGTTCACCCATTTCGAGTGCACCACCCAGTGGCATTTGGTACACTTACAGAGTTGTACAACCATCAGCACCACTGTCATCACCCTCGAAAAAACCCTGTGTCCATGAGCAGTCACTCCCCATTTCCGTCCTCTCTCCAGCCCTGGCAACCACCAATCTACTTCCTGGCTCAATGGAAGAGGAAGAGGAAGAAGGTTTTTGTAGCCAGAATCCTGGGTGCTAGGTTCAAAGTGTGGGACCCTCAGCTAGCTCTTTTCCTACTTCACGTCTATGGGCGTCAGTTTCCTCAGCTGCCAGATGGGTGGTTCTCAGTCTTGGCTGCCATTAGAATCAGTTGGGGAACTTCGAAGAAACGCCGATGCTCAGGCCCTACCCCTAGAGATCCTGATTCACTAGGTCTGGGGTGGGGGCTTAGGCACATGAAATTTTTTTTTAACGTTTATTTATTTTTGAAAGAAAAAGAGAGACAAAGAGGCAGCGTGAGCAGGGAAGGGGCAGGGAGAGAGGGAGACACAGAACTCCGAGTGGGCTCCAGGCTCTGAGCTGTCAGCACAGAGCCAGACTCGCGGCTCAAACTCACGAGCCATGAGATCATGACCTGAGCCGAAGTTGGACACTTAACCGACTGAGCCACCCAGGTGCCCCAGGCAAGGGACATTTTTTAAAGTTCTGTAAGGCACATTTATTCCAAGGCCTTGCTATCAAAACGTGGTCCTGGGACCAGCTGGGAGCTTATTGGAATGCAGACTCCCAGGCCCCTTCCCAGACCCACTGAATCAGTACGTGGGCATTAACAAGACCCCAGGTGATTTGTGTGCACAGTCCAGTGCAGAGAGCTCTGCTCCGGCATCCCATCCAGCTCTAACAGTTTGCAGCTTTGTGATCCCTGCTCCTGCCTTCGTGGGCCACCAGGTGATTTTAGTGATCGGTTCCCACAAACCAGAGTTTACCCTGAGCTGGAAAATTGGCTCTTCGTTTGCTTGCTGAACAGGATATAGGAATATGCCATTGGCAAAGCCTTACAAGAAGTTTGTTCAGTGATAGTTAATTACACAGTAATTTGGAAGAACATCAAGTCATTTTAAAGTTGTTTTATCTACTGTCCAGAAGCAAAGAATGGTATTTAGGTCTCCACCTGTTGCCAATTTAGTATTCTGTACTTAGCAGACATCATGTGTCAGGCAAGCCGTCAGTTTTCATTTAAGGCTGTGCAAGCAGGGGCGCCTGGGTGACTCGGTCGGTTGAGTGTCCGACTTTGGCTCAGGTCATGATCTCATGGCTTGTGAGTTCGAGCCCCGCATCAGGCTCTGTGCTGACAGCTCAGAGCCTGGAGCCTGTTTCATATTCTGGGTCTTCCTTTGTCTCTCTCTGCCCTCTCCCACTCATGCTGTCTCTCTCTGTCTCTCAAAAATAAATAAACATTAAAAAAAATGTAAAGCTGTGTAAGCAGAGTTTCTCAGCTATGGCTGTCCATTTGAATCGCCTGGGGAACTTTTAAAACTCCAGACAGCCAGGCTCCCCAACCCAGACCAAATAAGCCAGAATCTTGGGAGTTTTTATTTTTATTTTTTTAATGTTTATCTATTTAGAGAGGGAGAGAGTGTGTGTGCATGAGCAGGGATGGGGCAGAGAGAGAGGGAGAGAAAAAATCCGAAGCAGGCTCCACACTGTCAGCACCGAGCCCCACGTGGGACTCGAACTCATAAAACCTCGAGATCATGACCTGAGCTGAAACCAAGAGCTGGATGTTTAACCGACAACCACCCAGGTGCCCCAGAATCTTGGTAGTTTTATTTAAAACTCTCCAGGTGATATCATTACCCTGTTCAGGATGTACTGAAAACTCCTGGTTTTGTCCCTTCTTAAGGTGTAAGGCTGTTTCGAACACATTATCTTTGGTCTGTTCAGTACCCGTGTGCTGAACATCTTCATGTCTCAAGCCCCACCAGTAGGACTTGAGGGAAGGAGCCTACCTGTCCCAAAGACGGAGAATGCAACCACCTTGATGGTTTGCTTGACCAAGCCTCTGACAGTGGTAACCCTGACACTTTGTATTGTTTCTCCAGGGTTCCATGTGCAGGAGAGAATCTGCACTGTCAGTCTCGGGAAGTAGATCATTTAGATATACGGGTTTGACTCTTTTGGTCCTCACGTCCGTGACGACAGCACTAAAAAGTTAATCAGTCAAAAGATAGGTACTGAAAATGGTGCCCAGCATGAAAGGGAGAGGCTGGAAGAAGAGGCCTCTAGGATCTGACCGATGAAATAAGGCATCCATAAACGGGACAGTTAGCAAGCAGTACATGGAAAAATGCAGTCAAGGGTCCAGTTTGTGGTAAAATCATCAAGGACTGCAGAAATTCAGAGGCTGTGAAATCAGTGCCTCTGGAATAAGACGGAGAAGCGGCATAGCAAAAATAGCTCACAGAGGGGCGACTGACTGGCTCAGTTGGTAGAGCGTTTGACTCTTGATCTCGGGGTCATGAGTTCAAGTCCCGTGTCTAGAGTAACGCTTAAGTGGAAAAAAAACAAGATGGCTCATGGAGGGAGTGAGGACGGTGTTCTTAGACTATATATTGCCTAGCATACTATTGGTTACATTTACTATGAGCCAGGCATTGTGCTAAATGATTCCCCTGTATAGTTTTTTCTACTCCTCTCAACAACATAAGGTAAGATACTGTAGAGGATGAGACTGAGGCAGAGAGAAGTTTAACTTGCCCAGGGTCACGCTGAACCTGGTCTATATGATTCCCAAGGCCATGCACTCCACCATACCATATGTGTGCCAGCAGGCAGATTCCTAACATTACATATGTATTATCTCATTTAATCCTCAAGATAAGAATGCTTGCTGGTAGGCAGCCCCGGTATTCTCAAGTTCTAGAAAAGGAAATTTGGACACAGAGAAGTTAGGTAGCTAGCCTGAGGTCTAGGGTTACCAGATAAACTGCAGAACAGCTAGTTAAATTTGATAAATAACATAACGGTTTAGTATAAACATTTCGTGGGATGTACTTATACTAGAAAGTATTCATTGTATATCGGACAAATTCAAATGAGTCTCCTGTTGACATTTGTTTGTTTTTGCTAAATCTGGCAAGCCTCCTGAGGTCACGTTGCTGGCGGGTGACAAAGCAAGATTTGGATCAAGTGGTCAGACTCTAGGGTCCACACTTTGAACCACCGCGTTGCGGTGCGGCAGAGTGGGTTAGCGTGCACGGGAGGAAGGGAGCAGACTTGCCTGCTTGGCTCCGAGGTGAGGCTGAGGGGGGAGTGAGAAAGAAGCGCAGTGGATTTTTCCACCTCTCCCTCACCTCCTGCCTGTGCTCTCCTGCTGCTGCTGCTGTCCCCACCTGCTGGTGGTACAAGAGTTCAGGGAACTGGGCAATGCAGCCTTTGCTAATAAATGCTTGGTTCCGATGCCAAATCCAGAAGGAAAAGGAAAACCGGGAAAAAAATAAGAGAGAGAGAAGGAGAGGGGGAGAGAGGTAGAGAGATGGTATGAGATTCTGCAGGCACTGTCACGCTCACCCCTCCCTTTTTAAATCACAGAGCCACCCGTGAGGATACATGCCTACGCCTGGAAAGCGTCACAGCAATGTGTGGCCGAGGCACAGAGGTGGCAGTTACGTGACCGTCTGATGGACCACTATTGACCAGGGAGCTCTGTCAGGGAGCCTTCTGGACAGTCAGCTGACAGAGACCCAGGGCCATGGGCCGGGAGTGGGGCTTAGGCCAGGAGGCCTGAGAAAAGTGGGACATCTCCAGGGTAGATGCTGAGTTCAGCAACAACAACACGTACCACCTAGGCAGTCTGGCTCATCACCATGAGCGGCAGGAAGCTGCAGCTGCAAAAACGAACTTTTCTAGTTCGTAGTGAAAGGGGGTGAGCACTTGTGTCATGGGACATCAAATATATCACAAACACGAGAGCTTAATGGGGCCAGTGTGATACTCAGGAAGAGGCAATAAAAATTGGTAAGAAGGTCGGCAGAAGCAGATAAACTATTCCCTGTTGCGGAGGAACAGGAATTCATAAAAGAATCCACTGGGTATAAACTCACATTTCTGTTTGAGAAAGCAGCGCATTATGTTGTAGAGTTTGTATTTAGGAGTGTTTTAAAAATTATGTTTATTTCTTCTTGTCGTTTTCCGGAGACCTGAGTTAAAGAACCCCATGAGATAGGGTATCTGTGAGCATGACCGAAATGGCTGAGTTGTGGCCCAGAGATGCCAAGCATTGGCCGTTTAGAGCTCTTTTCAAGACTGTCTTGAGAATTTATTGACCAGTCACCTTCCTCCCAGTCTGTCTGTCCTCTGGCAATTCCTGCATACTGCCGCTAGAATTTAGAGGTAAATCCTGGATGGTTTAGATTGCTATCAATTGCGTAAAAGAGAAAGTTGCGAAAGTTCAATGCCTTTTGTAATCTCTTTCCAAACCGCTTTCCAAATTTGTTCAAGATCTGTTTCTCCCAGTACAGGCTACATCTATCTCGCCCTTGTGGATTTTCTGGTTCAGACCGTGCAAGGTTCTCTGGTTCCATCTCTTTTCCAGACCCTAACTCACACTCTTCAGGACAATAGCCAATTGATCACCAGACATTTTTGGACCTCCACACCTTAGAACGTGCTGTTCCTTCCATCTGTCCTCCAGTGGTATGCTGGAGCTGGCTCTTGTCGGCTCAGGCACATCTCTGGTCCCAACTCTGCTCAGTGGCATCCTGTTGGTACCCTGAAATCTGCCACAGTAGGAGAATGTACACCGTGGAAATTAGCAAATCCTACTCGTCAGGGCTTCCCCCCTCCCCCCACCACCCTTGGAGTTCCGGTTGTTAAACATTCACTAGCACACTGCCGTCACCTCCTGCTCTCTGCCTGGAAGATTCCTACTTATTCTCCAAGAGAGAGTGCTTCTCTGTGAAGCTTTATTTGACTCCCACAGAGAAACAGGGAGAAGAAAGCAACCCCTCTGTGCTGAGCCTCTGGGCTGGGTGCTTTACATACATAATTGTCATGTCTTTACTAAAGCAGTTGTATCATATTATAATTATTGGTGATTGCCTCCTTGGTAAGTGCTAAGTGTAAGGATTGCAGTCTATATTGATCTGTAAAATTCCAGGGACCTTGAAAGTATCTTTTATAAATAGTGTGTTCTTAGTGAACGTCAAGTATTTAATTAAGCAAACACTGGGAGGAAAAATTGGATTGCTTTGTTTCTTCTGTCTCTGTTCTGCCAAAGAGTACCCCCTCACACCACAATCAAAGCTGAATATTTGACCAACGTCTTCTGCTGGGTGACTTTTTAAAATTTACAATAAACAAATTTATACAAAGGTATCACTAAGTATAATACTTGTGGCATGTTTATAAATGTAGAAGGGGCTGTAGGAACTGGTATATAAAGATGGAAATTTTAGGGGCACCTGGCTGGCTCAGACAGAGCATGTGACTCTTGATCTCGGGGTTGTGAGTTCGAGCCCCACATTGGGTGTAGAGATTACTTAAAAATAAACTCTTTTAAAAAAGATGGGGGGGCGCCTGGGTGGCTCAGTCGGTTGAGCGTCCGACTTCAGCTCAGGTCACGATCTCGCGGTCCGTGAGTTCGAGCCCCGCGTCGGGCTCTGTGCTGACCGCTCCGAGCCTGGAGCCTGCTTCAGATTCTGTGTCTCCCTCTTTCTCTGCCCTTCCTCTGCTCATGCTCTATCCCTCTCTGTCTCTCAAAAACAAACAAACAAACAAACAAACAGAATATTAAAAAAAGATGGAAATTTTAGGTCTATGGGAAGCAGGTGGGGAAGGCATTTTTGGTCAGAGGTGCTTTTTAGTGACCTCTCTTATTAAATCTGTGGGGGTAAAAGACATGCTTAGCATCATACCTGGCCTGAAATATGGACTTTATAGGTAGCTACCACCGCCACCTCCACCCTCATCATCATCATCATCATCTTCTTCTTCTTCTTCTTCTTCATCATCATCATCATCATCATCATCATCATCATCGAATATTCCTGAGGAACAGAGCTAGGCAGAGCTAAGAAGCCATTTGATTGACCTGGAGCCCTGTGTGGAAGCTTGCAAACTCCTTGTTTTGCCCTCTCATTTTCCCTTAAATTTATTAAAGCATCGAAACATTGTGAAGAAAGCTTTTTTTCTTGTGGCGGTTAGGATGCTTTGTACATACGCCTCACCGCCCCCGCCCCCCCCCCCCCCCCAGCCTGCCAGTGGGAGAAGCAAGCGGTAAATGCTACTTTGATCTGATCTGAATAGATGGAGTAAAACGATTGGCTGAAAGGACCTTCCCTGTAATTTATTCAAGCCAACTTAGCCAAAAGCTAGGATGTAGATGAAAGATTATGTCACATCGTCCTTACGAGAGCAAACAGTCTATGCAGAAGCAGCAGTAAAGTTTGCCCGCTGTATTCTGATCTTATTGCTACAGGAATACGTATTTTGCAGTAACAGTGAAGTACTCTGATCTTACCACTCATCGGTCTCTGTCCAAAGGCCAGAGAGTTGCAGCAGTAAAATCAGAACAGAGACAGTTGTGGGTTACGAAGGGGGTTTCGTGGAAGAGATGAGACCTGCAGCAGAGGGAGGGATAAATTACGAAGGATGTCCTGAGGGAAGAAAGTTAACTGGGGTAAATATTTAGAATCGCATTTCCTGCTCTGTGCTTTTACAAAAACGGCATTTGGCGAAAAGCATTCTAAGACCAAAGAAGGTTGGGAAATGGTGCATATATCCACCTTGGGTTACGCTATGTATCATATGCTCTGGGAACACCTGAAGTGAAGAACCCTGATCAGTTCTGTTTAATCTGTTTCCCAGCTGTGCTTGATAGGGGCATCTCCTTTTGGGGAATACCTATTAACATCTTCGAGAATGTTCAAGTACCATCGGGCCTCAATTGGGACACACTAATTTACAGGATGATGTTTCTGAAAACTAGCATTTATCTATGCCTTTTTTGAGACCTCAAAAGAGTCCGTCTCATCCTCAGTTCACACTACCTTATGATCACAATTTCAACAGGGCTTCTCTTGTATTTTATCTTTCCCCTTTATCCCCAACCCCCCACTCCCCACCTTAAGTACGCACGTTCGTGTGTTTATTATCTTCCTTAAATATGCCTTTATCTTGATTAAAACAGAGAGGGGGGGCAAACCATAAGAGACTCTTGGAACAAACTCAGGGTTGCTGGAGGGGAGGTGGGGGGCGATGGGTTAAATGGGTGATGGGCACGAAAGGAGGCACTTCTGGGGATGAGCAGTGGGTAGCATATGTAAGAGATGAATCATTGGGTTCTACTCCTGAAGCCAAGAGTTCACTGTATGTTAACTAACTTGAATTTAAATTTAAAAAAATGTACCTTTATCTCATACAAGATAGTGTTTTGTGCATATGTGCTTTATGTTTTATTTTTTCGTCTATTTTTCTCTCACCCAGTACTGTGTTTTAAAGAGCTAAGATTGTTGTCCATTCATCTCATTTGCTGTCTCACCTGCCACACAGGATTCCACAGTATGCAGCCCACCTACTTACTCATCCATCCCTCCCCTAATAGACACCAAGTTTGATGGCGTTGGGGAGTGGGACACCAGAACAGAGAGAATAGTCATGTCTCCTAGATAAATAGTTTGAAAAGTTCTCTTCTATTAAATAATGAAATAACCTGGCCAATTTTGGCAAGCTGACCTAATCAAGTCCTGGTCATTTTGAAGAGCGAATTTCAGAAGAAATAGCCTTCAAATAATTTTCTAGAGCAGGCAGGGACTGAAGATCACTTGGTTCAGATTGTCCACATCTGCCATCCAAAACTTTCAACTTTATGCAGTTTTCAAGATTGAGCCCTTAACCTTAAATATGACTGTTGAAAATAAAACATTTTCTTAAAAACGCATAAAGGAGAAGAAACATTATAGCTTGTGGCAAGTGGTCTTGAGCTGGGCGTTGAACAGTCTTCCCAGTTGACCACGTCAGGAGAGCAGGGAGGGATTGGCATAAGGTCCGAAAGAGTCTCATACTGAGGCACCTTGACCTTCTCTTGATTACCCACCCCCAGGACCTTCCAGTTCCCGTTTAGTGTGCTAAACAAAGTATTTAATATTAACCCCCTGCTTCAGGTAATAACTATGGAAGAGAATCATGGCAAATTGAGAGAGTCAGAGGAATGCCAGCTTTAGAGGAAGCTTCTAATGGTGTTGAACAGGAAGTATCATATAGTTCAAGAACTTCTTAGCAATAGAGGCAACTCTTCCAGGTAATTAAAGTACCTGGAATCTGTTCCTTCAACTTGGACGCTTTTTATTTCCTTCAAAAAGTGATTCCTGCCATAGCCAATATTAATGAACTCTATTGCCAAAGAGATGGCTGAACTTAGAGAATGAACTTTATGTACAACCGGGGAGGGGATTTTCTGCAGTTGGGATTAACAGCCACTGATTAAACTCTTGAGTGAGGCAGAAAAGGTTTATTGGGCATCAGAAGAAATGGAGCTGGTTGAACCACACAGAGAGATTTCTGGATCAGAATGTCTAAGGGTTTTTACCAATTCACTTAAGAGGGATGATGGGTTCATATAAAAAATTTGCATATTATTTGTGGTGTTGCCTCCTGCCTTGAGCTCAGTAGCTCAGTGCCTAGACTGTAGGAAGCATGCAGTATATTTTTAGAATGAATGAATAAATATAAGCAGCTTAAATTAACTGGTGGCTATTACTTAGACTTCATTTTATCTACTGATTTATTTATATTATTAAGATCTTTTTTTTTTTTTTAGAACATGTTTAGCTTCACAGAAAAATTAAGGGGAAGGTACAGCGATTTCTCATATAGCCCCTGCCCCCGTACACATACATACCCTCCCCCATTAAGAAAATCCCCCAGCAGAGCAGTACATTTGTTACAATTGATGAGCCTACATTGACACATCATAATCATCCAAAGGCCATAGTTGGTCTTTGTGTTCTCACTCTTTGTGTTGTACATCCTGTGGGTTTGGACAAATGTATAATAATGTGTATCTATCATTATAGTATCATACAGAGTGTTTTCACTACCCCCCCAAATCCTCTGTGCTCAGCCTATTCATCCCCCCCCCCCATCCACTGAAAACCACTATCTTATGATTCTAGTTGAAATTATGCAATATACAACCTTTTCAGAATGGCTTCCTTTACTCGGTAATATGCATTTAAGATTCCTCCATATCCTTTCATGGCTTGATAAGCTTATTTCTTTAGTGCTGAATAATACTCTAGTGTCCGGATGACCCACAGTTTATCTATCCATTCATCTACCGAAAGACATCTTGGTTGCTTCCATGTTTTGGCGATTATGAATAAAGCCGCTAGAAACATCCATGTGTAAGTTTTTGTGTGGATATAAGTTTTTGATTCTTTTGGGTAAATACAGTACCGAGAAGCACAATTGCCACAAGGTGTGGTCAGAGCATGTTTAGTGTGTAAGAAACAGCCAACTGTCTTCCAAAATGGCTATACCAAGTTCATTTTATTATATACGTTTATAAAGCTGTAAGTCGAAGAACCCCTTTAGATATTTATTGGGTGATCCACACCTAAAAACTGTAGTCAAGACTAGTGACCACAGTGAAAAGGCCAGGTGAACGGCCAACTTACAGAAGGAGGTCTTAACAAGGCTTATTTTTCGTAGGACATGTTGCCTGTTGGATTATTGTGGGTGGGGGAAGGAAACCAAATGTTGGACCTAGTACCTATGTTTGATTATTGGATTAGTCATTTGATGTCTCTTAAATCATAGGAACAAACACCCCCCATCTCAAGTATGAGATCTCCATGTTTATGTCCTCAGCTGAGGGCCTTTTCCTCTGTCCTGGTATGATATAGTCAAACGAGCTGTGCCGAGATTGGCCTCCAGTGTAATACAGCGCCCGGCCACATCTGTGACTCTGTAGCCAAACACAGCCCAAGCTTTCCAGATGTTTCAGCGGAGCACGCAAGCCATCTGTTCACGGGCACTTTACAGAATCATAATGGGAAAGGGGACAGATGCAAGGGCCTGGCTTCCAGCCCCAACAACAATAGTAATGACTTAAGAGGAATATTTATTTTGTATGTTTACTCAGATGTTTGGAAATGAGCTTCAGAAAAAGTCAATAAAAATAACACAAACTGTGGGGGAACTTGGAGAAAATCAATTCCTTCTCCCTGGTATTGAATTATAATTATCCTATAACTTTACACATTTTGAAGGGGGGAAAAAAACACAACCCTTTATTTAAGTGTTTCTACTCAGGCATGAGTCTAAAATGCAGATAATCTCTTTCCACATATATGTTCCATACACACACACCCACATACATATATCTATTTATGTAATATCTATGTAAATGCATATAACATAAATCTATTTGTATTACACATATACGGATATATACTTCAACATCTTATAGGTATAGGAGGAGGTAGAAAAAATGTAAGTTACCATCTTTGTCCATTTCTGAGAAAAATTTTTATCTTTGGGCACTCGGTATTTCTACTAATTAACCGCTTCTTCCAGGGGTACTTAGTAGAACGGCCTGCATGGGGGGCCAGGATACCTGGACTCCCTCACCCTTCAAGCAAACACTGCAAAGAAGTTGTAATCTTGTGAATGTCATTCATTTTTCTGGATTCAGAAATGAATCATTTAATTTTCTGAAGTCACAGGAGGGGGTTGGACTGCAGTCACATTGAACACCCTGGCAGTCTGACCTCCTTCTTGACCAGCCTCTCCCCTCTGGAGCATCTGAGGGAAGACTGTGTGGACATTGGTGGTCTTTTTGCCATCTGGCATTTTACGTAGGAAGGAGTATAG
The DNA here is from genome assembly GCF_028018385.1 of Neofelis nebulosa. Lineage (NCBI taxonomy): Eukaryota > Metazoa > Chordata > Mammalia > Carnivora > Felidae > Neofelis > Neofelis nebulosa. Next base: position 48,771,018 of record NC_080795.1, read on the forward strand.
CAGCCACTCGGCATCCACGGCCCCTTCTGTTAGTAACATTCTGAGTTCCTTTAGGGAAGCCATCCCTGCCCATACTCTCCGCCCATGTGCTTTGTCCGGGACAGGCCTGGACATCAGTGCCCCAAATCCTCCAGGACCCATGGCCAGTCCATCAGAATGAGTCCCAGGACTTTGTCTTTCTACCTGAACCTGCAAGGATATGAAGCAAGGATGTGACTGCTGCAGCAATCTTACCAGCCCAGGGGAGCGCCTGGCTCAGCAATGAGCCAACACAGAAGCAGAAGAGCCCAGAGTTGGGGGAACCTAAGAGATCCCGATGACATAGTCTTGAGTGCCCGGAGCCTTGGACTTTTCAGTTCCTTGAACCAGTAGGTTTTCTTCTTGTCTTAACGCACATTGGGTTTTCTATTAATGTGCCGAAAGAGCCCAAAATTTTCCAAATCTTGTTTCAGTAACACCCAATGTTATTAAAAAGGACTCGATAATTTGAAATGTTAACGTCAGTTGTCAGATCCTGACATGACAAGGTAGTTTCCCTTCGTTCACTGTCTACTTGAGCTTCTTCAGGTATTTGGAATTTCTTACATAAAAGACATGTAAACTCACGGTTAAAAATAATATGGGGCATCTCGGTGTTTTAGTCGGTTAAGCTTCCGACTCTGGATTTTGGCTCAGGTCATGATCTCATGGTTCGTGGATTTGAGCCCCACATCGGGCTCTGTGCTGATAGCTTGGAGCCTGCTTGGGGTTCTCTCTGCCCCTCCCCTAATTGTGCATACACACTTTCTCACGCACTCTCTCTCTCCAAATAAATAAGTAAACTTAAAAAAAAGAATATAACTCAAAAATCTTTCAAATGGCGTAATAAAACCTAAAGAAATGAATCACCTCAGTGCCGGTGCTGCCCTACAGAACCGCTGCAAGAGCCCAGCAGGCCAGTACACTGAAAGGAGAAGTCAGAGTAGCTAGGCACCAGTGAGACGTGCAGAGGAACGAGCGACGACTTCCGTTTTGTGACACCCAGTTGCTGGAGAAGCATTGCAAAATGTTCTTCAATACGCAGCATCTTCTTTTCATCTTGTTTCGCAGTCATTAACACAAAGGTTAAGTCAAGAAAAGAACCGGGGGAGGAAATCAGTGTTCCTCAGTTCCTCCATTATTGCTTTTCTTTTATGTTTGATTTGTTTTGTAGCGTACTGTTTTGATTCCTTTTTTATTTCCTTTCCCATTTTGTAAATGTTTTGTTTATTTGGTTTTAGTCATATTCTTAATCACATTCATACTCTTACTCTGGAGATCACAATTCCACTCTTAAACATACAGCGATCAGTTTTGAATTAATACCACTTTAGCTTCAATCGTATATATGAATCTGCTTCTGTGCAACTCCATTCCCCTTTCATGTTGTTATTTTCATCACAAGTTACATCTTTGTACATGATGTGCCCATTAGCATAAATCTGTAATTGCTGTTTATTTATTTGTATTTCAAGCCATAGGGGGAGGGGCGCCTGGGTGGCTCAGTTGGTTGAACGTCCAGCTTCAGCTCAGGTCATGATCTCCCAGTCTGTGAGTTCAAGCCCTGCATTGGGCTAGCTGCTGTCCGTGCAGAGCCTACTTCAGATCATCGTTCCTCCTCTCTCTTTGTCCTTCCCCCACTCGATGTCTCTTTTTCAATCTCTCTCTCAAAAATAAATAAACATTAAAAAAAAAAGTACGGGGAAAAATGGGTTACAAATTAAAAATATAATACTGGCTTTGTATTTACCTTGTGGTTATATTTCAATGCTCTTTATTTCTTCATATATGAAGAAATATATGAAGCCTTATGAAGCCTTCATAAGGCTTCACATTATGCCTTCTATTTCTGCATTAGCATTTCTTCTGGGGAAGATCTACAAGTTGCATATGTGAGGATATGAAGGTGTGCACCAACCAGGGAGTGTCTGAAGAAGGCACTTGGCAGTCTTTTCCCTAGAAGCCTAGATCAGAGCCAAACTCCACCAAAGGACCCCATTTTGAGCTGAATTCAGAGACCTGCCATTTTCTCTGTCTCATACAGGCTTTGACCTGGGAGTCAAGGCATCTAAATTATAGTCTTAGTTCTGTCTTAACTGCCAATGTGACTTTGGACCAAGTCACTTATCTTATTGGGACTTTTTTCCTTATCTGTAAAATTAGATGTTCTAGATCAGGTGGTCAAAACTTTTCTGCAAAAGACCAAATAGTATTTTATTTTATTATTTTTTTTAAAGAAAAATAAAGAAAGAAAGAAAAAAAAGAAAAATTTAAAGAAATTTTTATTTAAACGTTTGTTCATTTTTTGATAGAGAGGGACAGAGCACGAGTGGGGGAGGGGCAGAGAGAGAGGGAGACACAGAATCGGAAGCAGGCTCCAGGCTCCGAGCTGTCAGCACAGAGCCCGACGCGGGGCTCGAACCCACGGACTGTGAGATCATGACCTGAGCCGAAGTCGGATGCCCAACCGACTGAGCCACCCGGGCTCCCCTCAAATAGTATTTTAGATCCTGCAGGCGGTAAAGTCTCTATAACAAGTACTCAACTCTGCTCTTGTAGTGCAAAAGCATCCATAGACAATAGATAAATGAATGGCTGTCTTCTAATAAAACTTTATTTATGAAAACAGGAAGCAGGCCAATTTGGCCTGTGGGCCGTGGTTTGCCAACCCCTAAGAGTCCTTCTAGCTTTAAAAAATATAAAGAAGTCTGGTGCAGCCACTCTGGAAAACAGTATGGAGGTTCCTCAAAAACTAAAAGTACAACTACCCTAGGACCCAGTCATTGCACTACTAGGCATTTATCCACGGGATACAGGTGTGCTATTTCGAAGGGACACAGGCACCCCCATGTTTATAGCAGCACTATCAACGATAGCCAAAGGATGGGAAGAGCCCAAATGTCCATCGATGGATGAATGGATAAAGATGGGGTGTATATATATATATATATATATATATATATATATATATATATGCAATGGAGTATTACTTGGCAATCATATATATATATATATATATATATATATATATATATATATATGTATATATATGTGTGTGTGTGTGTGTGTGTGTGCAATGGAGTATTCCTTGGCAATCAAAAAGAGTGAAATCTTGCCATTTGCAACTACGTGGATGGAACTGGAGGGTATTATGCTAAGTGAAATTAGTCAGAGAAAGACAAAATCATATGACTTCACTCATATGAGGACTTTAAGAAAAAAAAAACAGATGAACATAAGGGAAGGGAAACAAAAATAATATAAACACAGGGAGGGGGACAAAACAGAAGAGACTCATAAATATGGAGAACAAACAGGGTTACTGGAGGGGTTGTGGGAGGGAGGATGGGCTAAATGGGTAAGGGGCACTAAGGAATCTACTCCTGAAATCATTGTTGCACTGTACGCTAATTTGGGTGTAAATTTTAAAAAATAGAATTTAAGAAAGTGTATATATAAAGAAGTCTGATGATCTGCACTGCTGTTAAGGGTATCCTTTTGTCTACTCCTTCGTGCCATTCTAGAGCATTATCTCTATCAACAATACAGTTGTAAGAATCTACTAGCCCTACTTGTGTACCTGGAGACCAAGCTTCTTTTTTTTTTTTTTTTTTTTTGTACTTTATTCATTCCTCCCAGCAAGACTAGCAGGTGGATTATTATAATCACCATTTTAGTAAAAAAGAATGAAGGTGAGAGAAATTCCCTAACAGGTCCCAGGGCATAGCATTGCCAGTAGCAGAATGCAGGCCTGTAGGACCCCAAAACCTTTGCTAAGTTTTCTCCATCTCACATCTCCTAGGTAAAATGTTTTTAGCACAGTCGAGAATCCAGTTTTCTTGACAGGGGGAAAAAAATCTTAAATATACCAATCTGACGATTAAGCTACACACACTCCACCCAGACCATCTTGCATTATAAACCACAAACGTGATCAGTTGCTGACTTAAAATGTAATCTTTCAAGTTGCAAAGCTGGCAAAAGAATATACCGATGCCCTCGAGAATCTCCCCATCTCTCCGGCAAGACCTGGGAAAGAATTAGTAAACAAAATACAGTGCCAAGTTAATTACAGTAGAAGTGCTTTTGATTCCTCTTCACCGGCTGCACTTGCCAGACAGACTGACGCATGTCCTCAGTGCCACTCTGCCCCCAGCACTCTGGGTGCCTCTCCAGAGCACGACACTTGGGTCCCGTGCTAGTACCAATGGAAACTGCAGCAATTACCACACACACAGTGGCTTAAAACAACACACTTCCATTATCTCACAGTTCTGGATGTCAGAAGTCCAGAATCAGTCTCATTGGGCTAATGTCAAGGTGCGAGCCAGGCTGATTCCTTCTGGAATTTCTGTGGGGAAAATCTATTCTCTTGCCTTTTTCAGCTTCCGGAAAGCTTCTGTGTTCTGTTTCACTGCTCCTTCCTCCTGTCACTCTGACCTCTTGTTTGCATTGTGACATACTGTGCCACCAATTCGGACCCTCCTGCCTCTCTCTTATAAGGACCCTTATTAGAGATTATGTTGGACTCATCCAGATAGTCCAGGAAAATCTCCCCATCTCAAAATCCTTCTCTTAATCACAGTTGTTTTACCAGCAAGATGGGTTTAGTTGAGAATAGCAAAGGATTTGCAACTCAGAATAAGCAAGCTATAGCTTTTATAGCTATAGCTAAAGCCATAGGCAAAGTCCACAGAACCAAGGAGAGGAACACTCTTATTTTTTTTTAAATGTTTATTTATTATTGAGAGACAGACAGACAGAGTGCGAGCAGGCAAGGAGCAGAGAGAGAGGGAGACACAGAATCCGAAGCAGGCTCCAGGCTCTGAGCTGTCAGCACAGAGCCCGACGCGGGGCTCGAACTCACGAACCGTGAGATCATGACCTGAGCTGAAGTCGGACACTTAACCGACTAAACCACCCAAGCACCCCAAGGAATACTCTTTCATAGAGGAAAGGGGCAAGCTGGGAAGACTGTTATAAACACAAAGTCCGTAGGAATAAATTCAGAGCTCAAATTGTAGTGGCTTTTCATTGGCTGAGTTGTGACTGTCTCTCATTGTCTGGGCTGTTGCCAGGCAAAGAGAAAAATCTTCCTTCCTGTTGCTGGTGTTAGTAAAGTCGTATCAAGTGGCAACATGCCTCTCTTCCTATTGAGGTCCTCCGTAAGCTTCTTCTGTTGAGGGTCTGTACTCGATGGCAAGTGGTAGTGCCTGAGGGCTCCCCCTTGTGGTCTCCTGACTCTATTTTAAGGAGGTTTCCCTTTATTAATTTTCATGGCCATATAAGGTAACATTCATAGGTTCCTGGGATTAGGAGAGGGGCGTCTTTGGGGAGCCATTATTCAGCCTACCACAGATCCCACTCCTCCACTTCCTCTCTCACAGATGAATCATACTCCCACCAGTCGGTTGTGTTTGTTTCCAGCTCTGTTTTTGTACTTGTTCTTGCAACTCCCTAATTTAACTTAAATATAATGAAACCAATGAATTCTGGGGGGCAAAAAGAAAGAGTTGCAATATCTATGGAACAAGGTAAATAAGCTACGGCAAGTCGTTTTAAAAATGTGGTCAAATTAGGTATGGCCAGGAAATCTGTGAAAATTTGAGGGAAAAAATGTCAGATCCAAAACAATTAAATAATATGTAATAGGGATGATTTGTGTAAGAAAGACGAAGCAGAACACGTTTTTTTTTTTTTTTTGAAAGGTAAGCATACTCATTTTAATTTCCTTTTAAGAAAATATTTATGGGGGCGCCTGGGTGGCTCAGTCGGTTGAGCGTCCGACTTCGGCTCAGGGCATCATCTCGCGGTCCGTGAGTTCAAGCCCTGCATCGGGCTCTGTGCTGACAGCTCAGGGCCTGGAGCCTGTTTCAGATTCTGTGTCTCCCTCTTTCTGACCCTCCCCTGTTCATGCTCTCTCTCTCTCTGTCTCAAAAATAAATAAACGTTAAAAAAAAATTAAAAAAAAAAGAAAATATTTACATTAAGGGGCGCCTGGGTGGCTCAGTCAGTTGAGGGTCTTGCAGTTCGTGAGTTCGAGTCCCACATAGGGTTCACTGCTGTCAGTCTGTCCGCGCAGCCTGCTTTGGATCCTCTGTCCCCCTCTCTCTTCCCCTTCCCGCTTTCTCTCTCTCTCTCTCTCAAAAAATAAAACATTTAAAACATTTTTTTAATGTTTATTTATTTTTTTGAGAGAGAGCGGGAGACAGAGCTCAAGAGGGAAAGGGCAGAGAGAGAGGGAGACACAGAATCCGAAGCAGGCTCCAGGCTCCGAGCTGTCAGCACAGAGCCCAATGCGGGGCTCGAACCCACGGACTGTGAGAACGTGACCTGAGCTGAAGTTGGACGCTTAACCGACTGAGCCACCCAGGCGCCCCAAAAATAAAACATTTTTTAAAAGACTTAAAAAGAGGAATATATTTGTATTTTAAAACAGGACACATACACATCTGACTAAGCAGCATGGCTGACACAGACCAAATCCATGCTGGTAAGCTTTTGAGAACCATGGGGTATGCCGACGTTAGCACTGGCACAGGCAGACAGAATAAGAAAAAATAGTGCTTCAGGGAGAGCAGTAGTGATCCATAGGGTAGGTAAAGACGAGGACACTGTAGCAGGAACAACTTCCTACCTAGTACTGATACGTGCAAAGTTCCAAATCTCTACCATCGGGAAACCTACTTGCACAAAAGAACTAGGCCTCGCATGAAAAAATACATTGGTCAGGGGCGCCCGGTGGCTCAGTCGGTTAAGCATCAGGTAACAATGTTACGGTTCATGGGTTTGAGCCCCACAATGGGCTCTGTGCTGACAGCTCAGAGCCTGGAGCCTGCTCCGGGTTCTGTCTCTCTCTCTCTCTCTCTCTCTCTCTGACCCTCCCCCACTCATGCTCTGTCTCTCTCTTTCAAAATTAAATAAGCATTAAAAAAATTTTTTTTTAATTGTTAAAAAACTTGGTCAACAAGGTGATTTTAGATGATTTTATTAAAAGTGTAAAGCAGGTATATTTAAATTATATTCCCACTTTAACCAAATTTTTAGGTTAACTAACCAATCTCTCTCCAGTCTTATTTTTTTTTTAATTTTTTTTAATGTTTATTTTTGAAAGAGAGAGAGAGAGATGAGTCGGGGGGTGGGGGACAGAGATTGGGAGACAGAGGATCTGAAGCAGGCTTTGCTGACAACAGAAAGGCCGACGTGGGACTCAAACGCACAAACCGTGAGATCATCACCTGAGCCGAATTCAGAGACTCAGCCAACTGAGCCATCCAGGCCCCCCTCTCCAGTCTTATTAAATTTGATTCAGGGCTTCAAAGATGATATTAATCATTTAGGGTTGCAAAAATTTGGGAAGAAGGCTTAATCGAAAGAGTGGAGCTTCTGGGGCGCCTGGGTGGCTCAGTTGGTTGGGCATCCGACTTCGGCTCAGGTCATGATCTCGCAGTTTGTGAGTTCGAGCCCCACATCGGGCTCTGTGCTGACAGCTCAGAGCCTGGAGCCTGCTTCGGATTCTGTGTGTCCTTCTCTCTCTGCCCCTCCCCCACTTGTGCTCTGTCTCTATCAAAAATAAATAAATGTAATAAAAAAATTGAAAAAATAAACAGTGGAGCTTAAAGTACTCCTTGAAAGTTATATAGGATCTGAATAGGTGATCAGGGGTCGAGGAAGGCACATGGGATGAAACAGTATATTCACAACTGTCAGATACAGGTAAGTAGGAATGATCATTTTTTTAAAAGGTAATCTCCACACCCGACGTGGGGCTCAAACTCACATCCCTGAGATCAAGGGTCGCTCGCTCTTCTGGCTGAGCCAGCCAGGTACTCCAAGAATGCCTGAGGTAGAACCTTGATACTTCAAGTGGATCTCATTCCAGCAGCATCAGCAACACGAGGGGGCTAGAAATTTGGCCTGCCAGGCCTCGCCCCAGACCCACTGAGTCAGAATCTGCAATTTAACAAAATCCCCAGTTAATTTTATTTGCTTGCAACCTGTGACAAGTGCTGTTTCAGAGAGAGCAGGAATCTTCTTAAACTGCACCGAAGACTTAATATGGTACATGCAAAACAGAATGCCAACTGAGTTTATTAAGCACCTACTATGAGCCAGGCACACTACCAAGTGCTTCGCAAAGCCTGTCTACTTAATTCTCAAATGTCCCAGTCTTATGAAATAGAGGTGATCTTTACTCTCAGTAACGAAACAATCTTCTCTGCTGTCTGTGATCCCTTTGGTTGAACTTGGTGTAAAGAATACATTAGTGTCTCAAAACCTCAAATAATTGCTTTTTAAAATTCAATACGTAAAATATTTTGACATAATATTTTTTGCTCTCTTTGTTCCCTACGTTGCAAACTCTCACAGCTGGGATGATCTCAGATGCCTGGATAATTTCAACCTATGAGAAGTGGGAGACAACTCAGAAGCACTCTGGTTAGAACAGGGGTAAAAAAAATAAAAAGCAAGAAATACACACTGTTAAGTGGACTTCAAAAATGATAAATCAGATTGAACCAAATCTTGGAGAGTTTGGAATAGGTTTGGGGTACTCCTACAACGCTGCATTCATCAACAGTTCATGCAAAAAGAGGCTAAGCCCTGTCTTACCAGAGGAGGCATGGAGACCGTCTTTCCTTGCCTTGTCCAGACTAGGAAAGGATAAAATTGTATCTTCTTGCTTCTCCCTGAGCTCAGTGCTCAGTCCCACTGAACAGGGTAGAAGAAACCCAGGTGTGGGCACTCTCCAGAGCCATGAACATGTGTGTGCCTTGCTCACTGGGTCGGTTTTCAATGGACCTCCCGTTCCGATTAAATGCCTTTCTATAAGAAAGATTCCATGGGCCTCCACCCAGCTGTTCTCTTTATACAGTCTGGGGGTGGCAGACAGAAGGCTCCTAAAACTGCCCCAAGTGCTGAGTGGTAGGCGGACTGGTGCTCACCGCCACTGGGCTTAACCCCAGAACTAAACCTCATTGTGATGAGGATGGGAAGGCACTGGGGGGCTGGAAGGGCTGGGGTGTGAGGGGCATTCCTTTGCCTCTGACTTTCACAGAGCACACGTTGTATTCTAGAATCAGAAATCTGAGCGTGGGAAGGAGTGGGTTAGCCCTGGAGAAAGGGAAATGAGGATCATGAGTCTCTGCAAAGAGCTGTAAGTTAAAAAAATCAAGCTGTGCTTACTTACCAGCCATGATTCAATGGGGTCTTTCTTTGCCAGGTCCCAATGTCGCCTTAAAAGTATCTTGAGTCTAAGGACAATTCCTACAAAGCAAGGGACCTTCCATGTCTTTATGCTTTACCACCTAAAGCCTTGCAGGGAGTACAGTGCCTTTCTTTCTTTCTTTCTTTCTTTCTTTCTTTCTTTCTTTCTTTCTTTCTTTCTTTCTTTCTTTCTTTCTTTCTTTCTTTCTTTCTTTCTTTCAGGCTCCAGCTCCTCCCAATGTGGGGCTTGAACTCACAACCCTGAGATCAAGACGTAAGCTGAGATCAAGATTGGATGCTTAACCGACTGAGCCACCCAGGCGCCCCTCTAATCAGTCTTTTTAAAAATACTTAAGGGGCGCCTGGGTGGCTCAGTCGGTTAAACACCTGACTCTTGGTTTCAGCTCAGGTCACGATCTCACAGTCTATGAGTTCAAGCCCTTCATCAGGCACTGACAACACAGAGCCTGCTTGGGATTTCTCTCTCCCTCTCTCTCTCTGCCCCTCTCCGGCTTTCTCTCTCTCTCTCAAAAATAAATGTGTAAACACTAAATTTTTTCTTTTTTTAATTTTTAAAAATACTTCAAAAAGTTTGAGGTGTCTGGCTGGCTCAGTCTGAAGAGCGTGAGACTCTTGATCTCAGGGTCATGAGTTTGAGCCCCATGTTGGGTGTAGAGATTACCGAAATAAAATAAAATAAAATAAACTTAAAAATAAGAATACTTGGGGCACCTGGGTGGCTCAGTCGGTTGGCGTCTGACTTCAGCTCAGGTCATGATCTCACGGTTTATGAATTTGAGCCCCACGTGTGGCTCTGTGCTGACAGCTCAGAGCCTGGAGCTTGCTTCAGATTCTGTGTCTCCCTCTTTCTGCCTCTCCCCCACTCTCTCTTTCTTTCTCTCTCTCTCTCTCTGTCTCAAAAATAAATAAACATTAAAAAAATAAAATAAGAATACTTAAAAAATTCTATATATGTATTAATGCTTAGTATTGTTTTTACATTATTTAAAAATTTATTTAAATGATATCATAGTATATAGATTCTGAAATTTTCTGTTCAGTGACTTAATATTATGTTCAGAGATTTATACTGAGACTTGATGTAGTTTATAAATGATGTATTATATTTCATCTGTTCTGACTAACTATATGGTATTGTAATTGATGATCAGATCACATTGTATCTAGTCCTCTACTGAGGGGCATTTAGGAATGTTCCAGCCTCTCACCATTTCAATTTTTCACTTATGTGAATAACCTTGTATTTACTCCTTGAGCACAAGTGGGGAATATTCTCTGGGATTTATGCCTAGACATTCTGCAGTTTATCTTAGTTTGGGTTTGTTTTTTGGTTTTGTTTTTTTCTGGAAAGAATACAGATATCTGCCTAGTGCATGGAATGGCTGCTTGGAACAAGTAACCCTGTAAATATAAAAATGCTTCGTAAATTGTGACACATGGCATAAATAAATAGTATTATCGTTCACAACTTAGTGATCTCTGCAGTCTGGCTTGCTGGAGATCGTATATTTAGGGGACTAAGAGCTTTCTTCCCCTCTTAAATTACTTACAAAATAAGATTGAAACATGAAAATCACATGATAGGTGGTTTAACCCAAAAAGTTCTTAGGATATGGACACCTACTGTTGGAGAAGTAGAAGTAGGCATGGGAGGAAATTTGGGGGATGTTTGTTAGGGATCAATACTTATAGGGGCGCCTGGGTGGCTCAGTCGGTTAAGCGGCCGACTTCGGCTCAGGTCATGATCTCACGGTCCGTGAGTTCGAGCCCCGCGTCAGGCTCTGGGCTGACGGCTCAGAGCCTGGAGCCTGTTTCAGATTCTGTGTCTCCCTCTCTCTGCCCCTCCCCCGTTCATGCTCTGTCTCTCTCTGTCCCAAAAATAAATAAACGTTAAAAAAAATTAAAAAAAAAATACTTATAAAAGGGTTGGGGGAGGAGCAGGATTGGGCAGAGGTTGAACTGTGATATACCGCCACAAGCTTTCAGCCTGGTGGCGAGCCCTGAAGCGCATATTCCCCATCGGTGTCCTGCCTCAGGTTGGAAGGGCTGGGTCTCTATACTCCTGCCTTACGAGGCACCAGAGAAAGGTGCAAGCTCAGGTGACGTGGCTCTCTGTAGTTGTGACAGCTCTGAAGAAAAGGACAGCTACAGGCTATCCATGAACCCCTCTTCCTGCAGCTGGGCTGCACCTCAGGCCTTCTTTGAAGGGAGATCCTGGGCTGGCGTCTCCATGTCCTTCGTCTCCTTATGCTGCTTGAATCCATTCTTTATGGGCATTGAAAAAGCAGCTTCCCCAGGATTCCAGCGGCCTCTCTGTTTGAGGTACACTTTTTGAGTAACAAATTCTGCCTCCGTCTCTACAATTGGTCTGGGGCAACAATTGACCTACATCATTTTCCTCCTACACTGTCCATTGTAGATCCCCCTCACCTCGGCTACCAGCTCTTCTGGCCTTGGAGTCTTACCTGGGGGCTTGATCTGGACTGCCATCAATGAGGGGCCTGAGCCCTGGTCACCATTTCCTTCTCTGGCCAGGCTCCTGTACTTGTCAATTTACAGTCATGATTGGGCACGAATGTCTCCCTGCCCCATTGCGTAATAATAGCCTTACCTGTTCCTGATGATCAGGGTCAATTACCCCTGCCACAATGGTGACTTCTCTTCTTGCCTGCTGGCCCCTGGACACAAGAAGCCCAAGGTGTCTGGGCAATAGCTGTAGCTTATGATTCAATGCGTTCTTGCTGGGTCCCCTGGAAAAAGTGAGTCCTCTTTGGGGCTGAGGTCCTCTAAGCCTGCAAAGCCCAGCAATGTGGGGACAGGAAACACAAAGTCCCTCAGAAGTGGGTCATTGAGAATGATGGTAAGTGAGGCCATCTGGACTTATTTACACTTCCTATTGGGAATACAAAGCTACCTAAAGACTTTGGCTCAAGGCACATGATGTGCTCTGGAAGATGCATCCTCACAGAGTAATGTCTCTAGCTGGCACTTCAGGTCTGTCTTCAGCAGGCTGCTCCAGCCCCATCAGGCTGGCAGCGTCTGGGTGATATGGTCAGCGGATCCCACGGTCACGGCCCATTTCCACACCTCCTTTCTGGTGAAGTTAGTTCCCCTGTCTGACACAACGTGGGATCTGGTACTGGTGGGTCAAACACTCTGTAAGCCCTCAGATAGTGGTGCTGGATGAGGAAAGGAAAGCTCAGACCGAAATATGTCCTGTGGGAACAAACTGTTGACCTTTCCAAAAATGGAAGGGGCCCAACGTGGCCAACTTGCCCCCACTTGGCCAGTTGGCCTCATTGAGGAGTAAGGGGCTCAATATTGGTCTCTGTTGCAGACAAATTGGACGTTGGACAGTGGCAGTAGCTACATCAGTCTTGGAAGTACAGTTAGTCCTTGCTTTGCATGGTTCCAATACGCACAAAACTTCAGTTACCATGATTTAGTTAAATAACACCGGTCCCCCAACAACACGGTTCAAATATCTGTTACCACACTGTATTAACTGTGCAAACTGTGCAGAGCGCAAACCCCAATGTTAGCTCTGTAGGCCAACGATCACTATGTAAATAGAAGATGCATGTCATGATGGGTGCTGATCACATCACTTCTTTCAAAGTCAGGTGGTGACCGGTCACTGCCCACCTTTGTTCAGTTCACACACAGGCGGGCAGCCAAGCATCTAGTTGTGTTACCTGGTTCCCAGCGAAGCTACCCATGTGACGGTTGACTACGATGGATACTCGAAAAAGGGAATTGGCCAAAGAGATGAAAACGCGGCAATGAATCCCCACAGTGATAAGGCTGGAAGTGAAATTCGAGTCAAATGAATTATAGAAGAAACAGCTGACTCTGGGAACACACCCCCAGCTGCCTTTTGGGAGCCTCTAGATGCACAGCAGAGGAACTTAGTGAAGGCCAAAGGTAGCGACGGAACTGAGAACGAGGTGGCAGCAAGAGAGTGGAGGTGTCCCAGAGGAAGCGGACCTGGCAGAAACTTTACGCGCAAGCAGCTCTTTGAAAATTCTCATGACATTCCCGTTCAATTTCGTGGAAAGCGCAAAGCATAAAATGTCAGAAACTGATCCAGACTTAGAAAGGAATACAACAGTTCTCCACAGAGGCATAAAAGAGATGCTCTCTCCATATAGAAAAGTATACAAGATGGTAAACATTGTCCGAACTCTTGTTACTAAGTTTACTTATACAGGAATAAACCACTAATTTCCAGACGTTCTCATGTTTTCAGTCATAGTTGACTAACAAAATATTAGTCGCACTATTTTTTTTTGTTTCCCTATACATGTATAACCAACAGTAAAACAGTTTTTAATATTTTGACAAAACGTTTTTAAAGTCGCAGCATGATCATCATTTTTCCCCCGCTGATTTTTTTTTAAATGTTTATTTTTGACAGAAGAGAGAGAGAGCGCATGTGCACGTGTGCACACACACGCATGGTTGAGGAGGGGCAGAGAGAGGGAGACACGGGATCTGAAGTGGGCTCTGTGCTGATAGCAGAGAGCCCCATGCAGGGCTCAAACTCACAAACCATGAGATCATGACCTGAGCTGAAGTCAGGGGCTTAACCGCCTGAGCCCCCCGGGGCGCCCCTTCCCCATTGATTATTAACACTGCACGGTTTCAGGGTGCATGGTCATTTTTACCATCCCGCACTACTGTGCAAGGCAAGAACTGCCTTTATGTGCCCTTGGAGATATTCTCAGCCTCCATCTCTGTCATGGTGGCCTCTCCATTCATGTGCCCATCATGCCAGTTCTCGGGTGGCCAACGACCTAGGAAGTTCAGACGGTGAGATGTCAAAATCTTTGGGGACATCCACCAAGATGTCTCCATTCCATCTGTTAGGACTAAAGGTTTTTCTAACCTAGTCCCCTCTCTTGACATGGGCCTGCTTTAATTTTTTATGAAGTCCAGTCTCTTAGCTGGAAGAATCCAAAATTGGATTTTGGAAGAGTCCAAAATTTTTTCTTATCCCACCATTGCAGGTCTGAAGGTGCATCTGTGAATATCCAGTGAGAGACTTCTGGCGTTTACGCCTGGATTTCATACATGGTTTTCACCCTCAGCTGCTCCTTAAGTTTCTGTAGCCATCAGTGGGACTTAGCCAGAGCCACCCGATCCAATTATCCTTATATCTACCTTTTCCTTCCAAGTTTCAAATACCTGATACATCGCACCCACTAGTGCATTGGCTTCTCCTGGTACTCGTGCCCAAATCACCCCCCACCCCCCCGCCCTGGGAGATGTAACAATTGAATGGCCGCCGGTGCTAGCAGCATCTGGACTCTACTTACCACCAGCGATGGGGGCCTCACGGCCAGCCTGGTGGTGTGTGACCCACTTTCAAACCCTCACTTTGTTGCCTGCTTTCTGGGACCACGCCCAGCACCGATGGCCGCAGGTTAGAGTCTCTGGAAGTCTGGGGTGCAAGATGGTTGTCAGAGATGAACACCCGTAAAAGGATGTGAGAGGAAGCAGGACTGCTTTGGGGAAGAAGTTAACTGTTACATCCACCCAACAAAGGCTTCAGCAACCCAACAGGACAATCTGGAGCAAGCATTTATTGTCATGCTTTGACCCAGTTAGGTCAAAACAGTTAGGCTTTAATACCCCCCCCCCCCCCCACTTTCCTCAGCCACTGGACTCAGGCTTTCCTGGGAAGGGCATGACCTTGCATGAAGCCGTTTAGGCAGCTGAGATCCACCAAGAAGGAGCTGACAGCCGGGCTGTTTGCTGACTGCACTCCCCCCCCACCCCCCAGCCAGGCAGCACATACCTCCTTGAAGGGGGATCTGGGCGGCACCCCTCTGTGTCTACCAGATCACGGGAGTTGCCTTCCTCACTCCGATTCTGCCTCATATAACGGCGTTGACAACGTTCATTCTAGTTGTGACCTGACTGTAGAATACCACAAAACTGGAGTACAAGTCTGACAGTGTAAATCTCATCCTGAGAATGAAAAAAAAAAAGAGTCATTTATTCACCTGTTTTGGATAAAAAGCCACTCTATGTGATTTCTCTATTCCGACATGGATATTTACAAAGGAAATAGTCATTGATGTTTCCCTCTTTTCGGTCTCCTAGAAAAAAAAAAAAATCTTGAAAAAGTTTTCCTCGGAAAAGCAGAGTCATCTAGCAGACCCTGTGGCTAATGTACAATTAAACCGTACAAAATTAAACACATCTCACATGACTGTCACGGGTTCCCTCTGAAGAGCTGAATCACATATACGAAAGCAAACTCCCCCTAGAAAGAATAACAGAAACATGGAAACCGGGAGGCGGCCTCGTGCTAAAGACCCAGCAGGGAGGGAGCTTGGAGGTTAGCCACGACCTAAATTCCTACGGTGCTGAAATACTACCATTTTTGTCGACCCACAAGTGTTTACTTGGCATCTCCATTGTTGCCTCTGACGTTGCACGGGGTCCGGAGGGGAAGCTGAGGGCCAGCGGGACTGACCAACTCCCCCAGGGTCACGCTGTGGCCCAAACCACGACTGAAACCCAGGCCTCCTGACTCGAAGAACAGTGCTTGCTGCTGCTCTTTTCCTGGTGCTTGTTCTCCAGCAGGGAATGTTATCCATACAGATAGAACACAACAAAGTCAGAGCTATATGTTGTTGTTTCCCCCCCCCCCCTTTTTTTAAGTTTATTTATTTTGAGAGAGAGAGAGAGAGCAGGGGAAAGGCAGAGCGGGGTGGGGTGGGCAGAGAGAATCCCAAGCAGGCTCTGTGCTGTCAACACAGAACCCGACATGGGGCTTGATCTCGCGAACCCTGAGATCATGCTGTGAAGGGAAATCAGACGCTTAACTGACGGAGCCACCCCGGTCCTTTTATAAGGCTGCTCCTTTCTTGAGGTCCCCTCAGTAGATGCTGTCAGTGTGCCCTGACACTGGGTGTGCTTTCTGCCACCAGCCACCCCATCTCTGCTGTAGCCTGCTTTACCTGTGCTGCAGAAAGCCGGGTCTCCCTGGCGATTATCCCCCTCCACAACCTGTAGTCCGTAATGGACCACAGGCAGAAATGGGGATATGAATGTTCCCATCCCTGTCCTTGGGTGGGACAACTCTTGAGGTGTGAGCTACCCCTCCCCAGGTCACCTCGGCTTGGTATCACAGCCTTACTTGGTCCTCTTTTCTTCCCTGCCCCACTTCCTTATTCCCCTAATGATTTTTCCTGGGAACACTCCCTAATACATCATTTTCCTATGAATATTCCTTGTCTCAAAATCTGTGTCCAGGGAATAGAAGTGAAAAACCACTGACTCTGAAACTTTTGTCTAAATTTCCTTCTGTGTAAACATGGAAAATTCTCTCTCTCTCTCTCTCTTTCTCGGATATCAACTGCTTATTTTAATGTGGGTGTGGGTTGGGGGCTTGGCACTCAATCAGAGAGAAGCAGGCCAGGTCAGTGCTTTGGTGAGCACCGAGGCTTCAGCCAAATAACTTGCTGACGTGTCTATCACTAATGCCTGTGACTACAGGGTGAAAAAAGTGTTGTCCAAAGCTGACTGATCAGTGGGGCAAGAGAAATGGTATTTTTCAGTATCTCTCATGGGACGAGACCTCTGAAGGATTTTGTAAGCATTTGTTGGCAAACTGGAAAACACAACCGGGTAACTCCCAGAGGGGACAGGAGCTTTTTAGGGGACACAGTGGAAAGTAGAAGCCCAAGGGGAGGGAAAGGAACGGACCCAGGCTGGAGCAGCAAGCCGGATGGGGGAGGGGAAAGGGGGCCTGGCCCAGTAAGGGCCTGGGAGCCAATGAAGATTCCACAGAGGGATGGGAGGGGGAGAGGAAGGCCTGGGGGCATTACCAGAACAGGTGAAGTCTACAGGGGACATAAAACAAATAAACACCCAAGGAAGAGAAGCCTTGCAAAACATTTGTAGTCCCTCACTAACTGCCAGGCAATATGGTGGGTGACTTTCAGAGACTCGTGGCTAAAAAACTCAAACACGCTCTATTTGTGTAGGAAAAGCCTGCACTGGCCAGCCACAGTGACTAAATTTCCACAATTAATCAAACCATTTGATGAAGGCAAGATTTCTTAATCAGGATCCAAGGCCCAAGGACATTGAATTCAGGGGGTCCGTGAACTTGGATGAAGAAAAAAATTATATTAAATTATATCTGCATTCTAACCTAACTGAAATTTTAATTATGAATGTAGTCAACACACCTTAGCACCACCTAAGACTTCGTCACCAATAGAAATCATAGGTATTTTTGTATGACGTTACCGTTGCTATGAATATTTCGAGATACCATTGACGCTCACGATATTTTCAAATTAAGAAAACTATTAGATATGCCTCTAGGTCTTGTTTTCTGATATATCAATAAAGAAGAACACGTTACTATTTCACATTTCAAAACATATTTTGAGAGCAGTATTTCAATACAGTTGGTTTCCTTTGTATTTCATTTTATGCATTTCAAACCACTTTCTGACAAGAGGCCCATGGAAGAACAGAATAATCATAATGAAGGCATTGAAAGTCACATATAAAAGCTCATGTGAGTAATTGTCACTGGTGTCCTTTAACACACATCAGAAGAGCTTCGTCCCCCCCAGGAAAGAAAGGGTGCTGCAGAAAAGGTGAATACTGAGGAGGCAAAAAGAAAAGGAAGATCTGCTTCAGAGGACAGAGCTGGGTGTTGGCACCATACCTGGGGAATCTTCAGCACCCCGGAAGGACATGCTTCAAAAAAGAGAAAGCCAGAGGATCTGTTGCCACACAACAAACAAACGAAGATAAAACAACCTTCTCTGCAAGGTGATGTGGATTGAAGGATGAGTCAGCTGAGACATGGGTGTTTGTTAAAAATACAGATTTTCAGGCCTTGGGTTGAGCGTGAGAATCTGTATTTTTTTTTTAATTTTTTTTTTCAACGTTTTTAATTTATTTTTGGGACAGAGAGAGACAGAGCATGAACGGGGGAGGGGCAGAGAGAGAGGGAGACACAGAATCAGAAACAGGCTCCAGGCTCCGAGCCATCAGCCCAGAGCCTGACGCGGGGCTCGAACTCACGGACCGCGAGATTGTGACCTGGCTGAAGTCGGACGCTTAACCGACTGCGCCACCCAGGCGCCCCGAAGATCTGTATTTTTAAGAAGCACCCCAGGCGGTGTGGCGCTAAAACCCAAGCAGGGAGTCTTGACTATATAAGAATGTTGGGATGGAAGAATATGCTGTAGCTTTCCAGGGAGTAACTCGGCTATCCTTGACATGCTAATTTGTACCTGAATTCCCGAGAAATGGAGATTGCATCCCTGTGTGTCATAATCCAGCCCCCTACTGGAGCAGGTGGACCTTCTCCCTCCAGGAATTTTAAATCCTGTGTCATTCATGAACGTATGGCCCCATATTTTTCAAAGCACCAGATCGGGGCTTTCCTTGGTCTAAATGAATCTTTTTAAGTAGGTCCGAACTCTAACTACAATTCCCATCTCAGTTTTAGAGGACTGGGATATTTACTTATTAACAAATAATTATGCAAATCATAACGTTCTAACCTTAGTGTAACTGAATGCAGTTTGGGATTTGCGGGGGGGGGTGGGGGGGTGGGGAGAAATTCTGAGGAGTAAATCCACAGTATGTTTCAAAGAGAGATTTAAATTGCTAATTTCCTAGCATCGGAATGTGAGTAAGGATTGTCACAGACTTAGCATGCAAACCACGTATTTAACATTCCTGTGTAGTAACGGTCTCTGAAGTCGTGTTTTGGTTTGAGAAACAGCAAGAATAAATATAGCACGAGGGGGAAACTTTGTTGTTTATTTTTAAGGGGATAAAAATTTATGAGGAGCTTTTGCTCACCAGAAAAGAGCTTTCTCTTTAGTCTCCCACATGATTTTATACCTCTAATCACATTGGAAAGAACTTGTTTCCCAATGCTCTCGGAGTTCTGCATTTCGCTTCCCAGAACAAGGAAGTGAAGGGCTATGAAACACACATACACACACACACACACACACACACACACACACACACACACGAAATGTGAAGAACAAGCATATCACCAGACAATATATGTGATTTGAAACAAAGACATAATTATTTGCCTGCGACTCGGAAAGTTGTGCTGGGGGTGCCGTGAGGGACTGGAACTGGGTCTCTCCTTTCCCAACCCCCCTGGTAATCTTAACCACTTCCTCCACGTTCATTCTCTTTGAGTAGCCAACACATGGCATTTGGACTGCAGCAAAACCTCATTGTGACATTTCAATGGCATAATTAGTGACAATTCAGTCAATGTGAGTTGGGCACCTTCCACATATACCAGGATCTGGTCTCAGCCTTGTTTGTACACCGGCTCATTGACTCTTCATAATAACTCCATTAGGTGGGTTTTATCATCCACATTTTACAAGTGGCTGGCATAGAGTAAGCACTCATTGAATAGTACTTATTGTTTTAAATCGTCATTATTACTTTTATGAATAACTTCCATATGAGGCAATCAGGACACTTTCAGACTCTTACTTGAGCCTTGGAAAACAGGTTCAGTTTTGGTGGCTGGAGACAGGGAGGAGGCAGAGGGTAGTCCAGTATAAACCCAAGGCTGAAGGAAGGAAACTGTAAGGAATACATGAAAAATGAGTAAATTTGCTTGTTTGTGTTGAGTTTGTAGAGAGGCATGTTTGGAGCCGTGCCTGGAAAGATAACTGCGGGTCTCATTTTGGAGCCTTGCTTGGCCAGAGAGTTTGGACATAAATTTAAAGGCAGTGGAAACTCACTGAAGGTTTCTGACGGGGCAGATGTTCTGGACTATGCAAGAAGGGCTGGGCACAGGGCAGGAGGCAAGAAAAGAGAGGAATGCATTAGAGAGTTACTGTGGTATTCCAGGTCTAAGGTGATAAAGTCGGAGCCTGAACCAGGATAGTGGCCGTAAGAACGGAAGGAAAGGATGTGTGAGGGAGAAATTATGCAAGAGGGCTTGTTAGGACTTGGAGCCAGGAGAAAATGATGGGGAAGGTGGAGAAATCAAAGATCACAATCAAGGTCTTAATCTTGAAAAAATTATGGTATCGTTTCCAGATAGAGGAGATGGTGTTCAGATAGAAACGGGTAGGTCTGACTTTGAACACACTGATTTTGATTAGAGGATAATATCTAGGTAAAACTGTCTGCTAAGCAGTCAGAAACTCTAGTAGAGTGGGAGAAATGGAGAAGGGAGGAGTCCATTCTTTGGAAAGACTCATCTTTTGTGGGTAGAGGAGGAAGGGAGCCATTGAAGGAGAGGGAGAACAGTGTTGACATGTAAGGAAGAAAAGCGACATAGTGAGCAAGTGTCAGATAAGCCAAGGGAGGAGGAGGATTCAAGCCAGGGGGTGGGGGAGGTGGCCAAAAAGCAAGAGGGCAATGGTGGCCACTAAACATTTTTGGGAGCCACTCACCTTCTCTTGACCTTCCTTTGTCTGAAAGGCACATGAAAAGGTTATAGGGGCTTAGGAGAAAGAGGGTAGCTCTGTACAGATTCTAGGTCTTGCATTGATGTTTTTATTTACAGCCCCACAAATAAACCTCACTTGTGGTCAGTAGTGCCATCTGTGAATATGGAAAGCCTATCATTTTATTTTTGCAGTCATTGTCAACATCATCTAGAACCATCAGTGTGCTTTGGCTGCAAATACAGAAATGCAGACTCGGGGCGCCTGGGTGGCTCAGCCTGTTAAATGTCCGACTTCGGCTCAGGTCATGATCTCATGGTTTGTGAGTTCGAGCCCCGCGTCGGGCTCTGTGCTGACAGTCTGACAGTTCAGAGACTGGAGCCTGCTTCAGATTCTGTGTCTCCCTCTCTCTCTCTCTCTCTCTGCCCCTCCCCTGCTTGCCCTCTGTGTCTCTCTCTTTCTCTCAGTGAATCGGAAGCCCTAAGGTAGAGTAGATGTCACCATTGGTTGATTAGAGGCTCAAAAAAATTTTTTTTAATTAATTAATTAATTAAGGAACGAAGTATTTCCCATTTCTCCTCTCTGCTGTCCCCAGTGGAAGTTTCTTCCTCAGAGAAGTAACAAGATGGCTGCCGCAGTTCCAGATAACACAGCAGAAGTATCGCTATTTGGAGGAAAAAGAGAGACCACCTCTTCCTGTAGCTTTCTTGGAGGAGGCAGGAAACTTTGCCAAAGCCTCCCAGCCGACTTCCCCTCATGCCTCATTGGCCAGAATTAGGTCACATGCAAATGCCTGACACAGTTCTCGTAAGGGTAATGGCATTACCTTTAGAGGAATCAGACTCATTCCTGACAATTTCCTCTGAAATACTTGGCTATGCAGATGAGTCCCTGGACAAAATTGAAATTCTGTTAGAAAGGAAGGAGGGGGAATGGACCCTGAGGGGGCAACTCTTAAATGGAGGCTATATTATCAGTCTTTAGGATTATGAAGAAATGTTTGCTTAGGATCCCTATCTGAAAGGGCCTTGTAATCTGGTTGGTGGTAGACACTCCAAAAAATGACAGCAGAGTTTTTAGCACAGTTTGGATACACAGTAGGCGCGTATGAATTTGCTGGATGAATGAATACGTACCAGTACACCCTAAATGCTAAATGAATAACACAACCATGCACAGAGATTCAGATGTATTGAATCAGTTCTAGTGCAAAGATTTATCAAGTATAGTGAAGTTCTATTAGAATACAGATACCCAAGTCACAACCCCTAGAATTCAAATTCAGGTTTTTTCACGGCCCCAGTTACCTGCATTTTTAAACAAGAAGCCTAGGGGGTTCTAGTACAAGCTCCATGAGAGTTAGGGAGGGTGGCTGTAAGGGTGTGGTTGGAGTAGGTAGGTAAAATTTTGTTTAAAGCCATCTAATGAATCATCAAATTAAAGAACTGGTGATTTACCTTCTGATATTTGTAAAATGGTTGCTAGGATCCACAAAATAGTGTTTTAGAGTTCTTATCAAAGAACCGTGAGTACAAAGGGAACTTACTGTGCAACTTTTCCCTTCTGGGCTTAATTAAGCTGATCGACTGCTGAGGAAAAGGTGAATCAAACAGTGTTTCCAAATTCCAAATTTGAAGGTATTTGTTTTATTTGAGAATACAATCACATACAATGATCAGGCTGCTGTTTTATAATGGATTGAAAACATTTGCTCATTCTTATTCTTCCCCAGCACCAGTACCCCCTGCCCCAATTTCTTTATAATTTATTGTACTCAGAAACTTGTAGGTGTAGGGTGAGACTATTCTTTCCCTCTGAATTGCAAAATTTACCTTTATACGGGAAGAAAACCTTAATTTGCCACAGCTCTTATTTAACCGTCTGAAGAAATAGGGTCTAAATTCCAACCAGCAGGTACACGCGTGCTTGATTTCATGTTGCCAATGTCATTTTCATTTATATCTGGTTAGTTTTTACTTCCCTTTCCTAATTCACCCTTTTATTTCTGCATTGTACTCACTCCCTTTGCTGGGGTGTGTGTGTGTGTGTGTGTGTGTGTGTGTGTGTATTTTATTTTCTCAGTGAATGCACTGGTATTGATATACCATTTGGATTGGATATTTGTAAAGCCTGGTTGGAGAATGTATGTAATAATCATAACTATAATTATATAGCAAGCATGATTTCAAAGCACTGTGATTTCCATTATCTCAAACTTCAAAACTTATGAGGTGCTAATATGCATATCACTTAGCAGGTTAGGAATTTGATATTTTTCCAGGATCATACAGTTAGTAAATAGGGCAGCCAGGGGGGGGAAAATTATAAGCCATGGTGGATTTGGTAGTGTCATATAAACTGGATTTAATTTTATAGGATTATTTTTTAAAACCTAAAAGATAGATCATCTCATCTGCTTTCATTCATACAATAGTAGCTACATCTGGATGCTCTGTAAGTAAATTGATATGGTTAGGGTGTTATTAATGTCAAGGATTGTTTTAGTGCAATCTGGATGGTTAATGTGAATTTAACCTCTAAAAGTGAAGGCTAGGGGCCCCTGGGTGGCTCAGTCAGTTGAGTGTCTGACTTTGGCTCAGGGGAGCCCCACATGGGCTCACTGCTGTCAGTGCAGAGACTACTTCAGAACCTCTGTCCCCCTCTCTCTCTGCCCCTTCCCCACCTGTGCTCTCTCTCTCTCTCTCTCTCAAAAATAAATAATTAAAAAACATTTTTTAAAAAGTGAAGGCTATGGGGCGCCTGGGTGGCTCAGTCGGTTGGGCGTCCGACTTCAGCTCAGGTCCTCATCTCGTGGTCTGTGAGTTCAAGCCCCGCGTCAGGCTCTGTGCTGACAGCTCAGAGCCTAGAGCCTGTTTCAGATTCTGTGTCTCCCTCTCTCTCTGACCTTCCCCCCCATTCGTGCTCTCTCTCTCTCTGTCTCAATAATGAATAAATGTTAAAAAAAATTAAAAAAAAAAGTGAAGGCTATGGGGTGCCTGGATGGTTCAGTCGGTTAAGCATCCGACTTTGGCTCAGGTCATGATCTCACGGTTCGTGGGTTAGAGCCCCGCATCGGGCTCTGTGGTGACACCTCAGAACCCGGAGCCTGCTTCGGGTTCTATGTCTCTCTCTCTCTGTCTTCCCTCCCCTGCTCACATTCTGTCCTCTCTCTCAAAAATAAATAAGTATTAAAAAAAAAAACAAAAGTGAAGGCTAAAAAGCTTTACGAGTGTACGTGTCTGTGTGTGTTCACGTGTGTTAACAGAAAATAGGTTATGATCATTCACAAGGTTCTTTAGATACTGCTTGTGTTCAGTTTCTGCAGCAGTTTTTAAATTTATTTAATTTATTTAATTTTTTCCTGGAGGCTCAGGACTCTGTTCCAGTTTCTGAGCCAAGATATGAGGCCCTCTAGCTCAACATGCTGAGATTCATGATCATCACCCTGTGCCTAACACACCAGCTACTATTCTGGGAACTTGGCTAACTGCCTTTTTGAGACTCAATTCCCTTTCTTGTGTTCCAGTTTTATTCATAAATGATAATGATCATTATAGCTAGCATTTTGTGGGGACTCAATGGGCACCAGGTGCTTGCATAAGTGCATGATCTCATTTAATCCTCCTAATAAGCCTATTGCAAGGGTTATGGATGAGAAAACTGACATTCAGGTACGGTAGCAAGTGACAGAACCAGGGCCACCCTTAACGGGTGCATTGAGTCCCTGCCCAATACCCAGTCTGTCTAAGATCATGCTTTACAATGCCCCTTCCCTTTACCCAGCTCACTCCTGATGTTCACAAAACTCTCGTGGTCCCCAGAGAATCAGTTATGCCAAGAGTATTTTGTGAGATGTTAATTTGTGTTAAATACACTTTCCGTCCTCCACAAGTAAAGTGATGTGATGATATTAATCATAAGTCAAGATATTGCCTAGATTCTAGGCAAGCAATACACTCCTGGGGGTGTACCTAGGAGCCCTGGAAAGAAAGTGTTGTTTACAATTGTCGGAGCCCCCCAAGTTAAACCTACATCATTCAATGGGCACAGGTTGACAGTTCCACTAATGTGGTCACCCACCAGCTGTTAAGTCCTAGAGTTCTCATGTCACTTGGAATACTTGAGCCTAGTCTTGTTTGAGGAGCTGCCTGGGGGCAGTCAGACTAGAATTGTCCGTTTGTCCGTGTCACCAGGCAGGTGGCATTCATCCACCCCTTGGAATGACTGTGCAATGACTATACGAGTGGGGCTCGGGAAGACAGCCAGGAGTGTTGACAGGTGCTTTGTGTAGGACATGCAGGAGCTGGGACCATTCCTTGCTCTTTCAGATAAACATGGCGGTAAGGTTAAGGGGAAGAGGATCAAACCTCCAATTGTTCTCAGAGCCAACAGGCTGGGAAAAGCAGTGAATGAAATGGGAAGTGCTAGGGAAGTTTAGGAGAATCACGATAAGATGTTCTCCTTTCTGAGGAAGGCTCTGGGGATGATCTAAATGACAAAGATCCTCAAGGTCCTTCCTCCTCCATACCTGCTAAGGTCTAGGGTGTTACTTGCCCAGGGGCTGGGTTATTCTCCCTCCTCCAACACAAAATCCAAGTGTCCCATTCCAGCGGCTTCCCCTTCACCTTTTGCCAGTCATTCTCTGTGCTCACTTGGACCTTTCATCTGGAAGAAACTTGCAAGAAGGATAAGGAATTTTTATAAACTTACCGTGATTTATTATGTCCCCACTCTGGCCCCCAACAGGCCACTCTAGGGAGACTTGATGAATAGTGTGTTCAGCCAAGTGTTCGTTATCCTTATGATCTCTGTAACTGTTCTTTGACTGGGGTGGGGGCAGGGGCTTCTGCTCACCCAGGACACGTATCAGTACCAGTCATTATAAAGGGAAGAGCTGAGGATGATTGCCAGAATGGTGAGGAAGTGCCTCCGCCTGGAGGAGAGTTAGCAGCCCAGCAACCCTGGCCCCAGCTAGTCTTTGAGACCGCACGACTTGCAACCGCCTCCCCAGTTCCTCCTTGGCAACAGGCTATAAAGCAGAGAACCATTTATTGCTCAGTAGACATTCGATGTAGCCTACAACTGATTCCCAGGGACCATACAGCTTGGCTTATTACCTGTTTTCAGGGACTTCTTGCAAAATCCATCAATCAGCCCATGAGATCCTCATCCCTCCTCTTCCAGAAAGCTGTGTCTGCGATGTAGTCCGTAGTCCCTGTCACAAACACTATCGAGAGCTGGGAAAGGTCTGAGATTGAACACTACAAGTTAGCCTGGCCTGTCAGAGCTTCATGGATGCTAGTCGCAGACATAAGACCCCTGGGTCAGAAACAGAGGTCTTTGACTCACAGTACAGTACGTGGTGGGGGCCTCAGTGTATTTCTATCCGTTCCTCCACCCCGATGCCCACGGCGGGGACATAGATGGATGCGGGGACACATAGTTGATTTCATTACAGGCGTGTAACCCTGAGCTTAGGGAACCCAGATCTTTCATACGGTACAGTGTGTGTGGCTGTCCAGCACTTCAGAAGGAGACGCTGTGTGCTATACAAACATCCTGGGAAAGATAGTCTGGGGAAGTTGGTGCTTCCACTACCAAGACGTGCAGAGATGTGAGAGACCCATGAAGAATTCTTTCCCTACAGGGGTCACATAAATACATTTAATAAAATAGTGAGGGCTGAGATAAAAGTATTGAAAAGGCACTTGAAATCACTGTTCATTATGTCTGTTAATTTGTTTTAACACACTTTCCCTTCAGTAAACCCATTGTATTATTAACTGTTTGGAAAGATGTTATGTTTGTAAATTGAGGAATTAGATGTAACAATAAATGAGGGACTAAAGAGAACATGTTTATGATTATTATCAGGGGTTTTTTGGGCATTTTTTTCCTTTAAAAAAAAAACCTGATTGGTTCATTATAACTACTGGATGCTAGCTTCCTGTGCTATTACTTCTAGGCTATTAGTGTAAATAAGAGGAAAATTAAATTGATTTGGTCTGAAGCCAGCCACTTCCCAGTACAGAACAGTACTTGTTCAAAATCTTACCCACTGTGTTATTTAAAGCTGGAATGAGCAAATTAGAAAGTAATGATAAAGGGAACAAAATCTTGAAATACAGATGAAAGGACCGAATTGCTTTTTTTTTAAGTTTATTTATTTATTTTTGCGGGGGGCAGAGAGAGAGAGAGAGAGAGAGAGAGAGAGAGAGAGAGAGAGAGAGAATGAGAGAGAGAATCCCAAGCAGGCTTCATGCTGTCAGTGCAGAACTGATGCAGGCCTCGATCTCACAAACCACGAGATCATTACCTGAGCCAAAATCAAGAGTCGGTGCCCAAGGACAGAACTGCTTTTTAAAAAATATATTTTAGGGGTGCCCGGGTGGCTCAGTCGGTTAAGCGTCCGACTTCAGCTTAGGTCATGATTTTGCAGTTCATGGGTTCGAGCCCTGTGGACAGCTAGCTCAGAGCCTGGAGCCTGTCTTTGGATTCTGTGTCTCCCCCTCTCTCTCTGTCCCTCCCTTGCTTTCTCTCTCTCTCTCTCTCTTAAAAATAAATAAAACATAAAAAAATTTTTTAAATATATTTTATCTTCCTACTTCTATGAATATTTGCTGCTCCCAAGAACGTTTCATAACATTTCCAAGGAGACAATGACAAAGGTGATAATTTCTATTAGTTCAGGGACCAACAATGCAGGGAACAGAAGAAAGGAACTGACAGGTTTAATGACTCAGTAACCTCGTCCCTTCCCCTCTGTCACTCAATGTTTGAAAATCCTGCCTTTTAATTATAAAATCTATTTAATCATCTATTGGATGCTTACCATGTACAATACCCATTCAAGACTGAGTAAAAGGTGGTCTTGGTTAGGCTGATAAATCGTAATGCAAGTGAAATTAAATGCCCTAAGAATGCCGTGAGAATTCAGAGTAGAAAAGGAGTATGTCTCAGAGTGCAAAGAGAGCTTTATGTAGCAGAGGCTAAGAGCATGGACTCAGGAAAGAGCCTGGGTTCAGAACTCAGATCTGCCGCTTACTAATTAGTCAAATGACATTATCCCATCGTTCTTCAGTTTCCTCATATGTAAAATAGGGGTAATAATACTTGTCTCAAAGGGTTGTTTTGAGGATTAAATGAGTTAATATATTCAAAGCACATGGAACAGTGCTGGGCACAAAGCTAAGTGCTTTAGAAGTCCAGCTGTAATTGCTGTTGTTATATGTATGATTGTGGAGCTCAGAAAAAAAAAAAAACAAAAAAAAAACCTTTATGAATGAGAAGTCACTATAGGTGATCCTGGTTAACAGCAGGGAATGGAATGGAGATAATGTCAGACATCCCTTTTCTGACAGCCCAGCTGAGGCCCTAGAAACATGGATGTCCTTGGGTCTTGCTCTGGGGAAGGCTAGACAAAGACATTCCACACCTGCTGCTCTGAGCCTAGGGCAAAGGTTGCATATGTGCATACATCTGAACTGAAATATTCATGAAGGATGTACCCAATTGATTTTCCCTGAGTCATGGAATGACAGGTGATGTTTACTTTCTTATTTTTGCTTGCCTATACTTTCTAATTACTAATAATTAATATCTATTATTTGTTATATTAGGAATAAATGAAACCCTGTTTTAAAACGCCATTATTCATTAAACAGTTGGCATTTATTGATAAAAAATTGTGTTTCTATTCTTCTCAAGCAAGGACTATAATATGCAGAAATTTGTGACTACGATGAGTCCAGAATTCACTAGGAGGGTGGCATATGGAAACGAATCTCTTCGCTAGTAAGTGAGTCTGGCTGACAACCCAAAATGGCAATGTGTCCATAATATTACCTGATTCCATTTAAATCTTACAGGAACAATAGAGGTAGATATTATCGTCTCAATTTTATAGATGAAAACTCAGAGTATTATATATCATATTGGTAATCAAGAATTTGGGAATCTAATGGGATGCCTGGCTGGCTCTGTTGGTAGAGCATGTGACTCTTAATCTCTGGGTTGGGAGTTTAAGCCCCACACTGGGCATAGAGATTACTTAAAAAAAAAAAAAGTTATAAAAACTTTGGAATCTGAGAATATCATGCATCTAGTCTAGGGTTCTCAGCCTCAGCACTAGTGACATTTTGGATCAGAAAATTCTTTGTCACGGGGGCTGTCCTATGCATTGTAGGACATTCAGCAGCAGCCCTAGGTTCTACCCCTAGACACCTGTAATATCCCTTTCCTCACAGGTTGTGACAAGCAAAAACATCTTCAGACATTGCCAAATGTCCTCTGATTGAGAACCACTGGTCTAGTGTATTCTATTCATTAATTATTAATTATATATATCATTAATCATTAATTATGTATGAATTAATTATTCATATTAAACTCAACATTCAAGATATAAACCTCAAATCATTTTCAACACTTCACCTTTATAGGGGGCTTAGTCCTTCAATTAAATCTTTAATTGATGTTGCTGTTGATGAAAACAGACATTATGACATAATGGACATATTTTGTGTAAATATTTTCCTGTCTTTTGAATTACTTCCACCCTAATGTTATCAAATGAACAAACATTTTTTTAATTTTTATTTTAGAGAGAGAGAGAGAGAGAGAGAGCATGAGTTGGGGAGAAATGCAGAAAGGAGAATCTTGAAAAAAAACCCTTTTTTAAAAAATGTTTTGAAATTTATTTTTGAGAGAGAGACAGAGAATGAGTGGGGGAAAGGCAACCAGAAAGGGAGACACAGAATCCAAAGCAAGCTCCAGGTTCTGAGCTGTCAGTATAGCACCTAAGACTGGGATATCCCACGACCCTGGGACCATGACTAGACCTGAAATCAAGAGTTGGACGCTCAATCAACAGAGCCCCCCCAGGTGCCCCAGGTGACATGATTTTGATTCCTATTGTGCTATTAGTTTGAACTACTTTTCTCACTTTGTTTAATTAAAATATTTATCTTTTTCTCCTTGAAAAAAATTGTAAGAAAGAAAATAAGTGTTCTCTATGCAGTTTTTCAGTGCCTTTAAGCTTAGAAGGCACTTCCTGGTGGGGAGTATATATTTGGAAATGGAGGGAAAAGTGTGGCATGCCTGTTATACACACTGACATACTTAGTAAGCATGCTCCTACATGTAGTATAGAAAAGTGAGCTTGCTCTCTTTTTGTAAAACACATTCTCCTACTCTTAAAAGCAATCATTCCCTGCTTATATAAACACTTGCTAGGTTTTTAATTGACATATGCCAGACCTAGTAATAATTAGAGCTAACATTTACCGAGCACTACATTACACGATCTCTCAAGTATAACATGGTGTTTACAACACTGGAATGTGTCGGGAGGCCAGAATTGGATGCACTTGAGTTTAAAATTTAAGAAACTGGGATGAGAATTCTGCTTCAGGGCCACACACAAACAAAAACCCCGGAAAGGTTTTAAATGCAGACCCTAAAATTGCACTGTCCAAACCAATTGCTACTAACCTCCCGTGCGTATTTAAATTTTAACTAAAGTGAAATAAATTTTAAAATTCAGTTTTGGCCACACTAGCCACATTTCAAGTGTTCAACAGCCACATAAGGCTAGTAGGTATCATATTAACAGCACAGAGTAACATTTCCATCATCGAAGAAAGTTTTATTGGACAGTGCAGAGCTAACAGAATATTGCCTTCAGGGCCATTTTTGTGATACCAGATAAAGCTTTTGAAATTCCTGACAAGTTTCCAAAGCTGTGTAACAGAACTGGTTGTTGGAGTTGCCTGAACTTCCTCCAGAATTGGTGAAAAGCATCAGGTTGGGGATAGATTGGTTGGTTGTTACTTTCTGTCCAATGTAATACTAAGGCTCTAAGAAATTCTGTGGTGAATTTCTTCTACAGGGACACAAGAGCAGAAAAAGCCCAGGATAGCTCAGAAAACTTCCGTCCTGTAATATCCAGTAAAACTGGTGACCATTCACTGGGTGTTTCCTATGTGCCAGTCACTGTGCTGAATGCATACTTCCTTCAATCCTCACAAAACCTCCAAAAGATATGTATCGTTGCCACCATTTCACAGGTAAGGAAGCTGAACTTTAGAGGCCTAAGGTCACACAGATAGTAGCAGAGCCAGGATCTAAAACAAGATACCTTTATTTTTTATTTTTTATTTTTTTATTTTTTAATTTTTTTTTTCAACATTTTTTATTTATTTTTGGGACAGAGAGAGACAGAGCATGAGCGGGGGAGGGGCAGAGAGAGAGGGAGACACAGAATCGGAAACAGGCTCCAGGCTCCGAGCCATCGGCCCAGAGCCTGACGCGGGGCTCGAACTCACGGACCGCGAGATCGTGACCTGGCTGAAGTCGGACGCCTAACCGACTGCGCCACCCAGGCGCCCCACAAGATACCTTTATGCTCATGTGTTAAGCACCCCTGTAAAACCTCTGGTTCTTCACTTTCCTCATCTGCAAGTCTAAAAGGACTAAATTAGAAAATCCCAAAGTTCTCTACCATTTCTAAAACTATGTTCTAAATTAGAATAATACCCCCCGCCCCCCATTTTCCCAAGCCAATGAACTATGCAGGGTTTGGAAGAGCGCCTTGCTACCTAAGGATATGCTTTCTCCCATCCATACTTTTTCCTGAAACCTTTCTCGGTTTCCCATTATCTAATGTGGTTTCGACTGTTGTGATGTTTATCTCACGCCACACATACTCCTGAACTAGAGAACGTGCTCTCGTGGCAAGGAGGGATTCGCTCCGGTAAATTCTTAAAAACTTAGCAGAACGCCTAGTGCACAGTAAATGCTCCACGAACATTTATGGAATTAACTGGAAGTGGACTGGCAGGAAAACGTGAACCACTTGAAGAGAACTATTAAGGATATTACTTAGAAAACGGGGCTGTCTGAAGAAAACCCCGAATGGAATAGCCCGTATGGGAGGGGCGGCTGGAGACAAATTCTGAGCCGCAGACACCTGAAGAAGTGGAATAACGTTAGGGATGGCGGTGGTGACGTTCGCAAGGGGCGGAGCGGACGGCGCCAGGACTCTGGGAGAGGCGGCAAACTCCACCCACCCCGGAACGGCGGCCGCCTGCCCTCCCGGGTCTTCCAGGTTCCCGGGACAGCATCCCAGCCCCGCCCCTCCTCGGAGGTCGCTGCTGCGACGGCAGCTGCGGCTGCGCAGTGGCGCGCGCGTAGGCGAAGCGGCGCGCGCCGCGGTCAGCTGATTGCTCCGGCTGGCACGTGACTTGCTCCGTAGACGCTGGGGTCGTGAAAGCCGTGGGGCCGGAGCTTAGGTCCGGGAGGGATGGAGCGCTGAGCCGTTAACGTCTGCCGGGCTGTCCGCCTCCGTACCTGTTAGTGCAGCCACTTCGTCGTTTGACATCTTCCTGGGTCAGTGAGCGATGGTTACCCCGGATGGGGAGTCCTGGCCAGGCCGAACCTTCCGCTGCGGTCGCCGTCTGGGAGGGATGGGGGCGGGCGCAGGGGCCGAAGCTGTGGCGTTGGAGCTGGCTGGGTGGCTGTGGCTGGTTTCTCGGCGCCAGTTCGTTGAAACCTTGGGCGTAGGTTCTGTTTCTAAGGAAGAGGAAGCAGGGAAAAAGAAATGGCCCTAGGGGGTACGGAATAGCAGAGACAGGAAGGCAAAACACTGAGGGTCTGGGACATTTCTCCTTGCATTGAGGGTGGGGAGCAAATCTACGCCCCCTGATTGAGAGGGTTGAAATGTGACAGAGTGGCCCAGATGAGGATCTGGGGTGGTGTTGTGTGAAGTCACCGCGAGCTCGAGAGCCTTCACTGGGTGTACGCGCTTGTGAGTAGGGGGATGGCAGTTTAAAGGGTCTGCGAGCCCTTCACTACTGGCAGGGGTCTCTCGCACAGGATGCAGGATCTTTGTAGGCAGGGGAAAGAGTGAGAATCCAGAGAACTCAAACCATTTTTTATTAGAATGGGGGAAGGATAGGCAAGAAACCCTGCAAAGGAACTTGAGAGAGTCACGTAAGGCAAATTGAATCACCTGAAAATGAGTAAATAGAAGCTGATACTCTTTTCAGAGGAAAAGTCTGGTATGTTAGGGAAAAATAAAATATTTCAGCGAGAGCTCAGAACTTAGCACTGCTCTAAGAATGCGGGAGTGGGGTGTAAACAGTCCAGCCTTAGGAGTTCCCACCAGTGTTGGGGAGAGAAGTCGCACACACATGAAACATTGAAGTACTGTGAAGTTACAAGAAATTATCAAAAAGAATGCTAAGTGCTTTGGAATTGTGAAGTAGGGATGGAGATATGACCCGACACTATCATGAAATGTCCTGGAGGAAAGATAACTGGGGCTGGGCCTTTGCAAGCCAGTGGGATTTGAACTAGTGGAGAGAAATGAGGAGAACTTTCTAGGTGAAGAAATCCACAGGATTTGAAGGCCTGAAGATGAGAAGAAAGTGCTTCTAGGGGAGTAAAAAATCCAGGTTTGTGGTGGATTTGAATTACAGAGAAGTGAGAAATAAAGTTGGGGTCTGATACTGAAGACTACTGAATGATATTTACTCATTCATTCAACTGATACTCATTCAACTGAGCTATATATATATACACCAAGTACTATGCTGCTATTAAGGTTTAGAAAACAGGATCTCTCTCGTAAAGCTTACAGTCAAGTGGAGGAGATGGGTTTTAATAAATAATCGTGCAAGTGTGAAATGTGCTTGGGAGGAATAACAGTGGTGTGAAAGAGTTTGTAAAGGAGATGCCTTTTTAGAAAGTACAAAGGAGGCTTTTTGGAGCATGTGACTTTCAAACTGATAGCTGAAAAGAGGCTAGAAAGGAGGAGAAGGTGTGACTGAAAATGTTCCAGGTGGAAAGAACAGCGTATGTATGTCCATGCCCTGAGATGTGAAGAGGAATAAAGCTTTTGAGAAGTTGTAGGAGGGCTAGCATGGCCAAACCTGGAGGGAGCTATGTGAGAGAGGCATGCAGAGGAAGGCTGGGATCAGGCCCAGCAGGGCTTTTATCCTAAAAGTAAAGGGAAGCCAGTGAAGATTATAGTCAGTAAAGTGAGTTAGACGTGTTGTTGTTGTTTTTTAATATTTATTTTGAGAGAGAGAGAGTGAGAGCACGCAAGTGGGGGAAGGGCGGAAGGGTGGGGACAGAGGATCCAAAGTGGGCTCCATGCTGACAGCAGAGAGCCCGACATGGGGCCTGAACTCACCAGCCCTGAGTTTGTGACCTGAGCCGAAGTCAGACATTTAACCGACTGAGCCACCCAGGTCCCCTAGACGTGGTTTTTAAAAATAAAATTTTGTTGGGGTGCCTGGGTGGCTCAGTCACTTAAGTGTCTGACTTCGGCTCAGGTCATGATCTCACAGCTCATGAGTTTGAGACCCATGTCAGGCTCTGTGCTGACAGCTCGGAGCCTGGAGCCTGCTTCAGATTCTGTGTCTCCCTCTCTCTCTGCCCCTCCCTCACTCATGCTCTCTCTCAAAAATAAACATTAAAACATTTTTTTAAAAAAATAAAATTTTGGGGCGCCTGGGTGGCGCAGTCGGTTAAGCGTCCGACTTCAGCCAGGTCACGATCTCGCGGTCTGTGAGTTCGAGCCCCGCGTCAGGCTCTGGGCTGATGGCTCGGAGCCTGGAGCCTGTTTCCGATTCTGTGTCTCCCTCTCTCTCTGCCCCTCCCCCGTTCATGCTCTGTCTCTGTCCCAAAAATAAATTAAAAACGTTGAAAAAAAATTTTTTAAAAATAAAATTTTGTTGAGAGAGTGGAGGGTGCAAAAGTAAATGAGGGGAAACCACCTTGGGAGGACGTTGTTGTAATTCCTGCCAAGAGATGGCAAAGCAATTAATAGATCCTCCTGTAAGAAATGGAGAGCCACTGAAGGGTTTGAAGTCAGGATACCTTCTCTCTCCACTAAGGAATTGAGAAGGTTTAACTGTATTCACTTTTGAGACTTAAGGAGTCAGGGAAGGGAAAGAGTGATTAGATTCTATATTGACCCTTCACTGAGGGCAGTTCTAACTACCCCCTAAGCAGTCCTGAAGTCCACAGGGAATCGTTTGGGAGTTGACTAGAGATTCTTTTGCAAAAATCTGTCTTTGGTCTCTCACACTTATCCTCTGGTAATGTTATCTTCTCCAGAATACCTTTTATTGAACAATAGTAACCGGGCGGACTCAGTTACCTTTCATGTTTATCTTGTTCTCACAGGTCTTTGAGAGAAGGTAGATGAAAATGCTGTTCATTGTAAAGGTAGGAACCTGTTAAGACCCTTGGAGCTAGAAACAGTTTTGTCTCAGTGTGGCATAACTTCCAGAGTGTACTGACTCCTGGTATTGTTCCTGCTGATACACCTACATAATACTTAACCACAATCATATCTAGAGAGAAGGCTGAGTTTCCTAAAGTACATTGTAATCTTTGATTCAGCAGTTTTGGTGAACTTTTTCTAGTAGGACACCTTCAAAGGATTGGCAGTGGTGGTCAGCGCTTTTAAAACTGCTTTTCTGTAAGCTTGGGTAAACCTAGTCAGTACACAGCGGCTGGAGGAGATAATGAGCAACAAAGTAGAGCTCAAAGTGCTCAGGTTGTCAATCACGGTTCTTTGGCAACAAGCAGGTTTTAAGGTGTGCTGAAGACGCAGCGGAGCCTCAGGGTTGTGTCTCAGAGCTCCCGGATCTTTTTCTCTTGGTATATCTTGCAGGGACTAGATAAAATCTAAAGAAACAGTACCTGGCATCTGACTAAAGTAAATGCTGAGAGCTAGATAGTGTAATTTTGCATTTAAACTGGATAGAAGATACTCGTTTTTAATTTTTGGCATGTTAGTCTTAGGAGCTTCATTTACATTTGCTTTTACAACCTAAAAAGAAACTTCTGGGCTTCAAAAGTTGGATACTATGATTATTTCCACAACTTGTGAAATAATTCCATTGGCCAAAGAGCAAAACTGGAATGCCGAAATAAACCTTTACGGCAGGATCTCCTTTGTAGTCCACTAGTTCCAGAGCAGTCTTCCTATTGAACTTGAGTTTGTTTAGGGGTAGCTGCAGTTTTGACTAAGTACCTCCTAGGTAAATTTTTTTCTTGTACATATTCTGATCTGTCTGCAGGAGTAAATCTTTTTCATCCTTTGGATGTGACATTTAATACCATTTTATGTATAAACTAATTCATGTTAGATTCCCATTTCATAAATGTTTTTAAGACCTAGTAGAAACCATTAGCATAGTGCCCTTGGAAAGATAGCTCAGGCAATGATCCAGACCATTCTAAAATCTTACTGAGATGACTGACTTTTGGAATTAGAAATTTCAAACTATATTCTTTTTTTTTTTTAATTTTATTTTTTTAAATTTACATCCAGATAAGCATATAGTGCAACAATGATTTCAGGAGTAGATTCCTTGATG
Organism: Neofelis nebulosa; assembly: GCF_028018385.1. Taxonomy (NCBI): domain Eukaryota; kingdom Metazoa; phylum Chordata; class Mammalia; order Carnivora; family Felidae; genus Neofelis; species Neofelis nebulosa. Next base: position 48,807,082 of record NC_080795.1, read on the forward strand.
CCCCTTACCCATTTAGCCCATCCTCCCTTCCACACCCCTTCCAGTAACCCTCTGTTTGTTCTCCATATTTATGAGTCTCTTGTGTTTTGTCCCCCTCCCTGTTTTTATATTATTTTTGTTTCCCTTCCCTTATGTTCATCTGTTTTTTCTCTTAAAGTCCTCATATGAGTGAAGTCTTAGGATTTTTGTCTTTCTCTGACTGACTAATTTCACTTAGCATAATACCCTCCAGTTCCATCCACGTAGTTGCAAATGGCAAGATTTCATTCTTTTTGATTGCCGAGTAATACTCCATTGTATATATATACCACACCTTCTTTATCCATTCATCCATTGATGGACATTTGGGCTCTTTCCATCCTTTGGCTATTGTTGATAGTGCTGCTATAAACATGGGGGTGCCTGTGTCCCTTCGAAACAGCACACCTGTATCCCGTGGATAAATGCCTGGTAGTGCAATGGCTGGGTCCTAGGGTAGTTCTGTTTTTAGTTTTTTGAGGAACCTCCATACTGTTTTCCAGAGTGGCTGCACCAGCTTGCGTTCCCAGCAAACTATATTCTTTTGTTGTTGTTTTCTTAAATTTCTTTTTCTAATGTTTACTATTTTTGAGAGAGAGAGAGAGAGAGGGAGACAGAGAGCAAGCAGGGAAGGGGCAGAGAGAGAGGGAGACACGGAATCTGAAGCAGGCTCCAGGCTCTGAGCTGCCAGCAGAGAGCCCCAATTGGGGCTCGAACCCATAAACTGTGAGATCATGATCTCAGCCAAAGTCAGATGTTTAACTGACTGAGCCGCCCAGGCACCCCCTGAAACCGATGTGTTTTTAAAGATATTTTAAGCAAGCTATCAGTGAATAGAAAGTTGTAAATTAAAACTGATAATAGGTGGAGTAACTTTACCATGAAAGCTTTTCTTTATGAAGCAGCCTATACTTTAGTGTTCCTGTATGAGTGCTACTGGCATTTTGGACAGGACTCTGTTGTCTGGCCTCCGTACGGGGAGAACCTAAAATGCTCCCGTATATTTCCAGACTCCTGGAGGAGAGAGGTACCATTTGCCTGCAAAACACATGTGGTGCTACCATTTATTTGTTGGACAGATACTTGCGTGCTTGTTAAGTGATAGGCACTCTGTTAGTTATTGGGGATCTAGAAGTTAAGAGTAGTATTTTAATAAGCTAGCATGTAAAATGTGTATAGCCGCTAGCTGTGTGATCTTGGGCACATAATTTCATTAACTGTTCTGTCGTTTTCTAGTGGGGGTGGTAGTAATATCTTCTTTGAGTTAAGCACAAAATTACTTAGCATACTGAAGTGGTTATCACATAGTGCATATTCAGTAAGTGGTTGTCACTACCAGTAAACAGAATCTCAAGCTTCTAGAGTGAAGAATGGGAGAAAACTAACATGTTGTAAGTCTGTAACTTGATGAATTTCAGGCTAGGATACGTTGTGTTGTAGATATAAGCATCTTCTGGCTGAACATGGTATTGTGGTCCATTCACGGTTACAAAATACCAGCCCAGGGTTGCTTGGCTGGTTCAGTCCATGGAGCATGTGACTCTTGATCTCAGGGTGTGAGTTTGAGCCCCGCATTGGGTGTGGAGCCTACTTAAAATAAAAATTAAAAAAAAAAAAAAACCCACCCCAAAGAAAAGGGAAATAACGTTTGGAAGCCATGAGTGTAGATTCAGGGATTCCCCTGGATTGGAAGGAATTGTTTGTTCCTTGGGTCATTGCTGAGTTGCATATGGCAGAGAGGAAGTCTCTAGGAGCTCAGAAGGTCCTGATGATTACTTTCAGTAATAGGTGTACAGTGCCCTCCTTGCCATGTCTAGCTGACCAGAAATTACAAGAAATTTTCCCTAACACAACCTAACACCACCCCCTCCCTAACCCTTCAGTGTTTAAGACAGATATCTATGCAAAAGGAAGGCTTGGCTCCTCTTCTTAAATTTATATATTTATTTTGAGAGAGAGGGAGAGAGAGAATTCCAAGCAGGCTCTGCACTGTCAGGATGGAGCCTGATGTGGGGCTTGAATTCATGAACCACAAGATCGTGGCCTGAGCCTTAAGTCGGACCCTTAACCGACTGAGCCACCCAGGCGCTGCCAATTTATTATTAATTTATTTTTTAGAGAGACAGCACATGTGGGAGAGAGGGGCTGAGGGAGAGACAGCACATGTGGGAGAGAGGGGCTGAGGGGGAGAGGGGGAGAGAGAATCTCAAGGAGGCTCCACGCTCAGCCTGACACGGGTGAGGTGACCCACGACCCATGGTTGATCCCATGACCCTCAGATCATGAGCTGAGCCAAAATCAAGAGTGGGGTGCTCAACTGTCTGAGACACCCAGGCGCCCCAGGCTTGGCTTTTACGAATTGTTTCTAGCCAACTGAAATAAAAAAGATGATCATTTATAAACTATGTCTATTAAAGATGAAATTGTCTTCCATCTTTAAATGTATTTATGGCATGAAATTCAGGTAGTCTAATGGGATTATAGAACAATTTTAAATACTTTAGTTGAAAACAGAAAAAAGCAAAAATTAAGGCTTATTTAAAGAAATATGTTCTGACAGTTTTTAAGTTTCATTCTGTATGAGTCATGAGACTACTCCTTGAAAGGTAAAATTCCCCTTTTAGTTACTAGAAACTTTTAAACAAGTTTTATTACCAGTAAGCCAAGCCCTTCCCACAATCTCAAGATGGTTCTGTTTTGAAGAGTAGAATTTTAACATTCAAAGAGGAAAAAGTTGTTATTTTTTCTTTTTAATTTTTTTTAATGTTTATTTTTGAGAGAGAGAGTGTGTGTGAGCAGGGGAGGGACAGAGAGAGAGGGAGACATAGAATCTGAAGCAGGCTCCAGACTCTGAGCTGTCCGCACAGAGCCCCATGCAGGGCTCAAACCCACAAACTGTGAGATCATGACCGAGCTGAAGTCAGATGCTTAACCGACTGAGCTATCCAGGTGCCCCCCATTTAAAAAAAATTTTTTTTAATTTTATTATATAATTTATTAGTTTTTAAAACCACAGTTGGAAGGCTATGTGATATTTCTCTGACATCCAAGGTGTTTCTTCTCGTGCTTATTGAAATCGGCACTTTATTTAGTAAACCTGTATTCTCAAGGACTGAAAAGGAGGTGGTTTTGCATGTAGACCACTTGCAGTCTCATTGCAAAAATTTATTTACTGTGAAAGGTGGTTGCATTTCAAAGATTAACATATTGTTTTCTGAAAGAGTTAAAGTCAGTTCAGTGTTGGAGCACTTACAGGGGTGCTATATTTTCTGTGATTGCCCCTAAGTTGGGTCAGGCTCACACCTTCAAAAAGAAATGCTAGCAGCTCTCTGTTTGAGCTTATTATCCCCACCATTTATGTTGTGATAGTTATTGCTTTACTGTTTTTGTTTTATATTCAAGTGAATTGTGGTAGGAAAATAATCCACGGCCTTCAGATTCCCAGCAATGGGTTGATAACAGTAAATAGTCTCAGAGCTTTGCACCCAGGTTTTCCTTTCTTCTCTCCTTTCTTCCATTTTGAAAAATAATTGCTACTGCTTTTTTTTTTTAATGTTTATTTTTGAGAGAGGGAGAGTGCAAGCAGGGGAGGGGCAGAGAGAGAAGGAGACAGGCTCCAAAGCTGGCTTTTTGCTGACAACAGAGAGCCTGATGTGGTGCTTGAACCCATGAACCGTTAGATGACGACCTGAGCCGAAGTCAGTCAGTCAACTGACTGAGCCGCCAGGCGCCCCACTGTTTGTTTTTTGTTTCTTTGTTTTTAAAAGCAGCATACTTACTGCAGTCAGACAATATAGAAGTATTTTAAAAATTTGATCAGTGTTTCTCTTGTGTTTCCACTGGATGCTGCCTTGATTTTTCTTTTTTATCTTGTCATCTGGATTAAATTTCCCTCCCACCCCTAGCTACACACACAGACCTACCTACTCATACAGACCTGCGTGCTCAAAATTGTAAGCTCCTTCACGATAGGGAGTTCATTTTATTTGTTTTGCTTCTTAGATCCTACTACGGTTCTGGAAACTTAAGCACCCACAACGTTTGGTGAGATAAATGATATGATCCTAAATTGAAAACAATTACAGTCAAGCAAGAGACATGTGACAAAACACAAAATAGATGTCTGCTTTAATGCAGTTAGTTAATTACATGGTTCTAAATGGGTTGAGGGAGAACATACTGAGGGGGACATACTGGTTTGGTATTATAATAATGGTTTTAGTGCATGGTTGGGTGTAGTTGGGGAAATCTTTCATGAAGGGAAGTTTGAATTGATTTAAACAGGAAAGGAGTTGTTTTGTGCAAAATGGACTGAGCGGAGGCAAGTAGAAAGAGGACTAAAGGTAGGCAGGCCTGAGGACAAGATTGATAGAGTTCAGGAAGATTGTGAAGATAAAGTAGAAAAACTCAGACAAGGACATCAGTAGTGATGACAGTGAAGACTGGCAGATTTGAGTTTTATTTCCAGGAAAGAAGCAAAGTAGGGGCAGACATTTTTGCGAGTTAATCAGCCTTCTGTCGTCTACAGTAATTTTTTTAGAGTTGGAAAAATTTTTTAAGGAGAAGTTTTGGGAATGAATCTGGATTCTACACTGTGGTCAAAGAAAGGACTTTTATGTAGGGCGTTTAAAATCCTCTGTATGCTGTCCTTCATAAATTAAGTAAAAGTTTGCATTTCTTGAGCAAAGTAAGAGTTTACTCAGATTTTGTTTTGTTCTGTACTTGATATCATATTGCTTTTCACATTTTAAGCTTATAACCTGCCATGGAAAGCATGCAAAAAGTGGGTTTCTAAACTCCACAGAACAAAAATCCATTTCTGTGTTATAGAACTAGCAATACTGTATGATTCTTGATGGTATGACATTTAGCCATCTTATTAAAGAATATCTACCATTTTTTTAATAACATTCACCATATAATCAGTATGCAATCCACTACTTAATCACGGAAATGCCTATTTTAGGACAGTGGTTCTGAAACCGGAGTGATCACCTGAATTACCTGAGGGATGTAACAAGAATATTAAAAAAAAAAAAAAAATTCTTGGATCTCACCCTGTATAGATTAACGGAATAGAGGAGGAGAAAGGGATCTTGGATATCGTATCCAGTCCTCTCATTTTACAAATGAAGAAACTTACACAGACAGTGATAAGCAGAACTGGAATTAGATTTCAGGTGTTCATATTTTCAGTGCAGTGCTCTGGCCATTACATTGTGCTTCCTGAAGTTGGCATTTGGGTTTTCTCTGGCTGTAATTTCCAGTGAGATAAAAGGATTGCTTACCAACCTTGATCTCATGCTTCAGACGTAACTATTACTAACCAGCATTGCCCTTTTGTATTATCTCCAGGGTTCATTGTTACCATGCCATTTAGTGGTCTCTAAACTTTTACATGATTTCAAGTGTGAGGATACTGCCTTTTTAAATAAATTGTATTGGGTGTACACGCGTGTGTGTGTTCACATATAGTACTTCATTATTGAAAACTTAGGAAACAGGAATGTATAGGAAGAATGAGAACATTTATTATTCACTCCCAAGAGATAATCTTTAACAGTTTCTTTATAATTTAATGTTCACATGTACATACATCCTTTCCTTTCTTTAAGTTGGGATAGCTGGGACATGTGTACATTTTTATGGCTTTTGATAAATATTGAAACTGCCTTCTAGAAATTGTCTCTTTTTAAGCACAAAACTTTTTGGTCTTTCAGGTATTATATAGTTATTTTAGATTGAGGAGAAAGTACTAATAGCAAGTTATTATGTCTTTTTAATGGTTTTAAATGAATTTGTTTCATCAATCATGTCGGCATGCCATACATTTCGGAAGTAATAACATGTATGAATGTGTGGGACATTAATTCAAGCCCCATGTGTTCTTTTTTTTTTTTTAACAAAAATGAACAATTTCTCCCCATATTACTAAAGCAATACATTTTCATTGTTGTGTTCACAGTATTACTACAGTCAGCTTAAACTTGTTAACATTTCTCAAGTTCATTGTTGTTACTCCTGCTTTCTATTGAGTGTTAAAACACTGCTGAGAGAGGCTGGAAGGTTGTGGCTGGATCCCTACATAGAAACAAACAGATAACTTATAACAAAAACTGATGAACAGTCTATACAACAAAACTAGATGAGACTTCAGTTTTTGGCCATGATGGATCTTCTGGTACCATACTTACTTTCTTACCATGAACAACTAGGAAACTGGACAAAATGTATGAAAAAATTCTTCCAAATATTGGACAACAGGTAGTATTTGAACTGAGAGACTGGAAACAAATGAAGCGAGATCCATAGTTCCTCTGCTTTCTACTTGGAATTGCTTTCTGTCTGGAGTCACTCTTTAGATCATGGTCTCAGAAGGAAAAAACCAAGTAAAGCATGTTGGTCTTGCTGAATTGAGGAGACTGGAGTTGGGGAACACTTACCTGGCTGGAAGTTGCAGATCATATTGTCAGAAAGGAGGGAGCCAGACAGAAAAAACACCAAAAATTTGTATAGAGGTCTCTGTAGGAGGCTCAGCAAAGAATGACTAGAGAGCTTTAAGTGGAACAATATCCAGGGCACATGGGGCTGGGAAGTGTTTGAATACCTAGGGCATTCGCTAGAATCCCCAGAAAGACCTTAGTAGTAGAGCTTAATTAGCTTTAGACACATTCTAACAAAGTTTAAAAATAAGCCTCCAGTGTATTATGCTAATTCTCAAGTACCTGTCAGAAGAGAGTACAACATTCTTATTAGACGACAAAATCCAGTGATTGGCAATGTAACATTGTGAATTAGTGATCTAACAGAAAACGGAACATAATGATAAAAATGAAAGGCTTTTGAAAATGGGACTTAGCTGAAAAATACATCTAAAGAGAAAAATTCACTTTGTGAGATGAATAGCAGATACTCTAAAGAAAAGTTCAGCAAACTAGAAGATAGAGCAAGAGTATACCCAAACTGAAGCATAGAAAACAACTGAAAAAAAAATGAATCAAAGCTTTTTGACCTGTGGGACAGTATTAGGTGGTTTAATGTGTGACTTTTGTATCAAGAGAAGAGAAAGGGAAGCAGAAAAAAAATTTGAAGAAGAAGATGGATGGGATTTTTTCACATTTGATGAAAAGTAAACACAGATTCAGGAAGCTCAGTGAAGTCTAAGCTGGATAAACCCTTGTGACCATGGAATAGGCAAAATTTTCTTATGCCACAGAAAGCATATATTATGGGGAAAAAGTTGGTAAATTAGACATCAGAATTGATAAGTTGAAAGCACTGAGTGAGCGCATATAACACCTGGAGTTTGCATACCTTTCTGATGGCCTGTCTGCTTGGGAAAACCGTTTGGCGCCTTCTTACGAAGTTAAACATACGCTAATCCTTCAGCTCTGGAATTCCACTTCTTGATGTTTAAGAGAAATGAAAATATATTTTCAAAAAAAGATTTGTCGTGGAATGTTTATAGCACCTTTGTTGTCAATGGCTCCAAAGCAGAAAGTCTAAATATCCCTCAACATGTGAATAGATCAGCAAACCACAGTACATTCATGCAATGAATTAATAAGCAGTAAAGCAGAATGTACTGCTGTTGATACAACATGGACAAATACGAAAGACTTGCTGAGCAAAAGGAGTCCGATACCGGAGAGTACATGATGTATTTTCATTTACAGCAAACTTCTGGATTAGGCAGAGCTGTCGTATGACCGCAGATCAGCATCTGCCCAGGGCTGGCAGTGCAGTAGGAGTTGACTGGGACTGGGTGTGGGGGAAGGCTTTGGGACAAAAGAGATGTTTTAAATCTTGGTTGTGGTAGTGGTTACACAGGTGTATACGTTTGTCAACAACTCATGAAACTTTATATTTTCATAAAGTTGATTTTTAAAAATATAAGGGAAGTGAAGGGAGCTAATCAGTAATAAACCAGATATTTTAACTAGATCATCTCATTTAATCCTCACAGTTATTTATTCATTCACAAATATTCAGTAGGTACTTTTTGAGGTTCTACATACTGGCCTCTGTGCCAGGTACTGAGTTGTGAGCAAAAATTATCATGGTTTCCACCAACTCTAATGGGCAGTTTATTTGGAAGAAAGACTTGAATAAAAAGTGTCCCTCAGGGAAACACTAAAAAGAAGGTGCTATGAGAGCATATAACATATTTATCTGTAGCATATAATATATACTGTCACAATGTATGATATCCATTCTGTGGTGTATCTCATATGAGGTACTTTCTGTGCCTTGGTTACTTTGCAACTACTACCCATCTGATAAGGTTGTTTTAAACATACTAAATGAGTTAATATATATGAAGTGTTTTTATTGGTGCTAGGAGATAGGAAGTGCCCAGTAAGTATTGGCTGTTACCTTGATGACATTTGACAGTTCTAATTGTCTAATGTATACCTGTAATAACCCAGGGAACACTGGAGTAGGAAGAGGTTTAGGGGAAGACATGAATTTGACTAAAAACACTGGGTTTTAGATGTTTTTGAGGCCTCCAGGTGGAGAGGTCTTGTAGTTAGTTGAGGAGGCTTGTTGGGTATGGCTCTGGATGCAGCAGAGGAGTCTGAGCTGGAGGTAAAAATTTGAGAGAGTTCATCTAGCCTGGAATTGTCTTGTTATAGATAACATCCTCAAGAGAAAAATTGTATGCACATGTTTATACCCACATGTAACAGAGGGAGTCAGACCTAGGTCTGAGTCTTGAGGAATTCCAACATTTGATTAGGGTACCTTTTAATTTTCCCTTTTGTTAAACATATGATTCATGTGTATTTATGCCTGACTTCCAATATGCAAGATGAAAAAAGGGAAATGATTAGGAATAAAAACAGAAGTCATTTGAAGTGTTCAGAGGAGATGGAAATGTCTAGGTTCTTGATGAGAAGATAACCAGTGGACACCCAGTTTTGACTGTTTCAGTGCAGCTGAGAGAAAAGGGGAAATGTGTTTAACAATACAATTTCATTTAAGATATATGTATATTCATCTGCAAAGATAAATTTTATACGGAGCTGAGCTTAAAGTTTTTTAAATTTGAAGGAAAAAAAAATTTTTTTTAATTAAGTAGGCTCTGTTCCCAGTGTGGGGCTTGAACTCAACGACCCCAAGATCAAGAGTCACATGCTCTCCCAACTGAGCCAGCCAGGCGTCCCTCAAGGAGAAATTATTTTATGTGACTTGTGTCCACAGGGTAACGGTGGACATTGTTCAAAAACAGAACAAAAGGAATTTTGCATAAGACTTACTGATGCTGTTCTCAAAGGCAATTCTTAGGTTCATCATTTTGTTGATTCCTTCCAACAGTTGTGTGAAGAGATTTATAGCATTCCACAGATGAGGAAACTGAGGGAATAGAGTCAGGAGTTTAACTCTTAATGGGACTCTAAAGTTTGTGCTGTTTTTCTCTTTTTAAATTTAATTAAATTTAAATTCGATCTCCATATCTCTTGAAACTATTTTTTTTTTTTGCTTTTCTGTTTGGAGGTATCATTGTTCCTTTAGGAGCTAGGATAGTTGGGGTGCTGGGCGTTGCTGTTTCAGACATCAACATCATCATTCTGATGATCCTAGATGAAAAGAAAAGGGAAGGGAAGCTCGATTTATTTAGAATTCCTTGGGCCTACCGGTTGCTTGGAGCCCAGAAGGAAGCAGGACAAAAGGGTTTAAGGTTACACGTGGATTTCTTCAAATAGCGGAGCTCATGTGGGTCTGAGTGCGGAACATTTTCTTCTAGTATGACACAATAGAGAGTACATAGCCTTTTACAGTCAAACTCCATGGTATTTGAACCCCACTTTCCACTCATGTGGTCTTGGTAAATGAGAACCTCTCCCAAGTATTACTACCTACCTCATAGGGCTGTCATGAGAATTAAATGAGATAGCATATGAGATGTGTATAGCATAATACCAAACATAGAGAACACCTTTTCCTCCTCATATCCAAACAGTTAGGCCCTAGAGAGGGCTCCAGTTAAAAATGGAATTAGAGTACTTTGTATAAGTTTCCTAGACATTTCCTTTTTCTTTTTTTTTTTTTTTTTAACCAATCTCAAACTTATGATTTCTGGTGGCTAAGTGTGGGGCTCAAACTTATGACTTGGAGATCAAGAGTTACATGCTCCATTGACTGAGCCAGCAGGTACCTCTTTCCTAGACATTTCTAGACTCTACTTTTGTTTAGAATCATCGTGACATTATTTTATGTGGTCCTGATAATAGCTCAGTGAAATAGGATAGGGCAGTTATTTATAGATGAAAAATGGGGTTCTTTTTCTTATTTTTTGAAATACTTTGGAAACCTGTTGGATAAAAAAGATTTTCTAGAACTCTAAATGGTATGATAGTGACATCTACTGTAATAGCTCATATTATTACAGTCTTTGAAGAAGCTGCACTTTGGATAATTTTAAAATATCAGAAAGAACTTATTGATTTAATCCCTGCTATTTTGGAAGGGAGAGGAGGTATAAAATGTCATCAGATACACTTTAACAAAACTGCTTGTATAAATAATTATAATAAAACCTCAGATTTCCCAAAACTACCATCATGTAGAAGATCTGGATTAGTAAAAGAGGTTTAAAGATGTTATGGAATTCTCTGATCAACTTAGAATTTTAAAGTTTAAGGTAGTGCTATGACTGGTGTTTGGGCTAAAAAAAACTAGATTTGATAAGTGCAAGAATATTAGATGGAGGAGACCAGAGAAGGGGAAAAGCCAGAGCCAAAGTTGCCAAAGGCAAATGAAAGGATAGCAAGGTTTGGAGCAGCTTAGGTGAGGTGACTCGGGTTAGGGGAAGACAGGAAAGCAGGAGATAGAACCACAACATTTCATCAGGAATTTAAAGAGCAACTTACTGAGATGGACTCTGGAGTTAATACAAGTGTAGCCCAAGCTCTTACCTTTACAATATTATGCAGTTAGAGTTCCTGAATATGTTGACCCTGAAGTATTTCTTGACAAAAAATTCCAAGACATCAGGAAGGTTTTTGTTCAATATATTACTATACTTGGTCATAACACAATATGAACAGACTAGAAAGCATCTTGACTAGTTTTAAAACAGAAAAGTTGTGCTTGGGGGATCAACATGGTAACAAGACTATTCTCTGGATATTCTGTTTGAGAGTCCATTAAAATTTATAAATTTGCTAAACATTGTTTTATTTTATTGTGAAGTAATTACATTCTTGTAACAGTTAAAAATACTTAATTTTGAAATATTTCAAGTATGCAGAAAAGTTCAAATACTTTAGATTAACAGACATCCGTGTACCTACTACCCAGATTTAACAGTTATTAACATTGTACCATATTTTCCCTAGATATTTTTATTTTATTTTTTAAAATATTTATTTGTTTTGAGAGAGAGCACCAGCAGGGGAGGGGCAGAGAGAGAGAGAATCCCAAGGAGGCTCCATGCGTGGAGCCGGACATGGACCTCGATCCCACGACCCTGTGATCATGACCTGAGCTGAAATCAAGTCGGTCACCCAACCGACTGAGCCATCCAGGTGCTCCACCCCATTTTTATTTTTATTTTATTTTTTTGTTTTTTTAATACTTCTTTTTTGAGAGAGAGACAGAATGTGAGTGGGCAAGGGACAGAGAGAGAGGGAGACACAGAATCCTAAGCCAGCTCCAGGCTCTGAGCTGACAGCAGAGTCCAATGTGGGACTCAAACTCGCGAACCATGAGATCATGACCTGAGCTGCAGTCGGATGCTTAACTGACCGGGCCATGCAGGTGCCCCTAAAACATTTAAAACAGTACCTGGTATGTAGAAGATCTGTATAAACAGAAATTGGAAAAAGATAAAGTATATAGAATGGCATCTGTGTTCACTTTCAATTGTGTAATGACTGCCTAGGAGTACCTTAATTACAATTCTAAAAATAGGATGAGTGAAGTTATGAAGTTAATAAATGAGTGAAGTTATGAAGTTAATAAAAGTCCATTATGATTATTCTACTTTATATTTTAAAGTAAATTTAAATTTACAAAGTCCTTTCACATTTGATACATGATTTTGTTATCAGGACACCTTTGTAAGGTAGTTCTTTCCTATTCGGGAGAGTGTCAACAGTGACTGGTAGTAGAAAGTTTATGGTGGTCCTAATGAAGACATATTCAAGTAGAAATAATGGTGCGGTAATATTTTCATTTTTAGGAGCTTGTGTGCTTTACCTACTTAGATTCTGAATAGATTTGGCTCTGGACTTTTATTTTTCCACGTGGGAGGGAAGGAGAGAGATTGTATAAGAGGGTTGGTTGTGTCTTAATGGAACTGCCTGGAGAGGGAGGTCCACAGCCTCTCACTTAGATCCAATAGTGTACCACCCCCAGCCCCCGCCCTGTTATATTTTTAAGTGTAAGGCCAATTGGGAAGATTGTTTTGCAAATTCGTAAAGTTTGATGGCAGCTAACTGTATGCCAGGGATGTGAGGAGATTCCCTTAGGTTGAATATGGGTTAAAATTAATAACTAATTTGGCTAACTTCGTAGGATTTGCTAAGCCAGATGTGACAAATTTATTTGGTGGCTTCTGTTCAAGTGCATTGATTCAGTTCCTTCTCAAAGGTAAAAGTTATGCATGTTTTAAAATGTCCTATTTTGGTTTTTTGTTTTAAAAGTTTAAGATTAGCCTGTAAATTTGTGATTCTTCCTACTGCTTTTGTGGAATGAGACCTTTGGTGGCTGGTATTTTCCGTAGTTGCACCTCTTCGAATAATTCCCATTTTAGAATGTTACTTTGTAATTAAAAAAAAAAAATTAGATACTAAATGTGTTAGGTTTTTATCATCTTTTTTCCCCCTAGTGTCATAAATAAATCCCCTTTTCCCATTTATGTGGATTTACTTCAGGTAGGTACATTTGACTCTGCTTGGGATCAGCTGCCAATGCTGGATTCGTTTTGAAAAAGGTTAATATTTATCACTGATCCTGTGACTCTGAAATACTTTAGAAACAAATGGCATTGAAGGTATTTTTTGTTGTTTTGTTTTACCTTTCAGAGTCCCTTTTGATTTGGAAAGAAACACTTGGTAACAAATATGACTGAGTTCTGGCTTATATCTGCTCCTGGGGAGAAAACATGTCAGCAAACATGGGAGAAATTGCATGCAGCAACTACGAAGAACAATAATCTTGCTATTACTTCAAAATTTAACATTCCTGACTTAAAGGTAAAACGGCATGGTGCAAAGTAGTGCATGAGTTCATTGTGAAGAGAACAGTTGTCTTTGCTTACATTTTGGTAGAAATTAGAGATCTGGGTTCCTTCAAAAGAAAAAAAAGCTCATTTCTAGCCATTGGCATAATTGAAAACTTATCTTGTTCTTTCTAATCTTCAGATTTTGTTTTTTTGATTTTCTCTCGGTCTTTAAAATTTTTTTAATGTTTATTTACTTTAAATAAATAAACATTTATTTATGTTTATTTATTATGTTTATTTTTTATTTATGTTTATTTATTATGTTTATTATATAAACTCCTCTGAGAAGAGACAGAGGAGTGAACGGGGGAGGGGCAGAGAGTGAGGGAGACACAGAATCTGAAGCAGGTTCCAGGCTCTGAGCAGTCAGCACAGAGCCCGACGCGGGGCTCGAACTCACAGACCGCGAGATCATGACCTGAGCCGAAGTTGGACGCTTAACCGGCTGAGCCACCCGGGAGCCCCTCTAATCTTCACATTTTAAATAATGAGGAACTTGAGATTTTAGAAGTAAACTACCAAAGTGAATAACATTTTTCTAAACTTTTGTGCTTTTCTAAATTGTAATTTGAATTGTAATGAGAAATGTTATGAAAATATTTGATATATTATATTCACATATATCTTCAGAAGTGAAAAATCTTAGTAATATACTTCAATATCACAGCAAACCCAGTTTTTTGTTATTAAATTCATGCAAGTTTCAGTAATGTTGTAAACGTTTTACCATTAGACCTCTTTAATCATACTTTGCAGGTCTACCTTAGTTATTTATTGTGGTTAATTTATTTAATAATTATTGAAGGTCTGTAACCTAGCAGCCTCAAAGGGAAGCAGGTTATCAGTAATTTTACAGAATGGAAAAATCACAGTATTTTTATTTTGCTGGGTAACTTAGCAGGTAGTTATATAGAGCATTCATTTAAGAAATAACTTGAAATTACTGGTTCTTCGTATTTTGGGAGTTACGAATTCCTTTGAGACACTGATAGTCATGGACCCCTCCCTATTTAAGAGCTGCTGCTGTAAACCATGACTTCAAATGGTCCACCCATCACTGGGCAGTAGAAGCAGACGCATAGGCCTGCCATTGCAGAATCTTCACCTCTTAAATGCTGGCTGTACCCATGAATTAGAGGATTATCCCGTGCATATAAATACCTTTGAAATGTCTGGCAAACTTTTTTAACCACACTTGCACATCATGAAATAAAATACGGAAAACTTAGGATTTATGGGCCCTTCAAATCAAGATGTTGTATCACCTTGTTAAAAAAAAAAATGGCAGGGGATGAAACCTAAGTAGTAAAATGCTGTATTTCCCTTCTAGGTTGGCACACTGGATGTCTTGGTTGGTTTGTCGGATGAACTGGCTAAACTGGATGCATTTGTAGAAGGGTAATGTATTTATATGCATTGACTAGAGCAAAATGAGTCACTGTTCTCAGGCTACCTGGACTTTGGGTTTATTATCACATGTATAGTCTACTTATTGGAATGGTTTTAGAAGATGCTGACTCTTGGGCGCCTGGGTGGCTCAGTCAGTTAAGCGTCTGACTCTTGATTTCAGCTCAGGTCATCATCTCACGGTTGGTGAGGTTGAACCCCATGTGGAGCTCTGCGCTGACAGCATGGAGCCTGCTTGGGATTCTCTCTCCCTCTCTCTCTGACCCTCCCCTCCCCTCTCTTTCTCTCAAAATAAATAAAAATAAATAAATAATAATAATTTAATTTAATGCTAATAAGTAATTTATTTAAATAAATAAAATAATAAAAGAAAATGATGACTCTTTTCTTTATAAATCACCTTTATGAAAGTACATTTTATATACAATAAAATATACCTGTTTGAAGTATGAAAATGGTGACTATCTTTAATATTTTTATTGAGATATAACTTACATACCATGCGATTCACCTGTTTAAAGCGTACAACGTGTACCTTTTAAGTGTACAGTGATTTCTAGAATAGTCGTAGAGTTGTGCAGCCATCGCCAGTCAGTCACAGTACATCTTCATCACTCTCCCACTACCACCATCACAGACATCCTATTCCTTGCCTCCCCTTACCCCCTGCCCACTTTCTGGCGCTACAGATTTGCTTATTCTAGACATTTCGTGTAAATGAAATCCTTTAGGGGCGCCTGGGTGGCGCAGTCGGTTAAGCGTCCGACTTCAGCCAGGTCACGATCTCGCGGTCCGTGAGTTCGAGCCCCGCGTCAGGCTCTGGGCTGACGGCTCGGAGCCTGGAGCCTGTTTCCGATTCTGTGTCTCCCTCTCTCTCTGCCCCTCCCCCGTTCATGCTCTGTCTCTCTCTGTCCCAAAAATAAATAAAAAAAAAAACGTTGAAAAAAAAAAAAATTTTTAAAAAATAAATGAAATCCTTTAATACGTGATCTCTTGTGACTGGCTTCTCTTCCTTGGCATAATGTTTCACGATTCATCCATGTTGTAGCGCATATTGGTATTTCATTTCTTTTTACCAAATAATACTCCATTGTATAGATGTACCATATTTTATTAATCCATTTATCAGATGGTGGACATTTAGGCTATTTCTACTTTTTGAGAATACTGGTATGGATATTTGTGTACAAGTTTTTGTATACTCATATGTTTTCATTTCTCTTGGATGTGTACCTAGGAGTGGGGTTACTAGGTCATATGGTAGCTCTATTTTTAACATTTTGAGGAACTGCCAGACTGTTTTCCAAAGTGGTTACACCGTTTTACAGACCCATCAGCAGAGTATGGAGGTTCTCATTGCTTCACATTTTTGACAAACTTGTTACTATTCATCTGTTTCATTATAGTCTTTCTAGTGGGTATGAAATAGTGTTTCATTGCATTTTCCTTTTTGTAAAAAATTTTTTAACGTTTATTTTATTTTTGAGAGACAGAGCATGAGTTGAGGGAGGGACAAACAGAGAGGGAGACAGAGAATCTGAAACAGGCTCCAGGCTCAGCACAGAGCCCGATGCGGGGCTGAAACTCATGAACCATGAAACTCACAAGATCATGACCTGACCTGAAGTTGGACGCTTAACCAACTGAGCCACCCAGAGACCCCTTTCTCTGCATTTTCAATTTGCATTTACCTAATGATTAATGATGTGTTGAGCATTTTTTCATGCATTTACTGGCCATTTCTGTTTCTTTTGAGAAATGTCTATTTGGATTCTTTGCCCATTTTTAAATTGGCTTATTAGCCTTTTTATTATCGAATTCTAAGAGTTCTTTATACTAGATACAAGTTCCTTATCATAATGTGACTTGCACATATTTTCTTTCATTCTGTGGATTGTCTTCACTTTCTTGATAGTGTCCTTTGAAGCACATGCAAAAAATTTTTTTTGAAGATTTTATTTTTAAATAATCTCTATACCCAGTGCGGGGCTCAAACTCACAACCCTGAGATTAAGAGTCACGTGCCTTACCAACTGAGTCAGCCAGGCACCTCTGAAACACACACACACACACACAAAATTTTCTTAAGTATAATCTCTGTCTTATTTTAACAGAGAACAGTTTTTCTTCAGTCCTTAAGGACTTAGCTCTTTACATGGGCTTTGGTGGAGGTTGTGGGGCAGCACCAGCAGGTCGAAATCGGGGTGGTGGTGTTCGGTCCTTCTGTGCTTCGTGAGAGCGATTCCTGACTACCTTGTTGTGAATGGCACAACTCACACAGTAATGTAGTTTCACATACAGCTTGGGAAGCACATAGGCGTCGAAGACACTCGCTTCGGAAATGTCCTTGACTGCGGCAGCCTCTTTTATATTCTGAATAACGAACTTCTTTTTTTTTTTTTTTTTAAATGTTTGTTTATGTTTGAGAGAGAGAGACACAGAGCAGAAGCTAGGAGAGGCAGAGAGAGAGGGAGACACAGAATCCAAAGCAGGATCCAGGCTCTGAGCTGTCGGCACAGAGCCTACCCAACACGGGGCTGGAACTCACAAACTGTGAGATCGTGACCTGAGCTGAAGTCAGGCACCCAACTGACTGAGCCACCCAGGTGCCCCAGAATAACGAACTTCTTAATGGCCTTGTCCTTGGGCACGGAATGGGCACAGTTGGTGCGGAGAATAGGCTGCATGGGGCCGCGGCCCTTTTTGGCATGACCATTATTCCTTCTTTCTTGGTCATCTTGGAAACCTGAGAGAGTGAAGCACAAATTTTTTCATTTTAACGTCCAATGTATCTATTTTTCGTTGCTTGTGTTTTGTTTGTCTAAGAAACCATTGCCTAATTCAAGGTGACACAATTTTATAGCTATATTTTCTTATAAGAGTTTTATAGTTTTAGCTTTTACATTTAGGTCTTACATCCATTTTGAGTTAAGTTTTGTATATGATGTGAGGTAGGAGTCCCCACTTCAGGGTTTTTTTTTTTGCATGTAGATATCCAGTTGTCCTAACACCATTTGTTGAAAAGACTATTTTTTTTCCATTGAATTGTCCTGGCACCCTTGCTGAAAATCAATTCAGTGTAAATGTGAGGGTTTATTTCTGGACTCTCAGTTTTATTTTATATTTCTTTCTATTCCTTATTTCTGTCTTTATGCCGGTACCATATTGTCTTGATTGTTGTAGCTTTGTAGTGAGTTTTGAAATCAGAAAGTGTGAATTCTCTGTGTTTTTCTAAATTTTCAAGGTTGTCTTGGCTATTCTGATTCTTTGCATTTTTATATGAATTTTAGGATCATGTCAAATTTCTGCAAAGAAGTCAGCTGGAATTTTGAGGGGGATTGTGTTGAATCTGTAGGTCAATTTGGGGATTATTGCCATCCTACCAATATTAAGTCTTTCATCCATGAGCATAGTTTTTTCTAAACTCCAGTTTCAGTTACTTCTGAAATTTACTTTGTGTTTTAGCTGAAGATGGGTGTGGGTCCTTGATAACTTTTTGCATTTTGATTAATTGGCAGAATCAGTCTATAATCTCCTTGACTCTTGGAATACAGAGCTTTTAAATAGGTAGGGTTTAGATGAATAGGTACAATTTTGTAAAATACACAATTTTGGAGAATCTTAGAAATGTGTATTTGATTGAAGCTTTAAGGGAACTTGAAGTCTGTGTAGAAGGATTTCCCATGTATGCTATTAGGCTTTTCTGAATCGATAGAACCACCGTAATGCAATCTTTCTGGTAATAGAGGCAAATATTGCCTCTCTACATTGATTTAACATACCAGCATATAGTAAGTAAATAGACCAGAAGATATACTGATGGTCTTTAACACTGGAGGCAAAGAGGCCAATTAGGAGACAGGTTTACAGTAGATTAGGCAAGAGATATTACAAGCTTCAACTGAGGCAAGACACTTGGCATAAGAATTAGTAAAAGGATGAAAGAAAAAGTAACAGCACTTTATGGTTACCAATTTCATGTATTCATGGTAGGGCAAATGTGAAAGTAATTATTGATGATATTCTCAGCGGACTGATTGATAGTATGAATCATCTCTTGGTTTCTGGATTACACATTTTTAGTTGAGGAAAACTCTTTGTAGTTGCCATTCCTGAGATGATGGTCTTCCCTACAGTCCCATCCCCACATTACAGTTTCAGGTGGTGACAACCAAAGAAATCTGAAGAAGGGAAGTCCCTGAGAATGTAATTATCAACACTTACTTGGATTCTTGTTAATCACCTGGGTGGCTCTATAGGTCTTTCTTTAAATTGTCATTGGGATGTCCTGCGTATAGTTTAAGGTTTGTTCACATTTTTTTGGGAAGGAATCTGGAAAGTATTTAGGGTAAATGCAGTCTGTTTGGTCGTGGAATTAAAAGTTGCCTGTGCATTTTGTCTCCTCTTCTGCACTGTTATGCAACTTGTCTTTGTCAGTTTTCCTGAAACCTTTGAAGAATTTAAAAATCTGTGGTTGTTAGACCTTGGTAGAATTGACAGATGTTAGCTTTTTAAGTCTGAACATTGTGATAATGTGGAGTAAATTACAGTTTTTACTTACCAAGTAATCTAATGATAAGAGCAGCTTTTGAGGTTACCATGTGTACTCGGACATAGATAACTTTTGTGGAGATGCACAGGGAGATTGTGAAGTTCTCAATTACACATTAAGTGTATAAACTTGACACCAGTCTGTTCTACACTCTTGAACTATTTCTGTGGCAAACATATGACCATTTTTGCATGTTCATAGTAAATGGTTCTGTTTACAAGATGCTTGGGAAATTATATGGGAATAATGGTTTGTCTCCTTTGAAGGGATAAGTGAATTTTGGAGACATAGCCAAATGTGTGTACAAATTTGAGTTGAAGACTTAACAGCTTTATCATTTTTTCTGCAGTTCTGCTTGATTAGGTTTGAGGTCATTCAGCATAGGATTTTTTCTGGGCCTTACTGGTTCATATTGCATGGAGTTTCTTAATTTGTCTACCAGTTTGCTCTCCCTGCCATTGAGCATATGGTCCTCAGATGAATTGTCAAAAACCCTGTTTGGACCGTGTTATACTGTACTTCTCTGTAAAGTCTGACCTCAGAGGCTGTCTATCTGCAGTCTGGCTCTGGGCCACCTTCCTCGCCCCCCCTCCCCCTCTCAGCACGCTGGGCAGCCTGGATTCCTCATAATACTGTGAAGGCCCATTGGCTTTTCTGCCTCTCTTGATCCTAACTCGGAGGGTGCCCTGTAGCAAGAGTATACTTTCTCCCCATCTAATCATCCTTTCAAGACCATTCCTATCCTTTATTGCCCTGCTCATGAGTCATTGTGCTTTTTTTTTTTTTTTTCTTTCTAAAGTTTATTTTGAGAGAGAGCACGCAAGCTGGGGAGGGGCAGAGAGAGAGAACCCCAAGCAGGCTCCACGTTATCAGCACAGAGCTCGATGCAGGGCTCAAACCCATGAGCCGTGAGATCATGACCTGAGCCGAAATCAAGAGTCGGACACCTAACTGACCGAGCTACCCTGATGCCCCAGAGTCATTATGACTTTTTGATTACAGTAGCTGAAAGTGATCCCTTTTTCCTTTATGCTTCTCTTCTCTGTAACCTGGTAATCTCAGTTGGCACTTAACCACACATTGCTTTGTATTTAGTCGTTTGTATTTTTTGGTATCTTTTCAACTCGATATTTTGTCTTGTATACTTTTGTATCCCACCCCCTAGGGCCTAGAGGCAGACATGGAACCAGAGAAAGAACACCAAAGCCCAGACACTGTGTTTCTAGTCTCAGCTCTGCCATTAGCTGCTTTTGTGATTTTGTGACTTTTGTGACTAAGTCATTTATTCTCTTTATACTTTGGTGTCTTTACTTATATAAAATGAGGGGATTGATAAGGTGATGTGTAGGTGCCTTAGTAGTTAACGACACCATGGTTTCTCTTTAGCATTGTTCCTAATAGTTAATAGTAGTTAAATAGTTAAATAATGGTTAAGAAATAGTTAAAAGTCTACGGTTACTGAGTTCAGCTTTGCATGTTACAAAATCTTGGTCCCTTCTATCCTTAAAACATTACTTAAGAAGTTCTAACCCATTTGTTCTGTATGAAATAGATACATGTAAAGGGATATATAGTCCAATTCATGTGTGTATGTAGTGTGTTCATTGTGAAGCATGGAATTTAGGTCTTTTTCCTGGAAACGATTATTGATTTTTTTTTTCCCCTCCCAAGGGTGGTTAAGAAAGTGGCTCAATATATGGCTGATGTATTGGAAGATAGTAAAGATAAAGTTCAGGAGAATCTGTTGGCCAATGGAGGTAAGCTAATGTTTCAAGATTTGATACTGACTTGTATAAGGTGAATGACTTAGCTATAAAAACAAAAAAAGAATGTAAAAAAAATCTATAGATAAGGATATTAAATATAATAGAAAGCCACTAAAGGTAGAATTATTATTACTGAATTTGGTGATATTCTAGTTACGTCTTGTCTCCCTTAACATTTTGTGTAAGACAGTCTTACATACATAGTAGATAATACAGCTTATGACATGGATGTCACGTCCTTCGAAAAGCAATATTATAAAGATTTACCTGAGTTCTTTCCTGGAGCCAGTTGTTAACTCACATTCACAGTGTTTCTAGGTTATGTGTCTCAGCATTTTTCCAGCTGAATACTTGTCTTCTCTAGCTTTTGTATTTAATAGCATCCAGCTTCTAAAGCCTTGGAATAAAAATTTTTAATTTTAGTGCAGGGGAAATGCCTTTCCCCTCAAATTTGAATATGGCATTTCTTTACCTTAGTGCCATGGAGTAGTCTGCTACTGACCTCTCTGTAGCTGGAAGCTAATAGTTTGCTTGGTATAATAATGACTTTGTAAAGATAGTTTGACCTCACTGTTGTCATTTGTACTTGTATTTGGTGTTCTTTATGAAATGACACTTCATTTTAATTTAGGCTCATCTTTAGTGATATGTCATTATAATAAGAAGTAACCCTTTTCTTTCATTCTGTCCTGTATTGCCTACTGTGATGAATGTCACTGTTGTGATTTTGTTATATTAACATTTGTTGAGTTGAGAGTCCTGGAGTATCATGGGATGTTGAGCCATGATTCAGCAAAAGACCTCAAGGGAAAGTGAAATAGAGAAGTTTATTACTCACGGGTCCTGTGGGAGGGGGCACCATACGGGGAGATCAAGGTCCAGGCAGAGAGTGGCAGGACCTGGGGCACATGCCTTTATTAGGGTCTGCGGGTGGAGTGCTTTGGGGTTCCCAGGCTAAGTTGGGGTTGGTCAGTTCAAACCAAAAAGAGTAGGGCTTTGGCAAACTTTGAGGGGGTCTTATCTTAGGGAGAAGGCCCTGGGCAGTGGGGGAGAGTGTTTTGTCAGTGGGAGTCTATCAGGAACTCACATTTCTTGCCACTCTGCAGGCTCTTACCTAGAACTGCTCCCAAGGAAAAGGCTTCTGTCATTTCTAGTTCCCTGTGGGCCACTTGGCCACACAAAATGGATGCCGAGGCAGCAGTATGGAGTAGTTTGACTAAGAGTTAACTGTATTTAAAAAAATTTGTGGGGCGCCCGGTGGCTCAGTCGGTTAAACATCCGACTTCAGCTCAGGTCACGATCTCACAGTCTGTGAGTTCGAGCCCCGCGTCAGGCTCTGGGCTGATGGCTCAGAGCCTGGAGCCTGCTTCCGATTCTGTGTCTCCCTCTCTCTCTGCCCCTCCCCCGTTCATGCTCTGTCTCTCTCTGTCCCAAAAATAAATAAACGTTAAAAAAAAAAAAAAAATTAAAAAAAAAATTTGTTTTAAATGTTTATTTATTTTGAGAGAGGGAAAGAAAACAAGCAGGGGAGAGGCAGAGAGAGAGGGGGAGAGAGAATCCCAAGCAGGCCCTTTATTGTCAGCGCAGAGCCTGACACAAGGCTCCGTCTCACGAACCGTGAGATTATGACCTGAGCTGAAACCAAGGTTTGGATGCCTAACCCACTGAGCCACCCAGGTGCCCCTGATGTACCAGTTTTTAAATATCTTCATTCACGAATGGTGTTTTCTTCTCTGCTTTGACCACTGGCTAACTCCACTCCAGTTTTTCAATCTTCTAGCAGATGGAGGCACTCGTATCTTGTTACATGGCAGTTTTATCTCTACCTTTATTCGGTCCTTGCTTTTCGTTTGCTTTCCCATTTGTCCAAGACTGCCTCACCTTTTAATTTTATCATAATTGTAATATACATTTTTATACCCCAAATCCTTTGTGGAACACAATAGGAAGCAGATTTCGAAATGTTATTAAGAAAGGACATGCTGTATTGTGATGATCACCGAAGAATTGCCATCAGACGTAACTGATGTACCAGTTTTGAAATCTTTATTCACAAATCAGTATAGTATGGTGAGTTTGAATGCCATATGTAGGATAAAACAGATTATGAAAAGTATCATACTTACATTGAAACTATTATATTACTGAATCATCTGATATTCTACTTCCTGCAATAACTTAATGGACCCAACTCTACCCTTTGAATGGACCAATTTTATGATTTTCCTAGAAAGTTTTGAGTTGAGGATAGTTTCTTGCTGTTTCTTTCCATGATCCAAGGCTTCAGACAAAATCCTTGGAAACAAGCAATTAGAACCCAGTCTCTCCAGGATCAAGGAGAGATAGGAGTGAGGAAAAGGACACCTTATCGCTTTTTAAAGGCCCTCAATTGCTATGCTTTGCAGGATATGGGGGAGCGGGGTGCATACTGGAGGAGGAAAGAATCAGTCCCAACAAGCATATTGAACATTTCTGGACTGTCAATATTAAGAATGAATTTCTAAAACACAAGTTCATAAACAGAAGCTTTCCAGCTAGCTGTTAACTGAAATGCATATGCAATATAGTCAAGGAAGTACCGTGCTTACAAAACCACAGACATCTTATTTATCTCTGATTTTAAAATAATTCATTCCCTTATTGGGTGAGCAATGGAGAAAGTGGTGTGACTGCAATACCAGCTGGTGCTAAGGATTTCAGTGCTTCCAGAAGATGCAGGCTAGAGAACTTCATTAGGCACCGGAGGGGCTCTTTTCTCTCGGCCAAGATGCCCCCATGGAAGTCACTTTTGAATTTCGTTTCAAGCTTATATTGTGCAAATTCTAGTCTTGGTTGAGGATAGTCTCCAAAAGTTTCTTGAGTCACTCTCCGGACTCTCTCTTTTTCGATTCTGTTTTCATGAATGGTCCTTGAATCCGTGTGCATGTCCAGCTCAAGGGTTTCTTGTAGAGGCTTGGTGGAGTTGTGAGTTTCAAAGGTCTGACTATACTGTTTGAAAACAATAGCCTTCAGAGAGTCCAGATACTGGCTTCTGAGGTCCATTTTCACAATCTTATGGTGATTGCTAGCCACTGTCAGTGCCTGACCCAGAAGGGGTATATTGCTCTTCAGGTGGCAGAAGGAAGTGAAGGCGTAGGGAGTCTGGGAGTAATACAGCACACAAACAGGTTTGTACTGGTTTGACTTTCTATGCTGCGTTCCCCAGTCAATTCAGATCCGTACTGCATTCTCCTCAGCGTCTCTGAAGCTGACCCTCACATTTTTTAATGCTCTCCGAAGAATTTTCTCAAATGAACTTTTGAATTGTTCCGTATCAAAAAAGGTCAGCGTCTTCACCTGGTTCTTTACTCATTTGAAAAACATCCCAAACTTTCTGGTGCCGATGAAATTGAGTATAAATGATGTCTAAAAGGGCTGTGTCGTGGAGACTTGCACACTTATCTCACAGAGCAGAACCAAGTCCTGAACGAGAGATTGCTTTCTCTGCCGGAAGTTTACGGTCTGCAGTTGATTTGCAGACAAAAAATCCCAGGCTTTGAGGATTTTCATCATTTCAGTCATTGGGATTTTCAAGATGGTCCTCATGATAAACGTGGCAACAGTTTCATCCATCTCTTTGGCAATTGGAACATGTGGCGGTCGTGGAAAAGTCGCCCCACAAGCCTGGGATGTGGCTTTCTCAAGGTTCCTGCCACACTCAAGGGCCTGATCCCACACTGCGCGGGTCTCTTAACAGTCGGTTATCTCCAGCAGTGTTTCTTCTCGGCCAAGAGTTAACTGTATTTTTAATTTAGTGTTTCTCTAACCTCATTTCTTCTCCTTGCAAATAATAGATGCTGAATAAATACTTAGTAAAACAAAAATTTAGTGATTTATTCTTGCTCTTTGTTACAATAGTGATCCTGACCTAGTTGTTTACTATTTCTGTTAATTTGTGTTCGGGGCAGAAGGATAGAAGGTAGATATGTTAAGTTAGGATGCATTTACTGATCTTGTAGGTATTTGATGAACTAGGACATGCAGTCTAGTAGGTGGAATGGGGATTGACAGTCCACCTGGGTGGCACTGCGTCTGCAGTTGCTTTTAGAAATAGCATCCATATTGACCCCCTAACATTAATGTAGGAAGAAACTGAGGAGAGAAGGATATTTTGATGTAAATTATTTTTGCCAGTTAGCCATTTGGTCTCCTTGACCTTGATCCCATTAGACTTGAGAAGTAAAGTCATCTTGATTACTGAACTTTCCAGGGAGTAGTTGTTGAGTGTCTCTTTGGCTTTACATTTTTTATTCTTTTCATTTGAATGTGAAAGGGCCTGTGTTTTGAAGATTGTTGTATAGACTCCTAGCAACGGTTGTTACCTGGTTTTAACAGGTTTATTTTCAGTTTATTTGGGTAGGCTGGCAAAGAAAGAACATACCTGCATCAAATTCTACTTATTGAGGAGTAGTTTCTTAATCTTTGTGTCTGTTTCTCCTACATATGAGGTATATCATGGGTATGTGCATATTCCATTTATTAAGTCATCACGTTAGAAGGAGCATTTATAAATATAAAATTCTGAGTAAGAAGAGATCCAGTCAGATGACAAAGTAAAAATGTTGATTAATCCATTACTGAATATAGTTCCACATTTTAAAAATCCGGACTCTCCAGCAGTGATGACGTTTTTACTGATTTTCTCGATGCAAATTTCAGCATTAAAATTTATTACTGTGTAGCAAACTATGAACGTTCTATTGCTTCTCAGTAATTAATTTATTTCCCTATTTCAGTTGACTTGGTTACTTATATAACAAGGTTTCAGTGGGACATGGCTAAATACCCAATCAAGCAGTCCCTGAAAAATATTTCTGAAATAATTGCCAAGGTAAGATAAAAAATGACACAGGTAGGACACACTGATTCGTAGTGGCTTTATTGATTTTATAAGTATTTAGCTGTGAAATACTGTTTAGGTTTTGAGAAAGCAACTAAATTATATGTGACTGATAGAAATAGGAGGTACCATTACTACAACTTTACCGAAAAAGAAAGATGTTAAAAAGTGTTATACTTTCCAGTGTACATTATCCAAGTTGTGTAGTTTACTTACTTAAGTGGTTAACTTAAATATTACATCAACAGTGTTTAAGTAAGGAAAAAAAACTTTAAAATCCTGTAATTATTACTGATACAAATTTTAAGGGTTAACTGAGATTATGTAGAACAGGAAATTGGAATCTATTAAAGATTTAGGAGTCATTCAGCTAGTGATAATGATTACTTTGGCATGTTTACATACAGTACTGCTTCAGACGTTAAACTTTATGGGTTTTCTGACACCTTCAGACGTTCAGTATTGACCCTCGACACAGAAAAATGCCTATATTCATGTACACATGATTTTATGTACGGTTTCAATGAGTACGCAGATCCTGAAGCTCATCCATGAACTCACCGAGTTAAGAGTTCCTTTTATATTACAGTCATTGAACTTGAGAGAAAATATAAAAGTCTTACCTGAAACTCCAAACGAGGCAGATAGACAAGGATCTATTAACTGTTTGTCAACATTCTGACCTGACTGAGATGAAAAGTGGAGTTTAAATTACTTGGACAGACTTTCCTTTTCCTAGCTTTCAGTGACTTTGAGTAAGTGCTGTATAGTTAAATATAAATGAGTAGATTATCAAGGATTTTAAAGCTGAGGTAATCATTATAATATAATGAAAATGAGTAGTTTGATAATATAAAGTGGTGCTCTTACTATGATTGAAGTCTCCTTATTTTGGTCCAGTTATCAAGGATTTAATCATCATTTTCTGATACTATTATAGATGAGGAAATAGGCTCAGAGAGGTGAATTGACTTACCGTATTGCCACACAACTGATAATGGTAGAGCTGAATTGAAACTCATTCTTCAAATGTTAAATCTGCTGATTTGTATGTTCTCCCTACATTGTTAGTAGTTTCAGGACTCTTTTTGAAAAATCAGCTTCTGTAACATTTATAAATACATCTAACCACAATTTTAATTTAATTGAAAAAATATTCTATGTAAGAACAGTGGCATTATGAACAATAAAACTCTGTGTAGCTTCATTACTTTTGGAAATTAATCCTTCAGCCTTGTGAATTTAAAGCTTTTTAATTAATAATCTCTGTACCCAGTGGCTTAGATTCCATTTATGGTTTAAGATGTAGTATCATAACAGTAATTAAAATATATGTGGACTAAAACATTATCTTTAGTAGAAAAGATTCATATGGAAATTACCAGGGTTATTAAAAATGAAGGAAGTTATTTTTTTAATCATCTTTTAAATTGTGCTTTTACATCAAAAAGAATGAAATCTTGCCATTTGCAACAATGTGGATGGAGCTAGGATGTAT
Organism: Neofelis nebulosa; assembly: GCF_028018385.1. Classification (NCBI taxonomy): domain Eukaryota; kingdom Metazoa; phylum Chordata; class Mammalia; order Carnivora; family Felidae; genus Neofelis; species Neofelis nebulosa. The sequence goes on from NC_080795.1 coordinate 48,834,433, forward strand.
TATGCTAAGCAAAATAGGTTAATCAAAGACCAAACCATATAATTTCAATCATGTGGAATTTAAGAAACAAAACAGATGAACATACGGGAAGGGGGAAAAAAGGAGAGGGAGACAAACCACAAGAGACTCTTGACAATAGAGAACAAACTGAGGGTTGATGGAGGGAGGTGGGTGGGAGATGGGCTAGATGGCTAATGGGTGTTAAGGAGGGCCCTTGTTGTGATCAGCACTGGGTGTTGTACGTAAGTGATGAATCACTCAATTCTATTCCTGAAACCAATATTGCACTATATACGAAAATTTAAATAAACGTTAAAAAAAAAAAAGTTGTCCTTTTAAAATAATAGTTGTTACATCAGCAACTAGTGGTATTTGTTTTTTAAAGTGTTCAGGTACAGCTACTTTATTTCTGTTAGAAAAATTTTGCTTATTTTTCTTTTTCATTTTTAAAGGGAGTGACTCAGATTGACAATGACCTGAAATCTAGAGCATCCGCATATAATAACTTGAAAGGGAATCTTCAGAATTTGGAACGGAAGAATGCGTAAGCATATGTGAATATTAAGAGTTGGGCAAGTGCTGAATGAGCTATTGTTGGGGTTTAGTGAATTCCAGTTTATTCTATTTCTATAATTAAAATGGTGTTTTTTCACTTCACGGAGAAAAATTTATTAATTCAGACTAGTCAAAACAGATGAAGCTGATTTATTCTTGTTTTATAAAACTTGTGAGTTGGGTCCTAATTTGTCCCTTGATCCATTCGTGTTTTCACTGAAAGATTGCCTAAAATTGTTTCAAATTGAATCATAGTTTAATTGCATAGCAATCACCTGCTGCTTAAAAGAATTCTATCAAAGAATTCTATTTGAATTTTATCAAAGAATAAGTCTATCAAAGAATGTAATTTGTCTGTTTATCTGTTTTCCAAGTTTAGCTTTTTTACATGTTAGATTTTCCAAAAGTAGGACACGTTTGTTTTCTTGATCTCATTGTAGTATGACCACTGCAAGTGTAGCTTTAAATGTTTAACTATTCAAGTTACACATTCATATTCCAGAGGGAAAGTTGGTTGGATACTATCAGTGGTACAAACAGGGCAAGTCACTTTCATTATGAAATGTACTGGGAGACCAAATGAAGACTGATTTGATTATTGGGTTAACTAACCAAAATTGCCTAGGATCAGATGATACCTGGGGAGAGGGAGGAAGATCAGAGATTGTCCTTAGATGATGTAATTTTGTAATTATGATGAAATAGGTTTTAATTGGCATACAATGAATAACACTTGCCCAGTCAAGGTACTAGATATGTAATCAGGAGAAGAGTTGAATTATAATAATTAAAGCAAACACAAGGGGAGATACTAGAGGCAAATATTGATAAATGGTAGCATTTCTTTGATAGTGAGGGTGGGAAATACTCAGCTAAATTTAGTCTTCTTACAAAGTAGAAACGTTACCTAAGACTAATCAGTCTCTTCAGGTGTACATATAGTAGATGTGAATGTAATTAGCCTGATACTTCTTATGTTATGGAGGCATGATCAGCCTGATTATTTTCTTCTTACTCCTCAGAGGAAGTTTGCTAACTAGAAGTTTAGCAGAAATTGTGAAGAAGGATGACTTTGTTCTTGATTCAGAGTATCTCGTCACATTACTGGTCGTGGTTCCCAAGTAGGTCTTTTAATTACTTTTGCTTGTTAAAATATTAAAAAAATGTTAGTGTCTGATACTGTAATTTGAAGTTTTCCATAGAACTCAATTGTAAAGGGAATATTATTACGTTGTCATTCATTCCATCAACTAACATGTACTCAGGTGGCACGTAAGTAGAATTTAGTTCATAATCTGACAATGGAGACATCAATTATAAATTGAGATTCCAAATCAAATTTAGCAGCTTAGTAGAGTTGGCTTATTTAAAAATTAAATAATGCTAAATTATTAGATTTTTAAAAAAATATAGATATTAGATTTTTCTATAGTAGGAAGCTTTTGTTTTTCTGAAAAATCTTTTTTTTTTTTTAAGTTTATTTATTTATTTTGAGAGAGAGAGAGAGAGGAGGAGAGGCAAAGACGGGGAGAGAAAGTACAGAGCTTGAAGAGCCCAATGTGGGGCTCAGACTTACAAATCTGTGAGATCGTGACCTCAGCTGAAATCAAGAGTTGGACGCCTAACCAACTGAGCCAGCCAGGTGGCCCTTGTGAAAAATCTTTATGATTGGTTAGGATGAATTAAGCCCTTTAAGAAGCAAAGGATAGATTAGATCTGGGGTTGGCAAATTTTTTCTGTGAAGGGTCATATAGTTCATATTTTACACTTTGCCAGCCATAGGGTCTGTGTTACAGCTACTCACCTTTGCCATGTCGACTTCGTGGTTGTAGCTGAAAGCAGCCATACACTGTACCTACAGAATGGATGTGGCTCTGTTTCAGTAAAACTTTGTTTACAAAAACAGTTTCAGGCTCTCGGCATAGTTTGCTGGGTTAGATAACCCTTTGAAATCTTTAGATTAGGTCTTCTGTGTTAATTAACATTTGATCATTGTTAATAAAATGAGGCCTTTCGATACTCATAGGAAGAATTAGAACTCTGTGTGCATGTGTGTCTATGAGAGAGAAACACTTAATGATTTCACTTCTGACTTGAACTGAAGTCTTGCTATCAGGGAATCTTTGGAGGATCCAAACTGAGGTGGAAAAGTTGGGGATTCTTCACAGTATCGGTGTACGAATTCTTCCTTTGCTGTGCTCTCCATTTTTTTTATCTGGTTACGAAATGGGGAGTATTAGAAAATGATGCCTCCTGGAAAGGATGGGAAAGCACCTCCGTTGAATTTACTGTGGCTACACTATCATCTGACTTCTGCTTTTCTCCCCTAACTTCAGAATACTATAGAGCACTGATTTTTTATAATAAATTTCTGTGTGTCTATGTTTTTATGCATGTAGGAAAATAACCTTTGTGCAGATAAAAGATTTGTCTCTGTTTTTATTGAAAATTTGTGTTTAAAATCAGACGTTTTTATAGTTTTCGCTTCGCTATTATTGAAACCTAGGACCTGGGGCACCTTCCATGATGAATTAGTCACTATCCTGACCTATAAATCCTGTAGTTCTTTATATTGCAAACATAACCTTCTCTCCCCACACCCCCAAAATCCGTTGGTCTGTAGAGAAAGTTGTTGCACAATGTTCTGTGGAGCATGGTTTACTGTCACTTAATTTACTCAATACTTCCTGGTACTTTGTGCTTTTGGTAAATAGTTTGATCCAGCCCTTCATAATGGCCAGTGAACAGAAATGATAGTGATTTCAGTATGGCCTTTGAATTTATTTATTTTTAATGAGGTAATGCATTATTGACTCTGAAGTTTGAAGGTAATTTAGAATGTATACTTTGCTTTACTACCTTTCCAAACTTAGTTCTAGGATGTGCCTCTTTTGCAATAGTTACTGGATGTAAGAGAGTGGTGAACTGTATTTCTTGCTTCACTGCTCACTGTATTTGAAATTCATTCTCAGTAGGAAACTTGAATTTTGTGTGTGACATAGATTTGAAGTATACTTTAGTTGAATTTCCTGTTTGTCCCATATTTTTTTCTGTCTCAGCATGGCAGGAGGTAAGACTTGTTTTTCTTTTCCGCTCCTTACTGTACCTTTTTTGCAGGTTAAACCACAACGACTGGATTAAGCAGTATGAAACACTAGCTGAAATGGTAGTTCCAAGGTCTAGCAAGTAAGTAGTAGTCTTTGTAAAACCTGTTGCTTTTCTAGAATTCCTTTTATAGTTGGGATGTTGGGTTAGGAAATATCTTTTTACCTTTTCTTTGTGTTAAGTTTATGGTTTCAGAACCATCTTTTTCACCTCATAAATAAGTTACGCCAACTCTAGTTATCACGATCATAGACCTGAGGGGATTTTGTACAATATGATCGACTCACTCATGTTTATAGGTGTAGAAGTTTGAGGCCACAGAGGTGAAGTGATTTGCCCAGAGTCGCACATGTCATTAATGGTAGGGCTAGAATTAGAACCTGGGTCACTGGTGTGGTACTTTTTCTGCTGTGCTGTGCCACCTTCTGAAAATGTTTTGTCCGGTATTTATTGTATACCTACTATGTGTCTGCCATTCATTTCTCTTGCAAAGGAAATGTACCAAAATGGCTGCTAGAGTACCATGTTGTTCTGTAAATACTCACCATCACTTTCCACTGAGCATAGAGACTGTGTAATCTGTATTTTCCATTAAAAATTTTGCATTTTAAATTTATAGATTAATATACATTATCTAATTTGATATTTACAACAATTCTGTGAACTGGTTGGAGCAGTTATCGCTCTTGTGGATAAAGAAGTAAAAATGCAAGAAGAGTTAAATAGTTATCTAAGGCATATGGCTGCATTTGGCTGTATTAGTGTCCGGTGACAAAGTTAGGACTAAAAGTCAGGTTTTTTAACATTAGGGCTCGTACTGTTGATGCTACCTTGTCATTTTTTTCCTGTGTTCTATCATTCCACGTGAGATGTTCTCCGAGGAAGTATTAAATACAGTATATATGCATCGCCCAAGGATTCTTTTGTGTGGATACCCCTCAAGAGGTGGCAACATGTGGTGAGAGGAAGGTATAGCAGATAGTAAAGAAGTGGTATTAGTGAGATTGGGCCCATGAAGTATTTGCTTTTCCAGTTTTTATATGGGAGGTACCTTAGTATAATAGAAAGAGTACTGGACCCAGGGATTTGAGTTCTATTGCTGGTTCTGCTACCAACTTGCTGTGTGACCTGGGGTGAGTCTTAATTTCTCCGGGCCTCATTTTCTTTGTAAAAAGAGCATAGCACCTTCCCAGTACACGTTATGAGGTTGTTTTAAGGCTTGATAAGGTATACAAAACATGAGGTCATATGATTATCGAAGTTTCATGAATGTTGATTTTTTGAGAACTAAACCACAAACCCCTGCTCATCACAAATGTTTTTTTTTCCCCATTTCGGGGAATACCTTCTGTTCACACACCAGCCCTTCGCATGGCAAACTGAAGACCAAGGTGGTGTCTTCATATTAGTTTTCCACTGAAGGACAAATAACAACTGCATATACCTTTGTACTCTGTAGGCCATTAAAGCCAAAGAGGTTGACTTGGTGTCCAAGAGGCAGGGGAAGGAGGGGACTACGGACCCAGTGCATATGGAATGCAAGTTGTATATATGCCAGGCCTAAGGTCCAGAGGAGTGGTGTGGAGACACGTTTCCAATTTACTCTGAAAGAAGGACTCTAAAAATATTACTTCAGAGAGTTGTATCTTTTGAAGATTAATTTAGTAGTTTAGAGGAAAAAATGCCAGGTGGGAATGGTTTAGTGTAGACAACACCTGTCTTCTGAATGACAGATGAGTACTCCCTGACCACCAGTCGGTGGAAACATCTGTTCTACCTTTTTCTCAGTTCAAAAGACATTTGGAACCATTGCCGTGAGGCTTAGCTTTTTAAATTTAGTCCGCAAGAACAGCAGCATCTCAGCCGGCACCGTGAATAGCACGATTCACTCATGGGGGACAGACAGGCTGTAGTGGGTTAGTCTGGAATTTTGTCCATTGTTCAGGAAAGAACTCTAGGACTTGATGCTGGTTTTTTTTTTTGCTGATCATAGTAACTAACATTTTTGAGTAGCTGCTGTGTGCTAGTAATTTTTCTAAGTGCTTTATTTTTAAGTCATTTGTGAGTAGTAATGCATTCACTTGTCGCTTCTTGGTACGTAAGTCCTTACTTGGGAGCAGTGAAGAGGAGAGTGGAATTGTGAGGTAGGAGAATGGATTGAAAAATACTGTCTTCAAACCTGAAGGAAACAATGTCACTTAAAAAACCCTTAGAATCTTGCTGTCTGCAAAATTTTCTACTTAACTCTTAAAATTATTGCAGACTTTGAGCCATGCCACTGTTGTGTAGATAAGTGTAGGGATGCGTGTAAATGCCATGCAAAGTTACGGCCAAAGAAGTGGAGGCTGACTGCAGTTCTGCTTCTTGTTGGAAAGCCTGCTCAAAGAGAGGTGTTTTTCACCACCTAAGTGGTACTTAGGGTTACCACTTTTCTTTTTCACGTACTTCTGCTTGTGAAGATAGTCTGACCAGGTCCAATTGCTAGTTAGCTTTGCCTTTTCTGTGTTTTTGGAAGCAGTACCACAAATGCATTGGTTCTTCACTGAGATTGGTGTTCAAGGGGCTAGAGGAACGTAGCTAGGAAAGCCTAGAAAAAACTTGTGCAGAGAAGTTTCCTTTGGGTTGTATAGCTGGGCTTGCGAAGATAACTTTTATGAAGAAAAGCAGGAGAGATGCCCCTGCAGTGACGTGGGAAGATTGTTTAGGGGACAGAGAAGATGGCAGGTCTGAGTCTTAGGAGTGAACTAAGAAATCAGAAGTGGCAGGCAGAGTTCAGTGAGCTCCAGAAGCACGGCCACTCACATGGGTTACTGAAAGTGCCGTGAAACACCTGGAAAATGTTGACGTTTCCTTCAGGCCTGGTTACATCTGTGTGAAGATAGTGCTGCTACTTCTATGTAATAGAACTAAAAGAAGGGAGTGTGTTTGGGTCATTTATTTGAATCTAGTAGAACTTAGGCAAGCTGAGTTAAGCCAAACTGAGCTCCTTTTTAGGCTGTTCCTGGCCAGTTCCTAGCCAGCATCACATCTGGGAAGTGTTTACATCCATGTTTAATCATGAAAAGATGGTACTTTCTTACCTCTTTCCTCTCCCTCTGGTTTTCATTTTGTTTCTATACCTTGGTCTCATATATCACTTAAGGTCACTGCTTGTTTTGGCTTGGTTTGAAATCCCTCCAGCTTCTGGCTTGTCAGCTCCCTGTTCCCTGCCACTCACAGATCTCCAAGTCCACTTGAGTTTTGCATGCTCTTCCCTTGCCACATCCCTGACTTCTAGAAAGGCTTTACTTTTAGAAAGGCTTAAACCTGTAATCCAGCTCTTGACCCAGAGCCTTCTTTCTGTTTTTTTTTTTTTTTTTTTTTCACTGTGACAGAACCTGCTCTTTGACCTTGTCCACATCTCCAGTCCACCCCTTTACCTTGACATTGTTGATTTCCTCCAGTCATGCTGCTTCTCCTGCTGAACCTGGACTCTGAAGTCATCACTTTAACTGTTGTCCTGCGTGCACCATTGTCTCTGGACCCTGTGACTTCCTGTGACTTCCTCCCCTCATTAGCCTGTAATGCAGCCTCCTGGCTTCTATGCCTGAATTGCATGAGTGAGACAGAATGTGGTAGCCCTGAGTATTGGCTAGTGGACTTGGACTCTTCTGTCTTAGTGGGACAACCTGTTCTTCTGTCAGCGCCTTTTCTTTTTTTTATTTTTTTATTTATTTATTTATTTTTATTTTTGGGACAGAGAGAGACAGAGCATGAACGGGGGAGGGGCAGAGAGAGAGGGAGACACAGAATCGGAAACAGGCTCCAGGCTCCGAGCCATCAGCCCAGAGCCTGACGCGGGGCTCGAACTCACGGACCGCGAGATCGTGACCTGGCTGAAGTCGGACACTTAACCGACTGCGCCACCCAGGCGCCCCTGTCAGCGCCTTTTCAACCCCCCCCAGGGCTCTGGCCTCTGCCTGCGGCTTTGGGACCCTGAAATCTCCATCTGTGGCCTGGTGATCCCCATAGTTTCAGACTTACACGCCTGGATTTCTCGGGCACTGCACATGTCTGTACGTCGGTAACTACAATAGGACATTGTCCCCCCAACCTCAGCCTCAGTCGCCCATCTCCCTTGTGTGTGTGGGAGCAAGATCTGCCTAGTTACCAAACCAGAACATGGGAGTCCTTCATTTTGAACTCTTCCCTCTCCCTCCCCCACCCCCGGCCCACCCCAATTTAACCAGCTGTGTTATTTCTACCATCCGTAGCATTTGGTTGAACCATATGAAATTGCTATTTTGTAGGTCAAAAGTGGTCAGATACCAACAATTCATACAGGTCCACCCACTTAAAGCTGTTCCTCCCCCTCTTCCCCTCCTCCCCCGCCCCTCACTCCCTCAGCTACTAATACTGCTTTAGTTTAGACTCCCATCTCTTGCCTGGCCTATTGTAATTGCCATTATCTGGGCTCCTTATCTCCAATATTTTCTTCTTCTCATCAGTCTCCTGCATTGCTGCCATTTTCATTTTTGTGGTGTACCAGTCTGTTACTGGCACGTGTGTGTACACACACACACACACACACACACACACACCCTTCGTACCCTGTGTTCCAGCTACACTTCTTTCTGGCAGTTCCCCAAATGCACCATGCTATTCCACACCTATATGCGTTTGCATATGGGCTTCTACTGGCGTGTTCTCTTCTTTGCCTGTCTTTCAGACTTCCACTTGGCATCACTGCTTTTGTGAAACTCTTTAATGTTCTCTGAGGTAAAGTTGGTTTTTGAAATTATTTTTTTAATGTTTATTTATCTGAGAGAGTGGGAGAGGGAGAGGGAGAGAATGAGTGGGAGAGGGACAGAGAGAGGGGGAGACAGAATCCGAAACAGGCTCCGGGCTCCACGCTGTCGGCACAGAGCCCGACGTGGAGCTTGAACTCATGAACTGTGCAATCCCCAGCTGAGCTGAAGTGGGACGCTTGACTGACCGAGCCACCCAGGTGCCCCTGAGATAAAGTTATTAATTCCCTTTTTGCCCCTGTATGTCACATATATCTTCTGATGCACTGACAACTCTGTATCGTGTTATTTGTTTCTTTCTGTTTCCTTTATTAGACCCGTGTCTTGAGGTCAGAGAACCACTTTGTCTTAGTTTTGTTCCTTTTTTTTTTTTTTAAGTTTAGTTTTGAGAGAGAAAGCACAAGTGAGGGAGGTGACAGAGAGAGAGGGAAAGAGAGAGAATCCCAAGCAGGCTCCACACTGTCAGTGCACAGGCTGATACGGGGCTTGAAACCATGAGATCCTGACCTGCGCCGAAATCAAGAGTTGGACACTTAACTGACTGAGCCACACAGGCACCCCCTAGTTTTATTCCTAATATGTAGCAAGAGCTGTGCACGTTTATAGAGAGACGCAGTACGTGCTTTTGTGGTGGTGGTGGTGTGTGTGGTTTTTGTTTTGTTTTTGAGGCTGAGTACATGTTAAATGATTGAAAGTCCATTGTACCAAGGACACGTGGTTGGTTTTTTTTATAAGATTTTAAGAAATCTCTTTCCTGGGGATAGGAAGGAAAAGCAAATAAATGGTTTCTATTTATTTTTTTCTTAATAAGGTAGCACAGCAGGATTTAGTCCTAAAATAAGACTGAATTTTTATCGTGGCTCCCTTCATCATAAGGATTTTAAATACACCAAACAACTTCGCCGTGACCTAGGTCTCTACGTGACAGAGGAGCCTGCGTAATAGACACCCTGCTCATGGTCTCAGAGCATGTCAGACATCAGGCGCTTTTGAAACGGTCTTTAAAACAGCAGAGTACCGTATGAATTTAAAAGATTACTGTGACAGTGGTGGGATATTGTTAGGGGTCTGTAGTAGCCTGTCAGGTTGGATTTGGATTTCTTTTGATCACAGTGTGCATATTAGAGTCAAGCCTGGTAGACCAGAAGATCATTAAAGGTTTTTTATTAAGTTCTGTCCACTTGGTAGCTGCCTTGCTTTGGATTTGATAGTCACTGGGAGCAGGAACTAAGGGTAATCGTTTTGAGAGGGCACCTTTCATTTAAAAAAAAAAAAAATTTTTTTTTTTTTAATTTTATTTTAAAGTAATCTCTGCATCCAATGTGGGGCCGAATCTCACAACCCCAAGATCAAGAGTCACACGCTCTGCCGACTGAGCCAGCCAGAGAGGGCACCTTTTAAAAGGAAGTTTAAATGTTCTAAGTCCGCAGTAGCTGCGTTTCTGTGTCAGTGATGACAGTGGCCATTCCTCCCAGAGGCATCTGCTGGGCCTATTGCTGGAGAGGAAGACTGAGAATCAGTGGCTTCAGTTCTTCTAGCCATTCTGCATTAAAGCATTGTAGTTGCCTCCTGAATTAACTGCCAATCAGGCAGTTCTTAGACTTCCTGGAAAAACTAAACTTTCCCCCCCCCCACCCATATTTAGTAAAATATCTTTGAATTCCACAAGCACTCCCTCAGGTTTATAAAACATTTTTTTCTGATTTTAGAAGTACCATGTTATAAATAAAAACTAAACAAATTAAAAAAAAACCCGATACAGGAAAGATAGAAAGGAGAAGAGACCCCCCCCCCCCGACCCGCCACCCACCACCAAGTGATTCTCTTGCCCCACCATCATCACTGTTGGAACAATTCAGTGTATAGCTTCATAGACCTCATACATGGGATTCTGTACATAAGTAGCTGTAGGTAAGTTTTGAAAGCCAAATCAGGATCATAGTATACATGAACTGTGGAGTTTGCCTTTCTATCAGTGGGTCTTTCCCCCAGGCATTTCAGATGTATATGGTAGTTAAAATTTCCCCATCGTGTCTAGAAAAGTCATTCCAGTGATGTCCATGGGAACTGTGACTGGAGGAAGTTCTGATCTTGCTGCTGGGATCTTCTGGAGCCTAGAAGGAAGCCCTGAGATGCATAAAAAAAAATCTGAGATGCGTCAGAAGTTGTTTAGACCATTGCATTTGTCAGTTTTTGAGTTAAGATGTGGAGGGAGACAAAGGAAAGATCTGTGGTAGCAGGTACTGGCAATGCAGAGAGGGTGGGCCAGGCCTCAGTGGGCTGGGTTGGGCTGGAGAGAGAGAGGATTTGTTTTCCAGAAGAGAAGAAGGTACTTATTAGCAAGAAAGCAGGGAAACTCTGGAAATAAACTGGCTCCTGGTTTTGCCTCAGCCAGCCTGGCACTGTTACAGATTGAAAAGCATGGTCCTTAGAGTTTGGACACTTCACTTGAGTTAATGTTGGATTTTGTTGGGTTAGAGAGAGGTAAATGTAACATAGGGCTGTGAAGGCATTGTAAATAAAAAATCGTAAACACAGATGGTTAGCATTGAGGTGGTTTGGGAAGAAGGGCTGCTGCCCTTTACTGTTCCTCCTCCTCCTGTTTGTGAAGTCTGCCCTCAGTGTGAAAGAGAGGAATAAATATCAAACTTTAAATGGACTTTTTTCCCCCATAGTGTACTCTCAGAGGACCAAGACAGTTACCTTTGCAATGTCACCTTGTTTAGGAAGGCAGTTGATGACTTCAGACACAAAGCCAGGGAAAACAAGTAAGATTATTATTTTTTGATTTTTAATTTGTTGATTACCTATATACACAGAGTGGACAATTTTGGTTTTCTCCCCGCTCCCCAAAATTTAGATTCATCGTTCGTGACTTCCAGTATAATGAAGAGGAGATGAAAGCAGATAAAGAAGAAATGAACAGGCTTTCTACTGACAAGAAAAAGCAGTTTGTATGTGTTGTTAATATTCAATATTATCAGTGTTAAGCAAAAGAAGAGGGCAGCACTGCTTTCTTCTTTTTATTTAAAAGAAAACTCTGATTTTACTTTTCAGACACTTGGTTTTAGTTATTTTTTCTATTTTAATAGTTTTTTTTTTTTTTTTAAGTTTATTTATTTATAGAGAGACAGAGAAAGAGAGACTGACTCCCAAGCAGACTCCACGCTGTCAGTGCATTGCCCGACACAGGGCTCAAACTCATGAACTGTGAGAGCATGACCTGAGTTAAAATCAAGAGTCATATGCTTAACCACTGAGCCACCCAGGCGCCTCTGGTTATTATCTCTAAACAGACTTCGATCTGTGAATAGTTATCTTGAAATCATACCTTTAATTATTCCATCTAAATCCCTACGAGCGATTATTTTAATTAAATAGTATTCTTTCTTTTTCAGTAAGAATTTTCACTTGAGGCAAATTTTTTTAATGCTGCAATCTTATACTGAAGCAATTGGTATTTAAACCACTGGAGAGTTCTAGTATGTTCTGGGCAAAATGGGGAAGGGGGATAAAATTGTGAAAACGGAAGATGGTGTCAACTTCCTTGCCATCTTTGAAGTGCTGGATTATTGTGAAGACAAAAAGCTTGTCTGGGAGGGGAAGAATGACTGAAAATGGATTTCTCTTGAAATGGAAAAAGAAATAAAAGCAAATCCCATTGGAAATTATTCCTAGGTACTTTATAAACCATATCATCTCATTTGGGATAAAACTAACCCTAACCAAGTAATGCCCAGTAAAACCAACTTGTTAGGAAGGACCAAAACCCTTTTAAAGAACAGATATTTTAACCAAAGATTTTTCACTTTGTCTTATGATCCTTTTTCCTTAAATTAATTGGTTGGTACATTGAATGAGCCTAATATGTTGTCTAAATAACTTAGCTGAACTTATCATGTATGTCTTTTAAGTATTGAGAGGCAGTATTGAGTTATTTGAAAGCTGTTTCTTTGAAGAAGTATTTTTATTTAATACTGGAAATCATACTGAATACTTTAAGTTCAAAAAGAACTTAATGTAATCGAATCTTTAAAAGTTTGGAATGTGCAGAGGTTTAAGAGATCTAGATGAATATCCCTGATTTTACAAAAGAAAAAATTAAGACCTAGGGATAGGTATTAAATGATTTATTGCAGGGCGCCTGGTGGCTCACTCGGTTAAGCATCTGACTTTAGCTCAGGTCATGGTCTCACGGTTCATGAATTCATCCCCGGCTTGGGCTCTCTGTTGTCAGCACAGAGCCCACTTCAGATCATCTGTCTCCCTCTCTGCACACCCTCTCAAAAATAAACAAACATTTAAAAAAAAAAAAAAGACTTATTGCATAACTTTTTATCCTTGTTCCTGAGAAGTTGTTTGTAAATTGAATTCTATTTTAAATGTCTGAAATGTATTGCATAATACATCCAGGTTTTTGTATTTTGGTTTTCAAGCATAGGGCACATCTGTATTCTGTATCAGTTTAAATTACTTTCATTAAAATGTATGTCTTTTCCTGTGTAGTGAGTAGGTTCTGTGAATTTTAGTGTCTACTGAGGTAATAGAGTAGTGACTAACCCTTTAATTTTATTGAAGATGAAGCATCCAAGATAATGAGAATAATGAAACATTTTTAAAAACGAATTATAATGTGATTTGATTTTCTTGTAGATTCTTACTAGATAGTCACTCCTTTAAAAATATTTGATTTGTTGGGCGCCTGGGTGGCTCAGTTGGTTAAGCGTCTGACTTCAGCTCAGGTCATGATCTCCTAGTTCGTGAGGTTGAGCCCCATGTCGGGCTCTGTGCTGACAGCTCAGAGCCTGGAGTCTTCTTCAGATTCTATGTCTCTGTCTTCCGCCCCTCTCCTCGTGTGCTCTCTCTCTCTCAAAGAATAAACATTAAAAAAATGTTTAAAAAAATAAAATAAAAATATTTGATTTGTCTATTTTTAATTGCCATTTCTATACTAAATTTGTGGTAATTTTTTTTCCTTTTTATAGGGACCACTTGTACGGTGGCTGAAAGTAAATTTCAGTGAGGCGTTTATTGCGTGGATTCATGTGAAAGCGTTGAGAGTTTTTGTTGAGTCTGTCTTAAGGTAAAGAAAGTTAATTAAGAAACTTGAAATTGAAGGGGTCATAGGTCCCTTTACATTGGCCTCTTTGTTATAACACACAGTCCAGTGATGGGAAATTGCAGCCGAGAAACCGAAGGGACAGCTATGAGGGAGAGATCGGCAGTATCACACGTGCATGTTAGTCTTGTCCTTAATACCAGGATTAGAAAAAGTGATCCATGCTGCTGTACTCCCTGATTCTTTTCTTGTGTAGTTAAGCTAAAAGTAAATTATACACTATTTAGCCAATGTTTGCTTAAAAGAAGATGTTTTGTATGTTTTATAGGTAGTTTAGTACACAGTGTATTGGTGACTTATTTGAAATCATTGTTTCATATTAACCTAAAATGTTTTATTTTGAGACACTTAAAAATCTCAATCATCTTGTGATCCTCTGTACATTTTGCTTATATTAGAAATAGTTCAAAATGCTTGCCTGTAACCATGCTCACTCTTTGTAAATTTCATTGGTTTTTCAAGATGTGAGTAATTATGTTTATTATTATGAAGGTGTCTACTAAGTGTACATATTATTGCTATTTGCTGGGATTCATAGATTCATAGATTACCTTAGAAACTGAAGAGTAATTAAAAATAATTCCTAGTAGACAATTGGCTCTCATTTTAAGGAAAGATTTCTAGTGGACAGTGAGGACCAGAGAAGATTTGAGTTTCTTTGTATAATTAGCTGAACTTGCAAAGGTGATCATTAAAATGAGGTACCCTGTCTCTATTAACTGTGATTAAAGAAGAGTATGAGAATATTTGCTTTGAAACAAAAGTCTGTTTATATGTTTACTTGTGTTACACACTACACGTTTGCTTCCTGATAAGGTATGGCTTGCCCGTGAACTTCCAAGCAATGCTCCTTCAGCCCAATAAGAAAACAATGAAGAAACTAAGAGAAGTATTATATGAATTGTATAAACATCTAGACAGCAGTGCGGCAGCTATTATTGATGTAAGTACTTATTCGGTATTTTATTAGAGTAGGAACTGGAATTAATTTCAGAAAAAATTATTGGAAGGAGATAGAAAAGGGATAGTAAATATCCTATTATTTAATCTATCTTTTTTAATTGCTTTGAGATTCTCCATTAATTTGTTAGCTAAACATAGCAAGTAATTTACATTGTTTACTGTTTTATACTAGTTAGAGCAGTGCTTTGCTTCTAAGCCAGTCATTATCTTGCTATAGATCAGATGTTCATAGCTGTGGAAATAAAGAAGCAACCAGTGATACACTTGTTTACAAAAGTTAATAAATGGCAGAGAAGAAGAAAATAAGTAGTTATTTTAACTGTATTTGGTAGAAGTAGCAAAGTCAGTAGAGGAGCATTTTAAAGGGAACTGTCAGTTTTCTAAACGGGTGTCTTTATATCTTCTTTTAAACAGAGGATATAAACAACATACGTGTGTTTTTGGTATTGCCGTTTGTTTAAAAATTGTAGTGGGCTTTTATTTCATATTTTTTTATTTCAAATACCTTGATTTTCTTTTCGTTTTAAGGATGGTAGTATGTCACTCACATTTGCATTAGTTAGAACCCATGGAAAGTCAGTTTTTCTTGATAGAAGAAAATGAAGGAAATTACTTCCTACATTATCAATAAAAAATGATGTCCAACTATTTGATACATAATTTCCTACCAGTGTATTCTTAAAACATGCATAAATAGTAAGTGATATCAGGGGCGCCTGGGTGGCTCAGTCAGTTAAGCGACTGACTTTGGCTCAGGTCATGATCTCACAGTTCGTGAGTTTGAGCCCCGCATAAGGAGGGCTCTGTGCTGACAGCTCAGAGCCTGGAGCCTGCTTTGCATATTCTCTCTCTCTCTCTCTCTCTCCTCTCTCTCCTCTCTCTCTTCTCTCTCTCTCTCTCTCTCTCTCTCTCTGGTCTTCCCCCGCTCATGTTCTGTCTCTCTCTCCTTCAAAAATAAATAAAAACATTTTTAAAACATTTAAAATAGTAAGTGATATCATTAAAATTATGCTTGGTTTACTTCTGTTCAACATTTTATAAGCCATATGTCCCATAAACCCAATATCCCAAACCTGAGATTTAAAAATTTTTTTAAATTTTATGCATTGGTAGGATTATGGTTAAACACCTACAGGCTTTGGAGTCAGTGCTTAAATCTGGCTTTACTACTTACTGTGTTTCCTCATTGGCAAAATAGGAGTAACAATGCCTAACTCAGATTAAATTAGGGTAAACATACAAACTTAGCCCACAGTAGGTGGTCAATAGGAAGGTGAATGGTAATACTTAGTTTGTTCTTTTTTTGATTTCTGTAAGTATTTCATTGAATAATTCTGATTTTTTCCATAGGCTCCTATGGATATTCCAGGCTTAAACCTGAGTCAGCAGGAATACTACCCCTATGTGTACTACAAGATTGATTGCAACTTGCTGGAATTCAAGTAAAAAAGAGCTCCTTCCCAGACAATCCTGTCCCTGTGTTGGTGTATTCTAACAGAAATAGGTTACAGTATGACAGTACTTTTAACTCTCTATTGTCCTTTGCTTGCTTCTGACCCCCTCTCCTAGGTGAGTTCTTCTGTAGTGGTCCATTTCTCAGTATTTTCTTGTTCAAGGAAAATAGATGTCTTATTTCTTTTTATTGATCAGGTCTGTAAATGTGTACTAAAAAAAAAAAATCAGAGTTTATTTATAAACAGAATAGTTTATTTAAAGACAAGGTCTTTCCTCATTGTGGTATGCATTAATTCCATTTGTTACTGTTGTGCACAAAAACCTTGTTTACAAGGGAGTGGTAAATGTTTATACCATTTTGTTCACTGTATTTAGTAGACATAACTGTTTAATAGTGACTGAATCATGATGTAAAGAAATGTGACAATATTCAGGTATGTGCTTTCTGAATGTTTCAAATTACAATCTGTGAGCACTGTTGACACCCACAGGAGAGAATAAAATGACCTGTGCAAAGGTGCATTGTGGTGTGTGTAACTTTGGAAGGTGACAGTTGAGTTTGCGAGTTTGATAAATGATATTGTAGCTAACTTGCTGTCCCACTTGCAGGGTTTTGTTATGTATGGAGTGTCGACCATTTGTGTCTGACTCGGGTATGATTTAAGTGTGCCAAATCTGGGTCCCAGCACAAATGTAAAGATTATTTTTCAACGTATGACGGATATTTACATTTGGACACTAGACTTTGAGTTCGCTCAAATTAAGAGAAGGGCCAACTTTGAATAAAGTATAGCAAAACTGTGCAGTTTCGGTCATTTGTGTTGTGTAAGTCCTTGTTTTACAGGTTTCCTTTTTTTTTTTTTTTTTTTTTTTTTTTAACGTTTATTTATTTTGGAGACAGAGAGAGACAGAGCATGAACGGGGGAGGGTCAGAGAGAGAGAAGGAGACACAGAATCCGAAACAGGCTCCAGGCTCTGAGCTGTCAGCACAGAGCTCGACGCGGGGCTCGAACTCACGGACCGCGAGATCATGACCTGAGCCGAAGTCAGCCGCTCAACCAACTGAGCCACCCAGGAGCCCCCACAGGTTTCCTTTTTAAGATTTGTGATAAAAGGCTTCATTTTGACATATATGTCATTGATGACATGGTCTGAAAAGAGGCAGTGTTAGTTTTAAAAATCTCTGAAATGGTGTGACTTAGTTTCACATCCTGAAGGAACTTTTAGAAGCGGGTTTTGTGGCAGTGCGAGCCTTCCTGTGCACTCCCAGGCTTGCACATGGGAGAGAGAAGTTTCTGTTGTAAGGGCATTTCTAACCTATTCTATTCCTTCTAGAAATTAACCTTCCAAATACTTTCTACTTCAAAAATTTATACTGTTATTTCAAGAGAAATTAACTTCAAATTCAGACTTTTGTAAAGTAAACAATGAGAGATGACCCTTCCTGCCTCTCACATTTCTTCTTAAGGAAGTTTTTGTGTATTCTTCCAGGCCTTTTACTAGATTTCCACAACGTGTATATCACACACATGCCAACACTTTATTTTTAAATAAAAGTAGGATCAGACCGCATATATTCTGTCACTTGCTTTTTTGCTTACTGGTAACATCCAGAAGAGCCACAGGTCCATCTGTCTAGAGCTACCTCAGTTTCTCTTAACTGGCTGCATGGTTTTCCATCATGTATTTGTGCCATAATATAGCTGACTGGATGACTATACAGGTTATTTTTTGCTTTTGCTCTTAACAAACACTGCTGCAGTAAACATCCTTCTAATACCTTTGTTTACTTGTATTAGTATTTCCATATGCAAGACCTTGGGACTGGGGTTCACAGGTCATAGGTATGTATATTTAAAGTTTCGACACGAACTGCCAAGTTATCTGTCAGAATTCTAAATTTAACACACGTTCAGAATGCAGATTTTATTTTCAATTTTCCTTTGGATAAGAGGCAGCTGAAAATTTTTGGTTTTGATATCAGAAAATTCTGGTTCTCTGCCTTCTGTTGCAAGCGTCGTTTCGAGTCTTAGTATCTGTACAATGGGCATAATCTGGGGTCGGGGATGTGTTTTGACAATTACAGTAAAAGATTGGTAGGCCTACGTGATGACTTTAAGGTTTTACTTGGACTGTAACATGTTTTGACCCATGTAGGTAGGGATTATTTCAAGTTTAAAATCCCAGCGTACATTTGGAACTTGGGAACTTTCACTATAATTTCTGTCAGGGATGCAGAGTGGCTGAGAGTGTAGCTGAGGAGCCCAGGCCCACCTCTGCTACTGATGAGCCCTGTATCTCCACACCCCGGTCCCTCCTTCATAGACTGGGGACAACCTGAGTGCCCACCTCATAGGGCCGCTATGCTGACTGAAATAGATCCCCCCCTGCACACGGAGTGCTTTGGTGGCTGGGGAGAGAGCTTATTAGATGCACGTACTCACCATCCTAGATGAGTGCCTGTAGCTTCTTTTCACCCGTGTTTAATCTGAGAATTTCGAGATTTGTGACATTGTGGAGTCCCGAAGATAGAAGGAAGGAAGTGTGTGTGCGCGCGCGCGCGCGTGTGTGTGGTGGGGTGAGTAGAGTTTGTGTACGTAGCATAATGTTAAAGCAGTGTGGGTCTCTGAGCTTCAGTCTGCATTGAAGTTTTTACACCTGTGATGGCAGCCATTGTTTCTGGGAAGGGACTCTTCCTACTGTTTTGCCCTGTTTGCTTCAGAGGCTGCTGGTTCTCTGAGACAGAGCTCAGATAACTTTGACATTCATTAGACATTTGTTGGGTGTCTGTCAGAGACC
Organism: Neofelis nebulosa; assembly: GCF_028018385.1. Taxonomy (NCBI): domain Eukaryota; kingdom Metazoa; phylum Chordata; class Mammalia; order Carnivora; family Felidae; genus Neofelis; species Neofelis nebulosa. Next base: position 48,853,216 of record NC_080795.1, read on the forward strand.
ATTCCGCCGGTGCTCTCAACACTTGTTGCCTCACCCCTTCCCTGTGTTGTTTGTGCTGGAAGGACTGGTGGTCCCCATTCTACCTTTGGAGGCTTAGGGGCAAAGCATTGTAGTGGTTTCTTAGATCTCACAGATTTTGAGTTGGAGTCAGAACTTGAGCTCTTGAAGAAGTCTTGAAGACTTCTGACTGCTGGGCTCTTTTGTCCATATCATGCCTCCTGCCCTCTGCTGGGTCCTGTAGGAGTGAGCCAGACATATTCCTTCACCTTCACCTTCACCCCAAAAGGTCACAATATAGAAAAGGCAATTAAGTGTAGTTCATGAGATAGTAAACTGCGCTGGTGTTTGGCAGGAACTTGGGAGCCCAGACATTTTCGTTGGTGACAGGTCATGATGTGTCTAGCTGTTGTATGCTAATTTCAGCAGCTCAGGTAATTCAACCTGGAAGGTTTTCCTACCTGCTGAAGTTGTTCTTAGGCAGACACCATGTGGTCTGGATGGATCAGACTCCCATGCAGCTTTTTAAATAAGGACATACCAAGTAATACCTTTCAAGTAATACTTTGTGCATCACAAATACTCAGCAAATGTAAACTTTCCTTTGTTCTCACTTCAAAATTAAATAGTCCCAAATGTTGGAAATAAGATAACAAGAAATTGATCTAGATATGAGGTTATTCTCCTTTATTCTCTTTAGGCACCCTCCCCGCCCCCCTTTTTTAAAGAAATAGCAAATGCACTAGGTTAAAAACCATACATACACATATTATAGAATAGCCTATAATGAAAGCCGTGCTCTGTAGGAAAAAAAAATGGTTGTTTTTATCTATTAGCATCAGTAAAAGATGGTTTCTACTAGAAGATCTGTAACAATATTATGTTCTAGAGGAAGTACATTGAAAACTATGGTAACTTAGTTTTCTGTAAATTGAAGTTTAACCGTTTCAGTAAAGTAAACTTGTTTAGGGTCTTTATTTTTCTAGCCTAGATAGCTTTAGATTAATATGAATGTAATTCTGGCCTTTTTAGAAAATATAACCCACCAGAACTATTTTATTTACCAGCAGATTCACCCTTAGGACAGATTTTCATCCGGGCCCCGTGACTTGGAGAAAAAGGGAACAAGGTAACGCCATGGAACTGATCGGCAGTAGGGGATAGCTCGTGGGATGGTTAGCTAGAGAAGAAAGTGAAACTGATGAGAAACGACAACGTACTTCGCACCAAGAATGGTCAAGATAATGCAAGAAGAAGAAAGTTTAAAATGAAGCAGTAGTGAGCAAACACAAACAGATTTCCTGACAGTTTACCTAATAGTGAAATTGATTAGATCCGTAATGGTTGTTACTTGGGGAATTTAATAAGAATGCAGATTCATTGCCATACTCCACAGAGATGTGGTAAGTCTTGCGTAGGTCCGAAGAATAATCTACATTTTTTAAAAAAATTTTTTTTATTTTTATTTATTTTTTTTAACGTTTATTTATTTTTGAGACAGAGAGAGACAGAGCATGAACGGGGGAGGGTCAGAGAGAGGGAGACACAGAATCTGAAACTGGCTCCAGGCTCTGAGCTGGCAGCACAGAGCCTGACACGGGGCTCAAGCTCACGGACCGCGAGATCATGACCTGAGCCGAAGTCGGCCACTTAACCGACTGAGCCACCCAGGCGCCCCGAATAATCTACATTTTTAACAAACACCCAAGAGACTTGGATGCTGGTGATCAGCCAGCTAAGTGAGACTACCCTTGGAAGACCTTTCCTCTGAACCCCCAGATAGGGTTGTTGATTTAGGATTTGGGAGCATGTTGGGGTCTCGTTCAAATAGTGATTCTTCTCTCTTTCTCACAGACAACACTCAATAGGATCATTAAGGATAAATCAGCTTTGCTACTCTGCCACCTAAAGAAGCATTCTACATTATTATTAATCAGCAGAACCAGAAAGTTCTGCCTCCACAGAAACTGATGAATGCAGGTGTCTTCTACTCTGGCAAGGCCATAGAATATCAAATTGAAATTTGTAAAAATAACCTAAAGTGACCAGAATCACATTTCTATCCTTTATATGAAAACCCACTTTGGGAATGATTTATCACTGCTTATAAGAGTGTAAAAGAACAACCAAAACAGATTTTCAGAGAATGGTTTGTATGAGGAAACAAAAGGATATTAAGAAAAAAGTGAAAACAGTTGGGTGCAGCAAAGATAATTGTTGATGTCAGACTGAAAAAGGAAAAACCGTATATATTTGAACTTCAAAATATTTTTTTTTAACCAGAGGATGAACAGAAACTATCCAGAGTATCAAATCCAGAGAGCAGCTTTGATGTATTTTGCTGTTTCCTAGGTATGTGGATGACCTCTTTGGATGGTTCTGTGACAAATCATTCTTAAATTACCTTTTATCACCACCACAACTTGCCAGATCTTAACTATCTTGGTACATAGTTGGGTTGATTCTCAGAGTAGGTACAGGTCAGTCCAGTTTTTAATGTGAGAAGCAGAAAGTCACTTTTTTTTGTTTTTTTTTTTTTTAAAGAAATTGTGACTACACAGGTACTATATTTCACCACAAGAGGGCGCTCTGGTGCCATCTAGAAGCAAACAGGTAGTTTACCCCCCAACTCCCCCACATGGTTTATTTATGAAACATATAGTCAATTTAGAGAAGCCCGCAAAAACTAGGTAATGTTCTGATTAGGAATATTTTGTTACAAGCATTTATTCATATAAAGGTCTCAGAAAATTCTAGACAACTTGTATTCATTTTGTGACTTAATCCAACCTGTGTGTGTGTGTATGAGGCGTTTTGTGTATAGAACCAGTGTTTAGAACCCAAATACCTTTAGGTGACTAGTGCCAGCCAGTGACAGTTTTCACCAAAGATAAAATGCAAAAAGTAAGGATATATATATACAACCTGTCTGTCCACCTGTGTGCACATATGTTCATTTATTCAGCAGACAGCTTTCTAGCACATACCGTCAATCAGGTATTGTTTTAGGTACCAGGGATGTGATGCTGGGCAGGAAAAAGGCACTGAGCCTAACAACCCCCGATTAGAAAAAGTATTGTAATTACTGATCTGTGAAATCAAAAGTCTGAAAACATACTTGAGGAGATCTGTCCATAAAAGTCAACCTATCAACCTATATAATATCAGTGAGTGAAGAATAGACTTTTTCCCTTTTTTTTTTTGCCTCCAAATATGACCACACAGTTAATCTGGTTCAGCACTGTCCACGAAAAATTTCTATGATGATGGGACATTCTGTGTCTGTACCACCCAGGCTGGTAGCCTCCCTCATATGAGCTGTAGTCCACTTGAAATGTGGCTGGTGTGAGTGAGGAAGTGTATTTTTAATCTTACTTGGTTAATGTAAATAGCTACCTGTGGCTAGTGGTTCCTGCATCAGCCAGCACAGGCCGAGTTGGTCAGGCTCAGGTAGTGAGCCATTTTGCCTTTTAGTTTCCAGTGTGCCCCGTGTCCTTTGGCTTTTTTTTGTTGTTGTTCCAATAACTGGCAGAGCCAGCCTAGCTTCTAATTCACTCTTATTTCCAGACTTAATTTCCCTGCCAGCTTGAGAAACAAGGAAGGGATGCTTTCTGAGTCATTGTTGATGTGCCTCAGATGGCTACACACACAGCTTTCACTTTGATCACAAAAGACAACTACGTGTACTTTGTGCCTGTGTGTGCATGAGGGTAAACTGGTTGCAATATTAAAAGACCAAAAGCTGTTTCTGATGGGAAATATTGAATCAGCAGAATTGGAAACACAGCTGTGTGGTTCTGATGGGGACCTACTACTTTCTTCTGTCAGTCAGTGCTCACTTAGCACTCATTGTGTGCAGGGCATGCACTATGCCAGGCTCTGTAGGGAGACATCAAGGAGATGCTCAGCACAGGTTCCTGAAACCTGTCCCTTACTTGTCTCTGTTGATTGTCTTCAGGAATTTAAGAAGTTCGTAAAACAGTGAAGCGGTCCAGGTCTCTAGCAAGAAGAGGGACAGTGTACAGGGAAAGAGGTGAGTTATATCCGAGAGGACAGTACCTGTCTGCGGGTTGTTTTCATCAGCGGTATGGTGCCCTGGGTCTTGCCTCGTTCCTGAGCCCAGTGGCACCATTTGCAGGACAGCTGGCCGAGGGAGGACAGAGTGCAGTCGGAAAGCAAGCCCTTCCCTCCAGCCCCGTGCTCCCACCTCTGCGGCCAGGCACTCAGGCATTCTGGAGGTTCTCTCCCCATGCCCCCTAGTCTCCAGCCCTTCCTTCCCCCAGTCTGTTTTGACAGCCTCCTAACTGGCTTTTTTGTCCCCTCTCCACTCACCTTCAGATCACCCTAGCACTGCTGCCAGAGGACTGTCCAGTCACTGCTCACAAATCCTGATCACAACGGGACTCACAAAGCCCCCCTTTGCATATTGGATTCTTTTCCTTCTTTTTAATTTAGCCTTTCTGTGTGTGTTTTGAAAGCGGGGTATTGCTTTAGGTTTGTCTTGAATTTAGTCTGGAGTTTCTTTGACGAGGGAATGTAGACCACGGGTGTTTGTTACGAATACTCTGGTGGCATATTCTCTCCTGGCCACATCTGCCGGGGCTGGGTCCGGGTGTGGTCCTGGGCAGCCTGCCACCCTGGGGCTGACTCCATTTCTTCATCTGTAGAAGAGGGATAATTATGATAACACTGTAGGATTATTGTGAGCATTTAAACCTCATGGTATGTTCAGAGTTTTGGCAAAGTACATGGATAGAGGAGGGGGTTCAACGTGCTAACAGCCATTTGGTTGTTAGTATTCTTTTTTATACTAGTTGGTTTTCGTTTCTTTTTTGGTCCTCCTCCAGCTTACGCGAATTGAAATTCGTTTCCCTTTAGGTACATCTATTTAGAAGGCAAATTCCTTCATTAAAAACCCACCAGGATCATGTGACTGGCAATTCCAAGGTTTATATACCCAGGAGAATTGAAAACCTGGATCCACACAGAGGCTTGTACACAAAAGTTTAGAGCAGCATTATTTATTGTAGCCAAAAAGTGGAAACAACCCAGGTGGCCATGATGAATGAATGGATAAACAAAATATGATATGTCCACACTAGGGAATATTATACTCAGCCATAGAAAGGAACAAAGTCCCGGTCAATGCCACAAACACATTGGCTGAACCTTGAGGACATTGCGCTGAGTGAAAGAAGCCAGACCCCGAAGGTCACATATTGTCTGATTCCTGTACATGAAATGTAGTGAGTCGAGCACACTTCCTGGTTCATCCAGGGGATGGGCAAATGGAGTGTACTCTATGCCAGGAAGTGTGTCCGACTCTGCAGCCAAGAGCTCTGCACCTTGTCACTCTTTTGAAAAGTGTTTTGCAAACATACTTCATGCTGTCCTGCAAATGTCCATGAAGATCCAGGCAGAATTTAACCATTCATAAACTTATTGATGTTTTTTTGTTTTTGTTTTTGTTTTTGCAACTGCCCTGATTTCTTCAAGATCATGGTTATCACGTGTTTTCAGTCACATTCGATACATAACTGGCTAACGCTTTATCTGATTTAGTCACAGAGTAGTCCTTTGATAAGAGCCAACATACGACAACGGGACTTTTGGGGGATGGAAGGGACACTCTGGTTTCTTCCTCATTTTTCTGATATGTCTGAATTTCTCGCTTCCACACTCCTTAGAGGGGAAAGTTGTCTTTTTGCTTCAGACTGCCAGCCTTCTGCTGGGAGACAAGAGGCCATGATCCCCACTCACTAACTTAATACAGGAAGTGAAAAGTATCACGCAAATTGCTGCCGCTCTAACTTCTGTCTTGCCTCTGCCTCTTAAGTCATTGGAGGCATTCATTTGGCTCTGCTGTAACGGACCCCTAACGTTCTTCCAGGAGAAATACTAGAGCTTTGGAGAGACACGAACCCTGCGGTGTATGAATTGACTGCTTGAGAAGTGTTAGTGTCGGTTCTGGAATGGGGCCTGTGTCATAGGTACTTATGCTGAAAGGAAGTGTCAAATTTTCCATAGTCCGAGCTTTCCAGAATCTAGTTGGCTGCTTGCCTCTGAGTCAGAATTTCTTTTCTAAAATAAATGATTTGGAACGCTCTTATCTTTACACGCAGACGTAGCGCTTCAGTTCCTCCTGCCTGGGAAAGTTAGCTCTGCAGCTGAAACCCGGTACATGGTGTTGTCCTGGTTTAATCAGCTTCCAGAAACTCATTAAATCCCACACTAACTTTGTAAGGAAACAGCAGCGTGTATTAGATTCCTTTTTGTTCCCCACTTCGATGCCATTGTTTATTTTTTTTTTTGCCTTTTTTTGTTTCCTAGTCTTACCTCCTATTCTTTCTTCTTAATTTTGTTTGGTCAAAGGCTTTCTTTTAACATTCGGGTTCCATTTTGACTGTTTCACCTTGGTAGTAATTCTGCTTATTCTTTCTTCCTTTTTTCTTTTTTTAAAAATTTTTAATGTTATTATTTATTTTTGAGAACAAGCATGAGCAGGGGAGGGACAGAGACAGAAAGGGAGACACAGAATTTGGAACAGGCACCAGGTTCTTCTGAGCTTTTAGCACAGAGACCGTTGTGGTGCTTGAACTCACAAACTGCAAGATCATGACCTGAGCCGAAGTTGGACGCTTAACCGACTGAGCCACCAAAGCTCCCCTCTTACTTTTTTCTTTCTTCATTTAAGAACCCCTTTCCAGTGAGCGTGCTTTTCTCCTCTAGGGATTGCAGTTGAAAAGAAAACCTAGTTGCCTGGAAATTCATGTCACTAGCCATTGCATGACCTTTCTTAAGTTGAGTGAATGAATGATAAAATCATAAAATACTTAGTATATTCATCAGGGTCTCTAGAGAAACACAACCAGTATGATACACATGTGATCCTTGAACAACGTGGGAGTTAGAGGCCCCCCCCTTCACCCCATCCCATGCCGTCGAAAATCCGGGTATAACTTTTGATTCTCCAAGCACATAACTAAATTAAATCCCATAACTTAACTTCTGGTCTACTGTTGACCAGAAGCCTTGCTGATAATATCAACAGTTGATTAACACTTATGTTGTATGTTATATGTATTATATACTGTATTCTTTACAGTGAAGCAAGTTAGAGAAAGTGGTACTAAGAAAATTGTAAGGAAGAGAAAATGCATTTATAATACTGTACTTTAAAAATATCTGTGTGTAAGTAGACCCATACAGTTCAAATCTGTGTTGTTCAAGGGTCAGCTGTGTGTGTGTGTGTGTGTGTGTGTGTGCGCGCGCGAGCGAACACAAAAAGGACTTCTTATAATGAATTGGCTCATAGGATTATGGAGGCTGGAAAGTACAAAATCTCCAGAGTCAGTGCCCCAGTTTGAGTCCAGAGGCCAAAACTGCTGTAGAACCAGTAAGAGCTGATGTCCTAGCTTGAAGGCCATGAGGCAGGAGAATTGGCTCACATGGGGGAGGTCAGCCTTTTGTTCCATTCAGGCCTTCAACTGATTAGGTGAGACCCATCCACATTAGGGAGAGCTATCTGCTTTACTCAAGTCCACCAATTAAAAAATTTTTTTAATGTTTTTTTTTGAGACAGAGGGAGACAGAGTGCGAGTGGTGGAGGGACAGAGAGAAAGGGAAACACAGAATCCGAAGCAGGCTCCAGGCTCTGAGCTCTCGGCACGGAACCTATCGCAGGGCTCAAACCCATGAACTGCGAGGTCATGACCTGAGCTGAAGTTGGACGCTTAACCAACTGAGCCACCCAGGCGCCCCCAAGTCCACCAATTTAAATGCTAATCTCATCCAGAAACACCCTCACAGAAACACCCAGAATAATGTTTGACCGCCTACCTGGGCACCTGGTGGCCCCATCAAATTGACACTAAAATTAACCATCACAGGCAGCTGTTGCTTTCTCAGTAGCCTGGAGTTGGAGTTGTGTGCTGTTTGATTTGAACAGGAGCTGAACCCAGAGAAAAGGGACTGAAACCTCAGTTCGGAGCTATGACTTTATTTTGCAGGTTTTACGCCCCTCTGCTCTGCTCTCCTGGTCATGGATCCTCTTACCACGTTTTGTATGTGCTCTTTTTCTTGGTCATTGGTCAATGACTTCTCATTCACCATAGGAATTGCTCCAGATGTCCTAATTTTTTAAGATCTTTCCCTAACTCCTGACCCTTTGCTTTCTGCTTGAGATCTGGCCTCTTCTTTCGCAGACGGGAGAAACTGAGACTTGGACAGGTCTGTTACCTGGCCTGAGGTCACACGGCTATTGGATGGTCAAACTGGGATTTAATTTGGAGTGATTGGGCTTGTCAGTCCTGGGAGCCTCTTGGGAGCCAGGCACCAAGCCAAGCGCTAAATGCTCTCGTTTTCCCGATGTCTCTAACCTTGATGCCTATGTCCTTCCCATTTCTGGAAGGGCTGCAACGAGTATTTCCCTGACACTCCACGTGCAACACTGCACTGATCTTAGCATCCAGTACCTGCCCTTGGTGCACAGGCCTCTGGCACTTGGCTCCTATAATTTTCTTTCCTGCTTATTTTCCCCCTTTATATTTGTGGTATGTAAACCTAATTCTGTTCTTTCATCCTAAAAGCTCTCCCTTGACCCTGTGTCCCTCTTGAGCTGCTCCTGATCCCTTCTTTTCCTTTTATTCCCCAGTCTTTATTTTTAACTCCAAATAACTAACTCCTTAGCCTGCTGAGACCCAAGCTGCTGCTATCTGCCCATCCACTGAAACTATTCTTGGCAAAGCCATGGAGAGCATCCTGTTCAGTCACATGTAGTGGCCGCCCTGCTTGACTCCATCGCATCTGTCACTGCTGACCATTCCTTCCCCCAGGAACTCTCGTTCCTCCTGGTTCTTGCACGGCACTCTCCGTCTTCTGTGCAGCTGTTCCACTGTGGTCCTCACACTCGACTGTGCGACTGTGCGTGAACATCGCCCCGAGGGCTTGCCGGCCCCACCCCAGGACTGCCGATTCAGCAGGTCCAGGGTGGGCCCAAGGGTTTTGCCTCTAACTGGACTCCGTTGATGCCGCTGCCGCTCCAGAGACCACACTCTCGATGCTGACATTGCAGTTTTTCCAGAATGTTCTCTCATTGTGAGTTCTCCTTAGTGTCATCCTGTCTATCTCGTGGATTCTGGTGTCATTTATTTTCTGAAACTCAGTCTCTCATTTCCACATCTCTCTGGTCTGGCAGGGAGATGTGCTTGGGGATTATCTTCAGTGTTTCTTGGAAGTAGCGCTTTTGGCATTTGGGTTGTGACAGTTCTGTGCTGAGTGGGGCAGTCCTGTGTCTTGCAGGATATTTGGTCCCACCCAGGCACTGGAACAACCAAGACACCCCCCACTTTCCCATCCCCCCGCTCCCGCACATTTCCAAATGCCCCCGGGGGTGTGGTGCCGTCCCAGCTGAGAAGCACTGGACTCCCCCATCCTGCACCTCCTGTATCCTAGCACACACCCCATCAATCAAGCAGAGACCTCTCCCTTCTCCCTCAATCTCCCTCCCTTTTAATTAGTCACCAATTCCATCCATTTAGTTCTAAAACAGCTCTTAATCCTTGATTTTAACTACTTCCGTAGTTAAAAGCGCAGGTTTTAACATCCGGCTCCTTGGCAGGAGTTCAATTAAAATCCTCATTTGGCCATTTAGTAGCTGTGTGATGTTAGGCAAGCTAACTAACCTCTCTGAGTCTCAGCGTCTTCATAAAGAGAAGATAAGAATTCCTTTACAGGGTTATTGCGAGGATTAGCAGTGAGGTCCAAGCACTTTTCCCTGACACAGACGGGCGCTCAGCAAATAACGGCTGTCCCTAGGGGCCTGATGGTTTCTGCCTTAGACCACTGCAGCTGCCCCCTGCCAGCCTCCCCAATCTCTGTGCCCCAATCCTTGCCCCTTGCTTTTTAAAACGCAGCCTGGCCCGGCCACTCTCTGCTTAGGATCTTCATGGATCCCTGTCGCACATACAGTTAAATTCCTTAGTGTGGCCTATAAGGCTCTTTTGATTGCAACCCAGTTTTCCAGCCTTAACTCTTGTCTTCCTGTCAACCTGCTTCCTCTGCTCACCACCAACCCCCAGCTTGCCTCTCTCTCTCTCTCTCTCTCTCTCTCTCTCTCTCTCTCTCTCTCTCTCTCTCAAAGATTCACTGTCCCCACCCCCTCACATCTCCATGTTTCTCCTTTGCCTAGAAAGTGCCTGCTCCTTCCGGGCCAGCTCAAATGCCTTTCTCTTTTTCTCTTTCTCTTTCTCTTTCTCTTTCTCTTTCTCTTTCTCTTTCTCTTTCTCTTTCTCTTTCTCTTTCTCCTTCTCCTTCTCCTTCTCCTTCTCCTTCTCCTTCTCCTTCTCCTTCTCCTTCTCCTTCTCCTTCTCCTTCTCCTTCTCCTTCTCCTTCTCCTTCTCCTTCTCCTTCTCCTTCTCCTTCTCCTTCTCCTTCTCCTTCTCCTTCTCCTTCTCCTTCTCCTTCTCCTTCTCCTTCTCCTTCTCCTTCTCCTTCTCCTTCTCCTTCTCCTTCTCCTTCTCCTTCTCCTTCTCCTTCTCCTTCTCCTTCTCCTTCTCCTTCTCCTTCTCCTTCTCCTTCTCCTTCTCCTTCTCCTTCTCCTTCTCCTTCTCCTTCTCCTTCTCCTTCTCCTTCTCCTTCTCCTTCTCCTTCTCCTTCTCCTTCTCCTTCTCCTTCTCCTTCTCCTTCTCCTTCTCCTTCTCCTTCTCCTTCTCCTTCTCCTTCTCCTTCTCCTTCTCCTTCTCCTTCTCCTTCTCCTTCTCCTTCTCCTTCTCCTTCTCCTTCTCCTTCTCCTTCTCCTTCTCCTTCTCCTCCTCCTCCTCCTCCTCCTCCTCCTCCTCCTCCTCCTCCTCCTCCTCCTCCTCCTTCTCTTTCTCTTTCTCTTTCTCTCTGGAGTCTTTCCCCTGCACCTCCTTCCGTCCTTGTTCCCACTGTGAGATGCGTGTCTCTCTTCTGGTGTGTGTTTTGTGTACCTGATTTCCAGTTTCTCCTTCACTTGCTGAGCGTGATGTGGTGGAAAGGGCACAGGCTTTTTCCCATGACACCTTTTCCCTCGGGCTGCATGGTGACTCAGCCACCCCTGAGGGGGAGCACGTTGGCACACGCCCCACTGTGGATGAGTAGTGTTTGGGTTCCCCTATGTGCCTCACGGACTCGGATGAGATCATATCATTAAGGCACCTGATAGAGTTCTCAGTGGGGAATAGTTGGGCAGAATGCCACTGGGGGCTCTCCACTTCCCTTCCCCTTCCCCTTCCCCTTCCCCTTCCCCTTCCCCTTCCCCTCTGAGCATCACTCGCCAGCACCATTCCGATTGTTCCAGTGTTCTGTTGCTGCCTGAACCAGTTACCACAAACTCAGTAGCTTGGATGACACGTGTTTCCCATCCTACGGTCTGGTAGGTCAGCAGTTTGCCCCCGATCTCACTTGGTAAAATCAACGTGTTGACAGGTTCCTTCCTAGAGCCTCCAGGGGAAGATCCGTCTCGTCACTCAGTTTGGGTTGTTGGCAGAATTCACTTCATAAGGTTGTAAGACTGAGGTTCCCGTTTTCTTGCTGGCTATTGGCTGGAGGCCATGCTTAGCGAGTAGCCGTCTGTCGCTGGTCCTTGCATGGAGCTCCCTAGAGCTTAGAGCCAGCCACAGGGCACCAAATCTTCTCACTCGGCCACTTCTCAACACCCGTTTCTGCTCCTGCCGTGTGATTGTAATGGGCTCACCTGGATAATCCAGGATAATTTCCCCATCTCAAGGTCCATAACCTTAATCACATCCATAAAGTCCCTTTTGCCATGTGAGGTAATACATTCACAGGTTCCAGGGACCACAGTGTAAACATCTTGAGGGGCCCTTATTCTGTCTACTACACCTATCCTCTCTCTGAACTCTGAAATATCACAAATGTTTTTCCCTTTCTTGATGATCCTCTGGTCATTTTCTTCCAAAGAATCCTTTGTCTCTGCAATAGCAGGCACCTCTTCTTGGGCATGGTGAGCGACGTGGTTATTGGTTGTTTTTGGCAGCCCGGAACTGGTCCTCCTCCCCTGAGTGATGGTACCCCGATCCTCCAGCCCCTGTTCTCCGGGTAAGTGGGGTGGTGCTGAATCGGTCGGCCAGCTCAGTGGTGGGCCGTGACCACACAGCTTAAGAGTGATTGGGCCAGGAATGGGGACCCGACAGACATCGGGCTACTGAGACATTGACCGGGGACTTTTCCTGGAACTGTTGGACAAGAGGCCTTTCTCCTTCCAGTGGGACAGACTGCTGGATAGAATGGCAGCCCGGAGATAGAGGTGGCTTTCTTGACCTCACCAGGCTAGGAAAGAGCCTGCCAGAGAATGAGGCCAACCTGAAAAATCAAAGCAGACCTAAAAAATGGAGACCAATAGATTTGTGCTGACCTAGTTTGAGCCCCTGGATTTAGAATTTCTGAAGCCTGATGTGTACCTGAACTTTTAAGTTATAATGTAGCAATAAATTCCCTTCCTTGCCTTAGCGGGGTCAGGTTGGGTTTGTGATGACCGTGTGTCGTGACTCGGGCAGTGAGTGAAGGTGGAATCACAGGGTTTATGTGTTCCAATAATGTAGCTCTGTCTTCTGGGTCTTCATGGAGATTCTGTTGAAAGACCTTATACTACTTGTGGGACCTGTTATTGTTTCTCTGGAATTTATGTGAAGGTCAGCTGCTCCCACAAATTCGTGGAAGAAGCTCTCTTTAGTTACACATCTAGTGTCAGTGGCTGCTTATTCGTTTAAAAAATTGTAAGTAGTTCTGTGCCTACATAGCTGCAGTAGGAAGGCATGTCCGCTTCTAGGGAGATGTTGGCAAGACCGTGAATACTTGTACCCATGAGGCCAGCCAGGCTTTGAGGGGCTATAACACCCAGCCAGGGAAGGAAGGAACCCTGTCTGCTCTGCTCCCCTCTGGCCTGTCCCTGAGGCAGTCTGCTCAACAGACGCAGCGCTCACAGCCAGACCTAGAAGGCCACTCAAGCACTAACACACGCGTATGTCCAGGAATCCCCCAGTATTTGAGGAAAACCCAACATGCTGAACGGGGAGGCACTAAACCCAGCAAATGAAAAAAATAACATGGAAGAAAACATGAATCTGACAAGTAGAGTAAGGCTTTTTGAAAAAATAATACGAAGATTCATGTTTATAGACAAAAAGCTAGGTATCTTGGGTATGGTTAAACACTAAAAGGTGTTGGTTGGTTTCTAAGAAATGATTTACCTCAATCTAATTTAGCATTTTAATAAATCCTCCAAGGGGAAGGAAAAAAAAAATGAGGTTAGAGTGGGAGAGAGCCAAAGCATAAGAGACTCTTAAAAACTGAGAACAAACTGAGGGTTGATGGGGGGGGGGGGGGAGGGAGGGAAGGGTAGGTGATGGGCATTGAAGAGGGCATCTTTTGGGATGAGCACTGGGTGTTGTATGGAAACCAATTTGACAATAAATTTCATATATTAAAAAAAATAAAAATAAAAATAAATCCTCCAAAAGCATGTTAATGTGTCTAGCATGGTAGTTTGCACACACATGCAATAGATATTAGCTATTCTAATGAGAAAAAAAGCAAGTTGAAGAAGAGTATTATAATACGTGACTATATTATTAAAACAGAAAGCAAAACTCCACCTTTTTATATAGACCTATATAGTAAATGCTTAGGAAAGGCCTGGAAAGAGTTACTGCTGGGGAGGCTCAGGGTGGGGAGTGAGGAATGGCCTGCAAAGATTTTTACTTTATTTTTTATTATTTTTAAAAAATATTTTTGAGAGAGAGAGAGAGAGCGTGCGAGCCAGGAAGGGGCGGAGAAAGAAGGAGACACAGAATCTGAAACAGGCTCCAGGCTCCAAGCTGTCAGCAGAGGGCCTGACGCGGGGCTCGAACCCACAAACCACGAGATCATGACCTGAGCCAAAGTTGGATGCTCAAACCGATTGAGCCACCCAGGGGCCCCACAAAGATTTTTACTTTAGCTATATGTTGTGCAAATTTTACAGTGAGACTGTATTCAAGCCCAGTATTATTTTAATTAACACAGATTTTTTTTCTTTTTTGGGGGGAGGGGGCTTAAGTAGAGGGAGAAGTAATAAAATCCCACAAAAGCCTGCTGTTATAGTCTGGTCTGTAACATGGGGATTTGTTTTATTCCCTCAGCCCCGGTATTAAACGTGACTTTTAAAATATCCTTTGTATTAATCCTTGTTAATTTATAATCACCATTGAATCCAGTGTTTTTAAGATGTGGGCCAGGATTCATCCAAGGGTGGTGAACCCCAGGTAGAGGGTTTCCATCAGCACTTTCTTAAAAAAAAAAAAAAAAAAAAGGAAAGAAAAAAAATAGACAGCAGAGCAGAATCGAATAAAATAAAACTGTGTGCTTCACAAGCTTTAAGGTTAAATACTGTTTTGTGAAGCTTTGTCACGTGAAATGTATTTCTCACTGTGGCCTGTGGCCTCAAAAGTTTGAAAAATCACTAATCTAACCCATTTTCTTCCTGGGAGGCTGCTAAACAAACCTGAATATTTTGTTTTCCCTTTGGTGTATTTGCAGAGTATGTTGTCTTGAATTATTAAACACTAAAGAAAAAGAGAAGCAGGCACGGCAGATTCATTCTTGCCATTTTCTCACTAAGTTCTGTTTTTGGAAGAGCAGAACCAAGAGCAGTTGTAAGTGAAAGAGAAACGTAGTCTGCTCCTTCTAAGCGCTCATTAGCACTGGCAAGGAGCCTCTCCAAATGAGGTTCAAGAGGCTTCTGGGTTCTGAATCGCAGCATTCCTTTGTAACTTAACGAGGAAACTAACCAGCAGCTAAATAACTGCTCTGTCAGCCTGGATTTCCTGTTACCAAACATCAAAAAGAGACATTTAGAATCATGAGTATTTCAGATTTGTGAATAAAGGATCAAAAAGTCCTATCACACACATGGAAGAATTTGGAAGGTGAATTTTCTGAAGTCACGGGTCTAGGATAGATACACAATTTGTCTTTGCTGTGCAACAGTATAGTTATATTTGTTCTTATAAACCTAACACATGGTATTAAGCACACACACAGAATATGTTTAATAAGAGAAATTTCTGAACTCAACACATATGACCTACATTTATACATGGAGACTTAACTGTCTCCTCTTGCTTCTCTGCCTGATCCCAACCAGCTCATTTTACTCATCCTCTTTTGGAGCTAAGGTAGCTCTTTTTTTTTTAAGTTTTATTTATTTATTTGTTTTTTTGAGAGAGGGAGCGCATGTGGGTGAGGGGCAGGGAGGGAGAGAGAATCCCAAGCAGGTTCTGCACCATCAGTGCAGAGCCCTGTACGGGGCTCGAACCCATGAACTGTGAGATCATGACCTGAGCCAAAGTCACACTTAACCGACTGAGCCACCCGGGCACCCCGAGTTAGCCTTTGATGCATCCACTGCACTGTGTGACTTATAACTGGGGTGTGGGAGAGCATCAGTGTGAGGGAGGGAACAAGATCTTGCTCCAATATGTCGAAAGCCAAATTAATTCAGTTATTTTTCATATCTGTTTTCTAAAAAGAGAAGATCTTAAATAATTCATGATCCCACATAACTGTGTTATTTTTATAACACATTACTCTGTGTGTGTGTGTGTGTGTGTGTGCATGTGTGTGCACGCGCGTGCACCCGCATGTGGTGTAATACAATAATTTTTAATGTCCTGTTTGGTATTCTGTTTTCACTTACCTATTGCATTCTTACTTAGTGTGCCTAATTACCTACTATTGATTTTGCTGCAAGTGTTTGGGGTATTTCCCTTTAATAGAAAAGGAAATAGAGCTAGATATAGATGATCATGTTATTTGTTTCTATTTTTACTCAACGAAGCAGTGCTTCTGCTGTTTGGCTTTAAGAAGCGGTGAGTCCTAAATAGAAAAACAGCAGCCAGTCTTGCCTTATTTACTACTGAAAGAAATCCCACCTGCCAGCATTCTCAGACCCAAGTTCTGTTTCCAATCCATGTTATTCCTTGGAATATTCCACTTAGACTGGTGATTGGAAAAACTGTGGGTTTGAATTCACACTTCTCATGGTATTTTGATAGTGACCATTCTGAGAGCAGGGCCTGGCGTGGCTAAAAGCCTTCGTGTTCTAATATAATGGCGGGGGGGTGGCTAGGGAGTGCCCTTGTGTCTTGGCTTGAAGGGGTGGCAAAGAGTTGAGTCCCAAACAAACTCTCCAGTTAGCCCTGCCTATGTACAATGTCAAATATTTCCTTCCCCCAATGCCATCACCTCGAGGTGTCTAGGGACCTCCTCTCCTTGAAGAGGCTTTATGTGTGTTTGGAACATTAAAACATAAGTCGGAAACAGACTGACTCCCAGGCACAGACAGGTGCCCCCTGTCTAATGGTGGGTGGAAGATGGTCAATGGATGATGGGCATCCTGGTATTAGAGAGACAGGGTTGTGGCATACACTGTTGGTTGTCTCTCAGCGTAGTCCATACCCTGTTAGAAGGGCTCACCACCCACAGTAGAGACTAAATATGTCAGATATTTCTGGCCTCCACTGTAGCTAGGGGATGGTATATGACCCAGTCTAACCAATGAGATGTAAAGGGAAATCTGCTGAAGAGCATGTAGGAAAGATTTTCCTCCCTACTAAAAAGAAATATGCACAAGAGCCCTTCTTCCCTGTCTCCTTTCATTATGTGTTTGGATGCAGTTGCATGAGGATGTGATGCTTGGAGCTGTGGCCGCCATCTTGCATCAATGAGATTGGAAGCCTAGAAAAAACCCAGTCCTCTGAGATAGCAGAAGAGAGAGCCTGGGTTCTTAATGACAAATTTGCATTTTAAAAACCTGGGAAAAAATAATATTTCATCAAAACCATACATTTATTATTAGGGGTGCCTGGGTGGCTTAGTCGGTGAACATCTGACTCTTGATTTCAGCTTGGGTCATGATCTCATGGTGTGTGAGATCAGGCCCCTTGTTGGGCTCTGCGCAACAGAGTGGTAGGACCTGCTTGGGATTCTCTCTCTCCCTCTGTCTTTCTGCCCCCTTCCCCATGCACGTGCTCGCTCTCTCTCTCAAAATAAATAACTTTAAAAGTAAAAACTTAAAAAAACTACCCATCGATCATCAGTTATTTTAAAAGTACACCACATCGCTTGGCCTTTCCAGCACCTTCCACTCTCTGGGCAGTGATATGGCTGCTCTGTTACCCACAGGAGTTTCCCTTTGGGTGACTCTCCCCCCTCCCTCTCAGAGGAGCAGATTTAACCGGAGCCCTGGTGCTTTTCTCCCTTGGCATTTGTCTCCTTGGGCCTTTCTCTTGGGCATGTAAGCAGCAGCTGCGGGCTCCGACTGAGGAGACGGGCGCTTATTCTGGGGAATCACATCGGTTTTACAGCACCCAGAGCAGCTCGAGCATTTCTTTACCCATTAGCTGTTATTGACCCATCGTGGAGTCTCTGAAGTTTTGACCTGGTGTAAAATCCTCGAACTGACAGGGCCTCTGAAGCACAGCTCGTTTCTGCCCTTATCACGAAACACTTCTGCCTTCAAACTGTCTTGGCAGATGGACAAAGGGTTTTATGATTCCGCCACACTCTCTCAGCTTGGTTACTGGTATGGCGCTCTGGTTAGAAGTGCCCACCGGTTGCTCACCAACTACATGCTGAATCTGGATATTCCTGAAGGGAGGTCTGAGTGTGCCGGGCAAGTATATCATTCATTCTTTTCCTAAGTGGACATTTATTGAGTGCCTGCCGTGTGTAGTCACAGGAGCTGCAGGAGATACAAAGCGAAAGAAAAAATTCCAGCCCTGGAGAAGTTCATGGGTTTGTTTCTTTAGCAGTAGTGGAAGGATTCAAAATATCATTTGCTCTCCAGCTCAGGGGTCCCTCTTGGACCTTTCCTTGTGGACCGAGGATCTTTATGTCCTGCTGGGGCCAGAGGATGTGCAGGCAGCTGCCTAGGCTAGAGATACTGGTGATGATCTAAAAACCTGAGTGGGCTCCAGAGAAGGTAAGTGCAGCCCCAGAGCCACCTGGTGGGTGGTCTGCTGATGGTGTTGGGGAAGGAGACCAGCCATTGCAGGGGTGGGGAGCGTTGGGGGATGCCCGAATTCTAAAACAGAAGAAAGGCTGAATTTCTGTGAAACAGGAACGTCTCAGAGGAGATGGGGAGGGAGGGGTTCCAAGTTGGCAGACTTTCCAGAAAAGAGAAAGCTCTCTTTTTTCCTACATCTCTCACCTGGCATTCTTCCTCACCCCAGGACCTGGAGGGAGTTCAGACTCTTTCCATTCTGGGGCCTAAGGACAGAACTGAAGAGTTAATATAAGTAGCATGCTGAGAACGATGCCTGGCACAGAGCGAGGGCTATTTAAGTGTCTGTCTTTTGTTGTTACGCTGCTATTTTCGTTCCCAAATGATCAGACA
Source organism: Neofelis nebulosa (assembly GCF_028018385.1). Lineage (NCBI taxonomy): Eukaryota > Metazoa > Chordata > Mammalia > Carnivora > Felidae > Neofelis > Neofelis nebulosa. Next base: position 48,871,631 of record NC_080795.1, read on the forward strand.
GATGGACCTGGACCTTCCATTGGAAAAGCCACTCACTAGCGGTGGTCTGAATTCTGTGCAGACAACTTGTGGGCAGAGGGCCCATCTCTACACCCCGCCCCTCAGCCCTTACTGATGTCATGTGGCTAAATCCCTCTGCTGCCTGTTTTAGGAGGCTGGGGGAAGCTCCCAGACCCCATCCCTTCCTCAGAGCAGGGCCAAGTGGGGGCAATGAGGTGTCTGCCATGAGTAGTTCTGGTTGGCATCCATGTAGCAAAGAACCCCAAAGTCACCTCAAGGTCCAGAGGTGCAGTGAAAGGAGGCTTGACTCTGCGAGGAGGTGAGGAGGGTGGAGAGGGGCTCTGGAGTACTCGAGAAGCATCGAGGGGCGCCTGGGTGGCTCGGTTGGTTAAGTGTCTGACTTTGGCTCAGGTTGTGATCTCGCAGTTGGCGAGTTCGAGCCCCACGTCGGGCTCGCTGCTGTCAGCGCGCAGCCCTCTTTGGATCCTCTATCCCCCTCCCTCTACCCTTGCCCTGCTTGTGCTCTCTCTCTCTCTCTCTCTCAAAAATAAATAAACATTAAAAAAAAAGAAGCAGCAGCATTGAGAAGTCCCAGCTCGCCTCACTCTTGGAGAGCGTGCCCTGTTACTATGCAGAGGGAAGCTTTCTTTTCTCACCTTCTTAGTGGTGTGGGACCTGTTCTCATGGGTTAACCAATCCTCCTGAGCCTTAACCAGGACTTCTCGAAAGGCTCCCAAGAGTTTGGAAATTGGATGGAAAATCCTCTAAACCAAGTACTTGAGGGCTCCCCTGACAGTAGGGGGCTCCAGTCACCCACATGACAAATGAAAAGTAAATGTTTTCATTAGAGGAGCTTTGTTTTGGTAGCATGTGGAAAACGTAGAGCTTAAGACACATGCTTAAACCGCTTTTACTGAGGAAATCTTAAGGGACTGTCCTTATAGAAAGTGCTTAAAAAGTAAAACTAGAGCGATTACTCAGAGTGTCCAGATAGGTAGCATGAGATAATTATCGCACATTTTATAATTTTATCTTCAGCATTTATAGGGGGCTTAATAAGCGTCAGACTCTGTGCTTAGTGTTTTGCATCCGTTATCTCTTCTAACCTTCATAGTGACCCTGTGCTGAAAAAATCATGAGTAACTAGATGCAGGGTCACGGTCGCTTGCCCAAAGTCACCAAAGTTTGCCTCGGCTCCAAAGCTGTGTTCTTAGAACCGTTAGAACTCACCGCTTGGGAAATAATTGGTTTCCCTGTGAATAGTCACAAGTGTTCTGGAAACCAGTCAAGGCTTTTATAGGAAGCCTCTTGTTTGGGACTTTGAGGGGCAGGGAGAGAATATTTACCATGGTCTGAAGAATAAGAAAAAAACAAAAAAAAAGGAAATGGTCTCATTTCTTCTGAAATCTAATGTCAGGTGGTCGGGTCATTTCAGCCAAAGTGGATTTTTGTCTCCGTTGACTTGGCTGGCCACAGGTGCACTTTTGGGGTCCATGTTTTCAGACGCAAAGCCCCTTTCTCCTCCCTTACTGGTTCGGGACTAGGCCAGGAGGAAGGGAATGCCGATTCTGGGCCAGGCTGCTCTCCGGCTGCCTTGGGGCAGCGCCCCCGCCTCATCCACTCTCAGCCTGTGGGCCAAGTGGGGGAACGAGCCCTGCCTCCCTCCGAGCTCCGATCAGAGACAAAAGTGCCACATCACTGCTGTCGGGGTGCGCGGGGGACCCCAGGCCCTGAGCAGAGAGGTAGCTGTGTGCAGGACTGCAGACCCACTCAGCCTTCCTTTTAAGGAGGCCTTGTAAGAGGCATATTTTTGAGACTGATGCAAAATCCCAGGCAGCGACGTTCCTTCCAGTGACTCAGCCCAGTAGGTGGAACTGACTTTAAATAATGACAGTATCGACCATCTTCCCCCTCCCGCAGTGTCACACAGCACCAAACACAAACTCTCAGCCCCGCACCCGCTGTGTCAGCTGCTCTCCGCGAGAGCAGAGTGGCTGGGGTAAAGTAACGCATCTGTTGGACAATGTCCTCCTCCTCCCCAGAAACAAGCCCAGATAAACAAGAGTGACAAAAGGGTCACTCTGTACACCCCCCTCTCAGAGTGAAGCGAGCCATAATTCTAGCTGCCACCATCAGGGAAGAGGCCGCTTGAGTTCATTAGGAAGGGAAGCCACCCAGTCTCAGTTCAAAACATTTAGAAACTGGTAACGTCTTAGAAAGAGACTGCGGTAATTGGATCGGCAGCGTCACACGTCTCTGTAGACAGAACGAAAGGGACGTTGGCTCAGGAAAGGGGGCGCAGGTCATGCTGGGTTTGGATCTAACAAGCTTCTCTGTGTTCCGCGTAGACGTTGATTCACTGAGCCCAAACAGTGCCCAGCCACGGCCCCTGCCTCGAGGTGTCCTTGACCCTAGGTGCCTCCAGAGGTGAGGGGTCAATCGGGGACTTTACTGGGACCTCTGGAGGATTGCAAGGACCAAATAAGAGTCAAGGTCCTCAAGCTGGCAGTGGGAGGAGAGGAGGATGGTTTCTTAGCAGCCATGAGATGGGAAGGGTCGGAGGGAAGACTCCAGAATAGCGTCCTGCATCAAAGCCCCTGGCTCCATATCCCTCAACTTTACTCACTCCAAAGCCGGAGGCCCCGGATTGGGCGCTGAGCCAAAATGGATTTATTTTGTGTGCATCATTTTAAGGAATACCCAGTGTGTACTGTCAGAACAAAAACAAACTAAAAGCAGATTCAATTCTCTCTGCTGAAAATAAAGGAAGAGATTTCCCTTTTCTCTCTCTCTCTCGTTTTTTCCAAGCATTGATTTTAGGAAACTTGCCATTATAAGTGCCTTCTCCCATCTTTGAAAGATGCACATATCATTTAAAAAAAATTTTTTTTAACATTTATTTATTTTTGATAGAGACAGAGCACAAGTGGGGGAGGGCCAGAGAGAGAGGGAGACACAGAATCCAAAGCAGGCTCCAGGCTCTGAGCTGTCAGCACAGAGCCCAATACGAGGCTCGAACTTGTGAGCCACGAGATCATGACCTGAGCCGAAACCAAGAGTCAGATGCTTCACCGACTGAGCCACCCAGGTGCCCCGAAAGATACACAAATCGTTTTGAAGACTAGATTGGCATTTTGCCAACGCTGTGGCCCAGGAGTGTCTCTGTCGGGGACCTAGGCCCCATGTCTTTGAAATGTGAACATCAAGGGAGACAGTGCTCTGTCTTAGGCGGGAGGGTAGGAGCCTAACTTCGGTGAGCACCTCCCTCTAAGCCTCAAGATAACCTCCTATCATGAAGTCGGAAGGTCGTTTCTCCTCTGGATAAAGCCAGTTAGCTAGCACACAAGGTCGTCAACTACCAGGTAGAGTTAGAATGAACTACGTGTGACCAATGGTGCCATCACTTGCCCGTACTTGAGGACTAGTGATGGTTTGTCTTGAGAACACGTATGGAACGGGTCGTGTCTGCCTGGCTCTTTAAAGAGTGAGACTTTGTTCTTTCTCTGCAATTCGCAGCACATTGTGCCGCACATCACATTCTGGCTTAATGCTTATTCAGTAATAAAACTGATCTTATTCTGTACTACCTTTTGGAGAGAATGTCTGGGTTAAATACCCTATGCCTGTTCTGTGCCTGACCTCCCGCACTCAGTCCATATTTATAAGTACAGCATACATCACCTTGGCCTTTTATAGATAACGTTCTCCTAAAGGACCCAAACATTTGCCAAGAGATGACCTTAGAGCTCTGTGAAGTAAGGATCAGATATATCTACTTTCATTTTGTGGTGGTTCCGGAAGGTGTGGGGCTAGTCTGAGACTGGAGAAAGGTCAGGGAACTGTTTTACGAGGGAACCGTTAAATCCCTCAACTCCAGGACATTCCATATCTGCTGCCGTCTTACCCATCCCACAGGAACCCACACCATTTGATTTTCACCGTATTATAATCTTACAATTTTTTTTTTTTTTTTAGAGGAGGGCTCTTTATTTTCCTTTGACGTTCTTAAATTCTATTGATAATTTTTTTATCTAATCACCTGCAGTATTCACATTTCTCCCCAATTCCTGGCCACGATCTGCACCATCACCTTTGATGAATTCTTAAAAATGCAGCTTGCTCTCCTTCTAGACATATGTGCAAGAGAAAGACTTGTACAGTAATGTTCATAGCAGTTTTGTTCATGGTAGCCAAAACCTGGAAACAACCGAACGCGTCTCAACAGGGGAATGGGTAAACTAGCTGTGATGTATCCATACTGCGGAATACCACTCAGCCACTGAAATAGACTATGGATACATGCAGTCACATCAGCGAATTTCAGAAACATGACACTGGGCTAAAGAAACCAGACGGAACAAGAGAAATCACACATACTGTGTGATTCCACTTACATAATGTTCTATAATAAGCAAAACCAATCCCTTGTGACAGAAAGCAGCTCAGTGCTTGCCTAAGGTGGGAGAGGGGGAGGTTGATGTTAAATGGGTGCGGGGATCTTTTTGGGACGGCGGAAATGTTCTTTATCTTGATTGGGGTGGAGGTTGCACAGATCTATCCATTTGTCAAAACTCTCTCTCTCTCTCTCTCTCTCTCTCTATATATATATATGTATATGAAATGGGCACAGTCAGCTGTATGTAAATTTTCAGGAAGGTTTATTGAAAAAGTAGGGGCGCTTGGTGTCTCAGTTGGTTAAGCGTCCGACTCTTGATTTCTGCTCAGGTCAGGATCTGATGGTTCGTGGGTTCAAGCCCCGAGTTGAGCTCTGCACTGACAGGGAGGAGCCTGCTTGGGATATTCTCTCTCTCTCTCTCTCTCTCTCTCTCTCTCTCTCTCTCAATAAATAAATAAATAATGAAAAATGTTTTTAATTAAAAAAATCTAAAACATAATAAATGTTTCTTTATGCACAAAATCTGAAATTAACAGAAGACGCACAAACTGCGGCTCACTTTCTCGGCCACGGCGGCCTGGTTCTGGTTTGCACGGCGCTGGGAGCACAGCCCGTCCGCAGACTCTGGGAACGTGTCACAAGCTCAGAGCTGGTGTCGAGGTTACCCTGGCCCATCTCCGGTCTCTGAAAGGACGCGAACAGAGGCCGGCTGACAGTAACACGCAGCTGGGAGTGGCGGGTCCCCAGAGCTCTTCCTCGGGGAAAGTCTGCCCTGTCAGAAGAATAACACGCAACCCACAGCTGGCAGGCAGGGTTCGCGATGAATCATGCCGCTTCTGTAAGAACGAAAGGGGTGTGATTCACACATGTCACCGTTGATGGGAATATTAAGGGCTCCTTTCCCCAAGCGAGGGGGAAGCGGAAAACTCTCTTTAAATATTACACTTCTTTTCTTAAACAACTGCCATTTCAGCTCCTCCCCACTGACTCATTTGGGAGAAGAAATACGTGGCAGGTTTTGTATCGGTGAAGTCAAATCCTTCCTCGGAACAGGACAGTGTAGGGTACAGGGAAATCACCCAGATCTGGTCCCCGTTCACCAAAGGTGGGATGGGGGGGGAACCCGCTCTCTCTTTGTGACGTGAGCCATGCCAGGTGAGGGCGGCAACATTGTCCTTCTCTGACTGGTCTTCCCACCCTCAAGGGTCGGGAGGTGGGGGGGAAGATGGGCCTCAGTTGTAACTTGGTGTTTTAACGTAGACATCATGAGCCAGCAGATGCCAGAATGGGATCCTAGGGAGATTGTTAAAAAGGCTTTTGCAAATCCATCAGAGACGTCCATCCATCTTAGGAAAGCTTGGGAGAAGAAAGAGGTGAAGCAGGGATGGGAGTGATGTGTGTGCAAGCCACGGGACACCCAGACTCCTGGCCTCCGGAACTGTGGGAGAACACGTCCCAGTGGCTGGAGCCCCCAGTGGGTGCTACCTTGTTCTGGAAGCCCCAGCAAGCTGGTGGGAGAAAGAGCCCGTGTGTGTGAAGAAGGGTGGTGAGTCCCACGTAGCTGGAGGTGATGTGTGAGGAGAGGGCCTCCACGGTCCCTCCAGCTGGGCTGTGGGCGGCTGTGACCAGCAGGCTGTTGGGGGGGGGGGGGAACTTCCATGGGGGAGCCTCCCAGCCCCGTGCTGGCCTTTCGCCACAGAAAGAGCATTCAAGAGTCAACCGAGAGATGAAGTGAGAGCACCAGGTCCCTCTCCTCTGTCTGCCTGGAGCTCCGGAGCTCCCATTTCCACTTTCCTGGTAACATGGAGGACGAGCGTGACCATGCCTGGCCTGTGCGTCTCTCGGGGTGCCGGCAGGGAACAGAGGAAACTGTGTTTGGAAACTGTATCTTGGGGCACCCGGGTGGTCCAGTGGGTGAGCGTCCAACTTCAGCTGTGGTCATGATCTCACGGTTTGGGAGTTGGAGCCCCATGTCGGACGGGCTGCTGTCCGCGCAGAGCGCACTTCAGATTCTCTGTCTCGCTCTCTCTCACTGCCCTCCCCCGCTCGTGCTCTTTCTCTTTCAAAAATAAACAATTTAAAAAAAAAGCCATCTTGTGGGGGTACCTGGCTGGCTCAGTCAGAAGAGCACTTGACTGCTGATCTCAGGCTTGTGAGTTCGAGCCCTACATTGGGTGTAGAGATTACTTAAATGAATAAAACTTAAAAAAAAAACAAAAAAAAAAAACCAAAACAAACCCAAAACATCTTGTGAATCACATGCACCAGGGTGTTAGACGCACCTTCTGTTGTCTCAGAGTTTCGGCAGAGACCCCCCCCCCAAAGGGAAAGAGAAATAATGCTTATGGGTGCAGGACTCTCTAAGCCATTATGAAATCAGCTTGTCACAGCCCCGGAGACCCCAGAAGAAGAGGCTCGGGGTGCAGCGTGAGATGGCGGAGAGCAGCTCTCTAGGGTGGGAGCCGTTGCACTGTGAGGTGCCGCTTCTGCCCCTTTGCCTGTGACGGTCCCCAGCCCCTTGCCCACAGTGAGCCTGGTGAGACTGTGAGGCTTGAGAGCGCCCACAGGTGCCCGCTGGAGTTGGAGGGACAAAGGGACTGACCCTGAGCCACATTTCAAACCATGAATGCAGAGCCTGGATGGAGTGGCCCATGGTGGCAGGAGGAGGAGAGAGCTCAGAGGGGGGGCTTCTCACAGCTGCATGAGGACCCCATGGAAGGGAGCTGGCACTAAGGTACCTTTATTATTTTTTTTAATGTCTATTTATTTTCAAAAGAACGAGAGAGAGGCAGAGCTCTAGCAGGGAGAGGGGCAGAGAGAGAGAGGGAGACACAGAATCCAAAGCGGGCTCCGGGCTCCAGCACAGAGCCTGATGCGGGGCTCGAACTCACAAACCGCGAGATCACGACCTGAGCTGAAGGCTGACGCTTAACCGAAAGATCCCCCCAGGAGCTCCCTGAGTTACCTTTAAAGGGACTCTGCCCTGAAGGATCATCTGCAAGGCAAAGTGACCCCAGCAGAGTGACTCAGGATGAGGCAGAAGTCAGGGGCTGGGAGGGTAGTTATGAGTGGTCAGGTCGAGGAGCAGGCCCTGTGTCTAGTATTCCCTCAGAGAGAGACCTCTGAGGAATCTGCAGAAGCTCCGGGTGGGAGAGAGTCAGCCTTGGGGCAGGTTGCACCCCTGAGTCCTGGTTCCTGACACGGCCTGTGCTGGTCAAGTACCGTCCTGGGGCTTGCCGCCCTTACAGCTCTCCCCTCCCTGCTCCGGGTCTGGGGGAGGGGCAGGACAGTATTTGAGGGAGGTGAGGAGTAGGGGAGAAGCCCACCATGCTCTTCCTCTTCTGTTTTGAGTTTTTGTTTTTGTTTTTTAATTTTTGTTTTTAATGTTTATTTATTTTTTGAGACAGAGGGAGACAGAACGCGATTCGGGGAGGGGCAGAGAGAGAGGGAGACACAGAATCTGAAACAGGCTCCAGACTCTGAGCTGTCAGCACAGAGCCCGACGCGGGGCTCGAACCCACGAACCGTGAGATCATGATCTGAGCCGAAGTCAGACGCTCAACCGACTAAGCCATGCACGCGCCCCTGTTTTGAGTCGCTTAGCCTGAGTCAGTCCTGAACTTTAAATTGGTTGTGGGATTATAGCTTTGATAGTAGACTGAACTGGACTTTCCAATATCTGAAGAAGGAGCCTATTCACTAATCAACAGGATGACTGGAAAAGCTGTGGGACTTTGCTTAGAATTCATCCAGGGACAGGAAGGAACAACTGGTCAGCAGTTGCTTAAAGAAGCAGTGGTCAGGAAGAATCGAGATCTTTTTCTGTTTGTACCATATTCCCTCTTACTCTTTTAACAGAAGTTGTAGTTAGATAAATGTTAACCTTGGAACCTCCTCTCCTGGAAATAAAACAGAGGCCACTCTCCTTATTGTAGCTAAGGGGCTATCTACATAAAGGGCATGTCATTAACTTTATTTAGGTTGAATCTCAAGTTAGCAATAAAAACATAGATTTCTGTTAAGGATTTCTTTTTGCATTGAAAGAAGAAGAGATGACTGTTCCTTCAACTGTACTTTGCAGGATGTTTGTGAGATGACTGGATAAGATTGCAATTAAGTGAGATAGGTTTTTAGGAATCTTGAAATGGGTAGGAATGCATTAAACCACAAAATAGCGTTACAACAGCCGTATAGTTGACAAAGAATCTGCCGTATCTTAAGTACCGCAAATTCTATGCTGGAATCTGATGATGTTTTACTGCTGGTGTTAGTCAAGACTTCTTTGGTGGGGAGTGACAGAAACCCAACTCCGACGAGCTTAGCTGAAGGAGAATGCCTTGGTTCATATAGCTGGGCAGTCCAGGGGTGGATCTGGCATCACACATAGCTGGTGTAGGGCTGCTTCTCTCTCCCAGCTCTGCTAGTGACGCTTCACTTCATTCAACAAACTCTCCCCCGCACGACGGGCACAATGTCTCCCGGCCCCCTCCATCTCTCATGCTCAGCAACCACAGTAGAAAGTGCACTCGTGTCAGCCATGTCCGCATAGCCATAAGCCCCAGAGACAACCCAGGTCACATCCTCCCGTGAATCGACCTCTTTGGCTAAGAGACGGGAAGCTCTGATTGGCCGGCATGGGTCATGTGGCCATCTCTATAGAGAGAGGCTGCTGTATAGAAAGAGGTGGACAGTCCGTTAGGACCTCCCAGAAAGGTCAAGAAAGTACCAGCGGAAGGGGATGGAATAGCATGCTGTCTTGGCATACGGCAAGCTCCATTTTCTTCCTTATTCACAGACTATTCAGTTGGCATTTTCTAGGTCTGGAGTTGAAGTGACATCCCTTCACCCTGTGCGCCTGTTCTCTGACTCCACTCGGAGTCAGCCGACCCATCTGAGCCCAAGTCCTGGAAGTACTGGCCTGGGGAGAGGACCTATTTGGAATACGTATCAGACTTTCTCCTTCAAGTATCAGACTTTATTTTTTAAATCCATCTATCATTTATTTATACATTATTTGTACTCATTTTGAGTTTTCTGTTAGAGCAACTCATGTAGTTTCTGTTTTCCTCATTGACGCCCAGTTGGTTGATACACGTCCCTTTGGGACTGATTTCCATGTGTAGGGCTGGCTGTGAATGATGAGGTTTGTTCTTGGATCCGGGACACCTCCTTTTGGGGCTCTGACTCCCAGATGCTCCCTGCGACTATGCAATACCCCAGGCTGCACACCACCCTGCCAGCCTTCCATTCTTTCCTCTCGATCACCCACACCCTTGGGGTTGCATTCCGATAGGTAGCAGGACCTGATCACGGGTGTTGGGAAAATGACCCAATCCCCTAGTATACTAGCTAGTTGAAGTGTTTCCCTCCCAGGTAACCTGCTTCCTTGGTTTATATAAATATGCTTCTTAAGGTCTTTGGTGGGGGTGCCTGGGTGGCTCAGGAGGTTAAATGTCAGACTCATGGCTCGTGGGAGCTGACAGCGTGGAGCCCGCTTGGGATTCGGTCTCTCGCTTTCTCCTCCCCTCCCCCACTCTCATGCTCGCTCTCTCTCTCTCTCTCTCTCTCTCAAAATAAACAAACTTAAAAAAATTAAAAAAAGAAGCCCTTTAGGGGATGTCAGAAGTGGAGGAAATCACAGTCCCAGGGGCTTACCAGTCATTTCCATGCACACAGGCACAGACATCTCCTCTGCCCATGCGTGAGGCAACATGAAGGTGCTCGTGCGTCCCTTCCTCCTTCGACACCTTCCCATTTAGGCCCGTGGGAAGGCAAGAGCACAAGCAGGCTAATGCATTCTAGCATTGGTTACTATGACAAAGCAAGGCTGCCAGAGCCTCAAAGACATTATGTGTTAGAAATAGAACAAATCATTTTTAGCTGGTGCAGATAAATTAGTTTAATTTTCTCCAGCAGTCAGTTTAAACAAAATTTGGTAAGCTTTGTTTTGAGTAATTGAATGCAATTTGAGCTGTGAGTTGTGTGTAACTGTTGTACATTTGATAATGAGCAACTATCCCCATGTCCCCTTTCTGCGGAAAAGGATTTTATGTTCTGTGATTCTTGCAGATCCCCCATATCATGTCTATTTTCAGGCTCAGCTCCTAAATCTACAATTTATTCAACCAATCCAGTGCTTTAAAATATTTCTAGAGGGGCGCCTGGCTGGCTCAGTCAGTTAAGCATCCGGCTTTTGATTTCTTAGGCTCATGTCATGATCTCACAGTTCATGAGTTTGAGCCCCACATTGGGCTCTACGTTAGCAGTGTGGAGCCTGCTTCGGATTCTTTCTCTCTCCCTCACTCTCTGTCCCTCACCTGCTCACACACTCTCTCTCTCTCTCAAAATAAATAAATAAACTTAAAAAAAAATCTTTCAAGAGGGTGCCTGGTGGTTCAGTCAGTTGAGCGTCTGATTTCTGCTTGGGTCATGATCTCATGATTCAGGAGTTCAAGCCGCATGCTGGGCTCTGTGCTGACAGCTCCAAGCCTGGAGCCTGCTTTGGAATCTGTGTCTCCCTCTCTCTCTGCCCCTCCACTGCTCACGCTCTGTCTCTCTTTCTTAAAAATAAATAAACGTTAAGAAAAAAAATTTTTTTAAATCTTTCTAGATAGTATATGGAAGTCACAAAACACACAGCAGGTGCTCAATATACGGTTACTGTGATAATACTGTGTCAGACTGTTTTTTCCAAAAATGGTCATAACAATCTTTCCCACACCACATATTCTTTTAGAACCTTGCCACCCCCCTATCAAAAGGTGAGGACTGTGCTCCCTCCCCTTGAACCTGGATGGGCTTGTGTGACTACCTTGACCAAAAAAGTATGGAGGAAGTGATGCCTTGAGACTTCTGATGCTAGGTCAGGAAAGGTCAGGTCTCTGTGTCTGCGTCTGTGTCTCTGTCCACTTTCCCTGGAGCCCTGAGCCTCCATGTGAGAAGTCTGGCTACTTGAAGCCACCATGCTGGAGAGTCCATAGAACAAACATGTATATATCTGATGCTATAGAGACAGAGTATGACGGTTGGGGAGCCATTCAACCATCAGTTATTTGGGTCTTCTCGGCCCCAGGTGCCAGACATATGGGAGAACCTTCGGGGCGGTTCTAGCCCCCTCACCGTCTGACTGTTAGTACATGAGGGACCCTAAGGGAGAATCCCCAGATCTGCGAGGAAATAATAAGTTATTGTTGTTTTAAGCCCCTAACTTTTGGGGCACTTTGTCATGTCACAATGACAGGATATTTAACATTTGGCAAGTACTGACTGAGTCAAGTACTGTGCTAGGTGCTTTGCAGGGATTAACTCATTTAATCTTGACTGTCCCTATGAGATGAGCATTTTTTACTCACCCTCAGAGAAGTTGAGTGACCAAGGTCACACAACAGTGGATGACAGTCTGTTCTAGGGTCCAAATGCCCAACCACTAAGAACTGCACATTCCCTTTACTCACGACTTTTCTGCTGGGTAGCCCCATCTCCTCTGACCTCGCACACACGTTGCTCTGTCACCCAGTAGCAGAGAAGATGAGAAGATGAGTGTGAGCAGAGGAGGGGCCAGTGGGGCCTCAGAGACCCGAGATGATAACTTCCAGCCAATGCCTAAACCCCAGTGTCACAGTTTTATTCCTTTAGCTTTAAGACCGTGCGTGGGGTTTTAAAAAATCCCCACTGGTGGTGGCAGTGGTGGGTGGAGATGTAACATGTCCTCTTAGTCATTTATGTTTAGGCTGAGTTTATTGGAAGCTTTCTTGTTGGAAGATTTTAATGGCAGCTGGGGGTAAGGGAGGGAAAGCGAAAGAAGGGAGGAAGGGAGAGGGGAGAGAAGAAGGAAGGGAAGAAAGGAAGGAAAGAAATAAAACAGTGAAAATGTGGGACAGATACCCAGAAGGGGTATCAGGGGTTTAGGGGCTGGAATGCCAGGGACCAAGATTCATTCCTGTATGAATATATTCATTGTCATTAAAAAATTGTGTTGAATATCCACAACATACCAGGCTGTACATTGAATGCGAGGCATCGGTACCTCCTACCCTCATCTCAGAGGAATAGAAATGCTTACAACGTATTACTGGAAGCTTACAATGATTACAATGCGTACAATGCTTACTTCTCGATAGGCAGAAAGATCAGGGAAGTCTTCCTGGAGGAGGTGACAGCCGAGGCTTAAAAGACAGTGGTTAACCGGGCCAACAGGAGGTGGAAGGCATCAGGTAGAGGGAAGCGCATGAGCAAGGGCATGGAATGGTGGATGTGGGGGCCATGTGCGGTTCAGAGGTGCTGGAAGGTCAAGCACAAGTCAGGTTGTGCTGAGGGATGAGCCTGGCTTGAAGGTCACTTACAGAGTTCGAATTTGGTCCTTGGAAGGTGTGGAGCCAGTGAAGTGTGTTCAGGGGGCTCCACGAAATCACTCTTGGCCAGCTCTCCCTCCTCACTTCTGACAAGTTCTGCCCGGCAGGATTTGTTGTTCAAATCCTACAAGTTGAAGACGTCCCCTTAAAACCAAACTTGTTCAAATTCTAGTGGCAAAATCAGTGGGGAAAATGACCTAGCAGGGCGAGGAAAATGTCCCCACAGTGCCTGCAAGTCTTCATACGTGGGATCAGCCCTCCTGGCTGGGTGTTCTCCTGGAACAGACGGTGTTTTTACTACCACCAGCATGCGTCTCAGGGCAGGACTTAATTCGCTTTCACAGCATTCAAACACTTAGAAAACCAGCAGCAACAGTGAGATGAGGAAGGAAAAGTTGGCCCACGTCGCGCTGGGTCCAGAGAATCAGCCACACACTGGCCCTGGGAGGGCTGGGTAGAGGGAGGTAAGGCCCCAGCAGCAGGCCTTATGTGATCGGGGCAGGGCGGGGGGGGGGGGGGGGGTACCTGAGAGCTTTTCTCCTCCCAACTTCCGAGGTGGCCCCCATGGTCTAGGCCACATTCCTGCACTCATTTCCTTGTCTACAGTGATCAGACATGTGACCAATGGGATGGGCCTGCTGAAGAGGCAGGTGCCTGCCCTCCAGCTGAACTTGAACCTGGGAGGGAGTAAGGCAGGAGCTGCTCTAGCAGCAAGCTTCCAGTGCTGGAGCCCATACGTAATTCTGTTTCAGCTGTAGTCAGTCCGAGCTGGATTTTCCAGAAAAACCAATAGAAGGGGCACCTGGGTGGCTCAGTCGGTTAAACGTCTGACTCTCGGTTTCATGAGTTTGAGCCCTGCATCGGGCTCCGTGCTGACAGTGTGGAGCCTGCTTGGGATTCTGTCTCTCTCTTTCTCTGCCCCTCTCCCACTCGTGCTGTCTCTTTCTCTCTCAAAATAATTTAAAACAATAGAAAATGTGAGAGAGGGGTGTTATGGGATTATATACAATTTACATGTCACAAACGTGTGTGTGTATGTGTGTGAAAACGAGAGAGAGCGATGGCTCCTGGGAAAAAGTGGTACCTGAACTGAATCTTGAAACACTGGTGGGAATCCACCCAAGCTGTTCAAGGCAGAATGGCAATCTGCAGTTACATCCCGCCTTCAGAGTAGGTGAAATTCCAGAAGGCTTTAGAGACTCTGCCCTGGATTACAGTGCTTCCCCAAACATCTGTGGACAGGAAACATTTCTAGAAGATGTTACTAGATAGATGTGCAGAGAGAAAACTGTGAACAACATCGCTCCACTTTCTGCATTGCTGGATTTCTCTGGGGCTTTAATATGCTAATGAGCATCAAACAGCCAGATCCTTCTTCTGCTGAGCACAAATTATGCTCTCTGCGTTGAATAGTTTTGGAAAATGTATAAAGTGCACTTTTCTATGAGGTGTGGAGCGATAAATCATTCCGTAACACATCCTGCCATCCTGGGTGTAATTGGTGACCCTGTGGTAAAACCAAATTACAGTGTGCCAAAGACAATATGAATGTGACCGAGTGGGTAAACGACAGCATGTTAGATTACTGGACACTTGTCAGTAGTTCGTGCACAATTCAGTCTTTCTCTGTGTCGCATCTGAACGCCTCTCACCCAGGCTTTATTCCGTGTCACTGGACTGCAGTATAGACGACCTGGCTTAGCAGCATGTGTCATGGACAGAGCATACATATTGGCTCCATTCGTGGAAACCTCCAAGAGCTGAGCCTATTTTTTATCCATTACGCTACGGGCTGTTGCAGAGACCCAGCAAGAGGTGGCACGGAGGGACAGGCAGTGGCAGTCTCGGGGACTTGAGATTTCATCCTCAAGGTAGTAGGAAGCCTTCGGAGACTCTTAACCAGTGGCATGTGATGATCAGGTATATTTCATTTTTACTTTTATTTCATTTATTTATTTATTTAGAGTGAGAGGGGGAGAGAGAGAGCGAGAGAGCACGAGGGACGGGCAGAGAGAGGGAGAGAGAGAACCCCAAGCAGGCTCCACACTCTGTGTATAGCCCTACATGAGGCTCGGACTCACGAACCGTGAGATCATGACCTGAGCTGGAACCAAGAGTCGGACGCTTACCTGACTGAGCCCCCCAGCCCCCCTCCCCACTGGGGTATATTTTAGAAGGCTCATTCCCAGAGAGAGAGGATCTGAAGTGGGGGCTGATGCCGGAGACAGAGAAACTAGTTAGGAGGCTTTTTCAGTATCGGGGGAAGCCGTCATTTAGGGGCTGAACTGAGTGAGTGGAGATGGGAATGGAGAGAAGGCACGACCTGAGAGACCCTCAGGAGGCAGAATGGACTGACTTGGCTCTGGCGCAGCTGTGGGGCGGGGACGGGGCGGGGGAGAGGGAAGCACGAGTAAGAGGGCGCCCCACGACTTCTGGCTCGTTCGTTCAACAGGGTGGACAACCGTGGCCTGCGGTTCCAGGACAGCCTAATGTGGGAGCAATGCGCCACAGAGCTCAGTTTGAATCCCGGCTGTCAACGACTTAGAGCTATGGCCCTGTGCAAGTAAGTTAGCATCTCTGTGCCTTGGCTTCTTCATCTGTAAAATGGGATGACGGTACCCCTGTCTTGCCAACATACAGTGGCACATGGTGTGCTTGAGCAAGGGAAGCTACTGCTACTGAGAAAGCACAGAGGAAGAGGGGACGCGGTTTAGGGAGAAAGACCTTGAGGTGACTTGGGCGGCTACATGGGGGCGTCCAGTAGGATAGTAGATCGACGAACATGGAACTCGGGAGGAAGGCTGGGCTGGGCAGAGAAACGGGGGGCCATCGACCTTTCGGAATGAGACTAAGGCAAGGCAGTGAATGAGAACAACCCGCCAGAGCACAGGGAGGGAGGGGAGCGGGGCCTCCCAGAGAGAGCTGGGAGCACTGCCATTGGGGAATGGCAAAAACTCAAGTACAGGAGCCCCCCCTTATCCGTGGTTTCAGTTCCCGCAGCCCACCGTGTCCAGCTACAGACCACCCTCCTCACGCATCAACACAAGGTCAATGGTAGCCTAAGACGGCGTCACAACGGCTATGTCATTCCCGTGCCTTCATCTCGTCACGCGCGCGTTTTATCACCTCACGTCACCACAAGAAGCGTACGTACGGTAAGATATTCTGAGAGGGAGACCGTGACTTTCATTACAGCGTATTGTTTTGTTTTTTTTTTAATTTTTTTTTTTTAACGTTTATTTATTTTTGAGACAGAGAGAGACAGAGCATGAACAGGGGAGGGTCAGAGAGAGGGAGACACAGAATCTGAAACAGGCTCCAGGCTCTGAGCTGTCAGCACAGAGCCCGACGTGGGGCTTGAACTCACGGACCGCGAGATCATGACCTGAGCCAAAGTCGGCCGCTTAACCGACTGAGCCACCCAGGCGCCCCTATTACAGCGTATTGTTATAATTGCTCTATTTTACTATTGTTGTTTATCTCTTACTGTGCTTCATTTACAGGTCACATAGGTATGTCCGTCTAGGAAACAACGCGGTGTATGTAGGGGTCGGCACTATCCGTGGTTTCAGGTGGCATTGGGGGTCTTGCAGCGCGGGCCCCACTCATAAGCGAGGGGGCTACTGTAGCGACGTGAGGAATCACAAGGAAGCACCAAGTGGAGTCACAGGGCCTGGATTTGAGTCTCAGCTCCATTGCTGACCGGCTGTGTGATCCCAGGTAACTCATACAACCTCTCGAGCGTCGGTTTTCCTCATCCATAAAATGGGAACGCTACTGATAATAGGCGCTTCAGGAGACTGTGGTGAACTAAGGTACGTGAGCTTGTTTTTTAAGCTAGAAAGCCTCACCAGTGGTTCCCTGGGATCATTTTTCCCCCCAGACTGAAACAGCCTGGTTCTAAAAACCAGGTAACATTAAGAGAGCCTCTGACTCCGGCCTCACTTGCTTGGCTGGAGTTCAGCTCACTTAAATTCCTCCCCGGCGGTTCTGAAATCGCTGGGCCAGAGGTACCGGCAGAGAGTCTGTTTTGCTCTGAGCGAGGAACTCCAAGCCTTTTCTGGGGACATGGCCCTTTATGCACAGGCTCTCCCATTTTCACCCACTTGACCCCACTACCTTTTCTACACCTGGTGGGACTAGGGGTGGACTCTGCTCCCAGGGTATCTGACGGGCCAACAGCTCCCCAAGCCTCCCCAGGCATCCACGTGCCGGAGACCCTGACCCTCTCCTGTGCCGAAGTTTGGACTCCGGGGCACAAGATGGGAGAGGGAGGCTTGGGAGCAGAGTGAGGGTAGCTGATGGCACACCTCACCCCTGCGGGGGGCAGAGGTGCCCGGTGCCTGGGAGAAGCTGTTCTGCCTCCTGCTGTTCTCCAGCTGTGTTCAGTTCCCCTTCTTTCCGGCCTTCCCTGTAAACTCCCACTGGTTAGGGCAACCCGAAGTATTGCTGTGTCTCTCAGCTTAGAGGAGCCTGATTGCCATGGGAGGATCTCAAGGTCCCTCCAGAGGGAGTGGAGTTTGCTCAGAGCAAAGTGCACCAGCTACTCTATTTGGAAAATGGAAACACCCGTTAAGTCTACTGACCAGGGACTGGGAAACAGGACCTTGGCATCCACACCGCAGTGAGATCCTACAGCTGGAAAATAGCACAAGGAGGCCCGTTAGGTACTGATACGGGGTGCTTGCTCCACAGGACATTTTCCTCTGCAAAAAAGCGTGAGGTTCAGAACAGTGTGTGTAATCTGCTGTCACTTGTGCAGCAGATCAAAGACTAAAATATCTCTGGAATATCACACATAATCTAACGGCACTAGCTGTCCATGAGGAACGGAGCCAGGTGGCGGTGGTGAGGGAAGGAATTTTCACTGAACATCCTGCAATGGCTTTTCTAAATCGAGAACACTGAAATTTAATCACCTGCTTAAACAGTCAAATCAGAAAAAAAAGCTTAGAACTGTGGCTTGTGAGGTTGAGCAGTCCTGAGTTCAAACTTTGTCTCCACGATATATTGCTGTGCATTAGCAAACGAGTGGCTCAACCTCTCTGAAGTCAGCTTTCTTATCTGTAAAATAATAATAGTAATGCCTACCTGATAGGACTGTCATAATACTCTACCCTTCTTGGCCCATAGTAGCCATTCAACTTTGATTGGCTATTGTTGTCATTGCCAATTTCCTCACAAGGCATTTAACATTTCCCCTTAGCTTGTCCCCTGCTCCTTAAGATACACAATTTCAAGGCAGTGTTATGTTTTGTTTGCATTTTTTGTCCTTTTTATTGGTTCGTTTTTGTCCAGTACTCTCCCCAGGATAAGGGCCTTGGGGGTTGGGCCAAGTAAATTAGAATCAGCTTCTGTTGTACTCAAAATCAGTCCTCTGTTTGAAATGCGCTCATTATTTGGACCCAGCCTATCTTCCTTTGGAGTGAGTTCTCCCAGTCCCTCCTGTAGTCTCCTGACAGCCCACCGTGGATTTTCTAAGCACTTCTAAATGCCTGGTGAACACAGTCTACGTTAAGCTATGACATTGGTGGTTATTATGGTCCCCAATTCCCATCGTCTTCAATCACAGTATTGTATGCACTACAGTCACGGACATGTGACCAGGATTCCAGCACAGTGACGGCTCCAAGGGCTCAGGGGCTGGATAGACGAGGTCCCTGCTGCTTCTAACAGGAGAGAAACAGCATCCAGGCCAGCTTGGTCCCTGTGCTGGCACTAGGGGGTGCTCTTTTGTTTAGCTATTTTCTTAAGTTTCCCTTTAGGTTTTTGAATGGATGGGCCTGCTGTGATCATTTCTTGATGAATGAGTGAACAATAAAAGCTGTAGGAATGTGATTGTGGAAAGGAAAGCCAGGTCTGCGTGTCTGGTTTTCTTTCTGTGGGGAGTGAGGGTTAATGCAGATTCCCAGACTCAAGTGCCAGAGGCCCGGCTCAGTGAGCCTGGAATGGGGCCCAGGAATGTGCATTGTAGTAAGAACTCAGACAATTGTGGTATGTGTTCCGAAGGCCAAATTCAGGTAAGCAAGACAGGTTTTGTTGTTTTTGTTGTTGTTGTTCTTTGTTTTAATCTCCTTTTCCTGTCTTTTCATGAAGATGTGCCTGCTGTCACTCATGCTCATTGTTGCCCCTCCTTGGCCTGCCAATCTCTGCGCGTGTGTGTGTGTGTGTGTGTGTGCGCGCGCACGCGCGCATGTGCTCACATGGGTTAGATCTTCATCTGTGGGAATCTTCCACGTTTAAACAGGGCGGGGGCGGGGGTGCTCTCTTCTGGAAGGATTTGCTTCTGTTTCTGCCAAGCGCTGCTAACTTGGAACCACTCAGACCTCTTCCACAGTTGTGGCCTAATGGAAGAGTCCAAGGTTCGGCTCCCCCTCCAGGCTGCTGGCTCAAGGGTATCAGCATCGTGCCTCGGCTGCCACCATTTGCTCCGAGGACAGTTCTGTTCTTCCCTGCCTGATCCCTGCTTGCAGCTCTAATTTTCACTTATGGTTTGCTCCTTTTTTTTGCCGGGAGGGGGTCCCTTGGCAATTTCCCTGATTTCCTACAAGCCCAGTGTTGCATCAGTAAGTATGCTTTTACCTGGGATGTAGTCGTTTTGCAGCAGGAGGGTTTCCCCAGCCCCCCCACCCCCCGACCCGGAAAATTGAATCCAGCACCTTACCAGTGGACATCTTTATCTTCAAAGGTAGACATGCTTATTCCTGTGAGATGAAAGGTTAATACATCCATTGTGGGAGAGTTACTCATCGAGCAGAGGCAGTTTGGCATCCCACACCGTGGGAGGGTTGAAAGAACCAGGAACACGCCTGGAGATGCTGTGTGTGTTACTCCTCGGATAACTGCCAGTGTCTTGCATTGGGTTCCACTCTGGGTATCTTGTTGAGGCCTGACAAGGCAAGAGGCAGGGTCGCAACAAATTCTGCAATGTTATTTGTGTCTGCGTCTATCTTTTTGTTCCCTCTTATTCCAGGGAAGGAGGTGTTCCTGCCATATCAACACTTGTCCCCACCCTGTGGGCTTTGGATCCCATCCCTCTGATCTTCCCAGGGACTTCACTCCTTCTGGAATCCTCCCTCTGCTGCACCACCAGTCTCTCTCTTGGTAGACAAGTCTCATGCCAGATGTGCTCCCTGTCCCATCTTTAAAAAACCCACCCTTGACCCAAGCTACCTCACTTTTCTGTTCCCCTTTAGAACCAAATATCTCAAAACACTTGTCTACACATGCCATCATCACTTCTGCACTTTCTGTTTACCTTCATTTCTCTTTGGTTTCTGTTTTTGGTGGGATGATCCACACACGTTTTTTTAAAGAATCAAGTAGTTCCATAAGGCTTGTGATGAAAAATAGTCCCCTGGTCTGCTTCCCGCATCAAAGACAGCTACTTATAACTCCTTTTGCTGATTTTCTTTTTCTTTCTTCCTTTCTTCCTTCCTTTCTTTCTTTCTTTCTTTCTTTCTTTCTTTCTTTCTTTCTTTCTTTCTTTCTTCCTTCCTTCCTTCCTTCCTTCCTTCCTTCCTTCCTTCCTCCCTCCCTCCCTCCCTCCCTCCCTCCCTTCCTTCCTTCCTTCCTTTAAGTTTATTTATTTATTCTGAGAGAGAGAGATGGAGAGAGAGCAAGCACAATTGAGGGTGGGGCAGAGACGGAGAGAACCCCAAGCAGACGCCATGCTGTTGTTGTGGAGCCCGATGCAGGGCTCAGTCCCATGAACCGTGAGATCATGACGTGAGCTGAAATCGGAGTCAGACACTTAAGCAGCGGAGCCACCCAGGGGCCCTGCTGATTTTCTTTTTGGCATTGAACTCTCTGTTTTTTAAATAAAATGCTAGTATCATGCTTCTTCTTCATCCCTCAATTTTAGGCACTTTTACCTACTGACTTTCCCTTAGAGAGAGTGAAGATTTGACTCTCATTTTTTCCATCATTCCTTCCTCTTCCCTGCAGCACTCACATATACACTTACATCAGGGTGAGGGCATGGTGACGTTATAGTTTTGCTTTGTTAAAAAATCAGTGTTTATTTTATTATGATATTGAGAGCTGAGGCATGTCTCAAATGTAGATGACTTTTTCTTTTTTATACACCCTTTAATTTTCCTGGGAATGCCTTTTTTCATTTACTTAGTTTTCCATGTACTCACCACCAGTTCCACTAAAGGCTGTCACTATTTAACTCCTCTCAAGATGTTTAGATTCAGCTATCAAATTTGTTTATCCTCTTGAGGAAATCTCTTCCACAGCCTTCTGACCACCTTCCTCATGTAGATCGTCTCCAGTCTGTCTTCCTGAGCTGTTGTAGGTGGCACTGTCTCTTAGGAGGTTCCTTCACTATCAGCCTGGGATTCTTTTCATCTTTTTCTTCAATCCCAAGTCCAAACTCTTCTCCTTTCCTATTTTTGTGGGACACATCTTTCAGTCACTTCTTGAGAAAAGTGGATGGGTGGTAAATTGGGGGGGACCTTGCAAGTGAAACTGTCTGTATTCTAAGCTTTTACTTAATAGATGGTTGGGCTAGGTATAAAAAGAATCTAGGTTGAAAATAACTCCTTCAGAATTTTGAAAGCAACATTGCCTTGTGATCTAGCCTCCAGTGTTATGATTGAAAAGTCCAAAGACATTCTTTTTTTTTTTTTTTTTTTTTATGTCTATGTATTTATTTTGAGAGAGAGAGCAAGCACAAGTGAGGGAGAGGCAGAGAGAGAGGGAGAATCCCAAGCAGGCTCCATACTGTTAGCGTAGAGCCTGATGCAGGGCTTGATCCCATGAGCTGTGAGACCATGACCTGATTCAAAATCAAGAGCCAGGCGCTCAACTGACTGAGCCACCCAGGTGCCCCAACACATTCTGATTCTTAATCCTCTGAATGTCATCTATTTTCTCTAGGGAAGCCTGCAGTCTCCCCTCTTTGTCCCTAGTGTTCTGAAATTTTACAATGATGTGCTTGGGGATAGGTTTACCTTAATCCATTTTGACAGTTCAACTCTAGAAAATTTTCTTAAATTATTTCATTGACGATTTCCTCCCCTCTGTGTTTTCATATCTCTTTCTGGCACTCCTATTATTTGGGTACTGGAACTCCTAGACAGATCCCCTAATTTCCATATTTTTTTTTCCTATACTCCATTTTATTGTTTTTTTTGTTTTTGTTTTTGGGTTTTTTGTGTTTTTTTTTTTTTTTTTTGCCTAAGTTTTATTTTTGTAGCCCTTCTACTGAGGCTTTCATTTCTGCCATCATAAATTTAATTTCCAAGGTCTTTAGGTTGTTGTTTGTTCTCTGAGGGTCCTATTTTTACTTGCAATCTGTTCTTCTTTCCTGGTTGCACTATGTCTTCTAAAAGCTGTGAGGATACTAAATATATCATTTTCTGGAAGTTTTCTTCCTCTTGTATAGTCTTTATTTTCTCCAAGTGGCTTTCTTCAGATATCTTTTAATAGCTGCCTGCTTATGCTTGGTAGTGGGGGCAAAAAAGCTGATTTGAAGCTTTGTTAACATGAATGGAGCTTGTCAACTGTGAGCTTCAGAGGAGGGCAGTCTGCCCTGGCTATTTCCTTGGGTAACCCTGATGCAGGTATCTTGCCTCTGGACTGGGCAGTTTCCCAAGAGAATCTTCCCTGAGTTCTGGAAGGTGAGGAGGGGAGGAGTCTTAAGGAGTCTCAGCACACAAAAGCATACAGTCTCTTAATCTTCCTGCTTGGTACCCCAGTCTGGAGACTCATGGTCATATCTTTCCAGAGAATGAACCTGTCTTCTGCCAGGCCTGGGGAGAGCAGTAAAAAAACTATTCAGGACATGGTTGGGGGGGGGGGTTGCAAATATGATTACTTTTCAGACTGCTTTCAACCAGTTTCCATTACTCAAATGCCAATTCCCAGTCCTCTAACCTTACCTCTACTTTTAAAGTTTCCTGGTGCCACCATTCCCTGAGACTTTGAAAATGTAAATTGTGTTAGTTTGAGGCTTCCTCACTACTGACTCAGGATCTGGCTTCCTTCAGTCTGCTTAATCAGTTATAGCTCATCGGTGATTTTTAGCTTGCAAAACATTGTGGTTGTTGTGTGTTCGTCCCTTCTCACCATCCTTTTGGGTTTATGGTAAAGACGATCACATTATTGTTGTTTTTGTGGCATTTCAAGAGGCAGTAAAGTTGAATGCGCATGTTCACTTGCTCATGAACCCACCCACTCTGGCTCCGCCTCCACTGACATCTCTCTCACCAAGGTCACCAGTGACTCCATGTTCCGAAACCCAACGCAATGTTCTTCATCCTTGACCTGTGCCACTTCTCAGCAGCTTTTGTCAAAACTGGCTGCTCTCTTGGCTGGTCCTCTTCTCTTGGCTTCTGGGATGCCACCTCTCACTTCTCTGATTTCCCCTTCTCCGTCCTCTTCTCAAGTTCATTTTCCTTTACCTGTCCTCTGAAGAGTGGTTTCTTCAGGGTGGATCCCAGGCCACCCCTTCCCCTCTCCCTCTGCACTCACTTCTCTCTCCTTGCGGAATCCCACACTTTTGTTCGCGGCTGCAGCACTGACCTTCCTTTGATGTTCTGTCTTCTCTTAACTCCCAGACATGCTTAATTAACTTCAAAGTGTCTAAAACAGAACTCCTGATTTTTTTCCTCTAAATTAATTTCTCAGCAAGTCTTCCTTACCCACCCTGCGAAGCAAGCAGAAATCAGAGTCATTCTTGTTTTCTCCCTCTTCCTTACCCTTGACATCCAAAACATCAGCCAGCCTTCCTGACTCTGCCTCCGTAATGTGCGTCCAGTCTATCCGTTTTCCTCATCCTCCCTGCCACCTTCCTTTGTCTGTACACTGCTGTCATCTATCTCTTGCCTTGATTATTGCAACAGGCTCCAAACTGATCTCCCTACTTTTTCTCTTGGTTCCCTAAAATCAGTTCTCTACACAAGTGATCTTTAAAAAAAAAAAAAAAAAAAAAAACACCAAAAAGCAGATTAGTGTCTCTTCTGAGAAAAATACTTTGTGTTGCTCTTATAACAAAGTCCCACTTGTTGCCATGTCTCCAGCAGATGTCTGGCTTTTCTACTGGGCGCCCTTGTTATCTCCCTGGGGGTCTCCACATCTCTTCTGGGTGCTGCAGTCTCCTGATAGACATGCCAGAGCACATATCTCTCCTGTTTTTCTATGTGTTTCATTGCTGAGGGGAGTGCCAAAGGGGTGACATCTATGCCCTAATATCCGACAGCTTTAAAGATTTTTTAATCTTATTTATGGAGGTATAACTGACACGTAATATCACATTAGCTTCAGACGGACAGCACAGTGATTCTGTAATTGTACTCATCGTGAAATGCTCACCACAATAAGTCCGCTTCACATCCATCTACTCTCTTCGCAATGTCCAAATATGCAATACAGTGTCGTTACCTGTAGTCACCATGCTGTCCCTGACACCCCCAGGACTTATTTATATTCTAACTGCAAGTTATACCTTTTGACCATCTTCACTCATTTCGCCTACTCTCCACCCCAGCCTCTGGCAAGCACCACAAACAGCTCTGAGTGGGAGTATTTTCTAGTTTTGCTTACAGCCTCCTCCTTTCTACAGGCTTTGGGTCCAACAGGTTCATAGAGGGGGAGGGTTTGGAGGACCAGGGGCATCAGCAGGGCAGGCGGTGAACTGAATAACCGCCATGAGGCTGCACTGAGAACCTTCTCTCTTTCTGACCACTCAGACCTTGCTTTTTGAGCAAGCTTGATTTCCCCAAATCTTCCCAGGAGGTTTCTCAGTCTCCGAGGCAAGTAGAGCTCCCCGGAGCTTTGACCAGAGAGGTTTAGATATTTAGCTTTAACTCGTTCCTCACCATGACCACTGACTTTTCTTTCGTTCTCTAATCACCCCCCACACCTTGTCTCCCTAAAATGTCCCCATACATTTTTGAGGACCCAAAAGAGATTCACTGTTCTTTCTGTATGGGGCTTATCCAGTAAGGTGGGGTTTGTCCTCTTTTCTTCCCCCCACAGTCCTAATGCTATTCTTATTTGAGATGCTTTGGTAAGAATGAAACTGCCTGCTCTCTGGCCTGTGGTGGCAGCAATTCCCTGAGATTCCTCAGTGCGTTGCTTGCTGTTAGCTGAGAACTTGAAAGGCGCATCGGTTAATTCAACCTAATGAAAGAATCTGTCAGGAGGTAAAATCAACAATGCGGATAAATCAAAACATTCCACCGGCCCACACATAATTTTTACTAGCTCGTTTCCTCCCAGCGCTGCCGGGGTAACACCCTATGCAATGTAGATAATAAACATAAAAATCAAATCATTGTTCTTATATTCATGGCTTGTTCCTGGATTTGGTCACATGACTGTTTATGAGGGAGTTCTAAAGTGTGGATGGAGTAATTTTTCACCCTATTTCCAGTAACTGTTCTATTTTTCTCAATTCCGAATAGGATTACTGACAGCATACACACGGCGTGGACCTGGAACATTTCTCCAGGCCCTTAATCTTCCCTCTTCCCCTTGTGAATAGTAGGAACACAGTGTAGCTTTTCCACAATGGGGTTGCCCTGGGAGAAGACCCCTCCCTAGATGCTTGCCCGGCCCCATGTGAACAGCTCTCAAACGGAAGACAGGCAACGTGACCAATGCGTGCACTTTGGTGTCACGTGAACCTGCATTGAAATCTTGGCTTTGGTGTCACGGTCGACGTCGGACGAGTCGCTTAACCTCTGTAAGTCTTAGTGTCTCATTATGAAAATGGGGCTTTTAATAGCACCTACCTCCTCACGCTGCTGAGGACTAAATGAGCTAATCCATATGCAAAGTGCTTATTATACAGAGGCTGGGGCATAAAAGAGCTCCATAAAGTTAGCTACAATTAGTCATAGGAGCTGGGTGGAGGACCGCTGCCTCCCCCGCACCGCCCCCCCCCCCCCCCCCGGCCCCCAAGTGGACCTGTTCCAGTCTGGGAGGCCTGTCTGTGTGCACCGAAGGTCCATCTGATCCCCTGTTTATCAGAAAGGGCGTCTTGCAGGGATGGCCACCCTCCAGAGTCCCCAGTGGTTTCCATGGTCGCCTCTGGGTACAAAACTCAGCTGCACCTTTGCAGAAAGCTCGTCCTGCCTGTGAGCTCAGTCTCTCTGGCCAGAGGTGGAGACCCAAAGGGAGAGGGGCCTCCACACTTTTGGAGCCCCATTAGGGTTAACATAGCTTGTTCTCACTCTGCCTTGCTCTGAGGATTCCAGGGCTTTAAGGATATGATAGGAGAACATGTAAAGTCAGCCCAGCAATGTCAAAAGCAGGATAGAAAGATGGGGCGCCTAGGTGGCTCAGTCAGATGAGTGTCCAACTTCGGCTCAGGTCATGATCTCACAGTTTGTGAGTTCGAGCCCCGTGTTGGGCTCTGTGCGGACAGCTTGGAGCCTGGAGCCTGCTTCTGATTCTGTGTCTCTTTCTTTCTCTGCTTCTCCCTTGCTTGTGCTCTCTCCCTCTGTCTCTCAAAAATAAATAAACGTTAAAAAAAATTAAAAAAAAAAAAAAGCAGGATAGAAAGAAGTCCCAGCTGTCCCAGTCAGTCAAGGAATAACAATAACAAGAATAAATCATTTCTATTTTTTTATTTTGTAAATGTTTATTTTTATTTTTGAGAGAGCGTGAGTGGGAGAGGATCGGTTTCAGGGGGTGTGGTGGGGGACAGAGGATCTGAAGTGGGCTCTGTGTTGACAGAGGCCGGGACTCGAACTCATGAACCCTGAGATCATGACCTGAGCCGCAGTTGGATGCTCAATCCACTGAGCCACCCAGGTGCCCCAAGAATAAACATTTTTAAAGCTTGAAACAATAGCTAGCCTCTGTTGAACACTAGCCTCTATTGTTAAGACTTGTGTTCAGAACCTTCCATGCACTGTCCCCTCTTCTTGACAACTCTGTAAAGCAGGTACTGTGTTTACTTCCAACAGTGCCTCTGGCCTCACAATGAGTAAGCATCGGAGTCTGAATTTGAACACAGGTTTTTTTGGAGGGGGCGGGGAATGCACCGAACATTCTAAATCCTTGATTTCATGACCCTCGAATTCTGGCAGAGTCAGATCACCCCCCTCGAATGGGTGGTGTATTGGGAGCTTCATGCATACGGACAACTTCTGTCTTCAAAATGCCCCACGGGCGGCCTCAGCTCCTTTTCCACCAGCTTCTGAGCTGCCGGCTCTCTCAGGAGGCAACATTTTCGCCTGATTCTTACAAATGAAAGGCCTGTGTCTGCCCTGCTCTTTTTTTCCCTTTCCTCTGTTTACTATAATCAGGAAGTCACGTTTTTCAGTTAGGATAAGGCAATTACTTTTCTGCTGACTGAAGACTAAGCAGAGGGTAACCAAACCTCCTTTTCACGTTAATTTTACGGGGACAGGATTGGGAGATGGCCTGACTTCCCTGCGTCTCACCCCTCTCTTATATCTACACCTCATCTGATGAAGGCATCAGTCAACAACAGCGACAACCAAAGTGGCATCGACAGTGTAACTGACTGTGGTCCTTTTCGCTCTCCTCTGGGAAAGGATGAATGAAAGTCACCATCTGTTTCCCAGAGCTTTGCTGTGCTGGGGTCTAACTTTATACATAAGTACAGTTAACAGCCTGCCCCACCCTAAGGAACAATAGAATAAACATGAAAATTAATTTGTATTTTTTCACTTGCCTGGGACTCATTTTTATTGACTCTGACTGGGGCGCCTGGGTGGCTCAGTCGGTTGAGCATCCGACTTCGGCTCGGGTCATGATCTCGCGGTCTATGAGTTTGAGCCCCGCGTCAGGCTCTGTGCTGACAGCTCGGAGCCTGGAGCGTGCTTCGGATTCTGTGTCTCCCTCTCTCTCTTCCCCTCCTCCACTCACACCCTGTCTCTCTTTCCTTCAAAAATAAATAAACATTAAAAAAAAACATTTAAAAAAAATTATTGACTCTGACTAAGTAGGCAATGCCCCTTTGGTAAAGGGAATTGAGTAAGATACCCCACGTTTCTTTAATGATTGGAGGTCCAGATTAACTGTTGCCGTTAAGCAAACAGCAAACAAAAAATTGTCTGTACGTGCCTTCTTTTCTTTCAGAGAAAGAATCTCAATTATCTGGGCTACTCTGAGCTACGTGAACATTGCTGAGAACAGTCAAGAGCCCCAAGAAACAGTTTGCCGCCCTCCTCCAGCCCACAGTCAGGGGTGAGGAGAACATTCTGTTCTTGTCCATGAGCTTTGCCCTAAAAACCCGAACCCTGCACTCCTGGACTCCTGGCCTTGTGAACTAGCCATCCTCTGCCAGCAGCATCGGGCAGAATCTATTCCATCTAGTTGAGTCCTCTTTTCGTCTGATTATATTCTGACAGGGGCCTGCTGATTCTCAAACTGCTTTTCAGATTCACATGCTGTCAAAATCTTCCTGGGTTCAAGGTGAAGTTTCGATCAGGGAGAGCTGATGCTCGGATTTGGGACCATTGGTCTTGATAAACACTGTAGATGGCACCATGCAAAGCCATAGAAAATGCTCGTTCTCCAAACTCTGCCCTTTCTTTGCTGTAGAGAGAAGTAAGACTCCGTGTGTAGGGACTAAGATCTAGGCTCCAATCTTCCTCTTCCTGACATTTAGACCAACCTTTGGCAAATTTCTCAAACTTTCTTTGTTTCAGGTGAAGAGGAATTACAGAAACATTATTAATTCATCCAGTGTGACGTTAAAGGACATGGAGGGCTCTAAACGGCCTTAAGAACACGCAGTGCTGGGGCGCCTGGGTGGCTCAGTAGATTAGGCGTCTGACTTTGGCTCAGGTCAGGATCTTACAGTTGGTGGGTCTGAGCCCCGCATCAGGCTCTGTGCTGACAGCTCAGAGCCTGGAGCCTGCTTCGGATTCTGTGTCTCCCTCACTCTGCCCCTCCCCCTCTCATGCTCTGTTTCTGTCTCTGCCTCTCTCTCTCTCTCTCTCTCTCTCTCTCTCTCTCTCTCTCTCTCTAAGGAAAAAGGAAAAGAATATGTAGTGCTATGTGGATGTTTTACCAAAACCTTCTCTGGGTTTTTGGAATTCTCTTTGGAATTAGTCCTGTGGGAATATGCCTCTGTGGATCTCTTCTCGCCTCTAATTCAGTCCCCTTTTCTTCAAGCTGTTACAGTCTACAATCTGAAGTTCTGCCATTTTAAAAAATCACACAGCAGCCACCTCATCATCACCAGACTTTCCTCTCCAGGCCATTTTCTGGAGAATGTGGCTCATATTCCCTGGTGAGAGAACAAATCAGTTATTCATTACATCTTATCAATGAGCTAGGGCTACACAGAAAGGAAGTCTAATGAAATCAGAAACTTGGAAATACCAGCAACTGCTTTGTCCCGGGTTTTCATCTGGGGTGTAACAAAGTCCCACAGGACATTCCTCCAGGCTCTGAGATGAATGCTGAAGGCATTGAAAGCATTTGCTGAATCTCTTTAGTTAAATTAACTCCGAGGAGCTGACCTGTCTTCTCCTGAGAATTATTTGGTTTAAATATTAATGGGGGAGAATTTACAACGTTTAGTTTCACACTTCTATATAAATGTTTTGTGGTAACATATGCAATTATTTTCTTTTTCCACATGCGCAAAATTTTCTCTTTCACTCTCTCTAACCTCTTAATCCAAGTCAAAAACTCATTTATCTTCTTGCTGTTTTAATATTTCAGTTTCTCTTTCTTGTTTTCACTCTGGTTGTCATGTTTACCTGGCGTCTGTGTATCACCTCAACGCCAGGACCACAGATCTCCCCCGGGATGCATTCTTCAAAGGTGAGAGGTGAGTGAATGGGCCCATGTTCAATGACACCTGCTGACTCCCCCCCCCCCCCCCCCGCATCTGTGAAGAATGGAATTAGATTTTGTGCTTTGGGGTGCTAACTTTGAGCTCTTTTCCTTTACAACAAAATTACAATTTGTAGGTCAATGAGGATGTGTCAGCTAGTCAAGATTGGGGAACCGGAGGGATGCTCAGTGGAAACTACTTTAGAATCTTCCAGATGGAGGGCATGGGGGAGACTACAGCTCTGGTTTGCTTGCTGAATCTGGACTCATCTGGACTCAGGGGATCCTTGCTGAAGTTTGGCATTCAGGACTAAAGAGATTTACCTGGAATCTGCATCCTGGTGGCCAGAATTATTGCTCCTTTCGTTCCTCATTTGTATGACTTTTTCACTTGGCAAATTCAAAACGTATAAAGCAGTGAATCTGTCTGTATTCTTCTTTCAGATGACTGATCCTGAAGGCTTAGGGTCCTGCACAGCTTCTGTTCTATCCTAGACTGTGACTGTCTTACTCAAGGTCTCCTTTCTTCAGCTCACTACACTTGGGCAGAGAGCCCTGTGATGCTTGGCCAGATAAATAAGATCTGTAGGTAGAAGGGCTTTGGTCCCTAAAGCCCTCTGCTCCAGTTACCATAGAAACAAGCCAAGGGTGATACCCACCACAAGGGCTCTTAAAGCCACACATACTTTATTCTGAGAATCCCATCGCATTACAAATACCACTCAGCAATAGTTTTTATTTTTTATTTTTTTTTTTCAGCAATAGTTTTTAAAGGCATGATCTACTTCATTGCTCTGGATGGCTTTGACTAAGGCTTTCAATTCCCTGTTGCAACCCTCCCTCCTTTAAAATAATTATTTTTTGTTGTTGCTTTTAAACTTGATGGAAAAAAAATGACCAATTCATGCCAGTTGAGTTATAGATCCTGAACAGATGGTTTAAGATAATTTATTACATGTTACATATTTACATTTAATTTATTAGATTTATCCCTAAAGTTTGGGGAGAAAATTTAGTACCAACTAAAGAGTTATAATTAAAAGAGCACAGAGACAGGGTGCCTGGGTGGCTCGGTTGGTTAAGCATCCGACTCTTGATCTCAGTTCAGATCTTGATCTTAGGGTCTTGATCTCAGGGTCGTGAGTTCAAGCCCTATGTTAAAAGAGCACAGAGACAGCAGTCAGAGACCCCAAGCACTGATGAAAACTTTAACTCTATCAGAGATAACACTTTACTTTGTGACTTTGGGTGATACCACAAACCTCTCTGGCCACGATTTCCAGTTGGTAAAATCAAAGAACTGGATCAGCTGATCTCTAACTTTTTCTAGGTTCAAGAATTCTTTGAATTTGTGGTGTTATATAGTAGCAGAAGAGATTCCATGAAAAAAATAGAATGTTGCTCTGTCGACAATTATGTCAGAGAGTAATAAGCACTTTGTAGGAAGGTTGCTACTAACATCATAAAGGAAGGAAAAGGGAAGGAGGGAAAAGAAAAAAATACCACTTACCAAACTTCTGCTGTGTGCTAAGAAATTCAGAGACATTATCTCATGTGAAAACACATCATTTCAGAGATTTCCTCCTTAAGGGACAGAGATGCCATTTCTGCTTCTGGCCCCAAATGTGCGGGATAGCTAACACTGAGTGAATGCTTTCCGTGTGCCAGGCACTTTTCCAGGCACTTCGTGCATACTTACACAATTTATTATCCCCATTCACAGATGAGGAAATCGAGGCACAGAGAGGTTAGGTAACTTGCCCAAGGTCATGGTTGGTAAATGGCAGAGCCAAGCTCCAAAGTCAGAGAGTTGGGCTCTAAATCTGTGCTCGTAACCTTATCCCCATATTGTCTCTTTTCATTCATTCATTGCAGAAATATTTGATGAACACTGACTATTGGAAGGTAATGCCCTGGACTTCGTCTTATCTACTGGATGCTACATATTATAGACAATGAAGTCTACATTCTATACGTTATGTAGGATATGATGAATAACATGCCTATATTCTATATACTTTATAAGATGCATTAAGCTGTATACACTACTGTCTATATACAATGGGTAATAGACACGATTTATTATATGTACCAGCAGTGTTTTGCCATAATAGGTATTTAATAAATATATGTTGAATTAATGAATACAATACTCATTCAACATCATGTTCTATTCTGGCAGAGCTGGGTCACTGAGGGTTTATTCTTCCAGTTCTTCCCCTATCCTAGCCCTCTCCTTTAAGGGCAGTTTCCGTCTTTTACCAGGTGTTCTGGCTTTTTGGGGACAGGTAAATTCATTGGCCCACCCAAGTCTGAGCTCTAGTGTGCAACAAGGAGTCGAGAGTACAGTAGGAAATGAAGGAAGGGCTGACAGCTGGGCGATGGACAAAGGAATGGCAGGGCTGCAGGTGGGCTTGGAGGGAAGCCAGGCATGCCTCCCAGCCCCATCCAGAGAGGGTTTGCCTCATGCTCTGAGGTTCCTGGCCCTCTTTTGCTTTCTTGAAAACAAAGTTCAAAGTCGCAGAACTGGGAAGGTGTTAGTGATAAGCCTAGCCCAACTCTCTCAGAAATCATAGGCCCCACTCGCTACTCCCCAAACAAGGTAACAACCAGGCAAGGCCTCTGACTGTTCCTTAGCCACTAATTTTTAGTTGCAGTACTTTCTCCCCATTTTGGGGGTGGGGGGGAGCGGGTTGTCCTCAGCTCTGCTGCTTTTGAAACAAGCGGACAGACCGCTTGGGATCCCTTCCAAGTGCTTCAGTTCTCCCCAGGATGGATGGATGGATGGATGGAAGGAAGGAAGGGAGGGAGGGAGGAAAAGAGGGAAAGAAAGGAGGCAGGGTGGGAGGGAAAGCAGGGTGAACGGAAAAATGCATGAATAGATGAATGGATGAACAGAGGAGTGTGTGCATAGATGGATGCGCAGGACCCTGAGAGCGATAACGCCAGCCGGCCGGGCCGAAGCCCTCCTGAGACCCCCGCCTTCCTCCATTACTCTGGCCGCGGCTCCTGAGACCCCGGCCAGCCCCGGCCCTCCAAGGGAGGGAGTGGAGGACGAGGGCGAGGGGAGGGGAGCGGGGGAGGGGAGGGCCTTGGAGACCGAGAGGAGGGGCGCACGGGGAGAGGGCGCGGCGCGGGGGGCGACGGGCGCCGCGGGGGCCGGGCGCCTGGCTGCGGCGCGGGCGGGCGCGGGCGAGCCCGGGGACGCGATGTCGCCGCCGCCGCCGCCGACTCCTCGCCGGCCCGGGCTGCGCCGCCGGGGCTGAGCCACCGCCGGAGCCGAGCCACCGCCGGAGCCGCGAGCCGAGCGGCCGCCGGGCGCGCCCGCAGCGCGGGAGGATGGGCTGTGGCGGGAGCCGGGCCGATGCCATCGAGCCCCGCTACTACGAGAGCTGGACCCGGGAGACCGAGTCCACCTGGCTCACCTACACCGACTCGGACGCGCCGCCCAGCGCCGCCGCCACCGACAGCGGCCCCGAGGCGGGCGGCCTGCACGCGGGTGAGCGAGCCGGAGCGCGCCGGCCCCAGGCGCCGGGAGGCCGGGGCCGACAGGGAAGCGGGAGGGATGCGGGGCGCCGGGGGAGGGGGGGACGGGCGGGCAGCCAGCCAGAGATTTCTGTGCGGCAGGTGGGGGGCTGGGAGGTGGTGGTGAGGAGGACAGACCGACAGGACCTGCGTGCTGACAGACCCACGGACCCAGGCCCAGGGAGCGGGGGGAGGGGGGCAGCGCGAGCCCCTTGGAGAAGCTGAGCCCAGTCCCCGGGGCCACGGGGAACCCCGCGCTCTGCCTCCGCCCGCGCACACTCAGTGCGGGAACCGAAGCGTGGGGCTGGGAGGACACCCACCCGGCACGCACACCTGCGCGTCAGCCCACCCGCGCGCGGCGCGCCCCCCAGCCCCGCTCCCCGTGGACCCTCTCGGGCCGCGTCTGCCACCGCGGGCCGCCTGCCCCTCTCTGCCGTAATTTATAGACGAGGCGCCTGACCCAGATTGCCTGGGTGGAGTCTTCCTCGTCGCTTCCCCTTCGCTCCCGCAGGGCTTCGAAAACCAGAATCCCAGAACCCCCCCCCCGCTCGCCCCATCACTAGTTATGCACTTAAGCTGACTTCTGAAGCAGCTGTTCCAGAGCGAGGACTTCCCTCCCTACCCCTAGGTGCCTCGGTGCTTTATGTGGATTAGAACTATAAATTAAATACGCTTACCATTTCCCCTCCGGCAGAAATCTAATAGAAGGATCTGCAAAGAAGTTTCTGGTCCAGTCGCAGATCAGATTTTTTTTTTTTTTAAAGCAGACACTAATAATTGTAGAGTAGAGATGAACATTGACTCTTGCCAGAGACTGAACCTTTAGTCATCAATGTGTTGCTGTAAAAGGAAGAAAACCTCACTACTTATTAAATGAATGTTGTCAAAAGCCAGATCATTAGTGGCATAAAAATGTTTTGACTATTTACTGACTCCTTTAGGTTGTTGGCATTTTTGAATAATGAACTCTAAGATAGAAAATGAGGTTAATTTGAAGCATAATATCTATTGTAAGGAGGAAAAAATGTGAAATGCTCTTAAAAATTCAATACTACTAAACTCCTGCTTCCTACATAAGAGCTGCCACTTTAATCTTAAGAATCAGTCTCTCCATCTTTTAGGACCAGAACTGTCTCCTTTTTCACATGAACTTCGTGATTCCCTTTTTTATTTTTATTTTACTTTTTAATGTTTATTTATTTTTGAGAGAGGTGGGGGGAAGGGCAGAGAGAGAGGGGAGAGGACAGAGGATCTGAAGCAGGATCCAAGAGCAGAGAGCCCGATGGGGGGTGGTTTGAACTCATGAACTATTAGATCATGACCTGAGCTGAAGTCAGACACTTAACCAACTGAGCCACCCAGGCACCCCAGGGATTCCCTTCTTTAAAAGGTAAGTACTGTGGGTACAAGACTTAAGGGCAGTATTTGTCTCTAATGTTTCTGACTCATTGTAGCAATCATAATGGTTACTTTGTGTTGCTGGTGCTTTCAGCAAGTTTCCAAATTATGTGTTGGCTAAATTCAGGGTCAGAATGAGGATAAGACATAAACTTTCAGAGGGACCTGGTAAATGTTGGATTTAATAGCATTTCCCAATGAGGAGTGGTACTTCTCAGCAGAGTCAAAGGCCAGAGTTGCACTCCAAGGAAGAATGGTTTTCAAAGATCTAGTGTGAAAAAGAACAAAGTACAGTTTCAGGGAATGGTTGCCTTGGTGACTGGGAGTATGTGGTACATGTGTGTGCATGCATATGGGTATGAGATAGTTATTATGGGATGGCTAAATATTCATTTCCAGTGCTTATTCCTTTATTAGTCTGCCATCCTGACTCATATCCCATTGTGCCTCATGAGATCAGGTCCCTGCAACAGGTGGGACCTAGGACAAGCAAGTTTATTTATGGTGCCTTGCCGAATGTGGGACAGCCTTGCCCGATGGTGGTCCTGAAGACCTCCATCATTCCAGGACAGGACCCTAAAATTGGCAAGACTCTTAAATGGGAAGGATCACTTCGATTCACTAGAAATTTCCATCAGCCTCAGGGGAAAGGGACGTTTCTGAAGATCAA
The DNA here is from genome assembly GCF_028018385.1 of Neofelis nebulosa. Taxonomy (NCBI): domain Eukaryota; kingdom Metazoa; phylum Chordata; class Mammalia; order Carnivora; family Felidae; genus Neofelis; species Neofelis nebulosa. The sequence continues at coordinate 48,906,747 of NC_080795.1, forward strand.
GATGAAATCAAGGCTTCCTTTGCAGTGCATTGGCATTCCCTAGGGCCTTTAGAAAAGTGGCTTGTTTCCTGTGAATTTTTCAGACTGGAAACTGGGCATCTGTAGTCAGAGTGGGTCATCCAAGGAAGCTACAAATCTCCTAAGTTTCAGCCACCCTGGGAGATTAGCCAGGACCCTTTATTCTTTTCATCCTCCCTGCTCCCCCTGCCTCACCCACCCCCTGCCGGTGTTCCACCCATGAATTCAGTCCTAGGCTTCTGGGCACCTTAATGCCCCACGGCAACTGTATTGTGATAGGAAGCCAGAGGGTACCATTTCCTGTTTCCATCAATCTTTGTCTGATGGGGGACAAAAGGAAAGACTGGATTTAAGACAGTCCAGATTGTAAAATCAGAAAAATGTCTTCATTACTAGCATTCCGGAGCTGAAAAGGGTCTCTGGAGGCTGGCTACCTATTCATGGTAGGATTCAATTAAATTGCCCCAGTTTGGACATTCTCTCAACCACTTCACCGCAATTATTTATCCCTTAGTCCTCAAGAGTCTTTTCTTTCTGTGCCCCTGGTCACTCTCCTTTAGTGTCAAGTTGAAGCCACCTTTCTTCTGGCCACCCCAACCTCAGGAGCCATGCGGGTGGGGAGTGGACTAATTCATCTTTATACCTCCGTGCTAGCACACTGTGGAGCACATGTGTGACCTCAGGTTGGGATATCACGCAGGTTTTCTGAATGAATAGGCACTTTGTCTAAAGGTACCCTGCATTCCTGTCAGCTCTTTCTAGATTCCCTCCTCCTTCTCTCTTCTTTTGGCCCTTGCTACTGAAGTTTGCCCACTTGGATCCATTTAACCTAGATTCTTCAAAGTGTCTTTGTCATCCCACAGCTGCTCTTTAAAACAGCACCCTATTCCATGGAAACACCCAGCCCAGTTCAAAGATTCCATTTCTTTCGTAGCACCCCTCCCCCCCCCAACTCTACACCCACGTCTACTGAAAAGTCCCATTTAAGCATGTCTGCTTGTACATCTCACTTCAGTTTCTCTTAGTCTAATCCAGACTGAGGCCATATCACATGATAGTGTTCAATAAATATTTGTTGGATCGATTCTGCATTTTACTGCAGGAAGCGGCAGGTGGGGGGGGGGGGCGGTTTCTGCCAGTCCCACGAAGGAAAGTTTCTTGCCTCCTCATTACTCAAAAAGTGGATCCAGAGCCTCTGGTTCCTATTTTTGGAGATCATCTCCAACAGCCAGCAAATTCAATTAGGTTTTTAGATTCTGCTATTAAGTAGCCTGGAATCGAAGACTTAGCCAAAACCACAGTATCTGATACCCATTGCTTCCCTGTGTCGCAGAAGCCTGTCTGTCACAGGAGGAAATTAAATTTATCTGACATGATTTAGTCTTCGTAAAATCAGTTTGCTGGATTGATTTTTACTTCTGTTGTCTGAGAGGGTCTCTCAGAAAGGGAGTCTCTGAGGTTGCCTTGCCCCAGCCTGCTCAGCCATTCCATACGTAACGTCCTAGATTTACCTCCATCTGATCATAAGTCCCTTAATTGCCCCTTTTTGTACTGTTAGGTATTTTCCTGGTTTCTCTAGGGAGTAAAACATTTCAAATGTCTCAAAAGCCCTTCTACTTTCCAGTTTTAAATTACTATAATACTATAATAATTTAAATTACTATAATAATTACTTTAGTAAATGCAAGTAATGGAGGATTACAAAATTAGAGACTCACAGCAAAACGGTTTACCTAAGTAAATTGATATACGTAAAATAAAGTGAAGAGCACTTAATGCTATCATCAGCTAATGTATATTGATGACTCACCAAGGGCCAGGTGCTGTACTCAGCAGCACTTAATGTAAATCATCTCACTTAATCCTAACGGCCGAGAAGAGGTAGGAACTGTGACCCTGTTTCTTTTACTAGCAAAGGCATGTGGCATAGAGTGTGTGAATGACCTTTCCCGGTCCAGTACTGGGATCCAGCTCTGCTGAATCCACAGCCCGTGCTCCTAAATACCGCTTTCTTGATTAATGGGAGATTCACTGCAGACTCGTTGCTTTTCCAGTTGATGGGACTCAAAGTCTAGTGTGATCTCTGGATACCCTAGTCTGGCCTCAGCACGGTTTTCTTCTGCAGCGTCCTTGAGGATGGGGTATGTCTTCCCTGGGCAAGGAGGCCTCCCCATACTTTTGTGGAGCAGTTCCCCTTGCAAGAAACTCTTCCTGCTGCCTTGTAAGTTCTACCTGGTGAGCTCCAGGCCCTTGTAACCAAGTCTTGTACAGGCAACTCGCAATATTTGAAGAAACCTGTTGCATCTCCTGTCGCCACTGATTCTGCGGCCCCCAAACACATGCATATCCGTCAGTCATTTCTCAGACTTGTGGGGACCTGACCACATACCTCCAAAGACGTTGTCTGGCTTGTCAAAGTCCCTCCTGATATAAGAGACCCGTTGTTAGTTCCAAGCTTGTGGTGTTAGCTGAGCAGCGTGGGGCAACATGTGGACACTGAACCTCTCCTGATGCAGGTAAAATCAGGTTAGGATTTGTTTTCCTGCGGCTGTTGTTGCCTGTTACCTTGATGACTCACATTAAACGTGTGATGAGTTAAAACCCTTAGGGCTTTCTTTCTAGTTAAATTTAAGTCCTGTGGCATCAGAGATGCCTGTGCTATATATCCAGCACCAACACCTGGAACAGAGACTGGAACATAGGTGGCACTCAGTAAATGCTTGCTGAATGAATGGTTTATTTCTCCCATAAATCCTGCATTCATACTATTGATTTCAGGAACCCAAAGTTGGGATTTTTAAATTTATTCCTATTAAAGTATATCTCGTTAGTTTCAGTTTAATGCTTAAATGTGGTGACCTTGATTCATCTTGATAGTGCCATTAAGACAGTATTCTAGGGGCACGGGGTGGCTCAGTCAGTTGAGTGACTCTTGATTTCAGCTTAGGTCATGATCTTAGGGTTGGGGATCGAGGCCCACATGGGGCTCTGTTCTGACAGTGGAGTCTTCTTAAGATTCTGTTTCTTTCTCCCTCTGCCCACCACCCCCCACCCCGCTTGTGCACGCTCCCCCTCCCCCCCGCCCGCTTTTCTCTCTCTCTCTCTCAAATAAATTTTTTTTAATTTTTTAATGTTTTATTATTTATTTTTGAGAGTGAGAGAGACAGAACACAAGTGGGAAAGGGACAGAGAGAGAGAGGGAGACACAGAATCCAAAGCAGGCTCCAGGCTCTGAGTTGTCAGCACAAGCCCGACGTGGGGCTCAAACTCACCAACTGTGAGATCATAACCTGAGCCGAAGTCAGACTCCCAACCGACGGAGCCACCCAGGCACCCCTCTCTCAAATAAATTTTAAAAAGAAGACAGTATCTTAGGTCTTTGTTTCCCTGTGTTGACAGACGAAAGATAAAAGACATTTATTTGCTCTCTCATTCGTTCAATATACATTAGGCACAAAGTTGATTAAGATTTGTTCCTTGAACCATAAGAAATAATATAGGGGCGCCTGGGTGGCGCAGTCGGTTAAGCGTCCGACTTCAGCCAGGTCACGGTCTCGCGGTCCATGAGTTCGAGCCCCGCGTCAGGCTCTGGGCTGATGGCTCGGAGCCTGGAGCCTGTTTCCGATTCTGTGTCTCCCTCTCTCTCTGCCCCTCCCCCGTTCATGCTCTGTCTCTCTCTGTCCCAAAAATAAATAAAAAATAAATAAATAAATAAAAATAAAACTTTAAAAAAAAAAGAAATAATATAGTGGAGACAGACACAGAGGTCACACACTTCAGGGCAGCATGGTCCATACTGGAATAGCATGGGGAAAGATGCTGGAGGAGTACAGGGGGCTGAGTAGTTCGATCTGGGTGTGTGGTGGGGGGTATACAGTGTGTGGACAGAGCCCTAAGGGAGTGTGCGTGGCAGACGAGGCAGGATTGTCCCTGCAGGCCTTCACCACCAGGGAGGTGAAGGGAGCTTACCCTGCTTCCTCTGTCCAGAGCAGTACCAGTGGAGAGCCCATCTGGGGTTTTCTGATGGCTACGGCTCCTCCTTGCCCCCCAGCTCCCTCTGTCTACCTGTTGCACCTGTGGTTATATTATTAATTAAAAAAAATTTTTTTAATGTTCATTTATTTTTAAGAGAAAGAGACAGAGTGCAAGCAGGGGAGGAACAGAGAGAGAGAGAGACACACAGAATCCGAAGCAGGTTCCAGGGTCTGAGCTGTCATCACAGAGCCCCAATGTGGGGCACGAACCCAGGAACCACGAGATCATGACCTGAGCTGAAGTCGGATGCTTATCGACTGAGCCATCCAGACGCCCCACTTGTGGTTATATTTTTGAATAATTTATTGATAAATGTCTGCCCCCTTAAGCATGACGAGCTTTATTAGTTAGGTAAGGGGTCTTTTTGCTGACCCTGGATCCCTGTGCCTAACACCGTGCCTGGCTATAGTAGGGCCTCAAGTGATCTCTCTTTAATGACTAAATCTCCTAAAATGACTGTGTGTTCATTTCTTTCTTCCGATAGTACCCACAGATGATGTTTTCATTCCTCAGAAGTTCCATCCGCTCATCCTTCTTGGGTTCTCATCTACCTGATGAGTTGTATAGTAGGAAAACACACCCACCCTTTTCTGCCCCCTTTGCCAAACACTAGCCTCTTTGTTACAAGGGTTGTTTTGCAACAATTGCTACGAAGAAAACAGGTGGGAGCAAATGCAGGCGGTTCATAAAGTTTAGGAAGTCTCACGTGCCCTGTCTCTTGGGCAGAGTTATATACATGCTGCCACAGTTTCTCCAGGGACCTTGTCCAGCCCCGTGGTGGCACCAGCCACACTGCATTGCTGGAGCTTACTCATGCCTCTGTCGCTCCAGTCAGCCTGTGAGCTCTGCCAGGTTGGGCACTGCGTGATTGGTGGTTGCGTGCCTGGCTCTAACAGTGAATAAAATGAATAGTTGGATGAATGATCCAGCTAAGCAAATGAAGTTTTGTCTTCCATCCTCTTTCCTGAGTCTGATCTTAGATGATTTTGTCTTAGAAATCAGTTACTGAACTGTGTCTGTGTTAGATACTAGACAGTCAATTCTGACTCTAACCCGAGATGAATGTAAGGTTCCAGACGTGGGCCCCACTTGGAGGAAGATAGTCCCCTCTCAGCTGGCAAGGAGTCTTTTCCTGGCTTATCCTGTAACTCAGCAGTCGACTCCTCAGGCTTAGACCACTAGGGGTCCTGCCTTTGCCTTGGGATCTATGTACCTGCCACACCTTCCTGCTGATAAGGCCTTTCTGTCCTTTAGTGCTGTTGGATGTCTGAGCCTGTTCGTGGCTGACGGTACCTGGACTTGCATCCCAGGAGCCTTTCTATATCAGCTTCTACCACTCTCAGAAGACCACTGACTTCTACTGCAAAATCCTATCCCTGCAGGGACTCCTACCGAGATTCTCTGGCTAGTCCGAACACCTCCTTGGCTTCCGTCTGGAGAGGAGGCTAGATGGGTGTATCCCCAGCCTACATTATGATCTAGTCCCTTCCAGCTTAGCTGCCGCCAACATTCACCTCCTTACATGCTCTCCTTCCTCTTTGCCCCCCAACCACCTCCATCTCTCTGTTATGGGCTCAACTATCTGTCCCCCAAATTTCTATGCTGAAGTCTGAACCCCCGGTATATCAAATGTGACCTTATATGGAGATAAGGTCTTTACAGAGGTTAAAGTGAGGTCATTAGCGGAGCCTGGGTGGCTCAGTTGGTTAAGCATCCAACTTTGGCTCAGGTCATGATCTCACGGTTTGTGAGTTCGAGCCTCACGTTGGGCTCTGTGCTGGCAGCTCAGAGCCTGGAGCCCGCTTTGGATTCTGTGTCTCCCTTTCTTTCTGCTCCTCCCCTGTTCACGCTCTGTCTCCCTCTCCTTCAAAAGTAAATAAACATTAAAAAAAAAATTAAAAATGAGGTCGTTAATATGGGCCCTAATCCAATGTGATTGATGTCCTTATACAAAGGGAAATTTGGACACACTGACACACAGGGAGAATACCATGTGAAGATAAAGGCAGAGGTTAGGGTGATGCTTCTATAACCCAAGGAACACCCAAAATTGCCAGCAAGCCACCAGGAGCTAGGAGAGAGGCACGGAACAGATTCTCCCTCCCAGAAGGAGAAGGAAGCTTCCTGATCTCAGATTTCTAGTCTCAGACTTGTGAGACAATAAATTCCTGCTGCTTAAGCCACCAGTTTGTGGTACTTTCTTACAGCCGCCCTAGAAAACTAACATAAATGTATTGATGAGCTCTACTGTTGTGAACACTTGGAAATAAGGAGAGAGAGGGTTTCTGTTGTCACTACCTCACTCTCCCTTCCGCGATTGGTCGATTGGGTCAATTACCTGGTCGTTTAAATTCAAATAATTCCTGAGCATCCAACACACGTGAGAATTTTTCTTTGGGACGTTAGTTTACATAACTCTCTAAAATAACCTCCTAAACCATTGTCATCCCCATTTACCAGATGAGGAACCTGGGGGTTCAGTGAGGTTGAGCAAGGTCACCCACCGGGAAGTAGGAAAGCCCACATCGGAATTCAGGGGTCCTGTTTTTAAATCCAGGGCCGTGTCTGTTATGCCATAGCTGCTTAGCATGGATTTAGTGTCCTCCTCCACCCCCTCTGCCTTGAGCTGTTTTGAAAAACTTCTTGGAGTGCCAGCCTCCTGCCAGCATTTACAAGGCTGAGGACACAAGTCCTTGAGGAGGGCTCCATTGCCCCCTCTCTGGGCTGAGCTCCCTGAGCAGGGCTGCAGAGAGGGCTCGGAAAAGCATCAGTCATCTGATGGGCTCCTTAAAGATGAACGGTCTTTGGGCAGAATAATATACATGTTTTCAGCTTTCAAATGCAATGGATATTCCTTAAGAAACTTCAGGAAGTACAGAGAAGCACACAAGGGAATAGCGCCTCCGTCAGCATCTGGGTTTCACCCTCAGGTCCTGTATCTGGGTTATGCAGGGCATCTTTGATCTTCTGTGCGGACTATGTTTAAAGTTTGGGGGTATAGGAACAATTCCTCAAATTTCTTGAGAGCTCAGAGGCCAAGAAAAAAAAAGTTGTTTTGTTTTTCTTTGTGTTCAGGAAAATATTTGGAGGTAGTGGCAGCCAAAGTCTAGTTTGAATGGAGGAAGAGGTGAGGGTGGGGAAGGCCATGGGTAAGTGAGGGGATTTTTCTCCCTTTTTCTCTTTTAATACTAAGCACATACAGTTGAATTCAGGTAAATTACATACGAGGCAAATGCATACTGTGACTCCACTGTTTGCCATTTTCCTACATCCCTCTGCCATCCCCCACAATTGGCTCGGGCAGAGTTTTATTTTTTTTTTAATGTTTTATGATTTGCTTTTGAGAGTGAGAGAGACAGAGCACACGTGGGGGAGGAGCAGAGAGAGAGGGAGCACGGAATCGGAAGCAGGCTCCAGGCTCTGAGCTGTCAGCACAGAGCTCGATGTGGAGCTTGAACTCATGAACCGCGAGATCATGAGTCAGATGCTTAACCAACTGAGCCACCCATGCGCCCCCCCTTAGATTTTTTTTTTTAAATTTAGCTCCATCTTGTTTACAAATACTACCAATTTCTCCAAGATTCTGGGATTAGGTTGTCTGTTAGTCTTAATTTCGGGTGATTGTGAGTCTTGGTCTTTTTCTGTCTTCGTAGGCATTTCAGTGGGCAGTTGGGCAAGATGGAGTGGGTAGCTCGTAGCCAGATGCCCTTCAGCCCCAAAGTCCAACCCAGAGCCTGTTGGCCTTCTCCTCTACGCCACTGCTCCAGCCTGTGATCCATTCTCACCCACGGGACTACCCAGCCTGATCTGCTGTCCATTGACCATTGCACATGCTTCCTCCTCTTGAGTGAGCCCACTTCTGACACCCGTCATCACCTCCAGTCCCTGGACCTTTCTGGGCTCTCTTCTCTATCATCATCTTCCTTCTTATTTTGCTTGAAGGTTATAGTTCACTGGTTAAGGAACTCGACTTTGACAGCAGATATTTACCAGCTTTGTGACCTTGAGCAAGTTTCTTAGCTTGTCCGGATCGCTGTTTCCACGTTAGGGTAGGAATCATCGTTGAATGAATGTGTTCACAAACGTGAAGTGTGAGGTCTTTCAGTGCTGCCATTCTCGTACCCAGGTTCTCCCACCTCTTCAGTATTGCCCTGGGCTCGCCATGCCAGTTTCAAACCTGGGGTTTGCTCTTCCCCTGTGCTCCTTACATGCCTGTTTCTGAGCTGCCTGGCATTGCTGGAGCAAGTCATAGGTACCGGTGATCGCACCCAAGGGCCATTCATTCTCTAGAGCCTCAGTGTTCTTACCACTTCTTGGCAATTCTGTTAATTCCTTATTAACATGCTGTGACAGTCCCCGTGTGATAGCTCCTGACACAGTCCTATTCTTTCCCTCTGAATACTAAAAGAAAAAAAAAAAAATCAAAGACTTGCTGCAAATTCTCCCATCTTTCCCTCGAATCACCTGCTGTATGTCCTTCCGGGCACCTCAGTATTTTAAAACCATCTTTAGCCCCCTGCCCTCATCTCTGCCTGTTTGGATTCTAAAGTGCACTGACGAGGTTGTTCCTTGTCACTGTAGGTGAGGACATCACAGGCCATCCTGTTCTGCAGGGTGAAGGTCTACTGTGTGGTCCATCGGCCGTCCCTGAGTCCAGGCCACTATCCTGTTTTACTTGCACCTCAGCAATAGCCTGCTTCTGTTCTCGCCCTGGGCAAGTCATTATTCATGTTAGAGGGAGAAAAATCTTCCAAAAACATGTATCAGGTCTTGTCACTCACTTGTGAGTGACCGCTCTGGTAGCTTCCCAATCTGTCATATGTAGAATAAAACCGCACTCCTTTCCTCAGCTTCCATGCCCCCGTCCCAAACAGCTTCTCCAGCTTTGCCTACCCTGCTCTCTCTCTCTCTCTCTCTCTCTCTCTCTCTCTCTCTGTGTGTGTGTGTGTGTGTGTTTGTGTGTGTCTCACCGAGTTCCAGCCATGCTGGCTTCCTCTTTGTTCTTTGAACGCCCTCACCACTTTCCTGGGGCGCTTGCTGGAATGTGCCCCCCCCCACCCCCTCTTTCCCTGGTTGACTCCACCTCACCCTTCAGCTCTCAGTTCAGATGTCACCTCCTCAGAGACACCAGCCTTCCTCAGTTACATCTGATTATTTGTTTCTTTTGATCCCCAAGCCTGCCATTGTGTTGTTCATTTACTGTCTGTTTCTTCTTTACTCCGTCACTCCAGGAGGTAAAGATCACATTCTGCAGATCACATTCACTGCTGTAGCCCAAGTACTTAGCACCCTGCCCAGCACAGAGTGGGCACTTAATGAATATTTGTTGAAGGGAGCCCTCCTCATCTTTTGTGTCAGTAAGGAATTGCATGTGGTGGCGCAAACAGAATCCAGTTTAGCAAGGAGAGGCTTTATTTTTTGCCCTTCACAGAAGTCGTGGGCAGCTGCACTGCTCAGGAATGCCATCAAGGACCTGGGCTCTGTAAGTTTACTGCTTTGCCATCTGCGGTGTGTGTGGATTTCTTTCTCATAGTTGCCAGGGGTTGTAGCATCTTACTTTAGATAGGAAGAAGGGGGAAAACCAGAAAGGCATGCTCTACCTGAGTCTACTTCTTTTTATCTGAAAAATGACAGCTTTCCCAGAACCCAGTAAGTTTTGCTTGAGTCTCATTGGCCGGAACTGTGTTATTACCTGGCTGTCCCTGGCTGTAAGACAGTCTAGGAGATCGGGACTTTCAGTTGGGCACGTACACCCTAAAGATATATCATGATCCTTTTGGCAAAGAAAAAAAGGGGGGGAATGGATGTTGGGTAGGCTGCCTGCAGGGCAACTATGCCTTTCATCCTAAGGCTACGTGAGAGAGGAGAGAAGATTAGAAGGAGAAAGGGGAGGAGGAAAGAAAGGAAGGGGAAAGGGGGAAAGGGAAGTGAGGAGGGGGAGGTCTGCTAGAAACCAAAGGAGCATAATACTGGTATTAAGATTTTGCCATACTGCTACTACAACTAATTGGTGTTTTTAGCATGTTTTACCATGTGCCAGATGAGTTCACAAAGGTTGATACTTGCTGAGAAAATCACATGTGCTAATAATGAACTAATTCTAGAGCTAATACAAGAACTTAAACTTAAAGCTTCCAGAATAGTCTTTTAACATCAAACTCTGTGTGGTGTACCTGAGATGTGCATTGGGCTTTCCTTTGTTTTCTGCTTCATTTTCCAGCAAAGTTAATGCCAGCCGGAAACTGATGTGCCAGCTGATGTTCTGTGGCACCAATTTCCAATCAGCGGGAACATTTGTGGAGGCTCGCTGTGCAGGGTCACACTGATGCTCAGGCTGGGGGCTTCTGTTAGAGAAGCAACAGATGGCCGGTTGGCTAATACAAAGACTTGACGGTAAATCCTGCAGAAATCTAGAAAACCCACCCCACTATTGTCTCCAGGGCTTGTGGACTTTAGGGCATGAGGAAACTGAAAGGATTTGAAGAAAACAGCAGGGCTGTTTGGGAAATTGGTCGTCATAACAACAGGGCACAGGCTACAGTGAAAGCGGCAATTGCCCGCACGCCCTTCATAAGGGGGGCGATTCAAGTTGAAGCACGAAACCAACGCCTCATTAAATGACTACATGCAAGGATTGCTTTTCAGGGACAGTCTTCGGAGCAGCCAAGCTCAGATTTGCTTGGCTGTGGTGATAAATGATGTGTGTGCAAACACAAATGAACACAGCCACTGCCATGAGCATGGCTCCCATTAAGTGCGTGCCCAGCATGTGCCAGGCACTGCATATTTATTACCCAATTCTCTTATCCCTATTTTACAGATGGGAGAAGTCAGATTGGCGAGGGGACTTGCCCAAGGGCTTGAAGACTGTAAGTGGCCGAGTGAGGTTTGGAACCCAGCTCTGTCTCATTCTGAGCCCCGCGCTCTTCCTCTGGGCCAACCCCCTAACTGATCACTAGCTCTGGTCCTCATTGACTTTCAGCTGGACATTTGCAACAGCCTTCTGACCTGTCCCCCGAGCCCCAGTCACTGCCACTCCAGTATCTTTCACATCATTGCCGGGTGAATATTCCCGAAGCATAACTGGGATCATTATGGGGTTATTCTCCTGCTCAGAGCCTTTCATGATTTTTCTTTGCCAAATGAGACTGCAAATGTCTTAGCCTGGCATTTAAGGCTTTCTCTCCAGCCTGGTCTTCCACCAGCTGTTTGCAGATCCTCTACACTTATCACGACTCAGGGCTGCCTTTTGCCTGTAGCACCTTATCCTGTTGCCCCCCCCCCCCCCCCCCACCACCCCTGAAAGCCCCACAGCCCCTGTGTGCCTGCCTCAGTCGTGTGTTCCCTTCTAGTGCACACGCAGTGCACTTACTCTGTTTTGCATCTTCTTATTTATGGCTATGACCCCTGTCTGATGTCATACCGCGTACTCTTACAGACTGTCGGGAAATAGACTGAGATGGACTTTTACTGGGGAGAGCTTTAGGGAGGAACACCTGTGAGGGGTGAGGGAGGCGGGACTGGGCTAAGGGCGAACTTGAATTGCTGGGGGCTCTGGAGATATTGTAAGGAGAGGCGCTGTCACCCTATACCAGCCAAGTATCAGCTGCAGTCTGCCCCTAGCAAGGGGAAGTGACCTTGGGTGGGGCCACTTCCTTCCACAGAGGGCAATTCCTCCAGAGGCGCTCAGCTGTGAGCCTTCAGTGGTCGCCTCTCCCGGCCGCTTGAGGATCTGGTGTCAGTCCTGCAGGGAGATCCTGGGAGGGACCACACTCCTTATTTCTCAGTTGGCTTCCCTGGTGGCTACACATCACATTTACTTGGGGAACATAAACAAAAGGCCCCACCCTGAGACTTCTGCTGAAAGCCAGCCGGTTTGACAAGTTCTCAGGGCAGAGTGAAATTCCCTTGGTCAACGTGGGGCCTAAGACTCTGCATTTCTAACAGGGGCCCAAGTGACGCTGATGCTGCTGGCCCATGGACCTCTCAGAGAAAAGCGGGTCCTAGATCACAGGTTGGCAAACCTTAGCTGTAAAGGGCCGAGTGGTAAACACTTTAGGCTTTGTGGGCCACGTGATCTTTGTTGCAGCTATTCGGCTTTGCTGGTTTTAGCACCAAAGCGGCCACGGGCAACACATAAATGAATGACCGTGGCTCTGTGGCAATGCCCATTCCTGTCCTAGGTGATTCCGAGGCTCAGCCAGCTTCAAGAGCCAGTGTCTTTAACCCTCAAGGCAGCGTGGAAGAGAGAAAAGGACTGGGCTTGCAGTAACTAGTTCCAGCCCTCAAATGCACCTCTCACTAGCTTAGCACATACTGAGCCCTTAAACAATGTCGGTGGAATGAGCAGATAAATGGGACTAAGTGCACTTCTTACCTTGAAGGCAATGTTTTAAGTATTTTATTTTTGAGAGAAAGGGCGTGAGTGGGGGGAGGGGCAGAGAGAGAGAGGAGAGAGAGAATCCCAAGCAGGCTCTGTGCTGTCTGCCCGCACAGAGCCCGAAGCGGGGCTCGCACTCGCAAATCGTGAGATCATGACCTGAGCCGAAACCAAGAGTCGGACACTTACCTCACTGAGCCACGCAGGCTCCTCTTACCTTGAAGGCAGTTTTTGAAGGTTGTTAAATTATCTCTGATAACATTAGATCATTAAGATACTAGATATTTTATTATGCAAATCATGCTCTTGAGTCGAGTGGGGTCTGGGAAGCAGACCGTATCCTGGGGGAGTAAGGTGCCCGTTCTCTGGGGAGTTGCCCCTGCCTTGGGCTTCCAGGAACTGGGACTCTTCCATCCCTTCAGCACAGGTCACTGTTGGTTCAGTGTCGTGAGATGCCACCTCCAGGGATGCCTTTCCCAGCTGGCAATTCTTCTAAGAGAGTAGTGCTGCTTCCAGGAGGTGTGAGGAATAATCATCTCCCTGGGGTCTCTCTGAGCTTTACCTTCCTGTAGCTCTCCTTTTCCCTCACAGGCTGTGACGCAGGAGCTGGGAGTGTTTAAAAAGTCGCCACACGTCTGGTTGGTTGTGAGTCTGGGCAGCTGATGAATGGGTTGTTTTTCTGAATCAGGTGCTCCCTTGTAGAGACACGGGCTTCTAGACATTACATAAGGCTGCAGAAAACATCCAGTGAACTTAGAGAAAAAGGATCATTTAAATAGAAGCTGCCAAAAATGTTAACAAAAGAGACCCAGGGAGAGTGTGTCCAACCCAGTTAGTTTTATTTTTTTCTTTTGCACAGGAATTCAAAATTCAAACACCGACTATTGGTGGAACCCCCGAATCCCATAGCCACAAGCAAAAAATCAGTGGGAAATGTAATAAAAACTTAAATAAGAAGGTGATTTAAAGATACGTGCCGTCTCGCGTGCACACACACACACATACATAACACACAGACACACACAGACACACACACGCCTGCAATTATATCTTCAACTGAGCATTGTTCTCCCCAGTCATTGGTGTCCCCAGTGACACCAGAGGCTTGCAATTGCTCAGAACAATTCTGGAATCCCTTCGTTGTAGCCTCAGGCATTTTTTAAACACAATATTCAAACATATACAAAAGTTTAAGACCTTAACATGGCACACACATATTTCAAACATATATATACTTGAGAGAATGGTATAATGAGCTCCCACGTACCCATTACCCAGCTTCAACAATTCTTGGTGCATGGCAGATCTTGTTTCCTCTGTACTTCCATGCCCCTTCACCAGCTGGATTAGTGTGAAGCAGATTCCAGAAGTCATGTCACTTCATTCATAAATACTTTCATATGGATCTCCAAAATATAAGGACTCTTTAAAAAAAATTTTTTTTTAACGTTTATTTATTTTTGAGACAGAGAGAGACAGAGCATGAACAGGGGAGGGGCAGAGAGAGAGGGAGACACAGAATCTGAAACAGGCTCCAGGCTCCGAGCTGTCAGCACAGAGCCCGACGCGGGGCTCGAACTCACGGACCGTGAGATCGTGACCTGAGCCGAAGTCGGACGCTTAACCGACCGAGCCACCCAGGCGCCCCTATAAGGACTCTTTTAAAAATGAGGGGCGCCTGGGTGGCGCAGTCGGTTAAGCGTCCGACTTCAGCCAGGTCACGATCTCGCGGTCCGTGAGTTCGAGCCCCGCGTCAGGCTCTGGGCTGATGGCTCGGAGCCTGGAGCCTGCTTCTGATTCTGTGTCTCCCTCTCTCTCTGCCCCTCCCCCGTTCATGCTCTGTCTCTCTCTGTCCCAAAAATAAATAAAAAAAAACGTTGAAAAAAAAAAAATTTTTAAAAATGATATGTAAGTTTGGGCCATAGGAAATGGTCATTTCTTTAAGTCGAAATGGTGGAATATCGGCAATTTTATAGGCTTCGACCTTATAGCCACAATACCATTATTACACCTAACAATTAATGAAAATTCCTTAATTCTCTAATTTAACCAAAACTCATTCATATTTAAATTTTGCCAATGGTCTCGTAAATGTTTTTTTGTCTACAACTGGTTTGTTTGAATCAGGGTACAAAAAATGCTCACCCTTTGTATTTCACTCATCTTTTTCTTAAATTTCCATCAATTTATATAGGTTTCCCATTTCCTCCTTCCCCCTTTCAGTTTTTATTTGTTGAGGAAACCTATTTTTTTGTTCTGTTTCTCCCCCCCCCCTTTTTTTTTTGGATTTTGCTGATTGCACGCCTATGGTGTTAACATGTATCCCCATATTCCCTGTAAACTAGTAATTAGAACTGCAGGCTTGGGGCGCCTGGGTGGCTCAGTTGATTGGGCGTCTGACTTCGGCTCAGGTCATGATCTCATGGTCCGTGAGTTCAAGCCCGCGTCGGGCTCTGTGCTGTCAGTTCGGAGCCAGGAGCCTGCTTCAGATTGTGTCTCGCTCTCTCTCTCTGCCCCTCCTCTGCTCATGCTCTGTCTCTACCAAAAAAATGAATAAACATTAAAAAAAATTAAAAAAAAAAAGAACTGCAGGCTTGATGGGGTTCAGGGCCAGTTTTGGGGGGACAAGAATGCCTCCTAAGTGATGGTGTACTCTTCCTGCTGTAATGCATCAGGAACGGCACAGCATCTGGTAAGCTCTCATTGCTGTGAAGTCAAGACTAGCTGTGCCAACCTGATCCATCTATTATAAAGCATCTCATCAGCTTCCTGTTGCTGATAATCATTCCCTACGTCTGTTATTTTACTAGGAATCACAAAAACGGTAATATTCGAACATTTCTTCAACATTTATTAGCTGGAATCCTTGTAATAAAGGAGAACTTTTCCTTATTGCCCATTCGGTTTCCCTGAAAAGGTGGCGTAAGTGCCTGTTTCTTTCCCTTCAATGATTGGTTTTCAGGGTGTTCCCTAGTTTCTTCAAAGGTAATCAATGAGTATTTTAAAAAATATCATTATGGATTTATGGGTTTTAGCATACGTGATGAGTTTTACTTCATAATATTTGTTATTATTTTGTGTGTGTGCTCAAATTGTCCTATCTTTGACTAGTGGGAGCCCCTCAGTTTGGTTCCTGACTTCTGCACTAGTCTTTAATGGTCCTTGCTCTGTAGCACGACTCCTTTTCCTAGGCTTAGCTTGTAGTTTGCCTATGCTAGCCTTACGATTAGCCATTTTTCTGAAGCCCTGGTTTCTTTCATTAAAATAGGATATTTAGAGACTCCAGCCTGGGTACCTGGGATGCTCATTGCTACCGGGTTGGTTGTTTATAAACTTTTTTTGTAGCCATAATTAGGAGGTGGTTTTTGTTTGTTTGTTTGTTTGTTTGTTTTAATAGTTTCACGCCCAGCACAGAGCCCAGTGTGGGTCTTGAACTCATGACCTTGAGATCAAGGAGTTGGATGCTTAACCTGAGCCACCCAGGCACCCCGGAGCTAGGAGTTGCTTTCTTTTTTAAAGAGACAGTACAGAGTCACGTGGGTAGCTCAGTTGGCTAGGTGTACAATTGTCGATTTAGGCTCAGGTCTTCATCTCAGGGTCATGAGATTAAGCCCCATGCTGGGCACTGACTGTGCTGGGCGTGGAGCCTGCTTGGGATTCTCTCCCTCTCCCTCTGCCCCTCAGCCACCCACCTCTGTGCCCACATGCTCTCTCTCTCTCTCTCTCTAAAAAAAAAAAAAAAAAAAAAAAGAGAGAGAGACAGACAGACAGTATATTTATATTTATATTATTAATTCAAAATTTTTAATTGTAGTATTGTCCCTTAATTTTTATTTAGATGCTGAAATTTTTGGTTTCTAACAACATTATAAGTCCTTATTTACTTTGTCTTATAATGCATCTAACAATGTGGTTACTGAAAATATTGTAATATTTTTGTGGGAGTTTTTTTGTCCTTAAAATATATCCCAACGGGATGTACAGTTAGATTGCTATATTTTAAAGTCACTTGGAATAATTTCTTCTGTGTGGTTAAGCCATCACCTCGCTGTATAGGGTATGTATGTTTGTTTTATTTTGCTTTTGCAGTAGAGTTGCTTTTTTTCATTTCAGTTAAATTTTATGTTATATTTAGGTAGAGAATTTACATGGTTCCAATAACAAATCTACAAAACAAGTTACAATTAAGAAGCCTAAGCTAACTTTCATCTCTGCCCCCTTTACTCTGTTCCCTTTGTCTTCCTGTAGATACTCATTTTATTAGTTTTTTGGTTTATCTTCTCATTAAAAAAAAAAAAGGCTATACACACATATATTCACATACTCTCCCTTTTAAGGGTGGGGGGTAGCATATGGTACCCTTCGTTCTGTACCTTGGCCTTTTAACATATTCCAGAGATCACGTCAAAGCAGTATATAGATAAATTCCTCATTCTTTTTATAACTACAATTGGGTGGTGTTCAATTGTGTGGACATGCCACAGTTTATTAAACCAGTCTCCTATTGATGGCCATTGGGATTGTTTCTAGGCTTTTGCTATACAAATAGTCCTATCCACGTGTGTTTTCATTTTTGCCAGTGTCCTCTTTGGATGGATTCTTAAAAGTGGGATGGCTAGGGCAAAGACTGAATGCAAGTGGAATTTTGCTCGATATTGCCAAATTTCCCTCCTCAGGCCTTGTACATTTTGCATTTTCACCATCAATGTATGAGAGTCCCAGCTTTTCCACACCCTTGCCAACACAGTATATTGTCAAGCTTAGGGGGCTCTGTCGCTTTAACAGGTAAGATATTGTAGCTCAGTTTTGCTGTGTATGAATGAGGTTGCTTTTTACCTGGTTATGCCCATGTTGCCTTTTTCCTCCTGTATACAATCTGTTCGTATCTCTAGGCCTGTTCTTTTGGTCATATTTAGTAGTTGCAAATCTTCGTTCTTTGAAGATGACTGAGGGGTGCCTGGTGGCTCAGTCAGTTGAGCATCCAACTTTGGTTCAGGTCATGATTTCGCAGTTCGTGAGTTCAAGCCCCACGTCGGGCTCTTTGCTGACAGCACAGCGCCTGGAGCCTGCTTCAGATTGTGTCTCCCTCTCTCTCTGCCCCTCCCTGCTCACTCTCTCCCTCTCTCAAAAATAAATAAACTTAAAAAAAGTTTAAATGAAGATGACCGAGATATTTTGAAAAGCAAAAAAGTCCCTAACATTATTTGGTAAATAAAACTGTTGGGTTTTTGCTATCAGATGGAGCAGCTGGGGAGTGACTGGGCATCTCTCTCTCCTAGTACAGTCCCAGAGCTTCTCCATATGGTCTTTCTGCATGGGCTAGTTTGGGCTTCCTCACAGCATGGTGGCCTCAGGGCAGCTGGACTGTTTACATAACTGCTCTGAGCTCCAGCACAGTCCCAGCTAAACAGCAGAAGCTGCATTGCCTCTTATGACCTAGCCTTGGAATTGCACAGTATCACTTCTTCATTCTTTTGATTATGAGTGATTCACAAGCCTGCCTAGATTAAAAAGGAGGGAAGTAGATGAAAGGATGGCAACGTTCTCGAAAAAGCATGGCAGTTTTAAGAACTGTAAAGGGTCTGAGATTTTACATGACCGGTTAGCCTGTGACAGTTTCTTGGAAGCAAGTGAGACACGAGATTCCTGGGTCAGAAACAAAGGCACAGCACGGCTCACAAGTGTCAGCATGTTTGCATCAGATCCCCTTTCCCCAAGTCTCCCAGGGGCCATGCAGATGGGTCCAGGTGGATGCCTGCACACGCAGGAGACTGCATTACAGATTTCTGTGCCTGCAAATCTGCTGAAGCTCTTACTGCAAGGAACTGTCTTACAAATGCAGTCGGTTCTCCCTGCGAGCTCTCGGCAGCTTTCAGCACCGTTGATCTGGCTCATCTCCTCTGCCCACACCCTCCCCCTCAGTTTGGAAATTGGCTTTTCCCCTCGGTTTTACCACCCACCACCACTGGTGACTTTCTCTTCTGCCTCTGATTATGTCTTCTCTGCCCCCTCCTCCTTTCTTGGCCCCCTCCTTTCTGGTTCCCCCTCACCTCACATGGGGTCATGACTCTTCACACCTTCAGTCAGCATGGTCTCATCCACTCCTCTGACTTCAGTTTTCCTCTGGTGGTGGCTCCATGATTCTCTCTCCTGACTTCAGATCCTCATTTCCAGCTGCTCATAAGACATCTGACTACAGTCAGCCAGGGACATCAACTTCAACTTGCCCCAGGCCTGATTGACCTCTTCTGCCACACATCTGCCCCTGCTACTGTGTATTCTCTTCTCAGTTCACCATGGGCCTCCTCCACCTGGCCAGGTGCAAGACTTCAGAGTTATTTCACGTTCACCCCCAACTCTCTCTCCCTCTCTCTGTTTCTCTCACATCGGACGTGGCATCAAATCCCATAGACTGTCTCTGAAATGTGTCTTCTTGTGGTGAATCATTTCCATCTTTCTGGCCCCAGGAATACTACCCTAGTTCAAGCCCCCAGTAATACTCACCTTCTGTTGTCTCCTGTTGACATTTCTGGGTGTGGAACATCTTGATGGCTAGGCAGGCATCCCCTCCTCTCTCATCACTCTGGCTTTCTCTCCCCAAACCCTAAGCTCAGTTTAATTTTATGCATTCCTCAGATAGAGAATCTCCTTCCCTTCCTTTCTTTCTTCAAATATTCTTCAGCATTGCAGTGTAGGGTGGACAGTGTTTTAAATATTGTCGCAGTACGGGGTGCCTGGGTGGCTCAGTTGGTTAAGCATCTGACTTCGGCTCGGGTCACGATCTCATGGTTCATGAGTTTGAACCCCATGTCAGGCTCCATGCTGACAGCTCAGCGCCTGGAGCCTGCTTCAGATTCTGTGTCTCCCTCTCTCTGCCTCTCTGCTTCTCTTACCCTGTCTCTCAAAAATAAATAAACAAACAAACAAACAAATTAAATACTGTAGCAGTAAAGAAGACAGCCAAGACTCTGCTCTTGGAGCTTACGTTCAGGTTGGGGGTCATGGTGATGGGCAGAGAAGTAAATAAGCTAGGTAATTTTAGATTTTGGTAAGTCCTATGGACACAAACCAAGATAATTAAATAGAGAGTAAAAAGGGTGGAGGAATTAACAGATTGCGTGGTTAAGGAAGGCCTCTATGAGCAGTGGTATTTGGGCTAAACTGTGAGTGAAAAGCAGGGGTGGCCTTGTGACCATTAGGAGCCACATTGCTTCAGGAAGAGCCACCAACAGTGCAAAGGCCCTGAGGCTGCAATGAGTTTGATGTGATTGAGGCACAGAATGAAGCCAAAGTGATTGGAGGGAACTGAGAGGGAGTGTGTGGTGGGAGAGGATCTATGTAAGGGATGGAATATGTGGGGCCTGTGGATGATGGGCAGGAGTTTGGGTTTCATTCCAGTGGTGGTGGAAAGCAGAGCTAGGATTAGGTGCCCTTGCTGGAACTCGAAACTTCTTATTTAGTTCTGACCTTTCCTCTCGCTGGTTATTCCTCACACTCCTGCCTGACCACAGACGTGATCCTGCCACTGTCCTGCCCAAAAATGTTTTATGACCCCTGTTTCTTCCTGAACACGTGATGAAATTTTCAGCATGGCATTCTAGGCCCTTAGCCATCTGGCCTGAGCCTTCTGTCCCTACCAGTTCCATGCTCTTGAGTCCTTAACGTTTCCTAGGCCTGCCCTTTCCTTTCTGTTCTGTTGTTAGTCTTAGAGTTTCTCCAGAGGGAACATTTTGCCTCACACTTGCTCATTGTACAAGTCCAACCCAAAGACCACCCCTTCTGTAAAACCTCCATAGGTTCTCCCCAGGTAGAATTAATCTGTTTCCCCATATCCCCATTCTATCTTTTTTGTCCTTTTTATCGTTATTTCCACTGCCTTGTGTGCATGTGCACAGGCCTACCCTTCCATAGGAATGAGGGCTACCTGGGAGCAAAAAATCTTGCCCATCATCTGTCCCCTATGAAGCCTTGCATGAAATAAGAGCTCCATTAATGTTTTCTGAGATTGACAAGATAGGCGCACACCTACTTTGTTCTTCTGTCTTGCATTTGAAGATGATGATGGGCTGTTGCTTGGCTATAAAACTGTGAGATCTCAGGCCTGGCTCC
This sequence comes from Neofelis nebulosa, assembly GCF_028018385.1. Classification (NCBI taxonomy): domain Eukaryota; kingdom Metazoa; phylum Chordata; class Mammalia; order Carnivora; family Felidae; genus Neofelis; species Neofelis nebulosa. The sequence goes on from NC_080795.1 coordinate 48,927,289, forward strand.
GTGGACGTAAAGCCGGGTGGTTGCACAGCTACGCAACTACATGTCCCGATGGCCACACCGTTGCTTTGCTGCACGGCTGCATAGTTGTGTGGCTGTTCAGCCTTACAAATGGATAGAAACACAGCTGTCTGGCCATAGTTCATGTGGCCACGTGGCGGGACAGCCACGTTATCGTGTGGCCGTGTGGCTGCGTAGCCATGTGGCTCCGTTGCTTTGACAGAAAACCTTCCTTTTGCTTTTCTGTGAGTTATGTCATGATTTCCACCAACATTCTGTGGCTGGTTGTGTTTTTCCCGTTGGCATTTGGGGTGGGACTGCTGCATGCCTTGCTGGACATTTAGGATCCCTTGACCCTGCCACCAAATGGCAGCATGGCTCCCTTGTCACCAGGACAACCAAAATGCCCTTGTACTTTTTTAAAATAAATTTAGTAATGTTTATTTATTTTTGAGAGAGAGACAGACAGACAGACAGAGTACAAGCAGGGGAGGAGCAGAGAGAGAGGGAGACACAGAACCCGAAGCAGGCTCCAGGCTCTGAGTTGTCAGCACAGAGCCAGACGCAGGGTTCGAACCCACACTGGTGAGATCATGACCTGAGCCGAAGTCGGACGCTCAACTGACTGAGCCACCCAGGCGCCCCTCCTTGGACCTTTCTAAACTACACTCTCTCCACCTAAGACCCTAAATCATGAGCACGAGGGGAATAAAGTGAAGGAAAAGTTACAAAGAAATTGTGTTTAGCAGCAAAAGTTTATAGCTGAAATGGGTCCAAACAAATGCTGAAATTTTTATGAGAGAGTCAAGACCTGGGAGCCTAGGGCCTTCCTGACAACCCCAGCTTGTCAGCGGGATGTGGACTAGAATGTATTTTCTTGCCTGTGATCTGCAAATTGGGGATCTACTTGTTTTTATATAATAAGTAGTTACATATTTTACTTACTTTGGGCCAGACACTGTTATAACACATAACAAAACTCATTGAATACTTACAGCAACCCTGTGAGGTCGTACCACCCACCCCTTGCAGATGAGGCCACACAGCACTTTATTTATTTATTTTTTTAATAAATTTTTTAACGCTTATTTATTTTTGAGAGACAGAGACAGAGCAGGAGAGGGAAGGAGCAAAGAGAGAGAGGCAGACACCGAATCCGAAACAGGCTCCAGGCTCCAAGCTGTCAGCACAGAGCCCAGCGTGGGGCTCGAACCCACGAACCGCAGAGATCGTGACCTGAGCTGAAGTCGAATGCTTAACTGACTGGGCCACCCAGGCGCCCCCACACAGCACTTTCTTTATGACGTGGTTGTCTCACAATAGAACACACCCCTAGAGTGTTGTGGGCAGATTGAATGGTGTAATGTACATCGAGGACTCAGCTCCCAGTATGTGCTCCATGCATGCTTGCCATCATTTGTTATGGCTGTGACTCTGTCTCCCTGTGCTCTTTCCAGTGTACTTCCCCCCTCTAGGCTATACAAGTTCAGCTCCTTCTAGATGTTTTAGGCCCAGCTGTCGTCCAAGTAGGGCCTCTGTTGTTTGATTTCCCTGAAACGACCACACATTATGGGTACAGGACACAGATCTGTCTTGGGGAAAGGTCATCTGCACGCAAGGTTTTTTAGGGACCCTGAATTTAAACTTCTGCCTTTGTGTCATGCTTGATTCTTAGAATCCACTTGCTTCTGTAAGCACAGAAGCACTTGTTCCTGCCACTCTCTGCTCCTGAAATGCTGCAGGGCTACCCTTTGGTTGTTTTTGTTCCAGAGAGTGTGAGAACAAGAGGGAAGGGAGGCACATAAAAAAGAATATTCATCATTGAAAAGCGAGCAGGAGAGAGCCCTGCTTTCCCAGACTTCTTTTTGCAGGCCTCAGGAATACTTTCTATGTTGCCGGGGACCTTCTTGGATCAGGGCTTGAGATGGAGATGTGTGCATGGGAAGGGGTGGATACATTTTTTGGAATGGGCAGGAATGCTGGTAAGGAGACTCTCCTACAGCCGGCATGTTGGGGAGAAGCAGAGAGTGATTTACTGTTATCTAGAAATACCTGGTTTTATTAAAAAAAAAAAAAAAAATCTCCAGAGTGCTTAAATAAATATATTTGAATATCCCTGAGCTGTTGAATTTGTTCGAACCAATGAACACATTAACCATTAATGAGATGCTTGTGCCTTTTTGAAAGCCTGGTAATAATCCTCTTAAAGGGAAATCATACCCACTTAATCTCTCTCTTTGTGTGTAATGCTAAATACAGCATCTAAACTGGATTTATACTCCATGATGCCCCAAGTGACTTAGCTTGCCACAGTCACAAGGCACATTAGGATGCTTTAAATCTAAATGAACTCTGAAAATACATGTCTTAACAGTTAATTCTAATGATGAGTTCATAAAACTCACCGAGAACATAATTCTAGGAGTGGTAATCCTTTTGAAGTGTAATCTTTTTGCCTTCATGAGTCACTTACCTCCACTATTCTTACTCAAATGGTGCCCAGAGTACTTATTTAGTTACCTAGGTTTTAATTTTCTTTGGTACAGGTTTTGCTGTTGGGATGGTACAGAAATAGATGTTATTGAAGAGTTGGAGACTAAGATAGATCAAATATCTGTATCTTTCCAGTTAGAGAAATGACTTTACTTTTTATTCTGTATTAATGAATGACTTTATTTATTCGACAGTTACTTAGGGAGCACTTTCAAAGTCCTAGGCACTCAGGATAGATCCATGAAGAGCCTTGGGTGGCGTTTACAGTCTAGAGCAGTACTGTCCAATAGAACTTTCTGTGATAATGGAATGTTCTGTATCTGCACTATCCAATACCCTAGCTGCAGCTACGGATTGCTTGAAATGAGGCTAGTGCAGCTGAATTTCTCATAATCTTTCATGCCAATTTATTTATTTATTTATTTATTTATTTATTTATTTATTTATTTATTTTTCATGCTAATTATTTTTTTAAATATATGAAATTTATTGTCAAATTGGTTTCCATACAACACCCAGTGCTCATCCCAAAAGATGCCCTCTTCAATGCCCATCACCTACCCTCCCCCCCTCCGACCCCCCATCAATCCTCAGTTTGTTCTCAGTTTTTAAGAGTCTGTTATGCTTTGGCTCTCTCCCACTCTAACCTCTTTTTTTTTTTTTTTTTTTTTTTTTTTTCCTTCCCCTCCCCTGGGTTTCTGTTAAGTTTCTCAGGATCCACATAAGAGTGAAACCATATGGTATCTGTCTTTCTCTGTATGGCTTATTTCACTTAGCATCACACTCTCCAGTTCCATCCATGTTGCTACAAAGGGCCATATTTCGTTCTTTCTCATTGCCATGTAGTACTCCATTGTGTATATAAACCACAATTTCTTTATCCATTCATCAGTTGATGGACATTTAGGCTCTTTCCATAATTTGGCTATTGTTGAGAGTGCTTTTCGTGCTAATTTAAATCTGCATAGCTCAGGGGTGCCTGGGTGGCTCAGTTGGTTAAGTGTCTGACTTCAGCTCAGGTGATAATCTCACGGTTTGCGAGTTCGAGCCCTGCATCAGGATCCACACTGCCAGTGCGGAGCCTACTTGAGAGTCTCGCTCTCTCCTCTCTCATTCTCCCTCCTCCTCATTCTCCTTTCTCCCTCTCTCTCGCTCTCTCCCTCCCTTCTCATTCTCCCTCCTCCACTTGTGCTTTCTTTCTCTCAAAAATAAATAAATAAATTTTTAAAAAGGTAAAGAAAATGCTCTTCCCTTAAAAAAAAATAAATAAATGTACATAGCTCAAATGTAGCTAGTGGCTACCATATTGGACAAGGCAGGTAGAAGAGATAGACGACCCGATTCACACAATTAATTACAACTGTTGTAAGCACTACTGAAGAGAAGACAGGTATTATGACAAGATGAAACTGGGAAATGTAACCTAATCTAAGGATCACCCGAGACTGCTCTGAGGTATTGATGTTTGCGTTAAACACTGAAGGTTGGAGTTGGTGTGGGCGACATTTTTAGCAAAAGGAAGAGTATGTATAAAACCTTGGGGCTGGAAAAGCTTGGCACTCTGCAGCCAGTGTGATTGAGCCACTGGTACACGAGAGGAGGCAGGAAGAGGGCTGGGGAGTGGAGAACAGGTGGGGCTGGATCACATTAGGACCCCATAGGTCCTAGGAAGGATCTTGGACGTTATCCTAACGATAGCAGCGAGAAACCTTGGAAGGGTTTTGAGCAGGAAAGTAACTTGATCCAATCATATATTTTTTAATGTTAAATATTTTCCAATTGTACATGCACAGACTTTAGAGTCAAATAGTTTCTACAAGGCTTGCTACGAAAATCAACAAGTCCCCTGCTATGCTTCCCAGTTTTCAGTTCCCTCAAGGTAACTACTCCCAGTTTTTTGGGCCAATTCTCTTGGTTTTTACTTCTATGTCTCTAAATAATATGCAAGTGTTTTTCTTTGTTGATGTTTCAGTTTAAGACCTGGTCTACTGATTACCCACAAGGGAAGGTGAAGATGTCACTCTTTCACCCCCATCCCCCCACCATTCCCAATAGAGTTGTAACATCGTTTGGTTAGATGGGTGGCCAATGTTCGTATTATTATGACTTTGTAAACACTGTTCGCAGCTGACCCATATGATATACTGTGATTACTCCTCCTTTCACACAATACTTTATTTTTGCACTGAAAATTTTTTTTTAATTTGAACTCATCACTAATTCACATTAAACTATCCTCTGGTTGTGCTAATTTACTTTCAACATGTTAAGCACATTAGGAATTCTATCAAATTTTTTTGTTTTTGAAGAAATTGCCCTTGGAACTAACTTTCTGACCTGCTTTAGGCTGGGCTGCTTGCTTTCCAGGCTCACTGCACAGCCCTTGGCTGGGAATCTATCTTCACCATTAACCTGAGGATCCTCTTGACCTCTCTCTTATGTTGGGTTGATACTGTATTTCCTGGATCCTGTGTCTTCCTCTTTCTTGGTTGGTTCTTTTACTTGGCCAAGAACACGCTCAAGTAGCTTTCTGTGTAGGAGGTAACATTTTTGAGACTGTGCATTTAAAAAATTTCTTTATGCTTTCTTTCTTTTCTTTAACATTAAAAAAAAATTTATGTTTATTTTTGAGGGGGGGGGGGAAGGGCGGAGAGAGGAGACCCAAAATCTGAAGCAGGCTCCAGGCTCTGAGCTGTTAGCACAGAGCCTGACATGGGGCTCAAACCTGGGAACCACAAGATCATGACCTGAGCCGAAGTTGGACGCTTAACCTATTGAGCCACCCAGGCGCCCCTGCTTTCTCTCCTTAATTGACAACTTGGCTAGATGTAAAAGTCTAGTGTGGAAAATCACATTCCTTAGAGGTCTGAAGGCATTACTCCATCCGTGTCTTCTAAGTTCCAGTGTTGCTGTTGAGAAAATGTTGTAGTATATCTTCTTCCCCTTCTCTTTGTCCTTGTGGGTTTTTACCTTTAAAAGATCCCTTACATTTGTTTTCTTGGGATTTGGGAGTGGGACAGCGTTAAATGCAGTTGCAATGATATAATTCTTCATTTAAAAATTGGAATTCAATGAACCTGTTTTGGTGGCATTTTGTTTAAAACAAACAAAAAACCAAAAACCTCAGTAATAGTACAGAAAATGGATGTGGTGGTTCCTTGTGGTTTTGTATCACATGTAGTACTGGGGAGAATTTGTCCCCCAGAAAGATACGTTCAAGTCCTAATTTCCAGTGCCTGTGAATGCCGCCTTATTTGGATATAGGTTCTTCACAAGTGTTATCAAGTTAAGATAAGGTTATACTGGATTAATCCAGTGACTGATGTCCTTATAAGAGAAGGAGCTTTGGACACAGACACAGAGAGGAGAACATTATGTGAAGACAGAGGCAGAGAATGGAGTGATGCATCTGTGAGCCAAGAAACACCAAGGACTGCCAGCCACCCAAGCTAGGAGAGAGGCATGGAACAGATTTTCTCTCAGGGTCCCCAGAAGGAAGCAATGCTGCCAGCATTTTGATTTCAGACTTCCAGCCCCCAGAACTGTGAGGGAATAAATTCCTGTTGTGTTAAGCCACCCAGTTTGTGGTATTTTGTTATGGCAGCCCTATGAAACTAATACGGTTGGGTATTAAATCATGCAATTTGGTGTTCTTAGAAATGGAAGGTGCTTGGAGAAACGTTCCGTTTTCCTAGAAATTGAATGTGCCTTTGGAAATGGAAGGTGATTTTCCCTGAAATAGGAATTTGTTCTCTGTATCATTTATCTGGTAGTTTCATTAAGTAGATGTCTCAGGGCTCCCGAGTGGCTCAGTTGGTCGAGCATCCATCCGACTTTGGGTCAGGTCATGATCTCAAGGTTCATGAGTTCGAGCCCCACGTTGGGCTTGTTGCTGCATGCTGCTGTCTGCACAGAGCCCACTTTGGATCCTCTGTCCCCCTCTTTCTCTGCCCTTTCCCTGCTCGTGCTCCGTCTCTCAAATATACGTAAACAGTTTTTACAAGTATATGTCTTACCTTTTCTTGAACACTATAAAAATTGTCACAGTGTAGCACATATCTGTATGTATGTTATTTTTCTGGCTAGCTTTATAAATGCCTACCCGATTTCTTTGGAAAACCACCAAGCCAAACAGAGCCAGCTAAAGTTCAGGAAAGCCAATCAGAAAAAAGAAAGAGTCCGACTATATCTCCATTCATCTTGATCCAAGCACTGGATCTTCCTGCAACAAGGAACCCAGTAGAACTTTCTCCTTTACCTCCTGCTGCCTCTTCCCCCCTGAGGTTACTGGGGACCCCGGAATCTAAGTTAGGACCCCAACTCTTTCATGTAATCTAGATTCTAGATACCCCCCACATGGATTTTTTTTAAGGACTTGCTATTACTGACATCAGCTAACAATGCCGCCATGACGAAGTCCTTTACATGGGCTGGGGGCCGACCGGGATTTTTCAGTTGTATTGGGAGCACTCATTTTATTTTTGTAAATTTTAATTCCAATACAGTTAACGTATAGTATTATGTTAGTTTCAGGGGTACATATGGTGGTTCAACACTTCCAGACAACACTGAGGGTGCTCCTCAGAAGTGCATTCCTTAATCTCCACCACTGTTTAACCCAACCCCCCCCCCGCCCCCCCCCCCCCCCCCCCCCCCGGTAACCATCAGTTTGTTCTCTCCAGTTGAGAGTCTGGTTTTTGGTTTGTCTCTTTTTTTCTTTGTCTGTCTGTTTTGTTTCTTGAATTCCACATATGAGTGAAATCATATGGTATTTGCCTTTCTCTTATGGACTTACTTAGCATCATACTCTCTAGGTCCATCCACATATTCATTACAAATGGCAACATTTAATTTTTTTATGGCTGGATTATATTCTAATGTATATGTATGCCATATCTTCTTTATCTATTCATCAATAGATGGACACTTGGGCTGCTTCCATGATTTGGCTGTTGTAAATAATAGGGGTGCATGTATTCCTTTGAACTAGTGTTTTTGTATTTTGTGGGTAGATACCCAGTAGTGTGCCAAGTGGATCACAGGGGAGTTCAATTTTTAAGGAACTTCCACACTGTTTTCCACAGTGCTCGTACAGCTTTCATTCCCACCAACAGTGGGAGCTCTCATTTTGAAGGACGCCTTAGTGAATGCTGGGCAACCACAGGGACCCGTGGAGAGCAGAGAGCAGCACCAAGGAGAGAGGAGGAAAGATCTCACCAGAAATTTTGAGTGTCCCCCACCTCTGTTTACCTCCCAGGTCCAAGTGAGGATCTGGCTGAACTCAGGAGATCCGGGCAAGAGAGGCTTCCCATCCCAAATTGAGAGTTCACACGAGAGAGGAATTGACTACCAGTCCAAAGGCCAGTTCTCCACAAATCAATTTGCCAGTTAGGAAATCCACTGAATACCTGAGGGCTTTCACCCCATTGTGGTCCCACCTCAACTTTGCTGCAGCTGCTTTGTCTTGGACTGGTTAGTGCAGGATTATTTTAAGTAACAATAACTAGGCTTTTCCTTAAATCATTTTTGCTGTCTGCACTCCCTCTTTGAATTTCTGCTCTGATCCTGTATCCAGTCCAACTCCTGCCCTTGCCCTAGTCTGCTCTCCTTCTGTGTAGGACCATATATAGTTCCAGAAAACTTTACTAGACTGCATTTAAAATTGTTGCCCGATAGGGGCATCTGGGTGGCTCAGTTGTTAAGCATCCGACTCTTTTTTTTTTTTTTTTAATTTTTTTTTAACATTTATTTATTTTTGAGACAGAGAGAGACAGAGCATGAGCAGGGGAGGGTCAGAGAGAGAGGGAGACGCAGAATCCGAAACAGGCTCAAGGCTCTGAGCCGTCAGCCCAGAGCCTGATGCGGGGCTTGAACTCACAGACTGTGAGATCATGACCTGAGCCGAAGTCGGATGCCCAACCGACTGAGCCACCCAGGCGCCCCAGTATCTGACTCTTGGTTTCGGCTCAGGTCATGATCTCACAGGAGTTCATGGCTTTGAGCCCCATGTTGAGCTCCACACTAAGCATGGAGCCTACTTAGGATTCTCTCTCTGCCTCTCTCCTCAGCTCTCTCTCTCTCTCTCTCTCTCTCTCTCTCTCTCAAAATAAATAAATAAACTTAACATCATAAAATTGTTGTCTGATGGTGCTTGGGGTATTGATCATTTGGCTTTTCTTTTTCCCAGTGAAAAGAGTATCTGATCAGTTAGCTTTTGGCAAAGTGGTCTTTCAGTGAATTGGCTTTGGGTGAATTATTTTTTGACAAAATGACCCAGAGTCTGTCTTTTGCTTTAGGAAGTCAGTAGAAGGCGTTGAAGACGAGGTATCCGGATTCTGTTCTGGCTTGCTGCTGCTGCTTGTTCTTCTTCTTTAATACTTTGAAAATAATGAATTTTAAATTTTAAATTAGTTAATTAATTTTAGAGAGAGCATGTGTGTGAGCTGGGGAGAGGGGCAGAGGGAGAGAGAGAATCTTAGGCAGGCTCCATGCTTTGCGTGGAGCCCAACTCGGGGCTCTGTCTCACGACCCTGGGATCATGACCTGAGCTGAAATCAGGAGTAGGACGCTCAACTGACTGCACCATCCAGGAGCCCCCCCGGCTTCCTTCTTGTTCCTGAGGCAAATTTCTACATCACCTGAGCTCCAGTTTCCCTATAAAATGGGGATAATAATGCCAACTTCCCAGGTGTAAAGATTAATTGACCCCAGAGATAATCTAAACAGATTTTTAAAAATTATAATCTACTTAAAAATGTACATATTGAATTAGGTAAAGCTACTCCTTACCACTCACAGTGGTAAAACAAAAAACAATTTGCAAAAGCAAGACCTACAAACTAGGAAGACAGTAACATTCTAATTTTTTTTTTATGTTTATTCATTTTTGAAAGAGAGAGACAGCACAAGCAGGGGTGGGGCAGAGAGAGAGCGAGACCCAGAATCGGAAGCAGGCTCCAGGCTCTGAGCTGTCAGCACAGAGCCCGATGTGGGGCTCGAACTCACGAACAGTGAGATCATGACCTGAGCTGAAGTCGGATGGTCAACAGACTGAGCCACCCAGGCACTCCTACAGTAACATAATAAATAACAGCATTAATTTAACATATATTTTTGTAGAAAATGAATTCTGCTGTTGATTGTAGTGGTAGAAAGATATGTTTGCTTATTTTCTATTTCACTTCTGTCCATGTGATGCTTTTCATTTGGGAGCACAGCAGACCATCAGTTGAGTCATTATCATTATTGCAATTATTTTCCTTTTCAAAAGTGATGCCAGTTTCCATCAGCTGCTGCCCTCACTGCAAGTTGGCACCTCTAGGGAGGGGAACTGTGGCCCACATCTGCTTACAATGGATGCCATCATGTCCAGCCCAGCACCCTGTGTTTCCTCCTGCTGCATGATTATTCAACTCTCCCACTCTCTTCTCTATTTAAATGACTCAGAAGTCTTCACCTATGATGTCATTTCCCTTTTACGTATGTAGTACAGAGGTCTCATTTATATATTTTCTTCACACCTCAAGACTGTTATAGGAGTGGGTGCCAAGACAGCCTTAAAAACAATACCAATGGGCGCACCAGAATCATGGAATTCTACCACATCCATCTGGATGATGTTAAATACCAGTATTCTAATTTTTTCCACAATTAGCACTCAAATGGAAGCACAAGAATATATCCTCAGCTCCTCTCAGAAGTTTGCTGATCCCCACATTTTTAGGCACACTGGCCAAAATGTAGGAAAGCATCCGGCGTGTAGAAGGCACTTGGTAAAGGAAAATTTTTATGCAATTTACATCAGAACCACCTACCAGAGATTTCCGACCTGTATATTTCCAACCAGCATAAATCAAGTGGGATTTCAACGATTCCATGTCCCCAAACATTAATAAGATATCAGGAAGAATATTATTCAACTTAAACCTCGACAAAGTTGAATTTGAATCCAAAGTAACTGGTAATAGTTGTGCCAGAAGTGAGTAAAGTGACCTGAGGAACGCAAACTTGTGGCCCTTGCCCCCGCGGTCCTGCAGTTCTCAAAGGGACCAGGAGACCCTTGAGAATTTTCTTTTAAAAACCTAACACAGAAGGAAGGAACAGGCTGTGAAGAGGAGCATGGACTGTCCTTGTAGAGAACGCTTGATCCACAAGCAATCCAGAGAATGAAAAATACTCTGTGAGGACACAGCATGGCTTTCACAGGATTGAAAGTCCAGAAGCTGCTGGCTAATTAGACTCTGAAAAGGGGGCTGGATCCTAATCTAGTCCTCCAGCCTTAACCCCTGGCTGGACTTTTCTGTTAGACTCGGTTCAGTCTACCTTTTGTGTCTCCTTTACTACTCACACAGAACACTTCAATCCTGACACTTCTGGTTACCAAATGGGCATTGATAACAGTGTTGGAGATGAAGGCCTAGCTCTTCTGTGAGTTAAAAAGACAGCTCACTCTTTTTATTTCTCTCTCTCTCTCTCTCTTTTTAATTTAAATTTTAGCTAGTTGACATACAGTGCAATATTGTTTTCAGGAGCAGAATCAGTGATTCATCCCTTACATACAACACGCAGTGCTCATCACAAGTGCCCTCCTTAATGCCCATCACCCACCTAGCCCATCCCCCCCCCCCCACCTCCCTCTGTCAACCCATAGTTTGTTCTCTATCATTAAGAATCTCTTGTAGGGGCGCCTGAGTGGCTCAGTGGGTTAAGTGTCCGACTTCAGCTCAGGTCATGATCTTGCACTTCATGAGTTCCAGCCCCATGTTGGGCTCTGTGCTGACAGCTCAGAGCCTGGAGCCTGCTTCGGATTCTGTGTCTCCCTCTTTCTCTGCCCCTCCCCCACTGGTGCTCTGTCTCTCTCTAAAATAAATAAACATTGATTTCTTAAATTTTAAAATTCTTTTTAAAGTCCCTTGTGGTTTGTTTCCCTCTCTGCTCTACCCCCCCCTTCCCACATGTTCATCTGTTTTGTTTTGTAAATTCCACATATGAGTGAAATCATACAGTATTTGTCTTTCTCTGATTGACTTATTTTGCTTAGCACAGTACATTCTAGCTCCATCTATGTCATTGCAAATGGCAAGACTTCATTTTTTTTGATGGCTGAGTAATATTCCATTGCATATATGCACCACAGCTCCTTTATCCATTTATCAGTCGATGGACATTTGGGCTCCTTCCATAGTTTGGCTATTGTTGATAGTGCTGCTCTAAACATTGGGGTACACGTACCCCTTCAAATCTGTATTTTTGTATCCTTTGGATAAATACCTAATAGTGCAATTGCTGGGTCGTAGGGTAGTTCTATTTTTAGGTTCTTGAGGAAAGACGGCCCATTCTTGGTGGCTTGGCCTTTCTACCATGGCTAGACCCCTTGAGGCTTTCAGAAAAGCCCCACCCAGGAAAAGAACATTGTTGGATTAGGTTCCTGGCATCCCACACCTCCATGAAATCATGGCCAACTGGTTGAGAGAGACTGAGACGCTTCTAATCCGAAAAATATTAGGTCACTTTTATCATAAACTGTGTTCGTCCCAGCACACTTTTCACCATTTGGAGTACGAGGATCATTCTGTAATCTCAAAAATGTCAGTATTCAGTATAATGTCCCAAACTTTCAGTATCTGACGTTTGAGGAAAACGGACCCAAAAATTTGGCAAAAAGCTGTTCTGGGTTCAGTAGTGTTTTTAACCAAATTTTCTTCTTTGAGTCTGTATGTATTTGGAAAGTAGCAGTTAACATGTGAGACGTAGCAATTATTCACCCTGGAGACAATGCTTAATGTATTTGAGTTTGCAGACCGTGTCCCTAACTCTACCTAAGCATTGGTCCCCAAACATGGCATGCGGGCCAGCACTCCAACCAAATGATCACTGGCTTGCCATAAAATGAGAAACAGAGCCAAGGTATGGACATCTTCACAGAGTCACTGCCGTGTTAGTCCCACAAGGACAGGGCCCATGGCTTCTGTATGTGTTTACTGCTATCTCCTCGGCCCTGGTACCGTGCCTGCCACGTTGGAAGTGCTCAATGGCTCCTGAGTAGATGAAAAAAACCTGGTTCAACTTAAAAGGCAATTCTTTCTTTTGATATTGCTTTCTTAGTGTGATAGTATATAGTAGTTTGATTTTTCGTGAAGCTTTATGTGACAAAATGAAAAGTCCACAACCCTGTGTTGTTTTCTGTGTCTGTTAGGATGGGGTTTAGCTGTGAAGAAGAAACCTCAAAAGCTGTGGTTTAAAATAAGATAGATGTCATTTTCCCTCCAGAGATGGGAGGGTGGCTCCAAAAGTTGTCAGGGACTCAGCCTTCTACCCCCGCTGCTCTGCCCCCCTGAGCTTACTGGTCTCCTCTGCTCCGGGGTGGGGGTGGGGGGTGGGGCTTTGAACTTACGGTCAGGTGTGAGATTACATTCCAGGATAGAGGAAGAGAAGCAGGGAGAATGACCTGCCTCCTGCCTTTAAGGAAACTTCCTGGTGTTGAATCACTATATTGTATTCCTGAAATGAATATAACACTGTATCCCAACTCACTGGAATTAAACACTTACAAAAAACCACCAAACTTTCTGGTAGCATCCAATATCACTTGCATCTCACTGGCCAGAATTTAGACCACCCCTAGCTGCAAGGGAAGATGGGAGATGACTTTTAGCTAATGGACAACACGCAAGCTAAAACCAAGATTCTATGGCTAAGGCAAAGGCTTAACATCAGACGGCCGCTAGCAGCGTGAACACAGTCCCCCACACTTTTTTGAATCATTTAGAAAATATGGGAACCACAGCTGAAGGCTTTCCCCCCATCCCTATTGCCTGGAATTCTGCTGGTTGATACCTACTCAGCATAACGCCGGGACAGAGGCCATCGGTGTGGCAGAACGGCTTCACCCCCTTCAGTCATTCACTGTGCCCTCCCTCCCCTGAACACTGGAAAACCCAGAGACTTCTCTCTCTCTCTCTCTCTGCTTTGACTCCATTCTTTTTCAAGCCTAAGTGGTTCTTTCTCACCTCTGCCTCCACCTTCCCTCTGTTCCCACAACCCATGGTTTACTCATTTTCTTTTATTAACCTAATTCTCCAATAACATGAACTCCAACAAAAGGCAAGGTTATGCTTGAATGGAAGCAAAACATAAAAAATGAAAAATGTGTGCAAATCAAATTGCTGTGAAATAATTCCTGTTTTCTTGCTTACTTCTGGTCTAATTTCAGGATTGTTTTGTCATCGTTTCTGAAAAATATCCTTGTGGCAGTGGTTCCTGACCCGATCCCTCTGTTTCCTTGTGATACTGAGGAAAGGAATTCATGTATTATTAATCTATTAATTTATAAAGGTCGCAGAAGTCCCCACCCCATGCACATAGATTCCAGCAATTTGGAAATGGTACCTTAAAGCCTTTTGACTTTTTTCATTCATATTTATAGCAAAGGGACTGAATACTAAGTTAAGATTAGCTCCTTTAAATGCCAAGAAGCTGCCTTTGGGTGGCCTTTGTCTGGCGTCGTCCCAGGGGCCAGTCTGCGTACCTGGAGCACAGGGTGCAAACCCCCGGAGGGCTTCTGAGAAGGCCTGCTTCAGCTGACCACAGTGCTGCGCGTCATTTATTCATTGAACCAAACTTACTAGTCTCTGCTTTATGTATATCATCCTCTCCGCTACTAGTCCCGTTTTGTAGGCGATGAAACGGAGGCTTAAAGATAGAAAGGAATTTGCCCAAGATCACGCAGCTGGTGGAGCCAATTCAAACCAAGCCTTCCTTCCTCCAGAACCCTGCCCTGAGGCCATACGAGTCTCAGACTTTTAGGGGCACCTGAGTGGCTCAGTCGGTTAAGCATCCAACTCTTGATTTCTGCTCACGTCATGATCTCATGGTTCTTGAGATCAAGCCCCATGTTGGGCTCTACCCTGGCAGCATGGAGCCTGCTTGGGATTCTCTCTCTCCCTCCCTCTCTGCCCCTCCCCGGCTCACACACTCTCTCTCTCAAAATAAGTAAAAACAAAAAAATAAAGAGTCTCAGGCTTTTAGAATTCATGGGCCAGGAAAGTAAAAAAAAAAAATAATAATAATAACTTTAAAAAAAGATGTGCGCGTATACATGCTAAGATAGAGTAGCTAATTTTTTATTTTGCCATCAGGGCATGGAAAGTGCCTGTCATTTATTATTATTACCACTTTATTGGAAAGAATCTCCCTCTCTGTCTCTCTCTCTCTCTCTCTGTCTCTCTCTGTCTCTCTCTCTCACACACACACACACACACACACACACACACACACACACGAGAAAACATTACTAAATTAATTCAACGAGTACTTATTGGGCATCCGTTATATGCCAGGCACTGTTCTAGGCACTGAAGAATATGGTGGTGACAAAAATAAACATTTCTCCCTCGTACTTAAGTTCTAAGTAAGGCATGATGCAAGTTTTAAAAAAGGCAGAAAGCACATGGTCAGTCAGAAATGAGTGCCATAGGGGAAAAATAAGACAGAGAAGCAGGACATGAGTGTGTCGGGGAGGAAGGCCTTGCTTGCTGAAGGTGAGGGAGCGTCCCACTCTTGCTGAGAGAGGACGTGCACAGTCCTGGCACACACACATACCCACTACGTTATGTCATCTCACTACCACACGCTGGAGAACGTCCCTCCGGTACCTGATATTTGCAACCCCCTACCCTGTCCCGTCCTAGCTCCGCAGAACTGGAGGGAGATGGGAGGCACTGCTGAGGGTGGTTCAGGCTCGGCTTCCGGTTCATGCGTCCCCAGACTTCTCTGACTGCGGGCTTTCGACTCCTAGGCTGTTGATTGGCTGGCGTTTTGTCTTGCCTCAGACACGATGCAGGAAGTTTTTCATTATGCCTCAGAACAAATCAATACTACCAAGAAAGAACTATGAGTCAAAGACTTTTGCTTCTGGAGGACAGAGATTCTGGGGCCCCCTCCTGCCCTTCCACTGTGCTACCTTCCCTTTGCTGGACTTGCTAAGTGAGTTTGAGCTGTCGAGTGCTGGTGTTTTCTCCCCATGTGTTTCCAGCTTCCTGTGGGAAGAAAGTTTAGGAAGACATCCTTTCACTCATGTTAGGAAGGCCTTCCTTTGGGTTTTGCCGTTGGAGTTTTTGTTCAAAGGGATATTTCCCAAACTCTAGAAATGAAATGGTAGAGGCATTTGGATCTGAGAAGTTCAGTTCCTCTTTGTAGCCACCCATCCCATGCAATGTTTCCCACCTTCTCAGTGGCCTGTGTTCCTCTAGAACATGAGTTTCTATTTTTTTTCTCTGAGTAGAGTGGCACCAGATTCTCATGAAGTGCGTAGGGCAACATGGCACTTAGAATCCTAGAGCCCAGTGTTCTAATCCTAGCTCTGCCTCTGACTAGGTTGAGACCTTGGGGAAGTGACTTGAACTTTCTGAACCCTGGTTTTCTTATCTGTTGTACTGAGATATAAGAGTATCTACCTCATAGGGTTGTTGTGGGCATTCGGTGAGAGCACATACATAACTAAAGTTTATCGAGAATATGCTATGTGCCGCACACTGTTCTGAGCGCTTTGTATGTGTTAACTAGTTGAATTCTCCATGAACTCCTTCAAATGGGAGCCATTATTGTCCCCATTTTACCGAAGATGGAGCTGAATCACAGAGAAGTTAAGTAGCTCTCTCAAAGTCACTCTGTGTTCCTCACACAAAGAGTGATGGTTTTCATTAATATCGTCTCTGGTGAAGAAATTAGGAACCATCTGGTCTTTGCTTGTCTTCGGAGCTCAGCCTGGAGCTGCTACTTAATAGGGTAATTTCATTAATGGTGAAGAAATATATCAAGGCATGTTTCTCAAAATGTTAAAAACTTAATTCTGATACAGCTAGTGAGCAGGTATCACTATCTATTTAACTCATTAATGAGGGTCACAGCAGGATGATAAAGCCAGGTCCAAAGGGAGGGTGAAGGTGTGGTTATTAAAAAGGCAAGATGGGAGCTTCTTGCAGTGCTTGTAGTGATGGAACTGTTCTTTTTTAACTTATTTTATTATTTTTTTAAGTTTATTTATTTATTTTGAGAGGGAGAGAGAGAGCATGAGCAAACAAGGGAGGGGCAGAGAGAGAGGTAGAATCCCAAGCGAGCTCCATGCTGTCAGCGCTGAGCCAGACACGGGGCTCGAACTCACGAACCGTGCGATCAAGACCTGAGACAAAATCGACAGTCGATTGCTTAACCGACAGAGTCACCTGGGCGCCCTGATGGAACTGTTCTGTATCTTGAAGTGATGAAATAGTATAGGACTAAATACAAATACACAAAGGAGTCCAAGTAAAGTTTGGGAAATCTGAGAAGATGGGTGGATTGTATAATGTCAACGTCCTGGATGTCGTCTTATACAGTAGTTCTGGGGGAAACTGGTAGAGGGCATACAGATCTCTGTGAGTTATTTCTTACAACTAATCTCAAATAAAAGGCTAATTTAAAAACAAAACAAAATAAATAGCTCGGAAAAAAGAGAATATGAGAAACTGTGTTTTGGTTTGTTTTTTAAATAGACTATGGAAAGAAGGAAAGCTGAGATAAAATGGCTGAATTAAATGCAAAACTTGTAATATTTTATGGGGCAAAAAAGACAGGCCATGGTCTTTGGGTTTATCATCTCTAGCGGGTGGAAAAGAAACTCATCACACACTATCAGTTCATGGAACTTGTAGCACACTTGGGTCACGATCAAATGTGCAAACAAAGTTGCACACTCTAGAGCAGGGTTTGTCCACCTCAGCACTGTTATATTTTGGGTCTGGAAAATTCTGTGTTGTGGGAGGCTGTCCCACGCATTGTAGGATGTTTAATGGCATCCACTAGATGCCAGTAGCTGCTTTCCAGTCAGTGACCAAAATGTGTCCAGATGTCTCCTGGGGGTGATGTCATCCTGGTTGTGAACCACTATGCCAGGCTCTTAGGGCCCACAGAGCCAGAAGACCTTGGGTGAGCTCATTAGGAAGTGCTCCTGGCATGCCATGAGTCATCTTTTGGCATCATTCCCAAGTTTTGGATAAATGTTCGCAAATAAAACCACCAGTTACGGGGTCGCTGTGCTGGACAGAAACACAACACGCTGTCGGGAGTCACAGACATTTAGCACAACAGGAGCCTTAGAGATTCCCTAGGCTTGGTCCAACCTCCTCATTTTACAGCTAAGGGATGTGAGTGGAGATGGCTTCCCGAAAGGCAAATAACTCTTCCCTCGTGGCAGAGCATGTTCAGTTAAACCCTCTCTTGTTCCAAAATGGATTTGAGGCAGTTACAGAGTCACTAAAGCTTTGTGAGCGGTTATGTGCCAGCTGCTGTACTAGGCTCGGTACTTGGAGGATGACTAACACTGGGTCTTGGGCACAAGGTGCTGGTGGTCTTACTGGGGACGGGGGGCTGTGGGCAAATCATTACTGTGAGAGTTGGAAATGGTATTGAGAGTCCCAACGGGGACTGGTAGAGCGTCATGATGGCCTTAGGGCGTCAGGGAAGTCTAATGAGGCCTAGGATCTGAATTCCCAGATCCTGATCAAGGAGGGATGGTTGTATCCACCGCAGGAGCCCAAAGCTGTCACTCCCGGCCCCGGGGGGAATGTGAGGCCTGAGAGTGTCCTGCCCACAGGGCAGTCCTGAGCTGTGTTCTGGGGTGACTAGGAGCCTGGGGAAGAATGCTAAGAGAGGGGGTGCAGAAGTAGGAGCTGTGAAGAACAAGGGGGCGAAAGGAGCAGATTTACAGCCAGGACATAAGGTCAAAGATGGGACGGGGCGGGCTGGTGGGAGGGGCGCAATCTCCAGACGGAGACGGAAGGCAGATGGAGTCAAGGAAGAAGGAAAACGGCGTCAAACCACATGGCGTTTAGAGTATGGTGGTGCCCCTGGCGGACAGTTACTGGCCATGATGGATTCGCCTCTGCCCACCCTGCGTCTGGGGCTTCTATGCCGGCTGCACCCGGCGGGGCTCAGGCGGTGACCACAGGTGGAAGCAGCCTCTGGAACTGGGACTCGGACGCTAACCTCGGAACAAAGACCTGGCGAAGCGGGAGTCCAGGCCTCAAGCTCTCACACTGTAGCGGTTGAAGGAAGGAGGCTACCACCTTCGAACCTTTGCCTCCTTCCTCGTGATTCGCTGCAGGGTCAGGGAGAGGTGAACTGGAAAATAGGTACCTGTGGGATTTCGGGAGGGGGGCCAGACAAAATCAGGGGGTGGGAGAGGCGCCGGGTGGGGTGCTGCCCGGGAGTTCTCTGGAGTGCAGCGAGCCTTCCTGGGGGAAAACCCTTTCCGGAAAGGAGGCAAATATGCTGCCGGTAACTGCAGTGATTATAGGAAGATAAAGGTAGCCCTGAAAACCAACTGAGACCGAGATTCTTCCGGTCCCCAGATTTTATCAATCCAACTTCTTTAAGGCTCTGGCTGACCAAACATCTATGTGATGACCTTTCTACTTTCTTTTCCTTTCTGGATAATTAGATTAGAAAACCCTGCTAAACGTCAGTCACAGCAAACCCCCCAAACAAAGCATGATAGGGGAAAAGGGAAGAAAAGGGTTGATTTTCCTCTCCTTGGGCCGGAAGGCGTGGAGTTTAGGCTCTCCTGTGAGGGTCCCTCCCTGCCACTCCCCTTGTCTTACGGAGGTGGGATGGTGATGCTGTGGGGGTGGAAGAGGCAGGAAATGGCTGGGGGGAGGTTGTAATTTTAGAGCATTAATCCTTGCAAAATTTCCCTGGGCAGGTCAGGCCGTGACTGGGGAGTGGTGTGAGTGGTTTGTGATACCTCTGTGCTGCTAACTAATAAAATTCCCCATAAGCCGTAGCTAAATGGTATCTGTCTTCGTGTGTATCGATTTCCCAGGACCCAGGAGTCACAGTTACAGTGGACTTGGACCTCATAGCCTTAACAGAGTACATGAGGATTTGGTTGCTGGTTGCTGGTACAAATACTAACATTTCTGGCACTTTCTGTGGGCCAGGCATGCTGCATGCATTATTTCATTGGATTCTCACAGCCATACGATGAGGGAGGTGCTATCATATACTCATTTTATAGATGAGAAAACTAAGGGTTAGCAAGAATAAGCAAGTTGCCAAATGGTCCCACAGAGTAGCTGAAGGAGCCCAAATTCAGACCCTTTAGGAATGGGAGAGGTCACGTTTATCTCTTGCTTTGTCCCACTGCCGTGTGGCTTGGCCTGCCAGGCCAGGAGGAACCTGTTCAGATATGGCTCTGTGCCAAGGAAGACACAGACATTCCTCTCAGCCAAGGAAGCTGAGAACCTCCAAACCTGCTTGTAAAATAAACGTTGTTTGCTAGATGTGAATGCATGTAACCGTACTTTATACGCTGGCCGGATTTTGCAGTGTCATTCTGGGGCCGACTCCTGATCCCCCCGCACAAAGATTTGGGGTGAAGCACTTAGCTGGAAGTGAAACATGAAGTTTTCTTTTTGCTTTGCCCAGAGCCTTTTGTCCCTTCATCCTCTTCTGCATCCTTTGCGATCTCATATCCTATCCCTGGCTTGCCACAGAATTAGTTAACATTCAAACTCCCCGTTCCTTCATCTGCAATCGTGCAACATCCACACTCCAAGCACATTTTCCGAGGGTATCTTGTGAGGCTCCAGTCGGCTCCCTCCCCGATATGCTATTGTTTAGATCCACGAAATGCTAGAACGTCTGACGGTTTGTACTCCCCTTTGAGGCGAACTAGGCAAAGTGCCTGTGCCTGCTTCAGCCACTGTTTTGCCCGTGTGGCTTTTCTTGTCCTCTACCTCATTCTGTGGTGTAAAGAGGAATACAGAGGCTCAGCTGGTGATCATGATATGGGCCTCCTGGGCTTCTAAGAGCACACACTGGCCATCAGAAAATCAATGTTCTCTAGTTGGACTGAAATGTGAATTTGGGGAGGAGGCACTGGACAGTGATACAAGGACCAGGTGATCCGTACCTTGGGAGAGCCCCCCTGGCCCACGGGTCACCAGGCATGTGGTGGACATGTAGGCTTCAGTATGGCTGCCACAGAATTGCTAGCTGTTCTTTTCCAACACAGAGGTTGGGATGAGCAACCATACAGCCTCACTACCCCGACTCCATATTGTCCTACTATGGAGGCATCTAATCACCCAGAGTGGTCCCAGGCACAGAATTCATGGTTGTCATTGGAATACGTAGGTTTGCAAAGCAGGTTGGGAAAACTCCCGTGAGGCCGGGTGTATTAGTTTCCTGTTACTGTTGTAACAACTCACCACAAATGTAGCGGACTAAACAACACCCTTTATTCTCTTCCAGTTGCATAGTTAAGAAGCCTGACTCCTCCCTGGGCTAAGGTGTGGGCAGGGCTGTGCTCCTCCCTTGATGCTCTGGGGAGAATTAATTTCTTGTCCTGCCCAACTTCTAGAGGCTGCCCACATTTCTTGGTTTATGGCCTTTTCCTCCATCCTCAAAGCCTGTGACATTGCACCTCTCTGTGTCTCTCTTTCATAACCACATAGCCCTTTACTTCTCACTCTTCTGCCTTCCTCTTCCACTCTTAGGGACTCTTGGGATTACCCTGGACCCACCTGGATAATTGAGGATAGTCTATTTAATTTAATTTTTTAAATTTTATTTACTAAAATTTTTTTAAACGTTTATTTATTTATTTTTTTGAGAGAGAGACAGAGAACGAGTAGGGGAGGGGCAGAGAGAGAGAGAGGGAGACACAGAATCCGAAGCAGGCTCCAGGATCTGAGCTGTCAGCACAGACCCGATGCAGGGCTCAAACTCATGAGCTATGAGATCATGGCCTGAGCTGAAGGCAGACGCTTAACTGACTGAGCCACCCAGGGGTCAGTTTAAAATAACTCCCTTAATTGGATTACCAACCTTAATTCCACATGCAATCTTAATTCCCCTTTGCCAAGTAACCTAATATATTCACAGGTTCTGGGGATTAAGAGTAGACTTTGGTGCAGGGTGGGAAGAGGATATTGCAGCAGTAGGGGCATTATTCTGCATATCACGCCATGTCCCTAGTCAGAGCTGTGGTCAAACAGACCTGTGGAGGAAGAGGTCGCCATTTATCAAGTGCCTACTACGTGTCAGACAGTAACCTGGGTGCTTTATAGATTCTCATTTAATCTCCCAACATTCAGTCCCTCATTTACAAGTAAGAAAATGCTGGCTCAGAGAGGTTTAGTGACTTATCCCAAGTCCATGGCTGGCTACTGTGGAATTCTGTCTGTATGTACTCCAGTCCATGCTGCCTTCTGTTACCCTTGGCTCCCCGCTCCCCGCCCCCCCCCCCCACCGCCCCAATAGGCCCAGAGGCTTCCAAACGTATGTGAACACATGCGTGCGTGTGTGTGTGTGTGTGTGTGTGTGTGTGTGGCAGATGGACAAAAACAGTAAGAAGTCACCTGCACTTGAAGCCAAGGAGAATCAACTTAAAATAGGTGAGGACAGCAACCAGATGCAGTGACTCATCCAACAGAAACTGTTGGCTCTTCAGCTGCCGACAACAGAGGGCCATCAGGGTGCAGGCTCAGGAGACCCATCTGGACTAAAGCCCAGAGAGCGGTCGTTTACTCAGCGGGTTTATAACTTGCCTGATGCAGGGGTACCTGTGGAGTACGATCAGGGCAAGATCTGAGTTACAAGAATGTCTCCGAGTCTCATCCAGTCCTCTGTAAAGGCAGGTCACAGGTGTCAGGGAGTAGAACTGTTTTTCTGTCCTTGGCTTCACCTTGCCCAAGCCCGGGTGGAACAGTCTCAAAACCTCTGTGTCTGTTCTCGGATTCTGTACTCACCGCCCAGCCGTGGGCCTGATTTACTGTTCTAGCTGATCAGCTCTCCCACAAAATCAGGATTCTAAACCTCGCTGGCCCTGGTGACTGCAAGTCAATCATGTAACTCTGTCTCTGCTGGCCTCTTCTCTGGTTCCTTCCCCTTAACCACTGTGAGGCCTCAGTGCCTGTGCCTGCGGGCCTCTGCTCCCGGCACTCAGGGGGCCCTGCATCACCGTGCTTCTGCTGAGAGATGCAAGGATGGAATTCTCCGAGCTTTCTCCTCCCAGCTTTTCTATTGCTTTCCCTGTTTTCTGTTTTTTTCCTCATTTCTGATGTTTTCTCCCAGATCTAGTTTGGAATTTTCACATTCTCTTTCTCTTCTTGTGGTTACCCTAAAGTTTTCACACACATACTTCATTTATCACAATCTAACGCTTATCCATACTTTCCTACTCTGATGTTGGCTTCCTCCCTCCCTAGAATAAAAGACACTGATGCTTGGGGGGCCTGGGTGGCTCAGTCCATTAAGCTTCTGACTTCGGCTCAGGTCGTGATCTCACACTTTGTGAGTTCGAGCCCCGCATCGGGCTCTGTGCTGACAGCTCAGAGCCTGGAGCCTGCTTCTGATTCTGTGTCTCCCTCTCTCTCTCTGCCCCTCCCCCTCTCATGCTCTGTCTGTCTCTCTTAAAAATAAACATTTAAAAAAATAATAAAAAGACACTGGTGTTGGAGAGCAACACATGGGGCTGTGCTCCAGGCCTCAGAGGGATATGACGCCAATAGACCGTGGCCAGAGACGCCTCAGTGTGTGATCTGGGGGGATCGGAGGGATGGACCAAGAAAGGATTCAGTCACCACCACCACTGCTGATTCCTGCTAGTCTGTTGCCTTTGGCTACTAAGTGCATTAGTTTCTGGGGCTGCTCTAACGAAGTGCCACAGAGTGGGGAGCTTAAAGCAACAGGAATTTGTTCCCTCCCAGTTCTGGAGGCTGGATGTCCGAGATCATTGTATCGACAGGGTTGATTCCTTCCATGGGCTGTGAGGGAGAGCCTGTTCCGTGCCTCTCTCCTAGCTCTGGTGCTTTGCTGACAATCTTTAGGGTTTTTTAGTTGGTAGCGGCATCACCCCAATCTCTGCCTTCATATCGTTTCTCCCTCTGTGTGTGCGTCTGGGTCCAGACCCTTTTTTAATAAAGGACACCAGTTGTCCTGAAATAGGGCTCACCCTAATGATCTCGTCTTAACCGAGTTAACTGCTTTCGTCTGCAACGGTCTCCACATCAGGTCACATTCTGAGATCCTGGGGATTAGTACTAAAACGTTCGGATTTTGAGGAGACATAATCCATTATACTAGTATATTAAGTACAATAAGTATATTGATACGTTCCAATGCATTTATGAAAAAGATTAACACTGTGTCTGAAAGACACTTTTGAACCTAAGGGTTTGACCTCGGTGTTACTAATAAAACATTATAATTTATTTTTTCCCCAGCTTTGAGATAGAATCGACATACACCACTGCGTAAGTTTAAGGTGTAAAACATTATGTTTAACATACATATCTATTGCAGAATGATTACCACAGTAAGATTAGTCAACACCTCCAGCACCTCATATAGTTATCCTCTTTGTGTTGAGAACTTTTATGATCTACTCTTTTAGTAAATTTCAAGTATGCAAGATAGTATCTATCGTGATGTGTAGTCACCAAGCTGTACCTTAGGTCCTCAGAACTTACTCATCTTATACTGGAAGTTTGACCACATTCACTCCCACCCCCCTGGTTCTGTGAGTTCCTTTTTTTTTTTTTTTTTTTTTTAGATTCCACATATAGGTGAGATCATACAGTATTTGTCTTTATGTAACTTATTTAACATAATGCTCTCAGGATTCATCCATGTTATTGAAAATGGTAAGATTTCTTTCTTTTCGTGGCTACTGTTCCATTGTGTGTATATGTACCATATCTTCTTTATCCATTCATCCATCGATGGACACTTAGGTTGTTTCTGTGTCTGGCTATTGTAAATAATGCTATAATGAACAAGGGGTGCAGATAACTCTTCAAGATCGTGATTTCCATTCCTTCAAATACCTACCCAGAAGTGGAATTGCTGGATCATATGGCAGCTCTGGTTTTAATTTAAAAAAAAAATTTTTTTTTAATGTGTATCTTTGGGAGAGAGAGCGAGTGAGCAGGGGAGAGGCAGAGAGAGACAGCGACCCGGAATTTGAAGCAGGCCCCAGGCTCCATGCTATCAACACAGAGCCCGACTCTGGCTCAAACTCAAGAGCTCTGAGATCATGACCTGAGCCAAAATCGGTTGCTTAATGACTGAGCCACCCAGGCGCCCCTGATTGTTTGGGGAACCTCCATACCATTCTCCATAGTGGCTGCTCCAATTTACATTCCCACCGAGAGGGCCCCAGGGTTCCCTTGTTTCCACATCATTGCCAATACTTGTTATCTCTTGCCTTTCTGATGATAGCCATTCCAAAAGGTGTGAAGTGATATCTCTTTGTGGTTTTGATTTGCATTTCCCTGATAATGAGTGATGTTGTACATCCTTTCCCGTACCTGTCGGCCATCTGTATGTCTTCTTTGGGAAAATGTCTATTTGGGTCCTTTGCCTATTTAAAAAAATTTTTTTTTTTTACTGCTATTGAATTGTAGGAGTTCCTTCTATACTTCGGATATTAGCCCCTTATCAGATACATGATTAGCAAGTATTTTTTCTCACTTTCCATAGTATGCCTTTTCATTGTGTTGATGTCTTCCTTTGCTGTGCAGAAGCCTTTTAGCATGATGTAGTCTCAGTTACTTGTTTTTGCTTTTATTGCTTGTGCTTTGGGTGACAAGTCTAAAAATCCATTGCCAAGATTCACGGCAAGGAGCTTCTCCCTTATGTTTTCTCGCAGGAGTTCATGGTTTCAGGTCTTACACTGAAGTCCTCGATCCATTTCGAGTTAATGTGTGTGAGTGGTGGGAGACAGGGGTCCAGTGTCATTCTTTAGCATGTGAATTTCCAGCTTTACCAAAACCATTTACCGAAGACTGTCTTTTCCCCTAAAGCATTATACTTTATGCCAACCTCTTCCCACCCAGCTGGCCTGCATTGTGGTCTCCTAGGTGGCTTGGGAGGAGAGACCGGCACAGCCTCCATCAAGGGCCAGGTGTACACCCTACCCCTTCTGGGGTTCTGTTCTGGAAGGGTCAGCTGCATTTATATGGAAGATGTCTTACCTCCAGGGAGTGCTTAGGTGCTGCAATTCCATAGGTTTCATATGTGCTCACTGAGAGGTCTCTTTTAGGTGCACCTGCCTTGAATTTGTGTTTGTTTCTTTTGCCTTCCCAAATACATCTATGGCAGTATCTTTCTTAGAAATGGCTGAATGACGGGGCATTTCAATCCATGAGTTTTCTTGTTCACTACAACTAGAATGGAAACCCATCCCTCATCTCTAAGGGGAGGAGAGGAGACAGGGGCAGTTTAAACATCACTCCATGCCTGCATTGTTTAGTTAGCTGGAAAACACCCTTCCGCAATTCTAAGAACTCTGTTGGTTGTGAGATCATTTCAATAACGGCTTTTAAAGAGGGAAAAACACTAAGACTAAATATGCACATCAATTTTAAAATATACCGTAATTTCAGAAACAAAAATGTGTTATTTGGAATTTAAGATACACGCTATTTCAGGGCATCTTCTAAGTGCTAGTGCTAAGAGCAATGCAATGGAGAAGAAAGTCAGACACAGTCCTTACCGTCACAGGGCTTATCCTGTTACACTGGAGACAAACATTAACCAAAGTCATTAATAAAATAGTCACAAATGTGCTAAGGGCTTTGAACTTGGAATACAAAGCACTGGGGCAGTGGACGCCATGGGAACCTTGGATTCACTAATTCACCTCCTTACCCATTTAGTACATGCCTGCAGAATGGGGCCCATTTTCCATTTCTTTTTTTTTTTTTTCTGCCTTTTTTTTTCTTTTTTTTTTTGTATGAGACCTCTTTTCTTTACTACATTTGTCTTCACTGTAGCCCACACGCCCAGTTCTATATTTGCACACAATTTAAATGTTTGTTCAATGAGATTGGAGAAGGAGAAGTCAAGCTCCCTCAGCCCAGGGGCCGAGACTCATTCATCTGTGATTCCCCACCCCCACCCCAGGGCCCACCAAATAACAGCACCCATGATCTCTGTCCACTGAGCCAATGTCCCAGAGTCACTTCCTGCTTCTCTTTATGTAAGGGCACCTACTAGATGTCACAGATAAGACCAGCCAGCTGCTGTTCTGCTGCCAGGGGGTTCTCTCTTTGCTTTTTGTTTTTTGACTTTCTGCTTTAGAGACTGCCTCCTTCCTCACTGTCCCTCCTCCCTCCCCTGCCCCACACCCAGGGCACTGGCATATCTTTGAGGCACATTTATCTTTGTGGCTGGACATCACTGCCACTTCCAGTGGGCACTGAAGTCCCCTCTTAGTGCCACAAGCACTAATATTCTAAAGCAGTCCCTCTCAACGGGGCAACTTTGCTCCCTACGGGACATTTGGCAAGGTGGGGAGACATTTTGGGTTATCACAACTGGGGGGCAGGTGCTGTTGGCATCTAGTGGGTCGAGATCACGGGCCCTGCCAAACACCCCCCAATGCTCAGGACAGTCCCCTATGGCAAAGAATGATCCGTCCCTCCCAAATCCATAGTGCTGAGTTGAGAAACCCTGCTCTAGGGTCGGGATATTCAGAATAAGTAGTTATAAAGAAGAAAAGAAAACTTTGCTTCCCATTTTGTGTTATGCTGTAATTCCAGAAGGTGCCCCAAGTAGCGTTGCTTGTACCCTGTGTCTTAGATAATTTTTTTGAAAAGCAGCTTTCTGGGGCGCCTGGGTGGCGCAGTCGGTTAAGCGTCCGACTTCAGCCAGGTCACGATCTCGCGGTCCGTGAGTTCGAGCCCCGCGTCAGGCTCTGGGCTGATGGCTCGGAGCCTGGAGCCTGTTTCCGATTCTGTGTCTCCCTCTCTCTCTGCCCCTCCCCCGTTCATGCTCTGTCTCTCTCTGTCCCAAAAATAAAAAAAAAAAAATAATAAAATAAAAAAATAAAAAAAAACGTTGAAAAAAAAAAAATTTAAAAAAAAAAAAAGAAAAGCAGCTTTCTGAATTTTTGCTCATGGCCCACATTCTCTCCCTGGGGTCGGGTTGTGGCCAGCAGACAGTCCCAGAGACAAGCACTGATTCTCTTTAACATTGTTCCTCCCTTCCAACCTTGAAGCTTGGCCCTTTTTACAGGGGAAGGCCTGCTGGGCCTGGCTCCTCTTGCCTTAGGGCAAGTTATTTTCGGAGGCTCCTTGGGCCCTAATGCAAATATGCTGCAAGTTCCCACCAGTTGGTCCTGCTGTGACAGAACTCCAGTGCGGATTCCAGCTTAAGCTCAAAGGAGAGGATTTTTTGCGAGTTGATGCCCAGGTGCTGCAGAACTTGCATGAGCATGGCTGAGGGATAGCTTGTGGTTTACTCTGTGTCAGTTAGGACTCTTGCTGGCAAGTAATAAATCAACATCCACCAAAACAAAACCCTACACAAAAACAAGGGACCGTATTGGTTTGGGGTGAGGCTGGGTTCAAGGCTCACCTGGTGCCTGTAACCCCATGTCTCCCTCTCCTTCTCTCAAACCCCTTCTTCTGTGTGGGCTCCATTCTTGGAAAGGGCCTCTCCTTGCAGCGGTCAGACCACTGCCACAGACCCACCACACAGCGTCTAGACCCAAGTCCACTGGGAAAGAGACAGACTCTCTACAAGAACGCCTGCAAAGGTCTTGAGAGTTAGTGACTGGGGTCATGCGATGTCCCCGAACAATCACAAGACCCCTGAGAATACAGTGTGGTGATTGGTTTTGCTGTTGGTCACATGCTTCAACCCAGACCACCAGGTCTGAAAGTGGGAAGATGGAGTTACTGAAAAAAAGATACCCAGTGGTGTGGAGCAAGCCCACTACATGGGGTTTAGCATCTTAGGGTCCATCAAACGAGCTGTGGGATTGATTATTAGAGAGATCAGGAAAAGACTCTCTCTCTCTCTCTCACTCTCTCTCTCTCTCTCTTTTTTTTTTTTTTAAATATTTTATTTATTTTTGAGACAGAAAGAGAGAGCACGAGCAAGGGAGGGGCAGAGAGAGAGGGAGACACAGAATCCAAGGAAGGCTCCAGGCTCAGAGCTGTCCGGGCACAGAGCCTGACTCGGGGCTTGAACTCACAAACTGCGAGATCACGACCTGAGCCGAAGTTTAATGCTTAACCGCTTCACTGACTAAGCCACCCAGGTGCCCCAGGAAAAGACTCTTTAAGAAAGAAGAGAGCCTCTTAAAATGAGAAAGGATTGATAATGTTATGTTTAAGCAAATTGGAATGCGCGGCAGAGGGAGCTGGGGCTAGCAAGGTGTAGGGAGCTCTAAAGGAGCCTTATGTTACCTGTATGTTCCTCCAGTTATGGTTTTTAAAGCCCCATAATTTGGTGTATTTTTCCCTTCTTCAACCTTCAGTACATGAAATTTATAAACACTTTGATTTTTTCTTGATACTATGCCAAGATATATTCAACTGTGATGAGTATTTATATTTCTCTATTTCTTGATTTATTCATGTTTTAGATTTTTCCTAAAACTGTGAAATCTCACAGCTTTATTTCAATAGGCAACTTTCTAAAACAATGTTTCATTATTTTCTTTGTAATGTCAAAAATGTGGCAATTAAGTAGTTTTAATTTCCATTAGACTTCAAAGTGCATTTCTTCAACTTCAAATCCAAGTACTATTTTTAAGCATAATTTTTAAATAAAAACCAACTTTTAAGAAAAAAAAAGTCTTTGTACCCAACTCAGGAGAGTAGAGTGAGGCACCTAATTCAGTGCCTGACATATGGTGGGGTCTCCATAAATAGAAACTGCCTTTTGTCCGTTTTTCGTAACATTAAAATCTCTGATGAAAGAGAAGAGGAATATATTCACTACAGTTTGTAGAGATGGTGATGTTCATGTTTACCAAGAGGTTGTAAGACTTGAACGTGCATTATAGTTTCACTTTAAATATACCATTTAATCGGGGCACCTGGATGGCTCAGTCGGTTAATAAGCATTTCTCAGGTCAGGATCTCACGGTTGGTGGGTTGGAGCCCTTCGTCAGGCTCTGTGCTGACAGCTCAGAGCCTGGAGCCTGCTTCAGATTCTGTGTCTCCCTCTTTCTCTCTGCCCCTCCCCCCCACATGCTGTCTCTCTCTCTCTCTCTTTCTCTCTCTCTCAAAAATGAATAAATGTTTAAAAGTAAGTATATCATGTAATAATTAAAAATGAATTAGAGAGCAAATTATAAGAATTGATCAAAAATTACTGTTATATTTCTCACACTCCATTTGAGAATAATATAATGTAAATGAGAGCAGAAACCAAAATGCCAAACTCCCTGGAGATCTTTCTCCTTCCCAGGTTAGTAGAAGTAGCTAGGCAGAGTAATAGATTTTGTTTCTGAATAAATGAATAGCCTTGCTGGGGAGAGAAAACCGGGGCACTTGGAACAAGCAAGGAATCATTTAGTGCTACACTGTGTGATGTTGACTGCAGATGACTAGGTCATAGAGCCAACACTGATCAGTGTTGCCCCTCACCAGGTTGGAAAGGTAAAGGAAGGAGGAAGAACACTGTGGGTAGGAGGTCATCCTGAGCAGTAACACAAGGTGGGTTTGAGCCTGGCACTTATGGGGCACAAAGGACACCATCTGCCTCGAGGATAAGGTATGTGATTAGAATGAAGCCCAGATCATTACAGTGAGCCCATTCGGTGAATCTCTGGAGCGCTGGGCAGAGGTTGTCTGGATCTGATGCAGTGAGGAAGAAGGCCATGCTTTGGGAAGATTCATCTTCCTGCCGTGACATGGATGTGCCAGACAGTGGAGAGACACTGGGATCAAGGAGGCCATCCATACGTTACTGTAATAAGCTAGCGGTGCGCTGGACCTCTCCAGTGGGAACGTAAGTGGAGAGCAAGGAGCTATGGGAAGGTGTGTCAAAGGAAGAGACGACAGGGCTTAGTGCTAGACTTGACTGTAGGGATGGAGAAGAGAAAGGAAATAACTTACATGTTTTTAAAGCCAGAGGCTAGAAAATTGGTGGCATGACCGACCTAGATGAGAGAGTCACGAAGGGGCACGAGATCGAAGGTGATACGTTCAGTTTGGACATATTGAGTCTAAAGTGACTGGAGGGACTTCCAAGTGGAAAAATGAGACCACAGCTGGGTCTGCAGGACTGTCCGCATCTCTGCCTGAATCGATTCCTCTCTTCTCCTGTCTCCTGAACACACCCTGTTCTCCCTACCCCCACCCCATCGTTCAAGTTGAGGCCCTCATCACCTCTTGCCTCCAGAGAGTGTGGTAGTCCTCACCAATTTTCTTCTTCCAGTCTCATCCTCTTTAATCCATCATCTTCCACGTCTTTTAAGTTTTTATCTTATTTCCATTATGCCCATAATTTCGTTTTCCAGATTGCGCATTTGGTATTTATCTAGAGATATTAGAAATTGTTGTAGTGAATTGTGAGTGGAACTCCCTTAGCTCATCTCTAAGAAGAGCAAGGGGTAAGTAAAACAGTTAGATTACTTTCCAATAACTTATCGGTGTTGAACATTGTTTTCTTCAGTAGAATGCCATTCTGAGACTGGACCACAAGGATAAATCAGTTTGTAAGGACTGCGTTGATCTCTGTTTCTGACTCTTACCAGATGTGACTGCCTGCAGGGTGAAGACTGTAACTTAGGCCTCTGTCACCAGAGCCTAGTGAAATGTCTGGCATGTGTCGGGGTTCGGCAAATACTGGTTGAGATGAACTGAAGGAAGCACAGAGCTGGGTATCCAATGTGGGCCACACTAGTGAAGATGGATCTGGTCTCTGAGAGACAAATGCATTAGAACAGAGAGTGGGGAACAGAATTCGTGGGTAAGTGGCCATCTTCTCAGTGATGCATGAACCACCATGTACTGGTTTCTCTGAACAGAAGCTACAAAGCCATGAGCCAGTGGTCTGGAGCCTGAGTAAGCCAGTCCCAGTACTGCATCCGTGGTGTCCCTATGTGAACCTTGGATTCATGAACTTTTTTTTTTAATTAATTAATTTATTTTGAGAGAGGGAGAGGAAGTGAGAGCACAAGCCGGGGAGGGTCAGAGAGAGAGAGAGAGAGAGAGAGAGAGAATCCCAAGCAGGCTCCGTACTGACAGCGTGGAGCCCAGTGCCAGGCTCGAATTCACAGACTGTGAGATCATGACCTGAGC
This sequence comes from Neofelis nebulosa, assembly GCF_028018385.1. Lineage (NCBI taxonomy): Eukaryota > Metazoa > Chordata > Mammalia > Carnivora > Felidae > Neofelis > Neofelis nebulosa. The sequence goes on from NC_080795.1 coordinate 48,958,866, forward strand.
TGAAACCAAGAGTGGACACTTAACCGACTGAGCCACCCAGGCGCCCTGGATTCATGAACTTTGCCACAGGGCCAACTACCTTCTTGTACACCCCTGAAGTCTGATTCAGATGTTTTGACTGGGAAAGCTGAAGAAAAATCAGTTTTGCTATTGTTTTACACTGAAAGAAAACTGCCTTAGAAGAAAATCCTGGAAGGCATTTTGATTTTTCTCAGGCTTCACATCCCCTGGCTCTAGGATGCTAAACTAAGCAAAACTGTTTCAGAATAGAATCTGTGCATTTAGGGTGACATCAGCTCACACACACAGGTGACTGACTCTGTACATGATGTGGTCCAAACATTTTCGTTGGAAAAACCGCCTCCTTCTGTAAATACCAAGAATGGTAATAGGATTTAAAGCAAAGCCAACTGCACCTACTCCTAGAACCTTGCAGGAACTTGTCAAAGGTGGGGAGCTTGAACTTGACTTCTTAGGAGAAAAAAGTAACCTCAAACCTGCTTTTATCCAGGGAGAATTGCAGAGACAGGAACCAGGGATTTAAGAGCCAGTAATTGCATTTCAGAAATACAAGATCAGATTGGCCCATTTGGGGTTTTTATTTAAAAAAAAATTTTTTTTTAATTTTTTAATTTATTTTTGAGACAGAGAGAGACAGAGCATGAGCAGGGGAGGGGCAGAGAGAGAGGGAGACACAGAATCCGAAGCAGACTCCAGGCTCTGAGCTGTCAGCACAGAGCCCGACGCGGGGCTCGAACTCACAGACTGTGAGATCATGACCTGAGCCGAGGCCGGACGCTCAACCGACTGAACCACACAGGCGCCCCACCCCCCCATTTGGGGTTTTTAAATGTATGCTTCCTGTAGAAAACCCGCAACATCTCTGTCTTATGTGGCTGCTACAGAAGAGATTTTGGATATTACTGACATCTTAAACATTAATACAGTGAGCTACATAGTTGTCGCACTTAATCCTGTTCCTTCTGGCTGTGTCCTTTAGAAATTGTTACAGAAAACCTTTTTATCAAGATTGTGGTTACAGATGATTATCCTAATTAATTTACTATTGTTTTTCTCTTTTTTCTCTCTTTCTTTCCAAATACTCCATTGCACTTCTCAGATGTGTATTTTGGCAAAAGCCATCTTTCCGAACTGGCATTATTACCAGTCACAGCCTTCTGAGAGTGGTTTCCAGTTTGGTGAGTCCAGCTGGGAAGATAATCATCCCCCCAAAATGCATTCAGATGGCCAAGGGAAGCTCTAGAAAGAGGCAGGCCCCCAAAGGCAAGGCTCTTCTCACCGTACTCCCTGCCTCTAGGCTTGAGCCCTTCACACAGACCACCCACACTGTTCCTAGGTTGCCATTGCCCACGCATTGTTCAAAGCCATTGCCATTGGACACCATCCGAACTCCTTAACGAGGTGCACAGAGCCACTCGTGATTTGGCCTCTGCCTCTCTTTGGCCTGTTTTATACTTTGCCACTAGCAGTACCCCTTGGACAACTCTCTTCCCCACATCCCAAATATCACCCGAAGGACAAAGACAAAAGTCTCTCTCCTTCACTGCTGCATTCCCAGCCCTAGAACAGGGCCTGGCACATGGAAAAGGTACAGGAAATGTGTATGGCTGCCCAGACCGCTCCCCTATGGTCTGTTTTCCACCTGGCTCTGTCCATTTCTGTTCAGCCCAAAAGATCTATCCTTCTGCGAAGGTGAGGCACAGTGAGGGCTTGCGAATCGTATGCTTTATCTTTTATCTCTGTCACACGTGTCACATAGGAGCCCTCTGACAGTATGCAGTGAACAGAGCCCGAGGTGACAGCAGTCTGCTCTGCAACACAAGACTTCCACTTTAGTTCCACCTCTGTCCTCTTGACTGGCTTTGGAGGGAGACCCCTGAACTCCGGGTCTTGGACCCATTAGGGGTTGCTACGCTTCGACGAGATCTGGGACAATATTGTTAATGTGACAAGTTGATCTTTGATGATGCTCTCTTGTCCCTATGGCTTTTCTCCATTTTCTTTCACCCACCCCGTGCCCGGCCTCACCCTCCAGAAAGGATCTGAAATCAGCCTATGCACTTCACTGTGCCTGGGGGTGGTGAGTTGTAAAATCAACCTGACCGTATGCCAGGCTCACCTACTCCATTCTTTGCTCACCGCTCTTTGATGCAGGTATCAGAATTCTCATTCTATACCCAAGGAAAGTGAGGCTTAGTGATGCTAAGTAGTGGGGCAATGACAGAGACAGCAGATGGGAACATGGTGTCTTTAGAGTCCTGTAGATCTGAGTATTTGAGTCCTGGCTCCACCAATGGCTATTCGTTCCTCTTTGAGCAAGTTAGTTGGCCTCTCTCTGAGGCAATATCCCAGTCTGCGAAATGGGAGTGACCAGAGTAGAGAGTTTGCTGCCTGGTAGCCACAAACAAATGGTAAATGTTATGATTTTGTCCCTTCAACCAAGGTCCCACGTCTTGCAAGGGGCACAGCTGAGATTTGAACCCAGGCCCACCTGGCTCCAAAGGCAGTGCCTGCCCTCACTGCAGCACACTCCTGGACATCCAGCCAGCAGCCACCAGGGATACGTGTTAAATGAGCACGAATAAGTCATTCAACTCACAGATTCTCAGGGCCCCAAGAGGTTCAGTGTCAAAAGGGAGTCAGGTTCAGAGATATAGAGATGTAGATGAAGAAAAAAAGTTCAAATCTTGTGTCTCACAAAAAAAGTATCACAAGGGAAAGGGTTTATTTTTTCAGCTTTATTGAATTGTTAAGATATTCGGTTGACAGAATTGTAGGATATTTAAACTGTTCAATGTGATCTGACATACATTATGAAAGGATTCCTGCCGTTGAATTAATGAACATCCATGAGCTCCAAGATTTACCTTTTGTCTGTGTGCGAGAGACAGGACTCTTAGATTCTGCTGTCTTAGCTGATTGCAATTAATTATACAACACAGTGTTATTGACTACAGTCACCACATTATACATTAGATCCTCAGACCTTACCTTACAGCTGAAAGTCTGTGTCCTTTACTGACCTCATCCTATTTCTCCCACTCCATAGACCCTGGCAACCTCTTTTCTCTCCTTCTTTTCTTTCTTTCTTTCTTTCTTTCTTTCTTTCTTTCTTTCTTTCTTTCTTTCTTTCTTTCTTTCTTTCTTTCTTTCTTCCTTCCTTCCTTCCTTCCTTCCTTCCTTCCTTCCTTCCTTCCTTCCTTCCTTCCTTCCTTCCTTTCTTCCTTCCTTCCTTCCTTCCTTTCTTTTGGCAGCCACTTTTCTAGTCTCTATGGATCCAACTTTTTCTTTTCTTTTCTTTCCTTTTCTTTCTTTGTCTGGTGTATTTCATTTAGCATAATGCCCTCCAATTTCATCCATGTTGTCACAAATGGCACGATTTTGGAAAGGGTTTATTTATTTTTTAATGTTTATTTATTTTTGAGAGAGAGAGAGAGAGCACACACAGGAGAGGGGCAGAAGGAGAGGGGGGCAGAGGATCTGAAGGGGGCTCTGTGCTGACAGCAGAGAGCCCGATGCGGGGCTTGAACTCACAGACCGTGAGACCATGACCTGAGCCGATGTCAGATGCTTCACCCACTGAGACACCCAGGCGCCCAGAGAAGAGTTTACTTTTGATGTACAGCAAAACCTCTTTGAAATCTTCTAACTCTTAGACATTTTTGTTTTTTACAAACCAGGCACCGGCTCCTCTCACTCCAAATCTCTCTCCTTTCCCCTTCTGTTCCTGATACCACTCTTCTGCTTCCTGTTCCTTCTCCATCTAAACCCTGTGGAATCCACAGGCCACTATCCCATCTCTGTTTCACAGCCTCTCTCATCCCCTTAATTGGATCATTGAATGTCTGCAGCGCTCTGGTTTTTTGGGCAGGTAGTCGTGACCCTGCCTGGAGTAGAGGTTGCCCAAGGCCAACAGGTGGCGCCCTTGAAATGGGAGGTGTTGAATGCAGAGAACGAGCCGGGCAGTGGCTTCTGAGTATTGGAGGAGGAGGTGACCCAGAGGGCTGAGCACCTGGCAGAACAACAATTTCAGGGTTCTGAGGGGTAGAAAATGCACCCAGGTAGTTTCATTAAATACGCTCACCTTCCCACTATTTGTACTTCCGTGGGACTCACTCGATTCTGCCGGCAAGTTCATTGGATTCTCAGTATTCTCAAGCCCAGCTGCTCCCTGAGGAGTAAGACCTCTGAGCTGTGGATTATCTTTAAAACAACAAACAGAAAGTCTTTCATTTGTTTTGATGATGTCGTACTTCTCCTCCTTAACCTCCTTAATGCCCAGCCCTGAAGAGGGAGAACATGATTCATTGTAGTTTTCTTTCTTTCTTTTTTTTTAATTATGTGAGTAAACCCAAATGCATTGAAAGTAAAGGTTTTAGAGTCTGACAGACCTGGGGTGACAGCCTGGCTCAGACCCCCGCTGCAGGACCTCAGGCAGATTACTTCACCTCCATGAGCCTCAGTGCCCTCTTCTGAAAAAATAAAGGATCATGACCCTGACTTACACAGTTGGCGTGACACTGAAGTAGAGTCGGGAGCCAAATTCCAGTGCCACACTCTTAGCAACCAGTCATTTCAGGAGTCTTCCTGTCTTTATTTCCTCAGCTCTGAGCACGGGCTGGTGCTCAACGGGAGCCTAGAAATGTGAGTCTCATTTCATTTCTTCTATTATCTTCGTGTCAACAACACCCTGTCTTTCCTTTTATTTTTTTTTAAATTTTTTTTTTTAACGTTTATTTATTTTTGAGACAGAGAGAGACAGAGCATGAACGGGGGAGGGGCAGAGAGAGAGGGAGACACAGAATCGGAAGCAGGCTCCAGGCTCCGAGCCATCAGCCCAGAGCCTGACGCGGGGCTCGAACTCACGGACCGCGAGATCGTGACCTGAGCTGAAGTCGGTCGCTTAACCGACTGCGCCACCCAGGCGCCCCCCTGTCTTTCCTTTTAAACACTGCCCAAGAATCCTCTTCTCCGTGAGGACTAACCGTGCCTGATTTTGGTCATGTGAGTAATCCCCAGGTTCTAGCCAACCAGTATAATTAGTTCCATCCACACTCACTGTTAGGATGCCCCGGTGAGTTGTCGGACTGCCCTACAGAGAGTCAGACATCTCATCCTTTGATTTCAAAATGGCTGAGCTTTCTTTGTAGAATGGGCCCATAGCGATGGGTTCATGCTTGTGTGCCATTCTTGTTCTTGAGTGCCGATATATTTGATGACTATTTTTGATAGCATATTTGATGATGAAATGTAATCTAATAACTAAGAAATAAATAGCTAAATAAATATTCTAGGTGGGTCCAATGCCACTATGAATGAGAAAAGGCAGAATATGACGTAGCTCTGTATTTGAATAAATATATCACTTATTTCAGAAGTGATACTGAAATATCATTTGGGAATTACTCACATGACTGAAATCAGGCACGGTTAGTCCTCACAGAGGAGAGGATTCTTGGGCAGTGTTTAAAAGGAAAGACTGGGTGTCGTTGACACGAAGATAATAGAAGAAATGAAATGAGACTCACATTTCTAGGCTCCCGTTGAGCACCAGCCCGTGCTCATTCCTGTGCAAAAAATATAACTTATATAACATAGTTTTTCCCTATATAAAAGCTGTCATTTTTACATATTTACCCTCTGTTTGCTTTATTCCACTTGTTATATATTGGATTTTTATCTGTGTAAGTCTTCATACTTTTAAACTGTATGGAATTGTGTCGTATAGGTAAAACACAGTTTATTCAGTAATTACCCATCTGATGAATGGCTATGTCGGTTACAGTTTTCACTGTTCCAGTGGTATGAAGAATGTCTTCAACAGGCCTCTTCATGCAGTGGTAAGAGGTTTCCTACAGTAGACACTGAGGAGTAAAATTGTGGAGTCATAATGGTGTGCACATTTTAGACTTGAATGGACTCTGCTCATTGTCCTCCAAAATAGCTTTATTTGCACTCCTGCCAGCAACATATGAGAGAACCCATTAAACCACACCCTTTAAACATCGAATATTATCAGACTTTTGACATTCCGATAGGTAAGTAATGATATTTTGTTTTTTAAATTTTGCATGGCTCTACTTCTTAGTAATTTAAAAAAACAATTTTTTTAAAGGTTTATTCATTTTTCAGAGACAGAGAGAGACAGAGCGTGAGGGGGGAAGGGGCAGCGAGAGAGGGAGACACAGACTCCGAAGCAGGCTCCAGGCTCTGAGCTGTCAGCACAGAGGCCGACGCAGGGCTCGAACTCACAGACTGTGAGATCATGGCCTTGGGTGAAGTTGGATGTTTAACCCCCAGGCGCCCCTCTCAGTAATTTTTAAATAAACTGCGAAGTTTCCAATTAAATTATAGAAGCATAAAGAATTCAGATAGGGCAAGTGTTTTATATCCGCTAATAACATCCCTGTACTACACAGTGTAGGCACTCATAGATGCTAGAGGACTGATTGATTGCTTTGGAAGACTTTAAAATTTCAAGAATTAAAATAATGCAATTGACTTAAATCCCCTAAGTCTGATTGACCCAGATATACTTCTTATATCTGTTAAGGATATATCACCTCATTTCTAATGTCTACCTAACGGGACAGTTTAGTGCCAGCTACCGCCAGCCTGGAAGAGAGCCTGCTAAAGAAGCTGGTTGTACTAAACCAGAAAGTGTTAAGGAGTTAAAAAAACAACAACAACCAGGAAGTAAGCTGACACTTCCTTAAAGGGCTAACCATCCCAAAGGTGAATGAACCAAGGAATAAAAGAAAATAGGGAGGAAAATTTCACTGGAAGACTGTTTCTCTAATGAAACATTTCACTACGTAAAAGGGTCTAAAGGGCAGGCCATGAATTCTAGCGTGGGGCCAGGCACCTTGGGAGCGATGTGAGGGTGCAACCCTGGGGTGTTTTCAAATCCCCGACTGATTAGATCTGCTGACTGTGGAAAGCAGCCAGGCCACAAGCAAGGTGCCTTGCCTGCACACATAAGGAAGCGGGGTAGAAATAAAAGATCAAAGTAAGCCTCCCCATTCAAACAGAAACGGGGCCATGATGGGCAGGGCCTTGGCCAAGGATTGCGCCAGACACCGGAGGGGCCTCCTGGGACTCCACCCTACTCCTAGGACTTTCTTTCCCGCCATCAGTTGGTCACCCTAGGAGAGTGTTCCATGGCAAGGGCACCACTTTTCAGGTTGGCTGGGGTTGCTCAGGTAAACAGTTCCCTGGACAGGCAGTTTCAGCCTGAGTAAGAAGGTGGGATCCGGACTGGGCTGCATGGGAGAGGAAGAGGAAGTTAGACACGTGGATGGATATGATGCATCGTCTTCTAAGTGTTTGCTTGTCTTGCCCTCCATCTGCCACGGATAATTTTGTCAACACCAGTTCAGATTCTCGTCTTCCCTTCTCCGCCTTCCAGTGGAAATTCAGCCTTTACCATCCATCTCCCGTTATCCTCTCTGGCGAGGAACTGGAGGACTTGGTACAGACTGACAGAGGCAGGAAGAGAGGGAAGGTGGGTGGAGGGAAGATGGAGCTGAGATGGCAGTCCTACTACGCTGTTAACCTCCGGTGTAACCCGGCCTCCGGCAGAGTGCCTGGCACTTAGTAGGCACGGAACAAATGTTTTTCAAATGACTGGCTTATTCAAAGTCACAGGATAAAGGAACAAACAAGTGATCTATGATGAGGAAGAAGCGGATGGAGGAGGGGATCAAAGGGAGAGAAGGGAAGGTTAGACTGACAGATTCTGACAGTACCAGCAGAGAAGGAAAGTGAGATTTTGATCTTTCCTTTTGGCTGCCTCCTAGTGCATTAGCTTGTTTGTTGTCCTTGGGCGTCTCTTTGGGGAGAGAATTCAGGCCTGAATTCACCAAGGACACACGGGCTCCCCTTGCTTCTTCACAGGATCCTTTCAGTTCCAGCTGATGCTCTCAGCAGGCGTCCTTCTTGCATGCTGCTGGGACTGGGGAAAGCTGTTTCCACCATCAATCTCCATGGCCAAGGGCAGATGTGACAGGCTGGCAGCCCATCTCAGGGAACAGGAGCCGTCCGACACCCTCCTAGTCAGGACCCGTGGCCTTTGGCAACTGTCAGGCTAGTACTGCCATTATCCCTGTAGACTGCAAGTTTACCGTCAGGCTCTCCCTGGCCATTGCTGCTCATATCCAAATGTGCTTCTTTATTTTCTTTAGTCAATATACCGTCCCCAAATGTGCTGCTCACAGTTTCTCAAGTTACAGCTTTATTGAGCTAAAATGCACATATTATACAACTGACCTATTTAAAACGTACAGTTAAATGGTTTTGAGTCTATTCTCAGAGTTGTGCACAATTTTAGAACATTTTCATCACCTGAAAAAGAAATCCTTTGTCTGTTAATAGTCACTCCTCATTTCCCCCCAGCAACCCCAGCCCCAGGCAAGCACTCATCTATTTTTCCCTAGAGATTTACCTATTCGTGGACATTCATATAAATGGAGTAGGACACTGTGTGACCTATGACTGGCTTCTTTCACTTAGCATAATGTTTTCAAGGTTTATCAGTGTTGTAGCATTTACTAGTATTTCCTTTTGTTTATTGCCAAATAATATTCCATTGTGTGTCTATACCATATTTTATTCTTCCATCTGTCGTTGTTGGATATTCGGGGTGTTTCTACCTTGGGGCTACTATGAATAATGCTGCTTTGAATACTCTTCTACAAGTCTTTGTGTAAATGTGGGTTCTCATTTCTCTTGGGTATATACCTAGGAGTGGAATTTCTGGATCATATGTCTGGCCTTCGGAGGAGCTACCAGACTGACTTCTAAAGTGGCTGCACTCTTTTACCAGCAGTGTTTAAAGGTTCCAAATTCTCCACATCTTCGCCAACACTTGTCATTATCTGCCTTTTTCTTTTTCTTTTCTTCTTTTTATCTGCCTTTTTCTGTGATAGCCATTCCAGTGGGTATGAGGGGGGTAGCTCATGGTTTTGATTTGTATTTCCCTGATAGCTGGCGATGTTGAACATCTTTTCACGTGCTTATTGGCCATTTGCATATCTTTTTTGGAGAAATATCTATTCACATCCTTTACATGTATTCTTATTTGGTTATTTGTCCCTTATCAGATATAAATTCGCAAAACTTTCCTCCGGTTTTGTGAACTGTCTTTCGCTTTCTTTATGATGCCCTTTGAAGCACAGATGTTTTAAATTTTATGACGTCCAATTTATCTATTTTTTTTTTGTTATTGTTGCTTGTGCTTCTGGGATCATTTTTAAGAGACCGTTGCTTAATCCAAAGTCATGAAGATTTATGCCTATGTTTTCTTTTAAGAGTTTTATAATTTTAGCAATTACATTTAGATTTTTTATTCATTTTGGGATAACTTTAGTACATGGTGTGAGGTAGGTGTCCAGTTTCATTCTTTCAAGTGTAGATATCCAGATATCACCACACACTAGTTGATAAAACTGTTTCCCCATTAAATAGTCTTGACAGCCTTGTTCAAAATCAGTTGACAATAAATGTAACAGTCGCTCATCATTTTAAAGGTTTTCCTTATATTAGCCTTACAAAAAGCCACATGTCAATGTCTTACACGCAGCGTGTACCCAAAAATTACTCATCAGATTGAAGAAATGACAAACACCTCTCCATTTTGGTTCATTTCGAAGAATAAGGAGACAAATTCTGAGTGGCTGGATAGTTGCGGTTTATTTAATACATACCTCAGTTCAGACAAAATTATCATCAGCCATGCGTTCACAGCCTGAGCCCTGGCAGTGTTTGATGAGCCAGAATTTCATCTGATGTGACTTTAGGAGATTCTTCCCAAATAGACTAGGAGTGTCTAGTCATCGAGGAGATGACTCGCAGGTGATTCCAATGATTTTGGACCCTGTGATCACCTTCACCAAAGAAAGCCAGGTGCTTGGGTTAAAGAGGAGTTGCCCCTTGTCCTGTTCTCCGCATGGCTTCCAGCTATCATTTTAATTTCTATGTGCCACCTCCCTCCCAGATTCACTTCTCAAATAGCATGAAACTGGCAGGAAGTCATTGGTTGGAATTTGTCAGCAAGCTTTGGACACAGCTGTTTCCCATCTTTTGGCAAAATTGGTGATTTGGCTTGTCTTCTGGATGGAATGAAAATTTTGTGAAGGATGTGAAAAAAAAGACATACCCTAGGGGCACACAGATGTCCCTCAATTTACTACTGTAGAGCTCACCGGGGAAATATAGATGGGCATTTTGCTTGTAACCCTCAAGACTGGCATGAGCATCAATCTCCACGTCAGGAGGCTAAAAGTGCAGCCTTAGAACTCCAGGTCTCAGCATCACTGGCAATGGGCAGAGTGGAGGGAACTTGTTAAAATGCATATGCCTGGGTCCCTACTGAATCAGAACTTCTGGAGGTTAGACGTAGGGATCTGCATTTTAACAGACGCCTCGGGTGGGTCTCACGCCCACTAAAATTTGAGAACTGCTTACTTGGGGGGTTTTCTTTGAAGGATATGTGAATACTTGCTCAGATCACAAGCTTTGGAAATATACGGAACCTGTGTTAAGCTTCAGTTTCCTTTGCCGTAAAATAAGAGTCACTCTCCCATCTTTCAGGCTTGAGAGGGCTGGCATGGAGTAGGGCAGCTCAGGGTCTACGACAGTAGCAGCTTTCACAACAATGTCCCCCTGCTTGGGACACTTGGCGCCCCGTAGGGTTGCCAGATAAAATTCAGGACACCCAATTAAACTTGAATTTCAGAAAAACAACAGTAATTTTTTTTAGTATAAGTGCGGCAGCAATGCTGAGGCCAGTTTCCAGGGTATAGGGCTTGGTAGGACAAGCTCCATGGAGAGATGTGGGACATTGTGCCTGGATAGATAGCCTCTGGGCCTCAACCTCCAACCCTCCCGGAAAGTCTGAGAGCCTCTCAGATCATTTACATGAATCACTTTCCTACTTTAATTCACTGGAGTCCATTTCTGTTGCTTGTAGCTGAGAACCCCGACTGAGGCAGCATCTGTAACTTCCTACTCAACAACTTGCCATCTGTCCTCTGTTCCCACCACTCTTAGCCTTCCCTGAAGTCATCAAGAACCTCCTGCTGGCACAGTCTCTCTGGCTTTTTTTTGGTTCTGTACCTTTTCCTGGTGGAGGAGTGTAATAAAGGACACAGTGCACCCATGGCTACCCTACGTAGGGGATCTAGGGGAACAAACACCCGACCTCAGTGTGTTGCTGCAGACCCCCTCCACTCAGTAGCTAGCGGTGCCCATTGGCAAACCCCACTAGAAGCCAGTGGACAAGGGAGCCTGTTGATGTGGTTCATTCAGGACAGTGTCCTGGGACATGGAACAGGGAGGGGAGGAGGGGAGAGTGAGGGTGGAAGGGCAGAAGGAATGTATCCAGCATGCAGGGCATGTCCACTGTCCTAGGTTCTCTAGAAGCAGAGCCTGAGATGGGAATTTTATGCAAGTGACTCCTGGAGACACTGCTCCAAGGAGAACCGTGTGAGGGAGAGAACAAGAGAAGAAGGATGGGCCAGGGGAAGGAGCTGGGCAGAGATGTGGTTTCAGGATTAGTCTAGTCTCAACCTGATCCAATGGGTTGCTTTGGAGCAAAGGGACAGAAATTGTCCAGCTCAGAGGCAAGGGGGCTGGACTGTTGTACCCACACACACACTGACGAACACTTTTAGTTGATTATTGGCCGTGGAATTTACCTGATATAACTGGCCAGGCCTCTCCTGGTAAGGGGGCTTGGTCAAGGGGGCTTGGTCCTTCGGTCAAGGACAAGCCTTAGGAGAAGAGGGCAGCCATGAGCCGTTAGCCACCAACATCCACCACAGCTAGGGGATGGATGCAGGGACCGGGTGGGTGGACCTGGGTGGGCACCGATAGCATCTGCCGGAAGGATATGTATCACCTTGTTAACAGGGGATAGCTCTGGGTGATGGGATGAAAATCATTCTTCCTTTGTGCTTTTCTGTAGTTTACAAATTTTCCAACATTGATTCTGTTATTTTTGGAACTAGAAAATGCACGTTAAATTAAATTCATGCAGCAAAACCACCTGGTTTATTGCAGGCAAAAGTAACAGTAAATGGCCCCATATTCCTGCGGTGACATCTTGACCGCACCAGGCAGATGATCCCCGCTCACTATTAGCAATGCAGTCCTAAAGCCTCGCCCTGTTTTTCTACTTGTCATCAGAGCTTCTCTGCTTAGTTACCAGGCTCAGTGGGCCAGTCCTTTAGCACTTAACAGGTGCCAATTGTATGGCTCATAATCAAGTATGTAATTAATGTGGCTAATGGAGAGGGGCACCGGGAGGAGACAAGACAGCTGGGGTTGGACCATGAATAATAATAAGTACAATGTATGTGCCAAACATGTGGGAACCTTTGTATATGTTATCTTATTTCATCCTTACAACAGCCTATGAAGTAGGAATTGTTATTCCTATTTAATCAATGAGGAAGTCCTTGGATTGGGGATTAAGAAACCGGAGTTCTAATTTTTGATCAGCCATCAATAAAAACTGCAAACACTGGACCAAATGAATGGTTTTCGAGCCTCTGCTGAGATGCCCGGGGAGTGGGGGAGCTGCTGAGAGGGAAGGAATGGCCGTTTGTATCTCAGCCACAGCAGCTCTGCCGTGATCTTTAAGTATTGGCAGGACCGGCTTCAGGGTCTACCGAGCTCAGAAGGGATTCTGTGCTTAGGATTTAATGCTCTTCAGCGTTCTGGAAATTTGTAATAATTTTATCTTTTATTCTGTGGTTTGTAAGTGAAATCCTATAGAACAGTGGAGCTCGTGCCAGGGGCTTGGAGCTCTGACTCATGCTTGGGTCCACTTCCTGTTGCCTATCTGCCTCCCTCGGATGTGTTCTCCACCACCTGCTCTTGGCCCCTGGTGCCCTCAGCCTCCTTTTTCTGCCTTAACCTCCTCCTCCTGGGTTAGCAACTGGGTTGCAGTGTCGGGGGGAGAAGGAAGGGAGCCATGTTCCAGGGCCTCTAAGTCCCACAGGGGCCTGACCAGGCGTATGGGGTCAGAAACATGTCCTGAAGGTGTTAGATAAGAGGGTGGCCGTCCCCACACAGGCTGGAAGCACCATACTGCATTCAATGGATGCTCTTATGTACCCTCAACCCAGATACCAGGTCATGAACAACATAGGAAATGGTAACATTTTTAAAAATTTTTTTAAGTTTACTTATTTTTGAGAGAGAGAAACAGAGAGAGAGAGAGAGAGAGCCAGAGACAGAACATGAGCAGGGGTATGGCAGAAAGAGGGAGACACAGAATCCGAAGCAGGCTTCAGGCTCTGAGCTATCAGCACAGAGCCCGATGCTGGGCTCGAGCCCACGGACCATGAGATCATGACCTGAGTCGAAATCGGATGCTTGACTGAGCTACCCACACCCCCCCGAAAATGGTAACATTTGTATATCCCACTATCGTAAACAGTCAAGGTAGTACTGGCTAGCCTTGAGTCCCACTCAGGAGCCTCAAGAGCTGAAGGCAGTTCCACCCTAGACTTAGGTAGATGGGGTCTCTGCCTTGGTCTTGTGTTCCCTTTTCTGCCCCACCCCACTTGGCCCCACTGTTTCCTAGATAACAGGGTAAGTTATCCAGGGGCCAAGGGGACATACCTGCCAAAGCCCGCAGCCCTTCTTCAGCATCAGTTGCTTTCCCTCCCCCAGTCCAATACAAACAAATGTGTGGTCTCACTGTGCATGACTAATACATAGCTCACACCACTTGGGACTCACCGTGTGAATCTGACAGCCCTAGAACTGGTCCATCCGCCATTAAGTCAGAGAAGTTCAGTCACCGTCAAATGTTCCCAGCAACAGAAATTTCTAAATGCTTGCATTCAGTTTATATACTTAAGGCACAGCAGACCAGTAACAACAGTTTCGTCCCTGGATCACACGGACAAGCTCTGTTCTAGATTATTCTATGGGTGCTGAGACTCTGGGATTACCAGCCCAAATCACACCAAGCCTGCTTCCAGGTTTTCATGGGCCTCTTCTCCTGATTCATTCACTCCCTTGGGCCAAGAGGCAGCTGCTCACAGACAGCAGTAGAGATGGAGATTGAATACGTGTGCTTGGGGTGTCCATACGCATGCGTCTGAGGCCCTTTTGGCATAGGATGGAAGGGGGTATGGAAAGAGAAGGGGAATAGGCTGCCAGCTGATGGAGGAAGGGGCCACAAGGATTTGGGGCAAGAATCCATTTCTCTGCACATCTGGAACACATCCACAGGGCCCCCTCGTTCTACAGCCTGCCAGTCAGGAAACTCTAGCAACCATTTTCTATTGTGACTTTCAATGTTTCGAATTCTGATTTCTATCCCATGGCCACAGCTGAGGGCCTCTTGGGTTTTTGTAGAGCAAATGGGTGACATGTGGATGTACGTATGTGTTCTTTGGATCACTGCTTCCTCAGGTTTGATGGGACTGTGGCCTCATCAGGTCTGCCTAGTCAACCAGCCCTCCCTCTCATTGTGTACCAAGTAAACTGTGCTTCTGATGTGTGCTTCTTGGCAAATAATTTCTCAACAATCTATGAAAGGATTTTTTGGTTTTTCTTAAGTGTGATTAAAAGCGAACCCAGGCTAACACCCCAAAAGAAAGATAGGCAAATGACTTGACGATTAAAACACACACACACACACACACACACACACACACACAATTAGCCAATAGGCACACAAATAAATATGGTATCTCTACTAAATCAAGAAGTGTGAATCCAAGCAATGAGATACTTTATTTTGCCTCTTAAGTTGGCAAAGATGAGAAAAAAAAAAAAGAATGAAAATATTCAGTGTTTTATGAGGGTTTTATTTTTATTTTTATTTTTTAACGTTTTATTTATTTTTGAGACAGAGAGAGACAGAGCATGAACAGGGGAGGGTCAGCGAGAGGGAGACACAGAATCTGAAACAGGCTCCAGGCTCTGAGCTGTCAGCACAGAGCCCAATGCGGGGCTCGAACTCACGGACCGCGAGATCATGACCTGAGCCGAAGTCGGCCGTTTAACCGACTGAGCCACCCAGGCGCCCCTGTTTTGTGAGGGTTTGAGTAATATTGCCATTTCATATACTGTTGGCAGAGGGCAGTAGGGTAATTAGAGAAAAATTCATAGAGGTAAATCTGGCAATGCATCACAAAAGACTTTAAAATGTGCAAATCCTTTGAAATCTTGAAGACACCGTTTCATATTTTCTTACATCCCCTGGCAGTTGATAGTAAGTCTAATGTTGGGGCGCCTGGGTGGCTCAGTTGGTTAAGCATCCAACTTTTGATTTCTACTTGGGCCGTAATCTCGCGGTTTGTGGGTTCGAGCCCCACACCAGGCCCCACACTAACAGGCTTTCTCTCCCTCTTTCTCTGCCCCTCCCCTCCCAAAATAAATAAATAAACTTCCAAAAAAAAAAGGTGTAAAGTTAATCTCATTCTTGTTTCGTTTTTTTCATTTTTTCCCCCTCTTCTGAAGCTTTTCTCGTTAAATAATGGTGTTTGAAGTTTCACTCAGCTCTGTCTGGGTTGGGTTTTTCTTTGTATTTGTCTTGCCAAATGTTTGGTAGGCTGTTTCAATTTGGAGTTCCGAGCGCCTAGTCAAGATTAGATCTTTCTGGCAAGCAGCCCCTATCCTGAAGCTGTCAAGGGGACCTCTAGGAGCTCTGTGTCATGAACTGGGGCAAAGACCCAATGTTGTGACAAAAGATCCTCCTATCACCCCTGGCACGCAGGAGATTACCAGGGTTTTAGGAGCTCGATGCCAGGAACTGGGGAAAAACACCACATATGCATTTCTTATTATATCCCAATATCCCACCTCGCAGCCTGCTCCGTCATCGCTGACTGGCCTCGGCTGGTTGCTGCTGGCCTTTCTATGGCTGTTACAGAGCCTCTCCTGGCCTCTTGTCTCCCACCTGGTATCTCTCCCTCGTGCTTCCTGGACCACCTTTTCTCTTTTCAATCAGATACTCTCCATCCATGAATTCCTCGATGTAGCCCTCTTGCTTCTCAGTGAGGCTATTTATTTAAACCTCACTCTATCATTTCTTGGCATTTGTCACGGAAGGAACACATGCTCAGTCCAACGTCTTGAGATGGAATTAAGTTAAAAAAAAAAAAAACAAACTCTGTATAACCAGTAATTCCACTTGTAGGATTTATACTAAGGAAATAATTAAGAATAAAGCTTTAACCCCAAGGAATTTCAACCACAGTAACATTTATTGTGAAAACAAATAACCAAACTAGAAGGGATTGAATAAATGGTGATACAGGGGCACCTGGCTGGCTCAGTTGTTTGATCGTCCGGACTCTTGATCTTGGGGTCATGAGTTCAAGCCCCATGTTAGGCATAGAGCTTCCTTAAAATAAATAAATAAGTGCATACACACATACATACATGAAAACACATCCACACGATGGCAGACTCAGTGTGTGAAAACTACTATGGCGGAATACTTAATTGCATGGAAGAATGCGATTGATGGATTGTTAAGTAAACGTTTCAGGTTACAAAATTATTTTAAAGTCTCGTTTTTGCTAACACACATATTCTTTTAGAAAACGGTAGCTCTGCATGGTGGGATTCTGAGGACTTATTTTCTTCTTTGCGGCTTTTTTCCCCCCACACTCTTGGGGCCTGTTTACAGCAGCTGTCACGGGTCATCCTCTGCTTCTCTCCCCAAGGTGTGCTGGAAGATGGACTGTCCTCCAACGGCGTGCCCCGATCGACAGCCCCAGGTGGAATATCCAACCCAGAGAAGAGGATGAGCTGTGGGACCCAGTGCCCGAATCCCCAGAGCCTCACCTCAGGCCCTCTGACCCAGAAACAGAATGGCCTGCGGACCACGGAGGTAGGTGACAGCCACAGAACCCACTTGGGACCAGAGAAAGGGGAGACGCTTGCTTCAGGCCTGGGCCACACTGAGATGGTACCCAGGGAAGGAGCAGTGACGGCTCCCCTTGCTAGTGGAAATTCTCCATGCCCCCCCCCCCCCCGTGTGAATATTGTTGCAAAGAAAATAGCAGGACCCCACTCCACCCTACTCCCTGCCTTGAGGGTTGCTGTGGTTTTTTTTGAATCGGGGGAAATGGGCCCTTGCTAGCTGCACTCTCAAGAAAAAAACGTGTGTTTAAATACAGCTTTGCTCGGGATCTCCTCTTCACCACAGCTCTCATCGTGTTGACACTGGGGGCTGTACTGGTTCCTGTAACCAGTCTTAGGCCAGGCAGTTGGCAGGGCTCAGGGTAGACAGGGAAGGAGAGAGAAAACCGGTGTGGTAGGAGGCGAGCCAGACATTTTACCGCACACCCTTTCACCAGGCAGGCAGTGGGAGCGTCCCCAAGGGGGTCTGTCACTGCAGAATGTGGTGGCGGCATTACCCGCAGATTATTAGTGTCTGACTATGGCATCCCTGAGCCAGCTGGCATCCTTTGGATTCTTCCCTTGCTCCCAGAGCTCTTGTTGGGACGTGCTCCCCCTGCTGGCATTAGCTCCCAGGGGAAAGAATGCCCTTAAAAGGCCCACGGCAGCCTCCGGGGTTGGGGAGCGGGGTGGAGGGAGTTGGGGGGGGGGCCTTCTCCTCTTACTCCCTTCCTCCCTCACCCCCTCCTCTTCCCCATGCCCCACGCTCCTCAGAGTCCACTGCTCACCGGATGCTGATTTTCCAAACCCAATCCCACCTCCCCTGTCAAAACGTACTGGTCCTAGCCCTCAGACTGGTGCCACCTGTTTTCTGAGGCTGCAGCCAGTCCTCTGATGATGGAATTCTTGCTCACACGAGTGAGTTACCTCTTTAACCCTTGGTTGGAAAACCTGTTGCAAATTCAGCTCTGATGCTCATTAACTAAGTGGCCTGGCAGGAACCACTTAATCACTCAGAGTCTCGGGTTCCTTATCCACACAACAGAAATAATTCCAAAACGAGAGAACAGCGGGGCCTGCTCTTTGTAAACTGAGAAGTGCCATAAGGAAGGCAGCAAGGCTTAGCAGGGGATGGCTAGGCACACAGCACTGCAACCTGGTGGAATGGAACACCAATGGTGGCTCTTCAGACACTGTAGAAAGACACGGGTGGGGGAGCTAGACTTGAGGTTGGCCTTCCTGTGTTCCTGTTTTGCGTACTTGGCCTGTGCATGAGCTGGCCTTCTAATAGCAATTTTTTTTAAGTTTATTTATTTTGAGAGAGAGCAAGAGAGCGCACTCAAGTGTGGGAGGGGCAGAGAGAGAGAGAGAGAGAGAGAGAGAGAGAGACAGGATCCCAAGCAGGCTCCACACTGTCAGCACAGCCCCATGTGGGGCTTGGATCTCATGAACAGTGAGATCATGACCTGAGCTGAAATCAAGAGTCAGATGCTTAACCAACTGAGCAACCCAGGCGCCCTGTGAGCTGGTCTGCCAGAGACCTACTAACCAGTGCCTCCCCCAAGGGGAGGCCCCACAGAAGCTCGGTGACTGCTCTGGTGCTGGCCCTGACTTTGGTTCCCTAGCTTCCTCCCAACGCATGTGCCCTCGCCCTTTGAGTCCAGACGGTCGCGGCAGGCGGGAAGCAGCTTTGCCTGGTGTGTGGCATGATCCACACGCTTGGTTCCTGGCCCCAGAATTCATCACTTTAAAATTGTGCTCTGCAGTTTGCAAAGTGCTTTTAGGTCTGCTGGTGCATTAAATCCTCCCAAGAGCACCGTAAAGTAAGCATCATCCCCAGTTTACAGAAAAGGAAACAGCTCATTTGACTTAGAACATAAATAGTTCATATACGTGCTGGAGGTGGGTGCCAGGGACTTTAAATTAAAACAGGTGACTATTATAAAGATGGAGCATAGAGATGGCAAAGGACTTTTTTATTGAAGAATAAGGTGTCAGTCAGCTATTGCCACAGTAATGCTGCACACCACAGCATATCAGTGTCCAGGAGCTTCAGACGATAATTTTTTTCCTCTTGCATGCAACTTGAACGGCTAGGCCTCACTTCAGGCTCCAGGCTCCGGGTGTAGCTTAATCTGTCCCATGTATATATAATTTTGGGAAGCAGGCCACAAATGCAGCAGCTCTCTGAGCTATATCTTCTCATGACTATGGGAGGAAACCGAGAGGGCCAAACCAAACTTCTAGAACACTTTTCCTGTCTCTGCTCATATCATGCCACCTAATCTCCTATTGGCCCAAACAGGTCACATGGACAAGCCCAACATCAATAGGGCAAGGAAGTATACACTGTCCCTAGGGGAGAGACAGCAAAGGATTAAGGAAAATAATGCTATCTACCACATGTAACATACATCAGAAAAACGCCCAAGTCAGTCATAAGTGCAATGAACTTTTATAAAATGCCACAACCGTGTACCATCATCCATATGAAAACATAGAACGTTATCGCTACCCCAGAAATCTCCCTTGCACTCCTCACCATGGTGACTGGGATGTGCCAATCACTGTTCACCCCTGCAACCTAACCACTCTTCTGACATCTAGCATTATAGACCAGTTTTGTTTATGTTTTAGACTTTTATAAATGGAATCATACAGTCCCTGCTCTTTTGGGTCTGGCTTCTTTTGTTCAACACTATGCTAGTGAGTGTCATCTATGGTATTGTGAGTTGCAAAGATTTCCTCATTTTCATTGTTATGTCTATTCCATTCTATGAATGTAACCACTGTGCTTGAAGGACATCAGAGTTGTTTCCGGTTTGGCCCTATTGTGAACAATACAGCTAGTAACATTCTCGTGCATGCCTTTGGGTGGACATTCCTTTCTTTTCAGTATATACCTAGGAGTAGAATTGCTGGCTCATAGGATGGGGATATATTCGACTTTTATTGATACTGACAAATAGTTTTCCAAAGTGGTCATACCATTTTGCATGCTAACCAGCAGCGGTGAATTCTGGTTACGGAGCATAAGAATTTAAAGCCGTTACGTTGTGCTTAGTCTTCCTTAGGCCTGTGATAGCAACCTTGCAGGCAGGCATAGGATACTAAGCACTTTGTTATACTATTTCACTTAATCCTCACAATGACTCTAAAATCTTGACACTGTCTCCAGTTTACAGATGAGAACGGAGACTCTGAGATAGCCAAGGGAAACAGTTCCCACACCACACACACACACACACACACACCATGGAGCCCACCCTGGGTGTGGAGGGAGTGAGGACCTATACACACACCTGACCAGCACAGCTCCGGGGACAGGTGGCACCCATGGCTAAGCCATCCGCGGGGGATTGTTGTCACAATTCAATGAGCAATGGCTATGTTGTAACTACTTCCCAAGTGAGATCAGGGAGCAGACAGCTTCAGTTCTGAGTGTTCGGACAGTTGCTGAAGTGCCTCAGTGGTCTCTGTGTCCCGAGACCTCACCAGCCACCGGACATCTTGAGTTCCTCAAAAGCCGGGGCAAAGGTTTTCTATCTGCAATGTGAGTTTACAAGTTTACCTCTGATTGAAGTTTCTGTCCGCAGAGCTATCTCATACCAACACAGCTCTCAGCTGTGAATCTGCTCAATGATCATCGTTTCTTCCTAAACCCTCCACGGCCTTCGACATACTACCTCTTCTAGCTGGTCTTACTCCGGGCTGAACTTCCTGCATTTTCAGTATCTTGCTCAGGCAGTATCCACTCGCCTCTTCCCTCTTCCTCTACGCTCCCGGCTGCCACAGGGATGACCTATTATCATTTCACAGCATTCCCCCGTATATCATCAGGCCACCTGGCTAATGGTTTTTTGGCGCTTTTTAAAAGCTGTCTTTCTCCAGAAGAACCTGTTCACGAAGCGTGCATCTTTATGCACCTGCTTACCGCAGTATCCCCATTCAGATTTACAAAACAAGTTTGAGTGTTAAAAGCAATCCTTGCTAGGCCTGGAAAATGTCCTCCTCAGTTCCTAAAAGCATTCTTTTGGTTCATTCATGTAGTGTTCTTCCACTGAGTGCCATCTGTGTGCCAGGTGGTGTTCTGATGCCAAGCATCCGGGAGTGGAAAGGGCACACGTGCCCTTTGCTCTGAAGCAGTTGCCAGTTCTAATGGGCTGAGGCTGGGGAGTCAGACGATACAGAATAAACGAACAAAGGCTTTATCGATCTGAAATAGTGCTGTTTATTTCAAGCAAATAGAAGGCCACTAGGAGGGGATAGCAACCCCTCTGTTTAACACAGATGCCACCCCACGGTTCAGATTGCTTTCCGAAGGGTGATGGGGACAGCTAGTGGTGCTAATCACTGCAAGCAACGGCATCTCATGTTCCGGGCCGCTCTCCACTTCTGTCCCATCAACAAAGCCATAGCTTTCATATTTCCATTCCTTCCGGTCCCTGCCTTGTGCCTGGTGTTAACAGGTGCTAACTTGCAAAAAGAATGTGACAAAAACGGTCTTTTGCAAATGAGAACAGTCTCCATAGAGAGCTCTTTCTCTTTCTCTATTGCACCTTGACTTCCTCCAGTCCCTTGGGACCTTTGTGACATCTCAGCATCTTAGTAATCATCCCCTGGGTCTCCTTCCCCCAGCTCCTTCCCTGAGCTCAATAAGAACATCAGAGGAAGTTCTTAGCTGCTGTTCTCTCCTGCTAATTAATTGTTCGGGAACTCTGGGCTGCCTCCAAACCTTTGCTCTCGAATGTGCCATTTCCTCAGGCTTAGGATTCTTCTTTTGCTCCCCCAGAACTATCTCCTCAAGTATTTAGCTAAGGTAGAAATGTGTATGTGGATACAGCTCTGAGCAGATGAAGCTTGGGTGTGTGGCTGGCCTCCCAATGAGCCTTCGAGTCTTCAGAAGCTGCGTCGTTTTGAGTTGCTTTATTGTTCTTGGCAAAGTGGCCAGACTGTGCTGAAGAACTTCGCCGGCGTCCGGACTGATTCTCAGCTGAGGAGCTCCCTCCTCGAGCCCTCTCCTTCTGCTCCCCCCGCCCCTACACCCAGTGACTGACTGTTGGCAAGGCTCGGTCCAGTCCAGAGACGATGGGTGAAGCCTCGCAGAAATGGCTGTGGCCAGAGAGGGAAGCCTGACCCAGAAAGGAGGGTGGGACAAGCCCAGAATTCCTCCTGCATGGCGGTAATATGAGACACAGGAGAAGAGTTTGGAAAGCAAACAGAAGTTTCTCTTAGGAAAACAAAAACGTGTCATCAAGAGGAAGGAGAGGACAAGAAAAACATTGAGGGAAACCAGGGAGGGAGAGCGGTGAGAGGGGCACTTGGATGCACATTCTAGTTGAAGCCTGGGTAAAGGAGATAATTTAGCAGTACAGGGATATTGACGGTGTGTGTGTGTATGCGTAGGTGTGCATGCCCCTGCTGTGTGTGTCTGTGTCCGTGTGTGTGTGTGTGTGTGTGTGCAGTGACTTCCACTACCTCTATATATGCATCCATATACTGGCTACTACCTTACATAGATGAAGAATTACAAGACTTACTGTTCACCTAAGGGTCTGCGGAAGAACCAATTCGATTAGAAGACTCTCAGGGCAGAAACCGCCTGATTCTTTGCTCCCCCGAGCCTACTTCAGGGTTACGCACCTAGTATGTGCTTCCTAAGTACCTGTTGATGGAATGAGACTGGCCTAGTACTTCACGAGAATCAGAAAGGTTTCCCACAGCCCCACTCCCACCCAGCTGCCCTTCGGCGCCACCGTCCTGTGATTGATGGCTGTTCTATGGGATCCTGTGCTTTTTCTCAAGCAGGTTCTGCTGCTTTCCTAGTGTTTGATCTACCTGAGGATCAAGTTGAAGAGCAACACCCCTTTTGGCACTCGCTACCTGTTAGATATAATCCCCTACAATGAGTAGCCTAAGTGAGTACCTTGTGTGGGGCCGTGGTCTGCACAGGATTTGCTGCAGGTCTGGAGAGTTCTGAAGAGTTTTGCCTGAGGGGTGATCTGACCCCTGCCTTTGGAGGCTAGCGTCCTGGCCCTCGGTGGAGTTTCTGAGATCAAATGTTTCCTGATGGGGGCGCCTGGGTTGCTCAGTTGGTTAAGTGTCTGACTCTTGATTTCAGCTCAGGTCATGATCTCACAGTTTGTGAGTTTGAGCCCCACGTTGGGCTCTGTGCTGACAGTGTGGAGCCTGCTTGGGATCCTCTCTCTCACTCTCTCTCTGCCCCTCCCCTGCTTGCATGCATGCTCTCTCTCTCAAAAAATAAATAAATAAACTGTTAAAAAAAAAGTTCACTGATGACCTCAAATTAATGCCATGAAGCAGCAAATAAAATCCCAGAATTTGGGAACAGCTAGATGTTATTGTCTGTCTCCCTTTAATGGAGCTTCTTGAGTTGTAGCTGACAAGCCTTGGTCTTGTATCTTTTGGGAAGGAGAAGAGGGAGCTGATATTTTCAGAGTGTCTACAATGGTCCACACACACCGCATATGGGATCATCTTACCCCTCACCCAGGGGGAAGCGGCAGCATTTCCCTCTAGGGAAAACAGGCTCAGAAAGGTTAGGTACTTGGCCAGCATGGCACGGGGAAGAGTGATTTGTCTGTGTTGGACTTCAAACCCAGGTCTGTCTGCCTCCAAATCCCATGTTCTTCATTCCCATTACCAAAAACAAAATGGTGGAGAATCCAGAGTAATTTTTAGCCGAGTTGTAGGAGGCTGGATGCGGGACCCAGGACTACCATCTTTAATTCAACCCACCCCCTATATTGACATTGGCCTTGGGCAGATCACGTTGGCTTAAGTGACTTCTGCTGCCTCATCAGGAAAGGAAGCACAGTACCATTTCTGGCCGTCTCTTAGGGATGGTGCAAGAAGTAATCAGTTGTAAGCATAATGCAAACACTGTAGGAAAGTTCTAGGGCAGGGCAGTACAAACAAGTGCTGTTCCCAGGACATTTTTTTCTCTTTCTTTCGGAAGATTTCTTTTCATACGTGTGTTCATCAAGTTATTTGTTGGGTGTCTATTATGTTTTTTGTTGTTTTTTTTTTATTTTATTTTTGAGAGAGAGAGAGAGAGAGAGAAGAGAGTATGAGCAGGGGAGGGGCAAAGAGAGAGGGAGACACAGACTCCGAAGCAGGCTCCAGGCTCTGAGCTCTGAGCTGTCAGCACAGAGCCCGACGCGGGGCTCAAACTCACAGACTGTGAGATCATGACCTGAGCTGAAGTTGGGCGCTTAACCGACTGAGCCACCCAGGCGCCCCTGGGTGTCTATTATGTGACAGGCACTGAATTATATTCTGGGGATACCACGGTGAACACAACAGATTGGGTCCCTACCTTCTTGAAGTTTATAATCTGATGAAGATATAGAAAACACGTAAGTAAACAAGCAAATATGTAATCCAAGCCGTGGTTAAAGGCCAGGAGGGAAGTAAAGAACCCTGGGAGAGAGACTAGGAAGGCCCTCAGCTCGTATATGCTTCGAAAAGCCCTGAAAGTTTCCACAAGAAATCCTTAGCTGTGGTTACCCCTGGTGAAAGCACAAACATGGCCAGAGTGTGGGAGCGATGTTACTTTTCATTGTACCCTTCTCTACTCTTTGAATTTCTTCTGCCATAATTATGGATGGCTTTTATAAATAAAAAATACAGTTTTACTGAAAAATTGGTGTCTGAAAAATCATAATCTCGGTAAGCCTTGCTTTTCTTCATTGTGTGTGAGGAAACGCGGAAAGGTTTGTACAGTATCCTGTGGGGTATAGATATATTTGTGGAGTCAAAGGAAAGTTGAGAACACCTGTATTCCCATTTGGGGGGAAAGTGAGAAGAAACACCTGTATTCCCATTTGGGGGGAAAGTGAGAAGAAAGGGCTGAGCAGACTCAGCCGCACCCCTGAGTCCAGGCCTTCCGGAACAACCACGCAGCCCCCGCTTTCACGGGGAATGTCGTTGTCTTCTAAACCCCTAGAGAAACAGTCCATCTGGGTTTGAGGCTGCCAGGAAGTTATCACAGTCAATCTGGTTACCCTTGAGAAATGGCAGCCAATAAATTACTTTTAATTAAAGAGGCAGTACCAAGAGGACTAAAATCCATGATTCACAGTTCTACACCTGCAGAAATTAAAATGAGGCAGAGGGAAGAACAGAAAAGCTGTAAAACTGAGTGAGAATCAAGAGGTGGCCCATTAACAAGAGTCAGTGGTGATAAAACTCACAAAACAAGAATTTTAGAAGTGGAGGAAGGATTGCATTAGCAGACAGCCACAAAAGAAAAAGGTGCCAAATAGGTTTCTCTCATCACTGAGTTGGGAACCAGAAGATTTTTTTTTTTAAGTCCGTAATTGCAACTGGGACATGTTTTCTTTTCCTTTAGTTAAATAAAGGGAGTGGGATGTTAAATAAAAAGGTTTGGCTGGCTGAGAACCACATCAGAGAGAAAAATATCTATAATACAAAATGTCAGAGGTTCTTTTTTAAATGTTTGTTTATTTTTGAGAGAGACAGAGGCAGAGTGCGAGTAGGTAGGGACAGAGAGAAAGGGAGACACAGAATCCGAAGCAGGCTCCAGGCTCCGAGCTGTCAGCACAGAGGCTGACACAGGGCTCAAACCCACGAACCACGAGGTCATGACCTGAGCCAAAGTCTGATGCTTAACCGACTGAGCCACCCAGCGCCCCTAAAATGTCAAGAGGTTCTGAGGACCAAAATGGGACAATTGTCCCACATACCCACATAGCTCTTCTCTTGTAGAAGGGCAAAGTAACTTCTCAGGGCTTCTAGAGAAAATAATCTGGCATTGTAGCCCTCTTTCTCATCGTCTTTCTCCCTCTCCTTCAGGCTTGAAATCTGAGATTTCCAACTTGTAACTAGATTACAGCAACGACCGACCTCCTGAATGTCTGTGCTGCTGTAAAAGGGGTGGACGCCTTTCTGCTGATGCCTCAGACTTGAAAGCTTCTCTTTTATAAAACGCTTCCAAGAGAATGCACTGTTGTTCTAATGTTTAATTACCAATACAGCGTAATTGTTTGAAAGGGACTTGTTTGTGGCTTCGAACCTGTATCCGTCATTGGAGTAAAGAACTCCAGTGCCTTTTATCCAAATGTATAACCTTGCAGAGGTATTGTCCTTGTTGTTTGGACACAGGAGTAGCAAGAGCCATAGTTTAGGTAGAATAAGAAGGCTTTCCATTTAAATTTAGTATGTTCGACATCACCATTTTGCAAATAGAATTAATGTTAGTTATAACTGGGGTGACTGTTCTGGTTTGCAGCGGCCTGAGCAGGCTCCCAGAATGTAGGGCTTTCAGTCAATTTGGGGCAAACCAGGGGAAGTTGGTCACCCTATTAATGCTAAGTGACATGCTTAATTCTCTCAAAAAGCCTCACAGAGAATCAGGCATTATCTCCCCATTTTTCAGGTAAGGGAACTGAGACTCAGAGGTGAAAGCAACATGTCTTGTGACAACTAACTGGTGACAAAGCCTTGCCCTAAGTCCAGGTCTGTCTGACCCCAAAGCTTGTGCTCTGAACACCACCGCTAGGGCAGGCTTCTCTGGATATAGATTTAAGAAGTTGCAAAAAGAAGGGGCGCCTAGATGGCTCAGTCGGTTGAGCAGCCAACTTGGGCTCGGGACATGATCTCACAGTTTGTGGGTTCGAGCCCTGTGTCGGGGCTTGCTGCTATCAGCACAGAGCCCGTTATCGCAGATCCCACTTTGGATCCTCTGTCCCTTTCTCTCTCTCTGCCCCTCCTCTGCTCTCTCTCAAAAATAAATAAACGTTTAAAGAAGAAGAAGAAGAAGAAGAAGAAGAAGAAGAAGAAGAAGAAGAAGAAGAAGAAGAAGAAGAAGAAATTGCAAAAAAAAAAAAAAAAAAAAAAAGAAATTGCCCCACTGTGCTTGAGATTAAAATCATACAGGGGCACCTGGGTGGCTCAGTCCGTTAAGCGTCTGACTTCGGCTCAGGTCATGATCTCGTGGTTTGTGGGTTCGAGCCCTGCATTGGGCTCTGTGCTGACAGTTCAGAGGCTGGAGCCTGCTTCAGATTCTGTGTCTCCCCTTCTCACTGCCCCTCCCCTGCTCGTGCTCTGTCTCTGTTTCTCAATAATAAATAAACATTAAAAAAATTTATAAAGTCATACATAGTCTGTGGCTGTTCTGGGAATGACTATTTTGTAGCCTTGGACTCTCTACTTAACCAGGCTAGGAAATTAAGAATCATCCAACTATTAAATTTTTGCTTATATTTTTAAGCTTAGAGAAGCAGACTGAATACAGAGCAGAGCATTTTCTGGGTATAATCTTTAATAACCTTTTGTGAAATCTTGCCAGTAAATCTAGAGGAAAGTAGTTGTACTGTTTGGAAAGTTTACATTTCCGTTCTGGAAAGCTCTCTGACTGCCCACCAGTTTGAGAGGAATGCTGCCGTCACCTTGGCTCCTTTCAAATACAGCCTCTGTGTCTCTATTCCATGCCCCAGTCCTCAAAGCTTGTGTGCAATTGCACCCCAAATGGAAATCAGATGGAATCAGCCTCAGGATTGCCACACTTTTCTTTAGGAGAAACCAAATTGGGGGTGGGACTTTATGAGTTCTCTGCTTTTAGCAAGAAATAAACCCATCAAAGTCAGTGCTAGCCCTGGTGCCAGTTCAGGCTTTGGAAGAGCTGAGTGGTAAGACTGAATCCTTAAACAGCATTGACTTCGGGTCGTTAAAGCAAGGGGACATTGACAAATGCAGTGTGTTCATTCATTCATTCACCCACTAATTCAGCCAAACCTAAATTGAGCACCTGTTCTGTCTCAGATGGTAATAGGCACTGGGAACATGAAGAGGAAAACAGTAAAATCCTAGCTCGTGAAATCAATGGGTAAGACTCAAGTTGCATATGGTCAGTATTATCCCTTAAATGCCTCTCAAATCACCCATAAAGTATTCTTAGGTCAAGTTCCCTAGAAGCAGAACCTACGATGAGGATTCTTGTGCAAGCAATTGATTGAAAGAGTACTCTCAGGGTGCCTGAGTGGCTCGGTCGGTTAAGCGTCCCAATTCTTGATTTCAGCTCAGGTCATGATCTCACGTTTCACGAGATTGAGCCCATGTCAGGCTCTGCACTGACAGCACAGAGCCTACTTGGGATTCTCTCTCCCTCTCTGTCTACCCCCGCCTCAAAATAAATAAACATCAAGAAAAAAAAAAAGTACTGTCAGGTGAAACCCATATGGTAATAAGGGAAGCAGGATGGGGCAGAGGACCCAGTTCAGCAAATATGTGAGCTCTGCTGAATCCCTCAGCATTATCAATGCTGGGCTCGGGACATGATCTCACAGTTTGTGGGTTCGAGCCCTGTGTCGGGGCTTGCTGCTATCAGCACAGAGCCCGTTATCGCAGCAACGGTCCCACAGGGGACTCTGGAGCATGAAGACATCATAGATTTATATCCCCTTGAGGCAACATGGCCAGCCTTTTATATCCCCAACCATCAGACATGGGCTTTGGGCTGTCTCCAGGAATTAGTGTGTGACCTCTGTGGCATTTCTGAGCAAGGTGGCTCTGATCAGATGAGATGTCATCTGATCAGACAATTCTTAAAAACTGGGTGCTGCTGTGGGCAGTTAGCAGACAAAACTCACAGCATCTGGGGGTATGGATGCACCAGGCACGTAAAGAGAATCTGGAGGGGGCGTCTCCAGCAGCTACCGCACAGGATGTATGTGACATGATACAAACTACCTATCATTTGTTAGTAAATTAACCAGGCCGATTTATTTTTCTCCAGTGGTGCACTAGTCCACCATTTCTTTGGACGCCCGACAGCTGATAGCTGGCTTGTATTCGGGGGCCATATTGTATTAAAAACACGCATCCGTCTGCATCCACGCCCGGCGGGGAGACTCTCACGCCCTGGGAGATGCTTCCTCAGATCTGAGGCTGACTGTGTTTTCCAGGAAGCAGATGCTGCGATGTCATTATATAGGATGCTCATTGGGAAGTGCCCTGTCAACCCCTGCGGAGGGGAGGGCCGGAAGCAGGAGTGGGCAGAGGAGAAGGTGAGCCAGAGGCAGGCCTAGCAGAGTAGCTGCAGCTGAGCCCGCCCCACAGGGAGCTCTGGAGCTAAGCGGCTGCTCAGAGCCGGCCTGCTTTGTACCAAAATGGCCAGGCCTTTATACCCCGCATTGGGCCACCCTGGCAAAGGCATGACCCGGGGTGAGGGGGCTTTCTGCAGCTGAGACACCCCAAGGGGACAGCTGGAAGTGATTCACTGACTGCACTCCCAGCAGCTAGGCAGCAGGGCTCCTTAGACTGGGATTGGGCAGCACATATCTCTGTCTACCACGGAGACGACTCAGCAGGACCCCTCTCGCGCTTGCTGCAAGCATACAGTTGAGCGGAATGGACACAAAATCACTCCCCACTAGGTTAAAGTTTACTCGTGAGGTGGGGCACATAGGGTACAAGAACCTACAGTTTAGTCAATGTTTTAGTATTTAATATGAATTCTGGACTTTGATCATTTTATCTTCACTTAGAAGCAAATAATTTATCTTCCTTTTTACTTATACTTACTGAATCTTTTTTGTGTGTGTGTGTCAGTTTTATTTAGCAACAGGCATTATGTTGAGAACCTTAATTCATGACCTTATTTAATCCTTAAAATAATCTTGTGAGGTAGGTCTGTTGTTATCCCCCATTTTACAGGTGAGAAAACTGAGGGTTAGGTTAGAAAAAACTTGCTCAGGGGCGCCTGGGTGGCTCAGTTGGTTAAGCATCTGACTCTTGGTTTCGGCTCAGGTCATGATCTCACGGCTCTGTGGGTTTGAGCCCCACATCAGGCTCTACGCTGACAGTGCGGAACCTGCTTGGGATTCTCTCTCCCTCCCTCTCTCTCTGCCCCTTCCCCACTTGTGCTATCTCTCTCAAAAGTAAATAAATAAACTTAAAAAAAGAGAGAGAGAGAGAAAAGAAAGATTCTATGATGAAAAGGAAATATTTAAAAAAGAAAAAACTCGCGCATAGTGAAATTATCTAGTCGGTCTTTAACCACAAGCCCGTCTGGCTCCAAAGCTCAACTCCTTAACTGCTTTACTAAAGCCGGCTGTGAAACCTTTCACACTACCCCTTGATGGACCCTCGCTAATTAATGCATTCATTCAACAGTGTTTTACTGAGCATGCCTGATGCCAGGCTCTGTGCTAGGTCAACATGAGAGTTTCAACAGAGAAAGCTTTGAAAAGGAGGACATGTGCATGTGTTCCTGTGGGTCGTTCTTCTTGCCTGTGTGTGCGCACGTGTGTGTAGCAATCTCAGGAGATTAATGCAAACCGGGATGTGTTCTGCTAACTCAGTTCATGATGTTAACCTTTCTAACAGGCTAAAAGAGACGCTAAGCGAATGTCTGCAAAAGAAGTCACCATTAATGTTACAGACGGTATCCGACAGGCGGACAGAAGTCGAAGAATCACGAAGAACTGTGTTAACTAGCAGGAGCGTTCGGCTAGCAGCGCAGATGGACAACTCTGGTGCCCTCCCCCTACTGGAGCCCATCAAGGAGCCTTGAAGAAGCGGGTGGCCCCTGCTGAACGTGAGCGCTGCTGAGTGCCCTGAGGGACCGTCTTGCCAGGCAGCGAGCAGCTGCCTGGGCTGCGGGGACGTTCTCGGCGCCCTCCTCACCACAGAGCTGTACTGGCACAGTGCTTGCACATGGTGATACGCTGCAGTGACCGTGCCTCTCTGCAACCCGTGCGATGCGGTCTGACGTGGCCGTGGTGAGCGAGAGCCACGGGCGGGTTTGTGACACGGAGAAAAGTGGACGGAGTGCGTTTCCTGGGAGAACGACGCGCACGTGGGCTCTAAGCCCCGCTGGCCGTGGCGGTGTGCACTCTTGCGGGTCGGCCTGTTCCTTAGTTCTGTCTTTCGGAAGGAAGCCCACCATCGGAAAGCTTACCGTGTTCACTTAACAGTCGTCTTCCGCCCACCTGTAAACCCAGATGTAGGAGAGACCGAGAAACAGGGAAAACCCCTGTGACACCCGTCTCCTTAGCTCAGTAGGAGACAGATTCAGAGATCCAGTGTCACACAAACTAACCCCGCCCACGCTCACAGCATGTTTTGGGAGGTCTCTGTGATGCAGTCACACCTGTCTCTCATCTGCCTTCAGTGTCCCCCCCCCCCCCCCGCCCCCATACAGGTGTCCGTGTTTGCCCACGTACCGCAATATCGTGGTCACCGTGGTCAACACATCCGACCGGGACGGCCCTCGGGGCTCAGCCAGACATCGCATTTCAGAGTGTCCCAGTTCTCTTCGCTTGTGCTCTTGAGTGTCTGTTCTCTCCAGTTGGGTCATTTGCAATTGTTAATCAAAGCGTAGACACTGCTCGCAAGAGGCAGATAATGCAGCACATACGGCCTCCCTCCGGCCTCTCGTACGCAGCACCAGGCCTACGGCTGCATCGTGTGCTGTCCGTGAAGGAATCGCTTTATTTTTTTTTATTTTTTTTTAACGTTTATTTATTTTTGAGACAGAGAGAGACAGAGCATGAACGAGGGAGATGCAGAACCGGAAGCAGGCTCCAGGCTCCGAGCCGTCAGCCCAGAGCCCGACGTGGGGCTCGAACCCACGGACCGCGAGACCGTGACCTGAGCCGAAGTCGGACGCTCAACCGACTGAGCCACCCAGGCGCCCGAAGGAATCGCTTTAGAAAGGCAGTGCCGAGTTGATGTGCCATCACATTGACCGACGTGCACTGTGTTAGAAGTCAGAGGCAGTAAAAAAACTATTTTGATAGATTAAAATTATCTAACCTTTCTTTACACGTGTTAAGGTGGAAGCATCTTCCTCCAAAGTAATGTAGCATAATTTTAAAGGATTGTTAACATGCCTGGACTGGGAAAGGTAGGACTAAAGTTGTACCAAATGATACCAATAAACTCCATGTTTAGCAGAAATGGGCAGCCTGATGGTGTCTGTTTATGTAATACGGTCCAGAGAAGTGACATGTAGGTTAACATTTAGAAACTTGGCCTCATTGCTTGTCAATTTTGTTATTCCTCAAACACAAGCACGGCCTCCTTCCCTTCTTCCCTTCCTCCCTTCCTCCCTCCCTCCCTTCCTTCCTTCCTTCCTTCCTTCCTTCCTTCCTCCCTTCCTCCTTCCTTTTCTCCTTCTCTCCTTCCTCCCTCCCTCCCTCCCTCCCTTCCTCCCTTCTCCCTCCCTCCCTCCCTCCCTTCCTTCTCCTTCTCTCCTTCCTCCCTTCCTCCCTCCCTCCCTCCTTTCCTCCCTCCTTCCCTCCCTTCCTTCTTTCCTTCCTTCCTTCCTTCCTCCCTCCTTTTGTAGACTGTATTCATTAAACATTGAATACCAGCCCTACACCAGGCACCTTGCAGATGCTAAGAGATTTTGAGTCTGGCCAGTCACCCTTGTATATTCTGAATCTGACAGTGGACTTTATAACTAGGGGACTAACTTAGACCCTAAAATGTAGGGTATGTTGTGAATTCTCACTTTTACATTCAGGGTAGCTTTCTCTCCTAGACCGGATCTGGGTGTTCTCCTAATCACTGCACAAGCCTCTTTACCATACACAAAGCTACAGTTTTCCCAAACCTCTATCATTTTGATTCTTTGAGAAAGGGCTTTTAAAGAACTTCATGTTCTGAAAATTAAATAATAATAATAATACAATACAAGCAACATCTGTGGCTCTGATGTCCCCACTGGCGTTACTCAGCAGGAGCCCCCAACTGCCAAAAGTTGGCAACAATCCTGCAAGTTCAAGGGCTCATTGGCGTTACTCAGCAGGAGCCCCCAACTGCCAAAGGTTGGCAACAATCCTGCAAGCTCAAGGGCTCATTCTCCTAGGCACATGTGTCGTGTCTCTGTGTGGGGTGTTCCTTCCCCAGCATGTCCCTGTCCGTGGGTCGTGGACTACACCAGTTTCTCTCTACAGCCTTGTTTGTGCTTCATGTAACTGTTGCACCTTGCGTGGAATGCATTAACTGTAGAGGGTATCTCTGTTTTATATAGAAACAATGTCTCACTTCTGGGGGAGAAAGGAATGAGGGGCATATATGATCTGTGCCTCCCTGGCACAATCTGGATTTCACAAAAAGGTAGTGATCAGAAGTTAAACCCTGTTACTGGAAATTCACCTGCAGTTTTTCCCTGTGTGTACGATACAAGAACTGATTCTCACTATTCTCTTAACAACACTTTCTATTGCAAAGTTTGTGTCAATAAAGTCATCAATTTCAAACATATAGACGATACAGAGAGTCTTTACTGGAAACTTCAATTTATATTTAGAGCTATTTAGATTTTTTCTTCTTTGATACAAAGGTTATATATATATATATATGATCTCTGTGAACCCTTCATAACGCTCAATGAAGTAGGTAAGGAGAACACTATTCTCCAGTTTACAGTTCTTAAAGTATTTATAGTCACTTAACTAGTAAGCCATGCAGAAAGGATTCAAGGGAGGGAAGTCTGCCTGCAAACCCAGTGGTTTTTCCAACACGTGGGGTGGTGTCTTTCCTGCCAACAAGGTCTGACGTGCCTGGGAGACCGAGCTATTCTGAGGGGAATCATCACTGAGCCCGAGAGGAAGTGAAGCCCCAGTCTGAGAGGGTAGCAGCAGTGACCGAAGAGGGCTGGAGAGGGCTTGGGGAATTCGGATCTAACTCGGGCTTCCTTATCCCTCCAGAGAGGGTGACCCTGACCTAGTGTGAGAGAGCACTCTCAGTGAAGGTCAGAAAGAAGAGAGACCTCACGATCGAGAGGAGATTGGAATTGCAGCCATCAGAAGAGCTAAGACCTCAAGGTGAGAGAAGCCACGGCAGCCAAGGACCTCCGTGATCTGCCCAGGCCCCACGCACCCGTTGGGAGCACAGGCCAAGGACCGTTATCTCCTCACCCTTTCCCGCTGCCACCTCCACAGTGCCCCCCTCCCCCCAGGCCACCTGAACACACTCCTGTCTGGATTCCCTGTCCAAGCCCTGTTTATGACCCTCACCACCCCCACTCACCGACTAGCCCAGCCTGCCACAGAAATGTATCGCATCCGTATTTGCTCCCCTAAGCAGGGTTCACAAAACCTCTCCACTGAACCAAATGGCAGACATGCTTCATTTGTCTGTCATGGTGTTAAAACCCAAGGATTTCACAGAAAAGGCCAGCTCTGGCGGAGGCTTGTCGTTGAGAACTCCAATAGCCATTCTCCCCTTCTTTCTTAGCTGGCCACATGTCCACTCAGAAGAAAGATTATACTTTCCGGCCTCCTTTGCAGCGAGGAGTAGCTGTATGATTTAGTTCTGGCCAATGAAATGAAATAATAGGCCACGAAGCTTCCGGGGAATCTTATAAAAGAATGGTCAGGTTCTTTCTTTTCTCCTTTTCCTTCCTGCTCCCTGGAATGAGGAGTAATGGCTGGAGCCACAGCAGTCCACTGGGTCATGAGGGAACCTTGGAAATGGAAACCATGCTGAGTGGGGCAGTAAATTAGAAGTTTAGGTCCCTCATTCCACTGAGCCTCCGTGAGTCCAGGACTACACGTCCCAGACCTCTTTTTTGTGAGAGAGAAATACACGTCTACCTCACTTAAGCTACTCTTTCAGGTCAGTACTCCCAGCCGAACCCAATTCTAGCTGATGCAGAAACTTTCCATCTTCTTTTGAAAGCTCGGGAGATGTGACACCCCTGGGCTCTTGTTGCCACTCAGACACAGTTGGCTGGAGCTGATAAGGCCGCATTAGTCGAAGTTATGGGGGTCTCTAGATGGTCATGGCCCCCGCCACTCATTGTGGCTTACACACAGCTTACAGCCTCCAGATTGGTGGTACCTGCCTGAGCCCTTTGGCATTTGCAACCCCTGCGCCAGACTGTGTTCTCATGTTCTTTTCAGGAGTCGTCAAAATACAGAAGGTCCTTTTCCCCATCCCACCAGTCTGGGAAGCCAGTCTCATGAGAACTTTCTGAGGAGGCAAGTTACAAATGTGACTTCATATTTAAAGTTGTGTATTCACTTACCCTTTCGTTTCCTCCCTATGTGTTTATCAAGAAGCTTCGAGATGTCAGAAGTTGTGGTACAGTGAGGAATAAGACAGACCTGGCCCCTGCCCGATGGAGCTGACATTCTAGTAAAGGAAGCAGACAGCAAAAACAAACTAAGAGAAATAAATTATCGCAATAATTGAAGATGGTGATGACTGCTACGAGAACATTAACAGGAGAATGGACTGGAAAGAGGCCAGAATGCAAGCAGGAGACCACTTAAGAGATCCCTGCAGTGGCCCTGGTGGGGAGACGTTAGTGGCAAGGAAAGGGGAGTGATTGTGAAGATGGACAGAAGTTTCTATTTTGGAAATGGAAACATAAAGATTTACTGATGGAATGGGTGCAGGAAATGAAGAGAAGAGAGAAATCAGGATGATTCTTAAGTTTCTGGTTTGTTCAACATGGTTCTTGGGTAAGACAGGGTACGACAGGGTGAGAGAAATGTTGTTGTTACTGTTTCCCCCACCTGGGCTCTCTTTCTCAGTGTCTCATGCAGTGAACTCCTAAACTATTTCAGCAGTATTTATGTCTCCTTAAATCACTTCAGATTGTGAGGCGCCTGAGTGGCTCAGTCAGTTAAGTGTCCAACTCTTGGTTTCGGCTCAGGTCATGATCTCATACTTTTCGTGAGTTTGAGCCCCACATCGGGCTCCATGCTGACAGGGCAGAGCCTGCTTAGGATTCTCTGTCTCTCTCTCTCTGTCTCTCTCTCTGTCTCTCTCTCTCTCTCTCTCTCTGTCTCTCTCTCTGCCCCTCCTCTACTCACACTGTCTCAGTCTCTCTCAAAATAAATAAACAAACAAAAAAAATTTTTTCTTTAGATTGTTCTCCCAAACCGTCCCCCATGGAATACCGTAAAAACCAATGTCAGAAGGAATGTATCCTTAATTCTCTAGGAATAGGGGAACTATCAGAAGACCCAGACATGATCAGGCAATGGATCACCCACATTTTTTTTTTTAACGTTTATTTATTTTTGAGAGATGAGAGAAACCAAGCACAAGCAGGGAAGGGGCAGAGAGAGAGGGAGACACAAAATCTGAAACAGACTCCAGGCTCTGAGCTGTCAGCACAGAGCCCGACGTGGGGCTCGAACCCATGAACCGCGAGATCATGACCTGAGCTGAAGTCAGTTGCTCAACCGACAGAGCCACCCAGGCGCCCCATCACCCACATTTTTTAACCCAGCAGAGAGCTATGTCTGGGCACTTCCTGCCAGGCTGAGCTTGGCAGTTTCAGTTTCTTAGCCAGGACTTTTCCAGGTAGAACTCCATTTTACTTAAAAAAAAAATATTTTTTTTGGTAACGTTTATTAATTTTTGAGAGACAGAGCACAAGCAGGGGTGGGGCAGAGAGAGAGGGAGACACAGAATCCAAAGCAGGCTCCAGGCTCTGTGAGCTGTCAGCACAGATCCCAACGCAGGGCTGGAACTCACAGACTGTGAGATCGTGACCTGGGCCAAAGTCAGAGGCTTGACCGACTGAGCCACGGAGGTGCCCCAAGAACTCCACTTTAAAAGAAAAAAAAAAAAATAGATGCATAACATTGCACCTTCTGCTCCGAATAACCTTTTTCGTCACTTTGCCATGTGCCGGGGAGATAGCCCCAAATTTTTGTTTGCCTTTTTATTTATTTTTGGGACAGAGAGAGAGCATGAACGGGGGAAGGGGCAGAGAGAGAGGGAGACACAGAATCGGAAACAGGCTCCAGGCTCCGAGCCATCAGCCCAGAGCCTGACGCGGGGCTCGAACTCACGGACCGCGAGATCGTGACCTGGCTGAAGTCGGACGCTTAACCGACTGCGCCACCCAGGCGCCCCTGTTTGCCTTTTTATTTTACTCCATTATCCACAGACGATGTCCTTCTGTTCTAATAGATAAACCAGCCATGGGATGGCCTCTGAATCAAGGCGTGGCAGCCAGACAGCCAGGAAAAACAGAGAACCCGGGCCTCCGGTGCAGGAGACAGCCCTTACCCTGGCATTTTACAACTGCGTACCCAGGAGCACACGGTGGAGCCTGTAAGGGGCTCACTTCCCTTCAGTGGGAATAACAGCATCTTTGGGAGATCCGTTGTGAGGATTAAGTGAGACCACAAACGTAGATAACGTGGCGTCTGTCACATAATGATAATTACAGCCCTGGGCCAGGTACGGCGCTGGGTGCCTCGCACACTCTCTGATCAGTGAAGCAATCCTGCCAGTGAGCCTTGCAGCCGGTGAAGGGCAGAGACGTGAAGGCGGGTTGTCACAGCTAGTGGACAGCGGAGCTGGGACGTGAACCCATGTCTGCCTGTCTGTGGAAACCGCGCCCCGTCCACCGCACCATGAATGTGAGTGTGAATTTCCTCCCCGTCACAATGCATGGCAAGTGACTTCACAGCCCTTTTCAGAGCATCAGTGTCTCAGCGCTTCCAAACTGTTGGCGCTAACGCCAGGATCGATGATAGCGCACCCTAGCTGCAAATCTGTGAAATTTCACCTTTGTTTCTTACAGCTTTCTCTCCCTTTTTTTTCCAACAGCAACAAAGGCAATGGCCATCTTCTGAATTCTGCTATAATGTTAAAATTCCTTTCAAGGTAATATTAATACATTTGGGGGATCTTTCTAAAATGTATTGCAAACCTAAGTGTTATAGATCTACCATAGTAAGCACTCCTGCTTTGTTCCAGAACAGGAAAATTATGGCTTCAGATAGCGGAGTCCTCCAGGAGAAAGGACATGCTATGCAGACAGTAGCACGGGGCCACAGTGGCTGCTCAACCGCTGCTTATGGAAAGCCACGAAATGGAATAGAATTTTTTTCTAGTTTAAAAAAATCAGCAGGTGGAACGAATTATTAGGGTTGCTTAGCACGGATGGCTTGCAGTAAGGCTGCACATTGGAGTCACCTGGAGAGCTTTAAAAACTATTTATGCCCAGGTCCCAGCCCTGGAGATTCTGGTTTAATTGGTCTAGGGTGCAACCTGGATGGGAAGAGTTTCCAAGGGGTGCCTGGATGGCGCGGTCGATTAAGAGTCTGACTTGTGATCTCAGCTCAGGTCACGATCTCATAGTTTGTGAGTTCAAGCCCCGTATCAGGCTCTGCACTGATGGTGTGGAGCTTGCTTGGGATTCTCTGTCTCCCTCTCTCTCTGTCCCTCCCCTGCTTGTGTGGGCGCGCTCTCTCTCTCTCAAAATAAATAAGTAAATTTAAAAAACATGGCGCTAATAGTATCCCAAGGGAGCAGGGGGATTTAGTAAGAATGTATCTGTAAAGCACTTAGCACTGGTGTCCAGCATATGAGGATAAACACAAGGTTGTTAATTACTGTTGCACTGTGATACAACCTTGAAATTCCCAGGACATGGGCAAGGTCTGGCATATAACACTCCGCTCAAGGGGGCACCCGGGCAGCTTCCGACCTAGGCCCAGGCCATGATCTCACGGCTCATGAATTGGAGCCCCACATGGGGCTTTCTGCTGACAGCTTGGAGCCTGGAGCCTGCTTCGGATTCTCTCTCTCTCTCTCTCTCTCTCTCTCTCTCTCTCTCTCTCTCTCTCTCTCTCCCTCTCTCTCTCTCTCCCCGACCCTCCCCTGCTCACACACTCTCTCTCCCTTTCAAAAATAAACACTAAAAAAATGTTTTTAATAACAAAAAATTAAAAATAAAACTCAGATCAAGGGTAAATATGCTAGAGAGCCGGGTCCTTATTTTTTAGGGAGGTTGTATCTTCTAATTCACCACAAAAGCACCTTCTTTCAAGATAAGCACTTCTTACTGTAAAGGAGATTTCAAAATGGAGCCTAGCTGCGAGAGTCCCTTTCAAGTAGGGCCACGAGGCCACAAGGGGCAGGAGGAATGTATGGACCTCCTCAGCAGAGAAACTGTGAACTTTTTGCCAGCTGCAAGCCCTCGGCCAGGACAGGACGTAACTCCCTCCTCACCATGACACCTGAGTCATTCACATTCCTCGCTCTGAAAAGAACCAACGTGCTCTGACAAGTTTCATTTCCTCATTTGCGTATTAGCCCAACAGATCCCACTTTCCTTTGTTTCAATCCTGGTTTCCGTAGGGGACCAAAAAGAGATCTGCACTCATGACCTCTGTCTTTCTAACTCTGCCCCCTCTTTGTCTTCCTCAGAACAGGAGTCCTGTTTCTCCCCGAAGCTGGGTCTCCTGAATTGCAATTCTAACTACCCAGATAAATGCCCGTTTACTTAAATTTTCAGGGAATTCCTTGTTGGTTGACGTTATTCAATACAAAAATATGCCTTGGGCACCCTGGGAAGACGAGAGCCGCCACCCTCAGGAAATCTTCAAGGGAACACATGCTCCGTTCTGGGCAGAAGCACTGACTCACAATAATGCAGAAGAAAACTTGCTTCCTTGGTTTTTAGCCTATGGAGCCTTGGTGTTTCCCTTTAAAGCTCCATTTGCATGGTTAAATTGGCAAGTTCTAGTTAAATTGGTAACTAGCAAGGGAGACATGATTTTAGGCGTAAAGGAGTCCCTCGTGAGGAGCTGTCTGGCAGCGGGCTGGGATTTTCACAGATTTCTTTTGCACCGATGGATTGTCCGGAACCAGGAGCCAAACGTGCAATGCCCTTCTCTGGGAAGGGAGAACACTCAGCTCCAACGTGTGTGACCAAGTGACTGAGAGTAGGCTCGTTTGGTTCTCCTCGTCTGTTTCTTGCTGGCTGTCAAAACCAGGGAAAAACCAAGTAAGTACGTATATTCCAAAATATCACCTATGTGGACACAGGAAAATAATTTTTTTTAAAGATCCTTCTAAAACAGCTTTATTTGAAATCCCTGAAACACAAAGAATAGTGACAATTCACCTACTAATTCTTGAGTAAAATCGAGGCTAATTTTTTTAACTTTATTTTTTAAAATATAATTTATTGTCAAATTGGTTTCCATACAACACCCAGTGCTCATCCCAATAAGTGCCCTCCTCTCTGCCCATCACCCACTTTGAGGCTAATTTTTGAGACACAGAAAAGCCTCTGGACAAAGAAGACAGAGTGGAGGAGATTCGGGTAACCCTTCACTTGCTGCTGTAGCCTTGATCACATTTTACAGACTCCAAAGGCCTGGAATTCAGACAGACCCTGGCTTAGCTCCAAGCTGGGCTGCTTGTCATTGGAAGGTAGGACAGTTTGCAGGATGTGATCACACTATGGCTTTATTTTTGCCTGTCTCTTAAACATGTATCCTAAAAGGGAAGGTTTTCCCCTGCCGCCTACAGCAGCCCTGAGGTTTATCTGGGCATTCTTAGGTAACAGAAAGCCCTACAGTTGCAGAAAGTCCAAACATGGTCTCAATTCAGAAATCAGAGTGGCAAGTCCCAGGAAAGATCATCCCTCCCTCGTGCCTGCAGAGAGGAGCGGCAGACCTGCCTCAGGGCAGAAGTCCAGGTTAGCTCCTGTCCCTTATTTGCTCATCTCCTCTCCCCTCCATTCTGAAGTTTGCCAAAGGATGAGGGGAAGGGAATCGAGAGTTCTTATTTCCCGGTTAGAAGCTTGCTTCCAGCCCTCAAGTTCTTCTAATACTTAAAGCTCTTATTATTTGCTTCCTTGGTGTTTTTGTTTTGTTTTACTTTTTCTGGGGATTTTCTGTGTTCTCATAGACTCCCTTGCTGGGTCTCTCCAGCTGTACCTCCTGGGCTTGGGGGTCATGCTGTCGTTCCCGCCCTGTCTTGATTGGGGGGGGGGGGTCCACTCCATACAGTCTCATGGTATGGAAGCCCTTCTCCCCGCCAAGCTGTCCTCCCGGGCAGGGGTCCACATGGCTCGGGCCCAGCTCTTGCTCTCCTGGGCAGCATCAGCCTGGGCACAGGGTGGGTGGTCAGAGCAGGCCTGTGTAGGGGGGACATTTGAGCCAAGACCGGAGTGACTAGAAGGAGCCAGCTGCACAAAACTGCCATCCGGGCAGACAGGAGTCCGGGCCTAGTGACAAAGGAGTGCGAAGTCTCTACAGCTGGGGATTGGGAAAGGCCAGTGTGGCTGGACCCGAGGGAGAGAGGGGTGAGGGGTGGGGTGAGATGGGACAGCAAAGCAGAGGCTGGATCCAGAGGGCCTCCTGGGCCATAGCAAGGAGCTGGGGTTTTATTCTTATAAGGTCCTCTGGCTACTGTTTGGAGAAGTAGATGTATTGGGGATACATTTTAGAGGTTGAGCTCACAGAACTTGCTTTTTGGCCTAGAATCGAGACAGAGGACAAGTAAGGAAATCAAAGATGATTCCTAGGTTTTTGGTTCAAGCAATTGGCTGGCTGGTGGTGTCATTTACTAAGAGAAGCTACGGAAGAAACCTGGGGAGAACAGGTTTGGGGAGAAACTCAAGAGTTCTGTTTGAGCCTCGAGGTGCTTGCGGGCTACTGGACGGTGAAGGTGCTGAGTAGGAGGTTGGAAATTCAAGTGTGTAGCTTGAGGGTGAGAGGGGATGGTCAGACCCGGAGATACAAAATTTGGAGTCATTGGATCCAATATGTGGGGGGTTTTTTCATACCACCAAGCAAGTCTTCGACACCAGTTGGGCATCCCACAAACCAATTCTGACGCTATCCACCTGAAGAATTCAGGTAAATTCAGTCCCACAAGACTGCCCCCCCCCCCACTTCAGATGCTAATCAAGAGTCCAGGTTGTCACCTGTGCTATATAGACCAGAGGTTCCCGTGACCCAGTCCTTGGGTTCCATTCACTTGCTAGAACAGCTCACAGAACTCAGGGAAACATCTTACTATATTACTGGCTTATTACAAAAGAACAGCAACCAGGAAGATCCAAGTGGAAGAAATACATAGGTCAAGGTATGGGGAAAGGGCAGAGAGCCCCCATGCCTCTTCAAGTGTGCCACTCTCCCCAAATTTCCACATTTTTACCAACCTGGAAGCTCCCTAAACCTGTCCTTTGGGTTCTTATGGAGGGTTCATTATATAGGCATGATCGGTTAAATTATTGGCCATTGGTGATTGAACTCAATCTCCAGCTTCCTCACCCTTCCCAGAGGTAGGGGTGAGGGGTGTGGAGGTGAGACTCCAACCCTCTGATCACGTGGTTGGTTTCTCTGGCAACCAGCCCCCATTTCTAAGGACTTTCCAAAAGTCACCTCATGAACATAACAGAAGACACCTTTAGGGCTTGCAGCACTTAAATTCCAAGGGTTTTAGGAGCTTTATACAGAAACCAAATGTATAGTTCATATTATAAATCACAATATCACCTGATATTTAAATTCATGAGACTGAATGAACTCCCCTCAGGGAAAATGTAAAAAGGGAAGCCCTTCCTCTCGTTTTACGGATGAGAAAACTCTGCTCAGAAAAGCTGTGTTCCAGGTTTTCACAACCAATCAGTAATAGAATCGGGATTAGGATCTAAGTCTGATTTCTGGATAGGGTGATACTGAAGGATTCTGGGATGTGAGACTCTTCCTGATAAGACCATGGAAGTCCCAGGCAACTCAGGACAGCTTGATCACCCTATTCCTAGACCAATGATCTAGCCATTTTCTCCTTTGGCAACAGCAGTTGAGACAGAAGTGGTTATGGTCAGTGACTTTGTTTATGCTTGTCTTCGAAGGAAGATTGTTTCCAGTCTGTTCCATTTTTGTTCTATGTCAATGAAATACTATGCTCATTTTGCAGGAGTTTTAGCTTTTCCTGAGAGGAAATTACGAGTGGTAATTACCATGTTTTCCTGTTCCTTCTGGAATAATCAGAGCAGGAAAGAGAATCTTTCTGAATGGTACCACGTGATTAAGCCTCTGGACAATTTGGAAATGTAAGCTGGTGGGAAAGGCATGGGACGAATAAAGTTTCCCAGAGCTCAGCCTCTTCCCCATCTCAGCCACTCCTGACTCTTCTGCTTATGTTTTGGTCACATCCTTTCTCTCCTATCCTTTGCCTTTATCTTTCCCTTCCTAATGCCACTTCCGAGCTTTGTAAATGTGTCATCAATGTGCCTTGCAGCTCACAGTCAGTGGCCCTCCTATCCACCAAACTGCTCAAAACAGAAACTCTGGAGTCACCTTTGACTCTCCCCTCCCCCTCTGTAAAGGAACCGTGTCTCAAACACTTGGCAACTGTCTCTCCCGCCTGTCTTTTCCACCCGTTCCTGCCAGCCACCAACCTCGCCCGAGCCACCACGCCTCTTGGATTTCTGCAGACCTCTTCTTACCTCTCTGCCTCCCAGTTTACCCCTTGAATCCAGACTCCACAACTGCTGACAAAATTCCCTTTCTAAAATGCAAATCTGATCGTAGCACTCACTCCCCTCAAGGTCCAGACTCAGTAAGACTGGCTTACTGAATATTTGCTTCAAAATCTGCCTCCGTCCACCATCTTTAGTCAGTTTCTACGTTCAGATTCGCAAAACCTTTTTGCATCTTCTCTGGGAAAATAGGAGACCATCTTATGTTTGAGGTCACACTGTGTGGGGCAGGGTTTCACTGCAGGAATGTAAAGGAAACGGCAGTCATTTCCTCTCGGCTGGCTTCCCTGGCTTCGGTCCCCCTCCCTCCAGCCCAGCCTACCCTGCTGCACAGCAGATCTTCCGAAGCAATGGCTCCGGTGTGGTGGGAATGTCAGGGGACCTCTGTAGATTTCCTTGCCTGCCACTCGGCGTTCTGGGCAAGTCATTTAATCTGTCTGAAACTCACCTGCCTAATCTGTAAAATGAAGACACTCAATCAACCTTAATTACAGTAGTCTTCCCTTATCTGTGGTTTCACTTTCCACCAGTTCAGTTATCCACAGTCAGCTGCGGTCTGGAAGCAGATAATCCTTTTGACAAACCCTCAGAACGTTAGTAGGAGCCTAACGCTAAGTCACAGTGCCTGAGCCATTTGTCATTCACATGAATTCATCTCATCATGGGGGCATTTTACCATCTCACATCATCACAAGGAGGACGGTGAGTGTACAGTAAGATATTCTGAGAGGGAGACCACGTTCATATAACTTTTATTACAGTATATTATTATAGTTATTCTATTTTCTCCTTATTGTTAATTTCTTACTGTACCTAATTTATAAATTAAACATCTCATAGGTACATATGTAGAGGAAAAACCCTAGTATATATAGGGTTCGTACTTTCCACGGTGTCAGGCATCCACTGGGGGTTTGGGAACATATCTCCC
Organism: Neofelis nebulosa; assembly: GCF_028018385.1. Taxonomy (NCBI): domain Eukaryota; kingdom Metazoa; phylum Chordata; class Mammalia; order Carnivora; family Felidae; genus Neofelis; species Neofelis nebulosa. Next base: position 49,002,944 of record NC_080795.1, read on the forward strand.
AGGGATAAGGGGAAACTACTATAAATCTAAAACTTCTGTGCTCTAAATTTTCAGGACCTCTCATTGCCTGACTCAAGAACCAATTTTCAGAGGCGCTTGGGTGGCTCAGTCGGTTGGGGGTCCGACTTCGGCTCAGGTCATGATCTGACAGTTTGTGAGTTCGGGCCCGCGTTGGGCTCTGTGCTGACAGCTCAGAGCCTGGAGCCTGCTTTAGGTTCTGTGTCTCCCTCTCTCTCTGCCCTTCCCCTGCCCTCTCTCTCTCTCTCTCTCAAAAATAGATAAACATTAAAAAAAAAAAAAAGGAAACAATTTTTCAGTCTGGCTAGCTTTCAAAGCCTTCCTTGTCTTTGCAGCTCTAACCGACTTGCACATATTTTGTGCTTCAAACTTGCAGCCCTCTGAACGCCCGTCTCACATTCTGCCTTTGGCTCAAGCTTGCCCTGGAGCATCTTCTCTCCACTGCTGTTGGAATCTTACTCATCTTCCGAGGTTCACTTCCAGTGATAACTCATTCTTCAATGAAGATTTCTTAATCCTCTTAACCAAAGGTAATCACTCTTTCCCCTGAATGCCCCAGCATGCTCTCTCTAGCTTCTGGCACAGCTTTATCCTTGTTATAGATGTTCTTATGCTTGACTATAAAGTGATTAGGATACTTCACTTTCTTGTAAGGGCCTCGGCTCCTTAGGAGATACTATGTTGAACATTCCATATGCTCAGCAAATGTTTATTCGCTTGAAAGCACTCATGGGACGTAGGCATTAGCAAAGTCCATGGCCTAAATGCTTACTGAGGAACTCATGAATTCATTTGTCATCTATCAAGCATTTACTGAATGCGTTTAAGTCCTGTGGGTATAGAGAGAATTTTAAACAGAGATCCAACTCTGCATGATCTCATAGTCTAATCAGACAGCTAAAATATAATATGATAGACACATAATAAGAAATCAGATGATAAATAAACACAAGTATAAAGACTTTGTTATTGCTGACTATAATGTTATTGCTGACTATAATGAAACTCCTTAAAAGATTCTGTTTTAGTCTTTGTAAAATCCTAACATTTAGATATATAAACCCAGCCATAGTGGCTTAGAAAAAGGAGCAAAGAATCAGTACTTCCAAATGCCTACTAAGTGCTATGCAGTATATAGACATTCTTTCATTGTCAGAGATATTGTGGGATATTATTAGCATCTCCGTTTTATAGATGAGGAAACCTATTTTAAGATTTGTTGTGCAACTTGGGGAAGGTTGTACAATTAGAAGCTCTTAAGCCAGTTTTTAAACCCAGGACTCTCTGATATCAGCTGGCCTGTGCTATTACTTTCTAGGCAAAGATCAGACAGCTGCCCGAAGGCCTGCAAATGGCCAACCGTGGTGCAGGTGTCTGTCCTAGGTACTGGAACTAGTGACACGGAGCTGTGGGAATTTGCCCCTTGGCCGGAAGACCTAGAAGTCAGAGGAACGAGGGTTATTTGGCCCGGAGACAATTAGACCTAGAGGAATTATTGTACCAAGAAAGGTAAGCTATTTCAGGTGACAACTCAAGAAAGAATGGTCCTTTTGAGGTCTGAACACAAAGTGCCTCTCTGAAGTCCTGCCTTTGAAAAGGGGCCTCAGAAAGAAGCCAAGGCCTTTTCCTGGTCTGCTTTTTTATCCACTAACCTCAGCTTGCACCGGACTATTTGAACAAGATAATGCAGGGAAACTCAAAGCACAGGATGAGGCTGTATGGAGTCCCCTTGAGAGGAGCACCATGCTGTGATTGTACAGAATTTAGGAAGAGAAAGAGAGGCTAAACATTCTTGAGATTTAGTGGACAGATTATGAAGTTACCTTTCTGGAAATATAACGTAATAACCCCCTAAAACAGATGTTTTCACCATAAGATAGAAATAAATGATACGATGTGAAAATGTTTTCACATTTGTGTCCAAAAAGCGAGGAGGTAAAGAGCAGTCTTTATATTTTCCTGTCTTTGTGGAAAAGGCCTTCAAATTCCATTAAAGGTATGCTTGCCATTGCGAGGAGGGCAAAATTGAGGCAGGACAGGCTCATCTGAGTTCACATGGAATTACTCCTTTGGTTTAGAAGGCCTAAGTTGGAAGCCCTGCAGACAAGGGAACCAGGATGCTTCCAGACTGTTCTCTATTCTTTCAGACAGTCTTTTCTCTTCCCTCTTCCGCCTAGTAATTCCTCTTCTAAGCGCTCATTGCCTGGTGTCTCCGTGCTACGGACAGAGATCTGACACCTTTGGAAGATCCTGAAAGAGAAAGATGACAGATGAGAAACGTCAGGTCTTCCTACCACCAAGGACTCGTGAGGGGCATGATGGATTTTTTGCAACCAGCCTTCAACCCTATGAATGGAAAGTTGGTAGAACTTGTTAGCTCTTGCTTCCGTCTTGGTAAGTTCTAGTTACGAGCTGGGACATCATTTCCATAGCTTTTATGAAGTCTTTCAGAAATATGGGTGTTGAAACGCAGGGCTGAAGACACTTTCTACTTTTCACTGGGAAGCAACGTCTGGCTGGCGGCAGTTTCGGGATGTGTTTGCCCCTGGTGCTTCAGAATCGATTCGCTGGACCACACTGGGCAGCGGTCAGCAGAAGCAATAGGGCTCCAGGGATTGCGCAAAACGCCTAAAATTTTCTTTTTCTCCTGCCGGGTTCTCCTTTTACCACGGAGGCAAACTGGAGAGAGTAGCCTGAGACTCTGGGCTCATTTTCCTCCCCTGGGTTCAAGTTGGAGAAAACAATGCTAATTACATTTCTAACAGCAGCAAATAAATTTGAAAGTAAAGCTCTTCTGGTATGTCAAAGTAAGTTTTTGTCATACTTAAGGAGCGTGTCACACACTAGTCATACATAAGATCTGGATCTGTAATAATTCGAGTGGGAGTGGGACCGAGGTGTTGATATATATATATATATATATATATATATATATATTAAATATATATATATAATTTTATATATATATAATAAATATATATAATTTTATATATATATAATAAATATATATAATTTTATATATATATATAATAAATATATATATAATTATATATATATATATATTATTTATTTATTCATTTTGAGAGAAACGGAGAGAGAGAGAGACAGCATCCCAAGCAGGCTCCGCACCATCAGTGCGGAGCCCAACGTGGGGCTCCAACTCAAGAACCCGAGAGATCATGATCTGAGCTGAAATCAAGGATGCTTAACCGACTGAGCCACCCAGGTGCTCCAGTGCGTCGGTCTATCTGAAAAAGCTCCCCAGGTGACGCTGGTCTGTAGCCAGGGTTGAGAACTGTTCTTGAAGGGGAAAGGACACAGGCTGTGAGCTGGACAGACTTTGGCTCAAACCCTGGGTCTGCATTTACTGGTTGTGTGACTTAATGTGGATCAGTTGGTGATTTTAAGCCTCGATTTTCTCCTTTCTCAAGGAAGATGAAGTAGAGCTTAATGGGCTCGCATTAAAGATTAAATGAGATCTAGCATGCATAATATATGAAGTTACCTGGCACGCGAAGGAATATGTTATAAATATGTATGCCCTTCTTCCCTTTCATATGTAATCATTTGTAACCGATTCAAGTGATAATACTTTACAGAAAAGGGGGCATATCCCACTGACCTTCTGTCGAGAATGGAAGAGAGCACACTGGTAAGGATCCAGGTAGATAAAGGGAGGCTGAGTCCAACCCGATTTCACTCTGCGATGGATAATCACACAAGGGTTACCAATCACAGCTCTCAGAATATTCTGTTGGTGTTGTTTTTCAACTAAATCTTGCAGCAGCGTACGACGGAATTTATCTTTTTAAATTAAACACCTGACAAACTTTTTCTGAGGTATTTTTCTTTTATTTATTTATTTTATTTATTTTTTTTTAACATTTTATTTTTAAGGCAGGGAGAGACAGAGCATGAACAGGGGAGGGGCAGAGAGAGGGAGACACAGAATCTGAAACGGGCTCCAGGTTCTGAACTGTCAGCACAGAGCCTGACGCGGGGCTCGAACTCACGGACCGTGAGATCATGACCTGAGCCGAAGTCGGCCGCCCAACCGACTGAGCCACCCAGGTGCCCCTGAGGTATTTTTAGATATCAAGAATTACTTGGATTTTCTGCCCCACTTAACTCTATTTGCTTGTTCTCCAGTGGCGGCTATCGGTGGGGAGTTCCCAACATTAAAGAGCAAAACAATACTTGAAAACACCCAGTAGAACAAGATAACTTTATTCAGTTATAAATCGGGTGATGTGGAACACAGCCCGGCCAGCTGGTTTTGAATAACCTTGTAGGAACTGTTGGAAGTCGACTGAGCAGAGGGTCAAACGATTTGGTGATTCTGGCTCAGATCTTTTTCCTCTCAACGCCAAAGAGCAGGGAGTCACCTGGCCCAGGGAATGACTCAGTGTTCATTGCTCTCCCTTCTCCTTGTGAGAGGATATGGGTGCCCGGTACTGCGATGAAAACAAAAAAAAATCACATGGCCACGAGAGAATCTGGGTCATTCAGTCCAGACTTTGTCTCTCAGCAGAGCCATGCTCAACTCCTAACAAAGAAGTCCCCAATTCATATTTTTTCTTAAGAGAAAAGAGGTGAAGTGTTCTTATAAAAGCTATGTACATACAAGTATATGTTTTATGTCACAGAGCGCAGTCTAAACGCTTGAACTCAGCAGGACAGATGCCTATCAAATCCCAGCTCCCCGGTTACTAGCCACGTAGCTATCATGCTAAGCCTCGGGGGTCTCATCTATGGAATTAGAATCATAGTAGGGCACATCTATATAAGAGATCTGTGAGGATCTCACCAGTGCTGGTGCTGGACACAAAGCAGTCACTCCAAGTGAGCTATCGATACTAAAAATATGGGGAAAATTACGTATTTGGGATTTATGGTCTGCAAAGCACATAAAACAGTGCCTGGTGTGGTGCTGATTAAGCCTCAACCATTATCATCCGTGTCCTCGCCCTCCTTATCACCAGGATTTTGTTACCTGAGATGATACTTAGTTCCAAGGTTGGGTTTTTTTTTGGTGATGCGTTTCTTCTGTTCCTTCTAACTGGCAATGAATTTCTGCTAATATGTCTGACATTTATCCCAGTATTTCCCAAAGTGACTCATAAAAGTGTTACTCAGCTCCCCACGACCATGAGACAATATTGGACTCATGGTAAATATTCACCGTACGTATCTATTAGTCTTTCGAAATGTTATTTCTATCTATAATTAGCCATTCTATCCATGGTCTGACAGCGGGACAGAATATTTACAGAATTGAGACTTCTCCCAATCACCCTGTCTACATTCTGCGATACAGAAATTCATTGTACTCGACTAAGCTCTGTTACTGAAATTGCTTCCCAGTCAGGGTCTGGCCTGGGAACCCCCTGCAGGTCTCCACTTAGAGATGGAATGGGTCTGACCTCGGAGCGAATCCTGCTAGGTTCCTGCTAGGACGCCAGCTTTCCTCCTGCTCATCCACTTCCTAGAGCATCTCCTCTCTGCCTGTACTCCAGAGCCTTATAGGAGTGGATTGCGTTACGTCTCACCTTTTGCTTCTACGAAGCCCCACTGAGCAAAGGGACGTTTACCGGTCATTGAAGAACACACAATTCTCCTGGAGGTATTCTAAATACTAGTATCATGCTGAACCGAAGGCTATCCATTAAAATTATATTAAAATAATATTTATATTATTACATGTTATATATATGTTATATGGCATATGCATATAGTATGTATATGTTAATATTTATATAGTATAACAATATATTAAAATAATTGATGTTTTTTGACCGCTAACCAATACTAGGCACTGCGTAAGCACGTTCATTATCTCATTCAGTATCTCACTTAATTCTCAAAATACTCCTTTGAGGAAGTTTCTCTTACTAACCCCTATGGCTGACACTGGATTGGCTGCTCAGAAGTAGTTTACATCCCTCTTTTTCATGACTAACACTTGATGTGAGGAATGAGGCTCCAGCAGCCATTTTGCAACCATGGGACAGCAAGCACGAAGACAGATGCCTCCATGCTACGGATGGCAAAGCAGAAAGGCTCTGGACCAGAAGACATTCACGAACAGTTTCACAGGCCCTGAATGGCGCATCTGTGGATGTATTAGATCAGAAAAATAAACCCTTAAGTAACTCGGACAGATTTTTTTGTTCCTTGGGGCCAGTGCCTTCCTAATTAATGCACTTCATTTTATGAATGAGGAAACTAAAGCCCAGCAAGTTTGGGTACATTTTTCCAAGTCATGCAGCTGGTAGGTGTTAGAGACAGGATTTGTACCCAAATCTGCCCAGTAACACACACATGCTATTAACCACAAAAACAGCTGCACTGTCCTCTCATTATTGTATTTCCATCAGTTGATCGTGGCTCATTGTTTCCAAACTGTGTGTCACAGAATTCAGAGACTATTCGTAGGTGAACCTCAGAAGAAGACTTCTGTGGTAAAATAACAAACCGCCACATGGATCGGTTGATTGGTTTAAACTACAATGCACATCCGCTTCTGAAAAACTCTGCCACAAAGAACCCTGACCGACCGGTTAACTCAGAGGTTCCCAAACTTACTTGAGTATGGAACACATTTCTTTTTTTTTAAAGCGACAATCCTATGAACTTCCTTCAAAACACTGTTGCCTGGCACACCAGTTTGGGAGGTCATTCACTGAATTTCAGTTAAGAGTTATTTCCTTAGCTTTGGTTTAAAGCGAAAGAAATGAGTCACAAACGGCTTGGTACTTTGTGAATATCCTCGAGGATTTTGTCCACTGTATAACCCAGGGCTCCCTGTAAAGACCCAAACAATAGATTTCTTTGGAGAATTTGGTGCCAGGACAATATAAGCCCCTCCTGAGGAAATTGTCTGCTTCCTTTTTTCTAATAATGAGAATTCTGTGACTGAGTGCGTCTTCTCTTTTGCTTTGCTTTCCGGTGGTTCAGAGACAAACAGGAAACAATTGCTGGCTCGGATTCCTGGGTTTTACGTACTTATGTTTTCTTTGATCTGCTCTTGATTTTCCTTGGTCCTGATTCTGTGCTTGAGTTTTATTGGTATGACTGCGTATGTTCTTGTGAGTGACATTACATTCTTCGTGGAATGGCGTGGAGTATAAACAAAGTAAGCAAAAATCAAGACTGTCTTGAAAAAACATAAGTCCCGTGGCCTCCTTGTCAATGTGGTCATGCCTGTGACGCCTGATCAAAGAAGCAAGTGAAGTCATTTAATTGGCTCCTATAAAACTTGAAATTATGTCTTATGAGTAGCTAATAAAAGGAGGGAGGTAAATCTTCAAAGGGGACATATATTCTTAGAAATGAAACGTAAATACCTTTTCTTTTGTTTGACTATATTCTGCTATAAATTGAACTTTTCTTGGAACTAATTCTACTTCTCTAGATTGCTAAGCTAACTCGACATCCATACCACCAAAGTAGGTAACCGAATTAATCTCAACTGTAGGGGAGGAAAACTTTTCCCTTCTTCCCTTCTAGGGCCTAATAATTAAGTTGACATAAGAGAGATTCATGAGAGAAAAGCACATTAAATTCTGTACATTGGGGAGCCTCAAAGATATGAGGCTCAAAAAAGTAACCAAAGCAGGCAGCTTTTACACCTTTTAGACAAAGGAACGACACACTTGTGCAGAATTGACAAACCAATGGGGTTTGGGCTTGGGTAGCAAATTAGTGAAGAAGTAACAAGGTTTGTTCGTACAACCCTCTTGGCCTGGAATGCCCTGTCTCTGGCCATAAGAATGCCTCTACCCTCCTGGTATAGGGAGGATAGCTTCACGTGGGACATTTATTTCCTGTTGTCAGGGGTCAAAGGAGGGTCAGTGTCCTTGCACCAGCCATTCCTCAAGGAACTTTAGTTTAAAATCGTCAGTGTACCGGGGTGCCTGGGTGGCTCAGTCGGTTAGGCGTCCGACTTCAACTCAGGTCACGATCTCGCGGTCTGTGGGTTCGAGCCCCGCGTCGGGCTCTGGGCCGATGGCTCAGAGCCTGGAGCCTGCTTCTGATTCTGTGTCTCCCTCTCTCTCTGCCCCTCCCCCATTCATGCTCTGTCTCTCTCTGTCTCAAAAATAAATAAACGTTAAAAAAAATAAAAAATAAATAAATAAAATCGTCAGTGTACCAAAGCGGCACATTTTAGGGCGGCATGCTGACCTTCCCTTCACAATCTCGCATAAAAAGAAGATCAAGAAGGCAGACAGCCCTGGATATATAGCTGAGGAAACTTAATTTAGCCAACCGTGGTGGACGGACCATTACTTCCTTGAGAAGGAATAGAATTTGCTATAACTCTCAACCCAGAGGAACGGTAAGTTATTCATGAGGCTGATTGCTTGTACCATTCATTAAAGGGACCATCTGACAAGCCCCAGATCAACAAGCAAATGTTGATTAAGGGCATACTGTGAAATTCAGTAGGCGATACAAAGAAATACGATACAGGGGCACCTGGGTGGCTCAGTCGGTTAAGCATCTGACTTCGGCTCAGGTCATGATCTCATGGTTCATGGGTTCGAGCCCCGCATCGGGCTCTGTGCTGTCAGCTCGGAGCCTGGAGCCTGCTTTGTATTCTGTGTCTCCCTCTCTCTCTGCCTTTCCCCCCCTCACACTCTGTCTCTCTCTGTCTCAAAAATAAATAAAAAACGTTAGTTAAAAAAAATTTTTTTAAAATATGATACAGTTGTTGGCTCAACTGTTGAGGGTAGACTGCTCAGGTGTCGAGTAGCAGCTGGGAGAGCGAGTTCAGAGTATGTTATATGCAGCCGCTATTTTCAAGCTCCTGTGGAGCTGCTTTCAGACATCATTAAATTTATGGACAACTTTTCATTTCTCCTCATAGCTTCTCTCGGATTTTTAAAAACAACTTTGTTTTTAAATGTTTATTTATTCTTGAGACAGAGAGAGACAGACAGAATGTGAGTGGGGGAGGGGCAGGGAGAGAGGGAGACACAGAATCCAAAGCAGACTCCAGGCTCCGAGCTGTCGGCACAGAGCCCGATGCGGGGCTCGAACTCACAAACCGCGAGATCATGATCTGGGCCGAAGTCAGACACTTAACCGACTGAGCCACTCAGGCGCCTGCTTCTCTTGGATTTTTTAAAGCTCTAAACTCCAGGCTTTAATCTGTGGCATGGTGGCTGGTTGGATAAATTTCATGTGTGAAGATATAATATTTTTAAATACTAATATTTGCTTCTTCCTGTTCTTTCAGACGGCAAGAAGATAGGCCCTTCTTATGGTTTTCAGAAAAGGATTGTTACAACATAAGCTCAAAGAAACAAAAAAGAGTTCGGTTTTAGCCTTTGGGTTTCAATAGATCTTATAAACACATGACAGAGAAAATGGCTTGAGAAAAAAGGGTTTTCAGGAACACCTTTGTCGACTTTGTTAAAGTTAGACTATGTGAGACAGAAAATGCACAGGCTTAAATATAGAAATTCATTTCTCTTTCTTGTAAAAGAAGTCTGGTAGTGTAGAGCTGACACTGTCATCAGATACTCAGATTCCATCTGTATTTCACTTTCCTCCTAATACTGGTTTGCAGCCCTGAGATTACTTCCTGGTACAATATGGTTGCCAGAGCTCCAGCCATTGTATCCCATCTGAGACAACAGGAACTAGGGAAAGGCAAAGGGTGTTCCTTCCTGCTGAGTCAGATCACTTAAGAGATCCCACACAACACTCATGCTTGTATTTCATTCACCAGAATTTAGTCACCTGTCTATGCTTAGCGACAAGGGAGCCCAGAAAACGTAATCTTTTGCAGGGCATACGCACTACAAAGAAAATCAGCGCTCTGTTACTGAAGTTTCTGAAGTGACTGAAGTAGAAAGAGAAGTGGAGATAGGGTCACAAATGGCAGTTTCTGCCTCAACCCTGAAGAACTTGAGGTGTAAAGTTGATATCATGAATACAAATTGAGCGTAGTCCTTGATTATGCAAGAGTATGTTTGCTCACTTGGGATGACATAGCCATCCTTTGGACTGGGCGATGAGGGGAGGAACAGAAAGGAGGTGAGAAGAAAATGAAGGACCCTGAGCAGGGTCCTATGCCCGGAGATTCATGACTGACCCTTCCAAAGAAAACTCAGATTGGAGGACACAAAAGCAGAGGTTCTGTGCCTTGCTCCCAGGTGAAAACCCAGGAGGTGACAAGCCTCACGGAATTGCCCAGACCTATGTGTTGAGTTATCCATAATAGAAATGGCAGCCTGACATATATAAGCAGGTAGAGCCGGAGAGGACTATTCTAGATCGCCTATGACCCTCGGAGAGCGTGGGAGAACATCTAAATGTTTGCCCTCAAGCCCTTTGGCTCCATTATGAGGGGCTCAAAAGTAGCTGGGAGAGGCCAGCAGGCGTGAAGATACTTTGAGATTGAGATAAGAGGGAGGCAGGGTGACCTTCCTGGAACTACTACCAGAGACCAGATGGAGAACCCAGATGTCCTAGAAATTTCCAGCGGGGGTGATGCACATCTCCAGAGATGCTGGCTGGGACACACGCCTCCCCATCCTCCAACACTGAGGCTCTGTGAAAGCTCCCCAAATTTAGCCATAACCCACAGAATGGGGTGGAGAGGGTGGTGAGAATCCTGAACTGAGAATATTCTGGATCTGAATGGAAAAAACTCTGATTTGACTGGATTTTCTCTAAAATGGCTGCGATTAAGTTATGCTACCAGAGTGGGGGCTTGAGATTCAAATTAAGTTCAGCCCTTGGAAAAAAAAATTTTTTTTGTACAACTGAGTGTATGGCATGTGAAAATGCCTCTGTGGCACAGGCTTCCTCAGTTTGTCATCTCTCGCTCTCAAAAGTCATTCAGCTAAGAACGTTGCCACCTTCCTTCTTCAGCGGTAAATGAAAAGTAGTGACACATGAGCATTTTGCTACTTCGACTGAAGTTATTTTGAGTGAGCAGAATTTCACTGTCACGTTGCTTCAATAACATTGTAGCTCATATCTGTGACTCACACACTCCCCGCTCCCCGCCGACAAGCGCCTACACAGGGTCACCTGGGCGGCTCAGTGGGTGGAGTGTCCAACTCTTGGTTTCAGCTCAGGTCATGATCTCACGGTTCCTGAGTTCAAGCCCCGCGTTGGGCTCTGGGCTGACAAGGTAGAGCCTGCTTGGGATTCTCTCTTTCTCTCTCTCTCTCTCTCTCTCTCTCTCTCTGCCCCTCCCCTGCTTGCTCTTCCTCTCTCTCTCAAAATAAATAAATAAACTTAAAAACAAAAACAAGCACGTACACAGATGGCCCAAGATGTATTTCCCAGACCTTTGCCACATCTGAAGTGACCACCTGGGCCCGTCCTCGTCAGGGCTTTTCAGGTTTTAGCAACGGAAGTGCTGTGCCCCAGGAATCTCTTCAACGGTACTGGCAAACCAGGACGTTCAGTCACCCTTGCTCGGGGCTTCCGCACAGATCCCGAAGCCCTACCCTCAGAGCTTCTAATTCAGCAGGGGTGGGGGGGTGGAAGCCCAAGATTGTGCATTTGCTCACAAGCTCCGGGGGGATTTGATCCTGCAGGTCTGTGGACCATGTTGTACGGGCCTAAGAGACAGGTCAGTTTTTTCCCATAATAAAGCAGTGGTGTGGATCCAAATATTTAATGAATGACACACTTATGGCAAAAACTTTGACCAAGATCTTTCAGTTTCTCTTCTCTTCTTTTATAGCAATTCCCTCTCTAGGCCTGCTCCTTGGGGAAGCGTTAGAGCTCATTGCTGGGGGCTTAGCCTAGAACCTGTCTCTCCCTCCAGCCCCTCTAGAAGTCCTATAAGCACCTAATTTTTAAATTTAATTTAATTTTTTATTTTTTTATTATTTTTTAAATTTACATCCAAATTAGTTAGCATATAGCGCAACAATGATTTCAGGAGTGGATTCCTTAGTGCCCTCTTACCCCTTTAGCCCATCCCGCCTCCCACACCCCCTCCATAATTGTTTTTATTTTAAATCATTTTCTCCTAAAACCAGCAGAAGAGTGTTCTGTTATCTATAACTGACTCCTGACTGATAAATCATGGAACACAGTTTGAGAAACGGTAAAGGAAAGGGGAAAGGAATCGGTGTCCATTTCAGGGACGCGGGAAGAAGGAAACGCAGAGATTTCCTGTGAGTGCCAAATCTTGTCCAGACAAAGCTGCATCTGCACCCCTCGGCCATTTACAAGCAAAACACTTACAAAGCCAGCTATAGAAAACCATATCAATACATTCCCAAACAATGACTGCAGTCAGCAAAGAAGTGACATCATCCCTCCTCTCAGTCAGAACAATAAGCCTACTCTAACCCCATAGACAACAAAAGCAAAAATCTGTTTGTCTAACAGATGGCAGTGAACAGGCTTGAAGGTCATGGTGATCCTTCTGTTGTCTAACCAGCCTCTCCCAGTACAGAATCTTACCCTAGAAGATTACAAATCTGAACACAACTGGGCACAGTAAAATCGCCTGAACCCAGGTCCTGCCTTGCTAAGAGGGGTAAGCACAGTCTAGAAGAAAGGGGTCCCCGAAACCTCAAACCTCTCCCAGGAAGTCAACCTCATAGCCATTCCTTTTGATTTTTTATTTAAGCCTTAGAACTTCACTCATCATGTAAGGTAGAAAGGAAAAAAGAAATGACAGACATACTCTCAACTACAAGGTCACTAATCTGTTGAATCAAGCATGGTGGGGATAAAGTAAATTATGAAATCTCAATGTGGACGGTCCTTAATGTGAACTCAAACACGCCATTAAATTCTTTAAATTGGGTTATGTATGTGTAAGGACTCAGCATTAGATATTAACATTAATATTTCGGGGTGCCTGGGTCGCTCAGTCAATTGAGCATCCCACTCTTGATTTCAGCTCAGGTCATGATCCCAAGGTCACGAGATCAAGCCCCAAGTCAGGCTCCACGCTGAGTGTGGAGCCTGCTTAAGATTCTCCCTCTCCCACTCACTCACTGTCTCTTAAAACAAAAAGATTAATATTTCCCCTGATGAAGCAGCACTCTGCCAAGTCTCGGCGAGTTGCTCTACATGCATTGGTAGCCTGTCCAGCAGCAGCGACATTGACAAACGTAGGGAAGTACTGTACATTTTTTTTCTGCTTTATTTTCCAGCCTTCTTGAGATACAGTCAGTACCTAATGTTGTGTAAATTTAAGGCGTGCGACCTGGTGATTTGATACACGTGTATATTGCAAAGTGATTACCTCAATAAGGTTAGTTAACACCTCCATCACCTCACGTAATTACCGTGTGTGTGTGTGTGTGTGTGTGTGTGTGTGATGAGAACATTTAAGAACTTAAGATCTACTCTTTGAGCAAATTTCAAGCATATAGTACAGTACCGGCCACTATGGTCACCATGCTGTGTGTGAGAGCCTGGAAGTACAGCACGTTGCATCAGCCTGATTCTGCGATGCCTTTGCAGGCACCTTACGCTGGCATCTTTGACTCGTTGTAAAACTCCTTTTCTGACTTGCAAAAGACATTTTGCAACAGACATTTTTGTGTGAACTTGATTACTATTCAGTGAGGTCCCATTCTTACAAGGCAAAAGAATCGACACAGTCCTCTTTTTTACCCTCTCAAAATTTGACTTATCTCAATAGAAGCTTTTTAACCATTGGGCTATTTAAACGATATAAAATAGGGGCCCCTGGGTGGCTCAGTTGGTTAAGGGTCCGACGTCAGCTGAGGTCATGATCTCGTGGTCGTGAGCTCCCACATCAGGCTCTGTGTTATCCAAGCCTGCTTCGGATCCTCTGTCCCTCTCTCTCTCTCTCTCTCTGCCCCTCCCCCATGCAGTCTTTCTCTCTCAAAAATAAATATTTAAAAGAAATAAATAGGGGCACCTGGGTGGCTCAGTTGGTTAAGCGTCTGACTTCGGTTCAGGTTATGATCTCATGGTTCATGAGTTCGAGCCCAGCGCCAGGCTCTGTGCTGACAGCTCAGAGCTGGAGCCTGCCTCGGATTCTGTGTCTCCCTCTCTTTCTGCCCCTCCCCATCTCACACTCTGTCTCTCTCTGTCTCTCCAAAGTGAATAAACGTTAAAAAAAAAAAAAAAATTGAACAACCAGGCAGAAAAACAATAAGGAAATAGAATTGAACAACACAATAAACCAACCGGACCTGCCAGACATGAATGAATCTTAAAAATACTGTGCTAAGACAATATTAGCCCCAAAATACACACATTGAATGATCCCATTTATAGAAACTGTTCAGAACGGGCATGTTCATAGAGATAGAAAGTGTATTAGTGCTTTCTAGAAGATGTCAGGAGGAAACTTGACTGTGTCTGGCTGGGAGGGGAGAGGAAAGGTAGATATTCCTGTCTGGGACCCTAGTCTCAGATAATTCTGTGCGCTTAGAAATGACTTTTAACCTAAGTACTTCCTTGTAATTTTCTAAGTGAAACCAATATTAATCACCATTCATGCGTCACTGGAATTTTGCTAAGATTTGTGACATATTAAGCCTGAGCTGGTCAAGCTGGGAAGGGCTCCTCATGGGGCCCAAGAGGAGGCATGGGGAATGGGAACGGACAGGAGGAGAGCCAGTGTCTTCACCCACATTATAGGGCTCCTGCAAGCATCAAAGAATGCTGTGTCTATGCAAGTGCTTTGCATCCATAGTACACCCTCTAAATGAAAGGAATCATTACTGTTCAATGAACCAGAAGAGTAGCTCGCTAAATTATTAGTGTCTGAATTACTATTGTTCAGTTCTCATGCATAGGATCGTGCCAAAATTTTCTACAGAAAGTTTTGGTCTTTGAAAGAATGATGCGTCACAAATACAAACTAATGACACGGTCGCTAAGAGTCATACATTGTCCTGCTACCTGTGACTAAAGGACATGTCAACAAAATTCTTCTAAAATGCATAGTAGAATTTTCTCAGTCCATTGACAGAATCTGAGACAGAACTGAGACAGGGATATAAAAGTATTTTGTTACCTGAAAAAATGCTAAACAAATGCCAGGTATTTTTATCATCTGAGCTAGGTAAGTTTCATTCATCTTGCTTTTTTTTTTTTTTTTTTTTTTTTAAGTCCACGTCGAAAAATATCAACCAATTTCCAATTGGCTCCTATGACAATATTTATTGGTGCCATCTGCTGGAAGTTCCTGAAAACTTGATGAGGTTAAGGTGAAGCGAACCGTAAACAGCACAGGACATGGTATTTTAAGTACCTGTATCCCTCACGTATTAAGACTAATATAGGTACAGTTTCTGGCATGCATTTCGTGTATTAAAATCATCTATGTAGAACATGTTGATGCTGAATAAAGGAATATGTTTCAGAAATTGTAATTTTCATTCATTCCACCACTAGATTTTGAGCTCTTGGGGTCTGCCGGGCCCTGTAGGAAGAATTAGGGATGCAAGGAGGTGTAAGGAGCTGTGCCTGCTTGCAAGCGGTCAGGGTCGTCCATTTAGGGGGGAGATGATCCGTGAACAACCAAGTGTGACACAATGGGGTAAGCAGCGACCCCTCGGGGGAAATTGAGAAGGGGACCTTCCCAATCCAGGAAGTGTCAGTCTTTTCCAAAAAATTTTGAAATCGACCATCTTTGCAGGGATGGAGGAGAGAAGGAAGAATTACAGAAGAAAAGTGAAACTTGAGAAAGCGAAGCTATCAGGCAAGTAGAGGTAGGAATTAAAAAAAAAATCTTCCTCCAACCCTGTGAAACAGGTCACGTGGTCTCCGTGAACAATGAGCTCAATTTAAATTAATGTAGCCTTTCGTCAATGAAATGCGCCGTGGATTTCAATATAGACAGTCTGCATTCTCCAGACTAATATATTTATCAGAAAACCCCAGCGTAACTCGCCCTACAGTGAATTCAGACACAGCATGAACCTTCCTGCTCTCCAGCAGGCTCACCTCAATCCATCCATTAATCCCGCAATAACACAACCCCACATTTTACACAGCTGAAAGTTTTGGCCCCCACTTGCAGAACCTTAGGAGAATTACATGCTTGAGTAATGAACGCCGGCTTTACACCAGTGGTCCTCAAACTTCAGGGTGCATCGCAATCACCTGGAGGGAGGGCTTCTTAAACTACAGAGTTTCTCCTTCAGGAGGTCCTGGGCAAGGCCTGATGATTTGCATTTCTGACAAGTTGCCAGGTGATGCTGCTGCTGCTGCTGCGGCAGGGACAGCTCTTTGGGAACCGCTGCTGTAGACTTTAATAGCATAAATTTAAAAGAAATAAAGGCAGCCTTTCTGTCCCAGGGCAGCCATCAGCTCAAAGGGCAGCCAAGATGGGTGCTTACAAGTACGTCCAGGAGCTGTGGTGGAAGAAACAGTCTGTGGGTGTCTTCTTCTCAGGGCGCCCTCCCCCAGCCCTCTGCACTCCATAGCCCCTTCCCCCCCAGCCCAGCTGATAAAGAGCACAAACCAGGATAGAGCAAGGTTATGTCACCTATCGGATTTGTGTGCATGGTGGTGGCTGTAAACTCCCCATTCCTAAGGGTGCAACCAATGGCAAGCCTGCCCATCGCGGTGTCCACCAGCTGAAGTTTGCCGGAAGCCTTCAGTCTGCTGCTGAGGAGTGAGTTGGATGCCCGTGTGGGGCGCTGAGAACCCTGGAATCTTCTTACTGGGTGGGTGAAGTTTCTACATACAAACTCTTTGAGGTTATCTTCTTTGATCCATTCCATAAAGCATCAGAAGAAATCCTGACACCCAGAGGATCACCAAACTAGTCCACGAGCACAGGGGGATGCCAGGGCTGACACGTGCAGGCTGCAAGAGCCATGCAAAAGCCTTCCATGGGCCTTGGACAGGGCCCCAAGTTCCACCACATTATTGGTCCTCCTGTGCAGGTTGCAGAAGAGGCATTACTCCCCAGCTCCCTGTTACTGCTAGGGTGAGTAATGTTTGTAAAAGTCTTAGGTAATAAACAATTTAGGTCATGTCTGCTTCCAGGAGTTCTTTAATTTGTCTGTTAAACTAGTTATCTGCAGATTGTCCCATGAACGCCCTATCAAATTATGAAAGTTAAGAGTGCAGTGATGTTTGAAGACTATAAGCGATGGTGTTTCTTATTTCTAATAAGATAAACACTTTTGTCTTTCATATTAGGGAGATTATGTGCTCAATGTTTAAAATGCTGTTTGATTTGGGGGCTTCTGGGTATCTCGTTTGGTTGAGGGACTGACTCTTGATTTTGGTTCAGGTCATGATCTCATGGTTTGTGAGCTCGAGCCCCGTGTCGGGTTCTGTGCTAACAGTGCGGAGCCTGTTTAGGATTCCTCTCCTCTCGCTCTGCCCCTCCCCACTGCATGTGCACTCTCTCCCTCTCAATAATAGGTAATTAAATGAATGAACTTTAAAAAATGCTGTTTGATATAATAGGTGTAAAAGAAATTCTGTAAAAGTGGAATGCAAAAAAAAAGGCAAAGTATTCATCAGTTTTATAAGCATTTAAAAATCACTTATGATTTATTTGAAAAGTAATGCAGGGCACGCTGAAAAATAGAATTAATATTACTAGAAGAAATCTACATCACTTAAAATCTCAAACCCAGAAATAAACATCATAAACATTTGATATCTTTCCTCCACATCTCTTTCGATATGTATGTGCACATATGTACATGTAATTGAAATAATTTGAGATATACAATTTTGTTTCTGATTTTTTTTTCTTTTGGTATTCTATTTTGACCATTTTCCATATTATTTCAAAATTAGCAGGGTGCCTGGGTGGCTCCTTTGGTTAAACATCTGACTCTTGATTTCAGCTCAGGTCATGATCTTACGGTTCATGAGCTCAAGCTCCATATTGGGCTCTGTGCTGACAATGCAGAACCTAGTTGGGCTTCTCTGTCTCCTTCTCTGTCCCTCCCCTCCCACCTCCCCTTTCTCTTAAATAAATAAACATGTTTTGAAAGTTTAGCTAATCAGGGTACATTACTAATCAGGTTATTTCTGTGAGCAATAGAGATTGAAACCACGAATCCTATTACTGTTTTGCTGAGCAAAGTGTCCCCTGACCTCTTTATCCCTTCATTTTGAAGGTCATATCTCATCCTTCTTTACTTGTTTTGTCCCTGATCAATAGTCCATGGGAGGAGCGTGGGTCCGTAGGCAGCCAATGATCAATTGTCTTCCTTTTGTGGAAAGATTCTCTTGAACAAATAATAGGAGAGTTCACATTCTAGGATCTTCCCATCCTCTGTATCCCCAACATCTGTAACCATCAGTGAATAGCACTAACTTTGAATACATCAAGTATGGCAGGTGTAAGTCATTGTTGTGGAGTGGCTCACCTTCTTAATAACTTCTTTTTTTTTTAATGTGTATTTATTTTTGACAGAGAGACAGAGCATGAGCGGGGGAGGGGCAGAGAGAGAGGGGGAGACACCGAATCGGAAGTGGGCTCCAGGCTCTGAGCTGTCAGCACAGAGCCCGATGTGGGGCTGGAACTCACAGACTGCGAGATGGTGACCAGAGCCAAAGTTGGACGCTCAACTGACTGAGCCACCCAGGCGTCTCTCTTAATAACTTCTCAATTAGAAATTAGCCTAGTTAATTGTTTTAACATTTCCAAGAAAACTGGTTTCAGGTTGGTAGGTAAAAATTTAGGATGGGAATGACGTTCAAGGGCAGATGTATAGCTTCAGAAAATGTTTTTTGAAGTTTTTTGAGTTATATAAGTAATGATGCTTATCATAGAAAAAAGAGCTGTATCTTTCTTTTCCCCCCCAAATTATTTTGATTGTTTAGGCTCTCACTCTAGTTAATAATCGCTCTGGTTTGGCTGTAGACAATTATCACTCTACTTTTGGTTAAATCCCAATGCTTTTCGTTTCCTTTCCACCATAGCATAATGGTTAAGAGCTTAGATTCAGAGTCGGAGGCGACTCAGAAACACTCTAGGTATTTCAAATAGGGGATTTAATAGGAGGAATCGTTGAAAAATGACGGGAAGGGTGAAGGAGCCAAAGAGGACAGTGAGATAACTGAGAGATTGGTAATGGCGGGCACCTGCTCCCACCCCAAGGCTGGAGGTGGGGGGAGGGGAAGGAGAAATAGAAAAGAAAAAGTGCTATTGCCAGGCCCATCAGGCATTCATCACTGTCACTGCCGAGGCTTACTGTCACCAGAAGCACTGACACACCATGGGGCTCCACAGCTGCTGTCCCCTATCCAGCAGCTTCTGTGGCCCACAGCACGGGTCTCCCCTTCTCCCACCTCCCTTCAGAGCCTCCCGTTGGCCCTGGGAATCCACTGAAAAGAAATGTAGTTTTCTGGACCTAGAATTCAGGGCCATCCAGCAGAACTTCCTGCAGGGATGAAAATGTCCTTTAATCTGTGCTGTCCAGTACGATAGCCACCAGCCACATGGGGACTATTGAATGCTTGAAACGTGGCTGCTGAAATTTAAATTTTATTTAATATTGGCTTAATTTGAGGTGCCATGTATAGCTAGTGGTTCCCGTATTGAATAGAGCAATACTGACGGTGGATGATGCACAGTGGGTCATGGAAGGGCTGGATTGGAGCTCAGAGCAACGGGCAAAGAACCAAACAAGGTGAGGCAACCATTCGGCACAATGTCTGACTCATGGTAAGTACCCAATACATTTTCATTATAATTATCCTCTAAAATAGTTCCAAAACTTTATCATGAGGGGGCGGGGCAAGATGCAGGATGACTGTGGAGCCACAGCAGTCCCAATTGTCTCCCAACACTTCTTATGGCTGTAATTCCGCGCATGTGTTTGCGGAACAGTTTCTTTCCCTTCCGTGTTATTCTTTGTCTCTTTGTCTAGTGATTTCAGTCCTTCCGTTCTTCTTATAGTATGGACTGGTTTGTTTTGTTTTTTACTTGACTGACTTAATGATCATGGTATTAAAGCAATTCTGTAATGGATAACTGACTTAATTATCATACGCTAAAAAAGTGTGCAATTATGCCAGAATAACCACTGCCACAGTGATATGAGTTTTCTTGCTAATTACAGTTTTGTTCCCAGGGGCGATTTTTCTGACACTGCTATGACATACTGTGAGGCTTTATCCATAACACAGTGCATGGTAAGCTTGTGTCTGACTGACTTTTCCTTATTATATTCTTTGTGTAAAAAAAAAAAAAAAAAGACCTTCTTTTTTTAAGTTTATTTATTTTGAAAGAGAGAGCCCTAGCAGGGGAGGGGCAGAGAGAGAATCCCAAGCAGGCTCCACAATGACAATGCGAAGCCCGATACGGAGCTTGAATTCATGAACTGTGAGATCATAGCCTGAGCCGAAATCAAGAGTCATTAACCAAGTGAACCACCCAGGTGCCCCTTCCTTATTATATTCTTAATGACAAGAAAGATTTGTGTTTGTAAATGTTATATAGGAACTCTGATACATTGCGGGGCTTGATTTATTACAAAATCTATGATTTTGTGCCCAAACTGGCACTGTCTGCCACAATCTCATCTCTTTTGATGGTTTAAGAGAGCAGACTAGCATCTGGATACTTATTTTTTTTATACAAATTACATAGATATACCTATATATTTGTTGGCTGCTTAGAGAACCGTATTCCCGCTGAAATTGACAGAAATTTCACAAGACCTGACTGTCCTCGCAGCGCTGTTGAAGGAGCATCTCGGTTCAAGTCAGCAACAGGCACACCTGGGAGTGGAACATTCTATCATGATGGTAAAAAATATATTTCTTTTCGCTGCTCAACTGCATTGTTAATTATGGTACATTTCCTAGATAACTTACAAGGCAGCCTTCTGAGGAAAGGGTAAACACGAAAGGAAACGTTGAGCCCTAAATGGAACCTAAGCCAATAATAACAAGATTAGCTTACACGCAGCTATTAGCCTGCAGAAGTTGCTATTGGTGCCACATGATGACTTGAGCACAGGCACATCAGACCTTTCCCGTAAGCCGGCCAAAGTCGTGGATTGCTCTAAACATTTCCCGAGGATATGCTTTTAACACTAGTGGGAGCTCTTTACATTAAGAAAAAAAATCACACGACCCACAGTTGTTCTGCAAATTTCTCTCTCTCCTGTTAGATCCAGTCCTCATGCCTGGGAGACTTATCCTTAAGGGCATCATTTGTGAAGACTTGGATCAAATTTTTTTTTTCCAAGAATTCTAAGGCACCAGGGGGCACTTGGGTGGCTCAGTTGGTTAAGTATCCGACTTCAGCTCAGGTCGTGATCTCACGGTTCATGAGTTTGAGCCCCACATCAGGCTCTCTGCATCAGGCTCTCTGCTATCCGCGTGGAGCCTGCTTTGGATCTTCTGTCCCCTCTCTTTTCCTCTTCCCCATGGTCATGCTCTCTCTCTCTCTCAAAAATAAATATTAAAAAAATAAAAAGAATTCTAAGGCACTAGAACATGGAAGTAAATAATTCACTACAATCTTCCTTTCTCACTCTGAACAAACAGTTAAGCCAATGACAGGAAACTAGTCCCTGGTCATCAGTTAGTGCTGTCTTTCAATTTCAAGTTACTTCCACACTTGATATGTATATGAGACTGTCACTCAAAGAAAATCACTAAAAAGCACATGAGAAGATGCAGAAGAAAAGGCAAACAGTTGTTTTCCTATACTTTAGAGGACACAGAAAGGGAAATGTAAGAAAAACACTAAAGCTTGTTAGGCATTTACCTGTAGCATTTGACAGTGCTATTTCTGCTTTCCAGAATAGCCTCTATGTAGTTGCTGTCCCCTCAATTTCAGCTGCTATGACACCCTGTATTTGATTTAGCACCTTATTAAACTCCTGGCATAATGCCTGGACAAAAGAGGGCAATTTCTCCCTAACTTTGGCATTCCAGACTATGATACTTGATTATCAACAATCGGGTGGCCTGTCATATTCTTGGGAAGCAGAGCCTTTCACCGTATGGGATTACTTAATCTTGGAAGGGCTTTGAATTTCCACTTTCTTGTGCTCTCTACAGTCACCCTAACACTCCTCCATAATTCTGCGTCTGATAAAAGGAATAAAAGAACCTGGAAGAAGTGAATCAAGGGCTATCGGAGCTGTCAGCTGTCCTGGGGAATGCAGAATCCATCCCCTTAACTCCAGTTTTCCTCTGATTCTTTCCATAACACCATGTTCACATCATGAAAATACATCAAATAAAATTCGCAGCTTCCATTAGTGGAGAGTGGGCAGTGGAGGGACTTCCTGTCAGGCGTCGTGCTGAGGGTTTTATGTACATTCTCTCACATAATCCTCAGACCAAATCTATGAATTATTATTCTTATTTTTCAGATTCATAAACTAAAGCTTTGAGAGTCTAAGTCACAGACTCATAAATGGCTGAGCCAGGATTCAAACCCAGATGTGTCTGACTGCAAAGGCCATTTATTCAAACTGCTATGCTACAACTATGTTGTCTATATAAAATGCAACTTATTCTAAAGAAGGAAGCCTTGCCAACACATGGAGAGTAATTGGAGACCCCAGGAGACAGTGAGATCCCAGGAGACATCCAGGGTAGGGATCATCCCTTATTAATAATAATAATAATAATAATAATAATAATAGTGAGAGCTACCTTTAACTGAGTGCCTACTAAAGGCCAGGCACTTTGTATTTGTTATTTAATTTAATTAGCACAACCATCCTGTGAGGCAGGGATAATTATATACCCATTTTTCAGATGAAGAAACTGAGAATTAGAGAAATTAAATAGCTTTCCCAAGTCACACTGTTGGCAAGTGGTAAGATGAGCCTTCTAGGTGAATCTCAGTGATTTGAAACGTCATTCTCCTACTTATTTTAAAATGAGTGCCTGGCCATGGAATCTGTTTAATAGATATCGAATGCACGGCATGAGTAAATGAGTGAAAAGAAAAAATGAATGAATGGGGACTGGAATGGAATATGAACCTATTATGTAATGCCCAAGTAGGCCTTGGTAAGAATCTCTTAAAAACAAATTAGTAACAAACACATAATGCTTTGTTTTGCTCCAAAAGGTAGAATTGGGACAGATCAGTAGAAATTGCAGACTTCCTGTGGCTTCCCATACAGGAATCTGGCTTCAACATGTTCATTGCCTGGATGATCTTCAATTCTATGACTCACAGATTCTGTGAGAGTCAGTGTCTTTATAGAGGCATGATAATGAACTTTTCAACACAGAGCTGCGTTGTAAAACAGTGATCTGCCCATCTTTCAAGGTGTTCCATCTATAGGACTACCTGCTGGAAAAGCTGTAGAGGAAATTATTAAATTGGGTGAGGTAGAAGATAGTTTGCAAAGGTAGCTACACTTACTCCCTTCCCTTTACCCATTCCCCCGTTGCAAGATGATGTTGCAGCTCCTCCCACAGAGAGATAGCATTCCTCCTGACCCCTTGAATCTGGGCTCGCCTTGCGACTCGCTTTACCATAGGGAATGCAACAGAAGCAATATTCTGCCAGTTCTGAGTCTAGGTCTCAAAAGGCCTTGCATAATTTCACTCTCCTAGAAATCTGAGAACCCTACGAGCAAACCCTAGCTAGGCAAGCCTCCTGGAGAACTCAGGGCGATGTGCCAAAGGGAGGTGGTACAGCCAATAGCCAGCCAACCTCTGGAAGCATAACCACCTTGCTGACCACAGATGCATGAAGAAGCTTAGTGGAGGCCAGACAGAAGACCCATCTAGCTAACCTGTAAATTTACGGGCGATAGTAAATGGCTGCTGTGTGGTTCTCAAAAGCAGCTCCTGAGATGGGAAGAGCTAGGGGATGCCTGATGTCCTGATCAGAATAGGTCATGCCACCATCACCTGCCTGTATTCCAGAGGCCTGCAGGTACTCTTGCCGATAGATTTAGTAGCCAATGTTAACTAGATATCTTACTATTGGCCAGGAAATAGTTTTAATGACTTACGTAAATTAATTGTTAAGTCTCACAACCACCAACGAGAAATATATTATTATTGTTGAACTGATTTGACAGATATAGAAGCCATGACAGAGAACTGAAGAAACTTATCCAGGATACAGAGTTAGTAAGTGAATCCAGGATACAGAGTTAGTAAGTTTCCAACCCAGGAAGTCTAAAGCTAAAGCCCTTGCACTATTAGCCTCTTGCTATCCAATGTAGAGCGGGGACTATACTTCCCTTCAAGAAACCTGGTGGTTATAAGCTTTCCCCCAAGGCCTTTCACCAGGCTCTCTTTACAACGCACTGGGCGTCGCTTAATACCTCATTCCTTTCCCAGGCTTCTCCCACCTCAAAGTCTTTTTTTTTCTTACTTCCTGTTCCTAAGGAATTTCACTGTTACACTTGAAGCTTAGAACTGTGATCAGGAGAAACGGTTAAAAGGGCTCATTACCAAAAGTATGGGAGCAATTAGAAAAAAACACTCCTTTCCCCAAACAGAATCAGTTTTCCAGTAGGAGACTTTCCATCCTGCCCAGAAATGGAAATGTGCATAAATTCAGTTTAGAAGAGTATATAAGATGGGCTTATGCAAAAGGCTTCAGCAGGGAATCAAATGCTAAATAAAATGGTAAAAGCAGATCTAATAATGATGCCTGATGTCCAAGATGTGTCCAGTTTTTTTCCGCCCTGATATAGTTGCCCTGCAGCTCATGTCAGTTACAAAATGTCTCAACTCACTCTTTTTCTGGTTGACTGCAACCGACTGCCAACACTTCAACCATAGTTAAACCAGTTCAGCAGGAAAAAAGCCAAGGAATGTATCCATTCCAACATTTTCTGCAGTTTGGTAGTGTATAGCTCTCTGCTGTAAGGTCTCTTAAATGAGAATTCCAGGTGCCAAACTGGATGAAACAGGACCAAGACCTATATACTTTTCTAGAAATTTCCTTTACCGTATCTAATTTCTCCCTTAGAGCAGGCAGTATCACGCCTTTCCCTACCAGTATTTTTTTTTTTTTTTCTGACACCTTTTAGGGCCTTGGTGCAACACTCTCCCCACCCCCATTCCACAGATACACACAGGTAATTCTTGACTTGATGTGAGACAGTGGGAACCCCCTATCACCCCTCCCCCCCATCCCACTGCTAGGGATTTGACTGCTGCCTCTAGCAGGGTAGTATAAATGCCTGTCTATCTACTTATAGACCTTCTTTTTAATTCACCCGCTTGTCTAATTATTTTTTTAAATTTTTTTTAATGTTTATTTATTTTTGAGAGAGAGAGAGAGAGACAGAACATGAACGGGGGAGGGTCAGAGAGAGAGGGAGACACAGAATGTGAAACAGGCTCCAGGCTCTGAGCAGTCAGCATAGAGCCCCATGCGGGGCTCGAACTCACAGACGCGAGATCATGACCTGAGCTGAAGTCGGACGCTTAACCAACTGAGCTACCCAGGCGCCCCCGCTTGTCTAATTATTTTAAAGCATTCCTGTCATCTCATCTCCTTCTTGCTTGGAGCTTTTCAAAAAATATTTATTTATATATTTTGAGGGAGGGGGAGGGCCAGAGAGAGAGAGAGAGAGAGAGAGACAGAGAGAGAGAAAGAGAGAATTCCAAGAGACTCTGTGCTGACACAGGGTTCAATTCCACGAACCATGAGATGATGACCAGAGCCAAAATCAAAAGTCAGACTCTTCATTGACTGAGCCACCCAGCTGCCCCTTGCCTGTAGCTTTTTAAGGCCCTTAAAGGGTCCCCTAACTTCTCCCATCTCTTGAAATTAACCACCAGGCTCTCAAACCCAAGATGCCAGTCTTGTTCTGGGAAGTTTTCACGGACTCCTTTCTTTTTCTTTTTTTAATGAACTTTGTATTTCAGAACAGTTTTAGGTTCACAGCAAAATTGAGCGGGAGGTACAGAGAGCTCCCATATACGCCAGGTTCCTCACAAGCACACAGCCTCCCTCATTATCAGCATCCCACATCAGAGTGGTGCATTTGTTACAACTGATGAATCTACATTGACACATCATTTTCACCCAGAGTCGATATTTGTTGTTAGGGTTCACTCTTGGAGTTGTATATACTATGCGTTTTGACTGATGTAAAATGGCATGTGTCCACAATTATAGAACAGTTTCACTATTCTAAACATCCTCTATGCTCTGCCTATTCATCCCCCTCTCCCCTCAATCCCTGGAAACCACTGATCTTTTCCCACTGGCTTCTTTAGTTAGTAAAATGCTTTTCGGGTTTCTTCATGTCTTTTCATGGCTTGATAGCTCATTTCTTTTTAGTGCTGAATAATAAATATTCCATTGTCTAGATGTACCATAGTTTATTTATCCATTCACCTACTGTAAGAAATTGTCACATTGCCTTCCACAGTCATTGTACCATTTTGCATTCCCACCAGCAATGAATGAATGTCCCCATTATTCCATGTCCTTGCTAGAATTCGGTGTTGCCAGTGTGAGACAGGGACCATGGGAACGAGCACCAAGTGAAAAACATGATGTACCTGGGGCACTTTCTGTTGGCTGTTATTTTTAAGCCCCTT
Source organism: Neofelis nebulosa (assembly GCF_028018385.1). Classification (NCBI taxonomy): domain Eukaryota; kingdom Metazoa; phylum Chordata; class Mammalia; order Carnivora; family Felidae; genus Neofelis; species Neofelis nebulosa. Next base: position 49,029,410 of record NC_080795.1, read on the forward strand.
CTCTTACAGAGCAGATCCAGGATGTGGCCCAAAACAGAGGACCCAGGATCCAAAAACTACCAATGAGCTGCCTGAATTGCCTGCCAACGCTGACCAACCAGGACAAGGCCCTTCCAGCCAATCAGAATGAGGCATTTTTTTCCCTTCCTCTTATTAGCCTATATTAGGCTTATTAGGACCTCAGTAAGAGCCGGAGAGGCAACTGTCGCTATATAGGCGGGGCCTCCCCAGTGTTGGTGGAAGCCAGCCTAACTAGTCTTTGTTAATGCTGTGTCTCCCTTCATCTTAAACTGTAGCCCTGATAAAGCCTTGCCTGTGCCTTTGATTTTTGGGTCCAGTGTCATCTCTATCCTTGTCCAGGCTATGAACCCAACTTTGGTAGCAAGTATTGTGGATTTTGGCCTTTCTAATAGGTGTCTGGTGGTAAATCGTGGTTTTTACCATTGTGTTTTTATTTAATTTTTGTCTTTTGCTGTTGTACGTATTTTTGTGAATTTTCCTTTTAATATGTTTTTGTACGAGTACTATATACTCAATAAGAGCGCCCTTTGTGCATCAGTCTCTGCCTTAGACTATTTATCCCAACCAGTCACATGGACCTGATGCTAATAATTTCTGATACCTCCTTGGAAATCTATCTTTTATATCTCTCCTCTCCATCCTTGACCCCCCCACCTCTACCCCATATGTTGGTTTCACCCAACTCAAGTGTAGACCTGCCAATTGGGTCTTTGTTTTTAGCTAATTGAAATTTATTTAGGAAAACATTCTATACCTTTCATATTTGTCTTATAACTATAATAAGCCCAGAGAACTGCTTTTATAATCGCAGGTGTCTCTGGTTGTTCAACCGCCCATATGGCATCATTTAGGGTATAAGGGATTTGCTAATCAAATTAAAATGCAAGATTTATTTTACCTGGAGTTTTTACTAAAATGAAAATGTTCTATTCATGAAGTTCCTGTGTAAATCATCCTCTCTTTTTAATAAAATAGTATCCTAAAGGTTATAATCCATTCAATTTGAGCAAAAGTAGAGCCATTTAAGTAAAAGATATGTCTTGAAATTAAAATGTAAGTGACCATCCAAAATTATGTTTACAGCCTCTTCCTCTTCCCCTAAGCAGCCTGAGGTGATCTCTGAAAAATGGTTCGCTATTCACTTGATCCAGAAAACCCGACAAAATCACGCAAATCAAGAGGTTCAAATCGTTGTGTTCACTTTAAGAACACACGTGAAACTGCCCAGGCCACCAAGCGTCTGCATATCTGAAAAGCGAGCAAGTGTCTGAAAGATGTCACTTTGCAGAAGCCATGTGTGCCTTTCTGTTGCTACAGTGTTAGAGTTGGTAGGTGTGCACAGGCCAAAGAGTAGGGCTGGACACAGGGTTGGTGGCCCAAAAAGAGTGCTGAATTTTTACTGCACATGCTTAAAAATGCAGAGAGTAATACTGAACTTAAGGGTTTAGATGTAGATTCTCCTGTCATCAAGCATATTCAGGTAAACAAAGCCCCCAAGATACAGCATAGAACTTCCAGGGCTCAGGGACCTGCGTGGCTCAGTTAGGTGTCTCCGCCTCTTGGTTTCAGCTCAGGTCATGATCTCACGGTTTTGTGGGTTCGAGCCTCAAGTCAGGCTCTGCGCTGACAGTGCAGATCCTGCTTGAGATTCTCTGTCTCCCTCCCTCTCTGCCTCTCCCCCAACTTGTGCTGTCTCTCTCAAAATAAATGAATAAACTTCAACAACAACAACAACTTACAGGGCTTATGGTCAGATTAACCCACACACAAGCTCTCCCTGCCACACTGAGATGATCCTTAATGAACAAGAACAGATTATTCCTAAACCAGAAGAGGAGGTTGCACAGAAGGAAAAGACAACAAAAGAAGAAGAAAAAGAAACAAAAACTTCTGGTCCGGGAGTAAATTCTGCGTAACGTAAATGCGAATAAAGGTAAAAAAAATTATATTTACAAAAAGACCAAAATTGACCCAAATTTGTTTGTTTTGAGGTAAAAGTGGTATATAACATTATATGAGTTTGGGGTGTACGATGTTATAATTGTGGCTTTAGTTGTCCATTAGCAGCTTCATTTGGAGGTTGAATCCATCTTAAATGTAGATTCTGCTTTGTAGATACAACAGAGTGAGAAAAAAATCCAGCACAGGGGAGAAGATAATGAAGAAAACTCCCTGATGAAAGAAATTCCTCATCCTTGATGGAGAAGGTAAAGGACCAGGCCAAGCAATGTGGGAGAAGCATTTCCTCTTCCCAGGAACTCCCTACTCCCATTTCCCCTCTGTCTTTGGCAGGAAGAGTCTCCAGGTGGGAGAAGGGTGGAGGGACAAAGAGTGGAAGGGCTTACTTTGGCTTAAAGATGTCTGCAAGAAGGACCTTGCCTGCACACATACTGCCCAGAGTTCGATTTTCCCTTAAATACACACCCACACGCATGCACACATACATACATAAATGTATTAAGTTTTGTTAAAGTTATGCAAACCAAAATTAACTAGTTCTATAAATGTATTATTGGTAAGAACATAAGTCAGCAGCGTCCCCTTTCACCATCCCCCCTTTCTTAGTGGAAATCAAGTCTCGTAATTGCTAGTAACTGCCTCAAACTCTACCTGAGTCATTCCATGTCCCTGGTCTCCATTGTACTATTTTCCTCCTTTCAGGAGGAATAAAGTCTGATTGTGAGGTTCTTGAAGCTTACACAATTTTAGGGACTCTTTTTTATCAAAAAGAACATAAGATTTCAAGTACAGAATTAGAGCTTTAGAAAGGTCCCTAAAGCTTAAGCTTCGTTAGCTTCATGGCACATCTCTGCCTCTGCCTTCAAATGAAAACACACATCTATTGTATTAAATGATCCTGTTGCCACCGTCTCCCCAGCCACGTGCCGTGTTTGGAACGCAAAATCTCTTCATAATTTTACAGTCAGGTTGTTCCTCAAAGCGCACTTCCTCTACAGAAGTTTTCTATTGAACTGCAAAAATAGTAATATTTCTCTAATTCCCCTTTCTCTAAAATTTAATTCTATATCTTCCCTCATTTGTCACCCTGTACCACACACTTATCCCATTGGTTTTTAAGGCAATTAAACAAATACATATAGTCATTAGCAGCCCGTGATGCACAATTGGGTGTGAAGTTGTTTTTGCGTATCAAAGGAAATGAATTTAGTTATTATCTGTATCACTAAGTTTGAGGCAGAGGCCCTTTCCTATATGCTAACAGCTTTAGAGGAAAGTAAGCATTTCTAATATTTGACTTAATACGACTGCTTTGCTAGAAAAAAAGTAAGATATTAAATATTAAAGATGACCAGATGGAAGCCACTGAAATCAACCGAACGGTAAGCTCACAGGCTCAAAGTGTAACCCAAAGCATTAGTGGAGCTGAAGCTGTTTTTCTCGAGCATTATGACTCTTTTTATTTGTAAATGACAATGCCAGAGCTCCAAAGACACAATCTTTTTTTTTTTTTTTTTTTTTTTTTTTTTTCAACGTTTTTTATTCATTTTTTGGGACAGAGAGAGACAGAGCATGAACGGGGGAGGGGCAGAGAGAGAGGGAGACACAGAATCGGAAACAGGCTCCAGGCTCCGAGCCATCAGCCCAGAGCCTGACGCGGGGCTCGACCTCACGGACCGCGAGATCGTGACCTGGCTGAAGTCGGACGCTTAACCGACTGCGCCACCCAGGCGCCCCCAAAGACACAATCTTTTACATCAAACTGTCATTCAAATATGCGGCTCCTTCCTGCACCATCATGTTACTGCTGAAAGTTTTACTTCCCGGTAATACTGGGGGTGGTAATTAGAAGGTGTATTATTTCTGGCCAACCACAATGGATACAACCGCCGCAGAAGGTTAATGGCAATGCTGCAAACACTGCGGCCATTAGCTGTTGGAGCAGGGAGCGCCGTGCGCTCCAAGCGAAAGTTTTCAAATAAAGGCTCTCCTCTACTTGGTGTTCGTAGACCCCCCTAAATGAAGTCAGTAAGCCGTCAGATTCACACATGTCACTTGGAGGGATTGCAGCCGTGGGCAGAGCTTTCCAGGGTTGGGCAAACAAGAGTTTAGGAGGCAACTTCTGGAGGGAAGGAGCCTTTGGAGCCCAAGTTCCTCTTTCCCTGTGTTGCCTTCTCTGTCTGCCTCTGCTCACCCAGACTCCTCCAGCTGGGGTCCTCCTGCTGCTGTTTGCTCCCTCAGCTCCTAAGGCCAGGACATCAGGTCAAAGGTCACGAGCAGGTCTACCCACATTACCTGGCCTGCTCCAGGCAAAAGTACCAAGGAGGACACCCTATTATATGTCTACATACTTAAAAGCCATAAATCAAGCTAATAAACTGTTAAATAAAATATATTCTGCCCCCTATCTTTATCATAAAATAATTTTTTTTAATGCATACAGCTATATTTTAATGAGTATAGGCAAATTACCAGAATGAAGAAATTTAACTGTGTGCCTATGCTTAGCCTGGTGATGGGCTGAAGATGTTTAGATAAGCAATAAAATAAAAACTTAACACAGTTTACAAATGATATATTTACTCCATAAAATTTATTTTCTTCTTTTCATCTTAGCGGAATCACTTAATTTTGTTATTATAATCAAGATTTTATTGTATTGTATTGTATTTACAATCAGTGTTTTGTTAATAATGCTGAATTACATAGCTTTCTTGAGTTACTGTAGCTCTTGGAACTTTTTAACATTTATTTATTTTTGAGAGACAGACAGAGAGAGACAGGGCACAAGCAGGAGAGGGGCAGAGAGAAAGAGGGAAACACAGAATCCGAAGCAGGCTCCAGGCTCTGAGAGCCTGACATGGGACTCGAACCCATGAACCACAAGATCATGACCTGAGTTGAAGTCGGATGCTTAACCGACTGAGCCACCCAGGCACATAGCTCTTGGAACTTTTGAACTTAATTTTACTTCAGAGAAATTTTGTTCTGCTAAAGCAGTAGCAACTGAAATAGTGATCAAATTCTTAAAGCAATACTTATTTCAGAAAATGAAGAATTGGGAGTTTCTGGTCTGGCATGTAAATAGCTTAGAAACCATCACTCCATCCTAACAAGTAAAAAGCTGAATAAACTGAAAATCAACAACTCTTCTGAGATCTGTCCGAGAATTGAGGACATAAAGAAAACAGCTGCTCCCCAAATTAGAAGACAGGCAGATACAGAGAATAATAACTAGCCAGAGCAGAAACCCGTGAGCAAAAACCTTCCAGGGTTTTTGTACCTTTCCAGGGTAACAGGTAGGGGATAGGAAAACCCGAACTATAATTGATGAATTGCTGGAGACTGAGTGTGGACAAGTCTGAGAGTTAAACGCGCCACTGGGGCCCAGTCTTTGGGGGACCCCACACTTGTCAGTTTCACTTCCTGAAGCTCTGCCAAGTTCTGACAATGACTATTGGAGAAAAGTCCCCTCCTGTCTGGCAGGGGAAGGAGGAAAGAAACCATATTGAAATTTGCCTTAACATCCTGTTCATCTTAATAGGATCTAACCTCTTGAGAAATTATTTTGCCAACACCTAACTTATTGGGATTTTATCAGAGCCTAACTGACCTGGGGGAAGAAAAACACCCAACCACACTCAGCCCACTCTGGCAATGTTGTCCCACCTGAGGGGAGTATATATAATCTGATAAGCAATTGTAAAGTTCACAGGTCCCCTAAAAGACTGAGACTTGATCATAGGTCTATACAATGCTTCCCCACTTCACCTCTACCTTATAGCACATCACTAAAGCCTTATTTACTGCAGTTCCTTTTTTCTAGTACATCATGTCTGGCTTTCCACAAAAAGTTACAGGGCATACTATAATGCAAAAAAAAAAAAAAAAAAAAAAAAAAAAAAACTTAGTCTGAAGAAACAGCAAGCCCCAGAACCAGACTCAGATATACAGAAATGATGGAATTGTCAGACTAGGAATTTAAAATAAGTATGATTAATATGCTAAGGGCTCTAAAGGAATAAGTAGATAGCATGCAAAACCAGATTGGTAATGTAAGCAGATACCAGCATACCTCAGAGATATTATGGGTTTGGTTTCAGACCACTGCAATTAGGCATACGTTGAACTAATGCAAGTCAAATCAATTTTTTTGGCTTCCTCGTGCATATAAAAGTCACGTTTATACTATGCTGTAGTCTAGTAAGTGTGCAATAGCATGGTCTGAGGAAACAATGTACATACCCTGATTAGAAAATACTGCTAAAAAATGCTAACCATGGTCTGAACTTTCAGTGAATCATAATCACTGATCGCATTTCACTGTAACAAATATTATAATAATGAAAAACTTTGAAAGAGTTCAAGAATTACCGGAATATGACACAGAGACATGAAGTGAGCAAATGCTGTTGGAAGAATGGTACCAATAGACATGCTCAACACAAGGACAGGTGCTGGGGTGTGGGGTGAGTTACCCTGCCCAGTGCGGGAAGCCTGGATAGAGTGTGTGTGTGTGTGTGTGTGTGTTGGAGGGTACAGTTATTTGTGATTGAGGGCCCACAGCCTTTCTCCTCTAGACATTCTGTTACCCTCCTGGTCCAGCTTTGTTCGTTATGAACAGAAATAGAGAGTCCAGAAATAGCAACGCATTTTTGACAAAGGAGCAAAGACAACACCTGGAGCAAAGATCATCTTTTATTTTTTTTATGTTTTATTTATTTATTTTGAGAGAGAGAGAAAGAGAGCATGAGCAGGGGAGGGGCAGAGAGAGATGGGGAGAGACAATCACAAGCAGGCTCCAAGCTGTCAGCGTGAAGCCTGATGCAGGGCTCAATCTTATGAACTGTGAGATCATGACCTGAACCAAAACCAAAAGTTGGATGCTTCACTAGCTGAGCCACCCAGGTGCCCGCAAAGATCACCTTTTCTTTCTTTTCTTTTTTCTTTTTTTTTCAGTATATGAAGTTTATGGTCAGATTGGTTTCCATACAACACCCAGTGCTCATCCCAAAAGGTGCCCTCCTCACTACCCATCACCCACCCTCCCCTCCCTCCCACCCCCCATCAACCCTCAGTTCTCAGTTTTTAAGAGTCGAAGATCACCTTTTCAATGAACAGTGCGGGGGCAACTGGACATCCACCTGGGAAACAATGAATCTGGTCACAGATCTTACACAAAATCTTCACAAAAATCAACGCCAAATGGATATAGACCTAAACGTAAAACACAAAGCTATAAAGCTCCTAGAAGATAACATAGGAGAAAATCTGGAAGCCCTTGGGTTTGGTGATGACTTTTTCTGTACACCAAAGGCACGATCCATGAAAGAAATAATTGATAAGCTGGACTTCATTAAAATCAAAACCTTCTGCTCTGCAAAGGGCGGTGTCTACAGAATTAGAAGATAAGCCACAGACTGGGAGAAAATATTTGCAGAAGATGTATCTGATGAAGGATTGTTATCCAAAATATACAAAGGACTCTTAAAAGCCAACCATAAGAAAACAGACAACTCAATTAAAAAAAAAACAGGACAAAGACCTGAACAGAAACCTCATCAAAGAAGATACACAGACGACAAACAAGTGCATGAAAAGATGTTCACATCATATGTCATCAGGGAAGTGCAAGTCAGGACAACAATGAGCTACCACTCTGATCCTATTAGAATGGCCAAGATCTGGAACACTGACAACACCAAATGCTGTGGAGGATATGGAGCAACAGGAAATGTCAAACTTCGCTAGGGGTGATGCAAGATGGAATAGACACTCTGGAAGACAGTTTGGCAGTTTCTTATAAAACTCAACATACTCTTACCTTATGATTCAGCAGTTGGGCTCCTTGGTATTTTCCCACAAGAGTTAAAAACTTAACATTGACACAAAAACCTGAATACAACTGGGGTTTATAGCATCTTTATTCACAATTGCCAAAACTTGGAATCCACCAAGACCTCCTTCCAGTAGGTGAATCGCGGTACGTCCAGACCATGGCAAATTTACTCAGCACTAGTAAGAAATGAGCTATCAAGCCGTGAGAGGAGTTGAAGAATCTTACTAAGAGAAAGAGGCCAATTTGAAAAGGCTACATATTGTACAATTCCAACTACATGCCACTCTAGAAAAGACACAACTATGGAGATGGTAAAAAAAACAAAAACAAAAACAAAAAACAAAAACAAAAACAAAAACAAAAAACCCAGCTTGTTAGGTCTTCGGAAGAAAGGAGAGATGAAGAGGTGAAGCACATGACAGTGTGGCATAGTTGGTACTAAAAACTAGGCTGACTTTTAAAGTGGTTCAACTTTCTATTACGGTTTTGTGTCAATAAAACTGTGGCACCTGCCAAGGCTGAAATCCCATTGCCACCTGTACCTCAGAATGAATAAAAGATTTTTTTTTTTTTTTAAGGACAGTTATCCAGGAAGTTACCCACTTTCCAGCTAAGGTCCCTTGGACAATTGACCTTAGAGAGCACATCAGTATACTCTGGTTTCTCTTCAGATCGTATACATCTTTCGCCTTTTACAGAGCACATCAGCCCCCTTTGAGAAATCTTGTGTCCTGAAACCCTTAATGCAGTGGGTTCTCCTAAAGGAAGCTTTATTTAGGGGATCACCAACAGCTTCAAAAAACCCTTCTAGGCTGAACCCCTCTGGACCCGAGGAATAGTCGTGTGCTGCGGGTACCGGAACAGGGGGCACGGTGGAGGGGACTTGCCGGCCGCACAGCGGGACCCGCAGCCCGACACCGGTCACTGGGGCGCCTGCCGGGCCCGCAGGGCAGGCGGGGTCGGGCGGAGGGCCAGGTCCTCCGCCGCCGCCGCCGCCGCCGCCGCCACCGCCACCACCACCACCGCGAGCCCAGACCTGCCCGCCCGACCTGACCGCGCAGTCTCGCGGGATCGCTCAGCTCTCGCTCCCGGTGCCGCTCCGGAGGCAGCTGGAGTTCCGGACGCTTCCCGGAGCCGTCTCAGGTCGCGGTGCGCGGACGGTAGGCTGGACGAGGACTGGAGGGAGGGCTGCCTCCGACCGCCGGCCGAGCTGAGGCTCCTCGAGCCGGCCGGACGGGGGGCCGGGGCCGAGTGGGTCCCGGGGAGAGCGAGGCGGGCCTCGGGGGCGCGCGCGGCGGGCTCGGAGCCACAGGTGCGGGGCGGGCGGCGGCGGGACAGGCCGCTCGGGCCAGAGTTTCCGCACGAGTTGGGGCCAGTTCCTGAAGGGCGCCGCCGGGTCCCCGCGCTACCGAGCGGGGCCGGGACGCTGCTGCCCGGCTCTAGGCCTGGGGCAGGTGCAGGGGTGTGGGGCGAGTTAGTCTGCCCCGCGCTGGAAGCCTGGGCACCCGGGGAGGGGGCGGGCGGGGGTGTTGGGCTGGGCGTGCGGTTATTCGCGATTCAGGGCCCAGACACTCCGTGGCCCTCCCGGTCCAGCTTGGCTCCTTTTCCCTTTCGCTCGCCCCTGCCCGGGAAAACGAATTTCGCTCCTCCGGGAGGAATCCTAGACGTCTCCCCCTAGTTGGCCTTTTGAAAAACAGAAAAGTATATTCCCCCAGAGACCGCCACAAAAACTGGCTCTTTGGAGTCCTTAAGTTTAAGAATTCATCAGATCTTAAGAAATTACCCTGGGACAGAATTTTCCTGTGCGTGGTAAGATACCCAACAGGGGCCTTAGATTTCACGATTTTATTAATACGTTGAACTTATTCCCAACCCCAGCATGACTTTTTTTTTTCCCTCCATCTCACTCATCCTCTGCCCCCCCCCCCCCTTTACCGGGTGTTCTAGACAGCATAAATGTTCTATCATCAGTTCCCTAGAGATGAGACTTGCTCAACAAATTACATATTCTGTGCCAAAGCAGGTGGAAGGTGTCTCCAAAGGACCGAATTTTCCGTCATTTTTCCAGTGTTAGTTATCCAGGGTCAAAATCTTAACTCTGCACTTTAATGTCCCTATTTGAGTTTGTGACAAATGTTGCAGATACACTCCCTCGGTTGTTTTTACAGTAATTGACCCAGAACTCATTTTCAGGAAAAGAACTTCCTTCAAAATGGTAAAATAACGAAAGAGGAATTTGAACATTTTATTTTCGGATGGAAATCAGAGAATGAAAAGAAAGATTAATCCAAGCCATGTGGTAAAACCAGGAATTTGAAGAAAATGGAAATGTTTCCATTTTTGTGGACGTGTATTTTTCTACCCTTCATACGAGGACACAGTCTTTTCACCTGTGAACCAATTACTGTTCCCAGATGTATGAAAATGGCCTACAACATGACATTTTTCCCTAATTTAATGGGTCATTATGACCAGAGTACAGCTGCTGTGAAAATGGAGGTGAGTATTTCTTCATATATTTATAAATTTTTTTTTTTCAACATTTTTTATTTATTTTTGGGACAGAGAGAGACAGAGCATGAACGGGGGAGGGGCAGAGAGAGAGGGAGACACAGAATCGGAAACAGGCTCCAGGCTCCGAGCCATCGGCCCAGAGCCTGACGCGGGGCTCGAACTCACGGACCGCGAGATCGTGACCTGGCTGAAGTCGGACGCTTAACCGACTGCGCCACCCAGGCGCCCCTCTTCATATATTTATAGAGAAATAGTTTATGCTCTGCTCTGGAATAAACTATAAATGTTGACTTTTTTTTTTTTTTTTTTTTTTTAAACACCGTAAGGGATTTCTTCAAATTGTGACAAGTCATATTTTGAATACATCCTTTTGAAAATTAATTCCTCCTACTAACTTAAATTTTGGGTAGATTTGTGGCCTTTGATAGTGGATTTGCTTAAGATAGGGTTTCTTTTACATGAAATGTAGTTATGATTTTGAAGTACCTTACACCTGGCAAATATTTTGCTTTCCTGAGTCAATTATGGTAGTTCCTCTAGAAATGTGAATTCTGAGTTTTTCCTAATTAAATGAACATATAATCTATATTGCCTGGACTAAAAGTGTCTGAACTACATACATACCTTGTCGTAAGTAGTTGTTAATGTTCACTTGGCACAGTTTTTCTGTGGTATATCAGTTGCTGGAAGATTTGGGGGCTGTAGATAGAGTTTTGCTGAAAAGTGACCTTTTTTTTTTTTTTTTTTTTTTTTTTTTCCAGCAGAACACTTAAGTAAAGATACCAGTTAAAAGAAACCACAAGTCTGGGGAGAGGCAAGTGACACTTAAGATTGCCTTAGGTGCCTTAGTTACCTGCCCCTGGTTTAGAGATATGCAGATTGCTAGGGAAGTGTGGGAAGAGAGTTACCTGTAGAGACAGGAACCTGCCCTGCCATACAGATCTGTTAGGTTGATAAGTCTCCTGAAAGAACATCCCTTTAGAGTGTTGCTAAGAAATGAAACCCTTACAGTTTTAATATAGACACTATAAAATCGATTAGTTTTGTTTTTGCACATTCAAGGCTTCCATTGTTGTTTCGTTGAATAGGGTTTCGACTACCTCATTGTAGATTCAGATCTAAAATAACAGAGCTTTTAAAGCTAAGTAGATGTACTTTAAAAGGATTTACAAATTACCTTATGGTAATCTTTCAGTGGTTTTTCAAACCAACGCAGAATATCCTTTTGAACACTGAACAAATGATGCAGTGATCGTTTCATTGATTAATCAGAACCATTTTGATAGTTTAATCTGATTAAAATAAAGTATGTAGTAGGAGTACCTTCAAAGAGTAATTATATAATTCATTCATGTTTTCTCTGATATGTTTTATAGCTCATGCCTTACCAAGTTCTTAAATATTTTTAAAATATTTATTTATTTATTTATTTATTTTTGAGAGAGAGCATAAGCGGGGGAGGGGCAGAGAGAGAGAGAGAGAGACAGACAGACAGACATAGAATCCCAATCAGGCTCCAGGCTCTGAGCTGTTAGCTCAGAGCCCAATGCTGGGCTCCAGCTCAGGAACCACAAGATCATGACCTGAGCCAAAGTCGTTGGCCACTCAACTGACTAAGCCACCCAGGTGCCCCCACAAAAAATTAAGAAATATATATATAAATAAAATGAGTAACATTACAAAAGAAACCAATTAAGAACCCCTGAACCCTGCATCATATAGGTTGAAGAAACTGAAGCTCAGAGAAGTTAGGATTTGTCCAAAGTCTAAGCCTATAATCTGACAGTCTTCTCTGTCAACATGGACCATAATGTCATCTTTTTTTTTTTTAATGTTTATTTTATTTTGAGAGATTGACAGAGTGTGAGCAGGGGAAGGGCAGAGAGAGAGGGAGACACAGAATCTGAAGCAGGCTCCAGGCTCGGAGCTGTTAGCACAGAGCCCAACGTGGGGCTCGAACCCACCAACTCTGAGATCATAACCTGAGCTGAAGTTGGATGCTCAACAGACTGAGCCACCCAGCCGCTCCCATAATGTCATCTTTAATGTTTATTTATTTTTGACAGAAAGACAGAGAGAGAGAGAGAGCGCGCGCGCGCGCGCACATGAGTAGGGGAGGGGCAGAGAGAGAGGGAGACCCAGAATTGGAAGCAGTCTCCAGGCTCTGAGCCGTAATGTCATCTTTAGATGTTTTTTTAGCCTTTGACCTTATTGGATAAAAAAAAGACAATATACCCTAACATTCAGAATGTGATGTATTAATATTAGTCTTTGCTGCTGCTTCGCAAACTTAATTTCTATAAAAATTAAACTGGGAATTTTGGTGTTTTTCTTAAACTGCTATTCAGACCAGACCTACCTCCCTTTCTCCTCCCTATCTGTGCCATGAATACAAAGTCTCAGTTTTCACCAGTCTCTCCCCCCTGGTGTCGTCAAAGTGATTTTATTATAAAACACATATCCAGGTGGCTCAGTCAAGTTGAACGTTGGACTTTGGCTCTGGTCGTGATCTCACAGTTTGTGAGTTTAAGCCCTGCCTGGGGCTCTGCGCTGACAGTGTGGAGCCTGTTTGGGATTCTCTCTGTCTCCTTCTCTCTCTGCCTCTGTCCTGCTCACTCTCTGTCTCTCAAAATAAATAAATAAACTTAAAAATAAAATAAAACGTATATCCATAGTCCACTTTGGGGTTAAAATTCTTCACCATTTCCTTAAAGCTGGAAGAATAAAGACCTGACTCTAGCGTAGTATGCAAGGCTCTTCATATGTGACCCTGCTCTCCTGTCCAGCTTCCTGTCTTGTCCCTTCTCATATTACATGATCTCCATCAGCCAAACTGACCTGTTTGTAGAACTCACATCCACATTACTCCCTCTCACTTCTCTACCTTTGCACACATTGTATTGGTTGCTTCCCAGGCTCTCTACCTATCCTTCACCGGCTCAGTTTCTGCAGGTCTCAGTTAAAGCAGTAACTCCGTGCTCAGTTTCTTTCATCTTTCTCCCAAGCATATGTAATCTGCTTACTTTCTACACTCTGATAGTACTTAGTATACAATGGTTCTTAAATACTTAACTACGCTGTATTGTAGTTATATGTGTGGTTCGCACTAGATTGCAAGTGTTGAGAGTAGGGATATTCATTTTTTTCCCCTAATGCCTAGTACAGTGCCTCAGAGCATGATAGATACACAGTAAAAGCTGAGTAAGTAAAAAGGTGGTGTTTCCTGCTCTAAAAAATCAACAAAGAGAATTTTACCTACAAATTTTTACCTTCCACCTCTGTCGTCTGCAGTGTCCAGGTGAAAGAAATTCTGATATTTTTAGGTGGTTTCATATCACCCACTTTGGTTCTACCTGAGCCTAGTTCTGATAAAATGTATCAGTTGACATCCTCTGTTTCCTCTAATATTTCCCATTTTAGCATGACACATGTTTCTTAGGATTCATTTAAAGAATTTTATTTTTAACCATTTATATTTATTTGTATGGAGTGCCAGAATTCATCTTTTGATTGGCCCACTGTATTATAAATCATATGTAACAGATTTTTTTCGAACATTGTACTGTAAACAAAACAAAAACACTGTATTACAATTCAGTCAAATACTAAGTTATAACTGCATATAGCTCAGCTTTTACTAAAAAAAAGGCATTTTACAGCTTCTTTAAAGAACAGATTGGGTTTTATACCTCCAACACAACTGTCTTCGATTATTGCTGGTCCCTGTTGAATTTCCTGTGTTCCATATGAATTAATGTTAGGATGAGGGGCTGAAGAATTATCAGCTGATTATGGCAACCAGTTGTGTCTTCTTAGCCACCAAGAATTCCTTATGTCAAATGATCTATCTTCTCTTAGTTTTCATTTTGTATGAGGGCTGTCCTGTTTTATAGAATTCGTAGTATCTGCTATGAGTGCTCATCTGTGATTATATGAGATGGGTTTAGAGCAGTGGTTCTCAAAGTTCACTTCATAGACCAGCAGCTTGTGAGCTTGTTAGAAATGCAGTTCATGGACCCCATCTCACCCAGTGAACCATGATCTGTGAAGATGGAGCCCAGGAAACTGTGTCTCTTATGCATGTTAAAATTTGAGACCCATTGGTTTAGAGCAAGGAGTGCAAACTTGTAAAATAATAAATATTTTTGGCTTTGCAAACCATACAGACTCTGTCACAGCTATTCAACTCTGCAATCGCAGGAAAAAAAAAAAGCAGCCATAAACAATATGTAAACAAATGAATGTGGATGTGCTTCAGTGAAACTATTTACAAAAACAGGCAGTGGACTGGTTTTGGCCCACAGCCTGTAGTTTGCTGAACCTGGTTTAAGGTATTTGAAAGTGTTCTTAAGGATTATAAACACAGAGCATGTACTAAGTAAACATTATTATGCATTCTTGTTAATATGTTACCTGAGCTATATGTAATTTACTTTCCGCATAAATTTTTCTTAGGCCAAATTTATCACAGACCACTGACTGGGATATTCTGGTTCTTTGGTTTTGTTTCAGAGATTGCTTGAAATAAGGGACTTAAGTTTTTTTTCCTTATTTTGTTATCTGAAGCTGAAGTCATTTGTATTGCAAAGAGTTAATTTACAATTCTGAATAGTAACTTGGCTTGGTAATGAAAAGGATGTTGTACAGCCTAACTCTCCCAAGTAGAAAAACAAATGGCTGCTGATTTTCCATTGTGTTCCTTTTTGTTTCATATCTAGAGCATTGTTTCCCAAATTGTGAGGTTGATGTCCCTTGAGAGACTGATTTCATCCAGAAAGAGCTGAGACTGATCTAGGGAAAATGGAAACAGGAATATTGTATTTTTCTTTTTGAATTGCCTTCATTGAGCTCTAAGCAAAAGCAAAGTCATGTATTGTGTTTGGAACAGCATGTGGTCGTTCCACTTTTGAAAGGTCTAAAGGGAAGGGAGCCAAAAAAACCTCTTTCCTTTCCACCTGTTAATATGCACTCCTAAAATGTCTCTGTTCAATTAAAAATAAAGAGATGAAGAAAACCTGTATAAACAGACTTATAAGGAAAAAAAACCTATTTCTGTTGGGCAGTGGTTTTTTTTTTTTTTTTTTTTTTCAACGTTTTTTATTTATTTTTGGGACAGAGAGAGACAGAGCATGAACGGGGGAGGGGCAGAGAGAGAGGGAGACACAGAATCGGAAACAGGCTCCAGGCTCCGAGCCATCAGCCCAGAGCCTGAGCGGGGCTTGAACTCACGGACCGCGAGATCGTGACCTGGCTGAAGTCGGACGCTCCACTGACTGCGCCACCCAGGCGCCCCGGGCAGTGGTTTTTAAACATTTTCACTTTCCTGCTTTTAGAGTCTAGTGGACCCCTTCGTTTCCTCTTTATTCTCTACTCTTCTATCCCCATACACAAGAAAATGTTTAGTGTGACTAACTTTTGTTTTCAGGGAAGACTTTCTGAAAATAGCTGCGACGATTCTGAAAGTGAGTTGTTGAGTCATTCAAAATGAAATAGATATTGAAAAGTGTTGCAAGTCAGGTGTGTGTATAGTGGCTACTATTGTGTTTTAAATGTAGAAGTCGCAAGCTTAACTTCCTTTGTGATGTTGTGTTGCAGTAATAGAAAGCGTTATGACTGTTTCCAAGTCTGCGGAATCAGGATTAGACCTGTAGGTAACCAGAGAACAGTAGTTCTCCCGGGAGGCTCTGCTGATAGGCACCAGGTTCCTGCAGGGCCGTTCCTTGCTATCCCACAGTCTAGGATATTACTGGTTATGCCTTCGGGAGAGCCTATCCATACAGGAACATGGTTCTTTCAGACTCTGGGAAGACTGTTATGTTGTGGTTATTTCCTTTCCTTGAGAATGTGGCATGTAGATAATGAAGCTTTATTACTCTAGTTTGTGTATTTGTCCTGTATGCATTCCTTAATATTTGTTGAATGTGTACCTGAATGCGTAGTTTCCCTGGAATTAGAGTTTTTCCAAGTTACAAGTTTTAAATTAAAAAATTGACTCTTTATTGGACAGATTCTTTTGTAGTGCCAATCAGTTACTATGTATATTTGTCTAATTTCCAAAACAAACACTCTTTTGGAGAAATAATTTAAAATTTATACTGCTGCCTGCTAAGAACTGCCGTGAAAATAACAAGTATTCCCATTATGGAAATAATGCAAATTCCTGCTTTTAATTCTTGTATTCTAGGCTCCGCTTTGTATTTTTTAAAGAATCTCACTTTCCTGGCATTGGTCACATTCATGAAAATAATTGAAAAAGTTTGCATCACTTTATTATATAGTAGTCCGTTGACATTCTCAAAGAATTTACTTGAGATCTCTGTAACCACTTTAAAAGTACTCTCTGAAATGTAAACTTAATTTAAGGAGCTCTGTAGATCTTTAGTGACTCTGTTGTCTAGCCAAGACCTATCACTTTCTTTAGTTGTTTTTTAGATTTCTTCACTTTCCCTCAATTTTCATTACCATTACTAGAAGTTGGCTTTGTTTTGATGCCTTTTCAAGTAAGGAATAAAGGAATAAATACTATTTTAAAATGAGTAAATATACTCATAAAATAAAAATAAATAAATAGGGAATAAATAAGAAATTTATCACTCCTTGAGAATTACTTGTGTAAGTCACTGTGGGTAGAAAGCACGGATCCTGAGCTGAGAATCAGATGCCTTGCGGTGCCTGGTCTCATTTAGTAGTAAAGTGGCTTGCTTGCTTGCTTGCTTCCATGTGGGATTCATGTTTCAGCAAAGAGACAAATGTTTATGTATCTCTGTCTTTAGTACTAAGGGAGTCAAGGCATAGCTAAGATACTGCCACAGGAGCAGTCTGCTTTTATATATATATATATTTTTTTTTTTTTTTTAATTTTTTTAATGTTGCTTTCTGAGACGGAGAGAGACAGAGCATGAGTGGGGGAGGGGCAGAGAGAGAGAGGGAGACACAGAATCGGAAGCGGCTCCCGGCTCTGAGCTGTCAGCACAGAGCCCGACGTGGGGCTCGAACTCACAAACCGTGAGATCATGACCTGAGCCGAAGTTGGTCACTTAACTGACTGAGCCACCCAGGCGCCCCTGCTTATATATTTTTTAAAAATAAAAATGTTTTTCTTCTTTTGATCCCTCTCTAGTAGAATGCTAACCCAAGCTTTCTCTTTGGGTTAGAATGCCACCAACTCCAGGCTTATGATTCCTTCCATTGCCACGTCATAGCATGGGGAGCTAGCTGGTGTGTTTCCAGGAAAAGATGGTAGCGTGGCAGAAGCAGGCATTTTGAGAGTGTAAGCAGTATGTTCATGCTGCTTTCCCATGTCTTTAATATCTGCTCAGCCCAGGCCACTTGAAGATGGAATGCTGTTGGGTACACCTGATGTTATGAGTAGGTGAGTTAGATAGTACCCAATGTATAAGAGGTAACTAGGCATGTTATCTCTAGATGTCCCATAGTCATGTCCTGTTTCTATCAGGAACTATTAGCAAAACCAAGGTGGAAGGTCCTTTTATTTATTTAGGGCTAATATTGGAATCCTCATTGGATGTATATCTATGGCCTTATCAGCTTTTATGTCCTAAATATGATGGGCCAGTGTGATGTCCTAGGAAATAGCAATATGGTTAGAGTCTCTGACAATGAAATTGAGGCACAGAGCTGAAGAGCTGATGTTATTCTAAGGTGGTGCTTCTGAAACTTTGGTGTGCATGAGAATCATCTGAAGGGCTTGGTAAAACGCAGATTGCTGCTCCCACCCCCTTCCTGAAACTGTAGGTCCTTGGTGGGATGGAGAATGTGCATTTCTTTCTTTTTTTTTTTTTTTATAATTTTGTTGACATTTATTTAACCTTGAGAGACAGAGACAGAGCATGAGCAGGGGAAGGGCAGAGAAAGGGAGACACAAAATCCAAAGCAAGCTCCAGGCTCTGAGCTGTCAGTGCAGAGCCTGACACACGGCTCGAACCCATGAACTGTGAGATCATGACCTGAGCCATAGTCGGCCGCTTAACCCACTGAGCCACCCAGGTGCCCCGAGAATTTGCATTTCTAACAAATGCCTTTGGGATGCTGCTGCTGTTTTTTCAGGGACCACTCTTAGAGAACCACTGCTCTAAGGCAAGTTGGTAAAGATGTGTTGTCATCCTTCCTAGATAAAAGTAAATGGCTTTTGGAGGAAAAAAGCATTGGCCAGGTTAGCATGGGCCTGCATATGAAGTGCCAAGGTGGTACTGATTTGCTGCAGTAAAGAGACCACATCTGGAAAAGCATCTGAGCCCTTTGATTAAGGTTTAAGACAATCTATTAATAATATATTCAGTTGTACTGGGAAGTTACAATGGACAGGTGCTAAGAATTACATCCCTAAATATGTTTTTGATGATGTTACTAGTCTCTGGAAACCCTCTCTGGCTTGCATTACTGCTTTCGATTTTCTCTCATGGTAGAGGGAGACCTCTCATTTGACCTCTTCTACCACAATAATGTTTATCCAAGAAGCCAGTTTTGTGATTGTGCTATTGCTAAATACAGCAATTTGAAGTATACATGTGTGGACTTGGGAAATTACAATGGGTTGAGTTTGGGCTCCCACTAAGCTTCTGTCATAAGCCCATTTATCATCTGACCTTCAGAAGCCTAGTTTATGAAACTAGCACATTGAATCTAGAATGAATACAGCCATATCAGTGTGTCTTAGCACTGTCTGAAATTATGTTCTTTCCTCCTTAATCCAGCACACTCAGAAACCAATGTAAGTGAACAATGTCTTACAAGTAATGTATGCTCCTGTTTTCCAGATTTGCTTTTGACTTGACCCTCCCAGGGCATGCTAGGGTAGAACTATGCTTATGGGTTGAGACATTGAAGAACAGTAGGGATGTGGTATGAAGCTATTTATTTTCCTCTTACAAAGTAAATCTTTCAGGTGAGGAGTATCTGCCTTGACAGACCGGGGATGAGGGTCTGCTTTGAGGTCTTCAGGTTTAGAGCATCGTGTGAATCTCTGAACCTTGTCTTGTATCCCCACTTAAGATCGGGGGCTCCCACGGCTTTCAAATCACAATAACTCTTGATTTCTTGTGTGAAAGGGTAGCAAATTTAACTAATGTAATTTGGCAACATGCAGGATCAAACTGTGCATTTGGTTTTCAACGTCTTAAACCTTAAGTCTTTTTGATCCTTGTATTTCACTCCACACCTCCAGCCAAGAATTTAGGAATGTCAGTTTGTCACTCTTTTCTTTTCCTAGGCTAAACACTGCCATTAGAGGCACTAGGGGCACTAGAGGCACTCACCTCAGCCCACCATCCTTGAATATTTCATGCTTTTCATACTATTTTCTGCCTCTCTGGCAGTAGCCACTCAGCCTTACTTTTACTGGGCATATCATTCTAAGACATTCTGGGAATCTAAGTGATTACAAGGATAATGCAACTAGCTGCCGTATACCCTGGGTTGCCAGACTTCCATTTCCAAATGCTGGTAGAATGGTTCAGCAGAATGGTTCACTGCTTTTGGCCCCAATTAGGTCAGAAGACCAGTTCTAGAATTCCTCCCATTTCACTGAGGTCACTTACATCCCATTCCTTACGTAATTGCTGTACCAGTCAGTCTTTTTGGCTGCAAACAATAGAAACCAGCTTTGACTAACTTAAGCAGAAACTGGATGGGTATTAGATAGCTTCTTCAGTCACAGGGGAGACTGGAGAACCAGGTTCAGAATATAGAGAGGAGCAAAGGGAACCAGGACACAGCTAAGATCATGCCATATGATCAGTCTGTCACCAATGCCATGGAATATCCAAATGGCCACGTTTAGATTATGTGCCTATGTGTTTATTAGAAGATTGCACCCCTGCATCCCTTCTTCAGTTTCTGTAGCATCTCACCTACTTTGGGACTCCCCAAAATAGGGCTGCTGCGCAGATGGAAATGATAAGCATTCACCCGAGAGCTCAGTGCAAGACAGTATTACTGATCAAGGAGAAAAGGTCATTGTAGTACCTACAGTTGTTTTGAAATTTATGTCCAGCTCTGCTACGCAAGACTTTGTTACCTTCTTCATAAACTTTTTGAGTCATGAAATGTCCTCAGAGACCATCCATCAGTTCATCACTCTCATCTTACTGATGGATGGTCTGAGACTGAACACAGAAAATGATCTGCTGAAGGTGGCACTAGTAGTTAATGGCAAAGCTGGAACCAGAATTAGGATGCTGGCATTATACCAGGCAAAGGATCATATAAACTACTTTGCATATTTTGGTTCTTATTGTCTATTTATCATAGTTAGACTCTGGTTATATTTCAGAATGGAGGCATCAGTTGCCTTCTTAATTGCCCTCTTCTTCCTCATCTCTGTTAGTACTAATAGTATCTACCACAGGATTTCTGCCAGGGACCATTTCCTTAAAGGAGCCTACCTTTTATTTCTCTGAATGTTAAAACTATAATCAACTGGACTATTTGAGTTACTATTCAATAGTTATTATTGAATTGATATTTTATGTTGTGGTTAGTCACTCGATGAGTTTCTGAGCCTTTGAAAATGAAATATGAAAAAGAGAAATTCATGAGTGAGACCATGAAGGCCCTGAGTTACCTACTGAGAGATTTGAAGGAGGTGTGTCACTAAGGGGGGAAGGAAGAGCAGACCGATGAGACTAGGGAATTTAAATCTTTGCTCAGTTCACATATTTAAATAGCACTTGTCCTGCTGTATATAAATACCAGTTTAATAATATGATGGAATTCTGATTATAAGATTTATGGACATAAGAAATGTCATAGTCAAGGGGCACCTGGGTGGCTTGGTTAAGCGTCCAGCTTTGGCTCGGGTCATGATCTCATGGTCTGTGATTTTGAGCCCCACGTCAGGCTCTGTGCTGAGAGTTCAGAGCCTGGAGCCTGTTTTGGATTTTGTGTCTCTCTCTCTCTCTCTCTCTCTGCTCTCTTGCTGCTTATGCTCATGCTCTGTCTCTCAAAAATAAATAAACATTAGAAAATTAAAAAAAAAAAAAAGAAATGTCATAGTCAAGTTAGTAGTTTTTCCATCTCTGGGGGTTTGGTTTCTGAGAAGCCTAGGACATTTTGTGGAAAACCATAAATGATTCCTATTGAGTTTTTTTTTAGTTCAAAGGATCAGGGAAATACACTCGTTCCACTTACTCTGTTTTCAGTTGATTGGGATGAGTGCAATAATAGGCCGACTACCCATTATTTGAAGTGCTCTTATTTGTTCCATAATGATTTGTTTAAAAAAATTACCTGCATCAGGAGGTACTTGCACCATCTATAATGTGATAAATGTAGTTCGAGGTTTTGTACTCTTTGATTGTTTGTCCTGGGAACATTTATTTTTTTCAAACTGAAGACTTTCGTTTCAGATAGAAGATTACCTGTCCTCTTTTGGTATCTTTTGTTTACCCTTCATCTTCATTGGTCTTCTTGCCCATCTTGTGAGGGGTAGTTTTCAGTTAGAGCTGGGTAGTAGTGTAGTGTCAGAGTTCAAAGAGGATGCACTCTGCAGTCTTACGGGCCCAGGCTCACCTCCTGGTTGCTACTTAGGACACTTGATGTTCTTAGAGGCTGTTTCATCATCTGCAAGGTAGAGATAAGAACATCTCTCTCATAGGATTGTTGTAAAAAGAATTGGGGTAGGAAAAGCACAGTGTCCAGTTAATGGCAAGTGCTGAATAAATCAAAATTCTAATTTACTATCAGTACCTATAGAATTGGTAAAAAGTAGCATTAGATAAGAATATGGGCACTTAAATTCTAATTCAGGCTAGATTTGGGGATTTCAACAACAACTTCAATAAGCAGTCGGATTCTGTTTACTCACTTATAATCTGAGGGTCTGGATCAGGTTATTGGTTTTCAGACTGTGATCTCTGGAAGTGCTTTGAGGTCACTGGCAGGGAAGGGGAGCAGTGAGAGGTATCTCAGAGGGAGGGCTTCCTTTTCAGCCAGAGCAGCTGCACTTTTATTTATTTAATATATTGGGCTTCTTTGTAATCTCTTATTTAAAGAAAATCTTACTTGGCAAAATACACACGCACACACACACACACTTTTTGAAAATAATAGACTTAAAAGTCCACTAAAGTCCCTTCCAAGTTTAAATTCTTTATGTCTATTAGTTTGCAACCACTTGAAAGTGGTCCAAGCTGGATCCGACCCAAAGTGTCTTATTTTGTCCTGTATGGTATTTTAAATATTTATATTAAAGTGACAAAATTTAAAATTTGGAGATTTGAACATAAAAATCTAGATTCTAGCTCTCTTATGAAAAATTGATATATCTGATAATTCTGTGTCCCCATTTTCAAATAACAGTCTGTTAGAGTTGAATGGCAGCTGCTACCAACTACTCCTGCTATCTTCTGCCCCTCCGAATTTACCTGCCTAGCCCCTGCAGGTATTTGAGTTTTCAGTGTCTGATTTATTCTCTGCACATTGCATACACACAAACTAGTATTATTGGATTAATCAGTGTTGACATTCTAGAAGAATTAAACAAAGGATGCGACTTGTAAGGAAATGACTTGCCCTGTGAGGAAATTATTTTAATACAGCAAAAGTACATGTGTCACTTTTATTCTGCCTGCCCTTAAACTGGATAATAAATAGTTCTTAAGTGCTGACCATCAATTTATCCTGGCTGTTGCAGTATGACTCCTGAGTTAGGAGAATTAAACATAGTATATTTTAATTCTTTCCAGTATAGAGTCTCATTAACAGACACTCAAAAATTTTAGGAACCAGGCATTTTGGGAGTAAATAAGGAAGTAAGTGTTACCAGTTGCCCATGCTTCTTCCAACTCTGTCCCAGAATGGATACTCAACACAGTCTGGGCATTCTCCCTCTTGGGATACAGAAACTTGAGAAAAGTCCTCTGCTGTTCTCTAACAACTTCCTCTTAGGCAGCAAAGGGTCAATCTCAGCATCATTCATACAAGGGAGATGTGGAACACCACCTGTGGTGGCCCTGTCTTTGCTCAGTCACTTTGCCCCATCAAGACAGGGTGGACTCTCCACTGGTCCAACGTCCTTTAAAGCTCTTGTTCCCTAATTGTTGGGTGTGGGTTCTATATGTGCCCTTTAAATCAGACGTGTTAATTGTAGTGTTGTAATCACATCTCATATTTATTTATTAATTTTTTGTATGTTCTTTCACTTACTAAGAAATATGTATTGAAATTTCTCATTAAGATCATGGAATTCTCCATTTATCCTTGTAGTTTTGTTGCTTTTCACTTTACACATTTTGTGCTATTTTATTAGTGTATACAGTGCTCAGCAATATATTGTAAAGTGTATTTGTTGCATTTTATCCAGAATCTGAATGTTTTGTGGCAGGAGATATTTAGTTGGTCACACTGCCAGAAAGTAGAAGTCCTCATTGTCCTTTTTTTTTTTTTTTTTCATTTCTTACATTCCTTCAGTTGCTCAGTATCATGTCACATTTTCATATTATTTGGTTAATTTTAATTCCAGTGTAGTTATCATACAGTGCCATATTCCTGTGTACAATATAGCGATTAAGCAGTTCCGTATATTACTCTGTGCTTATCAAAATAAGTATACTCCTGAATCCCCATCACCTGTTTCACCCATCCCCCCAACTGACCTCCCTCTAGTAACTATCTGCTGTTCTCTGTAGTTAAGAGTGTGTTTTTTTGGTTTGTCTCTTTTTTCCTTTGTTCCTTTGTTTTGTTTCTTAAATACCATATATGAGTGAAACCATATTTGTGGTTTATGACTGGCTTATTTCATTTAGCATTATACTCTCTAGAGCCATCCACAGTGTTGTAAATAGCAAGATTTCATTTATTTTTATGGCTGAATAATATTCCACCACACATACATACATACATACATACATACATACATACCACATCTTCGTTATCCGTCCATCTACTGATGGACACTCAGGCTCCTTCCATAATTTGGCTATTGTAAATATTGCTGTAGTAAACAAAGGGGTACATATATCCCTTCAAATTAGTGTTTTTGTATTCCTTGGGTAAATACCTACTGGTGCAATTTCTGGATCATAGGGTAGTTCTGTTATTTATTTTTTTTCCATACTGTCTTCCATAGTGGCTGTACCAGCTTGCATTCCCACCAACAGTGCAAAAGGGTTCCCCTTTCCCCACATCTTCACCAACAGTTGTTTTTCCTGGAGTTTTTTTTATTTTAGCCATTCTAACAGATATCATTATGGTTTTGATTTGTATTTCCCTGACGATGAATGATGTTGAGCAACTTTTCATGTGTCTGTTGGCCATCTGTATATCTTCTTTGGAGGAATGTCTGTTCATGTCTTCTGCCCATTTTTCACTTGGATTGTTTGGGTTTTTTTTGGTGTTGAGTTATATTGGTTCTTTTATATATTTTTGATACTAATCCTTTATTGGATATATCATTTGCAAATATACACTCCAATCAGTAAGTTGTCTTTTAGTTTTGATAGTTTCCTTTGCTGTGTAGAAGCTTGCTTTCTTTCTTTCCTTCTTTCTTTCTTTCTTTCTTTCTTTCTTTCTTTCTTTCTTTCTTTCTAGGAACATATATTTTTTTAATGTTTATTTTTGATAGAGAAAGAGAGCACAAGTGGGGGAGGTGCAGAGAGAGAGGGGGTGACAGGATTTGAAGCAGGCTCCTGCTGACGGCAGAGAGCCCAATGCGGGGCTCAAACTCATGAACAGTGAGATCATGACCTGAGCCGAAGTCAGATGCTTAACTGACTGAGCGACCCAGGTGCCTCATTTTTTATTTTGACGTACTCCCAATAGTTTATTTTTGTTTTTATTTCTTTCACCTTAGGAGATATAGCTAGAAAGATGTTGTTATGGCTGATGTCAGAGAAATTACTGCTTGTGCTCTCTTTTAGGATTTTTATGGTTTCAGGTCTCACATTTAGGTCTTTAATCCACTTGAGTTTGTTTGTTTGTTTGTTTGTTTATTTATTTATTTATTTATTTATTATATGAAATTTATTGTCAAATTAGTTTCCATGTAACACCCAGTGCTCATCCCAAAAGATGCCCTCTTCAATGCCCATCACCTCCCCTCCCCTCCCTCCCCCCTCCCCCATCAACCCTCAGTTTGTTCTCAGTTTTTAAGAGTCTCTTATGCTTTGGCTCTCTCTCCCACTCTAACCTCTTTTTTTTCTTTTTTTTCCTTCCCCTCCCCCATGGGTTTCTGTTAAGTTTCTCAGGATCCACATAAGAGTGAAAACATATGGTATCTGTCTTTCTCTGTATAGCTTATTTCACTTAGCATCACACTCTCCAGTTCCATCCATGTTGCTACAAAGGGCCATATTTCATTCTTTCTCATTGCCACGTAGTACTCCATTGTGTATATAAACCACAATTTCTTTATCCATTCATCAGTTGATGGACATTTAAGCTCTTTCCATAATTTGGCTATTGTTGAAAGTGCTGCTATAAACATTGGGGTGCAAGTGTCCCTATGCATCAGTACTCCTGTATCCCTTGGGTAAATTCCTAGCAGTGCTATTGCTGGGTCATAGGGTAGGTCTATTTTTAATTTTTTGAGGAACCTCCACACTGTTTTCCAGAGTGGCTGCACCAGTTTGCATTCCACCAGCAGTGCAAGAGGGTTCCCGTTTCTCCACATCCTCTCCAGCATCTATAGTCTCCTGATTTGTTCATTTTGGCCACTCTGACTGGCGTGAGGTGATATCTGAGTGTGGGTTTGATTTGTATTTCCCTGATGAGGAGCGACGTTGAGCATCTTTTCATGTGCCTGTTGGCCATCCGGATGTCTTCTTTAGAGAAGTGTCTATTCATGTTTTCTGCCCATTTCTTTTTTTTTTTTTCCCCAATATATGAAATTTATTGTCAATTGGTTTCCATACAACACCAAGTGCTCATCCCAAAAGGTGCCCTCCTCAATACCCATCACCCACCCTTCCCTCCCTCCCACCCCCCATCAACCCTCAGTTTGTTCTCAGTTTTTAAGAGTCTCCTATGCTTTGGCTCTCTCCCACTCTAACCTCTTTTTTTTTTTTCCTTCTCCTCCACCATGAGTTTCTGTTAAGTTTCTCAGGATCCACATAAGAGTGAAAACATATGGTATCTGTCTTTCTCTGTATGGCTTATTTCACTTAGCATCACACTCTCCAGTTCCATCCACGTTGCTACAAAGGGCCATATTTCGTTCTTTCTCATTGCCATGTAGTACTCCATTGTGTATATAAACCACAATTTCTTTGTCCATTCATCAGTTGATGGACATTTAGGCTCTTTCCATAATTTGGCTATTGTTGAGAGTGCTGCTATAAACATTGGGGTGCAAGTGCCCCTATGCATCAGTATTCCTGTATCCCTTGGGTAAATTCCTAGCAGTGCTATTGCTGGGTCATAAGGTAGGTCTATTTTTAATTTTTTGAGGAACCTCCACACTGTTTTCCAGATGGCTGCACCAGTTTGCATTCCCACCAACAGTGCAAGAGGGTTCCCGTTTCTCCACATCCTCTCCAGCATCTATAGTCTTCTGATTTGTTCATTTTGGCGACTCTGACTGGTGTGAGGTGATATCTGAGTGTGGGTTTGATTTGTATTTCCCTGATGAGGAGCAACGTTGAGCATCTTTTCATGTGCCTGTTGGCCATCCGGATGTCTTCTTTAGAGAAGTGTCTATTCATGTTTTCTGTCCATTTCTTCACTGGGTTATTTGTTTTTCGGGTGTGGAGTTTGGTGAGCTCTTTATAGATTTTGGATACTAGCCCTTTGTCCGATATGTCATTTGCAAATATCTTTTCCCATTCCGTTGGTTGCCTTTTAGTTTTGTTGATTGTTTCCTTTGCTGTGCAGAAGCTTTTTATCTTCATAAGGTCCCAGTAGTTCATTTTTGCTTTTAATTCCCTTGTCTTTGGGGATGTGTCAAGTCAGAAATTGCTACGGCTGAGGTCAGAGAGGTCTTTTCCTGCTTTCTCCTCTAGTGTTTTGATGGTTTCCTGTCTCACATTCAAGTCCTTTATCCATTTTGAGTTAATTTCTGTGCAAGGTGTAAGAAAGTGGTCTAGTTTCATTCTTCTGCATGTTGCTGTCCAGTTCTCCTAGCACCATTTGTTAAAGGGACTGTCTTTTTTTCATTGGATATTCTTTCCTGCTTTGTCAAAGATTAGCTGGCCATACTTTTGTGGGTCTAGTTCTGGGGTTTCTATTCTATTCCATTGGTCTCCGTGTCTGTTTTTGTGCCAATACCATGCTGTCTTGATGATGACAGCTTTGTAGTAGAGGCTAAAGTCTGGGATTGTGATGCCTCCTGCTTTGGTCTTCTTCTTCAAAATTACTTTGGCTATTTGGGGCCTTTTGTGGTGCCATATGAATTTTAGGATTGCTTGTTCTAGCTTTGAGAAGAATGTTGGTGGAATTTTGATTGGGATTGCATTGAATGTGTAGATAGCTTTGGGTAGTATTGACATTTTGACAATATTTATTCTTCCAATCCATGAGCAGGGAATGTCTTTCCATTTCTTTATATCTTCTTCAATTTCCTTCATAAGCTTTCTATAATTTTCAGCGTACAGATCTTTTACATCTTTGGTTAGATTTATTCCTAGGTATTTTATGCTTCTTGTTGCAATTGTGAATGAGATCAGTTTCTTTATTTGTCTTTCTGTTGCTTCATTATTAGTGTATAAGAATGCAACTGATTTCTGTACATTGATTTTGTATCCTGCGACTTTGCTTAATTCATGTAACAGTTCTAGCAGACTTTTGGTGGAGTCTGTCGGATTTTCCATGTATAATATCATGTCACCTGCAAAAAGTGAAAACTTGACTTCATCGTTGCCCATTTTGATGCCTTTGATTTCCTTTTGTTGTCTGACTGCTGATGCTAGAACTTCCAACACTATGTTAAACAACAGTGGTGAGAGTGGACATCCCTGTTGTGTTCCTGATCTCAGGGGGAAAGCTCTCAGTTTTTCCCCATTGAGGATGATGTTAGCTGTGGGCTTTTCATAAATGGCTTTTATGATGTTTAAGTATGTTCCTTCTACCCCGACTTTCTCGAGGGTTTTTATTAAGAAAGGATGCTGAATTTTGTCAAATGCTTTTTCTGCATCGATTGACAGGATCATATGGTTCTTTTCTTTTATTAATGTGATGTATCACGTTGATTGATTTGTGAATTGTTGAACCATCCCTGCATCCCAGGAATGAATCCCACTTGATCATGGTGAATAATTCTTTTTATATGCTGTTGAATTCGATTTGCTAGTATCTTACTGATAATTTTTGCATCCATATTCATCAGGGATATTGGCCTGTAGTTCTCTTTTTTTACTGGGTCTCTGTCTGGTTTGGGAATCAAAGTAATACTGGCTTCATAGAATGAGTCTGGAAGTTTTCCTTCCCTTTCTATTTTTTGGAATAGCTTGAGAAGGATAGGTATTATCTCTGCTTTAAACATCTGGTAGAACTCCCCTGGGAAGCCATCTGGTCCTGGACTCTTATTTGTTGGGAGATTTTTACACTTGATCTTAGCCAAAAGGCCGAGAAGCGATTGTTGTTGGGAGATTTTTGATAACTGATTCAATTTCTTCACTGGTTATGGGTCTGTTCAAGCTTTCTATTTCCTCCTGATTGAGTTTTGGAAGTGTGTGGGTGTTTAGGAATTTGTCCATTTCTTCCATGTTGTCCAGTTTGTTGGCATATAATTTTTCATAGTATTCCCTGATAATTACTTGTATCTCTGAGGGATTGGTTGTAATAATTCCATTTTCATTCATGATTTTATCTATTTGGGTCATCTCCCTTTTCTTTTTGAGAAGCCTGCCTAGAGGTTTATCAATTTTGTTTATTTTTTCAAAAAACCAACTCTTGGTTTTGTTGATCTGCTCTACAGTTCTTTAGATTCTATATTGTTTATTTCTGCTCTGATCTTTATCATTTCTCTTCTTCTGCTGGGTTTATGCTGTCTTTGCTGTTCTGCTTCTATTTCCTTTAGGTGTGCTGTTAGATTTTGTATTGGGGATTTTTCTTGTTTCTTGAGATAGGCCTGGATTGCAATGTATTTTCCTCTCAGGACTGCCTTCACTGCATCCCAAAGCGTTTGGATTGTCGTATTTTCATTTTCGTTTGTTTCCATATATTTTTTAATTTCTTCTCTAATTGCCTGGTTGACCCACTCATTCTTTAGTAGGGTGTTCTTTAACCTCCATGCTTTTGGAGGTTTTCCAGACTTTTTCCTGTGGTTGATTTCAAGCTTCATAGCATTGTGGTCTGAAAGTATGCATGGTATGATTTCAATTCTTGTACACTTATGAAGGGCTGTTTTGTGACCCAGTATGTGATCTATCTTGGAGAATGTTCCATGTGCACTTGAGAAGAAAGTATATCCTGTTGCTTTGGGATGCAGAGTCCTAAATATATCTGTCAAGTCCATCTGATCCAATGTATCCTTCAGGGCCCTTGTGTCTTTATTGACCGTGTGTCTAGATGATCTATCCATTTCTGTAAGTGGAGTGGTAAAGTCCCCTGCAATTACCACATTCTTATCAATAAGGTTGCTTATGTTTGTGAGTAATTGTTTTATATATTTGGGGGCTCCCGTATTCGGCACATAGACATTTATAATTGTTAGCTCTTCCTGATGGATAGACCCTGTGATTATTATATAATGCCCTTCTTCATCTCTTCTTACAGCCTTTAATTTAAAGTCTAGTTTGTCTGATATAAGCATGGCTACTCCAGCTTTCTTTTGACTTCCAGTGGCATGATAAATAGTTCTCCATCCCCTCACTTTCAATCTGAAGGTGTCCTCAGGTCTAAAATGAGTCTCTTGTAGACAGCAAATAGATGAGTCTTGTTTTTTTATCCATTCTGATACCCTGTCTTTTAGTTGGCACATTTAGTCCATTTACATTCAGTGTTATTATAGAAAGATATGGGTTTAGAGTCATTGTGATGTCCGTAGGTTTCACGCTTGTAGCGATGTCTCTGGTACTTTGTCTCACAGGATCCCCCTTAGGATCTCTAATAGGGCTGGTTTAGTGGTAACGAATTCCTTCAGTTTTTGTTTGTTTGGGAAGACCTTTATCTCTCCTTCTATTCTAAATGACAGACTTGCTGGATAAAGGATTCTCGGCTGCATTTTTTTTCTGTTCATCACATTGAAGATCTCCTGCCATTCCTTTCTGGCCTGCCAAGTTTCCGAAGAGAGATCGGTCATGAGTCTTATAGGTCTCCCTTTATATGTTAGAGCATGTTTATCCCTAGCTGCTTTCAGAATTTTCTCTTTATCCTTGTACTTTGCCAGTTTCACTATGATATGTCGTGCAGAAGATCGATTCAAGTTACGTCTGAAGGGAGTTCTCTGTGCCTGTTGGATTTCAATGCCTTTTTCCTTCCCCAGATCAAGGAAGTTCTCAGCTATTATTTCTTCAAGTACACCTTCAGCACCTTTCCCTCCCTCTTCCTCCTCTGGAATACCAATTATGCGTACATTATTTCTCTTTAGTGCATCACTTAGTTCTCTAATTTTCCCCTCATACTCCTGGAGTTTTTTGTCTTTTTCTCAGCTTCTTCTTTTTCCATAATTTTATCTTCTAGTTCACCTATTCTCTCCTCTGCCTCTTCAATCTGAGCCGTGGTTGTCTCCATTTTATTTTGCAGCTCATTAATAGCATTTTTTAGCTTCTCCTGGCTGTTCCTTAGTCCCTTGATCTCTGTAGCAATAGATTCTCTGCTGTCCTTTATACTGTTTTCAAGCCCAGTGATTAATTTTATGACTATTATTGTAAATTCACTTTCTGTTATATTGTTTAAATCGTTTTTGATCAGTTCGTTAGCTGTCGTTATTTCTTGGAGGTTTTTTTGAGGGGAATTCTTCAGTTTTCGTCATTTTGGATAGTCCCTGGATTGGTGCAGAACTGCAGGGCACTTCCCCTGTGCTGTCTTGAATAACTTGTGTTGGTGGGCGGGGCTGCAGTCAGACCTGATGTCTGCCCCCAGCCCACCGCTGGGGCCACAGTCAGACTGGTATGTGCCTTCTCTTTCCCTCTCCTAGGGGCGGGATTCACTGTGGGGTGGTGTGGCCCATATGGACTACTTGTACACTGCCAGGCTTGTGGTGCTGGAGATCTGGTGTATTAGCTGGGGTGGATCAGCATGGTGCACAGGGGCGGGAGGGGCAGGCTCAGCTGGCTTTTCCTTCGGAGGTCCGCTTCGGGAGGGGCCCTGTGGCACCAAGAGGGAGTCAGACCTGCCGGAGGGATGGATCTGCAGAAGCACAGCGTTGGTTTTTGGGTGTTTTCGAGGTGCAAGCAAGTTCCCTGGCAGGAACTGGTTCCCTTTGGGATTTTGGCTGGGGGATGGGCCAGGGAGATGGTGTTGGTAAGCGCCTTGTTCCCCACCAAGCTGCTCTCTGTTGTCCGGGGCTCAACAACTCTCCCTCCTGGCTCTCTGAGTAGAGCTGTTAACTTATAACCTTCCAGATTTTAAGTCCTGCTTGCTGTCCGAACACACTCCTTCCGGCCCCTCTGCTTTTGCAAGCCAGGCTCGGGGGCTCTGCTTTGCCGGCGGGCCGCCCCTGCGCCCTGTCTCCCTCCTGCCAGTCCGTGTAGTGCGCACCTCCTCTCCGCCCTTCCTACCCTCTTCCGTGGACCTCTTGTCTATGCTTGGCTCTGGAGAATCCATTCTGCTAGTCTTGTGGCGATTTTCTGGGTTATTTAGGCAGGTGTGGGTGGAATCTAAGTGATCCGCAGGACGCGGTGAGCTCAGTGTCCTCCTATGCTGCCATCTTCCCACTGCTTCTGCTTCTGTGTCTCTCCACTTGAGTTTATTTTTATGTTTGGTGTAAGAAAATGGTCAAGTTTTATTCTTCTGCATGTAGCCGTCCAGTTTTCCCAACACCCATTTGTTGAAGAGACTTTTTCCCCATTTTATATTCTTGCCTCCTTTGTCAAAGATCAATTGACTATATAATTATGGGTTTTTTTCTGGGCTTTCTGTTCTGTTCCATTGACTTATGTGTCAGTTTTTGTGACAGTACCATACTATTTTGATTACTATACTTTTGTAATATAACTTGAAGTCTGGAATTGTGATACCTCTAGTTTTTGTTTGTTTGTTTTTATTCAAGATTGCTTTAGCTCTCCAGGGTCTTCTGTGGTTCCATACAAATTTTAGGATTGTTTATTTTAGTTCTGTGAAACATGCTGTTGGTATTTTGATAGAGATTGCATTAAATGTGTAGATTGCTTTAGGTAGTATAGATACTTTAACAATATTTATTCTTCCAATCCATGAACATGGAATGTCTTTTTGTTGTGTCATCTTCAGTGTCTTTCATCAGTGTTTTACAGTTTTCAGAGTACAGGTCTTTGACCTCTTTGGTGAAGTTTATTTCTATGTATTTATTATTTTTGATGAAATTGTAAATGGAATTGTTTTCTGAATTCTCTTTCTGCTGTTTCATTAATAGTGTATAGAAATACAATAGGTTTCTGTACATTGATTTTGTATCCTACAACTTTACTGAATTCATTTCTCAGTTCTAGTAGTTTCTTAGTGGAGTCTTTAGGATTTTCTATATATAATATGTCATCTGCAAATAGTGAAAATTTTATTTCTTCCTTACCAATTTGAATGCCTTTTATTTCCTTGTGTTGTCTGATTACTGTGGCTAGGACTTGCAGTTCTATGTTGAATGGAAGTGGTGAGAGTGGACATCCTTGTCTTATTCCTGACCTTAGAGGAAAAGTGCTCAGTTTTTCCTCCTTGAATATGATGTTAGCTTTGAGTTTTTGATATAAGGCCTTTATTGTGTTGAGGTATGTTCCCTCTAACCCTACTTTGTTGAGGGTTTTTATCATGAATGGATGTTGCACTTTGTCAAGTGCTTTTTCTGCATCTATTAAAATGATCATGTAGTTTTTATCCTTTATCTTATTGACGTGATATATCATGTTGATTGATCTCCAAATGTTGAACCACCTTTGCATCCCAGGAATAAATCCCAGCATCATGATAAATGATCTTTTTAATGCATTGTTGAATTTGGTTTTCTAATATTTTGTTGAGGACTTTTGCATTTATGTTCATCAGAAATGAACTCTTTTTTTTTTTTTTTTTTGTGGTGTCTTTATCTGGTTTTGGCATCAGGGTAATTCTGGCCTCATAGAATGAATTTGAAGGTTTTCCTTCCTTTTCTGTTTTTTAGAAAAGTTTGGGAAAATATAGGTATTAACTCTTCTTTCAATGTTTGGTAGAATTTACCTGTGAAGCTGTCTGGTCCTGGACTTTGGTTTGTTAGGAGTTTTTTGATTACTGATTCAGTTTTATTGCTGGTACTTAGTCTGTTCAAATTTTCTTTTTTTCTTTTTTTTTTAAATTTTCTATTTCTTCCCGATTCAATTTTGGGAGGTTATATGTTTCTAGGAATTGGTCCATTTCTTCTAGGTTGTCCAGGTTGTTAGCATATAATTTTTCATAATATTTTCTTACAGTCCTTTGTATTTCTGTGGTGTTGGTTGTCATTTCTCCTCCCATTTCTGATTTGGTTATTTGAGTCCTCCCTCTCTCTTTGTCTTTTTATGAGTCTGGCTAGAGTTTTGTTGATCTTTTCAAAGAACTAGCTCCTGATTCCATCAATCTATTCTGTTGTTTTTTTTAATTTATCTATTTCTGCTTTAATCTTTATTATTTTCTTCCTTCTGCTTTTGGGTTTTGTTCTTCTTTTTCTAGCTCCTTTAGATGTAAGGTTAAGTTGTTTATTTGAGATTTTTCTTGCTTTTGATGTAGGCCTGTATTACTATAAACTAACTCCCACCCCCCCACTGCCACCACCACCAGAACCTCTTTTGCGGCATCTCAAAGATTTTGGACCATTGTGTTTTCATTTTCACTTCTGTCCATGTAATTTTTTATTTCTTCTTTGATTTCTCGGTTGACCCATTCATTGTTTAGTAGCATATTATTTAACATCAATGTGTGTGTGTTCTCTCCAGAGTTTTTCTTGTGGTTGATTTCTAGTTCATAGCATTGTGGTCAGAAAAGACACATCTTATGACTTTGATCTTTTTGAATTTGTTGAAACTTGTTTTGATGCCTAATATATGATCTATTCTGGAGAATGTTCCATGTGCACTTGAAAAGAATGTGTATTCTGCTATTTTAGGAAGGAATGTTCTGAATATATCTGGTAAGTCCATCTGAAACCGTGTGTCATTCAAAACCACTGTCCTTATTGATTTTTCTGTTTGGGTGATCTGTCCATTGATACAAGTGGGATGTTAAAGTTCCCTACCATTATTGTATTGCTATCAATTAGTTCCTTTGTGTTTGTTATTAACTGTTTTATGTATTTGAATGCTTGCATGTTGGGTGCATAAATACTTAACAGTTATTACATCTTCTTGTTGGATTGTCCCCCTTATGATGATAAAGTGTCCTTCTTTGTCTCTTGTAACAGTCTTTGTTTTAAAGTCTATTTTGTCCAATATAAGTGTTGTTATACCCCAGCTTTCTTTTCACATCCATTTGCATGGTCAGTGCTTTTCCATTCCTTCACTTTCAATCTGCCTGTGTCTTTTTTTTTTTTTTTTTTAATTTTTTTTCAACGTTTTTTATTTATTTTTGGGACAGAGAGAGACAGAGCATGAATGGGGGAGGGGCAGAGAGAGAGGGAGACACAGAATCGGAAACTCTGCCTGTGTCTTTAGGTAAGAAATGAGTCTCTTATAGGCAGCATATAGATGGGTCTTGGTTTTTTTATCCATACCATTACTCTGTTTTTTTTTTTAATGTCTATTTATTTTTGAGAGAGAGAGAGAGAGAGAGAGAGAGAGAGACAG
Source organism: Neofelis nebulosa (assembly GCF_028018385.1). NCBI lineage: Eukaryota > Metazoa > Chordata > Mammalia > Carnivora > Felidae > Neofelis > Neofelis nebulosa. The sequence continues at coordinate 49,064,561 of NC_080795.1, forward strand.
ACAGACAGACAGACACAGTATGAGCAGGGGAGGGGCAGAGAGAGAAGGAGACACAGAATCTGAAGCAGGCTCCAGGCTTTGAGCTGTCAGCATGGAGCCCGATGCAGGGCTCAAACTCATGGACTGTGAGATCATGACCTGAGCCGAAGTCAGATGCTTAACCGACTGAGCCGCCCAGGTGCCCCTACTCTGTGTCTTTTAATTGGAGTGTTCAGTCCATTTATATTCAAAGTAATTATTGATAGATATGTTTTTATTGCAATTTTGTTACTTGTGGTTGTTTTTATAGTTCTTCTCAGTTCCTTTCCTTTCTTGCTCTCTTCTGTCATGTTTGCTGGCTTTCTTTAGAAATATACTTGGATTCCTTTTCTTTATTTTTTGTATATCTGTAACTGGTTTTTGACTTATGGTTACCATTAGGTATGTATATAACACCTGGAGATACCAGTTTATATTAAATTGCTGGTCACTTAAGTTTGAACCCATTCTTTACAACTCTTCCCAACTGTGTTTTAGGTATATGGTGTCATACTTTACATTCTTTCAGTTTGTGATTTGACTGATTTTTACAGATATACATAATTTTACTGCTTTCGTCCTTCCTACTTTTCTTAAGAATTTTTTTTTAATGTTTTTATTTATTTTTGAGAGAGCGAGTGAGCGAGCAGGGGAAGGGCGGGGGGGGGGGGCGGTGGAGACAGAGACTATGAAGCAGGCTCCAGGCTCTGAGCTGTCAGCACAGAGCCCAATGCAGGGCTTGAACTCACAGACTGTGAGATCATGACCTGAGCCAAAGTTGGACACTCACCCGACTGAGCCACCCAGGCGCCCCTTACTTTTCTTACTCTTACATATGGCCTTTCTTTTCCACTCAAAGAGTCCCCTTTACTATTTCTTATTATGTAGTGGTCATGAACTCCCTTCACTTTTGTTGTCTGGGAAACTGTCTCTCCTATTCTGAATGATAGACTTGCTGGATAGATATTCTTGGTTACAGATTTTTTTTTTTCTTTCAGTACTTTGAATATATCATGTCACTGTCTTCTGCCCTGCAAAGTTTCCACTGAAAAGTCTGCTGATAGCCTTATGGGGTTTCCCATTGTATGTAACTGTGTTCTTTTCTCTTGATGCTTTTAAAATTTTCTCTTTACCACTACTTTTTGCCATTTTAATTACTATGTGTTTTGGTGCGGAGCTCCTAGAGTAGCTTCATTGTGAAATCTCTGTGCTTCCTGGATCTGGATATCTGGTTTTTTCGCCCAGATTAGGGAAGTTTTCAGCTGTTATTTCTTCAAATAAATTTTCTGCCCCCTTTTTTTCTCTTCTTTTCTGGGATCCCTATAATGAGAATGTTAATATGCTTGATGAAGTTGCTGAGTTCCCTAAATGTGTTATCATCTTGTATGATTTTTTTTCCTCTCACCTGCTCAGCTTGGTTACCTTTCATTATTCTGTCCAACACGTTGCTAATTCATTTTTCTGCTTCCTCTAGCCTGCTATTTATTCCATCTAGTGTATTTTTAATTTTATTTACTGTGTTCTTCATCTTTGGTTCTTTTTTTCTTATCTCTTTGTTAAGAGTCTCACTGATGTCCTCCACTCTTTACTCAAATCCAGTGAGTGTCTTTATGATCATTACTTTAAATTCTCTAGCAGACATATTACTCATCTCTGTCATATCTAGGTCTCTTGCTGTGGTTTTGTTCTCTTTTATTTGGTACATATTCCTCTCTCTTCATTCTGTCTAACTTTCTGTGTCTGTTTCTGTGTGTTAGGAAAGTCAGCTACCTCTTCTGGTCTTGAAAGTAACGGCTTTATGAAGAAGAGGTCCTATGGTGCCCTGCAGTGCAGTGTCCCCCGTTCACCGGAATCTGGTGCTTCAGGGGTATCTTCTAGGTGTGTTGTGTGCACCCTACTGTTGTATGTTGGGCACTTTTGCCTTTAGTCCAGTCTTCTGCAGTGGCTCTCTTTGCCTGTTGTGGGCAGTGTTTGGTCCCTGTTGTTGTTAGTGGGCCAGTCTGGGGCCACCGTGAGCTTGAGTTTAGTCAGACCAGGTGTTTGTCCAAGATGCAGTAGCACCAGACTGAAGGATGCTTTCCCTGTGTTGTCCCCAGAGAAGCTTTTATTGGTTGGTGAGGACTGCAGTCAGACCAACTGTCTGCCTCCAGCCCACTCTTGGGACTTTCTGCCTGGTGTGTTTGGTTATCTTGCCCTCACCCAAGGGCAGGAGTCACTTTGGAGTGGTGCTTACACACTGCCAGGCTTGTGGCTCCAGTCTGAATAGGCTGCAAAAAAGAGCTATTGGAGGGGGCAGGGCCCACGTTGTTTACAGGGTTTATGCCGGCAGAGGGTACCTGCTGCCAATGCAGGGTGCAGCCGGTGTGACCACTGGGGTAGGGCCCACGGTTTTGTTCTGCTCTTTGGTGGGGCCCACCACCACCGGCGGATCAAAGCTTTACAAAGCGTGGGGTTGGGAGATAGGTGTTGGCAAAGTGCCACCAGTCTTCTGGGGGAGGGGACCTCCAGTGCTGGGACTGAGGCAGGTGCGGCTGGAAGAGGCAGATCCCCTAAGCAGGCAGGTGGCGGTGCAAGCAAGTTAGGTAGTGTGTATCAGGCATCGGGCTGGTTCCTGAAGGTGGCCATGTGTTTATGCTGGGGGGCAGGAAAGGGAAATGGTGTTTTCCAGCTCCTTTGTTCTTGGGGGAGTCTCCCAGTGATCTCTACCCCTTGGGGACACACTTTGAAATCAGTAAATAACCCTCCTGTGTGCCGCAGGCTGCTGCATCTATGTTGTATCTCCACAGACTATTTGTAGTGCTGTCTTTTTAAGGGTGGGGACTCAGCTGGCTCTTCCAGAACCCAGCCTGCTGATTTTTTAAATTCCAGACTTTAAGTCCCACTGGTTGTGAGAACTCCTGAAATTCAGCACCTCTAGTTTTCAAAGCCAAATGTTACGGGGATTCATATTCCCCACGCAGGTTCCCCTGTGTGATAGTCTCTCTCCCCTCTCCATGCCCATGGCTCCCTCCTTCCCAGGGACCACCGGGGTTTGGTTAGCTCTGACCATGTCTCTGCCCGTCCTACCCTCCTCAGTGTGGCCTCTTCTCTTCCTTTCATTGTGGAGTTCTGTTGTGCCAGTCTTTGGGTTGTTTTCTGGGTCATTGACACTGATATGAGCGTTATCTGGGCCGAGGTGAGCTTAGGGTGCTCCTGCTCCACCATCTTCCCAGGTACTCCACCTCCATTCCTTTTTATCTTTCAGAAATGTCTCCAAATGTCTATAGTTCATTGATAGACCTTTCCCTGCTTTTTTTGTACAGTTAAGTTATAGATTTTCTGTTTTGTCCTTAACCCTTTTTTCCCATTTAAATGGCAGTTGGAGAAGAGAATGTTATTATATAAGTTCAGTGCATTTCTCTTAAATCCAAATTTTCATCTTCTCTTACTCTACATGTTCTCTTTGGGTAATTTCATTCACATATTTCAATTACCATTTTTATAATGATGGCTTCCAAATCTACATCCTTTACCTGAAGTCTCTTACCTGCAAGCTCTATTTATTTAACTGCCTACTAGTAGATATCCACACTCACATGTCCCATGGGCACTTCAAACTGTCCATGCAAATGAATGGATAAACGAATTATGATGTACCTACACAATGGAATACTACTTAGCAATTAAAAAGAATGAACTATTGGTACACGGAACAACATGGATGAATCTCAAAATAATGATGCCAAGTGAAAGAAGCCAGACAAAAAAAAAAAACATATGCTGTATGATTCTATTTATATAAAATTCTAGAAAATGCTGCTTTATAATGACAGAAAGCATTATCAGTGGTTGCTAGGGGATGTTATTGGCTTAGTGTGGGGGTAGGGGGTGAGAGGGGAGATAGGAGAGGGGAGAGGGGTTACAAAGAGGCAAGAGGAAACTTTTTGTGGTGATGGATATTTCCTTGATTGTGATAATGCTTTAAAAACCTGTCAAAGCACACACTTTATACATGTTCAATTTATCATATATCAGTATACCTAAATAAAGCTAGAAGAAAACCCTCAGTGTTAAAGGCTTTGTAACAGAAAAACTGCGGTTCCTGCCCACTCTTTTCTATCCTCATCACAATCCTCCTCCCCAAAGACAGCTAATTTGAGGTCTTTCAGGAACTTTTCTTATACACAAGCCACGTTCTAATATGCTTAGTCTGTTATTTTTTAAAGTTTATTTATTTATTTTGAGAGAGAATGTGTGAGAATGTGTGGGGGAGGGGCAGAGAGAGAGGGAGAATCCCATGCAGGCTCTGTGCTGACAGATGTGGGGCTTGATCTCACAAATAGGGAGATCATGACCTGAGCTGAAATCAAGAGTCGGATGTTCAACTGACTAAGCCGCGCATGTGCCCCTCTTCGTCTGTTACTTATTGATTCATCCATTTAGAACTTCAGGCAGTATCTGTTTATTCTTTCCTATATGGCAGTTGGTAATATATTTCTCTTACTCTACCATTTTTACTTATCCTCCCTACCTTCTATAATACAATTTTTGGTTAAATCAATCAGTTCTAGCATTACTAGGAACATTAAATATTGTACATTACTGAGTCAGAGGCTTTGATTGCATCTGTTTCTTTAATATCTTCCCTCTTGGTTAATGCAGCAAATGCATTTTTCCCCATTTGCTTTGTTTTCTGTGTACCTGTAGCTAATTTTTTTCAGATGTCCCAACAGACTTTTAGACATCTAACAGCAACTTTTTTCAGATGCTCAGTATATCATATAACCCGTCATTTCCAGTACCCCATTCCTATTCCCTTGGAGACATTCCTCCTTCAGCTGGCTGTCCATCAATATGCCCCGACTGCTTTCTGAACTAGAATCATAGCTATCATGCTAAGGCTTCCTCTTGCCATTCTCCAATGTTGGATCAACTAATTCTTGAGTCCTATGTCATTTTCCTTTCTGGTTTATATTCCATCCGTTGGTTTTAGGAATAGTACATCCTCTAGTTGTTTCCTAAAAGGGGATACTTGAAAGTTAAAATTTTTTTATTTCTTAGAGGGCCAAAAAGGTCATTATTTTACTCTCACCTAAATGTTCCGTTGGGTATAGAATTCTAGGTTAAATAATATTGTTTCAGAATATTAAAATTATTTTTGAACTGTCTCCTAGTATCTGAATTATTAGATACTCAGAATTAAATTCTTTTTTATGTGGCCTGTTCTTTTCTATCTGGAAGGTTTTATGATTGCTTTATCTTGATGCTCTGAAATTTTTTATTGACATGCCTTGTTCATTCATTGCTCTGATTGGCTTGTTTATTTAACAAATATTGATAGAGAAATAATTACACACACACACACACACACACTGTTCTAAGCATGAGGGATATAGCCGTGAAAAAAAATAGACAAAATCCCTTCCCTTCATGAAATTTACATTCTAGTGGTGAAGGCAGAAATTAAGAAATAAACTAATATTTAATGAAATGTCAGATAGTGATAAGGACTATAAAGAAATACAAAACAATAATGGAGCAGAGAATGGCAGGATCATTTTTTACACAGGGTGGGCAGAGAATGGTGCTCTGAGGTGACAGTTATGCAGAAAATCAAATGAGGACGCGAGTCATGGGACTTTGTGGAGGAAGAGTGCTCTATGTGAGGGGAACAGCAAATATAAAGATTCTTAAGCATAAGTATACATGGAATGATGAGAAGCAAAAGGCCAATTTGGTGACAATGGAGTGAATAAGAGAAAGAGTGGTAGGAAATGAGGAAAAGAATGGTAGGAAGGTGGATTTGTAGCCAGGAGTCAGGCTACAAATTTATATTTGCTCTTCTCTTCACCTAGAAGACTCTTCCTCCACAGTGTCCCATGAAATTTAAGGCCTCACAGGACTTGATAAAGACTCTCGAATTTATTCTGATAGAGTCTTTTGAACAAGGACAAACTTACATTTTAAAAAATCACATTGGTTGGAGTGTGGATCTGAATGGAAATTAACTGAGATTTGTAAGAATGTTAAGTAGTGAGACTATTCGGAAAATATTTCAGTAGCTTAGGTGCAAGATATAGTGGTTTAGACATAGTAACTTAGTCATAGTGAGAAATGGTCAGATTTGAAATAGATCTTGTAGGGAGAACCAATAGGATTTGCTGCTGGATTGCATATGGGGTGAGAGAAAGAGAGGAGTAAAGGATGAATCTTTAGATCCTTGGCCAGAGCAACTTGGTGAATGGTGGCACCACCTTACTGAGGCAGGGAAGACTGAGGTGAGGGATTGTTTAGGGTTATGTTTTGGACATGGTGGGTTTGAGATGCGGATTGAGAGCTGAGTGAAATTCTCCAGGAGGCAGATGGCCATCAGCTCAAGGGTTCACAGGAGAGAGGACTCTGGAGATAACTGTGGCAGTCCTTCATGCATAGTTGGCAACGAACACCATGGTTCAGGATGAGTTTCCCCTGAGGAGTGAGTATAGATAAGATAGAGGTCTGAGGATTGAGCTCTGGAGCACTTCAATATTTAGAATTGGGAAATGGAAGATCAGAAAAAGAACAGCAATAACTAGGTAGGAATCCAGGAGAATTCGTATTCTAGAAGCCAGTTGAGAAAAGTATCTCAGGAGGAGGGCAGGATCCATTATGTAAAACTCTCTTGAGAGCTGAGTAGGATGAGGACTCAGAATTGACTATTGGATTTGACAACATGGAGTTTATTGGTGGCCATGACAAGCAGTTTCACTGAAGCATGAGGATGGTTGGAGAGAGGGCTCAAGAGGGAATGGGAAGAGCAGAATTGGAGAAAGTCAGGACAACTGTTTTGAGGAGTTGTTCTATACAGGAGAACAGAAAAATAATGAGTGGATGGGGATTGGGATGTGGAGTCAAGGAAAGATACTGTTTTGTTGTGTTGTGTTTATGGTGGGAGATAATAGAACAAGTTTGTGTGATGGGATAATCACTGAAGCGTAGGTTTGGAATTGGGATGTTGAAAGAGAGGAGAATGTGAGAGAGATTTCTGTAAAAGAAAGTTAATTGACTGAAGTTTTGGTCCAGAAATGTTTTAGTAGTGAGATTGCAGTGTGTTGCCAGCTTTTTCAGTTTGGGAGCTAGTACCCTTCTGTTCTGAGAAATGGTCTTATATTCTTCATTTGATTATCATCTACACTCCCCTTTTCCCTGTTGTTCTTTCTAGAACTCCTGTGGTAATGTGTTGGACACTTGGACCGATCCTCTGACTGGGAGGATTTTCTCTCCGATTGTCCATCTCTTCCCTCAGCTTAACGTCTAGTCCTTCTGTAGAGTTTTTTTATTTGAGCTGTCTTATTTTAATTTTCCATAGCATGCTATTCTTTTTAAACGGATGCAATAACTTCTCACTTAAGATACTTAGGTTTTTGTTTTGTAATTTATTTTCCTTTGTTCCCTGCATAATCTCTCTTTCCTCCAAATATTCAATGATCTGCTTGCTTGTTTTGGTCTGTTTTTGATATGGGAGGCTTTCTTCAAATGCCTGATGATCCTTGGCTGCCCAGTTGTACGTGTGTGGCACACTAAAAAGGTCCGTGTGCACGAATGGTGGGCTTCATAGTAGGGTGAGCTCAAAGTTGACTGGCTTTTTGTCATTATGTAGAGCTCTTCAAAATCGTTGAGTTTTTTCAAAGAATGGGGATGATGGGTATGTGCCTGAACAGAACAGGAACAAGATGAGGGCTCCGTGTTTCTGTAGATAGTTATTCAGTCCCCCTCTTTTCACCTTGTGCCATATCCCTGCCCGGCTCTGTGACTGAAACCCCAAGTTAGAACATCTCTAGCTCCATTTCTCCTGGTAGAATGCAGTAGTCATCTGGCTTCTGGGGTAGGGGTTGGAGTTGGGATGGCATGGAGAGAAATTGATTAGTAAACAGTCCTACAATATTGGCCTTTTGTGCTACTTGCTACTTCAAAGAACTGAGACTCTCAGAATCTTTAGGGCACATCCACTCATTGTCATCTGAATCCCTCCACTCCTATTTTGTAGTCCACCCCGAATCCCATTAAATCACTTTTCACTCCTGTAATAGCTTTCTGTCTTGGAAGGCTGGGGCTTTCTTTTTTATTTTGCTTTTATTCTTTGGAAAAGTCAGATCTGCTAGTGTAGTCTCTCCTGTTCATGTACTAATGGGTTAGAACCTTTTATTCTTCATTATAATTTTAGTGAGGAACCATGAGGAGAGAAAGGAGGCAAACATAATGTGGTTAATGTGCAGGTTTATCCAGAACCCATCTGCATTCTTATAAAGTGTAATCTTCACAGTAACTAAAGTTTATTGAGTGCTCACTATATGCCAGACACTGTTCGAAGTGCTTTATATTTATTAACTCAGTACTCATAACAATCTTACGTGACAGGTACTATTATTATTGCCATTTTACAGGTGAAGAAACTAAAACACAGAAAAGTTACATAAGTTGACAATCAGACTCTAGAGATACTCCCTGCTTAAAACTCTCCGATAGGATTTCATTCCTGGATTTGAAAATCCAGGCCAGGCAATTTAGCAGGCTATTTGTGCTTTCCAGGATCAGGCCCAGTGTACCCCTCCAACCTCACTCTCTACACTTAATGCCACTGTTTGACCTTATGTTCTAGCCACACTGAGCTTCTTGCCCTGCATGTACACACTCTAGTGATCCTCATGCCTTTTTCATGCTCCGCCCCAAACATTCCTTCATTTTCTAGAGTGCTCAGTACAGTGTTAGGGTATTCAGCATATGCTTATAAATTGAATATTGTAGTTTATTTCACGTAGCAATCAACTCATGCTTTTGATTTGTTTTGACTTAGCATGTCTTCCTGAAAAATGTATAAGTAATATTCCATTGTATATGAAGGATTCATAAGTCTAACAGACTAACTTGAAATTATCTCCTTAAAATTTGATTATATTGAGGGGTGCCTGGCTAGGTCAGTTGGTTCACTCTCTATCTCGGGTCGTGAATTTGAACCCCATATTGGGTACAAAGATTACTTTAAATAAATAAATAAAAGTGAAAAAAGTTATACTGTATTGAGAGTGAGGCAAAGATTCTTTTGGAGTATAAGTGAAAAGGTATATACTTTAAATAGTAAATGAATTCCATTCACTGGCTCTTAAAATGTTTTCTAACCATATCTTGTTGTTTTCCTTAATAGCTTTTTCTTCCTCTTGCAAATTTGGAATGTTCACCAAATGTTGAAACTTTCCTTTGCAAAGCTTTTGTACCAACCTGTACAGAACAAATTCGTGTGGTTCCACCTTGTCGTAAATCTTGTGAGAAAGTGTATTCTGATTGCAAAAAGTTAATTGACACTTTTGGTATCCGATGGCCTGAAGAACTTGAATGTGATAGGTAAGTCATGTTTTCAACTGAAAGCTCCCAATGATATTTTAATGTTGGTGTTAGTTTTCCAGAATGTTTGTGACAGGCTTTCCTTATTTATTTCAAAAATGTATATTGCACACTTAATGGGTGATAAGTGTTTTGGACACAATGGTGAGCAAAAACAGACTTACAGTGGGAACTTTGGGGTGGAAGGAACAGATAGTAATCAAATAATTACAGTAATAAGTATAAAATTATAACCATGCTAGATACAACAGAGAAGTACACAGCTGTATGAGAACATGTAATGGTGCCTTTGACCCAAACTGGGAGGGAATGAACTTATTATCAATTCAGTGACCTTTTTACTCATTGACCTTCATTAATTACTTTGGTCTCTTATTCTGTAGACATTGGGGGATCATTAATTTGAAATATTCTATGGATACAATGATAAAGCTGGGGAGGAAGCTGTGTCTACATTTTTGTTTCTTTATCTGTAGAATAAAGTATAGAACCTTTGTGGAAGTCATATACTTCCAGTAGATGCATAATTGTTTTTAAGAACACTTGATCATACAAAGTTGAGGATGTTCATACCTTACACTGTAGGTGGTCCCCTTCTATAGAAACGTTTACAGAAACAAGGAACCATACACAAGAATATTGATTACTACATTATTCCTAATTTTTTAAAAAATGGAAAAAATGAAAGTCCATTGTAGAAGAATGTGTAATAAATGTAAACTGTGGCATACGTACACATTAAACTACTACTATACAGTTGACAAAATTAATGGTTGATCCATATCTATAAACACAGAAATCCAAAAATTACAGTGTTCAGTAAAAAAAAGGATGCTAAGATAGGATATATACAGCATGATATCATTTATATAAAATTCAAACCTGCCAAATAATACTATGTAACATTATGGTTAGAAAATAACATAGTAAAAAATTTTTTTAAATTCATAAAGAGAATGAAAACTGAACTTGTGGTGATGAGTATTTCTGGGAAGAAAGAATAGGACCAGAAAGGGGTCCCACCCGATCTCTAATGTTATATTGTTTTATTTTAAAAGATATAAAGCAAAATTGACATAATAAGTTTTGAAATGCTGGTAGATATATGTGTTCTTTTTATGGGCATACATATTATTTTCTACTTTTATCTAAAGAGTATTTTAAATGTTTTCTTGTTTAACATGGCTCAGCCCGTGGAGTGCGCAACTCTTGATCTTGGGGTTGTGAATTCAAGCCCCACGTTGGGTATAGAGATTACTTAAAAATAAAATCTTTTAAAAAGTAAAATAAAATACATAAATTGTTTCCTTGTTAAAAACTCCCACTCATTTTTAAACCATATAGATCCTCCCAATTAATACTGGTGTGTAGATACTCTACTGAGTGATAAAGTGTTACACAAAATAGAAATATACCTGTGTATCACTCTGGTCTGCCCATAAACGAGGGAGGCAAGGAGTACAAACGTCCAATTAGAAAATAAACATGTCATGGGGATAGAATGTACAGCATGGGGAATATAGTAACATTGTGTTAACTTTATAAGGTGACAGATGGTAACTAGACTTATTGTGGTGACCATTTCTCAATGTATACAAATGTCGAATCACTGGGTTATACATCTGCAACTCATAATATTGTATGTCAGCTGTACTTCAATTAAAAAAAAAAAAACAGCCGGGTGCCTGGGTGGCTCAGCTGGTTAAGCAAGCCCCGCATCAGGCTATGTGCTGACAGCTCAGAGCCTAGAGCCTGCTTCAGATTCTGTGTCTGCCTCTCTCTCTCTCTGCCCGTACCCCACTTGCACTCTCTCTCTCAAAAATAAATAAACATTAAAAAAACAAAAACAAAAACAGCCAAACTGAAACAAAACGGTGATGTGAGAGAACTCTACCCTGTCAGTCCTGGAAACAGAAGGGGCTCGTTTCAGCCAGTTTTAGCTGCTATCCCCTTAGTTCTACGGCTGATCTACTTTACCTGTAGGCACTAAAAAAAAGTGACTTTCCCCAAGACTTATACTCCAAATGCTGTACACAGACAAGCCAGCACTTTTTTTTTTTTTTAAGGTTATTTGAGAAAGAGAGTACGCACAAGCAGGAAAGGGGCAGAAAGAGAGTGGGAGAGAGAACCCCAAGCAGGCTCCATGCTGTCGGTGCAGAACCTAACATGGGCTCAAACTCACAAATCGTCAGATCATGTCCTGAGCCAACATCCAGAGTTGGACACTTAACCGACTGAGCTACCCAGGTGCCCCAGCACTTTTCTGTCTTGAGGCTGCTAACTAAGATAAATTCCTTGTTTTTAGGATAAATGCTTTCTTAAATATTTAGTCTCAGAAGGAGAAATTACTTAAAAATTACTAGTTAGAGGCACCTGCCTGGCTCAGTTGGTGAAGTATGCAGCTCTTGATCTCAGGTTGTGAGTTCACGCCCAACCTTGGGTGTAGAGCTTCCTTTAAAATAAAGTTTAAAAAATAAAAATTGTTTTTTGAGTACGGGAATTTTAATGTTCACATGCCTTATATTAAGTATATGTGAGTGCACTGGGGCCTAACAACCACAAGTTTTTAGTTAACTTCAAAGCTCTAACCTATGGTCTGTTCAGGTTGTGTGTCTTCCCATTAATTATGAATGCATGAGGAAATATTTTATAGTTAGAAAGCATACATTAAAATAGTGAATCGGTCAAAATGTTGACTCTATATATTTAATTTTTATAATTTTTACAGATTGCAATACTGTGATGAGACTGTTCCTGTAACTTTTGATCCACACACACAGTTTCTTGGTCCTCAGAAGAAAACAGAGCAAGTCCAAAGAGACATTGGATTTTGGTGTCCCAGGCATCTTAAGACTTCTGGGGGACAAGGCTATAAGTTTCTGGGAATTGACCAGTGTGCACCTCCGTGCCCTAACATGTATTTTAAAAGTGATGAGCTAGAGTTCGCAAAAAGTTTTATCGGAATAGTTTCAATATTTTGTCTTTGTGCAACCCTGTTCACATTCCTTACTTTCTTAATTGATGTTAAAAGATTCAGATACCCAGAGAGACCAATTATATATTACTCTGTCTGTTACAGCATTGTCTCTCTGATGTACTTTATAGGATTCTTGCTAGGCAATCGCACAGCCTGCAATAAGGCAGATGAGAAGCTAGAACTCGGTGACACAGTAGTTCTAGGATCTCAGAATAAGGCTTGCACTGTTCTCTTTATGTTTTTGTATTTTTTCACAATGGCTGGCACCGTGTGGTGGGTGATACTTACCATTACTTGGTTCTTAGCTGCAGGAAGAAAATGGAGTTGTGAAGCCATTGAACAAAAAGCCGTGTGGTTTCATGCTGTTGCGTGGGGAATACCAGGTTTTCTGACTGTTATGCTTCTTGCTATGAACAAAGTTGAAGGAGACAACATTAGTGGCGTTTGCTTTGTCGGCCTATATGACCTGGATGCTTCTCGCTACTTTGTGCTCTTGCCATTGTGCTTTTGTGTGTTTGTTGGGCTGTCTCTTCTTTTAGCTGGCATTATTTCCTTAAATCATGTTCGACAAGTTATACAACATGATGGCCGGAACCAAGAGAAACTAAAAAAATTTATGATTCGAATTGGAGTCTTTAGTGGCCTGTATCTTGTACCATTAGTGACACTTCTCGGATGTTATGTCTATGAGCAAGTGAACAGGATGACCTGGGAGATAACTTGGGTCTCTGACCACTGTCGTCAGTACCACATCCCGTGTCCTTATCAGGTAAGAGAGCATTTGTATTAGTTCACTGTTTAATTTTAACATAGAGAATGTTCCCTGGAAATACACTCGAACTAATCATGAACATGACATTAGATTTCAGATAAGAAAATCCAGTAGACAGAGGGGATGATTCCCTGTGCATCAGTTGAAACTGGGGTCAGTGTCTCAAGAGTTCTTTCCTCAAGTGTAGGCTTTGTTTACAGTAGTAAAGTGCCTCCTCTAGCTACTCTTCTAAAAAGTAAATTTGGTTGCAAAGGCAGATTAATAATAATGAGGAACAGAAACAGAAGAACGGGTCTGTCACAGGGAAAAAAAGAGAAGTAACTTCTGATTTGGGAGTTGCTTTTCATTCTTCAGTGGTGGGAACCTTATTTGGGTATTTTTAATTTGATCATATTATATTTGGGTATATGATCATGTTATATTTGGGTATATTTAATTTGATCATATTATCGTATCATTTTTTGTTTAGTATACGCTTACAAAAACAGAACTTATTTTACTGTATTATACAGATACTTATTTCACTCCAACCAACCAAATTTTTATAACAAACATCAACAATGCATACTCTATAATAGTATGTTGTTCCAATGGTTTCAGTATAATTTTTTGGTAGACTATAATAAAAGAAAGTAGATAAATACTTAGAGCCAAATATTTTGGCAATTATAAGAGGCTGCTATAGTTAGAGGTGGAAAATGCTGGGAAATCAAACCAAGATTTCGGATATTCTTCCTAAATATATTTAGGTGTTTTTTTCCTTTCTAGCTATATATTTTGATACCCAGATGAAAGTTCTATATTCAGAACTTCAGTGAAGAATGTATTATACTTAAAGTAGCACTATTCATTATATTATGCTATGTCAAATGTTCTATACTAAAACAGACCGAAGATTGATATTTTGTTCAAGTTTTACATTGACTATATAGACTGCTCTCCACTCTGAATGTATCACTGACATTTTTATTATTCACTTTTTTGTAGGCCAGAACAGAAACTCGACCAGAATTGGCTTTATTTATGATAAAATATCTGATGACATTAATTGTTGGCATCTCTGCGGTCTTCTGGGTTGGAAGCAAAAAGACATGCACGGAGTGGGCAGGGTTTTTTAGACGAAATCGCAAGAGAGAGTAAGAACCTATTGAATTATCTGATGTTGTTTTAAGTAGAACAAATACCAAGGGACTATTCAAGTCCTCATCGTACTGGCGTTTCATTATATCAACTGTTGTTTCAAGTTTGGAAATCTTTTTCGTGGAGAGCTCTACTTTATTTTGGCACCCGTTATTAATAGTCTTTGGCCTGTAGTATTCTGTTGAAGTATGAAAGATGTGTAAACTGTGCATTTTCTTTCCCTGGCTTATATTTAATATTATAACTGTTATCACTGGATTATTTTGGGTGCAGCATTTTAAGTAATTTTTCAAAATCAGTGATAAAAGGCTAAGTGGGATCAAATATATGTAAGGAAATCTATAAAGTATGATTCAAATATATTATATGATCATTATTTACTACTTTTATATTTTATTACACACAGTATTGCCTTAAAATGTCACTTATTTGCCTCAAGATGGTAAAATTTTAAACTTACATAGTATAACAGGATAGTAGACTTATATTTATGAGTTCGTTTTAGTTATATACAATGTACACTCTCTCCTGTCAACAATGTACTAGAGAGTTTTTTAAACTGTTCCCCATTGGTTTAATAAACTTTTTTTGTGGTAAAATTTTCAGAACTATAGATCTTTTCTAAGTTTTGAAGTCTAAAAATTGCATTTAACTGGACTTAATTTTTTTGCACTGTTATGACACATCTATCCTGTATTTATATACTCACTTCATTATAACTTGCTAGCTTTATTGTTAGAAAGCAAATCATTGAATTTAACAACGACCATTAATTATATTCTACGTCCTTTCTCCTCTGGTTTACTTTTATATTTGACGTATTTATATGCGATACACAGATAGTCTCCTACTTTATGCCGCTATAAGTTTCCTGGCCCTCATCCTTTGATTTTGCCTAATTCCTTGCCAATCTATTTATGCTGACAAAGGCAACTAACAACGTATGCACAAAAGAGTTCACTCCATGACAATCTACTTCTATCTCCTAGTATTTATAATCCCAGATTTTACAAGTAGAAATCATTTAGAATTCTTAACCGATTAGGGTTTTTTGGCACAAGATAGGATACGCTTTTTGGTTTCTACTATGTGACACTTAACACTTACCAACTCAACCCTCTCCTTGGTTTCTCTCAGTCCAATCAGTGAAAGTCGAAGAGTACTACAGGAGTCGTGTGAGTTCTTCTTAAAGCACAATTCTAAAGTTAAACACAAAAAGAAGCACTACAAACCAAGTTCACACAAGCTGAAGGTCATTTCCAAATCCATGGGAACGAGCACAGGTGCCACGGCCAATCACGGCACTTCCGCAGTAGCGATCACGGACCACGATTACTTAGGACAAGAAACTTTGACAGAAATACAAACCTCCCCGGAAACATCAGTGAGGGAGGTGAGAGCAGATGGAGCGAGCACCCCCAGATCAAGAGAACAGGACTGTGGGGATCCTGCCTCCCCAGCAGCATCCAGCTCCAAACTCTGTGGAGAACAGGCTGACGGGAAAGGCCGGGCAGGCAACGGGAATGATAAGATCAGTGTATCCGAAAGTACGCGGAGTGAAGGAAGGTGAGCTTTGATTTTGCGATCTTCAATCAGGACTATTTTGAATACTGCATTATATATGTATTTATTAGAGCGTAGCGCATCTGGAAAGGAGATGGTGCGTCCGTACACTTCATCCAAGGAAGTTTGGGTTCGGCCTATAAACGTGCTGTTTGATACTTTAATTCTCAGCTTTGAAAAGAGCCTTCGTGAATGTTGTTCAAGTAGGAATGTTCATTTCTGTGGTAAATTGTTAAGGACCGCATGTATATGTAGGGAAATGTTTACCATCCTTCTGAAATACAGGCTATTAAGTTTTAATCAGTACTGTATGATAGTACTAAAAGGCATTTGTCATTTTATGTGAAGATGATTATAAAAGGTTTTTTATTTTCTGGACATGAAAGGACGTTGACATTATCTTTAATGAATTTTTCCAAACGGTCACTGGTGATCCAAACACAGGTAAATATTGAATTAGCCAGAATGCTGACAGCTAAGTACTTTTAGGTCTCCAGGTTTCTCACCTCACCCTCCCAAACTAGACCAAATGTGCCTTGTGTTCCTGTGACAGCTTTTGCATGCTGGATATAGTTAGACATGTGCCTTTAAAACTCCATTCGATTTGTAAATTCCTCAAAGGCAGAGCTGAGGTCCAGTTCATCTTTGTGTTGGAATTACACAACATCTCACCCATGGTGGGAAATGAGGAAAATATTGCTAAACGGAGAGCAGGATCCTGTCTTATGAGTTGTATTCCCCACGATACGCCACGTCCGGCCCGTGCCCGGGTGGTCCTTAATGCAGTTTCTGAAGTTGGCGAAAATTGTATTTGAACATGAAGTAAACGTGTTTTGAGGTGTTAGAGTACACACACACAGTTGTAGTTAACTGTCCTCTGATCAAGGTGGATACTGGTTGGGAATAAAACTCGTGGAAAGTGGGTAGCAGCTGTAAGGACATCGGGCATCACAGTTGTGCTCTGGTCTGTGTGTGTGTCAGCTTTCGTCTTTTTACCTAGGGTGACTCCAAAAAGTGAGGTCCCCGAGACCGGCCCGGTGCAGAGCAGCGGCTTGCAGGTCCCAGGTTCTTCGGAGCCAGGCAGCCTGAAAGGCTCCACGTCCCTGCTCGTTCACTCAGCTTCGGGAGGTGGAAAAGAGCAGGCCGCTGGCGGTCACTCCGATACTTGAAAAACAGGCGATCCCATCGCTGAGAAGTGGATTCATGTGACACTGGAGCGGACAGCACGCTGTCTTATCAACACCACTCTTCTGTTCTCTTGCACTGACAGCTACCTTACCTACTGTTACACTGGAAACGATGGATTCTGAGAATTAGGGGATTTGTTTCGCACAGAGGTTAACGATGGCAATATACCCAGAAAGCGGAAATGTGCAGGTTAATAATATTTTTTTTAAGTTGTGTGCGAGGAGGGAGTTAGAGGAATCTTCTTTTTCTATTTACGAAGATTCTCCTCTTGCTAAAAGTATTTTAAGATGTGTACTATATGCTGTTTTACTTTTATGGTATGAAATCAAGATATTTCTTTGCTGAAGTATTTAAAACTTATCTTTGTATCTTTTTTATATATTTGAAAATAAGTTTATATGTATTTGAACTTTTCTTAGAAATCCTGGAACAGCTATTCAAATATTTTTATGTTACTCGATATTTTAACACTGCTTTGGTAGCCTTTACACTGAGTTTCTAAGAAAATTGAAAAATAGTATTCTTTTACAGTATAAAAAATATTTGACACACCAGAAGGTGTTGTCATGGGAATTCACCTTTAAAAGTCCGCTTATTCCACCTTATCTTCCCTGTGTGAATTTTATAGAGTCTTGCTCTAGGAATTTCATAGATCTGCTGTGCCTCTAAAATAAGGTGCTTGACATCCACCGTTGATTATGTTATGCTGCTCACTGATCCTTCTACAGTTTTAAATAACATGTTCTAAAGGATTAGATGAAATGTTACTCTTTTAGAATTTAAGCCAAGTGCAATTGATTTTCTTTAAAAAAAAAAAAAAGTTTTATGCCCACTCAAGATTGTATATTTATGACTATTTACAGTTGCTTATACTTTTTTTAACTTTTTAACTTTTAGAATACTAAAGTTTATATAGTATCTTTCTCAGACATTACGTAGATGTCATTTCTGCACTTACATAGGATTTTGCCGAACATTTAAAAGTGTGTTTAGCAATATTAGTGCCAATCAAATGGGGGAAAAAATGTAGTCCAGATAAACAAAATGTATTTTATATTACATACTTTAAAATATTAACTATTTTTCCTAATTTTTGTTTTCAAATTAAGTGTTATACCTTAAGGTTTTCTGATGCTCCTGGGTTTTTTCTATTTAGCATTCTATTAAAGCATAAAAAGATTATCATGTACTGTATGGAAAATGTAAATATTAACTTTTCCACATTTTTGAACTTTGTATACAAAAACATTGTATGTCTTTCCAGCAATAAAATTTTCTTTGAGAGATTATGGAGTATTGTGTGATTAGTTTTAGTGATCCTGACCCTGAAAGTGGTAGAATTTTTCAGATCAGTGGCCCCATGATTAATAACTTGGAAGCTTTTTTTTTTTTTAAACTGGAAGAGAAGACAGGACTATTTTTCATCTGTTACAATTTCTTTCCAGAATATACATTATACAGCCATATTTACCATAACCTTTTAAAGCCAGTGTGAGATCTGAAGGATGGGGTGAAGCAAAGGGAACCCAGGACCCTGCTTTCACTCCTGGCAGTGGGGAATAAAACAGTATCATGCTTAAAACATTTTTAAAAATAAGTGAGGAGTCGCCAGGCTAAGATGTGGCAGAAGAAGGAGATTCACACTGCCAACCCCAACCATTGGAGCCTCTTTCACCCAGGGAACATTCAGTGATTGGATGGTTATTACCAGCCCCAGCGCACTGGGGTCCAAGGGAAAGGGTGTCTGCACACCACACTGCATTTAGAATTGTGACTTCAGCGGGATATTTCCTAGAAGTAAGTGTGAAGGAAAGCAGCCCTGCTTCAAGTTACGTGGGTGGACTAGATTGCCCTGGATTTAGAAGTAGTAGTTCCGGATTAGCAGTCCCCTCAGGCACCAGGCAGAAGCAAATAGAAATCTTGCCTGGAGGAAGAAACGTCATTCTATGTGCTCTACAAATACTTTTTCAAATACAATATTCGTCGTGTCATCAAACATAAGTAGGCATACAACAACAACACATGAATAAGAATTGGCACGGGCATCAGACAAGAGAAGAAGACCCAGAGGTACCCCAGAATTACCAGGCATGGATTTGTTAACCTCCTAGAATTTAAAAATATCAGTAAGGAGGGGAGCCTGGGTGGCTCAGTCAGCTGAGCGTCTGACTCTTGATTTCAGCTCAGGTCATGGTCTCGTGGTTCGCACTGACAGCACAGGGCCTGCTTGTGATTCTCTCTCTCTGCCCCTCCCCACTTTCTCTCTAAATTGTATCAGCAAGGAAAAACAAGACCCCATTACACACCTACTAGAATGGCTGGAAAAAAATTGACAATATCAATTTTTGGTAAGGATACAGAGCGACAAGTAACTCTCATTCATTGCTACTGGAATGCAAAATGGTACAGCCACGTTGGGAAACAGTTTCTCCACACAGCCAAACTGGTCTTATCATATGATCCGGGAATCATGTTCCTAAGTACTTATCAAACTGATTTATGTAGATACTCCATCCATGGGGTGCAGTATAAATCTCCCCTCCTTAAGCCTGGGCAGCACGTAGTGACTTCCTTCCAAAGAACACAGCAGGAAATGGGGCTGGGGAAGACTAACTTTCACAGAGAAACTTGACAAAACACCTCAGCCACGTAACAGAAGTCAACATCCGTAGTCGGGCATGTTGAGAGTAGGTACCCTTCATACAACGTGATGGAAATGGCTCCTGACCTCCGTGATCTTCCTCCCCTAAACCCGTAACTTCAGTCTCGTGAGAAGAGCAAACAAGTCCCAGCAGATGGACATTTTACAAAATCCCTGACCAGCACTCAAAGCTATCGTCAAAAACAAAGTCAGAAACTGTCACGGTCAAGAGATGCCTAAGGAGACATGGTGACTGAATGTAATGTGATATCCAAGAAAAAGGATCTTAGATAAAAACTAAGGGGATCTGAATAAAGCACAGGCTTTAGTTAACACATTCAATTCAGTGAAATGTTCTTTAAGTGTGTGTGGGGGCATGTGTGAGAGTGAGAGAGTGTGAGAAAGTGTGTGTGTGTGTGTGAGAGAGAGAGACAGGGGCAGAGAGAGACAGGGGCAGAGAGAGAGGGAAAGAGAGGCAGAGAGAGGGAGAGAGAATCCCAAGCAGGCTCCGTGCTGTCAGCACAGAGCCGAATGCAGGGCTTGATCTCACGAACCGTGAGATCACGACTTGGGCTGAAATCAAGAGTTGGATGCCTAGCCTACTGAGCCATCTAGATGCTCCTATCTGTTATTTTAAAATAGGATCTTCCTGTTTTATGATTCTTTTGTGTATATTTGCAGATATAGAATTTAATTTTTAAAGATCATATAAAAACATGAATTTTTAATATTGATGGTGTAATGGGTGACCATTAGTATCTTAGTCAGTCTAATAATTTTGTAGTTGATTTTTCCTGGGTTTTCAATGTAGATGATCTTTTCATCTCAATGGTAATTTTATTTCTCATCTATTAGCTTGAACTGGGATCCTCTTATTGTTAATAGTGGTAGCAGCAGGCATCCTTGTCTTATTTTAATGAAAATGTCTACAGTATCTCATCAAGAACAGTGTTGGTTGGGGCACCTGGGCGGCTCAGTCGGTTAAGCGTCCGACTCTTGGTTTCAGTTCAGGTCACGATCTCACTATCTGGGAGTCCGCGCCCCGTGTCAGACTCTGCGTTGACAGCATGGAGCCTGCTTGGCATTCTCCCTCTGCCCCTCCCCCGCGCTGTCTCTCTCTCCAAATAAATAAAATTAAAAAACCAATGTTGGCATTTGAGAGAAGTTAGATCTTTTTTAATGAGTTAATAATGAATCCTATTCTGACAACTTTTTCAAATCAGCAGTAGGTGCTGAATTTTATTGAATGCTTTTTGCTGTCGGTGTTAGCCAAGGTAGCCTAACTGCTGTAACAAACAATCCTCAAAATCTTAGTAGCTTAAGAAACTGTTATTCAGGGGCGCCTGGGTGGCTCAGTCACTTAAGTGTCCGACTTCGGCTCAGGTCATGATCTCACAGTTTGTGGGCTCGAACCCCATGTCTGGCTCTGTGCTGACAGCTCAGAGCCTGGAGCCTGCTTCGGACCCTGCGTCTCCCTCTCTCTCTGCCCCTCCCCTGCTTGTGCTCTGTCTCTCTCTCGTTCTCTCTCAAAAATAAATGTTAAAAAAAGTTTTTTAAACCGTTATTCACGTGACAGGCGCAAATGTTCTTGAGGTATCCTTCCAACGGATTGTTCAAGGACCGACCACTTCCATCTTGTGACACAGCCATCTGTTACGGCTGCAGATGCTTTGCAGGACCGTCTGCACCCAGCCAGTAGGTGGAGGAAGAGAGGGTAACTGGTTGCACAAGAAAATTGTTCTGGATCAGAGCGGAAAGCGGCACGTATCATTTCCAGCTGCATTCCATTTGCCAGAACTCAGGCACGGATGCACACCGACCTGCAAGGGAGGCTGAGAAAGGCAGTCTAAAAAGCGTGTGCCCGGGAGGCGGCAGAAACACCTTGAGTCAGTACCTGGCCAGCAATGTTTCCAGGTACAAAACTAATGTAGTAAAACAAATTTCCTAATATAATTTCATTCTTTGGATAACCCAAGGTGATCATGGTGTAGCATTTAATATACTGCTAGATTTGATTCGCTAGTGATTGAAGATAAAAATGTAGAGCTGTACCTACCTACATTCTAAATGACTTCCCAACCATGAACATATTTGTAATCGGTAAGCTTAAATGTTTTAATCATTCTTTTCTTTTTTTTTTTTTTTTTTTTTTTAATTTTTTTTTTTTTTTTTCAATTTATTTTTGGGACAGAGAGAGACAGAGCATGAACGGGGGAGGGGCAGAGAGAGAGGGAGACACAGAATCGGAAACAGGCTCCAGGCTCCGAGCCATCAGCCCAGAGCCTGACGCGGGGCTCGAACTCACAGACCGCGAGATGGTGACCTGGCTGAAGTCGGACGCTTAACCGACTGCGCCACCCAGGCGCCCCTAATCATTCTTTTCTAACAGCCAACTGCAAGACCATCATCTAATTCAAAAGAAAACAGCAGTTTCTCTTTTTCATGAGACCCGTCTGTGATGCAAAAAGAGTCTGTGGCTTCAGAAGCAGTGATATTAGTTTTATATGAACACGAATTACATGGTGTTTTTTGACCGAGAAAATTGACCTAAATTCCATGGTTTACTCGTACTTAACAGTTACAATATTGGCACGGGCAATGTGCAGCTAACCTCAACAGCAGAAAAGACACGAGAAAGCAGCATTTCACCTTGACTATCAGCCACAAATCCTCAATAGGATTTTATGGAATGCTGTCTTTCAGAAAGACGGTGCGTCTGTTGGGATCCGTCTGCTAGGCTATTTATGGCAGTGGAGGAATCTTTCCTAGACTTTCCTCGAAAAACTAGACCAAAAACAGCTTGTAATTGCCACCTATCATCAAAATCCCAGTTTTAGTGTTTCCTTACTTCTCAGAAATATGCCACTAGTGGGCTCTTCCAGGTACTGCTGGAAAGTTCTAATGTTGCCAAGGCAGGCACTGACCGGTACTCTCAAGAAAGGAAAGATAGAATTTTTAACAACTCCCAGATGCCTTGCTGTTACTTATGGAAAGCATAATCTTTAAAACCTCACTGCCCCCAGCAGGAGTCAAAGACTTAAAGTTCCAGATGCTCAAGGTTTTTAACAGTGGCCACTGTGATCGGTATGTGCAGAAGAATCAGCCTTTCATTAACTCCTAGTAGCCTCGAGTCAATGAAGAGAGCAGACGAGAAAAGATTAAAAGGTTGATCCAAACTTCTCCAAAAACATTGGCACCCGCGACTCAGCAGTAGGGGAAAGTGACCTAGGAGTCATGTGGACACCTCAAGGGGCAGGGGAGCAAAAGGGAGCCGTAGGAAAGGAAGTAGGATGAGAGGAAAAGGAGAAAGGACTGCGAGTGGTAAATACTAGAAATGAAAATATGATGCTAAAATGCATACATTTTAGCAGCCAAATCTGAGACTTTTATTTTCCATCCCTAAATGGAGAAAAGAGACATCCAGAAAACACTTCTAAGAACGGGTTTTTCTAATTGTCCACCAGAGAAGGAGGGGTGAGGGAGAGAGAATCTACTTAAGTTTTTGACAGAAACATCTCAAAGGAAGTTTTTCAGATACATCGTTTACTCCAAACTCGTGCCGTGGTTCATCTTCACTTACGTTATCATTATTACAAATATTCCCTACTTATTTGGTTCTTAGACTAGGGTTTTTTTTAACGTTTATTTATTTTTGAGACGGAGACAGAGCATGAACGGGGGAGGGTCAGAGAGAGGGAGACACAGAGTCTGAAACGGGCTCCAGGCTCTGAGCTGTCAGCACAGAGCCCGACGCGGGGCTCGAACTCATGAGCTGTGAGATCGTGACCTGAGCCGAAGTCGGACGCTTAACCGACTGAGCCACCCAGGCGCCACTCACTTAGACTAGGTTTTGACATTAAGTGCAAAGAGTCCATTAAACTGGACAGTTAACACCTATGTGTATAAATTTACATATGAATTACATTTAGAATATGTTGAGAGAAGAGGCACAAAATCAACAGATTCAGAAAAGTTCCTAACCCCAAAAGAAAATAATAGATCTTAGTATTTTCTTCATCTTATTTTCCAAGGTGCTAACTAAGGTAAAACTGGCTAGTTTGTGGGTTTATTTTCTTGGGGGCCTATTCTAAGATTTAATTCGTTTCACTGCCAGGAAACATGGAAATTTGAATACATAGATTTTAGACGTTATCTGGAACTTCAGCAGTAAAGTACAAGCTCCCCTAGCGGTTTCATTCCTTCCGAATGGCCAGTTCAGTGGTCCCCGTGAAGACTTTCATAAAACAGAAACCTCCAGAGGCGGTAAACAAAGTTGACCACTGGCAAAAACCCTTGCTGGCACATGCAGCCCCGTTCAGGCACCTCTCTTAGCACAGGCTCCAAGTGGAGGAGAATGGACCGCTGTGTTTCTAGAGCTGACCTTGCTGGCAGGCTGCGGGCAAATAAAAACGACAGTAAAACAAAACAGGAGGA
Organism: Neofelis nebulosa; assembly: GCF_028018385.1. NCBI lineage: Eukaryota > Metazoa > Chordata > Mammalia > Carnivora > Felidae > Neofelis > Neofelis nebulosa. The sequence continues at coordinate 49,088,651 of NC_080795.1, forward strand.
CTGTGTTTCCTCGACTGACAGTCATCACTGCCTCTTTGTCACTGGTCCTCAGACTCTGGGCAAGGCTCTCCAGGCCCGCCGTGCAGACCCTGAGAGGTCCAACTGCCTTCTTGATGAAGCAAAGACCAGGAAAGGGGTAGGGGACACATCCAAAACTGGGAGGAGGGAGCCTTGGGCGGCAGGGCAGAGTCTGGCTACCCTGGAAGGACGCCTTGAAGACAGCTGAAAAACATAAAAACCTGTTCTTAAGGGCACCTGGGTGGTTCGGTCAGTTAAGCATCCAGCTCTTGATTTCAGCTCAGGTCGTGATCTCACAGTAGTGACGTTGAGCCCTGCACTGGGCTTCGTGCTGAGCATGGCGTCTCCTCGGGATTCCCACTCTTCCTCTCTCTGCCCCTCCCCTGCTTGTGTGTGTGCCCTCTCTCTCAAAACGAAACAAAACCTGTTCTCGCTACTGAGCAAGTGTAAAGAGTGATGGAGGAGGGGCGCCTGGGTGGCTCAGTCGGTTAAGCGTCCGACTTCAGCTCAGGTCATGATCTCGCGGTCCATGGGTTCGAGCCCCCCCCCCCCGTCGGGCTCTGTGCTGACAGCTCAGAGCCTGGAGCCTGTTTTGGATTCTGTGTCTCCCTCTCTCTCTGACCTCCCCCATTCATGCTGTCTCTGTCTCAAAAATAAATAAATGTTAAAAAAAAAAAATTAAAAAAAAAAAGAGTGATGGAGGAGAATGAATCTATGTGGAAGAGAATGAATCCGCGTGTGTAAGAGGCAAGAACACGTTAAGAATTAGCAGTTAAAAGGAATGAAATCCAAACGCCTGGACATGGAAGGCTTTAAAGGCATTGTTATGCCCAAAAAGGATGTCTCAGAACTATACTTACAGAATAATACCGTATATGTAAACAACCCAGACCCCACAGGACAGTCCTATGTTTTCTATTGTTACAAATACATGTATCTAAATGCATAACGATACCATGCGTGTAAACAACCCCACCACACAGAAAAACCCTATAAATGCTACATATACACATATATGTAAATACATCAGAGAAGACTCCAGAAAATGCTGTAAATGAGTCAGCTCTAGGAAAGGGATCAGCATTGCAGGTGATGATCAGAGCAGACTTGAGCCCGGTCAGTAATGTTTACATTTTTATAAAGAGAATCTATTAATACATCATGTCGTATAATTACAAACTAATTTTTTTTTTCAGGACAATTTACTGAGGGCACCTGGGTGGCTCCGTTGGTTAAGCGCCCGATTCTTGATTTCAGCTGGGGTCATGATCCCCCTGGTTTGCGAGGTCGAGCACTGAGCCTGCTTGGGATGGTCTCTCTCTCTGCCCCTCCCCCAGCTCTTTTTTTTTTAAGTTTTTATTTTTATTAATTTTTGAGAGAGAGACAGAGGATAGCGAGCAATGGAGGAGTAGAGAGAGAGAGAATCCCCAGCAGGCTTTGCACTGTCAGTGTAGAACCTGACACAGGGCTCGAACCCATGAAACCGTGAGACCAAGACTCGAGCCAAAATCAAGAGTCGGATGCTCAACTGACTGAGCACCCCAGGTGCCCCCAGTCTTTCTTTCTAAAAACAAACATTTTTTTAAAATAAAAAACATTAACTGAGCACAAATCTAGCTAATGGTGATGCAGTAGGTCCAGCCAATCTGCCTGAGGGGGTCGGAGCCCGAAGGCAGTCAGGGCCTCACTAATGTGAGCTGCACACCCACAGTCCAGGGAGGGGCAGCCCGCTCCGGTGAGACCCACAAAGACCAACGGTTTGTCTACTTCAAACTTCCTTTGGTTCCTCCCTGCTGGGCTTCTCTGTATCCCCCAAACCACTTTCTCCTCAGCGGGCAGTCCCCCGTGTGTTTTGAGAACGTGTGTGCCTACTTTTTGGCCTGAGTCCCTTCCCCAGGCTCTACTCTACCCCCACGAATAAAGCCTCGGCCTGCTTACTTGATCCCAGCACTGGGAGATGGAAGAGGCCAGAAGACTACCCACTCCCCAGATGTGATATTGGGGGGCACAAGGGAAGGCCGAAGTCAGCAGAATAACCACCACAGCAAATTCTTGCCACCCACCACTCCTCCGCCTCCCCCAGCCCAAATAGACCGCTACCATTTCAAGTGCCCCCGGCGGTGGATAATTCATCACTACAGTTTGCTTCTGTACTCACCAACTTCAAAAGTGATTGCAAGAGTCTGAGGTCTGACGGTCAGGGATAGTCCGGGGCGTTGGCGGCTTTCAGCAGAAAGTAGACCTTGTCCTTCTCTAGAGACGCCCCCGGTGTGTTCACCCACGCCCCTGAGAGCAAGGCAGTTGGCCCAGGCTCCTCCTGAGTTCTGGACTGAGGGATGGGAGAGGGATGTTGGCTGTTTGTAATTGGCTCCGTTCTTGCAGCCACGATGAAGTAGTCGGTGGAACAACCCAGTTTTGATCAGCAGCTCCTTCCTGGCTGGGTAGTTCCAAACTTAGGCTGATCTGTGAAGGGAATACGTCTCTTGTCTGTACCTGCCTGCTGCCTAAACTACTAAAAGATTAGGTCTTGAGTTTAGAAAGTGCCCTAGTCCTTTCTCTCCAGAGCACGAGTCAACTTTTCCTCTTAATGTGTTTGCCCAGAGCAAAACTAACGTTCCTACCCATGTGACACTTAAGCCAGAGATTTGTTATTTTTAATCAAGAGGGCATCAGCCAAAGATAAGGCCCAGCTGTATCCTGGGAGACGACGGGAACTTTCCGAGCGATTCCTTTCTTGCTACCGAATCTACCACTCACTTCTAGAATACAGCCAAGAACATGTGAGCTGTATTTTGACAAGATTACATACACACTATAGATCCTGAACTCGGTGACTCCCGAGAGCTATTTTATTTCTACATTTTGGGCAGTTTTACGGTTTCTGCAGAACAAGAAGCTGGTGTCCATATTGAATTGTGTTCCTCTTATGAGTTGAAGTATGTGTTGCCGTCCCCCGCCACTCCCTGCCATCATTTCCTGTGGGATGCAGGCTGATAAAGTCAGCTGTTTGTACTTCAGGCTGCAGGCAAGGTCCTCATGGGGTGGAACTCGAGATATAACAAGTTAAAATCATGTGTCTCGTATAAAGAACAAGGGCCCATGACAACAATACAACCTTAAACTTCTTTTCACATTTTACTGAGATGCCTATTCCATATTGCTCTGGATTTGGAAACAGGGACATTTTCTGGTTCTAAGGACCTTCTACTAAGGCAAACTAAAGGGTGTGCTTAACATTCTAGGTTTTATTTTAATTTTTAAATATTTTTTAAATTTATTTGAGAGTGAGAGTGAATGGGGGAGGGGCAGAGAGTGAAGGAGAGAGAGAATCCCAAGCAGGCTCCCCACTGTCAGCACAAAGCCTGATGTGGGTCCTGAACCCACGAACCATGAGATCATGACCTGAGCTGAAACCAAGAGTTGGTTGCTCAACCGACTAAGTAACCTGGGTGCCCCAGCATTCTAGGTTTTAAAATCAATATCAAATGCGCGTGTTTGGGAGGCTAGTAGGTGGAAGCTGTTTTCCCTTAGGTGGTCTGTTTTAAGGTCTAAACTCGGGGCACCTGGGTGGCTCAGTCGGTTGGGCGTCTGACTGCAGCTCAGGTCATGATCTCGCAGTCCGTGAGTTCGAGCCCTGCGTCAGGCTTTGTGCTGACAGCTCAGAGCCTGGAGCCTGTTTCAGATTCTGTGTCTCCCTCTCTCTCTCTGACCCGCCCCCGTTCATGCTCTGTCTCTGTCTCCAAAATAAATAAACGTTAAAAAAAAAAAAAAAGATTCTTCCTCTCTCCACCCCCCCCAAAATAAAATATATTTAAAAAAAAAAAAAGGTCTAAACTCAGTAGGGTTAGATGGTCAGGAGCCCAAGCAAGCCCATTTGACTCATAATAAGGCACTAGGTGCAAGCTTAACATGAACAAAAGTAGGGTCGTTGTTTTCACCTGCCTGACTCTTGTCAACTTCTTAATTGCTTTTAAACAAAGTATCATTTATTCAGGACCCTCAAACACAAAAATTGGCATACAGTCTCAAAACTTAGGGGAGGTAAAACTCAATGAGGAACAACCCAAAGAAGCCATAGAGATTTTTGGTAAATCTATTGATAAATCAAATGGAAAAGGATAGGTTATACTTTCTTCTCAGTTCTGTGTTTTTAAATTTTTTTTTTCAACATTTTTTTTAAAATTTATTTTTGGGACAGAGAGAGACAGAGCATGAACGGGGGAGGGGCAGAGAGAGAGGGAGACACAGAATCGGAAACAGGCTCCAGGCTCCGAGCCATCAGCCCAGAGCCTGACGCGGGGCTCGAGCTCACGGACCGCGAGATCGTGACCTGGCTGAAGTCGGACGCTTAACCGACCGTGCCACCCAGGCGCCCCTCAGTTCTGTGTTTTTAATCACAGTTGGTTGGGAAAGAAATAAAGATTGAAAGAACTCACTCCAACAATGTTGGAACAACTGGACATTTACATGCAAAAAAAAAAACAAAAACAAAAAACGAGTCTACACAAGACCTTAGACCCTTCACAAAAAGTAACTCAAAATGGATCCTAGACCTAAATATAAAAAGTAACTCAAAATGGATCCTAGACCTAAATATAAAACCTAAATATAAAAATATATATATAAATATAAATAAAAATATTTATAAGATATAAAATTAAAACTCCTAGGAGTTTTAACATTGGAGAAAACCTGGATGACCGTAGGTTTGGTGATGACTTTTTAGATACAACACCAAAGGCACGATCCATGAAAGAAACAATTGATGAGCTGGACTTCATTAAAATTAAAACCTTCTGTTCTGTGAAAAACACTATCAAGAGTATTGAAAAACAAGCCACAGTGTGGAAAACAATATTTGCAAAAATACTTCTGATAAAGGATTGTTATCCAAAATCTACAAAGAGCTCTTAAAACTCAATAACAAAAAGACAGACAACCCAAGCTAAAAAATGGGCAGAAAACCTTAACAGACACCTCACCAAAGAAGATATACAGATGGGTGGTAAATTAGCTATCGGATCCTACCAAGAGCAAAGGGGTCAAAGGATATGAGTGATCGAATGTGTCCTGGCTCCCCACCGACCTCATACAGTCAGATAAGTTGCCAAGAGGAAAGGAGCCTCTTGGCAGTGGAATTTCTGAGATCTGAATGGGTTCCTAATTTTCAAACTGTGAATTTTTCAAGGTTTTAGAGAAACAGAATCTCCACGAGGGCACTGCGTAGGCGGGAAGGAGTTGTAACTGGCTAAGCCAGGCGACTAGGTAGGGAGATGGCCAGAAGTGTCCACCTTATTTCTGGGTTGTCCTCGGATCATGGAAAGGATCTAGAAATATCAATATGTTCCCAGTGATAACAACAACTGATATTATCTGTCAGGTAGTGTCCCAGGTGCTAAGGATATAATTGGGAACAAGGGACAAGGCATTCACAGAGCTTATATTCCTGGGGTGGTCAGACAATGAGCAAGGAACTCAATACTCAAATAAGATAAATTCAGATAGGAATTAGCATTGAACCTATTTTTCAGTGATATTAATTGAAGCATCATTTCAAACTGAAACTTAAGTCTCTATAAATATGCAACTAGTTATAAAATGTATTCCATTCATTAGAATGCTATGAAAATATTATAAAGCATAATGAGGGACTATAAATGTTCAGAGGGAAAGATGTCCAGGAAGTATCATTAGTGAAAAAAGCAGGTTGTAATATGATGTGTTCCACTGTTTGTGTGCTTTTTCAACACCATCCAGCATTTCACACAGTTCTGACACCACCTGCCTAGAGATCCCACTGTAAGGGTTCAGTCCTAGAAGACTGCCCCCACCTCAGATGCTTGTCACCTGGGCTTCCGACCCACTGCTACAGTTGGAGGTTTCCACAACTCTACCTCCATAGTTTCAATTAATTTGCTAGAACCACTTACAGAACTCAGAAACACTTCCCTGTGTTTACCAGTCCATGACCAAGAGTAGTATAAAGGATACGGATGAACTGCCAGATGAAGAGGTACATAGGGCAAGGCTTGGGGGAAATGGGCATAAAGCTTCCACGCTCTCTGAGGGACACTCGGCACCTCCATGAGTTCACCAACCGGGAAGCTCTCCAGACCCCATCTTTTGGGGTTTTTATTGAGGCTTAATTACATAGGCATGCTTGATTAAATCACTGGCCGTTGGTGACCAATTCAACCTCCAGACCCTCTTCTCTCCTTGGAGGGCAGGAGGTAGGACTGAAAGGTCCAACCCTCTAATCACGTGGTCTCTTCCCTGGCAACCAGTATCCATTTTTAGGTGCTTTCCAAAAGTCATCTCCTACGGGAGGGAGAATTGTTGAGCTCTGGACGATCGCCAGTGCCATCTCCCTCGCCCATCCCCCAGCCAAAATCCCAAAGGGAACCAGTTCCTGCCAGGGAACTTGCTCACTCCTCGAAAACACCCAACTGTGTGCTTCTGCGGATCCATCCCTCCGGTGGGTCTGACTCCCTCCAGGTGCCACAGAGCCCCTCCCGAAGCGGACCTCTGAAGGAAAAGCCAGCTGAGCCTGCCCCTCCTGCCCCTGTGCACCTTGCCGATCCACCCCAGCTAATACGCCACATCCCCAGCACCACAAGCCTGGCAGTGTGCAAGTAGCCCAGATGGGCCACGCCACCTCACAGTGAATCCCGCCCCTAGGAGAGGGGAAGAGAAGGCACACACCAGTCTGACTGTGGACTGGGGCAGACATCAGGTCTGACTGCGGCCCCGCCCACCAACGCAAGTTATTCAAGACAGCACAGGGGAAGTGCCCTGCAGTTCTATCCAAAATGATGAAATGGAAGAATTCCCCTCAAAAGAATCTCCAGGAAATAACAACAGCTAATGAACTGATCAAAAACGATTTAAACAATATAACAAAGTGAATTTAGAATAATAGTCATATAATTAATCGCTGGGCTTGAAAACAGTATAAAGGACAGCAGAGAATCTATTGCTACAGAGATCAAGGGACTAAGGAACAGCCAGGAGGAGCTTAAAAATGCTATTAATGAGCTGCAAAATAAAATGGAGACAACCACGGCTCGGATTGAAGAGGCAGAGGAGAGAATAGGTGAACTAGAGGATAAAATTATGGAAAAAGAAGAAGCTGAGAAAAAGAGAGATAAAAAAATCCAGAAGTATGAGGGGAAAATTAGAGAACTAAGTGATGTACTAAAGAGAAATAATGTACGCATAATTGGTATTCTAGAGGAGGAAGAGAGAGGGAAAGGTGCTGAAGGTGTACTTGAAGAAATAATAGCTGAGAACTTCCTTGATCTGGGGAAGGAAAAAGGCATTGAAATCCAACAGGCACAGAGAACTCCCTTCAGACGTAACTTGAATCGGTCTTCTGCACGACATATCATAGTGAAACTGGCAAAGTACAAGGATAAAGAGAAAATTCTGAAAGCAGCTAGGGATAAACATGCTCTAACATATAAAGGGAGACCTATAAGACTCGTGACCGATCTCTCTTCGGAAACTTGGCAGGCCAGAAAGGAATGGCAGGAGATCTTCAATGTGATGAACAGAAAAAAAATGCAGCCGAGAATCCTTTATCCAGCAAGTCTGTCATTTAGAATAGAAGGAGAGATAAAGGTCTTCCCAAACAAACAAAAACTGAAGGAATTCGTCACCACTAAACCAGCCCTACAAGAGATCCTAAGGGGGATCCTGTGAGACAAAGTACCAGAGACATCGCTACAAGCGTGAAACCTACGGACATCACAATGACTCTAAACCCATATCTTTCTATAATAACACTGAATGTAAATGGACTAAATGTGCCAACTAAAAGACAGGGTATCAGAATGGATAAAAAAACAAGACTCATCTATTTGCTGTCTACAAGAGACTCATTTTAGACCTGAGGACACCTTCAGATTGAAAGTGAGGGGATGGAGAACTATTTATCATGCCACTGGAAGTCAAAAGAAAGCTGGAGTAGCCATGCTTATATCAGACAAACTAGACTTTAAATTAAAGGCTGTAAGAAGAGATGAAGAAGGGCATTATATAATAATCACAGGGTCTATCCATCAGGAAGAGCTAACAATTATAAATGTCTATGTGCCGCATACGGGAGCCCCCAAATATATAAAACAATTACTCACAAACATAAGCAACCTTATTGATAAGAATGTGGTAATTGCAGGGGACTTTACCACTCCACTTACAGAAATGGATAGATCATCTAGACACACGGTCAATAAAGACACAAGGGCCCTGAAGGATACATTGGATCAGATGGACTTGACAGATATATTTAGGACTCTGCATCCCAAAGCAACAGGATATACTTTCTTCTCAAGTGCACATGGAACATTCTCCAAGATAGATCACATACTGGGTCACAAAACAGCCCTTCATAAGTGTACAAGAATTGAAATCATACCATGCATACTTGCAGACCACAATGCTATGAAGCTTGAAATCAACCACAGGAAAAAGTCTGGAAAACCTCCAAAAGCATGGAGGTTAAAGAACACCCTACTAAAGAATGAGTGGGTCAACCAGGCAATTAGAGAAGAAATTAAAAAATATATGGAAACAAACGAAAATGAAAATACGACAATCCAAACGCTTTGGGATGCAGTGAAGGCAGTCCTGAGAGGAAAATACATTGCAATCCAGGCCTATCTCAAGAAACAAGAAAAATCCCCAATACAAAATCTAACAGCACACCTAAAGGAAATAGAAGCAGAACAGCAAAGACAGCATAAACCCAGCAGAAGAAGAGAAATGATAAAGATCAGAGCAGAAATAAACAATATAGAATCTAAAGAACTGTAGAGCAGATCAACAAAACCAAGAGTTGGTTTTTTGAAAAAATAAACAAAATTGATAAACCTCTAGGCAGGCTTCTCAAAAAGAAAAGGGAGATGACCCAAATAGATAAAATCATGAATGAAAATGGAATTATTACAACCAATCCCTCAGAGATACAAGTAATTATCAGGGAATACTTTGAAAAATTATATGCCAACAAACTGGACAACATGGAAGAAATGGACAAATTCCTAAACACCCACACGCTTCCAAAACTCAATCAGGAGGAAATAGAAAGCTTGAACAGACCCATAACCAGTGAAGAAACTGAATCAGTCATCAAAAATCTCCCAACAAATAAGAGTCCAGGACCAGATGGCTTCCCAGGGGAGTTCTACCAGATGTTTAAAGCAGAGATAATACCTATCCTTCTCAAGCTATTCCAAAAAATAGAAAGGGAAGGAAAACTTCCAGACTCATTCTATGAAGCCAGTATTACTTTGATTCCCAAACCAGACAGAGACCCAGTAAAAAAAGAAAACTACAGGCCAATATCCCTGATGAATATGGATGCAAAAATTCTCAATAAGATACTAGCAAATCGAATTCAACAGCATATAAAAAGAATTAGTCACCATGATCAAATGGGATTCATTCCTGGGATGCAGGGCTGGTTCAATATTCGCAAATCAATCAACGTGATACATCACATTAATAAAAGAAAAGAACCATATCATCCTGTCAATTGATGCAGAAAAGGCATTTGACAAAATTCAGCAAACTTTCTTAATAAAAACCCTCGAGAAAGTCGGGATAGAAGGAACATACTTAAACATCATAAAAGCCATATATGAAAAGCCCACAGCTAACATCATCCTCAATGGGGAAAAACTGAGAGCTTTTTCCCTGAGATCAGGAACACAACAGGGATGTCCACTCTCACCACTGTTGTTTAACATAGTGTTGGAAGTTCTAGCCTCAGCAATCAGACAACAAAAGGAAATCAAAGGCATCAAAATTGGCAAAGATGAAGTCAAGCTTTCACTTTTTGCAGATGACATGATATTATACAGGGAAAATCTGATAGAGTCCACCAAAAGTCTGCTAGAACTGATACATGAATTCAGCAAAGTCGTAGGATACAAAATCAATGTACAGAAATCAGTTGCATTCTTATACACTAATAATGAAGCAACAGAAAGACAAATAAAGAAACTGATCTCATTCACAATTGCAACAAGAAGCATAAAATACCTAGGAATAAACCTAACCAAAGATGTAAAAGACCTGTACGCTGAAAACTACAGAAAGCTTATGAAGGAAATTGAAGAAGATATAAAGAAATGGAAAAACATTCGGTGCTCATGGGTTGGAAGAATAAATATTGTCAAAATGTCAATACTACCCAAAGCTATCTACACATTCAATGCAATCCCAATCAAAATTCCACCAACATTCTTCTCAAAGCTAGAACAAGCAATCCTAAAATTCATATGGCACCACAAAAGGCCCCGAATAGCCAAAGTAATTTTGAAGAAGAAGACCAAAGCAGGAGGCATCACAATCCCAGACTTTAGCCTCTACTACAAAGCTGTCATCATCAAGACAGCATGGTATTGGCACAAAAACAGACACGGAGACCAATGGAATAGAATAGAAACCCCAGAACTAGACCCACAAAACTATGGCCAGCTAATCTTTGACAAAGCAGGAAAGAATATCCAATGAAAAAAAGACAGTCCCTTTAACAAATGGTGCTAGGAGAACTGGACAGCAACATGCAGAAGAATGAAACTAGACCACTTTCTTACACCTTGCACAGAAATTAACTCAAAATGGATAAAGGACTTGAATGTGAGACAGGAAACCATCAAAACACTAGAGGAGAAAGCAGGAAAAGACCTCTCTGACCTCAGCCGTAGCAATTTCTGACTTGACACATCCCCAAAGACAAGGGAATTAAAAGCAAAAATGAACTACTGGGACCTTATGAAGATAAAAAGCTTCTGCACAGCAAAGGAAACAATCAACAAAACTAAAAGGCAACCAACGGAATGGGAAAAGATATTTGCAAATGACATATCGGACAAAGGGCTAGTATCCAAAATCTATAAAGAGCTCACCAAACTCCACACCCGAAAAACAAATAACCCAGTGAAGAAATGGACAGAAAACATGAATAGACACTTCTCTAAAGAAGACATCCGGATGGCCAACAGGCACATGAAAAGATGCTCAACGTTGCTCCTCATCAGGGAAATACAAATCAAACCCACACTCAGATATCACCTCACACCAGTCAGAGTGGCCAAAATGAACAAATCAGGAGACTATAGATGCTGGAGAGGATGTGGAGAAACGGGAACCCTCTTGCACTGTTGGTGGGAATGCAAACTGGTGCAGCCATCTGGAAAACAGTGTGGAGGTTCCTCAAAAAATTAAAAATAGACCTACCCTATGACCCAGCAATAGCACTGCTAGGAATTTACCCAAGGGATACAGGAGTACTGATGCATAGGGGCACTTGTACCCCAATGTTTATAGCAGCACTCTCAACAATAGCCAAATTATGGAAAGAGCTTAAATGTCCATCAACTGATGAATGGACAAAGAAATTGTGGTTTATATACACAATGGAGTACTACATGGCAATGAGAAAGAATGAAATATGGCCCTTTGTAGCAACGTGGATGGAACTGGAGAGTGTGATGCTAAGTGAAATAAGCCATACAGAGAACGACAGATACCATATGTTGTCACTCTTATGTGGATCCTGAGAAACTTAACAGAAACCCATGGGGGAGGGGAAGGAAAAAAAAGAAAAAAAAGAGGTTAGAGTGGGAGAGAGAGCCAAAGCATAAGAGACTCTTAAAAACTGAGAACAAACTGAGGGTTGATGGGGGGTGGGTGGGAGGGGAGGGTGGGTGATGGGTATTGAGGAGGGCACCTTTTGGGATGAGCACTGGGTGTTGTATGGAAACCAATTTGACAATAAATTTCATATATTGAAAAACAAACAAACAACAACAACAAAAACAAAAGTCATCTCATTAACATAAACTTGGGTGTGGTTGAAATGGATTTGTTATGAATATCAAGACACATTTAAAACTCTTATTATGGGGCACCTGGGTGGCTCAGTTAGTTGAGAGTCTGACTTCAGCCCAGGTCGTGATCCCACAGTTCTTGAGGTTGAGCCATGCATCTGGCTGTCTGCTGTCATCACAGAGCCTGCCTGGGATCCTCTGTCTCCCTCTCTTAATTCTGCAGAAATTCCAAAAGTTTTAGAAACTCTGTGCCAAAATGGGGACCAAGACCAAATAGAGATTTTTTATTATAAGTCACAATATTACACATGTATAAAATAATCCTATTTAACTTGTATTCAAACACTATCTCATGTATATATTTGATGATCAGAGACATGCACTAAGCTATAGACAATAGTTATTTTAGGGAGTGAGATCATGGTGAAGGTTAATAACAAGGAAACCTTGTACTTTCAGATTTATACATTTCAATATTGTTTGACTTCAAAATGAGCATATGCTACCATCCACCTCCAAAATTGGGGGCCATGGGGCATGCTCAAAGTGGTAAGAAAGAACAGCCTTTTGTGCAAACTTTCATTACTTGTTTTATTTCACACTTCAGATAAGTGAAGGTATATTGCAGTTCAAGATATATACATCCATATGAAGATAAGCGGCTTCATGCATTTTGTTGTTATCAATATTACAGTAGAATTTTCAAAATTATTGCTCACCAGATAAATATTTCCTTTTTTTTCAGTTTTGTAAAAGACACAGTATGCTTGTGTTTTACATGCATGAAAATGTCTACATGACATGTAAACTATCATTCATTCCATAGATGATATTAATGTATAAAATACATAGTTGGTTTTACCTCCTACTGTAACTTGGTTTGGAGCTTAACTTTGATGAAGGATCTGTATCTCTGGGTGGAAATCTTAGAAATGTTTAACAAGTTTTAGTCCTATACTGAATTCTAAGTTAAATATTTCAAGATGGCTTTGGTCAGTCAAGCCTGACTGCTGGTATGCAGACATGAGCAAATCACTAAGGAAAACAATTAAAACCCTTACTTTGGATATGCAGCTTGGAAACCAGCATATCTGTTGAATGTATTAACAGTGACTCATAACCACATGAGTTAAATATACTGAGGAATTAAATGTTTAGCTCATAGTCCTGGATGAGCTGAGGTCTAGGATTACCATAATTCCAACAGAAAATTGGAATTGACTTAGGTATACTGGGCTTGACTCCTAACTTCAGGGCCAAGAGTTTGCTAATAATGCACCCTGTTGGGCTCAGACAGAAGGGGAACCTCCCTGTCTCCCTCTGCGTTCTGTTTTCCAAAACTCTGTCAAGTAGGAGGAGAAAAATATCTTAGCAGCTGCCCGTGGTATAACTTGAATTCTTGCTTCTGATGCAAAGTTCAAGAACAACAGGAGCCCTGGGGACAAGTTATAAGGGGAGGGAAACCTGCCTTATTAGGGAATCCCCTAGAGCCCCCAGGATAATCCTACTTGAGTCTGGGCCCCCTCCACCAGTGGAAGCAGCCGGGGGTGCTCACTGGCACACTGTCATCTTCTCTCAGCACATTCTTGGCTCGGGGGTCATCTCTCTGCAGTAGGAGCACCTCAGAGCCCCCGGCTCCAGAGCTCCAGCAGCCAAACCCTGCTGTCTAGAAAGGAGCTGATATACTTGTTCACTCTCAGCTGTAAATGCTGAAGGGGTATAATCTTCCCAGATGACTGGGTAAACAGACTTTGGAATTTTGCTCAGTGATAAAAAGATACTTGCAGTAATGAATCCATCTAAAAACATGCTCACCAAACGAAGCCAGACACAGATAAGTACACAACAAGTAAATAGTCTAGAAGTGGCTGAATGATAAGGCGAGGCCTGCTGAGGGGTCAAAAGGCTGTATAGGCACGTCCAGCATCTCGCCATAGCATGTGTGGGTGTTAGCTGCTCAGCTCTATTCAGAGTTCTAAGGAAGAAGGAACAGTCATCTTGAACATCTGGTTATACATATCTGTATCCTCAACCAGAAGCTGTTGGTTACCAACTCAGCATTCATTCCTCCCTTCCTTTTTCATTACAGAACCCCTGTCTACTCAAGTAGCAATTCTCTTCTACATGGTGTTTCTTCTTAATTGGTTGTTATGGTCATCTCCTCCTGGTTAAGAAATATTTTAGGGTTGGATCTGTGACCCCCTTCTGGCCGATGGGATGTGAAAGGGCAGGGGGCTCCTGGGAAATATTCTCTTCCTCTTAACAAGGAGATACCACAAAACTTGGTCCTCTTCTTCTCTAGATATTACTGCCTCCAGCAGGGGCACATGGACCAGCTGTCTCCCCAGGGGGGAATGATGACATGGGGATAAAAGCCAAAAGCCTAAGAGTTGCAGAACATAAATATTGAAAACATTTGAATTCTTGATGATGTGGTTGGGTCCCTGAATTAACCAACCCTGGAGAAGCCCTCCCTCTGAACATCACGTTAAGTGAGAAAATAAATCTCCTTACTTAAGCTACATTAAGTTGAATTTTCTGTTACTTACTGAGGGAAGCATCTTAACTGATATAACAATCAACTCCTTGGGGGTGGTACATAGCCCCAGTACAGAGTGTCTGTCACATACAAGACACTCAATAAACGTTTGTTGAAATATTATAAGAATGTGTATCTCAGGCTTTTTGAAGACCTCAACTAGAGTTGCATTATTCCATCCAAACCAGCCTAAATACGAGCTTCTTTATACTGTAAAATGAATAGCAAAGTAAGAAGATATTGTAGGATACATGTGGAGTTGTGTACATCTGGGAATCGCTGATGGTCAAGAGTCAGCAGGGAAGGCAACGGTAACCATCTGGCTGGGGAAATGTGATTTATGTCTATAGGGACCTCAACCTTCAGTACAAAATCCTTGAAAATTCTGCTCTAAACATGGGAGAATGATGGCAGCACAGGATAATAAGTGATAAGCCGAAAGATTTTCCCATTCTGGGGTCTGGTAAAGACAATGAAACAGATACTGAGCCTCTAGAACAAAAGGTTTAAAGTTTTTGGTTATGCCCTGAGTTCCTATACTCTTTCGTATTTAAAGAAATGTCACTTCCAGTTGGATTTGCTTTGCACATTGCCACAGCCAAAGTGATTTTTACAGTGGAGAAAACGGCAATTCTGGGAAGCCGTTGTTCAAACAATGACCCAGAACCATCACTTTATGGGGGTCTTGGTCAACTTGTACTAGTCCATCCAATCATACTCATCTTTTTTTTTTTTTAACAGACTCAATTTTTAGAGCAGCTTTAAGTTCACAGCAAAACTAAATGGAAGGTACAGAGCTTTTCCACATACCTCCTACCCCACACATGCACAACCTCCTCCATTATCACCATCACTCAGCAGAGTGGTATACTTGTTACAGTTGATGAACTACATTGACACATCATTAGCACCGCAAGTCTATACTGTATATTATAGTTTATTCTTGGTGTTGTACATTCTATGGGTTGACAAATGTGTAATGACATGTATCTGCCATTATAGTTTCGTACAGAACAGTTTCACTGACCCAAAAATTCTCTGGGTTTTGCCTATTCATCCCTCCCCTATCACCCCTGGCAGCCAGTGGTCTTTTTACTATCTCCACAGTTTTGCCCTTCCCAGAATGTCATATAGTTGGAATCATACTATAATATGCAGGCTTTTTGATTGACTTCTGTCATTTAGTAATATCCATTTAATTTTCATCTGTGTCTTTTCATGGCTTGATAACTCGTTTCTTTTTAGATCTGAATAATATCCCGTCTCCCAATGTACCACAGTTTATTTATCCATCCTCCTACTAAAGGACATCCTTGGTTGCTTCCAAGTTTTGCCAATTGTGTATAAAGCTGCTATAAACAGGTTTTTATGTGGACATTTTCAACTTACTTCAACTCATGTTGAAGAGTGTAATAGCTGGATCACATGGAAGAAGTATGTTTGGTTTTGTAAGAAGTGGCCAACTATCTTCCAGAGTGGCTGTACCATTGCATCCCCATCAGCAGTGAACGAGAGTTCCTGTTGCTCTACATCCTCGTCAGCATTTGGTGATGTCAGTGTTCTGGATTTCGGTCATTCTCATACATGTGCCGTGGTATTTCATTGTTGTTTTAATTTGTAATTCCCTAATGACCTGTGGTGGAGCACCTTTTCATATGCTTATTTGCTATCTATGTATCTTCAGGTCTGTGGCCCATTTTTTAATCAGGTTGTTTGTTTTCTGAGCCAAAAATTGTAGAGCCAAATTTTTAACTTCATTTTGGTGACCTATTTGAAAGACATTGATCCTTTTCCCAACCTGATTCTATCCATTTATTCTCTGAAACTCATATGAAGGCAAGCTGAGAATTTCAGTTCAATGCAATATGCGTTAAACATCACCATGTTATGTGCCCAACACATTGTTTTAAATATTGTGGAAGTTACAAAGAAATGTCAGATACAGTCCCTGGCATCCTGGCAATCTTTGGGGAAACTAAAAATATGGCAGTGAAAACAAATTAACTACTAAATGTGTGTATGCTCTCTAGGTACTTCCAATGAAAATCTTTAACCTAATTAAAACTCAACATTTTTAGGGGAGCCTGGGTGGCTCAGTCAGTTAAGCATCTGACTTCAGCTTAGGTCATGATCTCAAGGTTTGTGAGTTCGAGCCCCCTGTTGGGCTCTGTGCTGACAGCTCAGAGCCTGGAGCCTGCTTCGGGTTCTGGGTCTCCCTCTCTCTCTGCCCCTCCCCTGCTTGTGTTGGTCTCTCTCTCAAAAGTAAATATTAAAAAAATTTTTTTTAGGTCAAATTTTCCAAATACATATATTTAAATGTTGTTTTATGAAAGGTGACAACCAATTGGGGAGGTATTTTACTGAGACCCATTAATCTGTAAAGTTATAAACTGCATACACACCTTATTTTTACTGGTGCACTAAGTACAGCAGGCAGAATAGAAGAGGGAATGGAATAATCATCTTACTCTTCTTTAAATAAATAAATTGGTGGAGAACTCTGTAAATGAAGAAATTTACCACAAGGGTTCATACTTTTTTCTTTAGTGTGGAAATAAATACCACACCAGTGGAAATAAAAACCAGTGTGGAAACAACAAAGTGAGCTAAAGTGTGATAACAATCATCATAACAGAGGTATGGTAGCAATCATTGATAGCAGCTTGGAAACAAATGCCTAATAATTCGGTTTCTGCCGATAGACCAATCCTTCAGGAACCCTAAAACTATAACAAGTCTAGCAGAGAATACAAGCATCATGAGAGAGCCTAAATGTCATTTGCGAAATTATCAAGAGATAACAAAATGCCTGTGGCAAAACGACTAACCTGAAAACCTGGCTTCTCTGTGGTAGTTTCCAGATTTACACAAGGCTCCTCAGTAAGTAGGGTCCCATGAATGATCATCCCAGGAGGGAAAAAAAGCACATTCCATGGAGATTAGATCCCTGGGGAGGCAGGAAGCAAACATTACAGGCAAGACACTGAGTGAGCCAGAAATTTGTGTAAGCTCCTTGGTCTTTGCATAAAACACTCATGAAAATGGATCCTCTCAGGGACATTCTACTGAAACCACACTGAGATGGGGCTACTTCCCTGAAAAACAGAGCTGGGTTCTCTGATTAGCCTTTCCGTACTAGGAAAACTACCGGTGCAAGAAGAGAGTAGAATCCTAGGTTGATATCTGTAAATGGAAATTTGCAACACATCCTTTGAACTTAGAGGCTTACTTTCCCCAGTGTTGTATCCTAAGCCCGTTTCCTGGAGGTCTCCCATTTCCAAAAGGTACCCAGAGCTGAAATCAAGGACAGTAGATTGTATAAACAAACCAAGGGCTTTCCTGTGGGTGACAAGATTGGGAAAACGGTAAGATTATCACCCTGAGGGAGACTGTATTCTGGCCGACACTCTCAGCGGTCTGCTGAATAGTCAGCAGGGCCACTGGCCCTTTTTCTTTGCTAATAGAACCCAAATGTTGCTCACTGTCCTCCAAGCAGCCACGTCCTTCAGGGAAGGCATAGTCTTTTTCTAGCCTCGTGAGCCCAATGTCTCTTGCCAAGTGATTTGTTTTAGGCAACAGGCATGTGCAACAATCCTGGCCAATGAGACAGCAGGGAAATGTGCCAGAAGGACTCTGGAAAAAATTTTCTCATTCTTGAAAAGGGGACACAGCACAGGGTCATTTCATGTCTCTGCCTCTGGAAGAATGCTAATATTTATTTATTTACTTACTTATTTATTTATTCACTCATTCATTCATTCATTCATTCAAGAACTATTTATTGCCCAGTGTGTGTCCTGAAATCCAAAATCCACCTATTCTTGAACTGGAAATGGATGGCTTTAAAATTATAGGTGAGTTTCAAAGGCATATTCCCATGAAGTCCTATACTTTAGAGTATAAGTGTAAGGGAAATAGCAGACCAGAAGAACTAAGGGCTGGCTAAGCAGTTCTGAAGGCCGAGATTGGTATAGAGGTTGGGGAGAAGGAAACGCATGCTGTGGACAAAGGTTAAAGGCAAGCACATAGGAAAGAAAAGAACAGCACTAGGGCTCCAAGAAACTAAACAAACTCCATAGCTGAGGAGATCCCCAAAGAGTCATAGGAGGATGTTGTGCCAAAGTCCTGGGTTGAGGAGCAGGACCTTACAGTCCAAGAATCTGGAAGCCCAATGTATGCTTGAACAGGATGAAACTTCTAAACTTCTACTAAAGATGTTTGCTCTCTGCCGTGATTTTAACTTCTCCACTGCCAAGGCACATGGATGCTCACCCGTGTGCGTGTGGTCAGAGAGACTGAATTCAACCCAGCTGGCTGAATTCTGATCAGAGCACAGACCAAGGTTCTTCTCCTGTTACAAGGCCTCCCTTGGATTTCCTCCTATTTCTCTGGCCTCTTCTTTGGGGCTTTTTTTCTTCTGCCCATCCCATCAATCATCTGTTCTCAAAGCGTGGTCCAGAGACCCTTGGGTGTGCTTGAGACACTTTCAGGGAAAGTGTGACATTGAAATGATTTTCATAATAAGGTGTTATTTGTCTTTTTCACCCTCATTCTGTCACGTGTGCACAGCAGAGTTTTCCAGAGGCCACATGATGCGTGATACAGCAACAGATTGAGTACAGAAGCAAATATGAGAATCTAGCTGCAAAAAGATTTGCAAAGATGCACAGTGGTGCTACTCTCCTTGTTAACTTTTTGTTTTAGAAAATACAGCTATTTTTCAGTAAAATGTTATTTATTCTACCATATAGTGGGGCTAATTATTGCTGTTTGAAAATGAATTGATGAAAATTAAAATCGGACCAAGCAGCCTAAGAGCTTGTTAGAAATGCAGCTTCTCGGGCCCCTCCCCAGACGTCTTGACTCAGAAGGTGTGGAGGTGGGGCCGGCAATGGGCTTTGACGAGTTTCAGGTGATGCTCATGTTCACTGAAGCTTGAGAGCCACTGCTCTAGGACATCGGTCCGCCACCATTTCTCCAAAGTGAGGAGAAGCACGTGCTGAGTCTCCTCCTGAAGCTAAGTGTCGAGAGGTCGTGGCCCCGGTGCTGGGTTATGGACCTTAGTCTGCTTTGGCTACTGTAATAAGATACCAGAGGCGGGGTGGCTTAAACAACAGAAATTTCTTCTCCCACAGCCCCGAAGGATAAAAGTCTGAGACGGAGGCGTCAGCAGCTCTGGGTTCTTCTGAGGCATCTCTCCTTGGCTTGCAGATGGCCTCCTTCTCGCTGTGTGCTCACACGGCCTTTCCTCTGTGCGCCCTGAAAACTGTTTCTTTGGCTGCGCTTATGACTCACCTGGGGGCATCCCAATCCATGAGCTGTCACTAGAAATCCTGGCAGGAGAGGAGATCCCTCCTCACTCTCTCACATCACCTGCTAGGACCACTTAATCACTACATCCTCCGATTGCATCTTCTAGATTTTTCTCATCTTCATCATCCCCTCCTCACCAACCCAGCTATCAGTGTGCAAATCTGGATCCCTGCATGGGGTACACACAAAATAGGCTTCAGGTCCTGGGCAGTCTCGTGGACCCTCGCGGAGCTCGTTCTCACATCGAATCAGGACGCGGTACCATCGCGGAGAGCTGCTGGCCTGAATGATCTTTCACCTACCATCCGGCTCCCTCAAGTCCAGCCCCCACGTGCAGCCCCAAGGTTCTGCCTAAACAATCTAAAACCAGGCCGGTCCTGGTTACAAAGCATCTGAGGCTTCTCACCAGCTACAGAACAAAGCCCGATCTCCTCTGCCAGGAATACCGAGCTCGCTCTAAACCCTGCCGGCCTCTCCAGCTCATGGCGGGTCACTCCCCACCTGACACCACAAGCTGTGGCAACCCCGTGGCTGTAGTTCCCTGAATTGGGGGCTATTCCTTACCTCTGTGCCAGTCCCCAGGCCGTCACCTTGACCAAATGCTCTTCCTTTCAGTACTCTCCGTGCCATACTCTCTCAAACAGCCAGACGTCGTCTCCTCCAGGAAGCCTTCCATGGCAGCGCCTCTTCCCTTCCCCCTCCCCATTTCAGGCAACCTGCACTCACCTCTCCCACGGCATTCATCACCCTGTTCTGCATTCTTATGTTTAGAAGCTGTCCTTCTCAGCAGACTCAGACCTCTTTGAGGACAGAAACTGTGCCTTTTTCTTATTTTTCATTCCAAGGGTCTAGCACAGGGTCCTAATTCATAGTAGGTGCTCCATAAACATTAAATGAGTGACTGAATGACTTCCAGGAATAATGGAGCTAACTCAGGGGGCAGAGTCAATCCAAAGTGAAGGAGAGAGTTGGCAAGTTGTTGGGCAAGGCGGGGCTGGGGGGGCGTGGGTATCTTCAAAATTAAAAGTCCTGAGATACAGTTGAGAGGAAAACGGTGTCTCTGAGCCCTGCTTTATATAAAGCTTGGGGCCTGCCCCCCACACCCTTGTGACTCTTAAACTGGCCGCACCCCAAGACGGTTTCAAGAGCTGGTATCCAATTTCAGTCCCAAGACACTCACTACCTATTAGGCTCAGTTTTGGGGATTTAGACATTGCCAATTTATATCCTATTTCTGGGATGTAGTAATCATTGTCTTCTAGAATCAACCGACTGCCTATGCAAACTCCCCTCAAGTAGAGGCCTTACAAAGCTACCACTGCACATTCGGCCTCTGCTCACCCCCGGGGGGCAACTGGACTATTATTACGATGCAAACAGCACCCTCAATGATCACTTCCACTCAGCACTTCCTGGAACGCTGCAGAAAATCTCAGAGAAGTTTATACCATCCTCCTGAGCGCAGTACATCAAGACTCCCTTTCAAGACAGCCCTTGTCTCCTCCTTGCCACCCTGCTCCGATTTTCCAACTGTGCCTCTCTGGGATGATTTCTGAGCTCCCTCCCGATCAAGCTCACTCTGCTGAGAAGCATCCCATACTGTATTTGCCGAGGTTCCTCTTAAAATGTGTTGTCTGGGACTGAACACCACACTCCAGCAGGGTTCTTGACCATGCAGGATCGTTGATGTCTGTCAATGCCTTTATTTCTTCTTGTGGTTACGGTGTCACTAAGATTGCCTGGGTGTTCAGTAGTGAAGTATAGAGAAATAGGATTACCCTCAAAGCAGGAAGCAGGACTTTGGCTTTGTCGGTGAGCATGAGTATGGGCTGGCAAGGCATGGGGATTGGGACACAGCCCCAGGCTGTAATAGTCCAACTCTACCTTGACATGCCATCAGACACTAACGGATGACCAAGAAGCAGAAGCTCCTGGGGACCTGTCAAGCAGATGCAGAGTATGTGACCTGGCTCTTAGAGGAATTCTACCTAAATGAAAGGGGACGTGGGTGCAAATTTCTTCTCATGCCCAGAGGAGAAATCATCTTAAAAATTGGGTGAAGGGGCTCAAAAGGTACACATTCCCAGTTATAGAATAAGTCCTGGGGAAGTAATGTACCACATGATGACTATAGTTAATAATACTGTGCTGCATATTTCAAAGCTCTGGAGAGAGTAGACCTTAAAAGTGGTGATCACGAGAAAAAAAGTTGTAACTATGGGTGGTGGTGGATATTAACTAGGCTTATTGTGGTGACGGTTTTGCAATATAGGCAAGTATCCGATCATTATGTTGCACACCTGACCGTGATTTCATGTTCTATTATGTCAATATAACCTCAATAACAAAAAATCAGGGCCCATGGCAAGGACTCCAGTTAGCTGATGAGATTTTGCCATAAAACCATGAGGGGATCAAGCTCTAAGATATCTCTTATCACCCCTGGTGTGGGAGTCATATACAACTACATGCTGCGACAATTACCTGGTGAACTTAAGATCCAAGAGAAGATTTCCATATGGTTGGGGTCGGTGGATGTTTATATCTGTTTAATGGATGTGAGAATTTTTATTGTCTCTCATTCAATTTCAGGTGACTTTCTTCTGTATAATAATTATCTGGTTTTCATTTAGCAAGTGGCTAATTCAGTTTTCCCTCTTGTCCCCCACGCCTGAGACCTATCCAGTCAGATCTTTTCCTCAGAAACTGATGCCAAACAGATCTTTTCCATCTGGCTTTAGTGCAAGCAGTTTGACTACCTCTTCTGCCTTTAGGTCATCTATAAATAGCAAATCATGTCTTCTGTAGAATCCGTAAATTTACGAGGAGGTCAACAGTCCATAAAAATAGGAATCACTAATGTAGCCAAGAGTTAGAAGGAAAAGGGATGTTTCTGATAATGCTGATAATTTCGTAATACTGATAACACCACTAAAGTATCTGATAATATCATCAAAGGGTTATTTTCACATCATGGTAAGGAACATGGGAAGAGAACTTGCCATGATACTTTTCTACATGGTGGTTAGCAAATCATATAACTTGTAACTTCTATGCCATAGTAAATAGTGAATTTTGGGGCGCTTGGGTGGCTCAGTCGTTTAAGTGTCCGACTTCGAATCAGGTCATGATCTCGTGGTTCGTGAGTTCCAGCCCTGTTTGGCTCTGTGCTGACAGCTCAGAGCCTGGAACTTGCTTCAAATTCTGTGTCTCCCTCTCTCACTGCCCCTCCCCCACTCACACTCTGTCTCTTTATCAAAAATAAAGAAACATTTAAAAATATTTTAAAAATAGTGAATTATTCCATTAACTCTGTTTTTCCTTTGGACAGTTATTCGTTTCTTGATTTATATCCAAACCTCTCGATCTTCTCCCTCCTGCCACCAGTCAATTCCCATGTTATCACTGTTTAGCATTCTCTATTGGACTGTTTGGGGACAGGTGAAACTGCATTCAGCTTGCTTGGTCATTTACTAAGAACTCTGATAGGAGAGGGAAGGAATTAATATTATGGGCTCATTTCAATTTTCATTCCAATGACCCGACTTTATGTCAACAAAGCAATCTCATCCATGGAACTGTCAGGAGGAACTGGGGAAAAAAAAATAACCAGAAACCTTGGTTTAGCTGATGGGGGTGGAGATCTGTGGAGGGAAACAGGAGACCTGGATGCATTTTGTAAACCTAAATGTTTTAAGATGTAATTCCAAATATCCTGCTTACTTTGGCTTTCTTTTATCATAAAACAGGCAGCTCTTTGTGCCTTGAAAGAGACACACAGGCTGCAAAGAGTCATCTGAACTGCCCAGTGATGTCTTTAATCTTGACCATTTTGAAACACAAATCTCCATCGTGAAACATTTTCTAAGGAATTCTTACAATGCAGCATCTGTTCAGAGGATGCTGATTTCAAAACCTCTGTACACAGGGCATAATGAAGAGGGGAAGAAAGTGCACGGTTTCGGGTAACTTAAGAAAAGGAAGAAAATTCGGCAGGAAATGAACGACTACCCAAGTTGAAAGCATGTCGCATGCTATGATTCAGAATAAACGAACTGTAACTCTTCCAGGTTGAACACAGACTACCAGTGCTTGCCCTCAAGCCCTGCAGAGCATTCCAGCTTCCAGTTGTATAAATTTACACAAATAAAAAAGAATGCATGAAGAATGCACTTACCGTAATCACAGGCAAGAGACTTAATGCTTCTCTCTCATCAATAGTTTAGGTTCTATAATTTTCCATCAACTTTTCTTCTCTTAGAACTATAGAAATTCCAATCACTCATAAACATGCTGTATGCTTAATGTTTATCAGCGCCGGATGTGGAAAGATTAGCCGTTTAAGACCAATCCAAACAGTCTGGTAATCTAGGCATTTCGGATTGCAGAAGAAGCCACTGCAATGTTGGATTTTAGAGCTGCCTGAGTGTACACATGTGAGTATAAGCCAGTGGAGGGGGGAATTCAGCACTCCCTTCAGGACTGATGGGTGCTGTTTGCCCTCAAATCATTCTTCAAGCTTCTCCGGCTCCACTCTCTATTATATGAGGCTGACCTCCGCAGGCTGTTGCCCAGGCTCCCGGTTCAGGGGACCTCTGGCTGGGTTTGAGCAATCAGAGATTGGAGGAGGCAAGAAGGGAAAAGCCAGGATATGCTCATTTTCCTTCTCTGGCAGTGACTTCATCTCTCATGGTTCCAGTTTCCAATGGAGAAACCCAACATGATTCCAGGGACACAGGGGTGGCTCAGTCGGTTGAGCGTCCAACTGCGACTCAGGTCATGATCTCACGGTTCTTGGGTTTGAGCCCCATATGGGGCTCTACTATGACAGGGCAGAGCCTGCTTCAGATCCTCTGTCTCCCTCTCTCTCTGCCCCTCCCGCTCATATTCTCTCTCTCTCTCTCTCTCTCTCTCTCTCGAAAAAAAAAAAAAAAAACAACAAACCATTAAAAAACAAAAAAACGCAACATGATTCCGGCTTTGACTGGTCACCTTGTGTCTCTCCAGCTTAAGGGTGGCAGTAGTTTATGGCTAGGGCCAATTTTGGGTTGCTTCACTGTCCCCTGTTGAGCTTCTAGCCTTTGTAGTCAATTTCCTTCACTAAATCCCTTTCACTTTAAATACTCAGCATGGTTTCTGTTTCCTAACTGGATGCTGAATGATACAACTGACATATAGGTTAAGTGTCATCTGTTGAATCATGGCTTCCTTTAATTTTATATGGGATCTCCAACTTTTATAATAAAAATGATAATAGCCAATATAGAGAGAGCACTCCATAAGTACCCAGTGAAAGTACTTAGTAAGTCACTAAACAGAGGATAGCTACAGCTTTAGCCTCCAGCTTCTTTTGATAGCAGCTATTAAATCTCCTCTGCTTGAAATATGTAGCATGATTTATGTTATTCTGACTAGACCTTGACTGGCACATAGACTCTTCTAAATTAATTCCAGTAAGTGTCCCCTCGATTCTTTTTTTTTAAATGGTACTTTCAGCCCACTTATGTCTGTATTTATTTCAGCCATACTAAATTTATCAGTTCTTATTTACATCACTGCCTTTCTTTTCCCTTTGGCTCTTTTTTAGAAAATAATAAAAACAGATACAAACCATCCAATTGCACGAATACTGTTTACGGAGTTAAGAGATGCTGCTGAAAAGGAATTTTTGACCAGCAGGCCGTGATTACGTGACACTTTGAAGTGTTCATCATCAAGTGATGCATGGAAGATGCACTTGGCCAAAAAGGGTGATTGAGAGGTATGTGAACACTTAACAGTTTAAAACTTGAGGACTTCTGTATTTGCTTTCCTACCAGGGAAATACAGAATTCTGCTGGCTGGCTCCTACCACTAGTGTGATTAGAATACTTTTATTGACCATTTTGATCTTCTTGCCACCTGCCATATCTTCTTACGTTATAAAACATAACTTTTCATGCTATAAGGAAACAAGTGATGAAAATCAAATGCTTCCAGTCACAGCCCATTGACACACGTGTAGACAGCTTTCTAAGACAACCCCGGAAAATTTCTGCCTGTGGTATATAATCCCCTCCCCTTGAGTATGAGCAAAGCTGAAGATGATGGATATCACTCCCACGATCATGTTATATTAGACAGCAGAAGCGATTTTGCAGGTGTAATTAAGTCCCCTAATCAGTTGACTTTGACTTACCCTGGATGGGCCTGCCTTAATCATATCAGACCTTAAAAGGCACTGTCTCCTTCCTGCCACAGATTCAAAGTGTTCCAGGGAGGACCTCTGGAAGGAACCACGTGGTAAAGACATGAGAGGGGCCTCTGGTAACCGAGAACAGCCCCCAGATAACAAACAGCAAAAAAAAAAAAGCAGGGGTCTTAGGCCTACAACCACAAGGAAATGAGTTCTGCCAACAACCTAAGGAAGGTTGGAAGTGCATCTCTCCCTAGTCAAGCTTCCTAATGAGGACTCACCTGGCTGATCCCTTAACTTCAGCTTTGTATGACACTAATCCGAGCTGGATTCCTGACCCACAAAAGTGGGAGGTAATAAATTTGTGTTGTGTTACTTCACTGAGCTTGTGGCAATTTGTTACATAGTAATAGAAAACTAGTATAGTCTATTGGGATAGCAGCAAAATCCATAATAGCCATATAGCCATAATAGCCATATAGCCATATTAAGAAAATTATAAAATTTTACTGATGCATAAAAGAGGATTTGGAAAACTGGGAAGATATAGTATGTGCCTAATGGGAAGATTAAATGTTTTAAAGATGCCAATCTCAAAGTAGTTTTTATAACAGACAAGAAATGCATTAATAGTCCAAATATTTTAGGGAAAAAAAAGGAAAATATTTAAACAGAAAATGCGCAGAACATTTGGAAATCTGTGAGAAAGGTCACTCTGGAAATAACACCCAAGGCACTAATCCATACTCTTTAATTGGAACTAACAGTAGAACAGACCTAAGTTTTGGACCAAGAAAACTCGACTGGACTGAGATAGTAAATTCCAGAGGTGGGAGGATAAATGACTTTGCAAACCAACACAGGTATAAAAGTAAGCACAGAGAGAGTGAGGTTAACCAAACCCATAGTGGGAATAGATTTGTGATAATTTTAGGACACAGGATATGTGAAATCTCTCTGTATGGTGTAAAGGCACTTATACATTATTATAGATTATCTTTGAAATATGATGATATCTGGTTTACTCATCTTACAGTGTACTTTGATTAGTTATGCGAATACGTAGCTTACAAATGCACGGATATGGGCTCAGGTCATGATCTCACAGTTTGTGAGTTTGTGGGACTCTGGGCTGACAGCTCAGAGCCTGGGGCCTGCTTCCGATTCTGTGTCTCCCTCTCCCTGCCCCTCCCCACGCAGGCTTTGTCTTTCTGAAAAATAAATAAATAAACATTCTTTAAAAATTCATGGATGTTAGGTGACAGATGGAGCACAGCATAACGTATAGAGTTGTCAAATCATTATGCTGTACACCTGAAAAAAAAGCATGGCTGTTAATAGAGGATTAGCTGTTTGCTGAAACCTGAATCTGGACCCAAAATTTACAGAGAGGGGCCATTTGAAGTCCCTGGGTGGTAGCAGCAGCAGGAGTTGCCATTGGCTAGAAGCCAGACTCTGGCGGCGCCCTCCCCTCCTCTCCAGCCTGTAGACTGCTACCACCACGGTGGTTTGGCCACAGAAAGGCACCAGCTGGGACCTTGTTCAGCTTCACACAGGGCTGTTTCATGGGTGAGCGATCTGTGTAGCTTTGCTTAAAAGAATCCCACGCTTGGTGTCCGGTTCTGTTAACACTGTCTTGAAATTCTTAATTTTTTTTTTCATCAAAGGACCCTGCATTTTCCTTTTGCACTGACCCTGCAAATTATGTAGCAAGTCCTAGCTTCAGAACCCATTTGGATTTTTGCCTCTTTCTGACAAACAGGAATGAAACTTACTTGTAGTTAGACACTGGCCCACTAGTGAGCATTCCTCCAAATGCCCTGACTTGCTCCCTTTCCACACGGTTCCTTCTCTCTAATATCCATCAGCTGAGTCCACTATAACTTCCAGGAAACTGCCTGGGTCTCTAAAGAGACCTTGCTGAGTTGAATTTCGCCTCCGCAGCATTGCCATTCTATGAATAATCTCCACCTTGTTACAGGTGTGGCAAAACTGTCCTGCCGGATTCCAGCCAGTGGCGTATAAAGGACCCTACCTGGTGGGTGGCCTGGGTCCCCTGGGGATGCTTTCTTCCAGAATGGACAGAGGAGGACAGATGGGGTTAGAAAAAGATAGTATCAGTCAGAAGTCAAGAATGATCACTCAGTAGTGAATTTCTACCACTGCATGTAACTTACCCTCCCTGAACCTCAGTTTCCTCATCTGTGAATGGTGTAAATAGAGGAGGTATCAACCCCCCTAGGATTGTCCAGAGGACACAGAGTATGTGTAAAAGACTTCATGTGGTTCCTGGGGCTTAGTGAGTGTTAGCACTTATGAAACATCAGTTCTTTTTAAATTTTTTATATTTAAAAAAATGTCTGCTGAAGTATAATGACATACAAGGTTATATGAGTTTCAGGTGTACAGCATATTGATTCAAAAATTCTATACATTACTCAGTGCCCACGGCAATAAGTGTAATCACCACCTGTCCCCATACAATGCTATTTCATTGTTGACTATATTCCCTATGCTGTTCCTTTTCACCTCTGTGACTTATTTTATAACTGGAAGTTGGTATCTCTTAATCCCCTTTACTTACTTCACAGATCCCCCCACCCACCTCCCCTTTGGCAACCACGAGTTCTCTGCATTTAAGAGTGGGGTTTTTTTGTTTGTTTGTTTGTTTCTGAAACATCTTGGGGTTTTTTTTAATGTTTGTTTATTTTGAGAGGCGGGAGGGGCAGAGAAAGAGGTGGAGAGAGAATCCCCAGTAGGCTCCCAGCTCTCAGGGCTGAGCCCCAGGCCCCCTGGATCCCAACTGTGAGATCATGGCCTCAGGGGAGATCAAGAGTTGGCTGGCTTAACCCACTGAGCCCAAGCAGGCGGCTCTGAAACACTGAATCTTAGTCATTTGGGTCATGGGCCCCTGGGCGAACCTGATGATACCTATGGTTCTGCGCCTCCCAATGTCACCTCCTAAAAAGAGCTTGCCCGCAGTGCCAGTTTGACAACCCCTGAAGGTGGTTCGTGGACCCAGGTTAGGGCACTTGCCTCTCAGGGGTCACTTAGGCGGTGCCGTCTCCACTCCCGCCCTCCAAGCTTCCACCTGTGGCCGCCGGAACGCCGCCACCGGCCCGGACTCGGCAGGCGGCTTCTCCGCAAGGGTCCGGGCGGGCCGAGCGGCGGCGCCGGAGGGGGCGGGCTCGGCTCTCGGCCCGCCCCGTGTCGGGCTCGGGGTAGGGGCTCTGGCCTATTACAGGATGGAAACTCGGGTGTCCAGAGGGGCGGGAGGGAGAGGGAGTCGGAGGGAGGCGCGCGGGTGAAAGGGGCATTGATGCAGCCTGCGGCGGCCTGGGAGCACGGCGGGGCCAGACTCTGATCAGGTCCCGGCTCCGCGTCTCCTCCTCCTTCTCCTCCTCCTCCTCCTCCTGCTCCGCGCCTCCCCGGGCCGCCGCGCGCGATGCACCCCCACGGCCCCGCCGCGGCCTCCCCGCAGCGGCTCCTCGGCCTCCTGCTGCTGTTGCTGCTGCAGCTGCGGGCGCCGTCGAGCGCCTCCGAGACCCCCAAGGGGAAGCAAAAGGCGCTGCTCCGGCAGAGGGAGGTGGTGGACCTGGTGAGTGCGGCGGCGGGGACAGAGCCGCGGGCCGCACCGGGAGGACGTGAGTCCAGCTGTTGGGGGCGGGGTGGTCTGTACAGCTGTGTAGGTGGGTCGTGCGTGCGACTGGGTGTCCCGCTTTGTCTGCGTCCACGTGTAAGGTAGGACCTGCGCTAGGCGTGCGGTGAGGTCGTGGCACTCGCACGGGAGACCCTAATGGCAGGGCCATCGTGGAACGGAGATGCGACGTGGGTCGGGTGGGACGCCCCAAAATACAGGGAGACGCCCAATAATTTCTGGCCTCTGAGGGCCCTCCACACCCCAGGAAGATGGAGAGGGTTAGGGCGGCAATGAGAGTAGGAGGAGGAGCTTAGGTAGGTTGGAAGGTGGGCCTGGGAGCTGCCTGGGAGACCCTAGACTCGCTGATCCCTTGGGTGGGCCTGGCCCAGAGCCCTGTGACGTGTCCTGTGTTGGGGCTGGTGGCCACGTCTGCCTGCAGGAGAGAATAACAACCCTTACAAAGCATCCGTCCAACTCTTTGTAACTTGAATACTATGAGTCATGTGGGTCATCTTCCTAGGAAGTATGGGCTGCAATTTACTTTGCTGGACGACCACAGCTCAGGACCGGAATGGTTCAGAGGGATTAAGGCCAGAAGGGGAAAATGAAGGGACCCCGCACTAACCCTCCAAGGACCCATTTCATTGTTCTGTTTAGACAGACAGGTAGTCAGTTCTTCCAGATACCCTCAGTCCCCAGCCTGTGGCCACCAAGCTGGAGCATCACAGTGGAGCTAAGGGAGAAGACAGTTTCCAGGACAGCAAATAGCCCAAGTGCTTTCTGAAGGGCTAATCTATGGGAAGGTCTGTTTGCTTAAAGCTCTTTCCCTCCGAAAATCAACAAACCTAGCCCTGTGTCTAGAGCTGTCCTTTCACAAGCTACCATATTCCTTGGCACATAATAAACTTAAGTCCTTAAGCCAATCTTATTTGCAGACA
Source organism: Neofelis nebulosa (assembly GCF_028018385.1). Classification (NCBI taxonomy): domain Eukaryota; kingdom Metazoa; phylum Chordata; class Mammalia; order Carnivora; family Felidae; genus Neofelis; species Neofelis nebulosa. The sequence goes on from NC_080795.1 coordinate 49,119,111, forward strand.
AATACGGTTTACAGGCATTGCAGGGCATAAAGTGGGGGCATTGTTTTGATAAAAACCGTTTTGAATTTGTTAAGTTGCCATTATAAACTGAGCTAATAAACCAAACTCCCTGGCAGCTAGTTCTATGCCAGATTCAAAGGCTCTGGAAAAAAATTCCTGCCATTGCACACTGCACTTTTTGGTGATGTGCTATGTAATTTTGTTCCACAAAGCAGACAATGTGTTCAGGGCTACAGTTCTATTTTAAGTGTCTAAGTTGTTTAAAACTGTACCAAATGGTTGTGGTTCATCTGCAGTTTGCATTTATGAATTTGCAATTATGATACACAAAATACCCCTTTTCTCCATAAAGCTAGCAATTTTTTCTTTTCCTCCATGGATTTTCAGTACCTGCGGTTTCCCACAAATCTCGCCCTGCTTGGAAAAGCTTACTGTGCAGCCAAGCTCAGGTGCATCCTGTAGATTGGATTTGGTTTTGCTGGAGAAAAAAAATGTTCATGTGGTCATTAAGAAGGTTTCAACAGATTCTATAAAGCAGCTTCTTTGTACAGAATCTCTCAAAGCGTTCCTTTCAAGCTTCCAGCAAGCTCTGCCCCCTGGTGGCCATGGAGAGAAATAGGGGCTCATTCTACCGACATTTATAGAACCCCTGCCTAGTACTAAGCATGTGCTGGGATAGCATTTCATTTTATTTTATTTTTTTTTAACTTTTAAAAATTTATTTTTGAGAGAAAGTGAGAGAGAGACAGAGTGTGATTGGGGGAGGGGCAGAGAGAGAGAGGGAGACACAGAATCAGAAGCGGGCTGCAGGCTACAGGCTACAGGCTCTGAGCTGTAAGCACAGAGCCCCGTGCTGGGCTTGAACCCACCAACTGAGAGATCATGACCTGAGCTGAAGTTGGTCACTTAACCAACAGAGCCACCCAGGCGCCCCAAGGGTTAGCATTTTAAAGTGAGAAGACAGATGTAATACCTGTGGAACCAAATTCGATATAATTATGTGGTCACTGAAATGCAGATTATTTCTTTATTTTTTATTTTTTTGAGAGAGAGAGAGAGCACACGAGTGGAAGATGGGCAGAGAGAGAGAATCTTAAGCAGGCTCACTCAGCATGGTGTCCAACTTGGGGTTTGATCTTACCACAGTAAGATCATGACCTGAGCCAAAATCAAGAGTTGGATGCTTAATCAACTGAGCCATCCAGGGACCCCTGTTTTAGAATATTTTGTATTTTAGCGTGTCTTCAAATACTTTTGAAATTTTATTAAATACTTTTCTTACTATTTCCTTGGCAATAAATAAATAGTGCTTTTTTTTTTCTTACATCAGGAAAATGACAGTGGCCAAAGTCATGACATAAATCATTTATGAAAACATAGGGCACCTGGGTGGCTCAGTCAGTTGGGCATCCGACTTTGGCTCAGGTCATGATCTTGCGGTCCGTGGGTTCGAGCTGTGCTTTGGGCTCTGTGCTGACAGCTCAGAGCCTGGAGCCTGCTTTGGATTCTGTGTCTCCCTCTCTCTCTGTTCCTCTCCCACTCATGCTCTGTCTCTCTCTGTCTCAGAAATAAACGCTAAAAAAAAAAAAAAAAAAAAAATTGAAACAAAGATGAGGGGCCCCTGAGTGGCTCCAGCATTTGAGGATCTGACTTTTGATTTTGCCTCAGGTCATAATCCCAAGGTCATGGAATCCAGCCTCCCCTCCCCCCCCCATCAGCATGGAGCCTGCTTAAGATTCTCTCTCTCTTCTCTCTATACCCCTCTGCCCTTCTCCCCTGCTCTCATGCACTCTCTCTCTCTCTCTTTCTAAAATAAATTGTAAAAAAACAAACATAAAGCTGGCGATGGGAAAAGAAATTGATTGGGAAACATTATATACATGAGGATCCTTCCTAGGCAATATCATTACTGGATTTTATAATATGACCATGTCTAATCCCAGATGGCGAAATTGAAAGATAAGCTTTGAAGTTATTTTAATCTATAAGGAATCTTGGGTTTTTTTTTTGTTGTTGTTGTTGTTGTTGTTGTTCTCACTGGACAGGATCTTTATATAGAATGACAGTATAATTTACACAAATAGGGGAATGTTAAAGTAAAAATTTAAGTGGATCGCATTTGTGGTTTGGAGGGCCCTAATAAGTGGACGAATTCAGGAATAGACATGGGAATTAGACGGAGATAAAATATCACCCTTACCATTTATCCAGCTACATTGGTATGAGTGGCTTATGTGTGCTGGCTGGCAGGTTTGCTAATGTTGCCTTTCCCAGCTCTAGACCCTGGCAAGGTCCACCCGAGGGAGTAGACATTCTTGCCCAGTATCACTGCCTCACATGGTCTTGGGGGAATAATAAGAATCCTTACGGCTGACATACACTGCTTACTGTGGCCCGCACTGCTCTAAGCACATTTTATATATTATCTCACTTCAATCTCATACGAACCCTACAAGGTAAGAATCTTTACTATTTTCTTCATTTGACAGGTAAGCAAACGGGCACTGAAACGTTGAGTCAGTTGCCTTATCTCACAGAGCTAATATGTGGTTGAGCCAGGATTAAAATCCAGAGAATCTGGTGCAAGAACTCATGCTCTTAACTTCTACCTGACACCGAGAAATAATCATAGCACTTAAGAGGTTGGATAGATTCCTGCCACCCTAATGAAAACCAGCGGTCACCTGTAACCATGTCATTCACTCCTAAGAAGGAGTGAGGTTGGAGGCCAGACGTGTTACCCTAGTGACACTCCCTTCACATAAAAATAGAAGCAGGAGATGTGCGATCCATTTCAAAGGTTTCGCCCATTTAAGATAATTATTAACTAAGCTTTTTAAATAATTTTATCACTAGGAATATATCTTAGGGAGATAATTCAAAAGATGAAGAAAGCTCTATGTATGAAGATTTTCATTACAATAATATTAATGACAGACAACATAGGAACAGCCTAAGTATCCCCAAATAATGCAATGGTTGCATAAAAATTTTTTAAAGTATCATTCTGAAATCCAAGTCCCTTTACAGCATATAAGGTCAGAAGAAAATGGCAGTGTATTCAATTATGTTCACGCTGAAGTACAGCTATTTAAAAATTGTGTATACTTTTAATAAGCAGTAGAAAAAAGCAGGCAAATGAAAACATTGTGTCATCTTTGACTTGTGTGTGTGCATGCGTGCCTACAGTCTGTGCAATGAAAAGAACAGGAAAGAAATCTTAACATTTTAGAAATCGTTTTAAAATCAGTTCTCTATAACTCATTTAGAACATGAACCAGTAGTATGAAGAGATTCTGCACTCCAGGTGCTCAAAAATAAATGCAATTCTAATCAGAATGAGTCTTGGAATCGTAAGTGGTGAGAGTTTGTCCCTATTTCCTTTTTCTGCTCTAGTATAATGGAATGTGCTTACAAGGACCTGCAGGGGTGCCTGGGCGAGACGGAAGCCCTGGGGCCAATGGCATTCCTGGGACCCCTGGGATCCCCGGTCGGGATGGATTCAAAGGAGAAAAGGGAGAATGCCTGAGGGAAAGCTTTGAGGAGTCCTGGACACCTAACTACAAGCAGTGCTCGTGGAGTTCACTGAATTACGGCATTGATCTTGGCAAAATTGCGGTAAGTGAAGTCTGAATTATTTTAAAGTTGAAGCAAAACTTAAGAGTTTTCATAGTTGAGTGTGAATTTTGGATGAGATTTTATTTTATTTTTACTAAAAGACTTTTTACAAAATTAAGGAGTAGGGACCCTGTAGCTTTTAAGTTAGGATTAATGAAAAAAAAAAGCTAACCTTTCAAAATTGATTTTATAAAGGTATTTCTAAGACAAATCACCATGTTATTTTAGCCCGGATAATATCTAACATAACTTACTCTCCCCTTTTTAAATGCAAACAAAAAGGGAGAGTGTGAGTGTCTGTGTTGGATGGTAAGCAACCTTCCATTCTTGTCCTAAAGTGAATTTAAATTTAAATTAGTGTAAGAAATTCTGCTGTGGCTCCAGACCACGAAAGAGTGGGAAAAAATTTCCAAGAAACTACCCTGTGATAGGAATTATCTCGAAGTGGGAAGTCTATTGGTATTTGTCCTTATTCTGGGTAGCAGGTGTGGCTTAAAATTGCTAAGCTTACGGGAGGTAGAATGGACCAGAGATATACTACAGTGAGCATTTAAAGTTTGTCTGTGAGGGCACCTGGGTGGCTCAGTCGGTTAAGCGTCAGACTGGTTCAGGCCATGAACTCACAGTTCATGAGTTCGAGTCCCGCGTCGGGCTCTGTGTTGACAGCCTGCTTCAGATTCTGTGTCTCCCTTTCTCTCTGCTCCTCCCCAGCTTGCACTCTGTCTCCCTCTCTCAAAAATAAATAAACATTAACAAAATTTTTTTAAAAAAATTGTGAGGCTCCTGGGGTGGCTCAGTCAGCTAAGCATCTGACTCTTGATTTCAGCTCAGGTCATGATCTCACAGTTTGTGAGCTTGGGCTCTGCACTGACAGCGTGGAGCCTGTTTGGGCTTCTCTCTCCCTGTCTTTCTGCCTCTCCTCTGCTCGCTGTCTCAATGAATAAATAAATACATACATACATAAACAAACAAACAAACAAATGAACTTAAATTAAAAAAAAAAATTGTCTGTAACGGTGAGGTGGGGGAAAAGTACTCAAAAGAGCCTGTGTGGCAGAGCATTTTGATTCATGATTCTAGTCACTTTAATTAGTGTTTGCTTCAAAAGCAATTGGCAAGACGATCGGGATGGCACAGAGCTGAAGAAGCTTGGTGCTATTTCTAAGCCTCTTTCTTCTTTTGTTGCCCAGTGCCGTACCTGGTTCTGTATGTACAATGTATTATTCCTTGATAGTAACTACTCCTACCATCAGCCAATGCAAATAGAAGAGACTGTACTTTCGGAACACTCTGAGATGCTCCTCACCGCAGCTTTTTCACGTCTGCTCGATTGCAAACCGTTCAAGACTGTCTGTTCGGACGGACTGGTTACTTACAGTTCATCAAAAGTCGCTGAGTTCTACAACTATCCGTGTGGACTCTACATATTTAATATGTTTTTAAGTTTCTTAGGAGCGGTCAGAATGGGTTTGGGAGTTTTCTGCAAGTGAAAGATAGTAGACCGTGAGCCAGTGGGGAGACAAATTTTGCAAAGAGCAATGAGAGAAAAAGACCCGGGCTTTCTAATTGTGTCAGATAGGTAAAGACTAAAACCCCCACCTGTGCTTCACCCCTGGTACTGTTTGCTGTTGCTCAAAAAAAGAAACTGGTCAAGAATAAGTATATAGAGACAGGGCTAGTCTAGAATATGGACAGGGCTGGTCTAGAATATAAAGTCCACGAGGGCAGAGATTCTGTTTCATTTACTGCTGTGACTGTAACATCCAGCATAAAGGGCTCAGGACATATTTTTTGGAATGGACAAAAAAAGTCAATATATAGATTGGTTTGGTTTAAAATACGGAAGACTAACTGTTTTGAGTAAAACCAAAAGATACCTTCAATGGCGTGAATAATTTTAAGACTGCTGTAATTTGATTTTCTGAGAGTACCTCATATCAGACTTTTATCTATCTTGCAGAGAACCTCTCTCCTTCTGTAAAAGTTAAGCTTTTTAAAATGTAATTTGAGGGGCACCTGGGTGGCTCATTCAGTTAAGCGTCCAACTCTTGGTTTCGGCTCAGGTCATGATGTCACGGTTTTGTGGGTTTGAGCCCCACATGGGGCTCTGTGCTGGCAATGCAGAGCCTGCTTGGGATCCTCTCTCTCCCCCTCTGCAGGGGAGGGGCAGAGAGAGAGGGAGACACAGAATCCAAAACAGGCTCCAGGCTCTGAGCCATCAGCACAGAGCCCGACACGGGAGTCGAACTCATGAACTGTGAGATCGTGACCTGAGCCGAAGGGAGACGCTTAACCGACTGAGGCACCCAGGCAGCCCTGAAAGCATAATTTTAATGAAAGTTGAAAACGCTAACAAAACCTTGTTTCTGTGTTTGTGACAGGAGTGTACGTTTACAAAGATGCGCTCCAACAGTGCTTTACGAGTTTTGTTCAGTGGCTCACTTCGGTTAAAATGCCGAAGTGCATGCTGTCAGCGCTGGTATTTCACATTCAACGGAGCTGAATGTTCAGGACCTCTTCCCATTGAAGCCATAATTTATTTGGACCAAGGAAGCCCTGAACTCAATTCAACAATTAATATTCATCGCACTTCTTCTGGTATGTAGAATAGTGACTGCATGATGTGCCTTACGTCTTTAGAGACCAAAACTGGTTTTGAATCCGCTGGCATGTTGGCTCACTAGCCTCTGAGAAGGAGACCTATAGCAGGTTTTCAGCACATGATTCTTCATCCTGGTTGCATTTCAGAATTCCCTGAAATGGATCTTTTAAAAAAAAACCATGCAGATGCCTGGGTCCCACCTCTGACCAACTGAGTCAGAATCTCTGTGGATCAGACTGTATTTTTTAAAAGATCCCCAAGGTTGAAAATTACTGAGTTAGATGAAATGGCAAAACAGTCTCTAATGCCATAGAGCAGTGGTTTTCAACCACGGCTACGTATTCGGCTCAACTGGGGCACTTTAAAAAAATCCTTGTACCTGAGTACTACCCCTCCAGGGGGTCTGACTTAACGGGTATGGAGGCTGCTGAGGGAATGGATTGCAGAATCTCTTCCAGTTATTTTAATGCTCATGAGATCCACTAGCATAGACTGATAAGGAGATTACTTCTCTGCCTTGTCCTTTAAAAGGATGGATACGGTCTGCTGAACTTGCAGAAGAGAACATGGCCATATTGCATTCTCTGTTTCTGTGAAAGAATGACATTCATTTCAACCAGTGTTTGCTTAAACTGTAAGGGAAAAAACTTGGTTGGTTTGTTTTGTCTTAAGGCTCATTCACGAAAATTTGGACGATACCAAGAAATAGAACTGGGGGGCTGCCGATTAAAGCCATCACCCAGACGTACCACTATCAATATTTGGTTTCTTGAGTTGCAGTGAGATCGCACAGCATGACCGCCCATGCTGGGAGAATCACAAGATGTATATATCACCAGCTCCATTTCCCTGATTTCTTGCAAGGATTTCTCACTAATCTTGCACTTAAAAATGGCAGAGGGAAGAGAAGAGATCCCTCCGCTGTAAACCAGAGGAAATTATATTTCAGCATGCTTTGGGGATTCAAGTCAGATACTGAACCCAGAAACCAGTATCTCACATTTCTTATTCCTAAGAAATTAAGGGCGTCCCTTCCACATTCTTCCTCAGATCCCCGCCATATCTTTCAGATATAAAGAAGATATTTTAATCCCCTCTTTTTGCACATAGAGAAGGTCCAGGGAAATAAAGTGTGTTACCCAGGACAGTAGAGTCAGTGTCCAGGAAAGCAGAAACCAGCTCCTTGCCTGCCCTCTTGTCTCCCCAACCCGCTCTTTGGTCCGGTTAAAAAGCTTCATCACTAAGTCCTTAGATACATGTGCTGGAAAGGATGATATGTTTTGCATCTTGAGAAGCAGTCTCTAAAAGAAGAAAAATCTGGATATAAAATTAAGATTTGATTAGGAAGTGATATGTGTTAAATAGTCGTTGGAATGAGTAACTTACTTTCTATTGTATTACCTTTAAGGTGTTTGAGCTAATATCTTGCTATGATATGGGCCCTCAGGCCCATGAACTGTGACCTATACGTGCATATGCCTTATAAATTATTTAATATAGCATTTCCCAACCATGTTGTGGAAACTCATTTGGTGTGATCCGTTGGGTGGAATGTCAGAAGTAATTTGTTACTCATAACAGTTTCTGTGTTAAGGTTATGGAAGGTTACCCCTATAATAAAGTCACTTTCCCTCTCACACTGTTACTCTTTCTTGAGAGAAAGGAGACCTACTTAGCACATTGAGGTTGACTGAAAGTCTTGGACATATCCATGGGAGTTTGAAAACATTTGAATGCTACTTTGTTACCTGGGTCTAGGAGGAAAATAGGTCTAGAACTCCCAATTCCAACATATTTTAGATGCTTAATAAATTGCAATAGTATATTATCATTGCAAAAATGTTCATTCATTCAAAAAACATTATGTTATATGTTAAAGACCATGAAGTGACCCTTTGACTCCTCCTGCAAGACTGATGCTAGACCCCAACTTGTCTTATTACAAGTGTGAGGTGAGCAAGCTTCTAGGCCGTGGATCTGCAGAACTTGGGAGAACACGAGTATTATTTCTGGGCATTTTCACCAAGTGTGGCCCTAGGTTAAATGGAATTGTGGCCACACTGCTTAGTTCTCCCCGCTTTGAAAGGGGCCTGAACCACAGTCATATCACTGGATTCTGAGGGACTTACCTTAGATTCACTGATGTGTCCGCTAAAAGAAGGAGATAGCTTCAGATCTACATTACTGAGGCTCAGCTGGATTGTACTAACCTACCAAATGGGAAATCTGACCAGTCGCATGATGGCATCCCTCCACTACTCATATATCGGGACCCATTTTCTTAAAGAATCTGGCAACCTTTGGTGCCTTTTCCTCCTTACACAGACACATATCTTTTTGTCTGTTAAAATGACCTTGGGGATTTTTTTTTTTTTTTAATATAGAAGAACCATGGTAAGATGGAATGCAAGTTGTATATTAGCATGTGAAAGTCCAGAGACCCTGAGAAAATTTGTATATTTATAAAGCAGAAGAACACAGAGGAAAAACAAGGCTGCTTGTTTTTTCACCGTGAGGAAATTCTATGAAAAATGGGATTCCCAGATTGGAGGACTGGTATAATGATTATGCTAGAATTTCTTTTAATGTTTTAAAAGTCCTTTCTTCTCCGTGAATGCCGTCAAGTGTATAGGTAAGTGTTGGAAAAGACTTCCTTTAAAAAAGACCTGCATATCAAATAAAACTCTTGGCTTTCAAAAGTGTAGGCTTCCTTTGTTTAGTCAAATAAATTGCTTTTTTTGTTTTCAGTCACCTAAACAGTAACTTTCAGGAACTAAACAGACTCTGCTTTTATGGTCAAAACCTGTAAGAAAACTATCTGTTAAGCTTATATCATCGAATGGATAGGTATACATCTCTTAAAAATATTTACTTGGTAAGAAAAAGAGAACTTATCTTTATGAAGTCCTGATTAAGTGTTAGAATTTTTAATTCATCATACATTAAATAGATTCGTTATCCAGCTTGCTAAAGCACTAAAATTTAGATGAAGATTTTTGCTTTTCGTTCTAAAGAAAGATGTACCTTTCATCTCTGTTCTGCAGTGGAAGGACTTTGTGAAGGAATTGGTGCCGGACTAGTGGATGTTGCTATCTGGGTTGGGACTTGTTCGGATTACCCGAAAGGAGATGCCTCTACTGGATGGAATTCAGTGTCTCGCATTATTATTGAAGAACTACCAAAATAGATTCTTTAATTTTCATTCCCTACCTCTTTTTTATTAAACCTTTGAAGGGTTCATTTTAGTGGCGTTTTATAGAATGTTTAATGTATACATCTGAATAAAAAACAAAGCTAAATGTGTTTACAGACCAAAGTGTGATTTCACACTGTTTGAAAATCCAGTATTATTCATTTTCCTTCAATCAAAACTGGTTTCAGGATTTTGTAGTTGATTAGAATACTTTCTTCGTATTCCCCATTCCCTGAACCCGTAATTTGGGACGTCATCACAGTCTTGAACTTTTCCTGTTGTCTTAGGATAGCACCTTTTAAAACATAAGGCTACCAGTTTTTGTATAAGTTGTAAATGTTCAGAACTGTTTTATATCTGTGAAATAAAACTTGTTTCAGACTATTTTAATATCTTTAACCTAATTGCTACTAAAGTTAGAGTCCTTAGTACTTTATATCTGAAAAGTTGGGTTCAATTAATAATCATATATATATTAAATTTTAGTACATGTATTGCTTCATATTTTGAGGCGTATAAAGGAAAGGGGGGTATTTACGTGTCAGGAAATACATTAACGAGTACTTTAGGAATTTTATCTCTAACAAAGAATAAAAAGATGTGAATTCTGCCCTCCCAACTGCTTACTTCCAATTGATAGGGAGGATAAAATATATACACAATTAACATTAAATCAAAGATCAATATGTTGATTGTCATAAAAGTTGTTGAAGGGGTTGGCATAATTCAAAGGATGTTGTATTACCTGTAGCTGAGGTCATCAGAAAGAATTCATGATGAAGGAAGTACAGGTATCAGACTGATAAAATTAAGTGAATCCTGGTTCACTAAAGTACTTTATCTTAAATAAGGCTATAAAACAATAACAACAGGGGCACCGGGACGGCTCAATTGGTTAACCACTCGACTTTTGATTTGGGCTCAGGTCATGATCTCATGGTTGTGAGATCGAGCCCTGAGTTGGGCTCCACACTGAGCATGGAGCCTGCTTAAGATTTTCTGCCCCTCCCTCACCTATGTGCACACGCACGTGCTCTCTCTCTCTTTCTCTCTTAAAAACAAAAACCAAAAAAACAAAACAAACAAAAAACAATAACAAAGTCTCCTAGTTTTTGGCCTGCAAACAATGGCCTAGAAATGATGACCAGTCTAGTAACACATTCCATTTCCTACTAAAAGGAACTAAGGCTGCTTGGAGAAATGGGTGATTTCAGCTCTGGGGCAGGAAATGTGCAGTATGAGTCTGGAACATCTTGGCATAGTGGAAAACAAGGCAACTATGAAAGATAACTGAAAAGGAGCCAAGAGCCAACTTGAATTGATTCCCACTGGCAAAGATAATACAATTTAAGGATCAGTAAAGATAATAATGGCAATGGTTTGGGGCGCCTGGGTGGCTCAGTCGATTGAACGTCCGACTTCCACTCAGGTCATGATCTCACGGTTCGTGAGCTCGAGCCCCGCGTTGGGGTCTGTGCGGACAACTTGGAGCCTGGAGCCCGCTTCGGATTCTGTGTCTCCCTCTCTGTCTCTGCCCCTCCCCAGCTTGCACTCTGTCTTTCCCTCTCTCAAAAATAAATAAACATTAAAAAAAGGGTTTTTTTTTAAAATAAAAAAAATAAATGCCAATTGTTTGCAACACATCAAATGTGTTTTAATGCAGGAGTTCATAATGAGATGAACATAAAATTCATTGGTCAACTTGGAGGATGCCAGGAAACCAACTTGTCACTGTGAAAATTGGCAAATAGGAAAAAACCAAGCATTTATTCTGCTTTCTCTATATGAACTGTATTTCTGGGTAACCAAACTGTTGATGAAGGGACATTTCCCCTTATAGAAGTGTGTGTGTGTTTTATAGTATTTTATAGGGTGTATTGGCATAGGTAACAAATGAAGAGTGATAGAATTAGAATATCAAATTTTTAACCCCTCATGTATTAAGAGATCTGGCAACGATCATCAATGACTGATAACATTCCAAAAAGTGAGGCACCAGACTATGTATCTCTTAATGAAAATACATAACACCACTCAAGAAGTAGTTTTGCCAAGAAACAATCAAACTTGGATTGATTTAGTCTCCAGATATAGCCGTTAGATTTTAGGAAATACAAGGGATAGAAGAACATGCTAATTGACATGACAGAATCATAGCAAATCTAGACTATGGGAAACTTGAAAGACAACTTGGTTTCTTCAACAAATAAACTGCAAGAAAAGAGAAAGAAAAAACATGTATTAAAAGAGATTTACTATCATCTCAATCCATTTAGATGTTTTTACTTTATTTGGATGCTTGAGATAGTTGAAGACATTTGAACACTAACTGGATATTTGATATCAAATAATTACATATTTTTTAGCTGTGATAAAAGTATTGTGGCTATTTTTTAACTTCTTTTTTAAAATGTTTATTCATTTTTGAGAGAAAGAGCATGAGTGGTGGAGGGGCAGAGAGGGGGTCAGAACAGAGGATCTGAAGCAGGCTCTGCACTGACAGCAGAGAACCTAATGTGGGTCTTGAACTCACGAACCTGAGCTGAGATAGGACACCCAACCGATTAAGCCACCCAGGTGCCCCTTTAAATTCTTTTTTTCTTTTCTTTTATTTTAAAGTAATTTCTATGCCCAAGGTGGGGCTCGAACTCACAACGCTGAGATCAAGAGTCCCATGCTCCACTGACTGAGCCCACCAGGTGCCCCATATTGTGGTTATTTTTAAATAGTGCTTATCTTTTAAAGATAATAATACTGGAATATTTGAGGTAAAGTGATATGATGTCTGGAATTTGCTTCAGAATAATCTGGAAAGGAAAAGAGGGTGAGAAGGAATCCCGATAAAATAATGTTGAAGACAGACGTTAACCAAGATGGGTAAACATTTTGAGAAATGGGACTGGGATTACGGACATTTTGGGTGGGGACAAGAACATTAGTTCAGACGTCTTTGAATTGGCAAAGGTTGTGAAGATATTTATGTCCCATGTGAATGCCTATCAAAGGATGTCCATTGCAGAGGAGGCTCTTAATACTGAGACGGACAAAATAACACACTGTCAATGTCAGCTTCTTTCCCCAGCCACTCCAGTGCTGGTTCAATGGACCCACGAACAAAGAAGCCATGGTGGCAAAGATGGAGGCTATGTTCAACAACACAGAATCTTAAAGGCTAGCCTGATGGAGTACCTGGGTGGTTTAGTCGGTTGAGCGTCTGACTCCTGATTTTGGCTCAGGTCGTGATCTCAAGGTCGTGGGATCAGACCCCTCACCAGCCTCCATGTTGGGCTCCGTGTTTCTCGAGGAGCCTGTTAAGGATTCTCTTTCCCTCTCTCTCTGCCCCTTCCCCACACTCTTATGCACTTGAGCACTCTCTCTCTCTCTTTCTTAAAAAAAAAAAAAAAAAAATGCTGGACTGGCTAGTGTTACTGCTGAGTAGAGACTAGCATTGAGTATGTAACACTGGCACCATTCCCTGAGGGGACAAGTGAGCCACTTAGTGGACCTCTTCTACCCTAGAGGGGAGAGATTCATTCTCATGGAAATAGACATATATACAGGATATAGATTGCTCTCTGTGCCCATGATACCATTCATGGACTCACAGAATGCCTTAACCACTCTCATGACGTTCTACCCAGCACTGCTTCGGATCCAGAAACCGCATTTTACAACAGAGAAGTGCAACAATCGGGCTCACCCCATGGAATTAACTGGCATTACCACATAGCTCATACATTAGACTATCAGTCTAGTCTAAATGAAAGGTGAAATGGCTGACTGAGGACTCATCATGGTACCAGTTGGCAGACAATATCCTAAAAGGATGGGGCTCTGTCTTACAAGTTGCAGTACATGCTTGGACCAGAAATCATTACGTGCTGTTCTCTCTCCTGTAGCCAGAATGCAAGCACTCGAAATGAGAATAGCTTCTCTCACTATTATACCTAATAACTCATTTGCAGAATTTTTGCTTCCCTTGCTGACAATGTTGAACTCTGCCGTTTTGGAGATCTTATTCTCCCTGCGGGGAATTCCAGCCGGGGACACAATAGTTCCACTGAATTGGAAGATGAGACTGTACTAGTTTTCTGTTGGCTGCACAACTAATGTAGTAGATTGAAACAGCACAAATTTATCTGTCTCATGGTTTCTGTGGGTCAAGGGTCGAGGTACAGATTAGTTGAGTCCTCTGCTCACAGTGTCACCAGGCTGAAATGAAAGTGTTGGCTCAGTCATCTCATCTGAGGCTCAGGATCCTCTTCTCAGCTATATGATTGTTAGCAGAATCTGATTCCCTACAGTTGTGTTAAGAAAACCTTGTTTTCTTGCTGTCAGCTGAGGACTCCTTTCATCTCCTAAAGGTCCCTCCCAGGTGCTGGATATGTGGCCCCTCCTCTTACAACATGGCTGTTTTTCTTCCAGACCAGCAAGAGAGTGCTTCTGCTTTTAAGGGTTGCCTATTAGGTAGGTTGGACCCACCCAGAATAATCTCCTTTTGGATTACAGCCAACTGATTACAGACCCTAATTACACTTATAAAATTCCTTTTGCCATATAACATAGTCATGGGAATTTATATCCAGATATATTTACTGGTCCCAAAGATACATAAGCAGAAATAGGTTGTTTACATCAGGGGGCAGGGATCATGGAGTCCGTGTTAGAAGCCTACGTATACACAGACTGCCACCTGACCATTTTGCACTCTTTAGACCACTGAACCAACAGGTGAAAAACAGGTTAATCTATTGACTTTACTGACGGCTCCCAATTACCAAGGGAAATTGTTTGCTGCTTTGGTGGAAGCAAGGACTATGTTTGGAACGCAGGAGACTTTCCCAGGTTCTCCTCCATGCCCACGATTAATGGAAAGCTACAGGAACCAAAAAAGTCAGAGTGATTGAGGACCCAGACCTTTTGGGAAGGAGGATTTGGATCTACTTCACCAGGTAAAGAACCCAGAGCTGTGAGCTCTGGCTGTGGTCAAGGAAAACGTGGAATGGGTAGTTAAAGGCAGAAGCTATAGATCTCGACTATGACCTTGTGAACAATGACAGAAACCAAGACTGTGGTAACTTTGGATGTTTTCTCTTTGTTCTATGCATGTTTATTTATATGGGCTAATCCTTTTCTCCCTTTCTCCCCTTCCCATTTTTATTTTATATAAAAGTTGGTGGAGGTCAACTTTACAATGTAATCTTCAGTTAAGAAAATATTCAGTGGGGCCATGACTGAATTTGAGGAGGAATTAATATATCCAGCAATGGATTCACTGACTGTTGTGCTTTGTGTTTTCTCATTTGGGGGAAGAGCAAGCACTTCACCTATCAGGATAGCTCTATCATGCTAGGCTAAAATACAGAGTTAGTTGCTTTGTTGTTGGGCAGGAATTAGATTGTGTGTAAAAGGGTGCAAATGGAAGCCAAATACTCAAAAGGGTCAATTAAGCTACTTATCCATTTATTACTTCGGAGCTCTAAATTCATTCTTCAGTACCTACTCTGTGACAATGGACTGGACTCTCTTTCTCCTTTAGAATGAGCCTATCAATGGGGCACCTGGGTGCTCAGTCAGTTGAACGTCCAACCCTTGATTTCGGCTCAGGTTGTGATCCCAGGGTTGTGGGATCGAGTCCTATGTTGGGCTCTGCGCTGAGTGTGGAGCCAGGTTGGGAATCTCTCTCCCTCTCTCTCCCTCTCTCTCTCTCTCCCTCTCCCCTGCTTGCACTCTCAAAAAAGAAAAGAAAAAAAAAATAACCCCGTTAAGTAGAGCATACTAGAGGAACATCGCAGAAGAAGGAAGCTGGTCTTCCTGGTTTCAGAGTGCTGCCATTTGCATTTTCTTGCTCGTGTCAGTAGGGTGTGTGTCTATCTGGTGGTGCCTCGCTCCAGTTGCATATCCAGAATGCAGTCCTTTAACTACCTTGCAGCCCCACCTCAAGAGGCCTAATTATCTTGCTGCTGTTGAGAGGGTCACCACAGAGTCCTGGCTTCTGCCGTGGCAGCGCCCCTGACTCCCCAGTGCGCCCATCCACAAGTCTTGGCTTGCTTGCCCCTACAGAGTTGTTCCTGTAGACTTTCCAATGTGAACAAAGTCTGCCCTGGTTTTGCACCTGCAAAAATGTCCCAACTCCCCTGGCAACCTGCTCACTAGCCTTGGCTTGCTTGTGTCCTTGGGGATCCTTTCCTGTTTGTCAGGTAATTCTAAACCAGCTCAGGCCCAGGAAACCCAGCAGAGTTTCTCATCATCCAGTGCTTTGCAAGTGCACCTTCTTCAAGAAGTCTGAATGTCAGAGGGGACCCTCTTCCAAGCTTGTCCTTCCTTGGCTACTCTCTCTCGGCCTTCGGGTACTGTTTAGAGTTCCCATAATGCATTTACTTAATCTTCTCCTGGTTAAATTTGCGGTCTGTTCTGTCTCCGGGTTGGACTTAGACTTGACAGGTGTGACTTACCTGGTTGGAGTTGGGGACAAGGAAGGGAGCATGAGTGGTGCTTTCTCTCTCTCCTCTTGGGGGACAAGCTGCTCACAGAGAGCATGACTTCAGCCCCATTTCTCCTTTCTGTGTTGTACAAGGACAGGCTGTAAGAGAGTCTCGGTTCAGTGCTGTCTGTGGCTGGATAGGTATATCTGTATGCCTCTGAGGCTTGGTTTAAGGAAGGCCTCTTTCCCACAGACACAGAAGTCTCATTCTCTAATTTCAGCCTTACTACTACTAAGGATAATATTTCATGCTCCGCTTACCTTGTATATTTATGAATTAGTTTAAATCCTGGGTGGGAAAGAGGTTAATGTGAATCACTTTAACAAAAGCATCTTGTTGCTTTTTTGACATGCCGGGTGTGAATTAGTTTTAATATTTTCTAGCCTTGAATAGAACAAGCCTAACATCACAATTAACATATAGTGAAACTCAATATAAACACAAAATCTTGTAATATCTGATGTCAGAAAATATACTGGGGACAACTTTCAAATCATCTATCTTTTGTACAGTTGGGCCTTCTACTGTAAGCAGATTTTATCTAAGTCTCCTGGTCAGTCTTCCTCTTTTATGCTTTTCAGAGTGAGTTGAATACTTTTTTTTATAAATATTAAGTAACAATGTTTTCTATTAAAGATATAAACATTTTCAAGAACCTATACAACATATGGAAGGACCACAAAGTGCTTTTTCCTAAAGGTGACATCAATTTCCATAGAAACAAGATTTCAACATCATGATAGCTGATGGGCAAATGACCTATAGACTTCAGGGACTGGATCACAGATTCTGTGTCATCGGGGAAGTTTTCAGTTGCAGTGAGTAACAGACCTTAGAGTGGCTTAAAAAATAAAGGAAATTTATTGGTTCACTCAATGGGAAACTATAGAGGTACATGTAGCTAGGGGTCGGAACGGATCTAGAATCTCCTATAACATGACTTATGACCTAGTTTCTTTTCTTTCAATTCTTATTGTCCTCTCTTTGGTGTTGGCTCCATTTTGGACAAACTTCCTTTCCCCAACTTATGATCTTAAATTGGCTTTGAGGAGGGCTGTGAATTACACAAATCCTAAGTTGTGAAACAGCAGAGAGAGAATCTTTGTCACTATACACAGAAAAAAAAAAAATAGCTTTTAAGAGTGACTCTGACTGGACCAGTTTAGGTAATTGTGTCAATTCCAAACATTCATTATGAACAGAGATTGCACATTGAGATTGGCTCTGCTCATCAGGGCCATCTTCTGGGGCAGGTGAGGCCAATTCCGTCTAAATCTCAAAGGTGAGAACGGAGGGAGTGGAGAGGTTCTGACAAGAAATTCCAGCTACTAGTCTCAGAAGGAAGAAAAACAGATGCCAAGCAGCCAATAAGAGGTATTCATGACAGGTACTTTCACAGTCTGTTTCTTATTCACTCATTTGAAAAGAAATTCAAGACTCAACCCAAAGTAACCCAAAACCTCATATTTTCTGCATGTTAAATAACACATTTTTACAAAAGACAAAGGTTAAATAAATCATTTCACGGTATTTTATTTCTGTAAGCAATTTTATAATCACCAAAGAGGCCTTGCTATTGAAGGGGTAATCATACTCTACCTGGAGGATTTTACATTCGGTGACATGTCCACATTCAAAAGACAAACCTTGCTCTGGTGCCTCATGAACTCGAACATATTTTTTAGTCGGTACCCTTTTTCTAGTATGGTGTTTAAAAAACATGACTTTCTAAAATTGCCATATTACAAAAGCACATAAGGAAACATAATATAACCTTTTCACAAGGCATGGCACCCAACACAATCTTGGGTTCACATTCTACCATATGTTCGTTCTCTGATGCAGAGCTCCGACAAGCTTTCTTTTGGTCCGTATCTTAATCTTCAAGCATTCTTACAATCATGTTCTGGTTTTCCCTTGGCCAACCTCCCCCCCCCCCCCCCCCACCTGCACCCCTTCCTAGACTCCCAGCACTTTCTTTCAAGCTAAAGTTCTCTACCTTTCCTTTATCTGCTGAAATCCAAGAGCGAGCCTAGAGTGAAATGGATACTTGCAATCTGCCCCACCCGGATTAGCTGCTTGCAATCTGTCTTCAGCCTCTACAGTTTGAATCTGCTGAAAGTTATCAGTGACACTCATCTTCAACCCACTAGAATATTTACACCGTTGATAACCCCTTCCCTCAGAGTTTGCTCCTCTTATCTGATTGGTCTTCTTCTGTCACCCCTAGATGTAGCCGGGTCTCTCTGTTCTGAGACTCACTTCTCTTTTATCCATCACCTAAAACCCAAACACATTTAGCGAGACTCTGAAAGTTCTCATGTTCTGGTCCCGATCTTTCAGCTGTCTCTTCCATTTCTTCCTTTTATTACCACATTGACAACACACTGCTCAAGACAGGTCACCTATGCTTTCTTTTTTCCCCCGTGGTTCCCTTTGAAATCTCTACCTTCAAGGCCAAGCTTCAAGTTTTCCCTTCCATGAAGCCTGCTCTAGTCTCCCCCCCCCCCCCCGCCCCCACCCCCAAGCTATAAACTACCTCCAACTCCCATCAACCAGGTCCACGCTACCCACCAGGTCTTGACTAGGTATTTGTGAAAGCTTCCTAACTAGTTAGTAACCCTGTTTCTTGTCTGTCTCCTAATCGTTTCTTTAAAAAAAAATTTTTTTAATGTTTATTTTTGAGAGAGAGAGAGAGAGAGAGAGAGAGAACCAGCGGGGGAGGGGCAGAGAGAGAGAGAGAGGGGGAGACACAGAATCTGAAGCAGGATCTGAGCTGTCAGCACAGAGCCTGACGCGGGGCTCGAACCCATGAGCTGTGAGATGATGACCTGAGCTGAAGTCGGATGCTCAACCGACTGAGCCACCCAGGCGCCCCTCCTAATTGTTTCTTCATACAATCACTAGAATGATCTCCCCCACAATCTAAACCCCTGACCATGGGCTAGAAGATCTGGCCCATGCTAATGTTTTTTGGCCCAGGGACACTGCTAAACACTTTACATGGATTAATCCATTTAATCTGATCAATAATCCTATGAGCTACATACTTTTAATAGCCTCATTTGTAGATGCTGTTGACCCACCAAATTCCTTTTACAGGGTTGGTGCACCCATATCCCAGCTGTTAACAGCTGTCCCCTCCCCTTCACCTTATTTTGGAGGATTGCTCTCGACTGAGGAAAGGGACCTAGCCTTCCCTCTTCTGCCTGATGTAAGAACATAATAGCCCAGGCTCTCACCTCAGGGCAGGACAACCTCTGTGGTCCAACACATAGTGCATTGTCCCATAGGGTCAGGGTGATGATAAACTTCTTCCTCATCTTCTAGAGTCTCCTAAGAGCACTCCCTCAATAAATCACTAGCCCAAGCATCCTCATATCCTCCTTATCCACAAAGAACAAATCAAATCACCATTTTACATATGAGAAAACTTGAGACAGAGAGGTGAACTATTGGCCTGAGGCCAAACAGCAAAGGGGAAAGCTGAAATTTGAAGCCAATCCTGCATTTCTTTTCCACCACACAGTATGGGCCACCCTAACCTCACTCCTTCCCTCTAGCCAAATTAATTCCTGCCTCAGGGCCTCTGTATTTCCTATTTTCTCTGCCTAGAAGACTGTGTTTCCTCTATCCCATAGTGGTTTGCTTTCCTCACTTCTTTCAACATGTTTCAAACACTACCCCTTCAAAAGAGATCTTTCCTTACTCTAACCATCCTAAGATAGCAACACTATTCCCAACTGTTTTAGTTCTATTTATAGCATTTAATATCTGAAACTGTACTATGCATATATTTGTTTTCTGTCACTCACACTAAAATGAAAATTCCCTGAGGGCAGGAATGATGTCTGGGTTATTCCCTGCTGTATCTTCAGTGCTTGGTAACATACCTGGCACAGAGCAAGAACTCAGTTACGATTTGTTGTTGAATGAGTTCTCTTTTCTCAGAACCCTTAGAGGCCTTGTAGAAATCTTCTTGCCCGTTCATCTAGGGTTGGAGTTATTTAACACTTATTTATTTATTTATTCTGCAAACTTATATGCTCTTAGAAGACAGAAATTATGTTTTATTAATTTGGGGGTACACAAGAAGCATTCAAATAATGGCACTACCTCTAAAATTCCAAACAGCAACTGCAGCCAGTATTTTGTATAGGGACTAACGTCAGGGATTCAGATGAATTATAGTAGTAAACCCAGAAGGATGAAAAAATACATCACATTTAATTTATAAAGTATTTCTGTGCATGTTACAAGAGATTATAGTAAATACAATTACTTACTGTTCCACATTTTTAGAACAATGCCATTTTCAAAATATAAAAAATAGACCTATCTTCAAAGAACCATTTAAATATGGCTTTGAAAACCACAATGTTTTATTTACAACTAGATGGAAGTGCAACAGCATTCATAGAAGTTTATGATAAATAAAAATATTATTCTGGCATCCTTTGGGGACAGGCTTTTATAGATATTTATAATGACTCATAAAAGTTAAATCAATAATGGCCATTAGTGTAACCTGTATTTAAACCTGAATATGAGCAACTAATCTAGACTAATCGTTTATTTGGGATCTGGACCCATACATCTCATAGTTGAAATAAGAAGTTAAAGTTTCCCATTTCCACACAGTTTCTCAACATACAGATCCCAATCATTCCAGTATGTGTGTGAGGTGATCTATTTGTGATTTATAGCCAATTAGTGACTTATAGCCAAATATTCTAAATAAGGGCAGACACAGCTGCATCTGAGTTCAGATTCTGTTAAGAAATACCAAGTATCAATGTCAAAAAATATAATAATTGGATCCACAATTACATTTTAAATTATGGAAGAGCCCCCAGGGAAAAAATTAATGACAGAATGACAACAAATATATTTCTCAAATGAAGAGAAGTATATACGTCTCAAATTTCCCTAGTTAGCACGTTCCAACTGAATTTAAACTAACGCACATTTACGGTGTTGTTGTTTTTTTTTCCCCTCACCAAAATTTCCCAACTCAAAAATGGTCTGGATTTAAGCAACAATTTTTCCAGCAAATCCTTAAAGTTTAATTTACTCTTGAAACAACGACAATTCTTTTCAGAAGCCATTTTCTTGCTATTGCACACAGACTGATTTTAAAGCCGATCCAGGCAAATGAGTTCACAAAAAGAAGCACATTCATCTAATCCATTTAGCAAATGCTGTGATCAGCTTCTACTTGAACACTAAAATAGAGAAATTTGTGAAATTCTCCACTTGACGTCAGTTTTACTGTCATGTGGATGGGAGCCATTTCTGGCAGAGGTAGCCAAGTCCCAAACATATGGGGAAGGCAAAGAGCAAAACAACATTGCAAAGTCTTAGCAGTTCTTTGACTTCTAATGATGATACACCAATTTCCATTATGAACCATGTTGCTGTGCAGCATTCTTCTGAGGTTTATACCTCAAACACAAAGGAGCAACTGCCGCGTTAAGCAGACGAATTGAGATGATCTTCTTCTAGCTTACTTTTTTTTCCTCTCTGAGGTCAAGTAGAAAATGTGAGACATTTTCATATACCACAAAAGTAATACAGCAGGCTGGGGTCACTCTAATCAAATTGGGGGCAATTCCTTTGTAAAATCCACCGATGCCTTCTTTCCTTTAAAAGGAAACATAGATAAATGCTTAATTTCCTACATAGCTGGTCTGAAGACACAAACGCTTAATTGACATATGGCATGGAACCAGCAGTCAAACTTCCTTGTGACTGTAGTCCATGTTTTCAACATCCTGAAGCAAGGTAGTTTATGAGCCATTTTACATTCCTTCCGTGGACTGACTCGGGAAGAGAGGGTAGGGACACTTCAAAACTGAGTAGTGCTTTAATGATAATCTTTCAAATGTCTCTAAATGTATAAACATGCAAGAGTATTAACTGATCTAATATAGGCATTAACAATCTTACAGCTTAGATAAATGGCAGACAACACTAAATATAGCACCCATAAAATAAAACTTTATTTCCTTAATGCCTAGAGTAGGAACTTGTCACTTGGGTTCTCGATAAATATTCAGTGAACTAAATTTAAACATTCTAAATATTCTGCTCTGGCCTTTTAAAGAGAAACATGGGGATATCTACCTATAAACGTTTATCTACATGCTGAAGAACAAGAACCTCCTTAATACACAGAGACAAGTATTTGCAAGTTATTGTGCAAGTAGCAGCTTAACTGCATTCAACTACGTTTTTTTATGACTTCCTATATTCATTCAATGCCATTCAAGTATTTTATAACCACTAAATTTTATTAATTTGTACAGATCTCATTTGGTTCTTATAGCAACCCTGTCAGCCTAGATATTCTAAATTTACAAACGAAGAAATCAAGCCTCAGAGAGATTAAGTCTGTCTTTCTATATGTAGTAAATGGGAAATGGAAAAGCAGGGGCCACCAGCCGTGTTTTCACCACAGCACGCCGGCCTTTACTATAAAACTAATGGCAACAAGACATTCTGAGATATGCAAGGTACCTCCTAAGAGCCATTCTGATATACCGCATGCTCTCACCTCCATGTCTTTGTGATTACATCCAACATGCCCTTGTAAAACATGTGTTGATCCTGAAGACGAGCTCTCACAACTTGATATGGGTATGTTGCCGCTACGGCAAATATTTTCGATAGTGCTGCAACAGATATATATTCTACTGTGCTCTAAAATGACAACACAAAACATTTGTTTTTCCTTAAAACAGGATTTCTTTAAAAATACAGAAATAAAAACTATATAGGAAAACATGTAAATGGATCTTTAAGTGAAAAATATGGTTTCCCCCCTTAACACAAGCTCTGTGCAAATAAGGGGTTTTATTATTAATATCTGTGTGTCATTTGCCTATAAAATATTTAACCATAAATTAAATTAGTGGTAGTCATCATCATAGCAACATTACCAAAGTAAACGTGATAAAATTGCATCTATTAAATACTCACAAAAGTAAATGATATCTTTTTTTTTTTTAAATTTTTTTTTAACGTTTTTCATTTTGAGAGAGAGAGAGCGTTAGCGGGGGAAGGGCAGAGAGAGAGGGAGACACAGAATCCAAAGCAGGTTCCGGGCTCTGAGCTGTCAGCACAGAGGCTGACGTGGGGCTCGAACTCACAAACCATGAGATCACGATCTGAGCTGAAGTCAGATGATTAACCGACTGAGCCACGCAGACACCCCAATGATATCCTTTTTTTTAAAAGAACCATCTTACCAACTGGGCTTCTGGTAATCTATTGATATGCTGGTTGTATTTCAACTTCAACAATTCATATGCCATAAATTGAAGGGCACCATGTGATGTTCCAAACAGCCCAGGAATAAATCCCTAAAGGGAATGATGAAGGAGTATGAGGCAAGCTGAGGGCAAAGTACAAGTTAGTACCCGCCCCACCCCCCATCCCCCGTTCCAGGTGGGACATGTGTGATATTCCTTGGACACTCCAGGCTTTCCAAAAACAAGAAAGGACAAACAACAAATGGTTAAACTGGTAAGAATCTCCACCAGTTTACCAGAAAAAGGCAATCCCATCAAAAGCCTAAAGTCCAAGAACTCCCTACTGTCTTAATGTTAATGCCTTGCTGGAGGGAAATATAACCTTAGCTAGACAAGTCTTCAACATGTGAAAGTCTCTTTGGAAACTCCCTCTTGACTTTATCTCCCTGAACTCCATAAAATGGTCACCCCCCACAACCCCAATGCAGCTCTTCCTGCCCATGGGTCCTGTCCCCACACTTTAATAAAATCACCTTTTTGCACCAAAGACTTCTTGAAGAATTCTTTCTTGGCCATCAGCTCCGGACCACATACACATACACACACACACACACACACACACACACACACACACACACACACACACACCAACTAAGCACCAAGCAAGTTCCCAAGGGACCACAGTTTCTAGGGAGGGTAGTAAGGAATGAGTGACTGTGATGTGTGACTTAGTGAATGGTTACTGTCCAAATTTTAGACAGGCCTTCTTGCACCCACCAGGGTCATGATGACATACCTTACGGTAAGGAGGATAAACAGATGAAAGTACAATTTCCATATTATATAAACCAGAATTTCAGTTTTCATTCAATTGCTTCTTGCCTGGGTCTGGTCTCTTTTCGGGACTGACTACAGGTTTTTCAGAACTCAGACAATAGAGCCAAGGGAAGTTACAGTGTTCGGTTATCCAAAATACATTGATAAGTCATTACCTTATACAATCCTCGCACACCTTCATACTTATATATTTTCAGAAGTGTATCAAACATTCCTTTATATTGTCGTTGTGAGGAGTTAACAACACCATTGTACTGTAACATAAGGCGAGTTTTTGTTACCCATAATGGGTTTGTAATGCAGAGGGTCATGGCTCCTAAAACCAAATTTAAATAAGATTACTCAGCATACAGGTAATTTGCCACTTGTGACAATCCAGATTAATGACAGTCCAGTAATATAAACAATGGGGTTGCTCAGGGGCTGTACCTACAACAGTGAGAGCAAGTCTCTGAGGCACAGTCTTAGGGTTAAAGCGTAGCCATAGTTTTGGTGGTCAGAAAAAGTTCCTCAGTTAGTGGGAAGTAGATTAAAAGGGAGCTGGAAATGTGAAATGCTTTCCTTTTGAGGTGTTGAGGACAGCAGAGACATCCTGGCTCTTAACCAATACAGCCTGGAGTAGAGAAACAATGAAGTCCTGGGAAGCAGACTCTGACAGCAGATATAAACATTTAGGAGAAGGATATGGTATGACCCAGATGGGCTGATGATCAGGAGAAAAGGACCAGGAATCCAACACCTCAATAATCTCTGCATGTGCACGCATATCCACCCCGACTTTCCCACAGCCCTCCTCAAATCCATTCAAAGTAGCTACGCATCTCAAAAATTAAAGAACTATAAAATAAATTTTACATTCTTTACAGAAAGTGACAATTTTGTATATGTTAAGTTTTCCATTTGCTGAGTTTCCTCAATAGTCTGTTATTCATCAAACATTTATTAAGTCCCATGGTAATTCAGGTCTGTGCTAGCAGCTAGGTATTCAAAATGAGATTTTTTTCGGACGAGAGCTATCAGTAAATAAGGTGTCAAAGTATGAGTTATAAAGACATGAGTCCTACTTTGCTTCTCTCTTTGAAATATTACACATCCATGAGGCAGTTAAACAAGAGTACTAAACTGTCTAATTTAAAAACTGAAATTATACTTTAATTGAAGAAAATATACCAAATTATCTTAAACTATTAGGAAGTTGTAACTTTTCTAAATTTTACTTCCTTTGTGATAACTAAAATTCTTGCAGTCTGTCCAGAGTAACCAATAAGAACAGTTGCTTTCTAAGATATTCCATGTGATAACTGATTAGATAGATAAGCATAATTAAACTCTACCGTTCAAAGGGGGGAAAAGGCAAATAAAACAAAAACCCAAAGTGAAAATCAAGTTAGAAGTTAATGTTTTAGGGGCACCTGGGTGGCTCAGTTGGTTAAGAGTCTGACTTTGGCTCAGGTCATGATCTTGCAGTTTGTGGGTGTGAGCCCCACATCGGGCTCTGTACTGACAGCTCGGAGAGTGGAGCCTGCTTCGGATTCTGTGTCTCCCTCTCTCTCTGCCTGTCCTCTGCATGCACTCTCTCTCTCAAAAATAAAAAAGTTGATGTTTTATATTTCACACACTGCCTTACCAGCTTCAGCAGCCGAGACGAGGTATTCTGTTGCCTCTAAACGATCAGCTCTTCCTTCTGTCTTGTATGATTTGATGGCATTGTAACTAAAAGAATTAAAGATGAGCAGTTTGATAAATATTTGAATAGGTATCACAAAGCAGTAAAGTCTGTTTGAAAATGTGTGTAATTTAACAGCAGTACCCCAAAAGTAAACGTCCATGCCCAAGGCAAGAACAGTTTCAAGAGTGGATTTGCTGGAAATGGTTTACCGTAAGAGTTTGCCACCCCTTCCTGCAAATGTACATGGGTAGCACTACACATGCAAAATATTTTCATCACGTACTCATCACTTAAGAAAAACAATAGGAAAACTGGGAGGCGGAAGGCTGTAGCAGTGGTGAGGCAATTGGGCACACAAGACAAAACGATATGTTCAGGGACTATGGAGCAGACTACAAGGACCATAAGCAGCACACAAGTAATCATAATAAAGACAACACAGACGGTGTCATAAGAGATTGAGAAACTACGGCTGAGATCACAGAAGGCTTGTGTAGGAGGTGGCACTGGCCGGGCATGGAGACGGGTAGTTTCAACAGGGAAACAGATGAACATGAGCAAAGGTTGTAATAAGGGTGGAGGGAGAAGATGGAAAATTGAATCACACTTGAGTGGCACACTGACATTTGGGCTTTACTTGGCAGAAAATCGAGAGGCCACCCAATGTTTCTCAGCAGAGAAGTCGAATCAGCCTATTCTCTCTAGCTCCAATTTCCATTTTCCTCTGGGAAGAAGACTTCAGCTACAAAAAGCCTTCCAAACTCTACCAATACCATTCTAACATGAAGCAAGCATACTTTTATAAGAAATTCTCATTACACACACCTTGCGTTCATAGGGCTTGTCCTTAGAAACTCTCTTTGGAGAGCCTACACAACTCCAAATTCATAAAAGAAGAAATTTTATATGTATAGTTTCACATCTAGGTTTGTCTTAGAACTGCAGAAAAATACATTTTTTAACCATACGAAGGTTAAATGTTACTTTGCATTCACTTAAAAACATCTTCAGGTCGTGGTTTGCATACTGCCATAAAATTATTGGAGGGCAAGTCGAATATGTAACACAAAAGAGAAAAAGGCCGATAGACCAGGTATTGATGTTCTCTTAAAAATGCCATGTATTAAAACAAAGAAAAGCCTCTCCATTCCTGGATTCAGTTTCAAATTATTAGAGGCATCTGTGGAATGCCCACACTCGGGCACACTCACTAAGCTCAATGTACCTGTCACAGGTGCTTTCAGTGGCTTCTGCAATGGACATGAGGACGGTGAGGAGACCTGACAGGTGAGGGAGGAAGGAAATGATGAAGGAGGGAAGATGACGGTGCAGGTCAAGTTAAGAGGCAAGATGGGACGTGCCTCAAACTCTTTTAGCCAGGCACTGGCTTTTTACTTTCTGTTCCCAAGAGGGAGCTCCCTTGGTATGTGTTCTTATGGGGACCCCAAGGCCTGTCCTCCTCGGCTTTCTTACTTCATCAGGAATCCGAAGTATTTTGGTAAGGCATCTTCCTGAACTCAACTCACAGAAGTGGCTTCTGTAGGTAAGAGCATTTCTCCATCTCACCCTTTCACCTTCTTCCTATTAAGAACTTTCTTCCAGACCAAATGCCTCTGATAATAGCTGACAGAGAATGAAATAAACACTGTGCTCTTTCTGACCCTTCCCATTCAAAGAAACTGATTAAAGGACTCATCTTGCTTCATCAACTGAAATGTAAAATCACTAAAAACAAAGTTTCTTTTTAATACTGTAAAATCTCCCAGATCTACTCACAAGAAAAAGTAGAGTCCCCAGGATAAACCTGCACCCCACACATTTGGGGTTACTCCTTGGTAAAGTCCCCGTAGTCCATCAAGTTTCCAAATGGTAGTCAAGCAATGCACAATTCCTTTATATTTTGGTCTCAGTTCCAATCCATCACTCACTGCAGTAAAGGCACAAAATTAGGTGAGAGGAAAGTTCTAGCCCCGAATCACATATAAACATAGACATCACACAGTCATATTAAGGAGGTAAATTTAGAAGAAAACTCTTTTTAACGTTTATTTATTTATTTAGACAGAGGGGGCAGGAGAGAATCCCAAGCAGGCTCTGCGTTCTCTGCGCAGAGCCCCATGAGGGGCTCGACCTCCCGAACTGTGAGATCATGACCTAAGACAAAATCAAGAGTCAAATTCAAGACGCATAACCAACTGAGCCACCCAGGCACCCCTGGACTGAACTTCTCTACTGACAGTCACGGCTCCTCTCAAGGTGGCCCTCTCTCAATGACTTTCTCCCTTTGACCTTTGGCCCTTCAGGTGGCAAGAGCCCAAGCTCTTTCTAGCTCCAGAATATTGCAGTATTCCCAGTGGTTCTGCTATAATCTCATATCTTTGTAAATAGTCTTTTCAAGCACCCCCCATGCCCCAGAATTATCTTATTTTGATTGTGCCTTCTGTTTCCTACACAGAAATGGAATGAAAGACAATGTCAAATTTATAATCTAGATAATATTTTTATAAAACTGATATTTTACTATATATAGTTTTGCATACTTTTTTATTCACTCAAGAGTATATTGTGAGAGTTCCTGTTATTAAATAGGCCTCCAAAAGATTTTTAAAAATGATATGATGGTTTTCCCTCTCATAGATACCCTATCATTTGGTTAATCATTCTCCTAGTTGACCTGAAAGTTGTTCTCACTTTTTTACTATTAAGAGGTCTCTAGTGAATATGCTGTATAACATTTCATACAAATTGCTATATCCTTAGAATTAACTATTAGAATGGGCACTAATATGGGTCAAAGGTTATACATACATACTGAAACTGCCCTCTATAAAGCTTATACAAATAACAGTCCTCTAGCCATGTAAAAGTATGCCCAGTTCACTGTCCCCTTTGCTGCTACTTCATTGTGCATAATGGAGTCTGGCTGAGAATCACTGTTTACCATTACCAGGGAAAGGGAGAAAAGCCAATTTCTTTCATCATTAACCTGATAATGTTACACCATGAAATGAGATTAAAGTACATGAGGCTTTGTCAGGAGACCTGGGTTTGAGATCTAACTTCCCTAATTAGCTACACGATTTTAATCTTTCTGAGTTATAGCATCCTCATTAAAAAAAAAAAAAAAAAGGGGGATAAATATCCCCTAACTCACAGGTTGTTGGGAAGTTTATACAAATTTAAAAGCAAGTAACAGAGGGACTAGCTCTCAGGAAATGTCTGGCTGTGTATTTCATAATCTTTCTGATGCTTCCCTTGAATTTCACTTCTTTTAGTCTTCTGATAATTTTTTTCCTAAGTACCTTTCCACTTCCTTTAAATAATAAAATCACAACATAATCTCTCTCTTGAGGTAAAAAACAAAACCATAAAAAAACCATCTTTGCCTTTTCATAGGTATGAACCACTGATTTCTTCATTATTTTGACAAGTCACTTAATTTGTAAGACTTTTTAGTCTCAGTAATAGGCAACACTATTCTGTACCTTATACTTACCCCGATACTATAATCTTATCTACCCTAGTTAGGGACAAATCTTTAAACATGAAAAACATTCATTTGTACGCATATTATTTTATTTAAAAAAACTATTTATTGACTCCTTATATTGCCAGGCAAAGGGGCAATATAAACTTAAGTAGGACACAAATCCTGACCGTGAAGTCAGATACAGTCTTCAAGACAAAACAGAGCAGCAACAACACGGCAAAGTTATGAGCACTATGGTAAATGAAGTGCTACAGGATTACAGAAGAAACACAAATAAATGTTCTGTACAGAAGGAACTGGGGACATGCAGTCGAGTGACGGGGAAAATGAGAGAGAAGACGTTAGCATAGAGCCTTGAAGATTGATGAGAAACTTGTCTTTGGGGAAAGGAGAGAAAGGTTTATCTCTAGACAAGCTCAAGAGCTGGTGTAAATCCAAGGAAGCACCGCAGTGCCTGGCACTGTTCGGGAGAACATTAGGGACTTGGTATAGCTACAGTATACAGCTGGTGGAGAGAAGGGATGGTAGGAAATTTGGCTGGAAAGAAGGGCAAGAACCTGTTACAGTCTGAACTGTGTCCCTCCCAATCCACTGAAATCTGATTTGGGTCTCCACCCCACTACTGCAAGTGCCCCAAAGACCCCAAAGAGCACTTTGGGAGTCCTCTCTTTCTCACCAACCATTTAGTAGCACCTACGACTGTCTACCTCCTAAACATACTTTTGTTGGCTACTTTTACACCACACTCTGCTGATTTTCCTCTCTTTTTTCTCGGGCCACCAAATTTCCTTTGCAGCCCCCTTCCACTGCAACACTTAACGCTGTGACCCTGAGTCAGTTACTTGATTCCTCTGTGGCTGAGTTAGCTCATCCACAAAATGGGAAAAATAACAGAACCTAACTCTAAAAATTACAATGGGTTAATAAATATAAAGCCATTAAAATCATGCCTAGCAAACATTCAGGAAGTATTAGTTTAAGCCACTGGGTCTTGCAATACTATATATACATAGGCAAATCAACTATTTTGATTCATCTTCCTAAATTTTCCTTTTCTATCACCACTTCACACTTTATTTATTTATTTTTTTTTTCAACGTTTTTTATTTATTTTGGGGACAGAGAGAGACAGAGCATGAACGGGGGAGGGGCAGAGAGAGAGGGAGACACAGAATCGGAAACAGGCTCCAGGCTCCGAGCCATCGGCCCAGAGCCCGACGCGGGGCTCGAACTCACGGACCGCGAGATCGCGACCTGGCTGAAGTCGGCCGCTTAACCGACTGCGCCACCCAGGCGCCCCACCACTTCACACTTTATTATGACAAAGTCCTTTGACTCCTAGATCTTTAATTTTGTCTTCCCATCTAATCTCAATTATCTTACCTGCCAATCTTGGCCACACTGGTCTCCTAAGACTTTCCCCGAAATGGGAAGGTTACCGATCTTTTCAGACACCATGAATCCCCTTTCTTCATGCACAATCTTCTTCATAGCACAATCTTAAACTCACCAAGCCAACACTATTCCTCCATGATCATTTCAACTGTCACCTCTTCTCCTAGACAAAACCCTAGAGACACCGAGTCATACAAGCCTACAGCCATGTCCAAAATTCTTCTCTTCGTGTTCAAGCCACTGTCTACTTGGAATTCTTAGAGGTAGAATGGTGAATGGTTAAGAGTCAAAGGGTTCTAGAATTAGACTGCCTGGGCTCAAATCCCACAGCTACCAGTATAAACTTGTGACTTCAGCAAGTTAGTCAACTTCTATTATTTTCATTTGTATAACAGGGATAATAAATTCACAGGGTTGTTCAGAGTAGTAAATCAGAGAATTTACTAAAAACTTTAAGTTCATTGCCTTGCTCTTAGTAAATGCTCAATGAATGTTACTTGTTATAATTTTTATTTGTGCACACTTCACAAACTCCACGGAAGTTACATGCCTTTCTGGGTTTTCTTCTAGGGAGTATACTTCATAATTTTCACTGACTGTCCTTCATAGAATGGCTTGTCTTCTTTCCAACTATCAAATTATCAGTCTTTCTACGTGGAACTTCAAGATCTAATGCGACCCATACAGATGGTCATCAGCAATCTATAATTTTCTTGATAGTCTACTCGTATTTGGATTTATTCCATTTTGCTCTTGATTTCATGTTGTCTAGAATTATCTTTTATGTGACTAAGACTCAAGCCTATAATTTACACTGTAAGTTCCCTGAGGACAAGAACTTTAAGTACTTTGTATTCCATACAGCGGTCGACAAATATTGAGAACAATACGTATTATTGTTCTGACTCTTGAAGATGGACCACTTCTGCAGACCTAATTCTCAAGGCAGAACTTGTGGTAGTAAGAAAACCAAACGTCAGAAAACAGTTTCCCAGTAGTTATCAAGACCTTCTCTGAAACTATCTCCTCCAGAATTTACTGTTGAGTTTAACTTCTAAAGTACTTTGCAAAAACTCAGATTCACTTAACTCAATGCACTTAATTCAAGAAACGTAAATTTAAAACACAGTATTTGGATTCGAGCTAACTATTCCTTCATAGGATCTTGTACCACACTATAAAACACCAAAAACCTTCAAGAGAATCCTATCCCAAACCTATCCCTAAGCACCTGCTGAAGATTACGCCCTACTCTAAGCAACGGTTCCGCAACTGCCAAACACGTGGCTACCTTAAGATTTCAAAGTACCTCCAAGGGTGAATGATTTGCACGTGTGAGGGCTAAGCCCTAAAACGTGACAATCTTTTTCTTATTTTACAAATCAGGCGTGGAGTCCCGCATCGTACCCAATATGAACTTGTCTCAGGCTTTTCTACCCCTGCTCTCCATCCTTTAGATTCGGGGAGCGGGACGACGGCGGCCCGATCCCTTTCCCACGCTCCCCTTCCTCAAACCTAGTTCCAGGTGAGCCAGAACAGCATTTTCTTTAACGCTCGCTTGGTAGTATGAAGGAGGCAGGGGGGAGCAAGGCTTCCTTTTGCGCTTTTATCACCCAGTTCGGGATACCAGCAAGGATAAGGAGCCCGGGGTCTGAGTGGCCTCTTACCGGCGAAGCGGATCTTCACGAGGTCGAGCGGGTGCAGCGCGAGGTTGGACAGAACCCCGCCGCTCACGCCCGCTACCAGATTCTCGTACCGGACGTGGCGGAATATCGTGCTCCCCACCGACGACCCTGATCCCGACTGGCCCTGACCCGTCATAGTCCCAGGGCTCGCTGATACCACGCCCAGGGCGGCGGAGGTGGGCCGGGATGCAGTGACCGCCACCTTGGCGACGGTCGCCCCTTAGGAGCAGAAACCTCAGGGGGAGGCCAGCCCACTTCCGGGACGGGCGCAAGTACGTGGTAACTAAGCGGAGAGACCCCAACGCAGAGCTAGCGTGAGAGGGGCAGGGCAGCACGTCACGCCAGCGGAGAGAGCGAAGGAGGCGGGGCGCCGTCCTCCGCCAAGTCCCCGCCCCGCCCCCGTCCGCTGCCGTTTCTGGCCGAAGGAGGCGGACGCGAGAGTACGGCAGAGAAACGGCCTCAGACCAACCTTTGTCAGCAAAACTACGGCGCGCCGCAGAGTGCTGCGGAGGGGGCTGGCTTCCACTCCGTGGAAGTCACATGACAGGAAGTAGTCTAGAAGAAGCGGAAGTAGCATGTGCCGGAGGAGGCGGGGGTAACCCAAACTTGGAGGAAAGGCTCGGAGTCGGGCACACCTAGCAGCCAAAATGAAGGTGAAGATGCTGAGCCGGAACCCGGACAACTATGTCCGCGAAACCAAGCTGGACTTACAAAGAGGTGAGACAACTTAGGGAGTCACCAGCCTTCAGTCTGGACTCGGCTTCCACCGAGTAAAGCTGGGTGAAGACTGACGCTCCAGTCTCTTTCTTTCCCTGTTCCCTTTTGCCAAGGCAGACTTAGTGCAGATAAGGCCGTTGCGGGACTGGGTAGCAGGTAATTTCTCCTCAAGGCTCTTTTTGAAGAACTTTTTCTAGTGGTACGTGGGAAAGTTGGTTATGTCTGGAATACTTCCGCCTTCCCCCTTCCAGCGGCTGCTCTCCGATGTTTCTGGCTCCAGTTGTTGAGAAGTGGAACTTGAAAGCCAAACTCGTAGATTCAAGGGTTTGATAGGCTTCTTTAAATCTCTTTCGTCAAAATTACATACTTCTAAATGTGGAAGAGACAAAGGTGAAACTTAAAGCCATCAAGTTTTCTTAATGCTTGTGAAGAAGTTTGATGCGTGAATGGCTAAAATGAAATTAATAAGGCTTCTTTATTGATCTTATTTACTGGTCTGTTCCCCCATTAACATTCTGAATTATAGCGGATCGTATCTAAATGACAAGGGACCAACCACGTGTAAAGAGAATACCAGGTGCAAAGGCCTTCAGGCGGGAATAAAGATAAAGCATACGAGAAGGGCCGTGTCATCAGTTTGAGTAAGGGGGATAAACCATAGAAGATGAGGCTGGGACGATACTTTGTTATTTTGATTGAATAGTAGAGATTATCCAGCGTATACATGAATAATGCTGAGAGGGGAATATGTGGTCTCTTCTCACAAGATGTTTATGGGTTAAGTATCAAGGTAGTAATATTTCTAAAATGCAAATTAGGTTATGTCACCTGGACAAGACATCCTCCCTATTCCTTGAACGTCTGGTTCCATCTTCCTTTCACTAGTCACTACTTTTCTTGCAAGTAGCTTACATTTACTCTTGCAGATCTGAGTGCATTTCCGACATTTCTCTTTCAGGCTTCCTGTGGCACACACGCTTTCTCGGTCTACACTAGCTCCTTTCTCTGAACAACAGTCTTTCCATATTTATCTCCCGTGGTAGACCCTTCCATTTAAAGCACCCTTCTGTGCTTTTTATCACATATTTTCCTGCTGACATCAGAGTGTGTACGTATCACATTGTCTCATGATGATTATTTTGGTTATCTTTTTCATCACACTGAGTTTGCATAGAAGGGAAGAATCCGATTTGTTTCTATACCCACTGTGCCTAGACAGCACCTGGCACATAGTGGTTGCTTTGTAAGTTTATAAATGGAGGAATGAGTAAGTGATTGGCTGGTCATAGACTCTCCACATGAGGAGATTTTTAGTCATCTGATGTTATTAAGGGTCTTACTTTCTATAGTATCTTCCTATTTCTTTATAGTTTCTGATGGAAGTTTTAATAGCAAAATGGAAAAATAGAAGTATTGGAGCTTTGTGAAACATAAATCAAGGAAGACGTTTGTTACCTTTTTTTTTATTATTTCATTCTTATTTAGGTGTTATTTCCTTGTAAATTTTGACTGAATGTTAGATATAGTACCATTAACAGGGAGTCAGAAAAAAATGACAAGGTGAAGTTGTGGGGTAAGAAGATGCATTTACTTTTTTAATTTTTTATTATTTTTTAAATGTTTATTATTGAGAGACAGAGCATGAGCATGGGAGGGGCAGAGAGAGAGGGAGGCACAGAATCTGAAGCAGGCTCCAGGCTCTGAGCTGTCAGCGCAGAGCCCGACGCGGGACTCGAACTCACAAACTGCGAGATCATGACCTGAGCCAAAGCCGGACTCTTAACCCACTGAGCCGCCCAGGTGCCCCAAAGATGCACTTACTTTTAAACATTAAGCGTTTTTTAGACATGTGGGCTTAGAATTATTTCCTAAGCACAATTATTAACTGAGAACCTGTTTGGCAGCATAGCATAATAGTTAAGAACACCAATTCTGAAATCAGCCTGCTTTGGTTTGAATCCTGGCTTCATCATTTCATAGGCAAGTTACTTCTCTATGCCTCAATTTACCCATCAGTAAAATAAGAAATAGTAATAGGACTTAACCCATAGGGTCTGGATATTAAGTGAGTTAATATACAGTATTTGGAACTGTGCCTTGTACATCATAAACTGTTTTTTAAGTAAGTAAACACATGTGGGAAGTGTTCAGTAAATAGTAACTACAATCATAATCATAACACTGTGTGCCTATCAGAGTGATTAGCACTGGAGATGAGTTGTGTTTCCTGCCTCAAAAGGAACGTAGAGCTCAGTTGGGCAAACATTTATCATGCGTTTGTTTTGTGCCAGGCACTGTGCAACACATAAGGAGTAAAGTGAGGAATGTAGTGGAATCCCTATCCATGAAAGGTTTACAACGCAGTTAAAGAATGTAGTAAGACTTGTAAAAGGAAAAGCTGAGGGTATCTATAGGGTCTAATTATTCTGCAAGATGTATGCCTTCCATGTTTTTCCCGTAGTTTTTTACTGAAAGGTTTCTGAGTGAAAGGTCATCTATTTTTGTATTTTTCACAGTGCTAGGTATAGAACAGTGTTCCTAACAAAGGCTTATTGAATAGCAAATTGAATGATTACTTGAGGAAGGCCATAGGAAATATTAAAAGTGAACTGTTTTATTAAGAGGAGTCATTTTTATTTCAGTTCCAAGAAACTATGATCCTACCTTACATCCTTTTGAAGTCCCGCGAGAGTATGTAAGAGCTTTAAATGCTACCAAATTGGAACGGGTATTTGCAAAACCATTCCTTGCTTCCCTGGATGGTCACCGAGATGGAGTCAATTGCTTGGCAAAGCACCCAAAGAGCCTGGCTACTGTCCTTTCTGGGGCATGTGATGGAGAGGCAAGTGTCATTTCAAACACTGATATTTTAAATTAAAAATAGTTATGTTACAGATGTTCTTCAGTTTCGTGTTATGGTGGATTTTAATTGGTTCGATTTCATTTTTTTGTCCTATTTTCTGTTAATTCTCAAGAATGAATTATGTTTGAATTACTACAGTGGTTTCTCATCTAAACCTCAGAAATTAGAAGTGTAGCAGCCGAATGCTCAGTTTGACAGTAAACAATAAAGCATGTTTACAGTAGTAAACGTTTTGTGAGGGTTGTTTTTTTTTTTTCTCACAGAGGATGTTATTAATGATTCAACACTTATTTCCACTTTGGCAAGAAGAGAAAGCTTTGAAACACTTTAAATTAGAATCAACAAGAGTACTTAACAGATTGAATTTTCTGCTTGTTGATATACTTATCCATATGCACTGCAGTATTTTAAACTGGAGGATTTTGTTTTTAGCAGTCTGGTGGAGTGAGTCATAGCTTTTTCAGTGTTGAATTTATTTTTCTTGGAATGTAGTATGCCTCTGCCTGAACATTTTATGTTTATAGTTCACGGAAATTTCCTGGTATGCTCTATCATAGGTTAGAATTTGGAACTTGACTAAACGAAAATGTATCCGTACGATACAAGCCCATGAGGGTTTTGTACGAGGAATATGTACTCGCTTTTGTGGGACTTCTTTCTTTACTGTAAGTATGATGCAATTAAGTCATTAACTCTTTTCAACACGTGTAAGACTGATTTAATGTTTCCTGAGTTCCTTTATTCCATGAGGCGTTTGAAGTTTCACAACCCAAAATAAATTTTAAAACTTTGAAAAGTCCTCTTTTCTTTATGTATACTCCAGTCTTCTCCAAAGTTTTTGATCTTTTTAATAAATGATTACTTAACATGTTATTTAACTAACATTCCATAGAACATTGAGAAGTGGGATTAATGTAAGGTGAGGCTAGAAATATAGTTTGGTTTTCTCTGGAAGATTTTTAGGGTTGGGAATCAGTAATTTCTATTTTGTCAGATAGTAAATTATTGAAGGATTTGTGCGTGTGGTTAAGATACACATGAGGTACAGTTTATATTCTAATCATTTTTAAGGGTACATTTCAGTGGCATTAAGTACATTCACATTACTAAGCAACCGTCACCACTTTTTCATCTTCCGAAAACTGAAACTCTGTACTTACAAAGCAGTAACTCCTTATTCCCCTCTGCCTCCAGCCTTTGGTAACCACTATCATACTTTCTGTCTCTATGACTATTTTAAGTACCTCACATAAGTGGAATTAAATAATAGCTGCCCTTTTGTGTCTGGCTTATTTCACTTACCATAATGTCTTCATCCATGTTGTAGCAGGTATCAGAATTTCTTTCTTTTTTAAGATGGAATAACATTCTATTATACATATATACCACATTTTGTTTATCCACCTGTCAGTGGACATTTAGGTTGTCTCCACCTTTTGGCTTTTATGAATAATGATACTATAAACATTGGCCTACAAATATCTGCTCAATTTCACTGAAAGTTTTATAATAGGAATGACAGAATCTAAGCTGTGCTTTGAGATAATTAATTTGACAGCAGTAAGTGATCAGTTTACAGGCTGTTTTAATAATTTGAGTAAGCAATAAGGAATCCGTGCTGGGGAGGGAAAATCATAGAAAGTAGTTGTTAGGTTTAAAAACATTTTGGAGGTTTGACAGACTTGACAACTGAGGGGTGCTTAGGAAGATTGCTCTTCCTTCCAGAAATGGAGAAGTCAGGAGTGTCAGAAACTTTAGAGGAGGAGAGTGGGAATGGGAAGGATATGGTATGATGGATGAACTGGACTGCAGTGGCCTATTTGAGTGAAGAGGTCTGTCAGACCCTTCTAGATAAAGGTCTGGAGTTCAGGAAGGAAGTCAGAACTAAACTTGGTCTCATCAATACAGGAATAATGATTAAGGCCATGGAATGGTATTATTAGGGAAAAGTGGCAGGGAAAATACAGACATACAGAAATGTCAGAGAAATAGCCTTGGGGAAAGCCTGCCTCTAGGAAGTGGGAGAACTCTGGGAGTAGCCAGAAAGCTAGAAGAGCCTGGAAATGAGCTTAATGTCCCAGGAGGAAAGGGTCGTTGGTTGTGTGAACTACTACAAAGAATGATGAGGATGAAGGCAAAGAAATGTTTTAGAAACATGAACCTATAAAAAATAGTTAAAGGTCCCGTAATTCTAATCTTTCAGTTTTCACACTGTCGGCAATTTGGTGTCTATGCTTTCAGAAGTTCTGACATGTGTATATGTATATGTATGGCACTTGATGTATATATACACACTAACCAGCCCTGTAAATCTTGAGTAGCATGCTGGCTGCCAGGGCCAGATGGAAAGGAGTAGTGAAGGGAAGAGATGACTTCTGGGAAAGCTTTAAATATTTGAAAGTGTTGTGTGAAAGAAGAAGTGGACTTTGTGTTGTTCTATGTAGCAGCATTAAGAATAGGTGTTAATGTTAAAAGTTTTGGTTTTGGTGTAGGGAGAAACTTACTTGCTGTCAAAAACCAAAATAAGCTACTTCGCAGGAAATTCAGGTGCTTTTCACTAAAGGGCTTTACACAAGCTTTATGACCCTGTATACCATATGTTGTAGAAGGAATTGCATGGGAAGTTGGAGCAAACTGACCACAGCTACCATCCAGTTAGTTATTCTTCTGAATATATCGATTAGTTTAATA
This sequence comes from Neofelis nebulosa, assembly GCF_028018385.1. Classification (NCBI taxonomy): domain Eukaryota; kingdom Metazoa; phylum Chordata; class Mammalia; order Carnivora; family Felidae; genus Neofelis; species Neofelis nebulosa. The sequence goes on from NC_080795.1 coordinate 49,157,609, forward strand.
TCCCAGAGGATTTACTGGCTGGGTTTTTTTTGTGTTTTTTTTCTTTTTTTTTTTTTTTTGAGTGCCTAAAATGAGTAAAGGGTGAAAGATGTTTCATATTCATTATTTACTCCCTTTCTTCAGATATCTTAAAGTAATGTTTGCTTAGGGATAAGACCTGTGAAAACTGCTTGCTGGCAGAATTTCAGCACTTAGTGTTTCAAAAAATGTTTATGTTGCAAAAGGTAAATCTTTATTACCTAAATTTCATAATATCTACTATACCCCAATTTGTAGCACCAATAGGTCTTTCTTTAGCTTACTCAGCCTTGAGATAAGATATTCTGGCCAGGCACATATTGTTTGGCTCCTCATTTCTACAAAATGTTATTAAACCTTTCTCAGGATTGATGATTTGCTAAGACTTGTACTCAATAGATTGTATAGAGTAGCTTAGTCAATTACAAGGAAATTCGGTCTTGAGCTTGTGGACGCTGTGAGAAGCTTGGTTGAAAGAAACAGTTTTTAGAGTGGGAATTCTCAATAACAGTTTATCTTGTCTTCCATAAATACTAATATTCCATTGGGTCAAGCCAGATTAGCCAAGACCCCGGTGCCTAAATTACATTTTACTAGCTCTCGGTAGAATTGGCTTTCCAGAATTAAGGTTTTGGTCTGATGCCAGTAGCTCAGATTCAGGTTGTTAAATAAGATACTGCCTTATTAAATACTTTTTTCTATTATAAGGATGTTAAGGATTCTGTTAGCATCCTCAACAAAAGAAATTCCTATTTGACCTTAGTACCAAAACTTCTCTCCTAATTACCCTTCTATTCTGATATCATGGGCACTATGAATTGTTTTGCAGGAAGGGTTTCCCTTTTGAATTTGCTGTAAGGAAAGAGCTAAATTTATATTCTCTCATACTTAAATACATATTTTTGTTAATATTTTTATTTAAGAAGTAGATGTAGATTGCATATAACATAAACGTAAAAAATGAGAAAGTTAACGTATCCTGTATTTCTGCTTTTTGGGAAAACTAGTGGTTTGGTGTATATATACAATTGTTTATACCCTACGTATGATTATTTTATGTTTTTAATCCCAAATTAAGTTATATTGTGCATTCTGTTTTGCAGATTAGTTTTTACTTAATATCTTGAATATATCTACCACATACCCAAGTCTAAGTTACCATTGTTACCTTGCTGTGATTGGGCTAAGACACCAACGCCCTACTCCTCATGGCTTTTTCACCATCTGCGTAACTGTCAGTTCAGTGAAAAGGCAAACGATGTCTTTACAATATCATGAAAATAGTTTTGACCTTGTGGACCCCTGAAAAATTCTCAAGCTCCTTCAGAGGTCTGCATTTCATGGCTTGAAAACCAGTGAGTTGATGGTTTTTGGAATCTTATGTCATGCAAAGAAGTACTTTACCCATGCCAAGGTTAAAAAAATGACTTCTCTTTAGTATCTTTATATTTTGTATTTAATTTTTTACATTTAAAATTATGTGGAATTTTATTTTTATTTCTTTAAGGCTTTTTAAAACTTTTTTTTAAATGGTTTTAGAGAGAGAGAGTGCACACGCACGCTTGTGAGTGTGAACAAGCAGGGGAGGGGCAGAGAGAGAGGGAGAGAGAGAATCCCAAGCACTGTCAGCACAGAACCTGATGCAGGGTTGAACTCCTGAACCGTGAGATCATGATCTGAACTGAAATCATGAATCAGAAACTTAACCAACTGAGCCACCCAGGCACCCCTGGAATTTTATGTTTATGTCACGTATCAGATTGGTTCAAACTTTTTAATGAGTAACATGATATCAAAATACCATTTTATTATAATTCATTTTTCTTCCTAATTTGAAATGCCATCTTTTTTACAGTATGCTTTTTTTTTTTTTTGCCAAACTTATGACCTTTGTTCGTGCTCTCCTTCTGCTCTACTCACACTGTCTTATTTTAATTTTATGTACTGTATGTATTTGTCACAAATCTTTACTATAACATTTTGGGATATTAACGTATAGGTAAATACAATACTGGAAGTATACGGGATGTGCATTTTTTAAAATAGAGATGTTTATCATTTGATGTATATGTTAGCATGTTTACAGTTTATAACAGTTGTCCATTATCATCTTAATAATAAATGTTTCTAGGTTGGTGATGACAAAACTGTGAAGCAGTGGAAAATGGATGGACCAGGCTATGGAGAAGAGGAGGAACCGTTGCATACAATATTAGGAAAGGTACAAAAAAAAAATTGACTTATATTTGCTTATTAAAATTCTTCTCTTTTACTAAAATTATTTCAGAATTTTAATTTGAAAAAAAGATGTAAATGAGACTTGAGCCTGCAGTAATTGACCTATTTTAAGCAATATTTAATGCAGTTTAAGGTCCTTTGTAGCTGAAGAATTTGAATGGTTCTTTGGTGTTCATTGTATTGGGTTCAGTTTCTGTGTTTAGCTAAAGGATGCGGTGAAACATTTTCTGTGGCAAGTCCATGGGAGAAAATCTATACGAAAAATAATGCTTCAGATTCTCTCTGATTTATGTTGTAGATCTTATACAAAACTCAGAATGTCTTACTTGAAAGAACCCCTTAGGCAGTGAAGAGGTATTATAATGTGGTGCTTTTCTTATAAATCTCATTGATATTTCTTACAACATTATTCTGCAAATCAGGCGATATGGTTTAGTTATAGCTTAAGTGTAATTCAGATCATATGGCCTACCTGTGTTTTATAATGTTTACATTTTGATACTAAGCAAACTTCTAAAGTTCGATTTAATCTTGAAATATATGCATTTTAAAAATCAGTTTGCCGGGGCGCCTGGGTGGCGCAGTCGGTTAAGCGTCCGACTTCAGCCAGGTCACGATCTCGCGGTCCGTGAGTTTGAGCCCCGCGTCAGGCTCTGGGCTGATGGCTCGGAGCCTGGACCCTGTTTCCGATTCTGTGTCTCCCTCTCTCTCTGCCCCTCCCCCGTTCATGCTCTGTCTCTCTCTGTCCCAAAAATAAATAAAAAACGTTGAAAAAAAAAATTAAAAAAAAAAAAAAAATCAGTTTGCCATTTCAGTATCATGTTGGTATATATTTAAGTTTTGCTCTTCAGATTGTTTTTAAAGGCACATAGAGGTGGGACATGAGTATACGATGGAAATAATTGGCAAATCAGTAATTCCTAAAACAAAATTGGTTTCCCTCTTGTAAAATGTCTTTTCTCCAGGAGTTCCAAATATTTTTGAAATATTTCATCTTAACCTCTATATTTGTGGTAGTGGGGATTAAATCTTACTATGGAAAAGTTTGTCAGACTTGCCTTCATAAATAACAATTGGAAGCCTGCAGATGCTGCTAAGAGTTCTTAAAAGCCTAAAGTATTGGCTAAATATTTCCCTCTTATTTGCTTTGCAAACATTTTTTTACCACATAGTACAAAGACAAATTTTAATCTGGCCCTGAATAGATCTTTTAAGTGGATATCAAAATTTATGACATTTTATTGATTTTAACAATATTAGCATCCACCCTTGCCAGCTTTATTCCTCCCCCTAAATTTTAATCCAGTTGTTGGTTTCTGTTTTTCTGCCTGGGAATCAGTACTTCACGTGTTAAATGTGGAACTAAGTGTATTAGACCTTACCTTTGCATTTCATTAATTGGTTCCAGCCAAGGTCCTTCAAATACCCAGTGATGATTTAAGGATTACTTCGGTGATAAGTATTTAAATTTAAATACATCCCCTGTTAATGTTTTTTCCAGAAGGTATGATAAGAATCCTCACCTTTTATGGTACTGTTTCCTCCTTTAAGGAAAGGCTTCGAAGAAGTTTCTTTGTAAATAGGGACTTTTTCTTAAAAAAAAAAAAAAAAAATGAGAGTATTATTTAAAATATGTAGATTTGAAATGTTAATGATAAATCCATTTATAACAACATCTTTGCTTTTAAAGACAGTATATACAGGGATTGATCATCACTGGAAGGAAGCTGTTTTTGCCACATGTGGACAGCAAGTAGACATTTGGGATGAACAAAGAACAAGTCCTATATGTTCAATGACCTGGGGATTCGACAGTATAAGCAGTGTTAAATTTAACCCGATTGAGGTAATGCTTCTTTTTGAAATATGTTCTGCTTACTCTTTCCTTATTTAATAATTTTAGCTCTGTTTAGGAAACTTTTGAGTGTGTGTTATAAGAATTTTTTTTTTTTTTTTTTAATCTTAATGGGCTTCTGGCATTTGGTTAGTTCTCCAGATTGTACCTGAGTTCTGATACCTTTGGTCAGATCTTGACGTGTTTGCCCACTTTATACACCATTACACCAGTGTTATACTCCGTTACAGGAGGGTGTGTGCATGTGCTCATAAGCAAGTTCTGGTGAAACTTCAGTTTTACTCATGCCTTCAAAACTCATGTTCCACAGATTACATCATTGTACCTTTGGGAAAATGTTCATTTCTTAATTCTCTTCAAGGTCAGAAGAAGCATTTGGCATTGTTTTCTCTTGTAAGTGACGAGGGCACTAATGGTTTATAGTAATGATTACTATCCTGCATGATGATAGTTCATTTTTCTTTGCTCAGAAGTCTCATATGATGATTCCTAAGTCCTTCCAGGTCTAAGGAAAGAGTTGGAGATTAACCACTACTTATTGGTTATTCAGGTCTGAATTTAGGAAAGGAGGCTGCCCTAAAGCCTAGATTAATCTAGCCTTTGGACTTCAGACCTTTCCATGAGCTATTTCTGAATACGTAACAATAGGTAAACTCATTGTCCAGAAGACTCAGTAAAGATGCCTTTTCCCCCGCAGAAAAAAAAGGAAATTGCTTCATGTATAGCTAATCTTAGAATTTAGTAGGAAATTAGCACATTAGATGGTATGTTAGATGGTATTAAAGAATAAATAACCTGATATGTAAGTTTTCTACTCTCAGACACCCGAGCTGGTAAAGTGGAAGAAAGAAGTCAAAGTAGCAGGGTATAAAATTGTTTGTATGAAGTCTTGGAACGTGAGATGCTGTAGTTTGATGAGAGTTTGGCCTTGTGGTGCTGCTGAGAAGTCATACCGTCAGAGGACACCCTTCCTGCCCTGAGCATATACCTTTCTGCACACTTCTGAGAGAGTCTACAGGTGTAGAGCAGGGGTTGGCAAACTATGGTTCGTGAGCCCACTGTCTGTTTTTATAAATCAAGTTTTGTTAGAACACAGCCATACCCTTTTGTTTACATATTGCTTGTAGCTGCCTTTCTGCTATGACAGCAGAATGACCCGTGAGGTCTAAAGTATTTGCTGTCTGGTCCTTTACAGAAAACGTTTGCTGATCGTTAGTCCAGAGTATTTATCAGTACTATATCTTTTTCACTCCATCGTCTTTTGGTTGTAGAAGTGAGATATGGCCTGAAGTGCAAGTCAGCTTTGCAGAGCCAGGCCAAGGTGACAATAGACAGAAGCAGGTGGCGACAAACACAAGCCATTTTTAGGAACATTTTGTGTCCTACTTGGTGTGGAGCTAAACTGGAAATGTATTTGGTGCTGGTGTACCTTGGCATTGACCTTATACAAGTCACACTCCTTCTCTATATTTGTTTCTTTATTTTTAAAATGAGATTAATTAGATCTTTCAGTATACATTTTAGGTTTGTCATGAGGGTAAAACGTGATAAAAATGTGAATATTTTTTAAAGATGCTACCCAAATTTAAGATGATGTTACTACTATTAAAAAAATAAACAGAACAGAGATATTGATTTCTACTTCTGCGAGGGATAAACAGTATCTTGCTTGTCTATTTTGGTGAACACCTGTGTCAGAAGAGCTGATGATTAATTCCAAAATCATAATTAGTTATTAGTGATGACATAGTGACCATGTTTTTCAAACTTGCCTGTATAACAGCTATATTTGTTCAGCCATGCGGTTTTATTTATTTTTTCTTTAAATTACCCTTATGAACTGACTTAGTGGTAGAAACAAATGGTATGCTTGTCTCTCATCCTATACTAAACTTAATGGGAAGGGGATGTGGCTGTAAACAAATGGAGTATATTTGTCTCCTCTAATCATTAATAATTAATTTCCTGTTAAAATATTGAAGCCTAGCATTTTGATAAAGCCAAAAATTTTATGCTGAGTATTACCACATTTTATAGTGTAAAAGTCGACTTTCAGTCTAGGTAGAATTTTTTGCTTTGCTCAGATTAAGGTCTCATAAACTTTTAGAAATGGAACCTAGTCAGACCTTGGTTTCTTGAGAAACCAAGAAAAGTTGAAAGGAGTCACTAACTAGGGGAAAGTCTCTGAGGAAGTGATTTAAAAAGGAAGGTTTTGGAAAGGACTGAGTTCATGGTTGTAGCATTAGCTTTACGATGTTTTATTTGAGCTGTGTACACACACAGAGTAGGAGTTAGCTGGTCATGCGACTGTGCAGTAAATAACTCTTCTTGTTCCTCCTACACTTATAGTAGGAAGTGATAGGCAGAAGCCAAGAGTTATGTCAGGAACCATGGGTAAGGAGGCCTGGTGGGACTCAGGCCCTGCTGGTAGGTAGGGGACTTGATTTCATATAATGCCAAGGGTCAGTTATATCAGCACCTTCAATACTACTATGACTGACTTATAAACGTTTGAAACATCTTGAAACAATTGGACAAAGAATAGGCCTAGTTTATACAAAGTTAATGAACATGAGGAAATGTTTACTGAAAAGCACTAGTCTATATAATTAGGAAATATTGCCATACAGAAATGAACTTCTAAATGCCACTACTTAATGCTTCCAGTTGCAGTGAAATGGACATATTTCCACACTGCAGTGTATATTGATACAGCTCTTTGGAAAACAATTAGTCCTAAACATCAAAAGCCATAAAATTATTCATGCTTTTGTTTAAAAATTTTTTTAGGTGTATTTATTTATTTATATTTTATTTTATTTTTGAGAGAGAGAGAAAATGAGCAGGGGAGGGACAGAGAGAGAGGGGTGGGTAGAGAATCCAAAGCAGGCTCTGCACTGACAGCAGAGAGCCCAGTGTGGGGATCAAACTCCAAACCGGAAGATCATGACCTGAGTTGAAGTAGGACATTTAACCCACTGAACCACCCAGGTGCCCTATATTTATTTATTTTTTGAGAGAGAGAGAACAGGTAAGCAAGTGGGGGAGGGGGGGCAGTGAGAGAGGAAGAGAGAGAGAAACCCAGGAATTCTCCACACTGTCAGTACAGAGCCTGATGCAAGGCTCAGACTCAGAAACCTTGATACCATGACCTGACCCAAGATCAAGAGTCGGATGTTTAACCAACTGAGCCACCCAGGCACCCCTGTTCATACTTTTTTTTTTTTTTAAGGTTTATTTATTTTTGAGAGAGGGAGTGTGAGTGGGGGAGGAGCAGAGAAAGACGGAGACAGAATCAGAAGCAGGCTCCAAGCTCTGAGCTGTCAGCACAGAGCCCAGCGTAGGGCTCAAACTCACGGTGAGATCATGACCTGAGCCAGTCGGACACTCAACCGACTGAGCCACCCAGGCACCCCAATACTTTTTGATTCAGTAATCCACTACTGAAATTTTAACCTTATAAAAAGAAGAATTGGCGTTTATGAAAATGTTATCTGAAGTGTTATTGGTAATACTGAAAAATAGGAAATAGGTCTAAGTTGAAGAATGGATAAATAAAATGTGTTCAGTTGTAAAAAAGAACACAGATTTATCTGTACACTGCAACACTACCTTGTAAAATATACACAGGGGCATTTAGCAGTGAAAATACTTGACTTGGGGTGCCTGGGTGGCTCAAGTCGGTTAAGCAACCAACTTCGGCTAAGGTCATGATCACATGATTCATGAGTTTGAGTCCCGCTTTGGGCTCTGTACTGATAGCTCAGAGCCTGGAGCCTGCTTCGGATTCCATGTCTCCCTCTCTGTCTTCCCCTCTCCCCCAACTCACACTCTCTCTTTCTCAAAACTAAAATAAATAAAAAGAAGGTACTTAACTAAGGTTGCTGAGATTGAGTGATTCATTGTACTCTCTTAAAATGGACTTTAATGTTATAAATTTGTATCTTAAACATTAAGGGTAATTGAATCATTTGTTCATTGAATGGACATGGTTTGCTGCCAAGCTTGGCTTTTAACTGGAGATGGTTGTACTTATTTTTCAGACATTTCTCTTGGGAAGTTGTGCTTCTGATAGGAATATAGTACTATATGACATGAGGCAAGCTACTCCCCTGAAAAAGGTGAGTTTCAGTTTCTTTTCTGCTTTTACAATTGTTAATGTGTTCTTCTATGGAGTGAGTAACAAAAAATATGGAACAAATGTTTTTCTCTTAATTAAATTTTTTTTCATATGTTTTTAGAAGCCAAAGTGATCATAATGGCATTCTCTCAGGTGCCTGTTCCTTTTTAGAGACCCTTACATTTTCACTAGGTATTGTATCCTAGTTATCTTTGTATTTTCTTTAATGCCAGGAAGTTTTAGGTATCTAATTCAGACTTAACAGAGTTCAAAGTTCTTTTTAAAAAAATTTTTTTTAGTGTTCATTCATTTTTGAGAGACAGAGCCAGAGCGTGAGTGGGGGAGAGGCAGAGAGAGGGAGGCACAGAATCCAAAGCAGGCTCCAGGCTCTGATCTGTCAGCACAGAGCCTGATGCTGGGCTCGAACTCACAAACTGCGAGATCATGACCTGAGTTGGATGCTTAACCGATTCAGCCACTCAGGTGCCCCACTGAGTTCAAACTTTTTAAGTGTTGCATCCCATTACTTCACACACCATGATTATCATATGATACGTATAGTATTCTGTTCCAGAACATTTTGCAACTGACTCACATAACCAGCTTTATTTGTTTAATTACATGCTGTTTTATTTAGATAAATAATATCTTGTCCAAGGTGGCAGATTTCCCAGCAGTCATTCTAGGACTTAGATATCAAAGCTAATACAACCTTAAACTGATTATCGACAGAGAAATGTATTGTCAGTAAAGAGAAGAGTGCCATTGTAAGTACGTATAAAGTTGATTTCAGGTGCTCCAAATCTGAGGGTGCAGAAGGGCCTAGACACCATTCATGTGCCATGAGGCCATTGTGATAATCCACATGGAAAAGAAATGCTTTTAATATTTTTGTTGTTCCTAAACCATTTTCACAACATGTAATAAATTCCAAAATATTAGAAGTGGAGTACATTCCTTAAAGTTTCAACTATATAAATATGATCATCTTTCCAAATTACCGCTTTAATCATTTCACTCCTTCATGATGATCTAGTGGGCACATCTCACGTGAACTTTGAGACCTTTAGACCTTGAGCAGGTAGCTTAATCTTTGTTTCTCCTATAAAATGATGATATTAATAATTACTTTCCAGCACATTGGTGAAAATAAGACATGGTATTTTAAACATTTAACAGAATGCTAAGATGAAATCTAGTGTGATAAGTAGTAGTTTCTGCCTCCTCTGCCCTTCATTCTCTGTTTTTTAATGGCGTTCCATAACTTTAGGTTGAAGAAAAGAACTATAGCCTGGTTTTCAAGGCCTTCCAAATCTGGTCCCTATTTGCATTCTATTTGTTTGTTTCAGTCAGTAAGAGAACATTTAAATAGGGGTTGTCATAGGCAGGTCACCTTGATGGATGCAGAGATGCTATTTTTTATTCTTTGTTCTGTATACTAGGCTATCATTGTTTCTTCTATTTTTTCCTCTCCTCAATGTACTAGATCTCAACCAGGGGTGTCTTTTTAAAAATGTGGGAGAGGCATTATAGAGACTGGCATTTAGTGGACAGGTGCCTGAGAGGCTAAACATCTACAGTGGACAGTTACACACAACACACGATCATCCTGCTCAGAATGCTAGCAGTGTTCTTGTTGAGAAACACTAATATACTGTTCCTTCACAGGTCAGCTCAAGTCGTGCTTCTCTTTTGAAACCTTTCTTCTCCTCTTAAACCCTAAAGTCATTAATTTTGCCCCCAATTTGATACTTGATCATTTACTGTTTCTTTGTTAATATTTTAGTATTTCTTATGTATATCTCCTTTTCCTGACTAAACTCAATAATAAGTTATTTGAGGTTGAGGGACCATTAAGTAGTTTTATATTTTTCAGTATCTACTACTCTGTGTACTCAGGAAACAATTATTGATTGATTTCCTTTCCTATTGCATGGAGCTGAGTACTGTGCACATGATGGGTGTTTGCTAAATATGTGCTTAAATCAGTGAAAAAGAAGGAAAAGAAATGAAGTGGGAGATTTATCCATTTGAGAGGGAATTGATTTCATAGTAATGGGTTACTGTATTCTTCCCTTCCAGGTCATCTTAGATATGAGAACAAACACAATTTGTTGGAACCCTATGGAAGCTTTCATTTTTACTGCAGCAAATGAAGATTACAAGTAAGTTTTCTTCTTTTTATAACTTGCTTATTTCTATCAGAAATGGCTCAGTTGGATAAATCATACTAATGAAATATGTTTTCATAGGTAGTAGTTCTTGATATACAGGTAGAAAATGGTCATTTGTTTCGCTCAAAAGTATATATATTTCCCAAATTGGGGAAGAACTTGTTAGAAAAAAAAATTGAGTTTTCAAAATGATACAGACCAGGAACAGAAAACTGATCTGAAGACCAAATCCTGTCTGCTGCCTGTTTTCGTAAATACTTTTATTGGAATATAACTGTGTTCATTTATGTATTGAATATGGGTCCTTTTGTGCCATAGTGCCTTAGTTGAGTGGTTGCAGAAGCAGCCATGTGGCTCACAAAGTTGAAAATATGTATAATCTGGCCCTTTCTAGAAAAAATTGGCTGCTTTCTGCTTTACACCATGCAAATAATGACTGAACCATACATGTTTTAATAGAAACTAAAAATATTTGCCTACAGGGGTACCTGGGTGATTCCGTTGGTTAATAAGCATTTGACTCTTGGTTTCAGCTCAGGTCATGGTTTGTGGGATCCAGCCCCACATCAAGCTCTGAGATGACAGCATAGAACCTGCTTCGGATTCTCTCTTTGTCTGTGTGTCTGTGTGTCTGTCTCTCTCTCTCTCTCTCTCTCTCTCTCTCTCTCTCTCTCTCTCTGTCCCTCCCTGTCCCTCCCTGTCCCTCCCCTGCTCTTCCTCCCTCTTTCTGTTTCTCTCTTTCTCTCAAAATAAACATTAAAAAAAATATTTACCTATAAAATCTGTAGCTCTTCACAAAGTTGATGCTCATGTAGTCATGTATCAGCATCACTATTACTTCAGCAAGACAAAAGGAAAAATACAGTTTCAATTTTTACCCTAACATTTACAGATAGGCTATTCTATGACTCCACGTAAAGGTGACTTAGCCTTACGTTTTTGACCTAGATGGAATTTTATGATCCCTATGTATCGCCTTAAAACTTATCAAGGCATTTCACATTGGCTGTCTTATGTTATCTTTTCAGTATCCCTGTAAGGGAGGTAGGACATGTATGTTATCCCCTTTTTAGAGATGAAGATGTTAAAGCTGGGAGTTTAATCTTAGGGAGGAAAAAGTGTCTTTTCTTTTCTTTCTTTTTTTTTTTTTTTTTAAATCCAAAGCGTGTGTTGTAGTGTAATGCTTGTGGTAGATTCTTAACACATGTTTTTTTGAGAAGTTGGAAGTTTCTCATTGGATTGAACTTTAGATCTTCTATATTTAAGTTCTTTGTTCTTTCCACTATTATTATTTGTGAAAACATAAATTAGCTCAGAAATAGGATTTATTACACGATGTTTTAGTGGTACCAACTAAAAACATCTATTATGGTTTTCTGTACTCAAACTCAGTGGAATTCTCATTAGCAAGGAATATCAAACCAAATTAATTGAAGCTCTTTTAGCCTTTATCAACATTTTGAAATTAAATGGCCTCATTCCAGTTAAAAGAAATAATATAATATTTTGCTGACCAGCCTTATTAAGGTTTCTGAAGTTTGTTCTAATTAGCTATTTTGGCAAGATACCTTTTTTACAGACCCCTGGACTTTCTCCATTCTTGCCTTGGAAAGAATTTCATATAGCACCTGAAACAAAGAGCACATCGCTTATAAGGGGTGACTGTTTGACTACTATAATTGCTCTTACTTGAAAGTGATCTTGCCATAGTATATATTTTTTATATTTTCTTTCTTTTATTGCCTGCTAAATAGTCTAATGATTCTGAATTCGAAACGCAAGTTGAAGTCTAGACCCAACCAGTAACTGCTGTAGAAATTTGGAGTAGGCATGTAAACTAACTTGTGCCATAGTCTCATCATCTATAAGATAATAGAGTTGAAATAGATGATCCCTAAAGAATCCTATAACACCAAACTTTGTGTATGTAAACATTGTCTATCCAAATGGATTCATTTGCTTAGATTTTGAATAAGTTCTTAACATTTTTCTTGGGTAGAGATTAAAACAGAATTTACTAAAAAAACAGAATATGCTGAAACAAAGCAAAGCTGGTTGACAACCACTGCTCCAGAGAAGGAAAATAAACAAAGCAGTTGTCAACTCAGAAGTGTAACCTCAGAGATCAGTATGACATTGGCTGACAATCCTGTGGTATGTTAGGGTATTTAAAGTTTATTTGAGAGAGAGGGGGAGAGAGAGAGAGGGAGAGAGAGAGAGAGAGAGAGAGAGAGAGAGAGAATATCCCAAGTAGGTATTGGGATACTCAAGAGGCTGACAGCATGGAGCCCAATGCAGAGCTAGACCTGTGAGATCATGACCTGAGCTGAACTCAAGAGTAGGCCATTAAACTGACTGAGCCACCTGGCACTATGGTTGAGAGATTTAAAAAAGAACAATGACTTGTCTCTTGAGAATTTTATGTTATTGGGGATATTTTGTCAGTAGCATGAGTGACTTCTCGCAACAATTGTGTTAAAAAAATATTCTTTTTGAAGTGTTACATCAATTTTTTTTTTTAAATTTTTATTTAACCTTTATTTATTTTTGAGACAGAGAGAGACAGAGCATGAACGGGGGAGGGTCAGAGAGAGAGAGAGACACAGAATCTGAAACAGGCTCCAGGCTCTGAGCTGTGAGCACAGAGCCCGACGCGGGGCTCGAACTCATGGACCACAAGATCACGACCTGAGCTGAAGTCGGACGCTTAACCGACTGAGCCACCCAGGCGCCCCATTGAAGTGTTACATCAATTTTTTAAACATTTTGATATAATATTGGGCTTATTTAAAAGTTGGAAAAATGGTATGTGGTAGCCAGCTTCCCTTAATGTTAACATCTTATGTAACCATAATGGAATTAGGAAAACCAAGAAATTAATATTGGTACAATACTATAAACACAGACTTTATTCCATCACTAGTCATTCCATTAATATTCTTTGTCCATTCTAGGATCCAGTGCAGGATCCCACACTGCATTTGATTGTCATGTCTCCTTTGCTCAGTTTGTGACTGTTCTCAATCCCCCCCATCTTTTATGACCTTAGTACTTTTGAAAAGGATTTACTTGTCAATTATCTTGTAGACTGTCCTTAATTTGGGCTTACTGATGTTTTCTCATTATTTAGATTGAGATTTTGCATGTTTTGCAAGAATACTACAAAACTGATGTGTCCTTCTTGGTTCATCACTTTGGGGTACATGATGTCACTCTAATTACCGGTGGTGTTAATCTTGATCACTTAGGGTGGTATCTGCCAAGTTTCTGCATTGTAAAGTTACTATGTTTTTCCTTCTGTAATTCACATTTATCTTTGGGGAGATACTTTGAAATTATGTAGATATCCTGTTTCTCCTCATACTTTTGCTCAGTAATCTTAGCATCTTGAAGTGTTTTGATATTTGGAACTTGACTACAGTAATGCTCTGTTATTATTGTCTGTTGTGCATGTTGGCTCATTTGAAGCATTATTCTTTTAGCTATTGATTAAGGGTGTTTAAATCTTGAAAATCATGATTTTTTTTTTCTAACCAACCGTGCATATAGTTTTCTAATTTTAGTATGCCCTTTGGAAAAGCCATGGTCACTCTTACATATCACTAATAAAAGCAGAACTTTATTGGAAATGTTTTGTCAACTTAAAAATCTTAAAAGTGCTCTTGATTTTGGATTTAGTAATTTACTTATAGGAATTTGTCCAGATTTAATTAAGTCTGTTCCACTCAAAGACTGAATTTCAAAAATTCAAATACTGGTATTTCATTGAAATATTATTTAAAATTGAAAGTTGGAAATTTTTTATTAACAAATTATAAGCAAATGTATTTAAATAAATTTTTAAATAATTATGTTCTTTTAGCTTATTTAAATAATATGTGACCATAAGTGCTTATAATATGCTACATGAAATATGAGACTACAGAGCTTTATACAATATTATCAATTTTGTTAAAAGTATGTGTTTAAATATTAGCATGGTGAAAAGCTTAGACGTAATTACATGGCACTAACTGATATTCTCTGGGCGGTAGAATTAAAGGTAGGTTTTGTACTCTGTACTTTTTTGAAAGTTTCACATTTTCTACAATGAGATTTATGTTTATGAAGATAAAAGTGTTTAAGTGTAATCTTAAGGAATAAGAAGAACTGGTAGTATTTTTCCCAATCCCTTAGCTTCCATGTAAAGAGGCTGTATATTTAGATGTGCGTAACTTGGCTAATGGTCTTAGTTTCATTAGTACCACATATGCTTCTTTGTAGACACTTGTATGAAATAATTTAAAAATTCTTTTACAGCTTGTATACTTTCGATATGCGTGCACTGGACACTCCTGTAATGGTACATATGGATCATGTATCTGCGGTGCTTGATGTGGATTATTCTCCCACTGGGAAAGAGTTTGTGTCTGCTAGTTTTGATAAATCTATTCGAATCTTTCCTGTGGACAAAAGTAGAAGCAGGTATGTGACTACCAATAAGCCATTTGTTTGATTTTTTTCTTGTCTTCATCATCAGTCCTTTATCTTTTTTGAAAGGTTATTTGGTTATGTGTATAGGGTAGAATTCAACCCAGGTATTGTGACTTGGGATACCAGCTTGCACTGTGTCATCTATGGGCAAAAAGCCTACTGGGCAATTTCTTTCATGGAATAGAAAACCTAATTTCCTGTGTAAGATAATAGCCTCTTGTATAGTGTGCTGTGGTTTACAAAGCACTTTCATGCATATTCTTGTTCTTTGGTAATGCTTTATATGTGTTGGGGAAGCATATGCAAAGCAAAACCCAATTAAGCTGGAGGAAATTTCCCCATAAAAAATGGTAATTAGGGAGCCTAGCTGGCTCCACGCAACTCATGATCTCAGGGTCATGAGTTTGGGCCTCATGTTGGGCATAGAGATTACTTAAAAATTGTTTTGTTTTAAATGATAATTAAGATGCACCTAGGTAGCTCAGTCAGTGTCCTGCTCTTGATTTTGGCTTAGGTCATGTTCCCATGGTTCATGGGATCGAGCCCCGCATCAGGCTGCACAATGACTGCACGGAGCCTGCTTGGGATTCTATCACCCTCCCTCCCTCCCTCCGTCTCTCTCTTTCTCTCTCACCCCCCTCCCCCACTCACACACACATGCATGCTTTCTAAAATAAAGTTGTAAAAAAATGATAAAGTAGTATAGTGGTGTTGCTCACATGTGAAGGTATGACTGTCTGCATTTTGATACAATAATAATATTGATACTAAGATTTAAAATTAATCCAAGTGAACGTTCTCTCCAAAATAGCATATAAATATATATATACAGCACATGCATACATAGACATCTATACGTATACTTGATTGAGTGTCCTACTCTTGCTTAGTGGAATTCAAGCTCAGTAGGGAGAAGATGGACTTGCTGAAAGATAACAGAGTGATTGGAGGTAGGAAAGGAAAGGAGAGGAGTGATGGAATCTGGGAGAGGAAAGAAGACAGAACGTGTGTAATGAGGGTGGGAGCTGATGGTTTGTGCCAGGGGACAGCAACGTGGAGCTGGCAGAGCAGTTTACCCAGCTTCGTAAAGATTGATGGTAGCAGAGTTGTTCGGGGATCCTTCCTTGACTTAAAAAAAAAATCTAGAGACTATTCACTTTGGTGTTGTAATGACACAGTCTGGAGAAGTCTCACCATTTTAGTGCAGTGATGAGAATTTTGATCACTACTTCCGCTGATAACTAGCCTAGCTTCTACAGTGCTGAAGCTTTTGGAGTCTTTTGAAAGAATGACGTTCATTTTCAGAGGCATGTTGTGTCCTTCTCCTGATTCACCGTTGTTCTGTTCCAGCAGGGTCAGCACTAGGACGCATCTGAGTGAGGTGCCTCGGTGCAGAATTCAAGGAGGTACTGGTTGTTAGGGGTGTGCAGGTGCCAGCCCCACATCTGTACTGCACCTGCTTCACCTTAGTCCCGGCCTTGTTTCCGAAACAAAAGATCTTTCAGATAGCGCCTCCTGACAGTCCCGCAACTCATCCACACCTTTTTCGGTGATAGCCAGCCTGCTTTGTTTAACTCTTTGGTGTTTTTACTTGTGATAGTTGCATCTTTCTACCCTGTAATTTGTGGGGTCCATACTGATTCCTCACCCTTTTGGTATCGTTGATTACTAGCGTATCATTGTCATCATCATTGTGTACCTGATTAAAAAGGTGCTTGGGGGCGCCTGGGTGGCTCAGTTGGTTGAGTGTCAGACTCTCGATTTTGGCTTAGGTCATGATTCCCCAGGATCGTGCAGCCCGGCGCTGGGCTCAGCGCTGAGGTGTGGAGCCTGCTTAGGATTCTCTCTCCCCACCTCTGCCCCTCTCCCCTGTTTGCTTGCTCTCTCTCTCTCTCTCTCTCTCTCTCTCTTTAAAAAAAAAAAAAAAAAAAAAAAATTAAAAAAAGATGCCTGAATCAAAAGCATATCGACTAGAGTGTTGTGATGATTTTGATCTTCACTCCATCCTCTCCACTGTAGAACTCCTGGTGTTGGTTTCCGTATGGCTGTTGCCTCATTTACAACTTGATATTCTGCAGACTGTCATGAATGGTTTGTTGGGATTATTCAGTCAGGCCCAAGGCAGGGCCGATAGTTTCTATTCTTACATCCCTAGAAGATACCAAGAAGCAAGGGAATGTGGCCTTCCATTATTTTCTTTGCATCAGAACCTCCAAAGGTGGTAGGACAATACTTTTCTAACATGATGAATAAGCAGGCACAAAGAATGGGAAAAGAACAAGAAAGACAAAGAGCATTGAGGATGTTTAGACACCTATGATCTCAAGGCCCTTGCAGATGAGTTCAAGCTGAATTATTGCAAAGCCACTGTGGGCAGCCAAATGTAGGTCTGTCTAAAAAGCTCAAGTAATTCCAAACTTGTATGGAGTAAGGAATTATGCCCCATTTCCAGGGAATTGTCTGTCTGCTGATGTCGTTTGGAGATTTTTGTAATCACAGTGGTAGTATATGCTACTTGATGGATTTAGATGTACGTGGTATTTCCCCTGACCTTTGTCTTCATCTGCTTAAAAGCTAGTTTGAGTTAATTCTGCGGTCTGCTCTATCTGGTTCATTACAAACCCTCAAATAACATAGCTAGTGCTTTGAAGAATCTTTATTTTTAAAATGTTTTTCTTTGAAAGACCTTAAAATGGTTAAAGTGTATTTTTAAAGTAAACTTTTAATAGATTATTAAAAGCTACAGGTAAGTCAGTATTTGAAATCAGGCTTTTTCCCCCCCAAAGTTTATTTTACTTATTTTGAGAGAGAGAGCAAGTAGGGGAGGGGCAGAGAGAGAGAGAGGGAGAGAGAGAATCCCAAACAGGCTCCGTGCCGTTGGCACAGCGCCCAACACGGGACTTGGGGCTTGATCTCATGAACTGTGAGATCATAACCTGGGCCCAAACCGAGAGTCGGATGCTTAACTGACTGAGCCACCCAGGTGCCCTAAAATTAGGCTTCTGTTGGGATTTCATTCAATATTTACTAAGCAAACAAGTAAATGACTGGCATTCACATGGATTTTTTTTTTTTTTTTTTTTTTTTTTGAGAGAGAGAGGGAGACGCAGAACTTGAAGCAGGCTCCAGGCTCTGCATTTATCAGCATGCGGTGCTTGAACTCACAAACTGTGAGATCATGACCTGAGCTGAAGTTGGATGCTTAACTGACTGAGCCACCCAGGCACCCCTCACATGGCATAATTTGACTGTATACTAAAGAATATAAGTTTTTAAAATGTATTTATCTCCTAACAGTATCACATTTAGTGAGCTTCGTAAACATGCATAAACAAATCTAGAAAAGCTCTGCATAGTTTACCATTAAAGAGGATCTATTTTGGTTAAGTAATTAATCACTAGATTTGACTGGTCTAATACATGAAGAGATTATTTTTAATGGTTACTGAAGCCTGATTGAATTTTCTATCGTTTAAATTCATTATATTGCTAATGAAAAAAGGAGCCTCTTAAATAGGTGAGATTATGAGAACTGAATCTTATAAAAGCAGAGCATTGGAAGGAGAAGAAAAAGTCTATCTCCTCTAGTTTTCATTTTCATAGGATATTCTTTCTAACCGTCTTTCCCCTTTCAGAAATAGATTTCTTAGGGTTTCTGTATATGTTCACTCAAGTGCTTAAAACATTTCCGTTAGAAACAGTGTAAAAAACTAGTTTTGTGAGTGTATTTCAGATATTTTTTATAAATCTGGATTCTGTTTAGTCTGGTCATCATGTATGAGTATTCTTTTTTTGTGCAGAGTATGCTGAGTTTGTTTCCTTTCTCACTCATCTGCGTTTTGAATCATCTAACCCAGATGTGGAAAATTCATTTCTTCAAAAGCCTCTATTTTTCCTGACCTTGTCTTTTACTTGTTTTTTAATGCTCTCTCAACACTTCCCAATATAGTGTCTTCTGTGAATTCACTTAGCGTGTTTCACAGCCTTTCCAGATAGGTATGATATTTTACATCTCCATTTATTAAATGATTCTTAACTCATCAGACACTTCTGTAACCCTCCCTTTCTGTTCACACATGGAAATCATCTACTCTTACTTCATTTAAGTGAGGTTTTTAAACAATTTAACCAAAACAGAAATCAGACATTAGGCTCAGCGTATAAGGATGTGCTCTTTGAATGCCATTGCATTTATTTTATTTTGCAGTAAAATGGGGGGGAAAAGTGATTGTTTACCCGCATTGATTTGGAAGGAGGGAGATAATTGATTTCTTATTTAAAAAAAAAATTTTTTTTTAATGTTTGTTTTTGAGAGAGAGAGAGAGAGAGAGAGATACAGAGCTCGAGAGGGGGAGGGCCAGAGAGAGAGACACAGAATCTGAAGCAGGCTCCAGGCTCCGAGCTGTCAGCACAGAGCCTGATGCGGGGCTTGAACTCACCAACCGCGAGATCATGACCTGAGGTGAAGTCGGACGCTTAACCAACTGAGCCATGCAGGCGCCCCTGATTTCTTATTTTTAAAAAGCTGTAGCTCAGCATATTTTACTTGTGTTATCAGTCTTCAGTAATTTTGTGAACTTCTCCAGGCATCTAGTTTTGCTTAGTTTATATTTATTTTTCTTATTGGATTGTAATTTCTCTGAGGACAAGAATTTTTTTTCTAACTCCTTAGCACAGAACCTTGTTATATTAGTTCAATAAAGGTACATAAAAATTAATTTGAATTTCCCTTTTATATTCTCTTCAGACTCAAAAATGCTACCCAGATACTTGATGGGCAGTGGTTAAAGAAACTCTGTATCACAATCCTAATTTTACCTTAATTCCTCTTCTGTAGGGAAGTCTATCACACAAAGAGAATGCAACATGTTATCTGTGTAAAATGGACTTCTGACAGCAAATATATTATGTGTGGATCTGATGAAATGAACATTCGTCTGTGGAAAGCTAATGCTTCTGAAAAGTTGGGTGTGGTAAGAGATCCCATTTTCTTTCATTGTCGTAAAGCTAGTTTCTAATTTAGTGGGTATGATTATATTGTAAGAATTTATTTGAAGTACTTTATTTTGATCAAACTGGCATAGTTGTGATAAAAAGAAGTGTTAGCAACAAAACAGACAAGGCTGCATTGAGATTTACTTTTTTCATGTTACAGGCACCTCAAAGACCTTTGTTAATTCAAATGTTTGGTAATATTTGAGCCTTCTTGATTCTTTGTTTTTTCCTTGAAATGAGGAGAGAAGGTGTAGAGACTTAGAAGGTTAGAACTGAGAATGCCTATTCTGTTAAAGGAATAGTAATCAGGCGCATCAAATGCTTCAAGTCCCTGTGAGGTCTTTTAATATCAAAGACAGTGAAATGCTAACTTCAAAAAAAATACAGAAAGCTTCAGACTATAAAAAAAAAGATTGAAAGAAGCAATAACAAATATTATCATTGGCTAGCTGTCTCTGGGTTATGGGGTTATGGTTGGCTTTTGTTTTGTTTTTGATGTTTTTCTAAATGTTTCATGTTTAATATTAGAAACATTCAGAGTGTTTATATCAGCAACAAATACTGAGTTTAAAAAGGAAAGTTTAAGCGTGAGTTATTTTCTCCGTAGCTCCAACAGGAAAATCACGATATGATAAACGGCTCTTAAAGACAATTTTATTTTAGGTTTAATGATTGGGAAGTATTATACTATGCCTAGTTTTCAATTCATTGTAAGTTCCTTTAAATCATATCATCCTTAACATTGTTAAATGAAGCCTTATTATTATAGAATTGAATGCTTTTTTTTTTCCTGTGTTCAGAAGTTATTTTCACCCCCCCAGAATGTTGAGCGATTAACTTAGGTGCTTTTTCTATGTTATTCATGTCTAGAGAAGGTCCAATTCAGTGGTCCACACAGCCCTATTTCCTCAGCACTGATGTTGTCACTTGGTGGCATCTGTCTACATTGTACATACTGCCCAAAAGGAAATTCAGTGTTAGCAGAGATGATATTTCTAACCTGACCTCGTAAAGGGTAGAATTACATTGGCAATTTCGGTTGCCTGTCCTAGAAGTTTAATTTTTGTAGGAAAGGGTGCTTCCTAGGTTTGTTATTTGAAGAAAAACAACACGGCATTCATTGAATTATCAAAATACATTTTTCCAGCTTACATCACGAGAAAAAGCAGCCAAAGATTATAACCAGAAATTGAAAGAGAAATTTCAACATCATCCTCATATAAAACGCATTGCTCGTCACCGACATCTACCAAAATCCATCTACAGTCAGATTCAGGAACAGCGCATCATGAAGGAAGCTCGTCGACGAAAGTATGATTTGGGGCATTTGATTCTATTTCAGTACCCTTTTCTAACTTCCTCCTCTCGTCTCACCGAAAATAAACCAAACCCTGCCTTTCGAGGGAATAGTTGATGTTATGCATTAGAGATGTTTTTGAACACTTCCCTGAGCTTTTATTTTTATTTTTTTTCTTTTTCCTGGTAGAAGGAAGAAGCAATGATTATCAGAGAATTTTCATTACCTAGTTTTGAAATTATGTTGAAAGGGCAACCAGTAAAACTGAATTCCATCAAAATAAGAAAGCATTTCTGCTCATACTAGAGACACTTGTAAATCATGTTTTAAAAAATGATTTCTAATGAAGCTGTAATTAAGAGGTATTATATATTTTCCAAGTTAAAGAATGCAGAGAACTCATAGCACCATTTCTTAAATAAAAATTTTCTAATATGCTTCATTATAGAATTGTGGATCTAAAGCAGAGCTCCCACCACCAATTTCCTCGTAGAATTATAGAAAGGACACTGTTATATAATAAGAGAAGCAATTAAATAAGTTAACAGAAGTTGATATCTAGGTACTTTTTACCCAGTCTGATTGTGAAAACATTTTTTTTCAGCAGGGATTTTTTTAGTGAAAGAAAAGACTGATTTTTCTGAGACAGTTTTTTTTGGTTAAGGTGATTTCTCATAAGCTTGCTTACATATGTATATTTTGTTTATTTCTAGGGAAGTGAATCGTCTCAAACATAGCAAGCCTGGATCTGTATCGATTGTGTCGGAGAAGAAGAAACACATAGTGGCAGTTGTGAAATAACACTTGGTATTCCTACGTTCCTGATACATGATGATTTGTTACACTTTGATTTGCAAATGTAAATAAAAATACTGGCTCTAGAATAATAACGAACAGTTCAGTTACATGTGTAGAGGAAGTAAAAACTGTCCTGAAAGGTGGCCTGGTTGATAAGACTGTCCGACATTTTATTCTTGATCTACTTTCTTATGTCATTGAAGAATACAGTATTTGCAAACTAACTTATTCCTTTTAGAAAATGCGGATATAGGGGCACCTGGGTGGCTCAGTCGGTTGAGCGTCCGACTTCAGCTCAGGTCATGATCTCACAGTTCGTGAGTTCGAGCCCCGCATCAGGCTCTGTGCTGACAGCTCGGAGCCTGGAGCCTGCTTCAGATTCTGTGTCTCCCTCTCTTTCTCTGCCCCTCCCCTGCTCATGCTCTGTCTCTCTCTGTCTCAAAAATAAATAAAAACATTAAAAAAAAAAAAAAGAAAATGCGGATATACTTTCACTTTGACCTATTATTATAGATATACTCTATGTTTGAATTTACATTCAAGACCAGACATCTCTTTGGTTACCTTTAATATTACTTTGGATAATTAGTGCAATGATTCTTCCTATGATTACACATAACATGGGGAAGAATTATGTCAGAACTTTTTTCAGTTCAATTAATTTTCTGTGTTTTATTTGTATTTGGCTTTTTGAGACCTTAAAGATGATCAGCTTGAATTTATATAACTTTTTAAATAATAATTACAGTTTATGGTCAAGATAATGAAACATCCTTTATCTCAGCATTATAACTTTGATCCACTTCTGCTAAATGATTTCTCTTCAATCTTACTAAATCATAAATAGTTCTTTGTGCCATATGTTGTTTTTTTAAAAATTGTAGTTTAATAAACTATTATGAATATATATCACCTCAATTTTAGGAAATTTTAAGTAGAGATTTATTTTAAATACACAAAAATAGGGACACTTGCGTGGCTCATTTGGTTGAGTGTCTGGCTCTTGATTTTGGTCCAGGTCATGATCTCACAGTCGTGAGAGCAAGCCCCATGTCTGGCTCCATGCTGAGCATGGAGCCTGCTTGGGATTCTTTCTCTGTCCCTCTGCCTCCCCCTCCTCATGCTCGCTCTTTCTCGCTCTCTAAAATAAGAAAAAAATTTAAAAAATAAAAACACAAAAATATACGTTCAGGAATGCATATATATGGGGGGGCCTGGGTGGCTTAGCCGGTTAAGTGTACGACTGTTGGTTTTGGCTCAGGTCCTGATCTCACAGTTGGTGACTTTGAACCCCACGTTGGGCTCTGTGCTGACAGCACAGAGCCTGCTGGGGATTCTTTCTCTCTCCCTCTCTCTCTGCCCTTCTCCCGCTCCTGCTCTCTCTGCCTCTCAAAATAAACTTAAAAAAAAAAAAAAGAATGCATACATTTGTAGTAAAAATGTAAACGCACGGGGATGATAAAGATCAATATCCGAGCGTGGGAGGAGGACACAGTCAGGGTGAGATACACAGGGGACTTCAGCCCTTTTACTGAGGTCATCTCTTAAGTTGTGTGCTCATTCTATTTTTTAATGCTTTCTTGGATATCTTGAATATTTTACTATATTTTTCTTAAAGCTGAGAAGAGATCAACTATCTACCTTTTAATCCGTGTGATCTGTTGTAGGCCTTAATGACTTGATTTTCAGATGAACCAAGTTATCTTGTGCACCTACACTGCTATTAGTTCAGGTGTTAGTTTCAAAGAAATATGCAAATACTGATCCAAAAACACGAGCTGTGGTTAGTTTGAAGTAGTTCAAGAAGCAGATGCCTAAATGGAATGAGATGTGCAAGAGATTTATGGGCGGGGACTGTCTGTAAAGGATAAAAAGGAGGGAGCAGTACACAGGGAGAGCCTTGTGTCTGGACTGTAGGCTTGACACCTGTGACAGAGGAGGAGGAAGAAAGGAGGCCTGGGTGGGAGGAGCCTCAGGCTGCCGTGTGGTTCTAAGAAAGGTCGTGCCAGGCTGAATGGGTGGTCCTGGAACCAAAGTTGCTTGTCAGAGGAGTCCTGTATTCAAGAATGGGCCAGCACTAGTACCCTCACTGTGCTCAGTCAGTGGCAGGGAGCGGCCGTGGGGAAGCATGACCTTAACAGCAAATGCAGTGGTGGCAGCCATACTTCCTGCAGCCAGCTCTTGAAGGAGTTGTGAGCAGAGCATTTCTATTGCTGCACCTCTTGTGCCACACGGACCCAGTTCTTACAGGTTTGGGGAGGAACTCCTCTGTGATTTCCATGCACCTCTTTTAGAAGAAGGAGTCTGGTTGAATGGTGAGTAACCCCTGCCTCTGAAGAGCCATGACTAGTATTCATCTTCTCCGTCTTCTGTCATCCGTTTTAAAATGTCCTCACTCACAGCGATATCACCTTGGCAAGTTTTGGTGGCTAATCTAATAGTGTGACGTAAACCTTTATTCCTGAGGAGCCTGAACCTTTGGTAATCGTATCCTTCTCAGACTGGGGTTGCTGCACATATCCATTAACAGCTGCTGTGAATCAAGGGAATACCAGCAGGCACCAGAGGGGTTGCCTGCGTTCTGCATATATTTCTTCTCTCTCCCCCCGGCTGCCTCTGGTCAAAGTCAATTATTTCTTCCAGCAGGCTGACCACTCTTCTAGCCTGCTGGACAGAAGTCCAAAATACTTTGATGATAGTCATAACTTAAGAGTTCAGTGGGAGTTTTGCTGTGTTCAGTAGCAAGAGTGTGTACCCCTTTGATAAGCAGTTCTAACCCTGCAGAGCCAGAGTTTTAGGAATGGTAAGCACTAGGTCACCAGGAATGATGGAGCTGTTCCTTTTCTCCCTTGGTCCTCAGATACATGTAAAGGTTTGTGATTTGATGGGTTTACTGCATTCAGAAGGTGGTACTCCAACTATATTGTATCTGAGCTGGTGCTTACATTATGTCATTAGTAGGCCATTCCACTGATCTATGAGATTGCATTTAAAAAAAATTTTTTTTAACGTTTATTTATTTTTTTTAGAGAGAGCACGGGACAGGGAGGGTCAGAGAGAGAGGGAGACAGAATCCAAAGTAGGCTCCAGGCTGAGCTGTCAGCACAGAGCCCGATGCGGGGCTTGAACTCACAAACTGAGATCATGACCTTAGCCGAAGTCAGACACTCAACTGACTGAGCCACCCAGGCGCCCCGAGATTGCATATTTCTCTACTGTGTGTGTTACTTGACCAGTTGGGGTCCTTTGGTTGGGCCCAGTCTTTTACCTGCTTTGCTTTGAAGTAGATTTCCTGGATGAATACCATGTGAGTGGGACTCATGCCTGTGAATTAGGCATTCTGTTAATGCTCAGATTGTGGTGCTGACTGACGCTTTATGACTGATATCTGGGGATGCCGGCATAGGTGTCTCTGTGAAGATGACTTGGTGGCCCTTCTAAGGATCAAAGGGATCCACTGTAGTCTTGTTGACACCCAATGGTTGTTTGTTATTCTCAAGGAATAAATAGTGCCATATCAGCACAATACTGGTCTCTGGCACAGTTTGGACAGTCGGAGACACAACAGCTAGATCAGCTTTGGTAAGTGGGAATTCATCTGTTGAGCTCATTCAGAGCCTCTATCTCTGCCATAAGTCATTCCATCCATATGCCCCTTGTGCCTCTTCCAGGCTGGCTGATACCAACTAACAAGAGTTATTTTGTCTACTTGGTGGTTCAGAGCCTCTTCCATTGTGGATTTTTTTGATGGGCATTAATGGGTTATACAAAATATCTACTCTTGACTCCCTCTTGTTCATCTATATATACCTCTACTCCAGACCTCCTTATCAGATCTCCTGGCCCTCTTCCTTCCACAACCTGACCAGTCATTGACCACTGCCCAGGAATCTCACCTAAGGCCACTTCTGCATAAAATGATAACCAGGTACATTGCTTATAGATCTACCCATTGGGAAAGTCTTCCCACTGTTTTTCAAGGCCATCCCTTCATGTGCCTTTAGCGTAGCCATGGTCCATTTGTGCCTTGTGCCCACATACTGAGCCAAGCCAACCTATCAGTTAACTCGGTCATTATCCACCTCCTTCAGCTGGTTTAACCCCCATGGCTGTCGGTACAAATGGGGGGAATGACCCTGATGCAACTGTGGCGGGTGATGCGGATGGAGGTCCATGCTACCTGCTCATATGGCTTCCTTGTGCCCTGTGGTCCTGCTTGGTCCTCTCAGATGTAGCGTTCTAGTCTTTTGATGGACTGCCTCTGACTTCATATAATTTTATGTTTTGGTGGTTCTGACTAAATTCAGCTCCAAAATGGGCAGTTGTGAACAAATGGTGTATTTGGTGTTCATCGTCAAGCATCCTGTGTCTATCAGAGCTCAATAAACGTGCCAGGAGCTACTTCCCAAAATGCGTAATTTTGCACTGCAGATAGCATGGCCTTGCTCTGGAATCCTAAGGTCTTCTGATTCTCCCACTGGGGCTTACCATAAACTTCACACTACATCTTTTTACACCAGTGATGCTTCCGATCCTGTACTTCGGGGCTGCCTGTACCATAGCCTAGACCTGTAGCCTTCTGTATTACCCAGCAGATGAGCCAAAGCAGTAAGTATTCCTAGGTGTGAAATGTGTTGCCTGCAGAACTCAGATGTATCTACTAGGCACAGTGCTTCCTTTCAATGCAGCAGTTGCATTTTGGAAGAGAAACTGTGGCACGCCCCCGATCACTGGACCCCTAAAAGGTCACTAACGCGGCAGGTGCTGAACCTTGATAGGATTAATTTCTCGTCCTTCTGACCACATGTACCTTACCAACACTTCTAGCATGTCAGCCATCTCCTGCTTGTCCTGTCCGGTCAGCAGGAAGTCATCAATGCAATGTATAAATGCTCTGTGGGATGTCCAGTCAGCCTCGATCTTGTTGGACCATGAGAGAGCACAGGACAGTTAAAAACCCTAGGATAAAATTAAGTGAATATTGCTCATTCCATGTGAGTGTGCACTTTGATCATTTTTTCTAACTGGAATAGAAAACACATTTGCCAAATCAACAGCTGCATACCGTGTACCTGAGGCCTACCAACAAATTCCAACTGGGATCAGCACTATAATTTTTGACTGATTGCAGTGGTGCACATTACAGTGTTCCCCACATACCATCTGGTTTGTGCAGAGGTCAGACTGGCAAATTAAATGGAGATATGAAGAGACCATACCTGCTCCTTGCCTGTCCACCCACCCCCAGTGTAATAAATACTGCTTTCGATATACTATCTTGGTTGGGGGGATGAGGTGGCATTTAAGGCTCTTTTTACTTGTTTTTCTTTTCACAGCTCTTATCCTATGGTCAAGGACCCAATAGGGTAGTTATTCCAACTACAGGTATATCATTTTTTTAATGTTTTTTTGAGATAGGCAGAGATAGTGCAAGTTGGGGGAGGGGCAGGAAGAGAAGGAGAGAGAGAATCCCAAGCAGGCTCCATGCTGTCAGTGCAGAGCCGGACACAGGGCTCAAACTCACGAACTGCAAGACCATGACCTGAGCCAAAGTCAGATACTTAACTGACTGAGCCACACAGTTTCCCCCCCACCCCTCCGCCGACTATATAATTTCTAATTATACACTGGTGAACTGAGGAAATGACAACTGGATAAGTCTGTGGACTCAGTAGACCTACTATAAGTTAGACTTTTCCATTTATAAGATTCCCCAGAACTTGTCATTCTAACAGGGTCATGATGACCCTCAGGTCTTTGAGAATAAAATGTTAGACCCTGGGTCCAATAATCCTTGCCATATCGTGGTATTCCCCTTTCTCCAGTGCACAGTTACAATAAGTAAATGACTGTAGGTCCTTTTGAGAAACCATTATAGCATATACTTGTGGTTTTGCAAGGTCCCTCCCCTCAGGGACCCAGCTACCTCTTCGGATCAGCAGTTCCAGCTCGAGTCTGGTAACTGAGCAAGAGATTGGACCTTTTTTTGTGTGATGACACTCAGTCTCCTCCATTCTTGCCTTCTTCTGGCTGTAGATGTCAAAGAGTACCATTAATGAATATCCATCTGTTTGCCTCAAGGACACCATACTTTAATGATTTCCCAACCTCCCTGCAGATTAAGGCTATTTGGCTGCCCCTCTACCCTTGCTGGTCATTACTGCCTCCTAGCTTTTAATGGTTAAACACCACCACTTGACCTCTCATACTGGTGTGTTTGGGGCGCAAGGACATGATCGTGATGGATTTTAATGAGCTCACTGCCCTGAGGACTCTTCCTACCATCAGCTCTGGGCTGCAGAGGAGAACCAGCACTGAACTATTTGGTGATGTTAGTGTTCCTCTCACCAGCACATTCCTGGGGACTTTGTGTGTCCACACCTGGTGTGTCTTTTAGGCTTTCCCATGAACATAATCCGGTCGTCTCTGGCCTTACATAATATATCCATCCATCATGCCAACTTCCCTCAGCTCTTTATTTCTTCCTCCACAGGCTACCAGGGCAGCACAGTGTTTCCACTTGGCTCAACATTGGCCAGCACTTTCTCCAGGCTTCTAGGAGCCATCCTAACAGTGAGTGTCCCCCTTTCCCTAGGGTCCTTGCCAAGGTGCTAAATCCCATGGCAAAAGGAATGATTCATCCTCTTTCAGTATTAAACTCCCGCCCCCTTGAAATTCAATCCCAGCAGTACTCCCTTGGCTCCCGCCAGTAGATGCTGGTTCTTGCAGCTCCTTTGGTGTGTAATCTATTTCTTTTCTTGTCAGGCTCAACATATCCCTAACCAAGAAGTGCTGGAATTTAACTCCAGTTATTGGCCTAGCAGTCCAGAGTGTAGACAGGGAGTGCTCCGTACCGTTGCCTTGTGGGGAAGATGCCTCTGTGGTATCATCCCGTACAGGAGAAGTGCTAGCTCTTACAGGGAAGGGCTGGACCACCTCTCCAAGCTCTAGGGGTTCAGGGAGGTTTGCATTGCCCAAATCATCGGAATATCCCTGGAGTTCTCCCACCTCATGTTTCAGTGTTCTGTGTTTTCCCTACCAGAGCCCTTTCTTTAGCAAAACAGACCTTCATTGGCTGAGGATTTAAATGTCTCAGGAGCTCTGCGACTCCCACTGTCAAGTCCTATGTCTGCTCCCCAGCTTTGTCCACACCTTCACTGCAGGAGGTAAGGGCTGCTTTGTAAACTAGCAGAGTCCAGACTCTGGTTCTCACATTTAGCCTTTAATTAATGGCCCTCAGTTTCTCATTATTCTTTGGCCGGGCACCAGTACCACTTTAATAAGTAGCAACTCTGTTGTCCTTGGAGATATTGTGCCCTCGTCACTTTCAAATGGTTGAATTATCGGGGTGCCTGGGTGGCTCAGTCAGTTGAGTGTCCGGCTCTTAATTTCGGCTCAGGTCATGATGTCACGGTTCGAGGGATCGAGCCCCAAGTTGGGCTCTGTTCTGTCAGCTGTCAGCTCGAAGCCTACTTGGGATTCTCTCTCTGTCTGCCCCTCCCTTGTTCATTCTCTCTCTCTCTCTGTCTCTCTCTCCCCCCCCCCCCCCACCAAATAAATAAATAAACTTAAACAAAAATGCTGGTATCGTCATACCTGCAAGGGTAGTTCTTCCCATCTGGACATTTTCCTAGGTCTTCACCCTGAAATCTTCAGCAGTTGGGCCACTCAGTTGGGCCATTTTATCAGCCAGGCAGTGAGTGAGCCTGTCTCCAAACTCCATCTGACCTCTTATTTTCTAGCACCCCTCCTACTACCAGGTTCCATTCAGGTTCTCTGACAAACAGATGCCAAGACAGGGTTAGACAAGCCAAAGATTTATTGGAAGGAAGTATCTGTGAAGGTTAGAAGGCAGGAGCAGAAGTACACAGGGAGAACCTTCTGTCTTGGGCTCTACGCTTGACACCTGTGACAGGAGAGCCCCCGGCGGGGGCAGTGCAGTTCTAAGAAAGCTTTAGCGGAGCCACTGGGGAGTTCTTGAGCCAAAGTTGCCTATTAAAGCATTCCTTAATCCCTCGGGAATGGGCCAGGACTAAGACCCGCTACGTGCTCAGTCTTGGCTGGGAACAGCTGAGGAAAGCCTAGCCTTGAGGTGGATCTGGGGCTGCAGCTGGCTTCTTGGTCAACCACGTTCCCCACTGCTAGTCCTCTTGAAGGAGACCTGAGTGGCCCAGTTCCGTGGCTGCCCCAGCTACCGGCTCTCATACCCATTGTCATTCTTATTTAGTGTCTGTTGATATTTCTGCAGAGGAAGTCTCAGATCATTTAATAAGTACACAGTAATTTTTTACTTACCTTGAACTTAATGTGAGTGAAAGTGCAATTCGTTGCAAAGTGCTATTTAAATATTGGTCTTAAGTGATATGAACTGTCACGGAATTGGAAGTGACCATGGCAGAGAAAGAAGCCAACCTCAACATTTAGCACTTGACGCATAGTGGGTGCTCATTAAATGTTTGTTGACATGAAATAAGACCCAGACTTGGGGTCTTGGTAGAATGTTTGCTGATGATTTTAGTTACATATTTTCATGACTTAACACTTTTCTCCTAATTCCTTTGTCCTCCATATGCCTGAGAATGCAGAATGTCTCTATTTACAAGTGCCTCTTTAAAACATATTTTGTCCTGAAATATTAAAAAGTGTATTGTTCATGTGCATGAATAAAAACATGTAACTCAATTTTTGATGGTGTTGACATCAAAAAATTTATTTGATAAAATAAAAAATTGATTAAATTCATGCCATGGAACTTTATGACATAACTGCTTAAGTTCACCTTTATGAAAATATGCAAGCTATTTTTGTCATTCATACCACACCTCAGTTTGAATCAGTTAATTGAAATAATTGATTCAAATCATGAATTTATGTGCATACACAGAAATACAGTCAAATATTTAAAGTTAGGGCAAATAGATAATATAAAATCCCTTTCTGATTTTATTGTTTCATTGAAAAGTAATCAGTATAACCAAGCAGGTCCCAACCATGATTCTTAAGGCATGGGGAAAGGGGACCGTGGGTGGCCCAATCAGTTAAGGGTTCAACTCTTGTTTTCTGCTCAGTTCATGATCTTGCAGTTTGTGAGTTTGAGCCCTGGATCTTGGGATTCTCTCTCTTCCCCTCTCTCTGCCCCTCCCCTGCTCACACCTGCTCACCCTCTCTCTCAAAATAAATAAATAAACTAAAAAAAAAAAGTTTCAAAAAAAGGAATGGGGATGAGTGCACATATATCAAATCATGCTATTAAGAAACAAAGCCTCAGTTTTTCCTGTTGGTTGATTTCTTTTTAACTGTGATATGTTTCTTCTTCAATTTTATAAAACACAAAAAGAACACAGATTTTTCTACTTATTGAAGGGGATAGACAAGAGTTTTCAGTGGTGAAAAAGATACCATTTCATGGTTCTGGCCTATCCACAAACCATCTGACCACTTTTGAAAGTTTAGATATTCAGGGGCTCCTGGGTGGCTCAGTCGGTTAAGCGTCCGACTTTGGCTCAGGTCATGATCTCACGGCCCGTGAGTTCGAGCCCCGTGTCAGGCTCTGTGCTGACAGCTCAGAGCCTGGAGCCCGTTTCGGATTCTGTGTCTCCCTCTCTCTCTGCCCCTCCCCCATTCATGCTCTGTCTCTCTCTGTCTCAAAAATAAATAAACGTTAAAAAAAAATTAAAAAAAAAAAGAAAGTTTAGATATTCACCCTTATCTTTTTCCATTTTTACTTGGAGGGAATACAGAAGGGAGTGATGGAAGTTGAAAGATCACAGAGCTCATTATCACTTATGACCACTGAGTTATCAACTCAGATAAAGATGTTGATGAAATGAATGTATAGGTTAAAACTTTTTTTGACATATAATTGACATGTAACAGTTTCAGATGTACAACATATGGTTCAATATTTGTGTATACTGTGAAATGATCGTCATACATAATTACAGTCTTTTTTCTTGTAATGAGAAGTTTTAAGATCTAGTCTTTTAGCAGCTTTAAAACACACAGCACAGTATTATTAACTATAGTAACCATGTTGTACATTACATCCCCAGGACTTATTACTTTATAACTGGAAGTTTCTACCTTTTGACCTCCTTCACCCATATCGCTTACCTGCCACTCCCCCCAACCCTGCCTCTGGCAACCAACAATCTGTTGTCTGTGTCTATGAGTTTAGTTTTTTGCTTGTTTTTGTTTTATTTTTTTATCATTTTTTAAAAAATGTTTATTTATTTTTGAGAGAGCGAGAGAGAGTGTGTGAGCAGGGAAGGGGCAGAGACAGAATCCAAAGCAGGCCCCAGGCTCCGATCTGTCAGCACAGAGCCCGACATGGGGCTCGAACCCACAAGCTGTGAGATCACGACCCGAACCGAAGTCGGGTGCTTAACCGACTGAGGTACCCAGGCACCCCTGTTTTTGTTTTATTTTAGATTCTACATACAAGTGAGATCATATGATATTTGTCTTTTTCTGTCTGACTTATTTCACTTAGCATAAGTCCCTGTAGTATAAGCCCTGATCTTTGGGTTTTGTTTTTTTAATGTTTATTTATTTATTTTGAGAGAGAGAAAGAGAGCATGCACATGAGTGGAGGAAGAGCAGAGAGAGAGAGAATCCCAAGCAGTCTTCGGGCTGCATAGCCCAATGCTAGGCTGGAGCCCAGGAACCCTGAGATTATGACCTGAGCTGAAGTCAAGAGTCAGATGCTTAACTGACTGAGCCACCCAGGCGCCCCAAAGCCCTGACCTTTGGCTTTACTTTTTGTAGTGCAAGTGCCAGCTTTGATTGCTGGGGCATCTACTTCAAAGGTGGCTATCTTGAATAAAGCCCTTGCCCACCATAGGACTTGATAAAGAGGCCATAACGCCCCTCCCCTATCAGTCGTCTTTATTTTAGAGATCTTGGTTGATTTTGAGAATTGACTGCTTGGGCCACTTGTTTGTTTCTCTTTCCACACTTTAAATTTCCTCTCTTCTGCTTTAAATTCACCAATAAAGAGTGAGCCTGAATACTAGGCCTTCATCCTCGACCCTATTAAAAAGCAGAACCCTAGGCCCATACATGCCTTCTCTCTTTTTCTCTGTAAAATTTCTCTGTGTAGCCACAGATGGTCCTATAAGTAATTAACCTTGTTTCTTTCAAAGTTTCCTTATGGTTATTGATGAGGGCATCTTGCAATCATAATAAGAACCACACGGGCTGGCTTAGCTACAACATTGGTTATTGATAAGCTGAGATTGGCACACATGCCCTCAAAGCGCATCCATTTTGTCACAGATGGCAAGATTTCCTTCACTGTGTGTGTATGTGGGGTTTTTTTTAATCCTTTTATCTGTTGATAGACAGTAAAGTTGCCTTCATGTCTTGGCTATTGTGAATAATGCTGCAGTGAGCAAGAGAGTGCAGGTATCTCTTTGAGATCTTGATTTTAATGCTTTTAAACATATATCCAGAAGTGGGATTGCCGGATCATATGGTAGTTCTATTTTTAATCTTTTAAGAAACCTCCATACAGTTCCATAAAGTTTCCATAATGGCCTTGCCAATTTAAATACCCACCAAAGGTGTACAAGGGTTCCCTTTACTCCACATCCTTGCCAGCACTTGTTTTCTTTCTGGTTTTGTTGTTGTTGTTGTTGTTGTTGTTGTTGTTTGTTTGTTTTTTTAAGTAATAGCCTTTCTTGGGGTGCCTTGGTGGCTCAGTTGGTTAAGTGTTCAACTCTTGATTTCGGCTTAGGTCATAATCTCATGGTTCTTGAGATTGAGCCTCACGTCAGGCTCTGCACAGACAGTGTAGAGTCTGCTTGGGATTCTCTTTCTCCTTCTCTCTGCCCTTCCCCCACTTACACTCTCTGACTTTGTCTCTCAAAATAAATAAACATTAAAAAATAGTAATAATAATAGCCATGCTAAAAGGTGTGTAGTGATATCTCATTGTGTTTTTTTTTAATTTTTTTTTTAACATTTATTTATTATTGAGAAACAGAGAGAGACAGAGCATGAGCATGGGAGGGGCAGAGAGAAGGGGAGACAGAATGTGAAGCAGGCTCCAGGCTCTGAGCCGTCAGCACAGAGCCCGACGTGGAGCCTGAACTCACAAACTGCAAGACCATGACCTGAGCCAAAGTCAGACGCTCAACCAACTGAGCCACCCAGGTGCCCCTCATTGTGGTTTTTATTTGCATTTCTCTAATGATTAGTGATTTGAGTGCCTTTTCACACACCTGTTGGCCATCTTTGTCTTCTTTGGAAAAATGTGTATTCAGATCCTCTGCCCATTTTTTAATTGGAATGTTTGTTTTTTTGCTATTGAGTTGCATGGGTTCTTTATATATTTTGGATATTAACCCCTTATCAGATATATGATTTGCTAATATTTTCTCCCATTTGGTAGGTTGCTTTTTTGTTTTGTTGATGGTTGCCTTTGCAGTGTAGTCATTTGGTGTAGTCCCACTTGTTTGTTTTTGCTTTTGGTGTCAGATCCAAAAAGTCATCACCAAGACCAATGTCAATGAGTTTATTGCCTGTTTTTCTTCCAGGAGTTTTATGGTTTCAGGTCTTACATTCAAGTCTTTAACCCATTTTTAGTTCATCATTGGGTATGATTTAAGATAGTGGTTTATTTTCAGTTTTTTGCATGTGTGTGTCCAGTTTTCCCAACACCATTTATTGAAGAGATGGTTCTTTCTCTGTTGTATTTTCTGGGTTCTTTTGTCATCACTACTTGACTCCATAAGTGTGGGTTATTTCTGAGTTCTCTCTTCTGTTTCATTCATCTGTGTGTCTGCTTTTATGCCAATGCCACACTGTTTTAATTACTATAGCTCTGTAATATAGTTGAAAATCAGGAAACATGATGCCTCTGGCTTTGTCCTTCTTTCTAAAGATTACTTTGGCTATTTCGAGTTTTTTCTGATTCCATACAAATTTGAGAATTATTTGTTCTAGTTTTGTGAAAAATGCCTTTGGAGGTTGATGGAGATTGCAATGAATCTATAGATTGCTCTGAGCAGTATGGACATTTTAACAATATTTGTACTTCCAATCCATGGGCATAGCGTATCTTTCCATTCATTTGTGTCATCTTCAGTTTCTTTCATCAATGTTTTATAGCTTTCAATGTACAGGTCTTTTACCTCCATGGTTAAATTTATTCCTAGGTACTTTATTCTTTTTGATTTAATTGTAAATGAGATTGTTTTCTTAATTTCTCTTTCTGAAAGTTCATTATTAGTATATGGAAACATAACAGATTTTTTAATGTTGATTTTGTATCCTGCAGCTTTACTGAATTTATTTTAATAGTTTTTTGGTGGAGTTCCTAGTAATATCATGTCATCTAGGCTTTTTAAAAAAATAGTATTTAAAAAAAACCCAAACACTTGGCACATATTGCAAATATTCAGGGACGGGACCCACTTCTCAAATGAATCTTAATGCTCTAGAATTGAAGTTTAAGAGTTTAATTTAAAACCTTTTTTTTTTTTTTTTTCTTAAAAATGTTTAAGAAGAGTCTGGATTCTGAGCTCCCAGTTACCTCAGAGCAGGGCTTTTTTACTTTTAGCCCTGTGGTCTCAACTGGGGCCAGTTTTGTCCCTTTGGGGGCATTTGACAATGTCTGGAGGATTTTTTTAAAAAATTATTATACCCAGTGGGGAAAAGGTTGTTACTGGCATCTAGTGGGTAGAAGCCAGGGAGGGCTGCTGCTAAATGTCCTACAGTGCAGAGGGCAGCACCCCCACCATGAAGAATGATCTGGTACAAAATGTTAATAGTGCCATTGTTGGGAAATCTTGCTTTGGTCAAATTTAGCCAAGCCGATAGAGAAATAATAACAGGAATCCTCCTCTTTTTTTAAAAACAAAATTCAAAACTGTAAATTTTAAGCAGTTTATACTTCATTAAGAAAAGAAAGAAAACAGGTTAGGAAAACTGTTTCATTATCTAGCAACATCTTACACTTATAGCCAATAAGAACGAGGCTAACAGGAAAGGACATCCGTCCCTTGCAGCCTCCTCTGAGTAATCAGTTCCAGTCACTGAGGCCAGCATTCACTGATTTACAAAGTTGAGTAGAATGGAAGTTTACTTCTGTTTTTCTTTCTCTTCCATCATTTGACTGATCTTTCTCTT
Source organism: Neofelis nebulosa (assembly GCF_028018385.1). Classification (NCBI taxonomy): domain Eukaryota; kingdom Metazoa; phylum Chordata; class Mammalia; order Carnivora; family Felidae; genus Neofelis; species Neofelis nebulosa. Next base: position 49,193,710 of record NC_080795.1, read on the forward strand.
GCTGTTTTTCCTGCTCATGTTTTGGCTGATCTGAAGTCTGATTTGCACCTTAGCCCAGGGAACGTCAATGTATATACCGTGTAAAAAATGAAACAGCCAGAGTATGGTGTTTGCCTGGCATCTTGTCAGGGCATTGGGTACTACTGACTTGAGAGGAAGTAACACCTGCTGAGTCACTGGTACTACTGTGGTTTCCATAGTGATGTCTCAGTGAATTGCAGTCAACAGAACCTGACTGGATAAAGACATGAGCGATTAACTTGTAATTCAAGCTTTTTATTAATCTGGACATGGGAACATGATTTTGATCACTTTGAAATGTAACTTTTTCAGTCAAAATTTTTTCAAATAAATCGCAAAGATATGTTTTAAGAAATGAGGTTGTTAGGGTAAACCCTGAGGAATGAAACATGGATGGAGGTGATGTGAATGAGTTGGTTAAGGAGTTAGAGAAATGCTAGTGAATACAAAAGATTGATAGTAACCTTCAGGAAAGAAAAGTTGCATCAAATGCCTTGTAATTAAGTCTTGCCATTTGGTCACTGCTACAGCCCTTATCTTTGATGGAACCAGAGAAAGCAGATTGTTAGTCAACCTTTTTTTTTTTTTTTTTTTTATAATCCCCATTCATCATCTTATTTTAAAAAAAGAGGAAGGGGGTGCCCGGCTGGGTCAGTTGGTATAGCATGAGACTCTTAATCTCAGGGTTGTGAGTTCGAGCCCCATGTTGGGTGTAGAGATTACTTTATTTATTTTTTATTTTTTTTAACATTTATTCATTTTTGAAAGGCAGAGAGAGACAGAGCACGAATGGGGGAGAGGCAGAGAGAGAGGGAGACACAGAAACAGAAGCAGGCTCCAGGCTCCCAGCTATCAGCACAGAGCCCGACGCGGGGCTCGAACTCACGGACCACAAGGTCATGACCTGAGCCGAAGTCGGCCGTTCAACCGACTGAGCCACCCGGGCGCCCCTAGAGATTACTTTAAAATAAAAATCTTAAAAAAGAAAAAAGGAGAATACACCTGAAACTAATATAACACTGTATGTTAACTCTAGTAGAATTAAAATAAAAATAATTTTTTTAAAGTAAAAAGGAAGGGAAAGAGCAAGTGATTTCCCCCTACTTGCTACCCATTTAGTGATGTGGATGTAGAACAGTCTTTCTGTCCTGTCTTCCTTCTTTCCTTCCTACCTCCCTTCCTTCCTTTGTCCCTCCGCCCTTTGTTTTCTTCTTTCATTCCTTCCTCCTCCATCTCCTCCACCTTCATTATCTTTTATATTTTTACAATTCCCGAATAGATTAGGGAGATTTTTTAAAAGTTGGTATGACATCTCAATACTAGAGAGACTTAAGGACTGTGTCATAGGAAAAAAGGCAATCAGGCACCTTAAGTCTTTAGAGGACATTCATGGTTAGCTTGGATGTTTGAGCAGTGAATCCAAAATTAGTTGCAACCCAGTGAACATTGGTGATTTTTTTTTTAACGTTTATTTATTTATTTATTTATTTATTTATTTTTTTAACGTTTATTTATTTTTGAGACAGAGAGAGACAGAGCATGAATGGGGGAGGGTCAGAGAGAGGGAGACACAGAATCCGAAACAGGCTCCAGGCTCTGAGCTGTCAGCACAGAGCCCGTCGCGGGGCTCAAACTCACGGGCCGTGAGATCATGACCTGAGCTAGTCGGCCGCTTAACCGACTGAGCCACCCAGGCGCCCCTGAACATTGGTGATTTATACAGGGCCTTAAGGCCCCAGAATAGAAGGAACTAAATAAGCATTTGATTATTTGGTGAAAGAAGTTAAAAAAAAAAGGTTTTTTTTAATGTTTATTTAATTTTGACAGAGACAGAGTGCGAATGGGGGAGAGGCAGAGAGAGAGAGGGAGACATAGAATCTGAAGCAGGCTCTAGGCTCTGAGCTGCCAACACAGAGCCTGATGTGGGGCTTGAACCCTAAAACAGTGAGATCATGACCTGAGCCAAAGTCCAACACTTAACGGACTGAACCACCCAGGTGCCCCATAGTGAAGGAAGTTTTAAAACATAATGGATCAGTGTTTTCCAGGTGTTTAGTATTATGACACATAATGGTGCAAACGGTGCATACATTTTATTATTTATTTATTTATTTTAATGTTTATTTATTTTTGAGAGAGAGAGAGAGAGAGAGAGAGAGAGAAACAGAGTGTGAACAGGGGAGGGGCAGAGAGAGAGGGAGACACAGAATCCGAAGCAGGCTCCAGTCTCTGAGCTGTCAGCACAGAGCCCGACACGGAACTCAAATCCATAAACCGCAAGATCATGACCTGAGCTGAAGTCAATGCTTCGCTGACTGAGCCACCCAGGCGCCCCAATGGGACATACGTTTTAAAGTAAACATTAAGTTTGTTTTGATCCCTTTCTTCAAAGTTATTAGATAGCTAGGGTTAAGTCAGGTACAAGAACTCTTTCACTGATTGAATGGATGAGTGAATGAATGAATGATTTATTGAATGAACTTTTTTTCATTTAGTTGACATTTGAGTCTCAGCTATGGGTGTGTGTCTTAAGTCAGCTGTATGCCTGGTTTCTTCACAGGCAGTGAAGGTAATGTCCAAAAATGAACTCATTATTTTGCTCCAACTCCCAGATTTCATCTCCTGTACATTACCTATTTCTGAATGGCACATCACCCACAAAGATACCCAGACAGAAACCTGGGTATAAGGAGGCAAATTTTATTATTAATAATAGTAATAATAACAATGGCTGCTCATGTTTATTGAACACTCATAATACTGCAAATGCTTTACATGTGCTTAATTTAAGCTGATTTAATTCTCTTAAGAACCCCAAAGGTTCTATTATAATAGAACCTTTATAGGCCCTATTATAATCCATATTTAGTCTCTGTACTCTGCATTCAATCTGTAAAAGCTTCTGCAAGGATCTCAGTCTCCGAGGAGTTAGACATGAAAACAAGTAATCGCAATCCATTGTGATGCCTTAGCAGGACACCATAGCAGCAGCCATGCGGAAAACCCTATCTTCCTGCTGGGAAAGGAAGAAGTCTTCCGGAGGTGAATGATGTTTATCAAATGCCAGCTAGTTCTGGTATATTGCATGGGTGAGCAGAAATATAGCAGGGCTGTTTTCAAAATAAATCTGTGATCCCTCATTCAGATATGTCACTATTAATGAAAGAAACTGTTGCAGGAATGCTATATTATCAGAACTTGATTACCCTAGGACAAATAATACATAAAGTTTGGGCTTCTATTCTCCAGAGAGATAAAAGAATTATAGAAATCTTATTAGGTACTAAGGATGAATGGTTCCGAAAGAACAAAAAACATTTTTAGGAGTCTAGGGCACAGGACAGAAAGAGTGACTGTTAGGAAAGATGAAAGTTGGTGGGGTGCCTGAGTGGCTCAGTCGGTTGAGCATCTGACTCTTGATTTCAGCTCAGGTCATGATCTCACAGTTCGTGGGTTCGAGCCCTGCATTGGGCTCTGTGCTGATAGCTCGGAGCCTGGAGCCTGCTTCGGAGTCTATGACTGACTTCCTCTTTCTTTCCTCCCTCACTTGTGCTCTATCTCTCTCTGTCTCTGTCAAAAGTAAATGTTAAAAAAAGTTATTAAAAGAAAAGATTCTCTCTCCCTCTGCCCCTCTTCCCCACTTGTGTGCTCTCTTTCTCTCAAAACAAAAACAAAAGAAAAAAGATGAAGGTTGGTGTGAGAATTGGAGGCACTGAGGCAGAGCAGGGTGTGCTAGAGATCTGGGTGGACAGGCCCATGACAAGATCAGCCACCAGCAACAAAATAAACTGCCAGCAAGTGCACACGCATGTGCCTATGTAAGCGCGAAGGAGCAGAAGAAAAGATGACACCAGCAAAAAGGGAAGACATCTCCTCTGATCTTTACTCCCAAGTTCACCCAACCAAAGGAGGAAATTATATATATATTTTAGGGCCAGCTTTAAAGCTAGTCCTGAATGATTTTGTGATTCCCTCTCTCCTGCCCCCACTAAATAAAATCTCTCTTTACTGCAACTAAACACAAAGATTAATATGTAATGATTGGTTGGGTTAATACATTGATTGAAACACAGTATAGCTTTGTTGTAGATTGGGGATCATTTTGTTGCAAGGAACATTTTCCTCAGGGCGGTTAAAGAAATATATGGGGAAGAGTCTCAGAAACCCAGGGACAAGAACCCCAGTACCTCTGAGCCAGATATTCAGGGCTCTGGAGCTGGGCATTGGAAGATCACAAGGAAATGAGACTCCTTCTACATCTGCTTTGTGGGTTCTCTACCCACTGGCTTCTTTTCCTTGCTCATAATTTCTATTCTTCTATAATGTCAGCTCTTTCTGTCCCCAAACAACTGCCCCAGCCTGACTGGACATGACTTTTCAGTTCCAGTGCTCTCTCATTTGGCTACTTACCTCTGTGTCTTTCAATTTCCATTTCCCAGAGAGAAAAAACCCCTTCTTATTTGGGATCAGCTGTTTGAGGGCAGAGTCCTTTGTGTCAGAGGCACTTGGAGGCCCAGGTTAACAGGTCTGCTCTTGACTACTTGCATAGCGTGAGCTAGAGGTGGGAGTTTTCAAAATGAGCTGTGGGTACTAAGCCACTAATTGTTCAGTACATTTCAATTAATCATCAAAATAAATAGCAGAATTCTCTCAGCATTTTGATATGGGCAAGGAAGTGAAGAAAACAGGGGCTTGGGAATCTGAAGTAGGGGATAGGTCGCTCTGAGTTGATAAAATGCACAGAAAGAGGAGGCTGATTTCAACCTTAACTCACTTTGACTCCTCTGTTTTCCTAGCTGCTCAACAGCAGGTCTCCTGATGATCACCCCAAATACCCTCCCAGGCTCAGTCTTGCCTCTGTTCTCCTGAAATGGGAAGTATAAAGGGGGCTTGGAACTTCATTAGGATCCCTAGACCCTCAGTGTTTCCTTGGATCTGGATGTAGATCTTAATTGTCATCCTTTCTCCATGTGTCTCTACCCTGAGTCCTCTGTGGTGAGTAGTGCCATGGAACCCTAACTATCTCCTACCAAATTGGTTTCCCCATGCTGGATCTTACTAAGCCCATGCCCTGCTTACTGAGATAATGGAATTTGGTAAGTTCTTTGGCTTCTAAACTTCCACACTCAGAAACCTTCCCTCCATGCCCTGACTAGCCAGTGATGAGCCCCGGAATTCTGCCAGGCTCACGAAACCACAGCCATGACCAGCAACTGCGGCCCCCATTTTGCAGAGCCTGAGCTTCTGTCTTGCGCCGAGATCCCAGCATGCCTTGCACCCGAGAAGAACACAAACTTTGCAGACTTTGTAATTACCTCAAAAGGAATTTTATCACCTTAGCAGGGATAAAATAGAGGCTATGTACAGAGGTGTTGTTGTCCTGCTAACACGTTCAGGAAGCCTTGCCTCGCATGCTTTATGAAGCTTTTTATTGGCTTTAACACCTTGAACTTCCTCATGAAGAAACTTATTTCCCCAAAGCTTCCTTAATCAAAACATCACAACATTAGATTTGTGAGAAAATTCCCTTAACCAATTAGAATTGGTAGGGAATATAAACCCAAATATTGAGTTTGGTATGATGGTAATACATGCTCCACAAAGCTATTGTTCTCAATATTTGTAATTTAATTTAAAAATTCATTTGGACTTACATGTGTTATCACAGTACATAGAATCCCAAATATAAAAATTTCAAGCTCAAATATAACAAGTAACTAGAACAAAGTATTTGGGTCCAGGTGCAATGCAATAAGGAAATAGGTCAGAAAATTAAATTATAAAAAGCAATCTTGTTAATTAGATTCTTTCCAGGTGAAATGGGAACCTTTGAATAGCATTATCCTTTCCGATTTATAATTAATGAACTCAATCTTTATTGTAACAAAATTTCCTATTCATCCATCGGGGATTTTCGAGTCACTATCATTCATTTTATGAGGAAAAAATGTGAACTATTCCTAGAGGAAATACATATTTTAAAATAATTTTTACTAATCATGTTTTGCTTAAATTGGAGTAAATAAGGTAGAAGAAATTATTTACTCCAAATCTATATTACATAATAACCAGTCATGCCTATAGTGTGTGACTGTATGCCAAACACTTACCTGTTTAGACTCAGTCATTTCATATGGAAAATGGGTCTATTAAAGTTGTCATATGCACACCTCCACAGGGCTGAGGGTTTCTAATGAGACAAGGACACACCCGAGCCAAAGAGCAAGATGCTTGCTTAAAGACCTAAAAATCAAAGTCAAGGATGGACGTAGATGGAGTCTGTAATTTGAATCAGCCATTGGAGGTTACCCTTGAGCAGACTTTCTTTGCTGCCCTTACAAACATGTCTGAAATTCTTGGCTGAAATTCTACCCCTTCATTAAAGTAACACTTTAGTAAATTATCATAAGCAGTATGCAATGGACATTTGTCCTTTTTGTGGTTGCCCAGTATCTACGTTGATGGAATCTGCACTATGTGATTCTTGGAAGTGATGGAGCCAGACGCTCCCTCTCCCTATTCCCTTACGGGCAAAGCCAATTAGATGCTTCTGCCCAGTGCTTTGAATCTGGGGTAAGTGAAACCATTATGTAGGCACAGTTCTGAACTGACACATGGAGGTGCATCCAGCAGCAATGGAAAGCAGCAGTGGCAGTTGTATCCATCAATACATCCCAAACAGACCATTCCTGCAGTGGGACTTTGGCCTGTTTCCAGTTCCCCAAACTTCCTGGCTACTATCGAATTTCTGGCCTTGGACTCCAGCCTTCATATCCAATCTGTGATCTATCCTATACCTTTCCAACAAATTATGTTTCTGCTGAAGCTAGCAATAGTCAGTTTCTGTCTGTTTTCAAGAACAAGTATATAGCTCTTGGCCAACGAATTCATTAGGAAATTACCTTTCGGTAGTTGTATGAGAAAAGAGTCTAATTGATTAGCTTTTTGTAAGTAAACCTTGATTTTCTGAGAATTATTTTTCTTTAAAAAAAAAAAAAAAGGTGAGTGGAAGCCCTACAAAGAATAGTAAACCCTGTACAATCTATTGATCTGAGTATCTTGCATATGAATTGCTGCTTCTTCTTATCACTACTTCTGACGCTCAGCCTCTTATTTCCAACTGGACTGCAAGGGACTGTTTACTGCTGTTGTTTATTGCTTGATTTCTCAACACATAAACAGAGTCTATCAGATCATAGGTACTCAACTGAGTTTGTTGGATAAATGTGATGAATCTCTTCAACATGATTTATAGAGAGTCTTATTCTAGCTCTATTAAGCCTTCAAATAAATTCTTATGAGCTAGTTTGGGAACTTATTCACAATTTGTAACTTGTTATACTAGAAATTATATTGCAAGAGTCCTATACAATTAAGCTTTCATAAGACAAGAGTCCTTACAATTAAGCTTTCATAAGACAATTTCAGGTAGGTTAGGGACTGCCTTTCTAGTGGAAGAGAGCTAATGTTAGCAGTGATGACTTAAGATCGATTTGAGTTGATAAAATATCACTGGGCTGTTAATGTGTGAATTGACTAGTAACTGTTCTCCATTTTAAAATGTTTTCTCAAATTCTCTCTTCAGCCGTAACTAAGCACCAGATAGCTAAAGCAAATTAGTAAAAAAAGAAATTATTTTTGAAAGTGCCAAAGAGGCTTCAGGAACCACCCTCCCCAGCTTGAAGACTGACCATACCCACTAACATTTCTCCTCCTACTGTCATCCTAGGCATCAATGCCTGTTTTCCAGCTGCCATACCATCATCCTATATCCCACTCCTCAGCTCCTTCTACCTGCCCTACAACATGCTAGCATTGCTCTATTAATTAATATGATAATTACCCAGAGACTAGACGTCTACCTCTGGATGTCCTTGGTTCCTTTCTTGCTTTCCATCAGTCATCAAGTCCTATATACCTCCTAATTATCTTGGGATCTACCCTGTCCTCTGCATCCCCACTGTCATCACCCTAATCTAGCCCACCATCAAACCTCACTCAGATCACAGCAATGGCCTCCTAATGGCTTTTTTTTTTTTCAAGTTTTTGTTTAAATTCCAGTTAATTAACATACAGAGTAATAATAGTTTCAGGAGCAGAGTCCATTGATTTGTAGATTTTAACTCAGTGCTCATCACAACTAGTGCCCTCCTCAATACCTAGCACCTATTTAATTCATCTCCCGACCGCCTCCTCTCCAGCAACCCTCAGTCTGTTCTCTGTGGTTAAGAGTCTGTTTTATGGTTCACTCCTCTCTCTTTTTTCCCTCATGTTCATCTGTTTTGTTTCTTAAATTCCACATATGACTGAAATCATTTGGTATTTGTCTTTCTCTGACTGACTTACTTTGCTTAGCATAATATACTCTAGTTCCAGCCATGCCCCTGCAAATGGCAAGATTTCATTCTTTTTTATGGCTGAGTAATATTCTACTGTTAAAATGTCTGTATTACCCAAAGCAATCCACACATTTAAGGCAATCCCTGTCAAAATAGCAACAGCATTTTTCACAGAACTAGAACAACCCACAGTGTATATATACCAATTCCTTATCCATTCATCAGTTGATAAGCATTTGGGCTCTTTACATAATTTAGCTATTATAGATAATGCTGTTAAAAACATTGAGGTGCCTATGTCTCTTTGAATCAGTATTTTTGTATCCTTTGGGTAAATACCTAGTAATGCAATTGCTGGATTGTAGGTTAGTTCTGTTTTTCTTTTTTTAGTGTTTATTTCTTGAGAGAGAGGGAGCAGGGGAGGGGCAGAGAGAGAGAGAGAGGATCACAAGCAGGCTCTGCACTGTCAGCACAGACTGATGTGGGCTCTCGAGTCGGATGCTTAACTGACTGAGCCCCAGGTGCCCCAGGTAGCTCTATTCTTAACTTTTTGAGGAAACTCCATACTGTTTTCCACAGTAGCTGCACCAGTTTGCAGTGTAAGAGCGTTCCCCTTTTTCCATATCCTCATCAATACCTGTCATTTCCTATGTTAATTTTAGCCATTCTGACTGGTGTGAGGTGGTATCTCATTGTAGTTTTGATTTGTATTCCCCTGGTGATGAGTGATGTTGTGCATCTTTTCATGTGTCTGTTAGCCATCTGTATGTCTTCTTTGGAAAAATGTCTATTCATGTCTTCTGTGCATTTCTTAACTGGATTATTTGTTTTTTTTGGGGTATTGGTATGATAAGTTCTTCATAGATTTTGGATACTAACCCGTCATTTGCAAATATCTTCTCCCATTTTGAAGGCTGTCCTTTCATTTTGTTGATTGTTTCCTTTGCTGTGCAGAAATTTTTCTTTAAAATTTTTCTTTTTTCAATTTTTTTTATTAAAAAAATCTTTTTTAATGTTTTTATTTATTTTTGAGACAGAGAAAGACAGAGCGTGAACAGGGGAGGGGCAGAGAGAGAAGGAGACACAGAATCTGAAGCAGGCTCCAGGCCCAGAGCAGTCAGCACAGAGCCCAATGCAGGGCTTGAACCACGAACTGTGAGATCATGACCTGAGCCAAAGTCGGACGCTTAACCGACTGAGCCACCCAGGCGGCCCTTAAATTTTTCTTAAATGTTTATTTATTTATTTATTTTTTGAGAGAGAGAGAGAAAACATGAATGTGGGAGGGTCAGAGAGAGAGGGAGACACAGATTCCAAAGCAGACTCCAGGCTCCAAGCTGTCAGCACAAAGCCCAACGTGGGGCTAGAACTCATGAACCATGAGATCATGACCTGAGTCGAAGTCGGACACTTAATCGACTGAGCCACCCAGGTGCCCCTGCAGAAGCTTTTTATCTTGCTTTTGTTTCCCTTGCGTCTGGAGACATATCTAGTAAGAAGTTGCTATGGCTGATATCGGAGAGGTTGCTGCCTGTTTTCTCCTCTAGGATTTTGATGGTTTCCTATCTCACATTAGGTCTTTTCATCCATTTCGAATTTGTTTTTGTGTGTAGTGTAAGAAAGTCGTCCAGTTTCATTCTTTTGCATGTTGCTGTCCCATTTGCCCAACACCATTTGTTGAAGAGACTGTCTTTTCTCCATTAGATAGTCTTTCCTGCTTTGTTGAAGATTAGTTGACCATATAGTTGTGGTTTCATTGCTGGGTTTTCTATTTTGTTCCATTGATTTCTCTGTTTTTATGCCAGTACCATACTGTCATGATCACTACAGTTTTGTAATACAACTTGAAGTCTGGAACTGTGATACCATATTGCTTTGGCTATTTGGGGTCTTTTATGGTTCCAAACAAATTTTTGGATTGTTTGGTCTAGTTCTGTGAAAAATGCTGTTGGTATTTTGACAGGGATTACATTAAATGTGTAGATTGCTTTGGGTAATATAGACATTTTCTTCCAATCCATGAGAATGGGATGTTTTTCCATTTTTGTGTGTCGTCTTCAATTTCTTTCATCAGTGTTTTATAGCTTTCAGAGTACAGATCTTTTGCCTCTTTGGTTAGGTTTATTCCTAGGTATCTTATGGTTGTTGGTGCAGTTGTTAATGGGATTAACTCCTTGATTTCTCTTTATGCTGCTTCATTATTGGTGTGTAGAAATACAACAGATTACTGTACATTGATTTTTGTATCCTGTGACTTTACTGAATTTGTGTGTAAGTTATAGCAATTTTTTAGTAGAGTCTTTCAGGTTTTCTACATAGAGTATCATGCAAATAGTGAAAGTTTGACTTCTTCCTTGCTGATTTGGATGCCTTTTATTTCTCTTTGTTGTGTGAATGTTGAGGCTAGGACTTCCAGTACTGTGTTAAATAACAGTGGTAAGAGTGGACACGGCTTCTTGTTTCTGACTGTAAAGGAAAACTCTGTTTTTCCATAGTGAGGATTATATTAGCTGTGGGTCTTTCATATATGGCCTTTATGATGTTGAGATATATGTTGCCTCTATCCCTACTTTGTTGATGGTTTTTATCAAGAATGGACGCTATACTTTGTTAAATGCTTTTTATCTATTGAGAAGATCATCTGGTTCTGATCCTTTCTTTTATTAATGTGGTGTATAACATTGATTGATTTGCAAATATTGAACCACACTTTCAGCCCAGGAATAAATTCCACTTGATCATGGTGAATCATTCTTTTTGCTAGCATTTGATTTGCTGGTATCTTGTTGAGAATTTTTGCATCTATGTTCAACAGGGATATTGACCTCTAATTACCTTTTTTAGTAGGGTCTTTGTCTGGCTTTGGAATCAAGGTAATGCTGACATAATAGAATAAGTTTAAAAGTTTTCCTTCCATTTCTATGTTTTGGAACAGTTTGAGAAAAATAGGTATTAACTCTTCTTTAAATGTTTGGTAGAATTCCCCTGGGAAGCTATCTGGCCTTGGACTTTTGTTTATTAGGAGATTTTTGATTTCTGATTCAATTTATTTGCTAGTTATTGTTTTATTCAAGTTTTCTATTTCTTCCTGTTTCACTTTTGATAGTTTATATATTTCTAGGAACTTTTTAAATGTTTGTTTGTTTATTTATTTGTTTATTTATTGAGAGAGAGAGAGAGAGAGAGAGAGAGAGAGAGAGAGAGAGAGTGTGTGTGTGTGTGTGTGTGTGTGTGTGTGTGTGTGTGTGTGTGTTCACATGAGCAGATGAGGGGCAGAGAGAGAGGGAGATAGAGAATCCCAACCAGGCTCCATGCTCAGTGTGGAGCCCAACATGAGGTTTGATCTTACAACTGTGAGATCATGACCTAAGCAGAAATCAAGAGTCAGATGCCCCATCGACTGAGCCACCCAAGTGCTTCACATTTCTAGGAATTTATCCATTTCTTCCAGATTGCCCAATTTGGTGGCATATAATTTTTCATAATATTCTCTTATAATTGTTTGTATTTCTCTGGTGTTGGTTGTGATCTCTCCTCTTTCATTTGTGATTTTATTTATTTGAGTCTTTTTTCTTTTTGATAAATCTGGCTACAGGTCTATCAATTTTATTAATTTTTCCAAAGAAGCAGCTCCTGGTTTCATTGGTCTGTTCTGTTTTTTGGGTTTTTTTCTATATCATTTATTTCTCCTCTAATCTTTATTATTTCCTTTCTTCTGCTGGCTTTTTTAGGCTTCATTTGTTATTCTTTTTCTAGCTATATAAGGTCAGGTTTTTTATTTGAGATTTTTCTTGCTTTTTGAGGTAAGTCTGTCTTGCTATATACTTCCCTCTTATGACTACTTTTGCTGCATCCAAAGATTTTGTTTGGACTGTCATGTTTTCATTTTTGGTTATTTCCATGTATTTTTTTAATTTCTTCTTTAATTTCCTGGTTGACCTCTTCTTTCTTTAGTAGGATATTCTTTACCTCCACATATTTGTGGTCTTTCCAATTTTTTTCTTGTGGTTAACTTCAAGATTCATAGCTTGTGGTTGGAAAATATGCATGGTATCATCTCAATCATTTGTACTTATTGAGGCCTGATGTGTGACCCCATTTGTGATCTAGTTTGGAGAATGTCCCATGTGAACTTGAAAAGAATATGTATTCTGCTGCTCTAGGATGAAATTCTCTGAATATCTCTGTTAAGTCTGTCTGGCCCAGTGTGTCATTCAAAGCTATTGTTTCCTTGTTGATTTTCTGCTTAGATTATCTATCCATTGATGTAAATGGGGTGTTAAAGTCCCCTACTATAATTGTATTATTATCAATGAGTTCCTTTATGTTTGTTGTTAGTTGTTTTATATATTTGGGTGCTTTCAAATTGGGGAGCATAAGTATTTACAATTGTAAGAGATATCTTCTTAGATAGAACCCTTCAGTATGATATAGTGCCCCTCTTCATCTCTTGTTACAGTCTTTGGTTTAATATCTAGTTTGTCTGAAAAAAAAATCTAGTTTGTCTGGGAATGCCTGAGTGGCTCAGTCAGTTAAGTGACCAGCTCTTGATTTCAGTTCATGACATGATCTCATGGTTTGTGAGATCGAGCCCCACATCAGGCTCATGCTGACAACTATTTCTCAAAATAGCTGACAGCTATCCTCAAAATAAATAAATAAAACTTAAAAAAAATCTAGTTTATCTGGTAGAATTATATCTTCTCTGGCTTTCTTTTGACATCCATTAACATCCTAAATGGTTCTCCATCCCCTCATGTTAAATCTGCAGGTGTCTTTAGGTCTAAAATGAGTCATTTGTAGGCAGTGTATAGATGGGTCTTGTATTTTATCCATTCTGACACCCTATGTCTTTTGATTGGAGCATTTAGTCCATTTACACTTGGGGTGATTATTGATAAATATGAATTTAGCGCTCTCTATTATGTCTTAAGTCATTTCTGGAGATTTTCTCTGTTCCTTTCTAGTGTTTGCCACTTTTGGTCTTTCTCTCCCACTCAAAGAGTTGCCTTTAATATTTCTTGCAGGACTGGTTTAGTAGTCACAAACTCCTTTAGTTTTTTGTCTGGGAAGCTCTTCTTCTCTCCTTCTATTCTGAGTGATAGCCTTGCTGGATAGAGTATTCTTGATTGCACATTTTTTTACATTCAGCACATTGAATACATCTTGCCCCTCTCTTTGGCCTGCCAAATTTTTGTGGAGAGATCTGCTGCTAACCTTATTTATCTTCCCTTGTAAGTTAGGGATTTCTTTTCTCTTACTGCTTTTAGGATTTTTTTTCTTTATCTTTAATTTTGCAAATTTATGTCTTGGGGTTGGCCTGTTTTTGATGGAAATTCTCTGTGCCTCCTGGATTTGGATGTCTGTTTCCTTCCCCAGATTAGGGAAGTTTTCAGCTATAATATTTTCCAATAAACCTTCTGCCCATTTTCCCCTCTCTTCTTCTGGGCCTCCTATGATATGAAAGTTATTATACTTTATGGAGTCACTGAGCTCCTAAGTCTACATTTATGATTCAGTATTTTTCTTTCCCTATTATTTTTAGCTTCATTAATTTTCAATAATTTTATCTGCTATGTCACTTATTTGTTCTTCTGATTCTTCCATCCTTGTGGTCATTACATCCAGTTTTCACATTTTGATTATATTTTTATTTTGGCCTAATTTTTAGGTCTTTTATACCTATGTCAAGGGACTCCCTGGTGCTTTCTATGCTTTTCTCAAGCGCAGCTAGTATCCTTATGAGTGTTGCTTTAAATTCTGTATCAAGCATGTCCAAATTATGGAAAGCGCCTAAATGTCCATCAACTGATGAATGGATAAAGAAATTGTGGTTTATATACACAATGGAATACTACTTGGCAATGAGAAAAAATGAAATCTCATCTTTTGTAGCAACATGGATGGAACTGGAGAGTGTTATGCTAAGTGAAATAAGTCATACAGAGAAAGACAGATACCATATGTTTTCACTCTTATGTGGATCCTGAGAAACTTAACAGAAGACCATGGGTGAGGGGAAGGAAAAAAAAAAAGTTAGAGAGGGAGGGAGCCAAACCATAAGAGACTCTTAAAAACTGAGAATAAACTGAGGGTTGATGGGGGGTGGGAGGGAGGGGAAAGTGGGTGATGGGCATTGAGGAGGGCACCTATTGGGATGAGCACTGGGTGTTGTATGGAAACCAATTTGACAATAAATTTCATATTAAAAAAATAAATTCTGCATCAAGCATATTACTTATATCTCTTTCAGTTAGATCCCTGGCCGAGACCTTTTCTTGTTCTTCCTTTTGGGATGAATTCCTCCATCTTGGCATTTTGTCTAGATATCTATCTTCTTCTCTGTGTTAGGAAAGCCTGTTATGTTTCCTGCTCTTAAGAGTAATGGCTTTATGAAGAAGAGGTCATATAATATCCAGGGCCTGAAGCCTCAAGAAGTGTCTCTGGTGTATGCTGTGTGTAGTCTGCTGCTGTGTTTTGGCTGCTCTTTCCCTCAGTCAGTCTTCTGCAGAGTTTCTCCTTGCCTGCACAGAGTAGTGTTTGGACCTTGGCAAGAGTTTGATGAGTTTTAGCTAGGTGTGCTTTGGTCTGCTTGTTAAAAGAGGTCTGATATATTTCCACTAGAGCTGAAGCTTTGCAGAACTCTATGGTCAGTAGACATGGTGCACATGGAGTATTTGTGCTGGTGTTCTGGGAGAGGGACCCACCGTTCTGGTTCTCAGGCATGCTTCCTCTAGAAAAGCAGCACCTGCAGAGTGCAGGGATGAGGGACTTGGTGTAAGCAGTTTAGGCTGCCATTGTTGGCCCTGTGCTGCTTACTGAAGTTTGTTTACGCTGAGGGCTGGGGAAGAGAAATGACACCAACCCTCTTCTTGTCCTTGAAGAGGGAAGTTCATGCCCTCCACTGTCTGGGAAGCCCTCCCAGAAGAAAGAACAATCTCCCCTCCTGTGTCCCAGGTGTCTCTCAGATTCCTGCTTTCACTCTATCTATGCCCAGGCTGTCTGTCTGCCTGGCAGTGCAATGCACCTGTGTTCTATCCCAGGCAGGCTGGCTGAGTTTTAAAGCTCTAAACCTCTGGTGGAGAGTGTTGCTGCACTGAGACTGATGCCAGTTTGTCCCAGAAGGGCAGTAGCACCAAAGTGAAGGGGCATGGAGTTTGGAGGAAAGCTTAGCAAAGAGCCAGTGTTCAGGTTAGCCACCCTCAGCAGGTGTCTCTGCATGTATGTTGAGTGGGGAGGGGATGGTAATGGCACCGGCTCTTTTGTCCCCAGAAAGACGATGCCACCTCTTCCAGATGCATCCAAGAAGGGGAAGCCATCTCTCCCATTGTGTCCCAGGGAAATCCTCAGATCACACCCACTACTAGTGAGCTATCTGAACTCCTTCTCCACAAGAGCACTGCAGCACCCACTGCCCCAAACCTCTAAAACTCCAGTCTTTGAGCTCCACTGGTTATAAAACTCACAAAAATCAGCCCCTCTCATTTTCCCAGTCGGTGTCTTTGGAGAAGTGTTTTCCTTGTGTGATCCCCTGTGCGCTCCTATCTCTCTCTCACTCTCTCTGTCTCTGTCTGTCTCTGTCTCTCTCCTCTCTCTTAAACAGGGCTTCCTCACCTCCACAGCACGCTTGATCCTTTTCTCCCCCAAAGTATGTCTCCACACCTCCTACCTTCCATGAGGTGGCCTCTTCTCTCCTTCTACTTGTGCATTTTGTTCTGTCAGTCCTTAGATCGATTTCTTGGGTATTTAGAATGATTTGATATTTATTTAGTTGTTTTCAAGGGAGGAGGCAGGCCTAGGGTCCTCTGCCATCTTAGCTCTTCCTCTAATGTCTCTTTTTACGTAAATTTTTCCCCCTTTAATTTGTCCTCTACTCTTTGGCAAAGTGATCTTTTCAAAAATCAGATTTGCCATGGTGACTATCCTGTGTTTAAAAACCTTTCAGGGGCACCTGGATGGATCAGTTGGTTGAGCATCTGACTTTCGATTTTGGCTCAGGTCATGATCTGGGATTCATGGGATTGAGTCCTGTGTCAGGCTCTGTGCTTACCGTGGAGGCTTCTTAGGATTTTCATATTCTCTCTCTCTCCCTTTGTCCCTCTCCCCCGCTTGCATTCTCTCTCTCTCTCTCAAGTTAAAAAAAGGAAAAAAAGCCTTTCAGTTGCCATTACTCTTGCCATTAGAATAAAACCCAAAGCCTCAAGATGGCTTACACGGTTCTGTATAGTCTGCTCTCTCCATCACCATCACATTTCTTTCTCATGCCACACTCCTCCTCCATCTCTGTGTTCAGCCAACTGGACTTCTCTCAATTCTTTGATTACATGGTACTTTCTTCTGCCCCAAACTTCCACATATGGTTCCCTCTGCCTTTGTCCCAAATTCTTCAGGTCACCTCAAACATCATTTCTTCAGAGAATGCTTTCCTGTCCCCATAGGGCAGATAAGTCCCTTGTGATGTAATCCCAGAGGACTTCTCTGCCAGCTGTGGGCTCTAAGAGGATATGGACCATATCTGTTTTATCCTTGGGTGTATTCGCAATTCCTCTCTGCTTTATTATATCCTCCAAAGCTCTCCACCCCCCCCCACCTTTTTTTATTTTTTTAATAACCTAAGAAGCAGGCGTTATTTCTATCTTTCTTTTCTTATTTTGAACTCTCTCTTAGAGAAATACATCCCTCATTTAAAATCCTGCAGGCCTGGGAATCAGTGAGAGAGGGCTCCAATCAAACTATTTCAATAAGCAATTTTAGAAAGAAAGAAAGAATAGTAGATTAGTTGAGATCATGGTCCCTCAAGTTAGACCACTTGGGTTCAAGTCCTGACTTTGTCAATCTCAAAGAATGTAACTCTAGGTAAATTACTCAACCTCTAGTCTTGACTGAGTTTCCTCATCTGTGAAGTGGTGGTAATACTTACATTATAGGGTTGTTACGAAAAGTAATTGAATTAATATATGTCAAACACTTAGAACAGGACCTGATATTATACATTCTATGAAAATATTAGCTATTATCATTTCTTGAACATGGACTCTGTGCAACATTAGACTAGCAAAGTTAACCCTGTGAGGGTAGGGCTTATGTTGGTCTTCTTTATTTTGGTATTCTCAATGATTAGCACTTTATCCTAGCACTAAGTAGTTGTACACTAAATACTTGTAGCATGAAATCAAAGATGACTGAATGAATGCTCATCATATGTTAGACATCATCATAATGGAGAATAGCAGAGAAAGACCTAACTTTTTTTTTTTTTTTAAGTAAGCTCTATCCCTAATGTGGGGCTTGAACTCACAACCCCGAGATCAAGAGTAGCATGTTCTACCAACTGGACCAGACCAGGCACCCCAGAAAACCTAAATTTTATTGAGCAATTTCCACAAACCTCCTTTCCTTATCTGAAAATGGTAGTAATATCTCACAGGGTTGTTGTGCAATTTCAGTGACAATAAGTGATGCAAAATACTTATCCCAGTGCCTAGCACACTAAGCTCACCAATTATGAGCTAGTGTTACTCTCCAAGCTTGGAAGCTAGTAGGTCTAGAAGGTCTCTTTTTTTCTCTGGGTTCCAACATTAGGTTCTCAGTTCTGCCTCCTTTTCTGCCCAACTTTGTTAAGGAATTTCCAACAAGATAATTTTCTGTCTTCTCAACTTCTGATTGCTCTTATCAAATCTCTATGAAAGGCCGACAGACTCCTCAGTCTTCAATATTCACCAACACTTTCCCCGTCCAGAACTTACCCCATCATAACGGATATTGAGAAGATAAACAGAAATGATTAGAATGTACTTTCCAAATATAAAACATTGTACTATAGGAGTTTGCCAAAGGGGATTAATATAACCAGATATCTGTAGAAGAACTTTATGAAGACTCTGTGTATCTCTCAAACTTAATGTCTAAGATTGTGGGTATGATAGAAATCTGTAAATAGCACGGAAAAGCAAATTTATTAAAGTCTAGGACAACTGCATTACCTAGCTGTACACAGGGTGTTCTTTCTTCAGATGCTGCAATAAAAAAAAAAAGGTTGCCATAGAGATAAACTATGCCCTTTGGCTAGCAGATTAAAAGTCCATTTCAACCTAGGAGAAGAGAACGTGTTTTGAACTCACAACCCCGAGATCAAGAGTGATTAAAGAGATTCTTTATTATGCAAAAATCAGTTATTTTTTTTCTTCATCTAAGAATCTCTTTAATATCTAAGTGATATTTACAGATTACTTCTATCACAGTTGCAACCTAAGTTATTAAAGTTCAAATGTTAAACTATAAACATTGCACTTTATGAAGACTTTTGTTCTTTTGATAAAACTTATTTTAACATTTATGTGCAAAACCTTAAAAGCTGCTATCTTTTTGCCTTGGAAAATGTATTTTTAAATTCTTCCTCCTAAGATATTATAAAAATCGTCCTTGAAATCTATTTTATTATATAGTTGGCTTTATTTTCTTTGAAGTTCATATTTTATTTTTGATTCATTTGTCAGAGGTGATATGTAGTATTGCAAAGGATAGACCAGTGCAGGAAATGCTTACGAAACGTGGAAAATTCATTCAATAATAACTCATAGTAATCAGTTAGCAGACAGATTTGCGGATGGTAATATTCGGATCCTTATGTAGTCATTTAATCTGCTTTTCAAAATTCAGAAAGTAATTACAAATCCACCGCCGGGAAAATCTGCCAGTTGATGCAAACGTTTGCTGCAGGAAGAAAATTTGTCAAGGTTAAGCTTATTTTGCCTGGTTGGGTAAGATAGGTTCTGTGGATAACAAAGAGGTAGCTGTATTTTTTTTTTTCTGTAAAATTGAGTGAATTTTATGTCATCATAAATCTGACTACTGTTCCCTGAAATATTGCTGCATAAATTCATTTTTCAGATGTGATAACTTAAAAGAGATTTGTATTCCCTAGGAAAACAATAATTTCCCTCTTTTCCTGAGCACTGGAGATTCAGTCACGACCTTCCTTTGCTCATGCCAACATTTAGATAATTGCTTCCTTACTTTGTGCTGGTGGCAACTATTTATATCAGTGTGTGTGTGTGTGTGTGTGTGTGTGTGTGTGTGTGTGTGAAGTATATGTGTTTAACTGGGCATTTAAAGGGAGGAAGAATAGTAGAGGAAAGTATCTTGCCAAATATCCTGAACTTCAAATCAGGAACCTTAAAGTTCTAAATTTGGGTGAGTAAGTGATCACATAGCTCGTTTCCTATCTTTCCCTCATCTCCAACCCCAATGTCCTTCCCTTATGTGTAGTAAAACCACATTAGTCAATATGCATGAAGGTGTTTTGGGACCTGAAGGCCACAAATCATTAGGTAGATTTAGGTAGCATATCAGTTTTCTTTTTTGTATCAGTTTTTTTTTCCTGAATTTAAGTTAAAACTTAAGGAATTACATACTTCATAGGTTAAGAGAGTTGAAATAGGAGTCATGCAGTATTCATATTCTTTATTATGCAAAAATCAGTTATTTTATTTCTTCATCTAAGAATCTCTTTAATGTTTGTACAAGGAAAAGCATGGCAAACAGTGAAATTTCACTAGCCTAAAACATATTCCCCTCCCTCTTCTCCATTCTCAGTCTTCCACTAGAGAGTCTAGAAATGCTAAATATCTTCTTTCCACCTCCCTATGGCTGGGACTGGCCATGTGAATCTGTTCTGGTCAATACGGCATAAGCAGAGGTTTACTATGAGGTTTCAGGGAAAACTTTTCTTAATGAAGGGACAGATGTGGTTGGTGCTACCCTATCCCCCCCCCCCCCCCCTCACCAACTTCTTTATGCCTTATATGTAAAAGTGATGTCTGGTATTGTGGTGGCATATTTTGACCATGAGTCCAAGATATGAGGCTAAAGGTGATGGAATAGGAAGATAGAAAAGTCCAGGGTCTTTGATGATGTCGTTCATAAAGGAGATACAACTTCCTATTTCCTATCTTCTAATTATAATGAGAGAAATAAATCCCTATTGACTCAAGCCATTGTTTTAGTTTGATTTTCTGAATGCTTATAACCAAGAAAAGATCCTAACTGATACAAGGTTTGGTTTGAGTTTCAATCTGAGAACCACCCTCACCTGAACAATGTTACTACTTTGCATTTTATCTCTAGTCTGTTTTAAGTGAGATTGTTTCATTAATCATTATAAGCTGTTTTCAATTCAGTTAGTAAGCTGTACACTTCCAAAGGGGATAGTCTGGTGTTATGCAAACAGCATATCATCAAGACGTGTATGTAACACACTTCAAGAATCATCCTTAGGGTGATAACTTTTAAGGAGTTTGGGAAATGAGGCCAATTACAGACCAAGAAGGAGAATGTTTAATCTCTTTGTGTCAGAGGTTCAGATAGCTCATATCAAGGAATTTTCTGTGAAAGTTAATGAAACTGACTTCCATAAAGTAGAATGCACATCTTCTCTGTAAGTATTCTTAGTTTTTCTACCCCAATTTTGTATCCCCAGTGATCGGACATGCTCTCTTGGCAGACTCATCTGTTTTTGTTGGAATGATGTAAAGCTCTTCCGAAGCACTTCTTCTGTCTACTCCCCTGGTTCTAATTAGTACTCCCCAGAATGACAGATGTACTTCTATAGTTTCTAAGCTGCCAGCTGCAATGCCATGTATCTATCCGCATCATCATTTGACACTATCAAGTTTCCCACGATCTCCCGTCACTTCAGATAGTCATGTTCAAGTTAATGTCACTTGTTCTGATCCAATTCTCTATCAGTTATGGGGGACAAAGCTAAATAATTTATACTGCTATTTAACGGACGTCAGCTCAACTTCGAGCATACACAGTCATAAAAAGGATTCCCTTGAAAAGATAGCCTTTTATGATTCTTTGGAAAATTATTTCAATTCAGTGGGCTATATACGTCATCAAAAGTCATAGGTGTAAACAGCAATGTGGCATTTTGTTGTTTCTGGCTCCAGATTTGCATGTTAGATCATTCAGTAGCAATCATCAACTGCTTTTTGTTATAAATTGAGGTTAAATTCACATACCATGAAATTAACCAGTTTTAAGTGCACAGTTCAGTGGCATTTAGTGAATTCACAATGTTGTGCAACCACCATCTCTATCAAGTTCCAAACATTTTTACCAGTCCAAAAGAAAATCCCATACCCATTAAGCATTCACTGACCATTCTCTCTCTCCAGCCTGGGACAACCACCAATCTGCTTTTTGTTTTTATGGATTTACCTCTTCTGTATGTTTCATATAAATGGGGTCATATAATATGTGACCTTTTGTCTCTGACTTCTTCATTTAGCATAATGTTTCATCTACATCACAGCATGCATCAGTACTTTCTTTCTTTTTATGGCTGAATAATATTCCATTGTATTGATGTACCACGTTTTGTTTATCCATGTATTTATGGATGAACGTTTGGGTTGTTTCTATCTTTGGACTCTTGGGAGTAGTGCTGCTATTGAAATTTATGTGCAAGTATTTGAGTACCTGTTTAAAATTCTGCTGGCTACGTACCTGGGAGTGGAATTGCTGGGTCGTACGGTAAGTTTATGTTTAGCATTTTGAGGAAGCACCACACTGTCTTCCACAGTAGCTGTACCACTTTATGTATATATACCTATCAGCAACATACAGGAGATTCAGTGTGTTCACACCTTTATTGGCAGTTGCTTTCCCTTTGTTTTTTTTTTTTTATCATGGCCATCCTTTTTTTTTTTTTAATATGAAATTTATTGTCAAATTGGTTTCCATACAACACCCAGTGCTCATCCCAACAGGTGCCCTCCTCAATGCCCATCACCCACTTTCCCCTCCCTCCCACCCCCCATCAACTCTCAGTTTATTCTCAGTTTTTAAGAGTCTCTTATGGTTTGGCTCCCTCTCTCTCTAACGTTTTTTTTTTTCCTTCCCCTCACCCATGGTCTTCTGTTAAGTTTCTCAGGATCCACATAAGAGTGAAAACATATGGTATCTGTCTTTCTCTGTATGACTTATTTCACTTAGCATAACACTCTCCAGTTCCATGCACGTTGCTACAAAAGGCCTATCATGGCCATCCTTGTGGGTATCAAGTGGCATCTCATTGTGGTTTGGGCTCGCATTTCCCTAAAGATTAATTACGTTGAGCATCTTTTCATGGGATTGTTGGCTGTTTGCATATCTTCTTTGCAGAAATGTCTTTACAGGTTCTTTGCCCATTTTTAAATTGGGTTGTTTGTCTTTGTTGTTGAGTCGTAAGAGTTCTTTATATATTCTGGGAACTGGTTCCCTCTTAGATACGTGATTTGCAAATATTCTTTTCAATCATGTGGTTTGGTTTGTTTTTTCAGTTTTTTGATGGACCAAAGTGTTTAATTTTGATGAAGTCTAGTTTATCTGTTTTTCCTTGTGTTGGCTCATGTTTTTAGTGCCATATCTAGGAATCCATTGCCAAATCCAAGGTCATGAAGATTTACCACACTGTTTTCTTCTAAGAGTTTTATAGCATCAAATGCTTTTGTGAAGTTAGCACAGCGTGACTGCTGAAAAGAAAAGTAAAAAGGAATAAAGTTTATGTACTAACCTGCTCCAGAGTAGTGCTGCTGTAGCTTATCTAACACTCAAGACTTTTTGTTTTCAGTACTATATAATTAGAAGTTGGTCCTGGATTCTGCTACCTAGACATCACATTGTCCTCTTAGCATCTAATTAACGGAGATTGTTAATTGATGAGCTAAGTGAGAAAAAGACAATTTAATAAGAAGGTCAGCACTGCCCTTGGAAGACAGGTGGACGGTTCTGTGACATGATGCCATGCTTCTTACAAAATGAAGGCTTATAGCACAAACCAATCTTTGCTGTGTTTCAAAATATTTTAGCTACCACATAAACTCATTTCAGTTCTCAAGCAGCTCCATTAGCAAATAACTTTCACTGAATATCAGGGCAGAGTGGTCATCAGTAAGATGTTAGACACAACATTGAAATGAGTAATAGGATGCCCTCCTAATGCTATGCAACAGCAGGGCCAGCCTTTGGAAAACTGGACTTGAGATTAAATTTGTACCTATCATACCTACTAAGGTTTCAAAGACAGTAGGACAACTTTCTGACCAGCCTATGCCCCAAATGTGAATGATTTTCTTGGACAGTCTCCAGAGATTTTTAGCTTTACAGGTTGAGAAATTATTTTTTATGTATTAAGAAAGTGGTTAAGGGGCGCCTGGGTGGCTCAGTTGGTTAAGTTTCTGACTCTTGATTGAGGTTCCAGTCATGATTTCATGATTCGTGAGTTTGAGCCCTGCATCGGGGTCTGTGCTGACAGCATGGAACCTGTTTGGGATTCTCTCTCTTCCTCTGTCTCTGGCCCTCCCCTGCTTGTGCTTGCTCTCTCTCTCTCTCTCTCTCTCTCTCTAAAAATAAATAAATAAACTTAAATTAAAAAAAATTTTCAAGCTTAGGAGGAATTCATATCATTCTTTTTTTTTTAATGTTTATTTTAAAAAAAAATTTTTTTTTTTAACATTTTATTTTTTTTTGAGACAGAGAGAGAGAGAGCATGAACAGGGGAGGGTCAGAGAAAGAGGGAGACACAGAATCCGAAACAGGCTCCAGGCTCTGAGCTGTCAGCACAGAGCCCGATGCGGGGCTCGAACCCACAGACTGTGAGATCATGACCTGAGCCGAAGTCGGACGCTCAACCGACTGAGCCACCCAGGCGCCCCTTAATGTTTATTTTTGAGAGAGAGAGCATGGCTGGGGAGGGTTGGAGAGAGAGGGAGACGGAGAATTCCAAGCAGTCTCCTCATATCAGTGCAGAGCCCCACGTGGGGCTCAATCTCGTGAACCCTGAGATCATGACCTGAACTGAAATCGAGAGTTGGACGCTTACATGACTGAGCCCCTAGGCGCCCCAGAATTCATTTCATTCTAACTTAACTCACAAGAGGCTGCTTTATCAGTTAGGGTGCCAGTTGTAGGATTTACAGAAATTAAATCTGCCCAGAGACCAACATTGGCTTTTTGCTTCACCTTTGCTATCTTAGTGGTAAATCCACTTGGGAGAAGAAATTTTTGGCACTGTATGTTGGTAGAAATACAGTAAAAGTGCATGTGACAGTTCCAGGTCGTTTGGATCTTCGCCTGGCCCTCTCTACTCATCATAGGAGAGTACTTGCATATAAGTATCAGGTGATCTGCCCCAAAGAGGTTCTGTCTTTCAGTGGGTACAGCTTTTCTCTATGGTGGGTTGCAGCCTGGACAAAGCATGCTCAGAGTATCCAGGAGCATCACTCTATCTATACATACCTCTGCTTACACTTCCTTCTTACTAGGGAAGATCTTACTCTCCTATTAATCTAATTTTTTTTTTCAACGTTTTTTATTTATTTTTGGGACAGAGAGAGACAAAGCATGAACGGGGGAGGGGCAGAGAGAGAGGGAGACAGAATCGGAAACAGGCTCCAGGCTCCGAGCCATCAGCCCAGAGCCGGACGCGGGGCTCGAACTCACGGACCGCGAGATCGTGACCTGGCTGAAGTCGGACGCTTAACTGACTACGCCACCCAGGCGCCCCACTCTCCTATTAATCTAAAGCCCAGAGGCCAATGCCGAATCACACTTTGAGTAATTCAGGAGTTTAGCAACCTCAAACTTAGCCTTTGAGTCACCCCAACTAGGAGGGACTTAATGGTGTTTTATTTTCTCTTGTTTTTTTTTTCTTTCAAAAAGCAAGAAGGAGCCTGAAAAAAAAAAAAAAAAAAGCTAAGTGCATTTAACACTTCCCTTCTTGCACGCCAAACCACAGCATTACTGTGGACAAACAATATATATCTTAAGATTTTTCAGATTGGGATCTGTGTATCACCAGGAGTACAGATGTTGACTTCAGCTGTTACCCAGATGGAGAGTTTTAATTTTTAAGGTTATACATTTACAACAATGTGTGTTCGAAAAATATCTAGCTAGCCTACCAAACTCATGGTATCATAGATACCATTGCTTAGGGTGAAGCTGAGGTATGAAAAATATTGTAATGAACGGTTTCAAAGAATTTGTGAGCTACCTTAAAGAAATTCACAAAAGAGTATAGGTGGTATGAGAATATAGCAAAGATGATGAAGGTAAGTAAACAAAGAGCAAAATTTGGGAAACACTAAATTTATCTGTCTTACATTAAGTGACAAAACTTTAGCAGCATTTATGCAGAATGCCTTGATAGCTGATTTAATAAATCCAACTAATCACCTTCTATTCCCTCTCTCCTACTCTGACTGGTTATAAATGCTTACCCCTCAATTGTTTGACTTTACAAAGTATCAACTTCATTTGGAAAAAAATGCTTACTATGGCAAGCTCTACATGATGTCTTCTCCCAATTTTCCTCTTCATTCAAGCATTCAGATTCGGCATTTATCTGTAAACACACTCTTGTGATTATGCCTCATCCTAACTTCCTCTTATCAGTAAGTCAGCCTTGCCTTTCTCCTAGTGTTCCTTTCTCTTCACCCACTCCTGAGTTGCATTCCTCTTGAAACTTCCATTTAGCAATTTATTTTCCTATCTGGCACTAAATGTACATTATTCTCCTCACCCATGACATTCCTATCCACTCCTCTTCCTAGTTCTTTCTGCCTACTGCAACGCTTGGTGAAAATCATGACAACAAAAATAGTGAGATGTAATTACTGGCTATTTTTATAAAATTAAGTGTAGCTTGCCCCTGTTCTATTAAAGGTATATTTTAACTAAATAATTGACATTGGCCCTCTGAAGTCAAAGTGCCCCTTCCATCTGCACAGGCTGGATAAAACGAATATCAGCTTGTTCTTCTGCCTTCCTCTTCCTTCGGTCTAAGGGACATTTCCAATCCACCTTCTGTTCTGACAGCACAACAAAAATCGGAGGCATTTGGCAATATCTCTGAAGAGTCTATACGTCTTTTTTGAGAAATCCAGTGACTTTCTCAACTGGACTAAGAGACAATGGTTCTGTTTGGGACATGTTTATAAATGACTTAGATTGAGTCATTTCTGCAGATGCAGAATTTAATTTCCATCAGTTTTTATACCAGAAGCTAACTTTACCGTGACCTCATCGCCCAATTTTGGAGCTATATCCTATTTGGAAACTTAATGAATTACTATACTCTTCCATGCAATTTTTCAGCATCTCTGTGTCCAGGCCCTAATCTATGACCTGAGACGGGGCCTTCCTGTCTCGGTCTCATGCCCAGATGTAAAGTGATCTTTGCTAACAGGGTTTTCATTGATTAAAAGTTGTGACTATAAAAGATAACCCAAGATGCCTGGCTGGCTCAGTCAGTAGAGCTGCAACTCTTGATCTCAGGGTTGTAAGTTCGAGCCCCACGTTGGGCATAGAGATTACTTAAAAAAATAAAATCTTAAAGAAATTAAAAAGATAACCCTTTCCCAATGAATGTGTGGATTTAAGAGTGTAGCGTTCCTGCCCATATGGAGGTAAGAATAACTGAAATGTAAGTGAGGTTTATGTTGCTCCGAGAGGGAAAGGATGAAGTCTCTGGAGGTGTAACTGTGAGAGAAGAAGATGGACAAAATGAAATGTAGAAGTTACTTAACGAGACAGTTGGGGAAATTTCCAGAAAAATGGGAAACCCACAGGGATAGGAGGTTGGAAGGATGCTAGCGGAGTCCAGTGGGAGAAGTACATTAGCTTTATATAGACAAATATCCAGAAAAAGCTTGGAAAGAGGAAGCAGCAGCTTAAATCACTTCGTCTGAACAGACCGAAGGGCTCCTGAGATGAGAAATTTGATGAAGAGAGTTCGGATGGAATCCAAAGACAACTGCTCAAGCAGCATCTGGAGGGTGCAGAGAGAAAGTGGTCTTCAGCTGGGACCAAGGACAGTACTTGGTGGCTAGAACTGAGCTTCATGACCACTAAACCTGACAGTGAATTTTGAGTCACAGTCCGTTAAAATTGGGTTTAATGAGTTAAAAATCATGAAGCTGTTTTTTGTTTTTATTTTTAAATTAAAAAACATTTTTTAAAATGTTTATTTATTTTGAGAGAGATAGAGAGAAAGAGAGAGAGAGAGAGTGTCAGAGTGCGAGCTAGGGAGGGGCAGAGAGAGGGAGACAGAGAATCTAAAGTAGGCTCCAGGCTCCAAGCTCACGAGCCATGGAATCATGACCTGAGCCAAAGTTGGACGCTTTAACTGACTGAGCCACCAGAGCGCCCTTAAATTTTTTTATTTATGCTTAGTTATTTTTGAGAGAGAGAGACAGAGCATAAGCGGGGTAGGGACAGAGAGAGAGGGAGACACAGATCAGAAGCAGGCTTCAAGCTCTGAGCTGTCAGCACAGAGCCCAATGTGGAGCTTTAACTCACAAACGGCAAGATCATGACCTGAGCCGAAGACAGATGCTTAACAGACTGAGCCACCCAGGAGCCCCAAGTTACCTTTAAGTTCTTTTGTTTTGGATGGATAAAACTCAGAACACACTTTTCTTAGAGCTCCTCCCCTCAAAGACCAATTCTGTGTTAAAATAGTTTTTTGTTCTTGGTGGTGGTGGTGATGGTGTCTTTTTATTTATTTATTTTTAAAATTTTTTTTCAATATATGAAATTTATTGTCAAATTAGTTTCCATACAACACCCAGTGCTCATCCCAAAAGGTGCCCTCCTCAGTACCCATCACCCACCCTCCCGTCCCTCCCACCCCCCATCAACCCTCAGTTTGTTCTCAGTTTTTAAGAGTCTCTTATGCTTTGGCTCTCTCCCACTCTAACCTTGCTTTTTTTTTTTTTTTTCCTTCCCCTCCCCCATGGGTTCCTGTTAAGTTTCTCAGGATCCACATAAGAGTGAGATGGTGTCTTTTTAAAAGAAAGCTGCTGGGGTGCCTGATTGGCTCAGTCAGGTAAGCTTCTGACTCTTGATTTCGGCTCAGGTCATGATGTCAGGGTTCCTGAGATTGAGCTCTGGGCCTGCTTGGGATTCTGTCTCTCCTCTCTCTCTGCCCCTACCTCCAGCTCGCACATACCCTCTCTCTCTCTCTCAAAATAAATAAACACGTGGAAAAAAAAAAAAGCTGCTAATTGAAACCGGTGGCAGCACATAATCATATCATAGGCAGCACAAAATTTTGATTTGGGGATATGGAAAAGATCTGGAGGTTTACTGAAATGAAAGGACGTGGTGGTAGAATCGGACGTCTGAGTGACAAAGGGAACACAGGGCGTATGACACTGTGCTATCTCAGAAATGGGAGACTGATGTTAAGTGTCAGTAATAGACGGCACCTTGCTCAGGGACAGTCATCAACCAGATAAGACAAACCCGGGGATACTCTCCCGCCTCTTTGTCCAGTGCCCTACCTGCCCCCCGGGCTCTTGGTTTAGTGCAGTAAGTAGGCTGAAAACTCAGGGGGGCATTTGGATAAGGGGAGAAAAAGATGATCCATTATCGCAGGTAATAAGGTGAGAATTTCCTCAACATATACTTGCCACTAGAAATGTAGGCAGAATTTGACATTTGCACATATAAGCCTCAGGGAGCAGGTGGGGTGGTGTGGGTGATGGATAAGGCTTTTTCTGAGAAAGGAACAGCCGCGTAAGAGGCTGTCAAACTTCGTCTTCCTTCTCTACCGTTTCTCAGTCTTGATTTCACATGGCTTCCTCTCCATCTTCCCATCATGGCATTAGCAAGTACCACGTCATCATTCCACCGCCAAGGAAATTGTGGGAAGGGAGCCACGCTATGGTCGATGCCTAAAACCCTTGGTCTCTGAGGCAAATTAAGTGAGAATTCATGTCCCCCTCCTGCCCCTTCTATCTTCCTTCCCAGGTTGTTTGTAGTTCTCTGAGGCTTTTTTCCCATCAAGGTGTCTCTGATGTTTATTTCTAAATGTGTCCTGTCTCTGTGGAATGGCCTGGTTCAGACACCATATTCTCTGCACTACACATACATGAAGCACCTATGATGCACGCTCAGTGGATATTCGTGGAGAAAGACCGTAAGTGGATGTGATCTCCCTTTGTGTCTGCAGTTTCCAGGGATTCTAAACACTCTCACCGGCCCACACTCACTTTAGCAATTCATTTAAAAATTAGTTGTATTCCAGGGTGTCTGGCTGGCTCAGTTGGTGGGGCATGTGACTCTTGATCTTGGGATCATAAGTTGGAGCCCCACACTGGGCATTAAAGAAACATTAGTTGTATTCTTTTCTTACTCGCTTGTATGACACCTGGAGTTTCTTCCTCCTAAGCTCTGCCACAAGTGAGCCAATGTTCTCAACCTCTCTCTCCTTGGAAGTTTCTGTCTTTCCTTGGGTTTCAGTGTACTTTGCTGCCTGTGATATCAGCTCTTTGACAGGTTTAAGAAAAGGTATGATCATGTTGATTATCCTGTTTTTTTTCTCTTTTATTAGGGTGCAAACAATATTATTTCCAGCTTCCTACATCCTCGATAGAACTGGAATTGTGTTTACTTTTAATTTGGGCTTGTGGCGGGATAAGTATTCAGATATTTCTAAGAAGTAGTAACAAATGTGAAACAAAAGACATGAAAATTCAGGTGTTATCTGTAGATGTGATCATCAAAGCTGATGGAATATAATATTTTAGGGGAAAAATAAACTGGAAAAAAAAGAGCTGATGGTTGGAGACACAGAATGAAATCATTGAACTTACTGTAAAAAAGATGTTTGGGGCCCCCAGGTGGCTCAGTCGGTTGAGTGTCTGACTTCAGCTCAGGTCATAATCTCACGCTTGTGAGTTCAAGCCCCATGTCAGGCTCTGTACTGACAGCTCAGAGCCTGGAGCCTGTTTCAGATTCTGTGTCTCCCTCTCCCTCAGCCCTCCACCTGCTCAAGCTCTCTCTAAAATGAATTAATGTTAAAAAAAAATACAAATAAAATGAATAAATGTTAATTTAAAAAAATTTTAAAAAGATAATGTATATATGTCTGTGTTTGATGGGAAGCGGATGGTGGGACAAAATAATACATTTTCTTTGTAGTCTATCATTCCAATTTTTTTAAATTAAAGCTTATTTATTTATTTATTTCTGAGAGAGATGGGGGAGGGGCAGAGACACAGAGAGGGAGAGAGAGAATCCCATGCAGGCTGTGTGCTGTCAGCACAGAGCCCAATGTGGGGCTCGAACCCACAAAACCACAAGATCATGACCTGAGCCGAAATCAAGACTTGGACATCCAACTGACTGAGCCACCCAGGCGCCCCTATTATTCCAGTCTTTAATCTGATTTCCTGCTATCTGTGCCTTTTAGTTAAGCAGAACTGTTTGTAGAGAATCATCGGAAAGTTTTTCCTCTCTCCTTTCTCACCTAGTCAATACATTCTGGCTTTATCAGCAAAGAAAGAAATCACTATTTCTTTTATTTTTTTTTCCTTTGGATTCCTTTAATTATATAAAGTGCTGCTGTTCCAAATAGCTAAAGACTAATAAAAAAAAAAACAAAAAAAAAAACAAATGATGATTCATTCATTTCCTCCACCAGAGCCATATCTCAGCCCAAGGGCTCAGGATGGCAGCAGCATGAGGTTAATTCTGGAATCACAGTCTGCTTGCTTGAGAACTGTTAGTTTCACTGATCATCTCTTCTGGGTGGGGAGCTCCCACTGACTAAATATACAGAATGACAGATAAGTATTAGGCTTTCTATTTGTGAGGTGGGTATTTTGAGCAAAATTAAGGATGGTATAGGTAGGGTGGATTGGGTTGAAATGAACCCCACTCTGAAAGAGCCCTTGAAATATACACACACACATAGGCTGGATAACAAAGGCAGTATCCACCCTCAAGAACAAGGTAGCTCTTTTCTGGCAATAGCAGCGTGGCATGATAATTAAAGTAATTAAGGCATGGACTCTGAGCTTAAATCCTGGCTGCATCCGCCCCTAGCTGTGCAACCTTGAAAAGTTAATTAATCTTCCCAAGTTTTGGTTTCCTCTAATGTTATATAGGGGTTAATTGTCACAGCTAACATATGTCAAGTATATGCTATGCACAGAGTATTTTTCACTTATTTTTTTTTTCAGAGTGCATGAAATTGTTCATTTAGAACAGTAAGGTACATGTCCGTATTTATTTTTGATATAACAAACTGGAAGAAGAGTTAGAAGAAACTATTCAAATTTCGGAACAAAATGGGATGGAAAACACAGAGAAGAGAGTAAATGGGATAAATGGGACACAGTGACTCGGTTTAACACATGTAGCTGG
Organism: Neofelis nebulosa; assembly: GCF_028018385.1. Lineage (NCBI taxonomy): Eukaryota > Metazoa > Chordata > Mammalia > Carnivora > Felidae > Neofelis > Neofelis nebulosa. Next base: position 49,225,272 of record NC_080795.1, read on the forward strand.
AGTCCCAGGAGAAGAGAGAGAGAATGGGGAGAAGCTTATTATTTGCCAGACACTGCTCTAAGCGCTTTACAGATACAATGCATTTAATCCTCATAAAAACTCTGAGGTGTAGGTACTGTTCTTTCCACACTCATTGCACAGTGGAGGAAACGCAGGCCCTGGTAAGTTAGGTAACTTGCCCAGGGCCACATAGCTCATAGGTGGTGAAGCTGGGGTGTAAATGCAGTCTGGCTTCACAGTGCGCGTTCTAGACCAGTCCTATTCTGAGAACTTTATACATACGTATTAACTCATAAATTGCTCACCAAAACACCCTAGGAGATAAGGACTACTATTATCCTCTTTCTACAGGTGGCAGAGGTTAGGTAATTCTGAGATTACATGGCCAGCTAAGGGTCGAGCCGGATGCAATCCCAGGCAAGTCTGGCTCTAAAGCCACAGTCATAATCATTTTATTCTATCCTCCTTCAGGAATAGTACCTACACTGAGGTTCTTGTGGGAATTAAGGAGGATACTGTATTTGAAGTACTTAGCCCAGTGCCTGGCACACACACTCAGATGGCATTATCCTCTACTACAGTTGTTACTACTGCTGCTGCTGTTACTGCTACTGTTACTCTTGCTAGTTGTACAAGCTATCAATCTCTGATGGCATGTGGCTTCCTAAGTACCAGTTGCAGTGAGGTGGGAACAGCAGGAAGGTATAGGACAATACCTGAACCATGACACCCTTGTCTTTTGTTCTCTCTCCCTTAGGAAGAGAGTGTTTGCTGCCCATGAGTTTGGGAAATGCTTTAATCAATATATTACATAGCAGCATAGTTTGTTCAATCCAGTTCCACCAAGTAGCAAACAAGCAAAATGTGATGATGATGTAGAGCCCTCAGGACAGTCTCTTACAGGAAGAAGGCAGAAGCCTCCTAGACCTTTGTTCTCCTGAGAAGCAGATGGGATTAGAAAACCATGATTATGGTCTACTGTTATTTAGCAAGGTACATTACATTTTTCTGTGCCCCTTCCAAACAAAAAATAAGCTGTATATGCACCAAGGAAGAATATGTAAGACCTGTAAATCCCCTAAATCTCATTTGTTTACAAATCCTGCTTGCCTGGTATTTTGAGATACTATATATAGAGAGAGAGATACTATCTATATCTGTATCTATATCTATATCTATATATCTATATCTATACACACACACACACACACACACACACGTATATTCATTCTATTCCTAGACTCTTTTTGCTTTTAAAATAAACTTTTATTTCTATCAGAGTAATTTTAAAAAGCAAAATAGTACTGAACCAGTAGGAGAGAGGCTAAGGTATTGTGACAAAGATATCCCCAAATACACTGGCTCAAGTATTAGCTATTGTATATGACAGCCCCAGAAATCCTTGATTGTTTCAGATGGTTCCCAGCAATCCTTGACTTGTAGCTACATCACTCTAGTCTCTGCCTCTGTCTTCACATGACCTTCTCTCTGTGTGTCTCTGTGTGCCCTCTCCTCTTCTAAGGACACTGATAATTGGATGTAGAGCCCACTCTAATCCAGTATGATGTCTTCTTATTTTAATTACATCTATAGGGATCCTATTTTCAAATAAGGTCACATTCTAAGGTTCTGGGTGGACGTGAATTTTTGGAGGACACTTTTTAATCAACTATAACAGGTATTGGTGCCTGTGTCCTGGAACCAGGGTAGGAGAGAGGGTCCATTAGATCTTCTTAATTTCTTATGTTAGCCCTTTGTCTTCTTACCTCCCCCCCCCCCCCAAGGCTGGGAACTTTAGTCCAGAGCCTCTTTGGTTTGGGGCCCCCATATATCTATGTATCTCAATGACAGGGTTTGGGTACATGGTTGGGTGGAGGATGGTGTGAGCGGATGTGCAGTCACAAATTTTATGAGGGTGATAAGGGAACCTAGGGAGTCTAATCATTTCCTGTCCAGATGTTTCAACCAATTCTTTCAGCCCCAAACCTCACCTCTGTTAGTTGCTTCATCTTGGGCCTTCAGGTTGAAGCCTTTCTATGGTTTTAGGGTTCATTCCACTTCATGCTCTTTAATATCCTCCCTCCCTGCCCACCCCACCCCACCCCCAACTTCACCCCTAGCAAGCACCTAGTGTTTTGACCTAATCCACTCTGCTAAATCTGTTGCCACTTCCCCACACTTCACTATGGTTAGACACAGATGTCAAAGAATAGGAGAAAAGTTCAGTTTCATATAGGCTCATGAGAATCACATGAGATATTGTGTCTGGAAGCATACTAGGCATACTAGGTAATTGTTGTATAGTAAGAATTTGAAAGATATTACTTGAATCTGAATTTATTATGAAAGGCGTTTCTTTTACAGAACAAATTATCCTAATTTTTCTGTAAATCTAGATGTTCACATGTTGAATTGGCAACAAGCAGGCTAATATTTAAAAAATGCTCCTCTTTGGGGCGCCTGGGTGGCTTAGTTGGTTAAGAGTCTGACTTCAGCTTGGGTCATGATCTCACTGTGCTGACAGTGGGAGCCTGCTTCAGATTCTCTGTCCCCCTCTCTCTTTGTTCCTCCCCCACTCACTCTCTCTCAAAAATAAACTTAAAAAAAATCCCCCTGTTTCACTTAGAAATATCCTCTTATGAAAAAAAGATGTTTTAATATGTTTTAAAGAATCTTCATTTTTGAATAACAGGGTCAAATAAATTTTACAATATAAATTTGTTTTCAAAAAATGCTTGTTTTTAAAAAATACATACATGTTTTTAATTGAAATTTAATTAACAGTTATATTAATTTCATATGTACAATATAATGATTCCACAATTCTATATATTACTCAGTGCTCCTAACAGTAAGTGTATTCTTTTTTTTTTTTTTTTTTTTTAATTTTTTTTTTTTTTAACGTTTATTTATTTTTGAGACAGAGAGAGACAGAGCATGAATGGGGGAGGGTCAGAGAGAGGGAGACACAGAATCTGAAACAGGCTCCAGGCTCTGAGCTGTCAGCACAGAGCCCGACGCGGGGCTCGAACTCACGGACCGCGAGATCATGACCTGAGCCGAAGTCGGCTGCTTAACCGACTGAGCCACCCAGGCGCCCCAAGTGTATTCTTAATCTCCTTTATCTATTTCATCCATCTCCCTACCAACTTCCCCTCTGGTGACAACCAGTTTGTTCCCTGTGTTTAAGAGTCTGGTTTGTTGTTTGTCTGTTTGTTTTTTCTTAATATGCTCATTTGTTTTGTTTTTTTAATTCAACAAATGAACGAAATCGTATGGCATTTTCTTTCTCTGTCTGACTTAATTCACCTAGCATTATACCCTCCAGCTCCATCCATGTTGATGCAAAGGGCAAGATCTCATTCTTTTTATGGCTGAGTAATATTCCATTATATATATTCTATTATATACATATTATATATATGTAATAAATATATCACTTCTTCTTTATCCATTTATCTGTCAATGGACACTTGGGTTGCTTCCTTATCTTGGCTATTGTAAATAATGCTACAGTAAGCACAGAGGTGCATATATCTTTTCAAACTAGTGTTTTTTTGTGTTCTTTGGGTAAATACCCAGTAATGGAATTACTGGATCATATGGTATATACATTTTTAATTTTTTGAGAAACCTCCATTCTGTCTTCCACAGTGGCTGCACCAGTTTGCACTCCCACCAACAGCGCATGAGGTTTCCTTTGTCTCCACATTTTGCCGACACTTGTTTCTAGTGTTTTTGATTTTACCCTTGCTGGCAGGTGTGAGGTGAGATCTCATTGTGGTTTTTTTTGTGTGTGTGAAGTTTTATTTATTTAAATAATCTTTATATCCCATGTGCGGCTTGAACTCATGATCCCAAGATCAAGAGTTGCATGCTTCTCAGACTGAACTAGCCAGGCCTCCCCTCACTGTGGTTTTGATTTGCATTTCCCTGATCTTTTCTTGCATCTTGCATCTTTTCATGTGTCTGTTGGCCATCTGTTTGTCTTCTTTGGAGAAATATCTGTTCATGTATTCTGCCCATTTTTTAATTGGATTATTTGGGGGTTTTTTTGGTGTTGTGTTGTATAAGGTTTTTATATATTTTGGATACTAACCTCTTATTGGATATACCATTTGCCAATATCTTTTCCCATTCAGTAGGTTGTCTTTCAGTTTTGTTGATTGTTTCCTTTGCTGTGCAGAAGCTTTTTATTTTGATGTAGTACCAATAGTAGTTTTTTGCTTCTCTTTCCCTTGCCTCATTAGACATATCTAGAAAAAATGTTCCTATGGCCAATGTCAAAGAAATTACTTCCTATGTTTTCTTCTAGGAGTTTTGTGGTTTTAGATTTCACATTTTGGTCTTTAATCTATTTTAAGTTTATTTTTGTGTATGGTGCAAAAAAGTGGTCCAGTTTCATGCTTTTGTATGTAGCTGTCCCATTTTCCCAACACCATTTGTTGAAGAAACTGTCTTCCTTATTGCATATTCTTGCCTCCTTTTGCCATAGATTAATTGACCATATAAATGTGGGTTGATTTCTGGGCTCTCTGTTGTGTTCTCTTGATCTATGTGTCTATTTTTATGCCAGTACCATAATGTTTTGATTACTACAACTTTGTAGTATATCTTGAAATCTTCCAATACCACCACCTTTGTTCTTCTTTCTCAAGATTGCTTTGACTATTTGGTGTCTTTTGTGGTTCCCTACAAATTTTAGGATTGTTTGTTCTAGTTTTCTGAAAAATTCTGTTGGTATTTTGCTAGGGATTGCTTTAAATCTGTAGGTTGCTTTGTGTAGTATGGACATTTTGACAATATTGGTTTTCCCAATCCATAAGCATGTAATATCTTTCCATTTGTGTTATCTTCAATTTCTTTCATCAGTGTTTGATAGTTTTCAGAGTACATGTCTTTCACCTCCTTGGTTAAATTTATTCATAGGATAAATGCTTATTTTTAAGATTTTTAAAAGAGATTTATTTTTAAATAATTTCTACATTCAACATGGGGCTCAAACTCACAGCCCCAAGATCAAGAGTCACACACTTTACCAACTGAGCCAGCCAGGCACCCCAATGCTTATTTTTAATGTGACGTTTGATAAATATAATGGTTTAGAAACATATTGCCGGAAATTTTTGTATGCAAATATAGCATTAAAAAGTTCAGTATATATTGGGGCGCCTGGGTGGCGCAGTCGGTTGGGCGTCCGACTTCAGCCAGGTCACGATCTCGCGGTCCGTGAGTTCGAGCCCTGCGTCAGGCTCTGGGCTGATGGCTCGGAGCCTGGAGCCTGTTTCCGATTCTGTATCTCCCTCTCGCTCTGCCCCTCCCCCGTTCATGCTCTGTCTCTCTGTCCCAAAAATAAATAAAAAACGTTGAAAAAAAAAAAATTTAAAAAAAAAAAAAATAAAAAGTTCAGTATATTTAAGATTCCTAAGGAATCAACACATTTATATTTCCAATGAATATGGTTATATAGAATGTGCTAATGTTTTGGATATAATAACATTTTAATGTAAAAATTATTTTAAAATGGATTAGTTACTCTGAGAAGATATTGTCTAAGAAAGAAACATACCAATAACAATTAGTGTAGTCATTTGAAATCTTTTCATTAAACTCTCAGCTTCACTGATAATGTATTGGTATGTTATTAATGAAAAAATTGCTTCATATAAATTATAAATCAATTTGGTCTTTAGAAAAACATAAGCCATTTAGATACTTCTCTTTCTCTTTTATACATTTGGTTTTAACATTTCTATTTACAATCTTTCTTTAAAAAAGTTTTGGAGAAATATTTCACTTTTCAAGTATAATTCATTTGGTTTTTACTCCTTCCCTCTGTGTGGGCCAGATAATACTCTTATTCAACCACATGATATAAATTTCTCTCAGAAATATTCGAGCTGACTATTATGGGTTCATTAATCCTATATATTGAGGCTTCAGGTTTCACACGAGAGCAGCAAGAATATATTTCAACAGTTGTAGAGGAACAGCTTCATGCTGGCACTTGATGACCTTGCATGTATCCACATAGGTCATGTTAAGCAAGCAAGACTGAACCGCGGCTGATTTGGCAGAATGCTTGATTTTTTTCCAGAACACGGGAGCATGGGAGGCTTATAAATTGTGGCTACATGGTCATTCCCATTTGCCCCTATATCTGTAAGGTAGGATGTCATGAGCTGTTTCTCATCACCTCCTAGGTTCTGATGAGGTATGAGGCTTTCGGACTTGCCTCATTCCCTGCTTAGGGCACAGCTGCAGCTTATAAAACTACTTAGCTGCAACATGACATTGGCTTCTCAGCAACAGGGTGTCCCATTATTTGTGTGGTGGTGGTCAGGCCTCTTATGTTTTGGTATTGCCATGCCCCGTGGCCCCAGGGAGCTCGTACCTTTGGATTCTCTTCTTTTTGCTGTGGATGTAGGTAGTAAACTGAGTCTAAAAAACGGCTTGTTGTTTATTTTCCTGCCAAATCTGTTAGTCAGACCTTACCTTGTGCATGACAATAGTAATATAGCTAGTAACAAAGTTTGTTTATATATGTGCATGCACGTGGGTGTCTTAAATACATCAGAAAAAGATGGATTATTCAATTAATCATTTTGGGGCAACTGGCTGTTTAGAAAAAATCTGTATCTGTACTCCATTTCTTTCTTTCTTTCTTTTCTTTTTTTTTTGTACTACATTTCTTACAGTGTCCCCCTACCCAATTCAGAGAGATAAAATATTTAGTTGAAAAAAAGAAATGAAACCATGAAAATGCCAATGGGAAAATGAATAAACTTTCAAAAATACTTTTGGAGATCAGAAGACCTTTCTTTTTTTTTTTTTTTTCGTTTATTTTTTTTTTTTTTTATTTTTTTTTTATTTTTGGGACAGAGAGAGACAGAGCATGAACGGGGGAGGGGCAGAGAGAGAGGGAGGCACAGAAGCGGAAACAGGCTCCAGGCTCTGAGCCATCAGCCCAGAGCCTGACGCGGGGCTCGAACTCACGGACCGCGAGATCGTGACCTGGCTGAAGTCGGACGCTTAACCGACTGCGCCACCCAGGCGCCCCAAGAAGACCTTTCTTATGGTACAAGTGCATACTTTATAGAACAAAAGAATGATGATAACGTTGACAACATGAAACATTGAAACATTTATATGAGAAAGATATAACATAAAAATATTTAAAAGAAAAAAAGCGAACTAGAAAATACATTCTCAACATATGTGACAGACAAAAGACGTTTCCATCATATGCAAAGAATTGTTATAAACTGGTGCCAGAAAGACAAAAAAGGAGAGGAACAGACATTTTTCATTCACTCTCCATAAATGGCCAATAAACATTTGTTATTCATGATTAAAGAAATTAACATTAAAACGGTAAGAAGATATTACTTTTCATCTATTAGAATGGCAAAGATTTAAAATAGTTGTAATACCCAGTACTGGTAAGGGCATAGGGAAACAAGAAACACTCTTGAATAGTTGGTGGGAGTGGGAGTTTGTGCAACCTTTGTTAGAGGACAGAATTTGGCAATCACTAAAAAATGTAACATGCATCTACCATTTGACCTAGACATTTCTCTTCTAGGATATGCTTGCATGAATACACAAGAAAGTGTAAAAAAGATGTTCATTGCAGCATTGTTTGTAATAGCAAGAACACTGGAAATAGCTTCATTGACTATCAATTGGGGCTTGGTCAAATAAACTATGATGCTCTGATATAAATGGAAAACTATGCAAAACATAAGATGTAAATCTGCAATACTCATATGGAAAAGGTTCCTAGATATATTTTAAAATAAAAATGCAGATTGGCAGAACAGTATTGTATTATCTCATTTGCCTTAATTACATGCTGTATATGTATAGCAAATTTATGCATGATGTTGGAAGAAACTGTTAATAATGGTAACCTCCATAGAGTGGACCTAGGGATAGAGTGGCTGGCCTTTTATTTTTTCATATTTTTAGAGATTATGAATATAATTTTATATTTACATATATATTTTTTTCATGGTAATAAATTTTTTTGTTTGACTGTACAACTGATTATTATGTACACTCCAACACTAATGCGAACACTTCTCTTTTTTTAGTATATATTCTGCCAAAGTGAGCATGAACGCTTCTTAATTCCCACCTCCATTAACTGTTAACACCACTGAGGTATAACTAATGTGTTCTTTTTAGTGTAAATATTCCAAAATAACAACATGGCTCCTCTTCTGGTGTTGCTACAGATAAGTCTGCAAACTTTAAGCCTAACTTGTTACATTTTGTTTTTAGTACTGATAAATCTCAACCTGGTTAGCTGCTGAAAAAAAGAGGAAAACTTTTGAAAAAAATAAAGTGTTTTTTTTCTTTTGCTATGAACATAGTTTATTTTTAAAAAGCTGTTTAATATAAATTGCAAAAACTTATACCACATAAATACTATGTAATTTTCTAAATTTGCACAAATTCCTAAAGATTTTTCCTAAATCATTATCCTCACATTTAAATTTCACTTTTTCTGTGAGTCAAACCACTAAGAATAAACGAAGGCTCAGCTTATTTTATACACTATTTGAGGGAAAAAGGAGTTAAAAACATGGTCCATGTCCTCAAGTAGCTTAAAATTTTCTTAGTAAAGCATTAAAAAAAAAAAAGTTCTTCTCTGCCCTACATCTAAGGACAGAATGATTTCAGAAATAGGGGACATCCATGTTGTAGGAGCTAGAGTAACTAGAAAAGGCTTCGATCTGGCAGTAGGACTTGAACTGAACTTTGGAAATGAGACAATTTAGAGGAGAGGGAAGCAGGAAGGTCGTTTCAGCAATATACCGGCACTTGAACAGGCACTGAAGCAAGAATGTGTCTGGCATTGTGGGGGAGTGCTCAGATAGATGTCCCTGTCTGAAATAAGAGTATGTGTTAGGAAATAAAAATTTTATACAAGTAGGGTGAAGTTGGGTTGTGGAGGGCTCTCATTTTTCAGGAATGAGAAACTTTTCCTCACAATGAGAAGCTTGGCCTTACTACTCTAAGCAATGTAGATTCCTGAGAGGATGAGTAGTGATGTGATCAAAATAATTATTACACATGTTAATCTGATAGCCATATATGAGATAGACTCAAGTAGGGTGAACTGTACTGGGACAATGGCAGTGGAGAAGACAAAAGGTGAAAGTAGAGACCATGATGAAAATGGAAGGATTTGGTAATGGTATAGATATAGGGGATGCCCTATGGGAGAGTCACAAGTAGCTCTCATTTTCTCTAGCCTACAAGCCTAACTGGTAAAAATGCTCTAGGCAACACTGTTAATGGGTGATGGAAACTAACGAGAACCAAGTTTCTCCACTCTTTATATACACCTTGCATCTCATCTCTTCCCTTCAAATTCAGGAACATTCTATATACATTGAGATGTTCTCCCCAACCATTTCTTCTGCAATTCCCCTTGAACTCAGTGCTATTTCCTGGTAAGCTTTCCTCTAACTTAATCTTTATATCCTCTTTTTTTCTTATTTCTTAGTATTATTTCAACTTCATTAAATCTCATGCTCCCTATTATCTAAATACTTGAAGCCATTAGGGAGTCACCTTTGCACCAGCCCAACACAGCATGTGGACTACAAGGTAACCATCAGGTACTGTGAGGATCTATAATTAAATTGATGACGATGGTAATAGTTAAAGATGTCCCCACATCTTCAGTTTTGTTTTTGCTGAGATTTTCCTATTTTTGCTACCTCCTTCTCTTAGAAAAACTGTGAGTTGACATACTTAAGAATGAATGATCTTAGAGACTTTGTAGGGGCAGCTGGGTGGCTCAGTTGGTTGAGCCATCTGACTGTTGATTTTCTGGGATTGAGCCCTGCATTGGGCTCCGTGTTGAGCATGGAGCCTGCTTAAGATTCTCCGTCCTTCTCTCACTCTCTCTCCATCTGCCCCTCTCTCACTAACTCTCTCTGTCTCTCTGTCTCTCTCTCTCTCTCTCTCTCTCTCTCTCTCTCTCTCTCAAATAATAATAATAAAAAAAAATTAGCTCAGCCCGCTGCTGACAGCATGCAGGGCGCATCCCTCGTTTGCTGTTCATTTGGTACAAGAAATGTGCTGTCACTGAGCACGGCAGAGAAAGAGGCCGAAGCCAAAACCACTGCCATAAACTTACAAGGTCAGGGTTTTAAGGATCAGTCATTTCTTTCCACACACAGCCATATTTTATGGGGAGAGGAGAGCGAACTTTATCCAAGTTTCCAAGTGTATCCAAGAATGCTCTGTGGGGGCAATCTTCTGTTGTTTTTGGTAGCACCTCGTTTGCCTGGCATCTTAAGGTAACTACTTTGTCTGTGCATGTGAATTTTGAGGTCTTTTTGAAGCCTCTAATTTACTAGGGGCTGTGCTAAGCACTAGAGATAGAGTAAAAGCCCTGCCTTCGCACGTTCCTCATTCTTTTGTGGTGTAGAATCAGAGTATTAAAATATTATGTGATCTGCATTTTCTGATGTTTTTGGTGAGACATCGGAAGAAGCACTGTCCTTTTCAGGTATTTGGAATAGGGATAAAGGTAGCAAGAAAGAAGTGATAGACAATAAACCTGGATGCTTTATTCATGCTGACAAACCTGTGCACACTTGTAAATAAATATGACTTTTGTCCAGCCTATGATGCCTATTACTAGTAGAAATATCAGACTGAAAACTGACAGAGGCTAAAATAGCACACAAAATGTGTTATTGACCCAGAAGTGATAGAAAACCTTTGATGAAATTTAGATCTGCAAAATTTGACACAGGAGAATTAGGTATGGCAGAAATAATAGCAACCAAGGGCAATTCAGAAGGCAGTAGCTATCATAAAATATGACACGGTTGACACTATTTAAGGGGAATGCTAATTTTTTGTTAATTTTGTTAAAATTTTCAGTAAAAACAAAATGTAAATGGCAGAAAATTAGATCAATTTAACTGTGTAATAAAGTCAGTCAAGAAGTAAAACTGGTTTAGTGGAGTTCAAAAAAATTTTTTTTAAAAAGAATGATCCTATAAGCTTTGTAAAAGCATCATATGCTATGTGACCTGCAATGCTAAAACACAAAATCTTCTGAAGTTCATTCAGTGAAAATACTGGAAGGAAAATCTCTAGAAGGAGAAGCCAAGCAAATGACCTTAATTTTTTCACCTCCATTTTCATCTTCCCTTGGGAAGATTTGTGCTGTCCTACTTTGAATTATGCTGGGTACCAAACTCTGGTCTAAATGTGAACAATACATTCTTCCTTGCTTCTCCGTAGGACAGAAGAAATAGGTGGTCACTTTTGCAAACTTCACTAAATAGTAAGAAAGATTAAAAATTTAAAGAACCATGGTTTCACTCTTATGTGGATCCTGAGAAACGTAACAGAAACCCATGGGGGAGGGGAAGGAAAAAAAAAAAAAGCAAGGTTAGAGTGGGAGAGAGCCAAAGCATAAGAGACTGTTAAAAACTGAGAACAAACTGAGGGTTCATGGGGGGTGGGAGGGAGGGGAGGGTGGGTGATGGGTATTGAGGAGGGCACCTTTTGGGATGAGCACTGGGTGTTGTATGGAAACCAGTTTGACAATAAATTTCATATATTAAAAAAAAAATAAATAAATAAATAAATAAAAATTTAAAGAACCTAGCAAAAAAAAAAAAAAGGCATAAAAGATGTAAATTATAACCATACAGCAACCTTAAAAGATTAGATCTACTTTGCAAGCATGGTTTTCTTCCCCTTCATCTTCCTGCCTCTGAGTGATAGGGCATCTCATTTACCATCACAAAAGAGCTGTTTTCCTGACATAATGACTCATTCTTTTTTTTTTTTTTTTTTTTTTTTTTTTTAGTGTTTTTTAAATTTATTTTTGAGAGAGAGAAACAGAGCACGATGCGGGGAGGAGCAGAGAGAGAAAGGGAGACACAGAATCTGAAGCAGGCTCCAGGCCCTGAGCTGTCAGCATAGAGCCTGACACAGGGCTTAAACTCAGGAATTGTGAGGTCATGACCTGAGCCACCCAGGTGCCCCCATGCTGACTCATTCTTGGACCAAGATTTAGGAGCCTGATTTAAATGTCTAAGACAAACCGAGGTCTTCTCATGCAGTTCATAGAAACACAGAGGGAATAAAGAAGGAAAAAGTGTCGGCAATCCCGGAAGAAAAAAATTATGACCTCCTACACTCTGTTAGAAAAGAGTTTAGTCATTTTCCTTTTTTTCTAAAAAAAAAAAAGGAAAATTGAGTTGAAAGATAAATTAAAACTAAAATGAAGGTGAGCTAGAATTTGTAAGTGTGAAGTAATGTTTCATCAGTTCACCTAACCAGATATCTTAAAATATTTTCCAATATTTATGTAAACAATAAAAGCTAAAACCAAAAGGAAAAAATTTCGTCATGTGATTTATTTATTTATTTACTTACTTAGAGAGAAAGAGAGTGCAAGTGGGGGAGGGACAGAGAGAGAGAATCTCAAGCAGGCTCCGCACTGTCAGTGCAGAGACTGAGGTGGGGCTCGAACTCATGAACCATGAATTCATGACCTGAGCCAAAATCGAGAGTCTGATGCTTAACCAACTGAGCCACCCAGGTGCCTCCCAGATTTCCTCATTTTATATGAAGAAAACCATATTGCTCTGCTTACATGTTTTTCTTTCAAGTGTCAAGATTTTAGAGTCAAACGTTGCCTATCAATGGAATAATAGGCACTATGCTAGAGGGTAGGTGAATAATAGTGAGAACAAGACATTTCACAAACCTTCAGGGGTTCACAGGCCAGTGGGGGAAGACAGAACAGTTATTAGAACCGTTACCTAGGAATGCAGTGTTTAAGGCTTGAGAATGAGAACCTGTAGTCATTTGCATACTTATTATTTATGAAATCTGTTTGTAGAAATGAGTTTATTCTTTAAAAACCCTCTCCTCTATACTTTACTATGTTGCTGTGGTGAGTTGAACTTTACAGAGTCTTCACTTCATTTGCCATTATTAGGAGTACATTTAATGGAGAGAAAAAATGCTGAGTGAATGCTAACGATCTCAATATATAAATAAAAGATTGCATCATAATTAGACAGCTGGATTTGCTTTCTTCTTTTGAAGTGCAATGATTCAAGGAGAACTTTTCTTAGTATTTCCTATCAGTCATGTTTGAATTAAAAATGTGAATTAAAAATTAAAATGCCAGCCAGCTGCAAATCTATGAGCAACAGTTGCACTAAGAAGCCTTTATTATTAGAGACATATTAGCTACCGAAATTTCAAGTCATAACATTTCCGTAAAATACATAATGTGTAGTTTCCATTAATAAAATATTTAGTATCGAAATAGCAAAATATTTTTATTCAAAGTAGTGTGTCTGTTATCACGTCCATTTGCAAAGGATGAAAACTGTCAACAAGACCTGTTTGCAAGTGCGTTTTGGGTTCTAATAGTTAGGGAAGTAATAACGAGGTCAAAAGAGCAGTTCTGAAATAAATGAATATGTTTTCCCAGATGCCACTTGAGGGAGAACACTTTGGAAGATACAAAGGAAATAAGAAACTAAATTGAGATTGCCAGGGCTAAGAAAGCCACTTGTGGAGGCATAAATATAATCATCAAACACAGCTATTGTAAAATCATGTTGGCCTCAAACTCACTCGGAAAGCAGACATTCTGTGGGCTCCCGTTTTAGGGAGTGAAATCGGCCTAAGTGATTTTTTTTTGTTTTGTTTTCATTTTTGTTTTTGACCCAGAGATCCATTGCTTAATTTATTTCTCTCCCCCAAGGGCAGTGCTGAGAGCTGTGATACTCTTTTCCACCCACCCCACTTCTTTTAACCACCTAGTTCCATTTTCTGAGTATAGATCACAGAATCCACCATAAAACTGTTTTATCCTTCATGGAGTACTCTCTGTGTGCAGCTCAGTGCTGAATAGGAATATAATCTCCCCGACTTCAAGGAATTTGTAATCAACTTAAGGAGGCAAGACATATATGCATAAAAGATACATTATAGGGCAAGTCAGGCAGTATTTATAGAAACTGATATTATCAAAGAGATGGTCTTTAATTGAACTTCAGGGATGGTGGAATGGACATTCTTGGTTCCATAATCAATATTCATTACCTGCTTTCCCATTATAAACAGCAACCAGACTTTAACTTAGACAATATCCTCTGCTTTAAGCTCACGTACTTTGAAGGAAGCTTATCCAACCTCAAGCCTTAAGAGTTGTGGTTGATTTAATCCAATCATCAGCACATTCCATTTCCACTGGTCACATTATTGTTCATTTGGGGCTGTGAGTAGGGGATGGGAAGAGGAGTATATGACCCAATCAAGGTGAATTTCAGGAATCTCGTTTGGAATCCCTGGAAGAATCTCTCTCTTCCTCCAACAATAAGGTACATAGATGTAACGACTGGAACCACTAAAGCCATTTTTTCCCCCCAGTTGTAAGTCAGCTTGAGGACCAAGGGAATATATGGAGGAAGGCACTGCCAGGAAGAACTGCCAAAGAAATAAAGGTAGAGCCACTTGATCCAGCCAATCTGAAACCTGTTTTACCACTAGACGAATATACTTCCTTATTAGTTAGGCTAGTCTGAGTTGGTCTTTTGTTTCATGTAGCTGAAAGCCTTCTGATTTAGAGGACTACACTGCAGATAAGTAAAGAGACTCGGGTGTTCTGAGCCTAAGTAATATTAAAGAGATAAAAATAAGTCAGGAACCCCTTGAAGACAGAGAACAGACTAATATGTTTGGGGTGGAGGGTCTACAGAATGTCATCGTAAGGACAAGTGTTAAAAAAAAAAGTGGTTTGGAGGCAGATGTAGAAAAATTTAACACTCAAGCTATAGCTTTTGGACTTGTTTTGTAGGCAGGGTCAATTAATGTGTTTGATTGGGAAATGTCAGAATAACAAACATTTATTGAGCACTTAGAATGTGCCAGGTATTATACATGTATTACCTCACTTACTTATTTGTTTTTAATTATTATTATTATTATTATTATTATTTTTTTTAACGTTTTATTTATTTTTGAGACAGAGAGAGATAGACCATGAATGGGGGAGGGGCAGAGAGAGAGGGAGACACAGAATCGGAAGCAGGCTCCAGGCTCTGAGCCATCAGCCCAGAGCCCGACGCAGGGCTCGAACTCACGGACCGTGAGATCGTGACCTGAGCTGAAGTCGGATGCCCAACCGACTGAGCCACCCAGGCGCCCCTATTATTTTTTTTTTTAATGTTTATTTTTGAGAGACAGAGCGTGAGCGGGGAGGGGCAGAGAGAGAGGAAGACACAGATCCAAAGCAGGCTCTAGGCTCTGAGCTGTTAGCACAGAGCTTGATGAGGGGCCCGAACTTGTCAACCGTGAGATCATGACCTGAGCCGAAGTTGGACGCTCAACTGACTGAGCCACCCAGGGGCCCCACCTCACTTAATTACTGAAATCTTTAATGAGGTGCTCTCTCTTTTCTTGTTTGACAGATGAGGAAAATGCTTAGTAACGCGGTAATTGGCAGAGCTAGGATTAGAATACTTGTATTCTGACCTTAGTGCTGATACTCTTAACTATTGCTTTAGTGTGCCTGCTACATGTCATAATAAAAGTGATATTTTCAAAAGGTTCATCTGGGGACACCTGGGTGGCTCAGTTGATTAAATGTCTGACTCTTGATTTCAGCTCAGGCCTTAATCTGAGGGTCTTGAGCTCAGGGGCATGAGTGTAAGCCCCATATTGGGTTCCATTCTGGGCATGAAGCCTACTTAAAAAATAAAAAATAAAATAAAATAAAAGGTTTTCTGGTAGCAGTGTGTGGAATGATTTGGCGCGAAGAGTAGAATGGACTGAAGCAAGGGAAAATAGTTCTGGCACAAAGTTTTAGAACTGAAGAGGACACAGTGATTATCTTGTCCAGTTCTACTCATTTTATAGAGGAATTTAGGACTCAAAGATTGTGACACCTATGATGACACGACTAATTAGTGGTATAGAGACTCCAAGCCCAGGGATTTTTCTTCTACAACATTCCTAGGATGCTGTAATTATTTGAGTGAGATGTGATGATAACCTAAGTCAGAGTGGTGGCAGTGAGAAGAATTTAAGGGATCTCCTGAGATATTAAAAAGAAATAATATGAGCACTGGGTGTTGTATGGAAACCAATTTGACAATGAATTTCATTAAAAAAAAGAAATAATTGATAGTGTGTAGGGTCTGATTAGGTGGAAGAAAAACATAAGGAATAACCACAGATATTTTTGACATTTCTGCTCCAGAAGATTTGGGGGGAAATGATGGTTACAGTGACAGAAAAATGGAGGTCAGAAAAGATACTTTATTTTTTGTTAAGGAAGGGGTTGGTGGATAAATTCTGTTTTTAGATATATTAAGTTTGAGGTGGTAGTGGAACCCTGAAGTATAAATGCTATGCAGACAGCTGAGTGTGAAGGACTGAAACTGGAGATACAATTCTATTTATTTATTTATTTATTTATTTATTTATTTATTTATTTTTAATGTTTATTTTTGAGAGAGAGAGCGAGCGCACGCAAGCCCAAGTAGGGGAGGGGCAGAGAAAGGGTGACGCAGAATGTGAAGCAGGCCTCAGGCTCTGATCTGTCAGCACAGAGCCCGACCCGGAGCTCGAACCCACAAGCAGCGAGATCATGGCCTGAACCAAAGTTTGACGCTCAACTGACTGAGCCACCCAAGTGCTCCTTTCCTTGTTTTTAAAAAGTAATCTCTACACCCAGCGTGGTGCTCGAACTTACCACCCGGAGATCAAGAGTCGTATGCTCTACCACTTAAGCCAGCCAGGCACCCCTGGAGATACAATTTTAGTTATTAGTTTCATTGAGATAGTAGTTGAAACCATAATTTTCTCCTTAAACATAAAGTTAGAGTAAAGAAAAGTGAGGGCATTATTATTATTTTTTAAATCTCCTGCATTCATCTGGGATCATTTCAGTTGTTTGAAAAAACTTTTGGGGAATAAACTTTCTGCTACTTTGAAAAAAACTTTTGTAATTCTTCTTCTGGATTTGGATAAAAATCCTACAATCAGTGGTAGAGAGATGATAAGCAATAACACGCTTATGGCTGTACTTTATCATGGTCATCAACTCATTACACAAGTGTATATTAAAAACCCTATTTATAAGGTAATTAATTCCTGTGTGTATATATTTTAACAGTGAGGTGGCCGAAGTCCTTCTTTTTCACTTTTGGTATGGCTTCCATTTTATCAAAGATTCTCATCTATAGTTTTAGGGTAAAATCTGTTTTACCCTATAGTTTAGGGTAAAATTTAAGGTAAATTCCAATCCAATCATAACATCAATTCTTTTTGAGTCTACCTCTACTTTTTGTGGCTGCACTAAGAAAGTAAAATTCACCACCTTCAAGGCACCATTTTCTTGCTTATGTTCTCTAATGTGATTTTCGTCTTTGAATCTGAAATAACATCATTTGCTCAGTTTCAGTGCATTTTCCTATATCAAAAATCACTTGAAATGTAAAGACCTAAAAACTGAGTTGATACAAATGAAAACTAAAGAACAATCAACATTCTTTTTCTGCTTACATAGTAAATTGCTTCTCTAATACCTATTTCACTCTTCCCCCATTATGTGTTAACCATGTGGTTTGGGTGGGCCAAGTCTATCAGGTAATTCAATTCTCTTGCTGCAGCGATGGGTTCAGGTAGTCAGACCTAAGTCATCAGAGCATGGCCTGCCCTGGCCACAGGGATGAATGCGAAGTGCTCCAGTCAGTACACAGTTTAAAACTTCTGTTGAATGGATATGGGAGCAGACTAACTCAGATATGGAAAGGCCCTGTTTTTATTAGCCATAATATGTCAGTGAAAGGAATCATTGTTAAAATGAAGTCAACACCATGGATAGTGGAGCACATATTCAGAATGAAATGGAGTCCCTGATAAAACATAACTAGATTGCTGGTTTACCCAATTCTGAAACCTTATCTACTTCTGAATTTTCTAGTTAAGTGAGCCAAAAAATGTCCTTATTGTTTGTCAGTTTGTTTTGAACTTTCCTTTATACGTAACTGAAAGCATCCTGAGAGGTAAAGCATTCTCTCTCTCTTGGTAAGCTGTCTGTTGTTATGGGGAAAAGTCCTGAAATAGACTCTATCTTTAAACTTCTGTACTCAGTTTTTCTTTCTTGACGAAACTACTCATGGCAATTGCACACGGTTTTAAAATGGAGCCTTATTTATCCATTGCTTACATATGGGGAATGTGTCTGTTACCATTCTCACGGACTTAACTTACAAAGAGCTCATTTTCTCAAGGGTGTTATGATCTTGAGACGTCTTCTGGGATTTCCAGTCCCTGGTGCTGTTTCTCAAAGGAAAATGATGTTGTTGAGCCTGCCAAGATTTCCTTACCTTCGGTGTGGTTTTCAAATGTTCTCATTTCTTAATTCCTTGACTGTTGGGTAAAAAATACATATATATTAAATTATCTTACAAAATGTGTATTTAAAAAAATAAGAAAATAAAGACAGTGAGATGCTTTTTATATTGGTTCCCTGCAATACAGATAACTAACTGATGCTTTATCATGCTGTGCAGTAGAAAGTTCTTCAAAGGTGGAAATGTTCTATATTAGTACTATGCAAAATGTAGCCACCAGTCACATACAGCTTTTGAGCACTTAAAATGTGACTACTGTGACTGAAAACCTGAATTTCTTTTTTTATTTTTTTTTTTTAATTTTTTTTTCAACGTTTTAAATTTATTTTTGGGACAGAGAGAGACAGAGCATGAACGGGGGAGGGGCAGAGAGAGAGGGAGACACAGAACCGGAAGCAGGCTCCAGGCTCCGAGCCATCAGCCCAGAGCCTGACGCAGGGCTCGAACTCACGGACCGCGAGATCGTGACCTGGCTGAAGTTGGACGCTTAACCGACTGCGCCACCCAGGCGCCCCTGAAAACCTGAATTTCTAATGTTATTTAGTTTTAATGAATATAACAATAAATTGATATAAACGTAAATTTAAATAGCCACACGTGGCTAGATCTAGGGGCTATCATGTTGGGCAACACAGCTCTAGATAAACCTGAGACTGTTACAGGGTTAAGTAGAACAGTGGCAAAAGATGGCTGTAGCCAAACAAGTGTGCTTTTGTTGTCATTTCTTATTTTGGGGATGTAGTTCAACACTGATTTAATGAGATATTATACATTTAAATCAAAGTGAGTGAGACTACTGGATTCTTGCGTGGACCCCTCTCTTTCCCTCACCTGTCCCAGCTCATTGGTCACCAAGTCCTCTTCATCCTACATCTTAAAAATATCTGAAAGACATCCCCTCCTTTCCATCTCCATTACCATTGTTCAGGTTCTATGTGACCTTTATTATTTCAATAGCTTCCTAATTTTTCTCTTTACCACCACTCTGCTTCTCTCCATTTCACTTCCTACCTGTTCACAGAGTAACTTTTCCTAAAAACAATCTCACCATATCACTTTCCTCCTTTAGGATACACTTCACCCTCAAAATGTGGCACATGGATCAGCAGTATAGAAGCATTACTTGGAGCTCTCTAGAAGTGCACAATCTCAGGCTCTACCTGAAACTGAGTCAGGATGAGCATTTTAAGGAAACCTACAAAGGTGATTTTTATGTACGTTCAAGTTTGAGCACTGCTGCAGTTTGAAGTCCAAACTCCTTACCGTATCCTACAGGTTCTGTTTCCAGCCTCATTTCAGCAGCTGCCCCTTCCCAACCTCTTAAAACCCACACTTCCAAGTCATACAAAATAATTCGCAATTCCTTAGTCAATGATAATTTGGTTCACCCAAATACCAGAGAGAGAATAATAAATTTGTCATAATTATTGGCTGGATATTTTCTGGTATTCAGCTGGTAATTGGCTGGGTATTCATCTTTGTTTTTCTGCCTAAATAACCTTTCTTTCAAAACCCATTTGAAAATTTTCTTTCTATGGTTTCTCATAAAAGTTAAGTATATCCTCTTTGTACTCCCACAGAATACATACCTTTTAGCATGTACCTCAGTGGGTTATAGGTATTTATGTCTCATACTAGACCATGAGGGTTTTGAGGTAGACGTTATTTCTTCTCCAGTTATGTTGTTCTCAGTAGTTCCTGATACATTCTTGCTGTTTGGGTGATATATTTCAGAAGTGTTAGGTAATGGTAGTATTTTAGAGAATCATTACATTTGAAAGGTAGAAAGAATCTTACTGATCACCCATTAGAGGAATTTTATAAGAGGAAAACCAAAAGCCCCAAAAGTTGAGTAACTTCTCCAAATTATTGGCACGGTGACATTTTCTCTCTGTATACATGAGGCACCCCATAAAATATCCAGCCAATGATTATGACGAATTTATTATTCTCTCTCTGGTATTTGGGTGAACCAAATTATCATTGACTAAGGTAAAGACTCTAATAAACTTGAATTATTCTTGATCTCTTCTACTAATCTTTTCTTCACCTTTCCCTTGTGGGGAATGACAGGACTCTGTTTTATCTCCCTTTCAGTTCCGTGTTATATGACGCTAATCAGAAAGATAGCGAAGCAATTAGGGATGCTGTACCATCAGTACACAGCTGATAGTAAGCTTTGCCTCTCCTTTCATCAGATCTAGGATGCAGTTTCTTGAATTTCACAGTGCCTGGCAGAGTAAAGGACATGGACGAAAGCATTTGGATCAGACACCATCTAGATAAGGCTAAAGCAATCCTCATAGGCAGAGGGAGACATCTGAAGTATAGAGCAGCCAGTTCATGTTGCGGAAGATAAACCCACCCTTTGTCTCCGAAAGCCACAATTTTGTTGGATATCTTAGATTGCAGGCTATTCCTAAGTGATTAGATTTTGGCCAAGACTTCTGCAATCACTTCCTACATGTTTTCAAATAAACAACTATTATCTTTTCTTCCAGTTGGGAAGATTGTTATGGTTTTATCTTCTTGCACTGTATTTTAGCCTATGTTGATGTCTTCTATATCCATTATTATGCTTGTCTTACAAATCCTAGGCCGTTTAATCCATTTTTGCCATGAATCTTTATTAGAAGATGGGCTCAGTTTTCTCGGTATTCCTATTCGTTATTTCTGGATTCCAGATGGGGCCACAATCTTGTCCTAAGGGAGAATATAATCTAATCAGAGGGATTTACTCTTTTCTAATGGAGAATTCATTAACTCTATTTCAATCAGATTTATTAAATGTCTAGCATGTAGTATGGTAGAGGATGGTTCTGACATAAATCTTTATTCTTGGAACACACTGTTTGAATTTTATAGATTTTTCTATACCCATTTCATATTGTCCATCTGAGCCTAATACATATTGCACCAAATAGAGCACGACCATAAAATCTGATGTGCAAACAGGTACTTTTGAGAGTGAAAAGAGTTGCAATTAATAATTACACCTGATCAGCAGATTAAAAAAAATTTTTTTAATGTGTATTCATTTTCGACAGAGCATGAGCGGGGAGGGGCAAAGAGAAAGGGGACACAAATGTGAAGTAGGCTCCAGGCTCTGAGGTGTCAGCACTGAGCCCAACACAGGGCTCGAACCCATGAACCACGAGATCATAACCTGAGCTGAAGTTGGACGCTTAACCAACTGAGCCACCCAGATGCCCCACACCTGATCAGCAGATTAAACAAGGGCTGTCCTGGGCAAGCTGGGTTAGTGTCAAGGAAACTGGAACATATGGCCACCTTAAGTAAACATTAGTTTCTGTTGTAATTGTTTTTTGCATTTTAAGTATGGCAGTTTAGGATCAGTTTGGGTTAAATGTAACTATTTTATGATGCTTATTATATGTCAGACATTGCAGTAAAAGTGTACTCATATTTTAGTCAGGGAAACAGAAAATATGCATATAACCATATTAAGCAGTTGTGTATAGTGGCGTGAATCCTGGACAGGGAGCCAGGAGACCCTGGTTTGAAAATTTGCCTTGAAATTCAGTCTCTTCCTTTGGTCAAATCACTTAATCTCTCAGGTTGTGTTCTAACCTGTAAAATGGAATGATACAATTCTTCAGAGGGTTGTATGAGAAGGTGGCAAAAAATGTGAAAGCAGCTAACATAGTATGTATCAAATAATAAATGCCTGATAAAAGGTTAACTGAGTTTGTTGATTTTGTAGTTTAATGCAGGGCAGTCAGAGTGGAAGTTAGAGGCTCTTATTCTCTCACTAAAAACTTTTATTATGAAGAGGTTTTCACTGTCTTTCACGGCCAGTGTTGCTCCGTTCATACCCCCATCCATATTATTTTGAACCAAATCTCAGATAGCACATAATTTCATCCATAGGTGTTTTAGTATGTATCACTAAGGATTCTTTATTTTTTAACATCATCACAATACCGTTAACTTAAAAAAATTACCTCTTATTATGAAATACCTTGTTACTATCCAAATTTCCAGTTCTCTCAAAAGTTTTTTCCAGTCGTTTTAAAAAATCAAGGTCCAAACGAGGTCCATGAATCCCTGTACTTGGATGATGTCTTTCAGGTTTCAATTAAAGTATAGATCCTCCCTCCAGCCCTTTATTTTTCCCTTGTAGTATATTTGCTGAAACACCTGAATTTTCGTTCCATATATTGTAACCCCCTGGTGTAGTTTAATATGTTTCTTTGTTCTCAGTGCTTCCTGCAAATTGATAGGTGGACCTAGAAGATGCTCAAATTCAGGCTTTTTTTTTTTTTTTTTTTTCCTCAAGAAAACTCCATAGGTTGTGTTGTGTTCTTTCATCAGGAAGCACATAATGTCTGGCTGATTATCTTTTATGACGTTACCAGCTGTTGCTGTTTAATTGCTATTTAATGCCTATATCCATTTGTTCATTAGGAGTTTTTAATTTATTTCTGATCTCATAAAATTCACTTTTTTTTTTTTACTTCCATAAGTGGTCAGAGTTGTAACTAAGGTGAAGATATAATTTAAGGAAATAGTAACATCAGTTGTGCTTCTATGTCCTAACCTCTAACATTGTCCTGTTTCACTTTAGAGATGTGCTCACTGACTGCTAGCAGGGAGCAAAAAAAGAAATAACTTTATAATACTATAAATGAAAGATGATTAGAATATGATTTTCCCAGATCCTTTTAATATAAATGGCTCTATGGGTTTTATGACATAATAATTAAGAAATAACCTCCTACATGGCTAAATACACAAAAAGTAATTAATAAAGCTTATCTACACTAACATCCACTAAATTTTTCATTACTTCTTGGCCTCAAATCCCAATAATTAAACTGTACTAATCTCTAGCTTCGTTTCTAGGAACAAACAGTGTATTCTTTCTCTGATGCTGTGCTCTTTTGTTATCACTAATATAATACTGTTATTTTAATTTAAAATGACTGTATGGCCCCATGACCATAGCTAAGCACTTTGTGTTGCTTTTCCAATAATGCTGATTAACTTTTGGTGAACCAGTCATATTCTTCCACACAGTTCCTGGTCAAGAAATACCATGTTGTCATTTGACAACTGGCAACATTAACAGTCAGCTGTGGCCACCGCACTGACTGACTCACCCAGGGATTTAAACCATGACCTTGGCCTCATTATCATGATGTTATAATCTACTGAGCAAAATAGCTAGAAAAATGAATTCTGAAGACAGGGAGTAAAAATTCTACTGTGTTTCCAAGCTACAGTGTCTACTCCACATCTGCGTCTTTCTATAATTCTATTAGCAGCTGTTTTGGATATGGATGAGGAACTGAAGACAGGATATTCTCCTGATAATTAAAGCTGATCATGTCAGTTCTGTGCTTAAACAAAACCTTCACTGCCTGGCTAATGACTATAGGACAAGTTCAAATTCTTCACAACATATAAGGTTGTAGCATCATCTTCCCACAACTTATTTCTCCGGCTTTATCTCTTGCTCTAATTCCCTGCCTCTCTCCCTTGGTACTCCAATAACAGTGATTTTTCTCATGACTTTGTGACCACTCATTAATTGTGGAGCACATATTTATTGAGTCCCTGCACTATATGACAGTCTAGTAGGCTGTGGGGAAATTGGAGTGAAAGGCACATTCCTTGCTCTTGCAGAACTCCTGGTCTAGTTGAGGCTACAGGCAAGGAAATAAATGCCTACCGTGCCATGTGACAAGCGCTATTTGTGAGCAAGGTCTGTATGGTGCTAAGAGAGCCTGGGGTAAAAAGTTGGAAAGAGGAGAAAGGGAGGGATGAGCATACGGTGAAGACAAAGAAGAAACCAACTGAGAGGAAGGTTATGGGAGAGGGAGTAGAAAGTCACAGAAATGAGAGACTACACATTCAGCGGAGTGCAAGAAGGTTGTCTTGGCTGAAGAGGGGAATGTGTTGGTAGACTAGATTGGGGAAAAGGCAGGAGATGAACCCCAAAGGAACCTATATAACTCGACAAAGTTTAGATTTTACTTCTCTGCACCCGTGTTTCTGTGTTTTGAGAATGCTTTTCCATTTCTCCTGCCCGCTTAAACCAACGATGACAGATTCCCTGTCCAGAAATTCACTCAACGAGTGTTTGTTGGAACACCTACTATGTGCTAAGTACTGCTCTAGGTGTTTGGGCTACAGGAGTAAAAATTCTGCTCTGTGCATGTCCTAGTAGATAGAAGTTGGTGACTAATGATAAAAATAATAAGTTGGGATATTAGTGAATGTGGAGTAAAAGTAGTCAGAGAGCTGACAGTGCTATGGAAAAAAGAAAAAAAATAGGGTACAGTAAAGAAGACTGGAGTGACCTGGGAGCAGGCTGGAGTATTAAATAGGATGGATAACTGAGCAAAATTTGAAGGAGCCGAGGGAGTCAGCAAGTGACTATCTCAGTGAAGAGTGTTCTAGGCAGAGGAACAGCTAGAGGAAAGCCTGAAAGAAAGGAGTGGATGAGGTCAGATAGATCATGTGGGACTCGTAGGCCAATTAAAGAGTTTCACTTTGACTTAGTGAAAATGGAGAGTCACCACAAAGTTTTGACCAGGAGAATGATACGATCTGATTGTTTTAGGAGGGTTGCTCTTCGTGCTGTGTTGGGAAAAGACTCTAGAGACGCAAAGATGAAAGTAGGGAGATCTGTTAGGAGAAACTATAGAAATGCCAACCATCTAAGTATATTCCTGTGCAGAAGAAAAGCAGCAATGACTCCAAACATCTGAGGCAGCCAGATATCTTACTGGAGTACTGAGTGCTCAGTAAATTCTAGTGGTGTGATTAGTTTATGACTTTAGTTTAGATATGCCTCTATGCCTTATTTCGTAGATTACAAGTAGCTCTTACATGTAAAAATGAAAGTCCACAGACTTACAGGCTTTACAAACTCACGTCCCTATAAAAATTGAAGAAAGGACTTGCATTTTGGAATTAGTGTGTAGCCTATCAATAGGACCTTGAGAATTCAATGATGAAGATGCCCAGTTACTTCTAAAGTTAAGAAGAACAATGCAGTTTCAACCTAACCTCAAATTCATGTATTTGAGGGACACATCCAAGTAAAACCTATGCCAGATAGGACACAGTGAGATGTGATAAACTTAAAAAAATTTTTTTTTTAAAGTTCATTTATTTTTAGAAAGAGAGAGAGCAGGGAAGGGGCAGAGAGAGAAGGTGAGAAAGAGAGAATCCCAAGCAGGCTCCGCACTGCCAGGGTGGAGCCCCATGTGGGGCTCAAACTCACAGACCATGAGATCAGGACCTGAGCCGAAATCAAGAGTGGGATGCCTTAACCGACTGAGCCACCCAGGCCCCCCCCCCTCAAAATTTTTTAACATTTATTATTTATTTTTGAGGAGAGACAGACAGAGAGCAAGCGGGGAGGGGCACAGAGAGAGGGAGACACAGAATCTGAAGCAGGTTCCAGGATCCTAGCTGTCAGCACAGAGCCTGATGCAGGACTTGAACTCATGAGCCTTGAGATCATTACCTGATCCTCACAAGCCATGGGGTCATGACCTGAGCTGTAGTCAGAAGCTTAACCAACTGAGCCACCCAGGCACCCCTGTGATAACTATTTTAAATAAAATACTAAACCAGAACAAACAAAATGCCTCTAAGATCCAGACTGTAGTAAGATCAAAAGATAGAGATCTTTTGAAGGTTATTTTACTTTCTATAGTTCTGAGCAGAGCAATCTTACATTAAATTGAGTCTATTACTTTGAAAACTAGCCCATTTAAAATTCTCTATATATTTTATCTATATGATATACAGTCTGACACATTTTTATTTTGAAAAGACATATGAATCGAGGTAGAAGATGATTTTAAGGTACTTCCTGAGGGTTCCCTTTAATAGGAAAAACAGGGGTAGTTGTAGTAAAGGAATGAAAAATGAAACAGTAACAGTAAGATCCCTCACTTCTGCTTCAATCCTGTAAGAAGTCAGCTGTCTCAAAGATACCAGTTCATCTGCATTGTGTTTCACACGCAGGCACTACCTCTAGGCAGGTGCCAGGCAGTGGGGGTGCAGGGGAACACAGTCACAGGCACCCAGCATGCTATGTTTACTGGTAGAAAACAGTGCAGGGTCCACAATGTGGCTCTACTGTAAAGGAAGTACCGGAAATTGTCTAATTTGGACACCCACAATTATGTACTCAAAATAAGTAAAATAATTAAAAGAAGTGTTCTTCTCATCTTCCACTTCCCAAGTTCTCCCATTTTCTATTTTGCAATGCTCGTGGTGTAATTCTCAATCTTTGTTGTACATTCGTCATTAGGGAGTTTTCAAGATATACCCATGACCAGGGTCCTAACCCCAGAGATTGATTCATTTGATCTAGGGTTGGACCCAGGTGGTATTTTTAAAAAGTGACCCAGATAATTTTAATGGGCAGCCAGGGTTGAAAACCACCACGATTTCAAATTGGAGTAAAAATATCTAGGTTCTAGTTGTAGTGCTGCCATTTACTAGCTGGCTGATTTTTAAGTCCTTAGTTTCCCATAGGATGATGAGGTTAGCTTAGAGATTTATAAAAATTCTCTAGCTCTAAAACAAAATTAAATAAATTGGGATGCATATGATCTCTTCTAGTTTGCTCAGCTCTAAAAAGATGAAAATGGAATTATCTGGAGTATGCTAGCTTTGTTTGAAGCAAGTGAGTTAAAAAACAAACAAACAGCACTTAAGTAAACTTTTCCTTAGTCCCTCTTCCCAATTACAAAGCATGGGAGAAAAGAAACAGATATTTAAGCTTAGAAATCACAAGAGACTTCTAGGGCTGCTTTGTCTGTCCCTAGCTCTCTTAAATTGGGAGTTAGTCATATGGTACCTGGGGAACAGAGGGAGGGGGGAGAGAGCTTACTACACACCAAGAAGGTAAATATAATACAAACCCCAAAGGCCTTACACTACTCATCTTACCATAATCCGGCCTGGTACCAAACACTATGAGTGTGGGAGGCGAGGCAGGGGTGTGTACATATACATGTACACGCGCTCACACACACTCCCCAACTCGGTCATCCACCGCTCTAGCGGAGAGCGCCCAGAAGGCGCTCCCCAGCCAGGACCACTCTGGCCTCCCCCTTACGCCTCCCAGCCCGCTCCCTGCTCTGCCCCCACCCGGACAGTCCTCCGGGCCGAGCTCAGCTTGGTCCACAGAAGGCGGTGGCAGCCCCGGCCATTCTCCTGCAGCTGGTTTTCAGTACCGAATCCGTCTCTGTGCCTCTAAACCCAGACTCAGACGCTAACCCGATCCCCTCACTTCTCGGCCTCTTCTCTCTAGACCAGGCTCCCCCGGAAAGGGCCAAGCTCCCGCCTAAGCCCTTAGCCCAAGCTCATTCTCACCTGGGATCATCTCACCTAGGATCTCTCCTGATGATCCTAGCACCCTCACAGCTTCCCGGCGCCTCTTCATCCTCACACCTTTCCCAGATAAACCCTTATTCCCCCAGTCTCACCTCCCTACCTCTCTACGCTCTCCCACATTGTCCCCTCAGGGCCTCTCCACGCATTCTTTGCCATCAGCCCTCAGTTTTCCAGAACTTCCTCATCCTCCCCCCAACCTCCACCTCCAGCATAGGGTCCCAGGTCCTCTAAATCACCTGCACTCCCCACTCACTCATAGCTCCCTCTCCCAACCCTCAAGTAACCCAGGCCAGGGGCCGAGTGTTCCCACACCTTGCACCCTGGGGAACCTCTCCAACTCAACGCTCTCCTTCCTTGAAGGACCCCACCCACGACACCTGGGGAGCCCCTCCACGCACTCTTTCACCTCTGAGCCCGACACCTGGGCATCCTCCTCCTTCCACACTGTTCCTTCCTTTCCAAAACCTTAGGCGCCCCCACTTCCCGGTCACAGCCCATCTCCCGACCTGACACTCCTCCCACACTCCTCCCCGCCCCCAGGCTCCTACTCCTTTACTTCCAGACCTGACCCACAGGGCGCTCCCATCCAGCACAGCTCACGCTCTTGTCCCCTACTCTCGACTCCTTGGGCGCCCCCCCCCCCCCCCCCCCGGCCAGCGTTCTATACCCCCCTCCCCCCTTGAAAACTCGCTCTCTACTCCTCCTCTTCCCGCCCGCCCCCAGCCCACAGGTCGCGCTCGGGAGGGGTGCTCGCCTGGCCCGGGCCTGGGCGGCCAGGAGGTGACGCGGCCCCCGCGGGAGGAGCCCGGGAGGTGGAGGGGCGGAGGAGGCGCGGGCGGCGGCACCGAGCGGCGGCGGCGGCAGCAGCGGCGTAGGGAGCGGGCCCCCGGCGCCGACTCCACCGACCCAAGGGGCGGCGGCCGCTGAGGGTCTGCGGGCGGGCGCGTGATGAGGAAGCACCAGCGCCCGACCCTGCTACGCGTCGAAGCTCGCTCGGATCCGGGCGTTGGCAGCCGGTGGGCCGTGGCCCCGGGAATCTCCGCCGCTAGCCCTAGTCATCCCTTCCTAGCTTTCGCTTCTCCGCTTTAGCCCGGAGCTGTCTCCGGCGGCCGCCCTCGGCCCCGCGGCCCTTCCCCGGTCGTTTCTGGAGGGGTCCTCCCTCCGCGGCGTCTGGAAGCCCAGTGACGCGTCAGCCGGCGGGACAGCTGAGCTGCTTCTCTGGGATATTAGCCCCTGCGTCCTCACTCCCCTCTCTGCTCCCGCCCCGGCGTCCCTCCGACTGGCGGGACGCTGCCTCCCCGCGCTCGAAGCGAGTTCCCGGGACTCCCCCAGGGGGCTGGTTCGCGGCTGACCCCTTCCCCTCGGCGGCGGCGCGCGCCCCCGCCCCCGCCGGACACACTAGCGCCCCGGCCGGCGCGCCGCCCTCCCGCCCGCTCCCTCCAGTCACCCCACCCTTAGCCGTCCCCGCCACCTTACTCCACCACCCTCCCCCGCCGCTCCGCGCACTCCGCGTCCCGGCCCGGCCTCCCGCTCCTCTCTGCCAAACCGCTCACTTGCCAGCCCTTCGCCCCCGGGAAGAAGAAACATTTCCCGGAGCGCACTCCTCAGCCCTCACTCCCCGCCGCGCTCGCCCTCCCCTCCCCCTCCGCTCTTTCTTTCTTGGGGGAGGGGGGCTGTCGCCTCGGATTGAAGGCCGTTGATTTGTATGTATTTGTCCCAGCGCCGGAGGCTGCCCCAGCCGCCCGCGCGGGTGCCGCCGCCGCCGCCGGTGGAGTTGCCTCCCTGCTTCCCTAGGGTGGTTAGGCTCCACCAAACATGTCGGCTCCTGTCGGGCCGCGGGGCCGCCCGGCTCCCACCCCGGCGTCCTCTCAGCCGCCCCTGCAGCCCGAGATGCCCGACCTCAGCCACCTCACGGAGGAGGAGAGGAAAATCATCCTGGCCGTCATGGATCGGCAGAAGAAAGAAGAGGAGAAGGAGCAGTCGGTGCTCAAGTAAGGACCCGGCTCCATCTTCCCGCCTCCCTCCCTCCCCTCCGCCCCCACGGCCGCTGCCCTGCGGCCGCCTGCGCGCCCCGGATCGCCGCCCTCCCTCCAGCCGGCGGCGCCTGGGCCACGAGGGCTGCGGCCGGCGCCGGCCGCCGGGGCTGCTTTCTGGGTGTCAGAGCGCGGGGGTGTGTGTCGGGAAGGGAAGGTGCCGAGGCCGGCCGAGATGAGGGTGGCGAGCCTTTAGGCGTTGTAATTTTCCCGGGCGTCCTTACGGCTTCCCCCGCGGGCCGGTTGGGCTTCAGGGTCCCCACGGGGCTGAAGCTGAACCCAGGCTCCGCTCGTCCCCTCTCCTTTCCAGCCGCCCCCGCGCGGTGGCAGTGACTGGGGCAATGAATCCAATATGGCCGTGCACAGGTGCTCCCTGGCCGGGACCCGGGCGAAGGCGCGCCGCCGGGGATGCGGGCGCAGCAGGGGCCCCTCGTCCCGCGCTTCCGCAGGGCGGCCCTGCCTCCGACGCGGAGACGAGCAGAGCTGCCCGCGGTCGCTGCGGGCAGGGGGGCGGCTGTGCAGGCGAGGGGCCTAAACTCTGGCAAGTCTCGGGTGGGTGTGCGGCCGCCGCCATCTTCCAGCCCCTCCCCCTCGGCGGGTTCTAACACCCTGCACTCTGCTGCTCTTCCTGTTTGCCACTAGTAAATCTGTTTAATCCTGAAGAGACTCTGAAGAGGCTCCAGTTCCTACCATTACTGCAGTTTGGGATGCTTCCTACCTTGGGAAGTTCTACTACTCGTGTTCATAGTGTAGGCAGCCGGGATTTTGCCGAGGGTGAGAGAGTAAAAGCAGCACCCAGGCGGCGGTTTAGCGCTGTGTAACTTCAGCACCAGGGAACTGTCCAGACAGAGATACAGCTTTGAGACGCCTTTTGTCAGTCTAGCAAAGAGATTGGTTTCTACAGGTTAGCTGTTAAATGTTTTATGGTTATTTGATTTCTCAGATACTGTGTGAAAGAGACTGTGCAGAAGATGCTTAACCTTTTTATGTTCTTCCAACTCAACTTTTTTCTTTTTACTTGAAATGAATTATTCACTAAGAGATTAACTTGGACAGTTTATATGCCAGCGGTGGGACTGTTCTTTTTGCATGTTATCAAATATATTTTTCCCATATTCTCCACAGAAACACAAAATTGAAAGAGTAGAGTTCCTCCATGAAGGATGCAATACACTGACCTCTAATCATGTAAATTTTAAAAACAGGTTGTTGAATTCAGTATTCTTTAATACACTTATACAGAGATAATTCTGTCTATACATATATATTTTCATATTTTAATGAAAATACTGTAAATTATGGTAAAAATATATCAAATATCTGTACACGTTTGAGAAAAATTGAAGGACTAAGAACAAATACTTCTGACATACTAACTGGAATAAAGAAAAATTGCTTCTTCAAAGCTAATTTGTGGGTTTGGAGACTTGTTTGGGAATATGATTTATTAGTAGGCTTGGTAAATGAAAAATGGTTATGAGATTTAAGTAGCTTATTTTAACTAATGCTAGAATAAAGCATTATTTTTAAAAGTTTTTGAGCATAATACTCATTTTGCTTTACTATATATACTAACAATGCCTAGCTTTTTGATGACTTAGAATTTGATATTTAAGTATATGAATCTATATTTCCTACTATAATTGTGATAAAATTAGTGTTGCCAAAGTGATGTCAAATAAAACATAGTTTTATTTCTTTGACCCATATATTTAAATGTACAATGTGTTTTTATTTCTTTGTAGTAAGCTAAATCATAGTATATACTGGCTAGTTCACTGTAGTTCCAAATCCACTTATTGTTCTAGTATATAGAGATGTAAATGAATTTTTCAATACTGAATTAAGAATTACTCAGATTGAACAATAGGTTACATTAGGAAAATGTTGCAAAAGGCTTTTTCAGGTAGGTACATTACATTACATACATTACCTTTCTGTGTAAGCCTGTATGCTATGCAAATACATAGAATGTTCATGCATTCCTATTCACACAGTTTAGGTAGAAACATTCTCTAAACATACATTCATACAGTCAGAGAGATTACATTGATGAAAAATCTTCATATTTATTTTAAATATCTATTTGCATTTTTGCCTAACTTAGTCTTGGAAGGAGTTATACCTCAAAATGGCCTACATGGCTTCAGAATTATTTTTATATTCATTTTAACAAGAAGTTTTTTGGAGTTAAAGCATAATATAATTACAAATTTAATTTTAAATGTTCTATAAAAATGTTTTTGGCTTTTTAAATAAGTTAAGACTAGGCAAGGAAAATGAGGAAAACATTAGATTTTATAATAGAATTATAATGAAAGAAAAATTGTTTTAAATAAGTTTATAATGTATTAAGTAATATATTATCAATATTGGGTATTAAGTTACAAATACTATATGTAAGAAAGAGTGATATTAGTATTCTTTAATGATTACTATTTCTCATTAAGTTTTAGGGGTCATTTATCTGGTCAAGACTACACTGTCCTTTGTTTCTCTTTAGTGATGTCCATTTAATTAGAGATGTCCATTTAATTGCATGTTAACATTTATTTTGAGAGAAGGTCATGGACAGAGAGAAATAAACTGAAAATCAAGTTGATGTCTGCTGCCTTGTAACAATTACGTTAAAGTTTGATGTGTGAAAAATTGAAACCACTGGATGAAAATATTTTCATATTAAGAATTCATACCAAGGGGGATGTGCGTACAAAGTACATCACAGGATGATATGTTGGAGTACAGGAAGAGAATATTAAAACTTATATTTCAAGTTCTTTCTTTCTTTGAAAAAGAAATTAAGTATTACTGATATTTAATATATAGATTGACAATATTAAGACCCACATAATTTGTAAATACATATGCAGGTATTTAGAAGTTCACGCCTGAGATATTTTTAATGGGAGAGGTGAGTGATCAAAAGACATTGAGACCACTATAGTAATCTCTCTTTATGAAGAGATTAATTAAGGACTATTTATATATATTAGCAATTTCTTCAAAGCCTTGCTGAATATCCATATTTTCGGAAGTCTTCTGTCACCATCAAGTAATTTTATTTTATGTCTGATTGAGATACTAAAATTTTGAAGCATCTGTATCTCAGTAGATCCCTCAATAGATCAGTAATTGCTTTTTTTTATCCTTACCAGAAATCCACATACAGTTTTAGTTTTGATAACTCAATCTATAGGTAAAATCTATAGTGTTCTTTTACTTATTAATGTTTTTAAGCCTCGTCTTTCAAGATTGTAAACTTCTTGAGGGCAAGAATAATAATGTACCCTTCTTTGGAGTTTGTGTTTTGCAGCATACTTAACACCTGCACATATTAGGTAACTAATAAGTAATGTTGATATGACTTGTAATGTTAATGAGGCAGTTTATAAATTTTGTTGGGAAAATGAAGAATAATTTTTTTTGAAAGAGGCATAATTTATTAGGTTTATATTTTCGAGTGTTTTTTTTTTTTTGATGTGGTATTAAGAAAAAAAAATGTATGAGATAAGCAAAACCACTGAAATCAATAGAAAAGTAAGTATTCATTCAGTAAATATTTATTGAGTTTCTACTATGTGCATATCATAGTCTTTCAGATAAGGTTTTTTTTTTTATAACAAATTAGAAATAATGTTTTTTGCTGTGTAAATTATCTTTGTATTCTCAGTTTGGATTTTTTATTAATGTCGAATGCCTTTTATTTGCTTCCCAAATAAAAGAAGACAGTGAGTAAAGATTTCATGATAGATCAGAGTAATAATTTAGCTTTTTTTAATTTTTTTTTTTTTTTTCTTCAACTTTTTAAATTTATTTTTGGGACAGAGAGAGACACAGCATGAACGGGGGAGGGGCAGAGAGAGAGGGAGACACAGAATCGGAAACAGGCTCCAGGCTCTGAGCCATCAGCCCAGAGCCTGACGCGGGGCTCGAACTCACGGACCGCGAGATCGTGACCTGGCTGAAGTCGGACGCTTAACCGACTGCGCCACCCAGGCGCCCCTAATTTAGCTTTTTTAAAAACATAGATGAGCAGTTCTAAATTTTTTTAATAATTCAATTTTAAGAGTATTTTTCAAAGCCAATTTATAAGCTTTTTTATGAATAGATAATGTATACCTATGGTACAAAATTTCTTAGCTACTTTTTCTCCAAGCCAGAGGCAACTGCTTTTGCCACTGTATTGTATACTATTCCAGAAATGCTCTGTGTAAAAGTAGATATGTGTATATATCACATATTGTGTGCACCTATAATGTGTGTGTGTGCACACAGATGTATGGATGTATGTGTGTAAACATAAAAAACATAAATGTGCCCTGCAGTTTACTTTTTAGGAGATCAGTTCCACACCCATTAATATATAGCTTCCTCATTCATTTTAATGGCTGTGTAATATCTCATTTTATGAATGTTCTGTAATTTCTTTATCTAGAACCATATTTATGGGTATTTAGGTTGATTCTAATTTTGCCATTGGAAACAACACTGCAATAAATATCTTTGTGCATATATCATTTCTTACATATTTGAATATATCTCTGGAATAAATTCCTAGAAATGCATTGTTGGGTCAAAAGGTCAGTATATTTTAAATTTTAATAAATATTGCCAAATTTATTTTCATACAATAAGTATGCATAAGTGACCTAAACTAGGGAGGCTCCCATATCCTTTCCAATTCAGCGTGTGATACTCTTAGCCAATACTTTGGTGAAAGATATGCCATCGTAGATTTAATTGAAATTTTCTTATTATCAGTGAGGCTGAGGGCCTTTTGCATTTGTTTAGTTTTTTGTTTGTCTTTTGGTCATTTTTAGTGAATTGTAGAAGCTCTTTTTATTGTCATTTGTTTTATGACCTTTTTTATGCCTTTTTTTTTTTTACTGGTCAGGATTTTTAAAAAATGCATTTTAATTTTTCACTTTTTGTTTTATGTCTTTTGAGTTTGTGATATGCTTAGAATGATCTTTCTCATTCTAATATTTAAAAGACTACCATATTTTCTTCTTATAGCTAAATGAAAATTTAAGAACATGGCATGTGAAATAAAAATGCAATTTAATCATGAAGACTTTTAAACAAAAATCATTATTATGATTATGTAAATAACGACGACCATTGTCAAGAATGAAAAATCTATCAGTTTTAAGAATTGCAAATGCATTCTAAAAAAATTGATTGGCATTTATGAGAAAGTACCTAATAAATTCTTTATATATAATCTGTATTTTAAAGCAACTAGGATAATTAAATAATATCTTCTTGTTGACTATATTGTCATTGAGTATATATTTATAAAGAACTGATTATACTGTGTGACAAAGACAGAGGTGATGGAGGCAAGTGTGAGGGGCCAGCTGGATTTTGACTTGAAACCTTATTTTACTAATTAATAACTGTAAGGTCTTGCTTATGTTGTTAAACTCTCTGAGCCCATGTTTCCTCATCTGTATTATCAAAATAATAACACCTACCTTGAAGGATTGTTATGATCAATGTAGATTAAATGTCCTGGCATAAATAAGTGTGCCAAAGAAAGTCATTATTAACTGATTATAGACAATAGTTTATTATTTTTTTTAACATTTATTTATTTTTGAGAGACAGGCACAGAGCATGAGTGGGGGAGGGGCAGGCAGAGAGGGAGACACAGAATCCAGAGAGCAGGCTCCAGGCTCTGAACTGTTAGCACAGAGCCCAATGTGAGGCTCAAACCCACGAACTGTGACATCATGACCTGAGCCGAAGTCAGTCGTTTAACCTCCATGCAGGCGCCCCTAGACAATAGTTTCTGAACCTTATGCTATTATCATAGCATTCTTGGATGAAATCTTAACTTTTTTTTTTTTTTTTTCCAATTGAGACATTCTCTTCCTTGTCTACTGGGAAGTCAAAAAAATGCCCGAAGGACTTTTAAGTGCCTTCATTATTTATCTAGAAGCCCAGGGATGGAGAGGGAAGGTGATGAATCGGCAGCAATTTCCTCAGCAAAAAACATTTTTAGAGAGTCTGAAACTAAGGGGTAGCAGCAGAAATAAGACACCAAATTATTGGTTATTGGCAAGATACTGATTATCATGGGTGAATGCGAGGGAACTAATTTGTGCAAATTACTCTGTGATTGTCCTTACAGTTGTCTGGGATCAATTTTTTACTCTATTAATAAATCAAAATATGTATTTATTTATTTGTCTTATTCATATTATATCTGAGAACTCAGCGAATCTTATCAGGTTAATCTCATTTTGAAGTATCAATTTAGAGTGCTCCTCTGCTTTCCATTGCTTTTCAAATGTACACACTCTTTGTATGACTTCCACTTTGCCTCTTAGCTTCAAATTTGCCTCCTTAGCTCTTTCTTGCCCCATGTTCTTAAGTAGGTTCTTTTCTTCTTTTTCATATCATTTTTAATATTTTCCAGTTATGCTTATTAAAATTTATAATTTCTTTATTTGTTTATGGTCTGTCTGCCCTGCTAGATTATAAACTCCCAGAGAGCAGATACCATGTCTGTCTTGTTCACCATATCAGCCTTAGCTTCTAACCCAACACAATGTTTTATACATAGTAGTACTTAAAAATATTCGTTGGGTGACTGAATGAAATGTTGGGGAATAAAATACTGTGTTCAGTTAGGTAGTGCTTGCTTTCAAGGTGAAATTTGAAGATCTAGAAGAAAAAAGTTTGTTTAGGTAGTAGTGCCCTTATTTTCAAAATCAATTGTAATTTTTAAACCTATGTGCAATTTTGCTTATTTATTTATTTTTTACTAGGAGAAAACTTACAGTATTTGCGTATGATTGCAACTCATCTTTTATTTGTTTATTAAAAACATTTTTTTAATGTTAATTTATTTTTGAGAGAGAGAAAGAGAAAGAGACAGAACATGAGCGGGGGAGAGGCAGAGACAGAGAGGGACTCTCAACATGGGGCTTGAGCTCACAAACTGCGAGATCATGACCTGAGCTGAAGTCAGTTGCTTAACCAACTGAGCCACCCAGGCGCCCCTTGACTCATCTTTCTTTTAGACTAAGAGCACATCTGTTTTGATTAGAAACCAGAAGAATATTGTAATATGTCATCTTGAAATTGTAATTATTTTTTAATATAAAGAATATTTTGCTTTAAAAATTACGACTTTAGTTTGAAAGTGTTTGTATATTTCCAGTGCGTTTAACAGAGCTGAATAAGTGATGTACAGAATATTTTGGATAGAAATTTCTATAATTCATTCCTTTCAGAGGCAGACAACTGAAGGCCAACCATAATCACATGAGCACACTGAAATGTGAAGTGTCATGAAAAAACACAGTAAAAGTGTTTTTGGAACATCATGACCATAGTAAAAAATATGTCAGAGTAATCAAGTGAGTAGTTTGCTGTCTCTTTGGTATTGTTTTGAGGGTGTAACACATTTTATCCTTTTTAATTATGTAGAAATTTTACTCCTAGATGTTAAAGATTCTAGAGACTACAGATACTGTCGTATTCTCTAGTCACCTGATGAAATGCAGATATCTATTTCTGGGTGTTAAAACACTCTTTTTTTTTTTTAATTTTTTTTTTTTCAACGTTTTATTTATTTTTTTGGGGACAGAGAGGGACAGAGCATGAACGGGGGAAGGGCAGAGAGAGAGGGAGACACAGAATCGGAAACAGGCTCCAGGCTCTGAGCCATCAGCCCAGAGCCTGACGCGGGGCTCGAACTCACGGACCGCGAGATCGTGACCTGGCTGAAGTCGGACGCTTAACCGACTGCGCCACCCAGGCGCCCCGAAAACACTCTTAACCCTTCTCAGCTAACCCTTTAGGAAGTCACTATAAGGAACATGATAAACCACAGTTACAATATTGCATGATAAGTGCTGGGAGACCACGTTCACAGTGTATCATGGATATATTCATTGAACAGGAGCATCTTCTCCAGTTTGGGGGAGATGACACCTAGGCTGAGACTCAAAGGATGAGTAGATGTTCATTGGGCAGAGGAAGATATTCCAAGCAAAAATATGAAAACTCCCAAGTCTTTCTATCCCAGACTTTAACTCTCATTTGTAAAAGAGAGGCAGGGCATAGTCAAGAAACTGATTTGAAGTGGTTTACAATGTCTGGAGCATAAGGCTTATTGGAGGTGAGTCGGTAGAGGAGACTTGAGAGATGGCAAGGGTCAGAGCTTCAAAGACGTTGTATGTTTTCCTTTGATTTGGATTTAATCCTGAAGGTAGTAGGGAGTAACAGAGGGATTTTAAGCAGTGACACAGTGTAATCAGATTTGGTTGGGCACCCCCCAGCCTTACAGTCTGAGGGACTGATGCTAGAGACCAAGGCTGTAGCTAGGAGAGTCTTCTGGTAATCCAGGTGATATATGATGGAGATATGAAAGAGGACAGTTCTTTTTTGTTTTCTTTTGTTTAAAAATTTTTTTTTAACATTTATTCATTTTTGAGAGAGAGACAGAGCATGAGTAGGGGAGGGGCAGAGTGAGTGGGAGACACAGAATCCAAAGCAGGCTCCAGGCTCTGAGCTGTCTGCACAGAGCCGGACGCAGGGCTCAAACTCACAGACTGTGTGATCATGACCTGAGCTGAAGTCGGACGCTTAACCAACTGAGCCACCCAGGCGCCCCTGAAAGAGGACACTTCTGCTGGAGGTGGAGAGGCAGGATAGATTTGGAAATATTTAGGAGCCAAATTACTGGGATTTGACAACAGGAGGTAAAGTAAGGGTAAAAAAGTAAGGGTAAAGTAAGCTCTCGGGGTGCCTGACTTGCTCAACTGACTGCTGTACATCATGTAGATCTGTCTTTGCTCATCTCACTGATGGTCAGCTCTCTAAATTGGTTTAGTCTCAGGACCGTTGTTCTCTTGAGAGACCAGCCGGAGAAGGCTTCTTTTATTGTTTTTCTTATTCTAAACAGTTTATAATGTGAATAGTTGTACTAGAAGTGACTATAACTTGTGATATAGGGGGGACAGGATGGGAAATAATAGAGTAGCAGTAAAAAGGGCAAAAAGGGAGAAAGAAGAGAAGGCAAAGAAAAAGGGGAGAAGAAGATCAGTACTGTTTGAATCCATTCATAATTGTGAGGAACGCTACTTCGTATTTTAGCTTAGAAAACTTTTTTCTACTAAATCTATTAACGTCTTGTCATTTTTCCCCCCAAAACTACAGATCTGTTTTTCTTTTATTGAACATTCCTTGCTCCCATTGACAACTTTGTCTCCGTGAGTTTCTCACCATCTGGTTTTGTTTCACTCTTCAGATGTTTTTAACTCTTGCGCAATCTTTGTTTTATATGTTAGATTTAACTAGAACAAATTTCCTTTTTTGTGTATATTCCTATATCACCTCCAAGGGAATTTTGGAAATGGGAGTGTAGTTTAGGAAGATAAAGAAAAGAGATTAGCTGTGTAAATGACATATTGTGGTTGGTGAAGATTCTGTTCCTCTTTATCTTAGCTTAGTGAATTATTGCAGATTTCATACTGTGTTGTGTTATGAAAGAGAGATAAGTTTTGTTAGATTGTGTGATGGGAAGTTCTAGAAATAGGATTAGAAGTAGAATTATAGAAAGGGAAAAGTTAAGAACAGGTTTAGGTCTAAAAGTGATAGAATATTATTTCACCTATTTTCTCTCTAGAACTGTTACCACCGCCCCCCCCCCCAACTGTAAGCAACTAGATAGTATAAATTAGGCTAAGAATGGACGAATTTTATATAGTTTATGTATTATGAACATGTATTAGATGTACATTATATACACATGTCAAAAAGCTCCAATTTGTATTTTCCATATCACATAGTGCTAGCTAAATGCTTTTTAAAGACATTTAGAGTTAAGAACTTTCAAACAGTTTATAGATTATAAAAATTTAACCTTCTTACATTACACACACGTAATTTGGTAGGTTCTGGTAAACAGAGGTTCTGGTTAAATGCTCTTTTAGGCACAGGAGGAAGATAGAATTCTCTATGTTCTTTAGCAGTTTTTTTTTTTTCCCCAACTAAGTTTATGTTCAGCTGTAAGGGAAAAATAACTTAGCAGTTTTATGCATTCTGCAGCTAGGCTTCTAGGATGTTAAAGCTGGGAAAAAAGGATATCCTAAACAATATAGCTAGATAACAGTATAACCATAATGGTGTTTATTGGTGAAAAATTTGCTTCTCAGGTGCATATATGAACAGTCTATTTCATCACACATCACACATAATTCCTTTTGACCAAGAGCTGAAAGAATTAATTGATGTTTTTATCAGCACAAAATTTTTTTCTGTTAAAAATGAATTTTGTAGTGGAGATAGCTAGGTGTTCATCAAAGATTAACATTCTTCTTTCACAGAGTTGTTGCTATGCAGCACTGCCTAGCCCTGGACTACCTTTTCCAGCTTTCCTTGTTTCTAAATGGATTGGGGTAATTAAGTTCTGGCTGGTGACTTAGCCTCTCCCCTCCATTAGACTTTGTATGAATAACAGATACACTTCTTTGTTAAGTCACTGATTTTAGGGCTGTATCTAT
Organism: Neofelis nebulosa; assembly: GCF_028018385.1. NCBI lineage: Eukaryota > Metazoa > Chordata > Mammalia > Carnivora > Felidae > Neofelis > Neofelis nebulosa. The sequence continues at coordinate 49,265,643 of NC_080795.1, forward strand.
TACTGTGGCTATTGTAAGTAATACATTCTCATGATTATTATCTGTTACTTATTTAACTTTGGAAAGCTTTAAAGTTCCTGTCTACACTGGTCGACTCCAGAAGTATTTCTGTGGTACTGAACTTTATTACCACAGGTTGATTTCTCTTTAATGATTGCTCTAAGCTGACTTAAGTCTTAAATCAGCCATAGGATTTGTGAATACAGAATTTACCAGGATGGGTCTGTTCATCTGCTTGATGACAAGTGGGCGGTACCCCAACTGGGGATTTGTTGGAGCAGGTGCAAGAAGGTAGGTGTGTACACTGAATCTTCACAAAGATACCTGCTCTGGAAGCAGATATAGGACACAGACCTCATAATGAGACAGAAAAATTTGCAATCCTAGGATCCATTTAAAAATTTTTTTTTAACGTTTATTGTTCAGAGAGAGAGACAGAGCATGAGCAGGGGAGGGGCAGAGAGAGGAGGAGACACAGAATCTGAAGCAGGCTCCAGGCTCTGAGCTGTCAGCACAGAGCCCGACACAGGGCTCGAACTCACAAACTGTGAGATCCTGACCTGAGCCAAAGTCGGATGCTTAACCAACTGAGCCACCCAGGCACCCCAGCTAGGATCCATTTTGGAATAAATTGAAGCCTCATGTTAGAAGTTTTGCAGGTTGAAGGCTATGGTTAAATTCCATTTCCAAACTAAAGGTTAGGAAGGTTTATATAAATCAGAAGTGAATTTTATAAGACCAGAGAGACCTGGTGCTGGTGTTGGGGAGTCCTTCTAATTTCCTTACTCTCCCTCAGCTCTCAAATGTAATCAGTTACCAAATCCTGTCATTATTCTCTTCCAAAGATCTTTGAAATCTCTCTCCTTCTCTCTGTCTTCATTGTCGGGGCACGGTTTCATGCCTTTATTATATTTTCCTTAATTATTCGTCTCCAAATGGGTATCTCCACTTTCAGGCACACCTCTAACCCATCTTCCATAATAGTACAACAGTCCAACACACAAATCTATTTTAAAGTCCTTAATATTTGTCAGGGCTTCCCCACTGCATTTACTATGCAGTCTAGATTTCTAGGTGTGTCATAGAAGTCCCTTTGTGATGTTTTATCAGTTTTTATATCCTGGTAGTCTTTCTTGGGGAAGACCTTTGGTTGTATCAAATTGAAGTTAGTTCCTTATTGTTTTTTTGTTTTTTTTAATATTCTAGGATATATCGTTCTCTTTGCCTAGAAAGCCCTACCCACTTTTCTCTTGTTAAGTTCTACTATTTTTTGTTTAGCATTTTATTTTTAAGTAATCTCTATACCCAGCATGGGGCTCAAACTCACAACCCTGAGATTGAGAGTCAGATGCTCCACTGACTGAGTCAGCCAGATGTGCTCCTAAGTCCTACTAGTTCTTAATCCAGGTATATGTCACGTTTCCAACCAGCTGAAAACTGGGTTAGGTTTTCCTCTGCTCTCACAACCCTTATTGCATACTTCTACTGTAACTCTTACAATATTAATACTCCATAGCCAACATATACTGGATGCTTACTGTGCTGTTGCTATGCTACATTATATATGCATTATCTAATTCAGCCCCCATGACAACCTTATGAGATAGCTATTATTTTATCATTTTTATAGATGAAAAAAATGAAGACTGAAGTATGCTCAAAGTTTTTAGTGGGGAGCCAGGATTTAAACCTAGACAGTCATATTCTAGAATTTGCACTCTTAATAACTACTTTTTATTATATCATAGTCATTGAATTACTTTTCCTCTTTTCTAATAAATTATAGAAAAAGGACTGTGTTTGCAGTGGGTAGTCCATTGTGAGTGGATATAAATGTGTTTTGAGTGAATAATTAAGTGTAGCACTGCCTAACAGTGGAGAGTTGCTGATACCTCAAGAAATGGTTATCTTTGGGATTTGGTGGTCACATTTGCAAGAAGTTTCATTGTTATCCTTCTTGGACATGCCACTTATTGGTTATGGTGCGTGGTATTAGTTAAGCTAGGAATCAAGCGTGTGTTTTTAACAACACATGAAATCAGTGAAGACAATATATTTAATAAATAACTTTTTTCACTTAAAAGACTTTTCATTTAATAAATATTTGTTCAAGGATGCGAGAGTTTAAGCCACCTTTTGCTGGTGGTAGACACTTTTTTTTGCTCTCATGTGGAGTGTTTTTCTATTTGAAATAGGAGTTGGTAGCATTTTGGAAACCATTGTCAAAAAAGAAAATTCTCTGAGCAATGATGATGGTGGTATTGCAGGGGCAGGAAGCTAAATGAATCTTGAGAGAATGTGTGAAATTGGATCATTTTGTAGGTATGCTTGAAAATCCCCAGAGACTTAAAATCAAGACAACTGGAGCATAGACATTTAAATGGCCAGCCAGTGCGGAGGCTGTGCACCTTTGAGGACAAAGCCTTTGTTAAGACCACGTTCAATGTCTAGAACAGGTGATAAAGTTGATTTGTAGGTGATAAAGAATATTCACTTAAAGCATATTAGTATATGGGTAGTGACCACTTTTTAAGTATATTAACAAGGCAACATGGTAACAAAGTTGAGCCAAAGAAATGAACTAGAAGATGTGTGTAATAAGCTGTTTCTTTGAGGTACTATGGCTAAGATTATTTGAAGTCCCTTTGTTTTACCTATACCTCATGCTTCATTTCTTTAAACTTTTTTTCTCCTTACTTTCTGGTAATGTTCTTACAGTAAAATTACAGTCTACTTTTGTTGATGTAATAACGAAAGCTTAGAATATAGAGACAGTTTTGTGGTACCATAGGTTGTCTTAGCTGATTCCTTAGAAGGAATATGTGGAATGAGAGGAAAGAGAAATGGAAATTCAAGAGTGTGAGACTAGTATTCAGTTTGTATCTGAAGTCTCTTCTACATAGGATTTGCTTTGAATTTGAATAGGTCTCTAGACTTGTAGCAGAAAGTGAAGGAGGGAACTAACATTTGTTTGGTGACTACTGTGTGCTAGGATTCAGGTCACAAAGGCTGTAAGTAGCAGAACACAGAGGTGGGTAGATCTTTCTAACTCCAAAACTCATTCTCTTTCCATCACACTGCTATTTAGTCTTCTGGAAAACAGTTAAGACCATAGTGCTTAGGTGTCTGGACTATGGAGTCAGCCAACTTGGGCTTGAATCTCAGCTGATACTTGGTAATTTTGCACCTCAGTGTGTTTATCTGGAAAATCCTTCTCATGATGCCATTTCTGGCCCTTCTTCTGTCACTACATCTCTCTCTGCCCACAGTGGGGAAAGATTTTTCTCTTTTAAGTACTCAGATGGTTAGACTCGACCCAGATATTCCAGAATAATCTCCCCATCTTAATCATATCTGTAAAATCCCTTTTGCCATGTAAGAGATGTTACATGTTACTTGTTCCCGGGGTTAGAGTGTGAATACCTTTGAGGGGCCATTTTTCTCCTTACATTAGTGAGTGGCCTAGATACAATTGGATATATGTTTTTTATAAAGTAGACTTTGTACTACTTTTATTTTTTTTAAATATATTGTGTATACAGAGATACAAATTCCAGAATAATATCTCTGAAATATTTTACAATGCACTTTTCTATGGGTTTATAATACTTTATTTCCCTCAACTCACTCCCAATCTGCTCTTCATTTTTTATTTGTTTAAAAATTTCCTCCTGAATAAAAATATTGGTCTAACTGCCAGTGGGGTGGGGCGTTGGGGGCAAGCAGTGTGAATTCTTCTATATTCTTCGAATATAAAGAGCACATAAGTATTCTTAAGTATTCATTTTAGTTAATAATTGGATTTATTTTTATGGAAAGAGAATTAACTTTGCCATATGACTAAATAGTGAAGTTATTGAAATGTTTCCAAATATTTTCATTATCTGACAGTCATGTAAATCTTTTTTTTCTTCAATAATTTTTTTAATGTTTAGTTTTGAGAGAGAGAGAGAGAGAGAAAGATTGAGCCAGCACGAGTTGGGGAGGGGCAGAGAGAGAGAGAGAGAGAGAGAGAGAATCCAAAGCAGGCTCCAGGCTCTGAGCTGTCAGCACAGAATCCGACGCGACTGTGAGATCATGACCCAAGCCTGAGCCCATCTGTTGCTTAACCAACTGAGCTACCCAGGAGTGCTCCTTAAACCTTTTTTTTTTTTTTGAAGTGTTTTTGTTTATTTATTTTTGAGAGAGAGAGAGGGAGGGAGGGAGGGAGAGCGCACATAGGCAGAGGAAGGGCAGAGAGAGAGAGAGGGAGAGAGAGAGAGAGAGAGAGAGAGAGAGAGAACCCAAAGCAGGCTCCAGGCTCTGAGTAGTCAGCACAGAGCCCAACCCAGGGCTCGAACTCACAAACCCTGAGATCATGACCTGAGCTGAAGTTGGACGCTTAACCGACTGAGCCACCCAGGGGTCCCTGGAATATGGTTTCTCTTGCATGTTTGGTCTAGGAACCTTTTCTTATCCTGCAATGAGTGTGCTTTCATGTATTATTTTTTTTCTTATAATTATTAGCTAAGAAGTCTGAATTAATGAAAAGATGCAGTGTGTATTAAGACTTGAAGTTTATGTCAGTGTTTAAAATGTAATTAATTGGTTTAACTTAGGTAATAAAACATTAAAAATAGCTATGAAATAAAGTAGAAAAAGAACACGAACCAAGGTTGTCCTTCAAAACTACTAATATAAATTCATGTCACACTATGTAGTTGTATATGTTAGGATAGACTAGATGTCAGAGTCCAGTGAGGAGACAGAAACTACAGTCGTAATTTGAACAGGAAAACTTTTTTTTAATTTTTTTATTAAAAAAAAAATTTTTTTTTAACATTTATTTATTTTTGAGACAGAGAGAGACAGAGTATGAACGGGGGAGGGTCAGAGAGAGAGGGAGACACAGAATCTGAAGCAGGCTCCAGGCTCTGAGCTGTCAGCACAGAACCGGAAGGGGGGCTTGAACTCACGGACCGCGAGATCATGACCTGAGCGCAAGTCGGACGCTTAACCGACTGAGCCACCCAGGTGCCCCGAACAGGAAAACTTTAATATAAAGGATTATTAACCTCTAGCAGTGAGCAGCCACCTCTTTTAGTGCTGAAGCTGAGTACCCAAGGAAGCAACACATTTGGAAGACATCCCTTCCCCCAAGGCTAAGGCTGAGATTGAGCCCTTGTTAGAGGGTGTGGTTGTACCCCACTGAGCTGCCACAAGCTGGGGCGGACAAGCTGGAAGTCATCTGCGAGGGTGTTGGTGGGGCTTCCAGAGAAGCTGGCTGGAGTTCTCAGGGAAGTCTCTGGGAAGCCACCTATTGCGGTGTCCGCTGGGGTGCTACTGAAACTGCTGGAAGGATGCCCGCTAGGGTGCTAAGTGAAACGTGTTAGGAGGGTGAGTGCCACTGGCTGCCAAGCTCCGGGCAGCCAAGGAACACAGGACAAACACCAAAGCACCCAGAACCAGAAGGAGACGCCCCTTCTTCCTTTAATGTCACTCTGGCTCCCTCTGCTGACAGAGCTTCACAATTGTGCCAACTGGGGAAGGACAAATGGTTACAGAGTCCAGATCCAGTATCAAAACAGGACAAAGAAGGGTGGATTTGGAGCTGAGAGGTAGCAAATGTGTCAGTTTATAAGCTATGCTCTCCCTAAATATCAGTAGCTTAAAACAGTATAGATCTCTTTATTTTCCATGCCATATGTTTTCTCTGGGGCGCTTGGGGTCTCTATGTTATCCTCATTCTGGGACACAGGCCAATAAAGAAGCTGTTTGGAACGTTGAGACCAAAATGAAAAGACTGGGGTGAATTGCAACTTTTCTCTTAAAGTTTCCTCTCAGAAATATATATACAACTTCTCACATTTCACTGGCGAAGGCAAGTTGCTGATCATGCCTAACTCAGGGCAGAAAAGTGTAGCCCTACCACGTAGGGAGGGAAAATCAGAAATACTTGTTGAAAAATGCAACTATCACAAGATTGATAGGATCGGTATTAGAAAATGTTGCAGTCCCTAGCATAATTACTTATATTTCTTCCTCTAAAATTTTATTTGCTTTGTGGTTTTTATGAATTTTAGTGAAAATAGCATCAGAATAAAAGTTGATGGTGGTCTTAACTTCTGGGTCAGTAACCACAAACCAGAGAGTGACCTTAATTCATTTGTGTAACACGGTGAGGCTGTAAACAAATAAGCAGCGGGAAGTATATTTTTTTGAAGGTTAGATACAAACAGACTTTGTTTTTAAGTTCTGCATTAAAATTTTTATATTAACTTATGCTGGCATGATATTATACGAAATATGGAATGTCTATTTATGTAGAAAAAGGTTTTTTCATTTATGGTCAGTAGTGTAGAGAGGACTAGAAAACAAGATTTGGAGGTGTGGAGTAGAGTTCTCCCTCCATCATTGACAAGCTATGTTGTCTTGAAGAAGTCACTTTAATTCCCTAAACTCTGTAAAATGGAGATTGAAAACACATCCCTCAGCTGAAATTTGTGGTGCCAGATGTGTTTCAGAGTGTTTTGGATTTTAAAATGCACATGCCATACACTGTATGACTCTTCGCAGGGGCAGAACAGCAGCCCCTAATCAAACTCATTTCTCCAGTGAAACATGAATATTTACAAATGGGTTAGATAAAGACTGTATATAGCCTCATGCTAAATCAGATCAAGAATTTTGGCCCAGGCTTACAGAAGAAGTTCTATTTTCAGAGCTGTTTGGATTTGGGCGGGGGGGGGGGGGGGGGTGGTATAGGTGGGCAATTATGGGCTTTTGGTATTTTAATAGACTGTATGTTAACTGACTAGAATTTAAATAAAAGCTTGGAGAAAAAAAATCACATTTTCTTTTTTTTAAATTTGTTTTAACATTTATTCATTTTTGAGAGTGAGAGAGACAGAGTGTGAGTGGGGGAGGGGCAGCGAGAGCGAGAGACACAGAATCAGAAGCAGGCTGCAGGCTCCGAGCTGTCAGCACAGAGCCCAACGCGGGGCCCCGGACTCAACGCAAGATCGTGACTTGAGCTGAAATTGGACACTTAACCGACTGAGCCACCCAGGTGCCCCACATTTTCTATTATATAATTATAAGCAAAACAAAATGCAGGGTATTATGGAAGAGAGTAAACGTTGAATTGTAAAAACTTTTAAATAATACCCTGTGACACCTAAAATGAGAAACTTAGCTTCTATGAGGATACTTTTTATAAGGTTTATGTACTTATTTTTGAAACATATACACATAATTCCTGATCAAGACTATTTGATGATGATCTCTTCAGATTCTTGTTGCTCACCATTGACAAACTATAGAAGTAGTTGGTAGCAGATTGTAAGAAAAAACTTATTTCCTTTTCCTTGATTGATAGAAACTCCTTTCATGCTATTAATCTTGAAAATTCACTCTCTTTAAATTTCACTCCAATGGTAGTAACACTTTTTTTTAACTGTTTGCTCTTTCTTTTCTTTCACTGACAAATGTAATGTTGAATTTCTTCTGATAATGTGAATGGATTCCAAATGCAATTGAAGTTTAAAAAATGTCAGTTATTTAAAAATAATGTTGGTATTCTTCTTGAAGCATATGTAGTACTCTGCTAGCCTTACTTAGGACTCAGATTATAACATTGACTGTCACTGGTGAATCATTTTAACTTAATTTTTATGAAACTGAGCTATTGCTTTGAATCTATAAGCTTTGTCCTGCTCATTAATATACTTTCGCACAGTTCGTGAAAATTTTTGATTGAGTTCATCCAGGTGTTTGAAACTGTCAGTTAAATAAGCCATTTTTTTTTTAAAGTCAGTTAATAGCCTTTAACAAATCTGTAGTGAGAATCACTCACAGTGTCAATATTTATTTTTAACCCATAAACTTTAAAATGAAAGCTTTCCTTTTGAATAGACAACACACTGAGGTATGGAACAGCAGAGAGTGGTGTTCTGCACTCATTTCTCTGTATAAAGCCAATAGTTGGGATTGTAGCAGCTGGGGATTGATTAGATTTTTTATTTTGAAAACATTATTTGATGTGGAATTCATATTTATAGGCAAGATTTTACATTCCAGATCTCTGGGAATAAAATAGTGTTACTTAAATTTCAGTTTTTTCCAGAATAAACTTTTTTTGTAGAGACTTTATAGTTTCTTGTCATAAAATTATACAGCATTTCTTTAATATTTTGCTTCAAAATCTGGTACTTTTTTGTAGGACAAATAATATGTTTTTTGCCATTTCTCTTTAGGCACTGCAATGTCAGTTATTAACTAGATAACTAACTGTAGATTCATTAATCTGCAATGAAAACTTTAGTTAGTAATTTTCTTTTTTCTTTTTTTTTTTTTTTAAAGCTTATTTATTTTGAGAGAGTGGGGGAGAGGGAATCACAAGCAGGCTCTGCACTAACAGTGGGGCTGTTAGTGATGTGGGGCTCGAACTCACAAACCACAAGATCATGACCTGAGCTGAAGTCGGCCACTTAACCGACTGAACCCAGGCACCCCTAGTTGGTAGTTTTCTTGACTGAATTTGTCTCTATATCCTCACACATGCCATCAATGCACTTACTAATAATATTTTTGAAAGTGTCATTCATTCTCTGTCTCCCTTTTGTCTTCTTTTTGGTTTAGTTATTTTAAAATATAGTGTTGGTAGTTTTTATGCAAACTGGTAAATCAGCAGTTTTGCAATTGTGCTTTATTTTTCACTTGCAGACGCTTTTAAAAAAAGGTTTATTTATTTATTTAAGTAATCTCTACACCCAGCTTGGGGCCTGAACTCATGACCCTGAGATGAACAGCCACATGCTTTTCCAGCTGAGCCAGCCAGGTGCCCTTTCACTTGCAAATGCTTTAAAAAATTAAAATCTGTTACTTTGTGGTAAGGTACTGGCATTGTTTACTTGGCCCCGTTGCTTTGAGATAGACTTTTCATGTATTTAAGACATTTGTTTCAGAAGAATTCTCAAGGTATGGGAATCCCAAGTTTGAGATCCTTATTATATTGCTTAATTAGTGATTTAAACTTTAACTTCAATAATTAAAATTTTGAGAAATTCACAGTTGCACTGATGCTAGCAGATAGTATAGCTCGTAGGTACCTTGACATTGGTCTTGGTATTGAATTTTTGGATATGACTCCAAGAGCAAAGGCAACAAAAGCAAATATAAACAAATGGGGCCACATCTAGCTAAAAGGTTCTGCACAGCAAGAGAAACCATCAATAAAATGAAAAGGTAACCTACTGAATGGGAGAAAATATTTGTAAATCATATATCCAATAAGGGATTAATATTCAAAACCTGTAAAGAACTCAAGCAACTCAATAACGAAAAACCAAACAATTTGATTAAAAAATGAATAGACATTTTCCCAAAGAAATCATACGGATGGCCAATAGGCACATGAAAAGACATTCAACATCACTGCTTATCAGGGAATTTCAAATCAAAACCACTATGAGATACCACCTCACACCTGTTAGAATGGCTATTATCAAAAAATAAGAAATCAGGGTTGGAGAGGATGTGGAGAAAAGGGAACCCATGTACACAATTGGTGAGATTGTAAATTGGTGCAAGCCACTATGAAAAACAGTATGGAGGTTCCTCAAAATTAAAAATAGGGGCTCCTGGGTGGCTCAGTCTGTTAAATGGCAGACTCTTGATTTCGGTTCAGGTCATGATCTCATGTTTCACTAGATCGAGCTCCGGGTTGGGCTCTGCACTGCCAGTGCAGAATCTGCTTGGGATTCTCTCTCTTTGTTCTGGCACCCCACCCCTCCCAGCCTCCCCCCCCCCCCCCCCCCCCGCTCCTGCTGGTGCACTCTCACCCACTTCTCTCTCTCTCAAAATAAATAAACTTAAAAAAATTAAAGATAGATCTCCCATATGATCCAGCTATTCCATTTCTGGGTATTTATCCAAAGAAAATGAAAATACTAATTTAAAAAATGTATTCAGCCCTGTATGCACTGAAGCATTATTTACGATAGCCAAGATGTGGAAACAACCTAAGTTTCCACTGATGGGTGAATAGATCAAGAAGATATATGTACACACACACACACACACACACACACACACACAACATAGTGACAGCCATAAAAGAAAGAAATTTTGTCATTTGTGACAAATGGATGAATCTTGAGGGTATTATGCTAAGTGAAGTACATCAAACACAAACACCATATGATTTCACTTATATGTGAAATCTAAAAACAAAAATAAAAAGAACTCATTGATAGAACAGATTGGTGGTTATCAGAGGGGAAAAGGTGAAGAGGGTCAATTGTATGTTGATGGACGGCAATGAGACTATTGTGATCACTTTATAGTGTATTCAAATATTGAATTATCATGTTGGACACCTAAAACTAATATAAAGTTATATACCGATTTTACCTCAAAAAAAAAAAAGCCAATAAGAAACAAAAGACAGGAGAAAGAAGGAAAGAAAGAACAAACAAATTGACAAAATAATTTATATTCTAATAGGGATGTCTTTTTTATTTTTTAAAAATGTTTTATTTATTTTTGAGAGAGAGAGCATGAGCAGGAGAGAGGCAGAGAGACAGGGAGACAGAGGATCCGAAGCAGACTCTGTGCTGACACCAGAGAGACCAATGTGGGGCTCAGACCCATGAACCATGAGATCATGACCCAAGCCGAAGTTGGATGCTCAACCAACTGAGCTACCCAGGTTTCCCTCCAACAGGGACAGCTAATGTGAGATGGTGATGCTGATGAGGATAATGATAGCAGTCATGCATACTTTATATGCTAGAAAAATGTGAAAATAAGGGCAAATTAAATAAAAATAGATATTTTACGTATCTATCTAAAACAACTTCACTGATAATAAGCCCATTACGGTAAAAGTAATAATTAGACTATCTGAGATAATCCAGTGGGAAGGCCAGGGAGGAGTGCTATACTGGTGTCACCTCTGCAAAGTCACGTACACTCTGTCGTCTCTAAAAGAATTTAGAAAAGATAAGTATTCTCTTGTACATGTTTAAGTTTGCATGTAAAATTTTCCAGTGATGGCATCTAGTATAGAAGATCAAAGGTAATAATTGCTTTTGGTTTAGGTGTTTTTTTCATTCTTCTTTTAAATACATGTGTTTTGAGTGCCTGCCATACACGAGCCACTGTACTCACTGAGGAAATGGAGAGGACTAGGATATAGTCTCTACCCTTGAGTTGCTCACAATCTGGTGGGTAAGAATCATGTAAGTAAATAACCAAATATATGATAAATGCTTTAAAATGGGTGTTTATCAATTGTTGAGTTGACAGGGGTGACTTTATGAACATGGAGGATTTAGAGGAAGGTATTATAACCTGGCTTTTCAGGCAAATTATAACTCAGTATGTGGAGGAGAAGGGCATTCTAGATATGTGCAGATCATGGACTGCGGAAGAACACAGTGTCTTTGGGCAATCACCAGTATTCCTATACTGCTAGTTGCGTGGAAGATGGGAGGAAGGGATGAGTTGGTGGAAGCTAGTTGGTTGGAGTCAGCTGTAAGGAGTCCTGTATGCAGGACTGGTATTATTCAACTATATTCACCATTACAGCGATACTAGTTATTAAAATATCGAATCGCTTTCCTGCAAACTGGTACATTTTATTGACAGAATAAGTTACCTAATGATGTGCAGTGCAAGCTGTAGAGATGGATTATGGGTCCCACTGACTTTGCTGGTGTGGATGAATGTGGCCCTGGGAAGTCATAGAGTGGCTGGAGTGTCAGTGCTTGCCTGATACTCCAGAATGTCCTGTTGGTGTTAGAAGCAGTGGAGCAGGCTGCAGTGCAGCTAGTTTTGTGGCACCACTTTTTTGGGGGTGTCCTGAGGCACAGGAGTTTCATGCCCTGTGGGAAACACTAGCATTCATATTCTTATGTGGCAATGACATGCAAACAGCATACCCATCTGCTTTATTGCCGCAACTAAGTGCTGCTGGGCACTGGGGACTAATGACTGTCATTGTAATAGGAAGATGTTGGGAGAACCTGGTTATGATTCTAAATATCAAATCACGGCCCCTTAAAGAGATTAACTCAACACTTTCTAAAACTGAGGAGACGATTTGGGAATTATTAAAATGACTATATGAATAATTTGTGCTACAGCTTATTACACAATAAGCAGATATTTATATGTCTACATCCATAGTTTATTTGGGAAAAAAGGAAAGAAATTTATTTTAATGTTAATTTATATATTGATTTGTATATTAATGTCATATGATTTTATCAGTTGTTAGATATTGTAATCACCTATTCTTATATACCATGTTAAGAAATTTGAATTTATCTCATTGTTATGTTTGATTGCAGTGAAAGATGTTGAAATAAAAGCATGATAGGGCGTGTTCTATCAATAAATTCTATTAATTTAGTGTCAGAACGTCTAGCGTGAAGATTCTCATCAGTGTATTTCTACCGCTACTGCTACTGTCTTGTATTTTTTTAAATTTATTTTTTATTTTTTAAATTTACATGCAAGTTAGCATATAGTATAACAATGATTTCAGGAGTAGATTCCTTAATGCCCCTTACCCATTTAGCCCATCCGCCCTCCCACATACTGTCTTGTATTTTGTGATCTTGTGTCTTTGTCCTGGATTTGTCCTCTATTGCTGCAGAGTACCTTCTAAAAAAGCAACTTTAGGGCACCTGGGAGGCTCAGTCATTAAGCATCTGACTCTGGCTCAGGTCATGATCTCACAGTTCGTGAGTTTGAGTCCCACATTGGGTGAGCTCGAGCCCTGCATCCAGTGAGCTCGAGCCCCGCTTGTGGGGAGCACAAACCCCGCTTGGGCTCTCTTCTTCTAAGGGGGATATGTATGGAATAAATAGTTCAGTGGATTAGTATATTATATATACGATATATATCCTGAAATATTTGAGATTGGGACCAAATCAGTGGTGCTTTCATCTAAAAAGTTACATTAAAATCACCTTTTGAAGAGACTCGGATGCCATTAAGGGCATAAAACCCTTATTACTTGTTTTCTACAACTGTAATAGGAAGTCTTATGGAATTGTTTTGGAACACATGCTTCCAATCTGCCACCAGATTTTGCAGCAGGAATTTATGTAACCATGCCATAGCTCAAACTGTCTCACGATTTACCATATGTTTCAATATTTCCAATGTTTTCAAACACTTCTCTTTCCCACCCTTTCCAGTTTACATTTCTCAGTTTTGTCCTGGCCTTTACCTCCTAGTTCTCATTCATTTCTGTGATTCATGAATAATCTGCTATCGCCTTCTAGTTTAGAGTCAATCCTATACTGGTTCTCTTTCCTAGACCTTTTGTGGACTACTAACATAAACAATGCTTACTCCTCACTTCAGAACTCTTGATTCCTGGCCTAGGTTCAGGACTCTGATCTCAGTACTTGTTTTTATGGCTTTGGTATACTTGTCTTTTACCTCTGTTTACAATTTACTAGAGTCAGAAACATGATTTAGAGTCGGGCTGGCTCCTTTTAACAGTGGAAGATGGCAGTTCTAGTAAAAATTTCCCTCTTATGACTCCTGTTTTTGTCTGGTTAGAATTTAGGGGAGTTTCTATAGTCTAAATCTAATCAGTCAAGACAGCTTTATATAAGTAGCTGGATCTTTATGACTAGAAATATGGCTTTTTTTCTGCTTGTTTTCCTCCTACTCCTGTGTTTCCTTAGCTGGTTTCAGGGAGTCAAGTCAGTGCACTATGTATAAGCAGCTGCGCTTTTCCCATAAAGGAAAGGCTTTGGCATAGTCCATCCCTGGGTCATAGCCTACCTGCTAGTTGTGTGACCTTGAACAAGTCACTTTGGGACTCTGTTGCTTTATCTATAAATCGAGAACAATAATGCCTGTTTCCTAGGGTTGTGGTGAGATGCAAATATAATGCACCCAGCATACAGAGGATAGGCAGTAAACATTAATAGGAAAAGAAAAATAAACATGTTGCCTTTTAGGTTACTTTCTCTGCTCCTAGTTTTGTGCTCGCCATCCCTATCTGAAGTTAGATTCATTTGTTTATATGAAGGTCAGTCTTGAGGTTAGACGATGAGACAAGAGTGAGAGGAAGTGAGGAGAACACAGGTGAAATTCATCTGGGTATTTGTCCTTGAACATTTTTCTTCACTAAAGGATTTTGAGGTTGTTGATAATAGCAAATTGCCCTCTTGAGACTGGAAGTTTAGTTAATCAGACTTTTTAAAGGCTTTTCATAGTATTTAAAAAGTAATAGTATTTAAAGTTGTTTTGTTTTATAAATTCTGCAAAAAATCTAAGCTGTGTTATGGACTTATCATGTAATTTGACAAGTGTCTATTTCAAGGCTATTCATACTTTTTTCAAATTGATCCAAATAGCAGTACTCTTAAATTTATATTAATTCTCTTTTGCTCATCCTAGCTATTGAAATCACCATCTTTCAAATACTTTCACATAGAAGGCTGATTATATTAAACAGAAGTAGAAAATTCAAAGACTATTTTATCTCAATTTTTACTAAAAATCTTTAAAAAATTTTTTTTAACATTTATTTATTTTTGAGACAGAGAGAGACAGAGCATGAATGGGGGAGGGGCAGAGAGAGAGGGAGACACAGAATTGGAAGCAAGCTCCAGGCTCTGAGCCATCAGCCCAGAGCCCGACGCGGGGCTCGAACTCATGGACCGTGAGATCGTGACCTGAGCTGAAGTCAGACGCTTAACCGACTGAGCCACCCAGGCGCCCCTAAAAATCTTAATAATAATAATAATAATAATAATAATAGTAGACATTTAAAAAAAAGATAAAATTCTATATATTCTTGTCTCCCTATACAACTTCGTTTTTACATATTCCCTTATAGTTTTTTATCTTTATGTATCATATGTTTTATATATATATATATATATATATATATATATATATAAAATTATGGTGTATGTATGATTTTGTATTCTGCTTAGTACTTCATTATAAATGTTTTCTACTTAATGGAATATCATAGATGTTTTTCCATGAATATATTTTCTCAACTATCTATCTCACCACTTGTCACATGCCAGGCATATTCAATTAAATGAGTTTTCTCCTCTGTTCTAATTTTTAATGCTGTCATTGCAATTACAACAAAACAGTTCAATGTTCCACTATTGATTAAAAAAATTTTTTTTTAATGTTTATTTTTGAGAGAGAGAGAGAGAGAGACAGAGTGCAAACAAGGGAGTGGCAGAGGGAGAGGGAGACACAGAATCTGAATCAGGCTCCAGGCTCTGAGCCCGATGCGGGGCAAAACTCACGAACCATGAGATCATGACCTGAGCTAAAGTCAGACGCTTAACTGACTGAGCCACCCAGGCACCCCTTCACTATTGATTTTTGCTGTATGCTTTGCCATTTTCTCTGCCCTAGTGTGAAGCTGAATGTGAGACACAGCCCTATTTCCTGGATTTTAAAATTTGACTATCACCAGGCAGCTGTGTTCATAGCATTTCTTTGGAGATTTAGGGATAATGGTGAAGAGGTTTACATATAGTTGATAAGTCAAAATAGAATTAAACATTCCCATTCTTGAAAAGTCTCTGAGCGTTTCTGCCCAGTGGATTCCAACTCAGTGACATGTTGTTATCCTACTTTCTTTTAGCTCATCCTTTCTTTTCTCTTCCATTTCCTTTTCACTCTCCAATTTCTGTTAATTTTTATACATATCAGGGTAACTATGTTTTCTTAAGTGTTTCCATTCAGTCTGTTCCCTTGGAGTTCTCCTTCTGCTCTGAAGTAGGTTATCAAGGTATTTTTCTAAATGTACATAGTTTCTTCCTAAAGAAAAAAATCACCAATATCATTTAGTAAAATATTTTTTCTCCATTCTGTTGTATAGATTTTTTCTTAAATTGTTCTTCAAGTTGCTTTTGGTTGGTTGATAGGGGATTCCTTCAGACTATACATTCATTTGGACCTGGATAACATTAAAATGTTGATAAGAGTTTTACTGCATCCACTTAAGAGAAAGGTTGAGGAACACTAGGTTTACATTATAATTAAATTTCACCAATATTTTTCTTAAGTTTCTATGGAGTAGATTGATAACCTTGATTAACAAATCCTCTGAGGACATAGCATCTTTGTAATAGCCTCCGTAAAGTAGAAAACAAACAAACAAACAAAACTTTAGTCTTGTGGACCAGAGATGTTGTGATTCTTGTGGCCTAAGACAATGTTTCCAATGACAATACAGTTTCTATTTATCTGCGCAAGTATGATGATTATTAAGAGGACTGGGCCATAGTAAAACTGTGAGTTTGGTGGAACCTATCTTGTATCCCTCCTAGTTCTCCCGTTTGGTACATGTTCCCCATTTGCAAATGACTTTAGGCATCTCCTACTCTTTAATCTTCTCGCTCTAATCTCTAGCACATCAGGAAAAGAATAATCAATCATTTGTATTTTCCCAAATGGCAAATAAAGAATAACTTAAAAATTTCCAAATGGCTAATAATAAAGTTATAACCATAATAGATATTTATTTATAGGTTAAGCCAGTTATTAATAAGTTATGTTTATGTGGAAACTGAGGGCAGAAATTGTGTGTGATGTAGAATTTGACTCCTTTTTGAGGTTAGCACAGTGCCTGACACATAGTAGATGCTTAGTAATGAATTAATGAAGGAATTAAGGATACCTTGTTTAAAGATATGAAGGGGTACAATGTTGGGGAGCTTTAGATTAGTACAGGCGTACCTCAGAGATGTTGTGGGTTCCATTCCAGACACTGCAATAAAGTGAATATTAAAATAACGTAAGTCAAATGAATTTTTTGGTTTCCCAGTGCCTATAAAAGTCGTGTTTGCACTACACTGTGGTTTATTAAGTGTGTGGTAGCATTATGTCTATAAAAAATGGTATATATCTGAATTAAAAAATGCCATATTGGTAAAAAATGTTAACCATCATCTAAATTTCCAGTGAGTTGCAATTTGTTGCTGATAGAGGATTTTGCCTCTATGTTGATGGCTGCTGACTGATCAGGGTAGTGGTTGCTGACGGTAGGGGAGGGATGACTGTGGCAACTTCTTAAAATAAGTCAACAGTGAGGTTTGCCACATTGATTGACTCTGCCTTTCATAAATGGTTTCTCTGTAGCCTGGGATGCTGGTTGATAGCATTTTACCCATAGTAGTAGTACTTCTTGCAAAATTGGAGTCAATCCTTGTACACCTGCCATTGCTTTATCAGCTGAGTTTATGTAACATTCTAAATCTTTTGTTGTTATTTCAACAGTCTTACCCATATCTTCACTAGAAGTAGATTCCTTTTCAAGAAACTGATTTGTTTGCTCATTCATAAGAAGCAGTTTCTCATTCATTCAAGTTTATCACGAGACTGCAGCAATTCAGTCCCGTCTTCAGGCTCCACTTCTAATTCTAGTTCTCTTGCTATTTCCACATCTGCAGTTACTTTCTCCGCTGAAGTCTTCAGCCCTTCAAAGTCATCCATGAGAGCTGGAATCAACTTCTTCCAAGCTCCTGTTAATGTTGATATTTTGACCTCTTCCCACAAATCATGAAGGTTTTTAATGGCATCTAGAATGGTGAATCCGTTCCAGAGGGCTTTCAATTTACCTTGTTTATATCCATCAGAGGAATCCCTATTTATGGCAGCTATAGCCTTATAAAATGTATTTCTTAAAAAGACTTGAGTGTCCAAATTATTCCTTGATCCATGGGCTGCAGAATGGATGTTGTGGTTGCAGGCGTGAAAATGACGTTAATCTTGTCCATTGCCATCACAGCTCTTGGGTGACTGAGTACATTGTCAATGAGTAATGTTTGAAAGGACTCTTTTTTCCCCACTTAACATTAGGTCTCAAAAGTGAGCTTAAAATGGATAGTAAACCATATTGTCAACAGATGTACTCTCATCCGGTTTTTCTTGTTCCATTTATACAAGATTTAGTATGATTCTTAATGGACCTAGGATTTTCTGAATGGTAAATCAACTTTGGCTTCAACTTACAATCACCAGCTGTGTTAGTCCTTAACAAGAGAGTCAGCTTGTCATTTGAAGCTTTGAAGCCAGGCATTGACTTCTCTTCTCTAGCTCTAACAGTCCTAGATGGCATCTTCTTTCAACAAAAGGCTGTTTCATCGCAAAAATACGTTGTTCAGCGTAGCCACTTTCATTAATTGTTTAGCTGGATCTTCTTGATGACTTGTAGCTTCTACATCAGCACCTGCTGCCTCACCTTGCACTTTCCTGTTATGCAGACGTCTGCTTTCCTTAAACCTCATGAACCAACCTCTGCAAGCTTCAGACTTTTCTCCTGCAGCTTCCTCACCTCTCTCTGCCTTCATAAAATTGAAGAGAGTTAGGGCCTTGCCCTGGGTTAGGCTTTGGCTTCAGGGAATGTTGTGGCGGGTTTCGTCATCTATCAACACCACTGAAGCTTTCTCCAGATCAGCAATAAAGTTGTTTCATTTTCTTATCATCTTTGTGTTCCCTGGAGCAGCACTTTTCACTTCCCTCAAGAACTTTTCCTTTGCATTCACGATTTGGCTAACTGGCACACGAAGCCTAGTTTTTGGCTGATCTCGGCTTTTTTGACACGTCTTCCTTTCACTAAGCTTAATCATTTCCAGCTTTTAATTTAAACCGAGAGACGTATAACTTTCATTTGAATAGTAGAGGCCTTTGTAGGGTTATTAAATAGACTAATTTAATATTATTGTGTCTCAGGGAGTAGGGAGGCCCAAGGAGAGGGAGTGAGACCGGGGTACAGCTGGTTGGTGGAGTAGTCAGAGTATATACAACATTTATTGATCAAGTTCACTGTCTCATATGGGTGCGGTTTGTGATGCCTCAAAACAATTACAATGGCAACATCAAAGATCACTGATTACAGATCACCATAACAACTATGATAAGAGTTAAAAAGTTTGAAATACTGTGAGACTTCCAAAATGTAACACAGACACACGAAGTGAGTAAATGACGTTGGAAAAGTGGCACTGATAGAATTGCTGGATGCGGGTTGTCACAAACTTCAAATCTGTAAAAAAAATGCAGTATCTGTGAAGTGCAGTAAAGTGAAGTGCAATAAAAAAGAGGTATGCCTGAATATCTGAATGAACATTATTGTAAAGAAGACATACATCTGGGTAACAGGTACATAAAGAGACGCTCTACATCATTAATCATCAGAGAAGTGCAACTCAAAACCACAATGAGATACGACCTCACACCTGTCAGAAGGGCTGAAATAAAAAGAAATAAGCGTTGGTGAGGATATGAAGAAAAAAGAACCCCTGTACACTGTTGGTCGGTATGTAAATTGGTGCAGCCACCATGGAGAACAGTATGGAGGTTTCCTCCATAATTAAAAATAGAACTATCATGAAAAAGAGGCATGCCTGCATTTGAAATACTTTATTTTTTAACTTTTAACTCCAGTATAATTAATATACAATGTTATATTAGTTTCAGGTATATAACAATGATTCGACAATTCTGTACATTACTCAGTGGTCATCAAAATAAGTTTTTTTTTTATTAGTACAGTTGATACACAATGTTACATTATTTTCAGGTGTGCAACTTAGTGATCTGACAAGTTTATACATTATGCTATGTTCACCACAAGTAGTGCTACCTTCTGTCCCATTACATCACTATTACAGTGTCATTGACTGTATTCCTTATGCCCTGCATTTTTATTCCCATGACTTACTCATTCCATAACTAGAAACCTGTGTCTCCCTTTCCCTTTCACCCATTTTGCCCAATCTCATACTTCCTATACCCTGGAAACCTTCGGTTCATCCTCTGTATTTACAGCTGTGATTCTGCTTTTTGTTTATTTTTTTAGATTTCATTTATGTGTGGAATCATATGGTATTTGTCTTTCTCAGTCTGACTTATTTCACTTAATATACTCTAGATCCATCCATTCTGTCTCAAATGGCTGATCTCATCCCTTTTTATGGCTGTGTTATATTCCAGTGTGTGTGTGTGTGTGTGTGTGTGTGTGTGTGTGTAAACATTTTCCTTATCCATTTGCCTGTTGATGGACACTTAGGTTGCTTCCATGTCTTGGCTATTGTAAATGATGCTACAATATACATAGGGGTGCATGTATCTTTTCAAGTTAGTGTTTTTGTTTTCCCTGGATAAATAATAGTGGATCTATTGGATCATATGGTATTTCTATTTTTATCTTTTTGAGGAACGTCCATACTATTTTCCAAGGTAGCTATACCAATTTGAATTCTCACCAACAGTGCACAAAGGTTTGTTCTCCAAGAGTCTATTATTTTGTCTCTTTTCTCTTTGTTCCTTTGTTTTGTTTCTGAAATGTCACATATAAGTGAAATCATTTGTCTTTCTCTGACTTATATGTCACTTAGCATTATGCCCTCTAGGTAACCCATGTTATTGCAAATGGATACATTTCATTCTCTATATGGCTGAATAATATTCCATTGTGTATATATACCACAACTTCTTCATCCGTTCTTCTCTTGCAACACTTGAGTTGCTCTCATATCTTGGCTATTGTAAATAATATTGCAGTAAGCTCAGAGGTGGTATATCTTTTCAAATTAGTGTTTTTGTGTTCTTTGGGTAAATGCCTAATGATGGAATTACTGGATCATATGATTGTTCCATTTTTAATTTTTTGAGGAACTTCCATGCTGTTTTCCACAGTGGCTGACACCAGTTTGCATTCTTACCAACAGTGCATGAAGGTTCCTTTATCTCCATGTTTTCACCAATGCTTGTTTCTTGTGTTTTTGATTTTAGCCATTCTGACAAGTGTGAGGTGATCTCTCATTGTGGTTTTGATTTGCATTTCCCTGATGATTAGTGATGTTGAGCATCTTTTCATGTGTCTTTTGGCCATCTGTATGTCTTCTTTGGAACAATATCTGTTCATGTATTCTGCCCATTTTTAATTGGACTATTTGTTTTATGGGTGTTGAGTTGTATCAGTTCATTATATATCTTGGATACTGACCCCTTATTGGATATGCCATTTGCAGATATCTTCTCCCATTCACTAGGATATCTTTTAGGTTTGTTAACTGTTTCGTTTGCTGTTCAGAAGCTTTTTATTTTGATGTAGTCCCAATAGTTTATTTTTGCTTTTGTTTCCTTTGCCTCAGGGGACATATGTAGAAAAATGTTGCTGTGACTGGCATCAGAGAAATTAATGCCTGGGCTCTCTTCTAGGGTTTTTATGGTTTCAGGTCTCATGTTTAGGTCTTTATTTCATTTTGAGTTTATTTTGTGTATGGTGTAAGAATGTGGTCCAGTTTCATTCTTTTGCACGTAGCTGTCCAGTTTTCCCAACAGGCTTCACACCCAATGTGGAATCCAGTGTGGGGGCTTGAACTCACTACCCTGAGATCAAGACCTAAGCTGAGGTCAAGAGTTGGACGCTTAACCGACTAAGCCACCCAGGCGCCCCCCAACATCATTTGTTGGAAGAGACATCATTTGTCTTTGCTGTCTTTGCCCATTGCATATTCTTGCCTTCCGTGGGGGAGAATTGACCATATAGTGCTGGGTTTATTTCTGGGCTCTCTATTGTGTTCTCTTGACTTATGTGTCTGTTTTTGTGCCTGTACCATACTGTTTTTATTACTACAGCTTTATAATATATCCTGAGATCTGGGATTGTGCTACTTCAGTTTTGTTCTTCTTTTTCAAGATTGCTTTGACTATTCAGGGTCTTTTATGGTTACATACAAATTTTGTATGATATGTTCTAGTTCTGTAAAAAATGCTGTTGGTATTTTGATAAGGATTGCATTAAATGTGTAGATTGCTTTGGGTAGTATTTTATCAATATTTGCTCTTTCAATCCATGAACATGGAATATCTTTCCATTTGTGTCTTCTTCAATTTCTTTCTTCAGTGTTTTACAGTTTTCAGAGTACAGATCTTTCACCTCTTTGGTTAAGTTATTCCTATGTATTTTATTATTTTTGGTGAAATTGTAAATGGGATTGTTTTCCTAATTTCTCTGTTTGCTGCTTCATTATTACTGTATAGAAATGAAATGTATTTCTGTACATTGATTTTACATCCTGTGTCCTTATTGAATTCATTTATCATTTCTAGTAGTTTTTTTGGTGGAATCTTTAGGGTTTTCTATATGTAATATCATGTCACCTGCAAATAGTGAATATTTTACTTCTTTCTTACCAGTTTGGATGCCTTTATTATTATTATTATTATTATTATTATTATTATTATTTTTGTTATCTGATTGCTATGACTAGGACTTCTAGTATTATGTTTAATGCAAGTGGTGAGAATGGACATCCTTGTCTTCTTCCTGATCTTACGATAAAAGCACTGTTTTTCACCAGTGAGCATGGTGTTAACTGTGGATTTTGTATATATGGCCTTTATTATGTTGAGGTTATGTTCCCTCTAAGCATGCTTTGTTGAGGGGTTTTATCTAAACATGCTTTGTTGAGGGTTTTTATCATGAAGGGATACTGTACTTTGTCAGATGCTTTTTCTGCATCTACTGAAATGATCATACGGTTTTTATCATTTCTCTTGTTGATGTGATAGATCATGTTGATTGATTTGCAAATAATGATTGACTCTTGCATCCCAGAAATAAACCCCACTCATCTGTGGTGAATGATTTTTTTAATGTATTGTGATATTCGGTTTGCTAATTTTTTTTTGAGGATTTTTGTATCTATGTTCATTGGAGATATTGGCCTGTAGTTCTCTCTCTCTCTCTCTCTCTCTCTCTCTCTCTTTGGTAGTGTTTTTATCTTGTTTTGTATCAGGATAATACTAGTCTCATAGAATGAATTTGGAAACATTCCTTCCTCTTTTATTTTTTGGAATAGTTTCAGAAGAATAGATATTAACTCTTCTTTAAATGTTTGGTAGAATTCACCTATGAAGCCATCTGGCCCTGGACTTTCATGTGTTGGAAGTTTTTGATTACCAATTCAATTTCGTTGCTAGTAATCAGTTTGTTCAAATTTTCTATTTCTTCCTGACTCAGTTTTTATATTTCTGGGAATTTACCCTTTTCTTCTAGGTTGTCCAAGTTGTTGGCATATAATTTTTCATAATGTCCTCTCATAATTGTTTGTATTTCTGTGGTGTAGGCTATTCTTCCTCTTTCATTTCTGATTTTACTTCTTTGAGTCCTCTCTCTCTCTCTCTCTCTTTGATGAGTTTGGTTAGAGATTTATCAATTTTGTTGATCTGAAAGAACCAGCTCCTGTTTCATTGGTCTTTTCTGCTCTGTTTGTTTGTTTCTATTTCACTTATTTCTGCTCTAATCTTTATTATTTTCTTCCTTATGCTGTTTTTGGGTTTTGGTCTTTTTCTAGCTCTTTTAAGTGTGAGGTTAGGTTGTTTACTTGAGATTTTTCTTGCTTCTTGAGTTAGGCTTGTATTGCTTTAAGCTTTCCTTTTAGAATAGCTTTTGCTGCATCCCAAAGATTTTGGACCTTTGTGTTTCATTTTCATTTGTCTCCATGTATTTTTTTGATTTCCTCTTTGATTTCTTGGTTTAGTAGCTTGTTATTTAACCTCTGTGGGTTTGTGGTCTCTCCAGATTTTTTCTTGTGGCTAATTTGTAGCTTCGTAGCATTGTGGTTGAAAAAAATGCATTGTAGGACTTCAGTCTTTTTGAATTTGTTGAGACTTGTTTTGTGGTCTAACGTGTATAATCTGTTCTGGAGAATGTTTCATGTGCACTTGAAAAGAATGTGTATTCTGTTTCAGGATTAAATGTTCTGAATATGTCTGTTAAATCCACCTAGTCCAATGTGTCATTCAAAGCAACTGTTTCCTTGTTGATATTCTGTCTGGATGTTCTATCCATTGATGTAAGTGGGGTGTAAAAGCCCCCTCCTACTATTGTGTTACTAATGATTACTTCCTTTATGTTTGTTGTTAGCTGCTTTTGGGGGCTGGGTGCATAAATATTTACAATTGTTATATCTTCTTACTAGACTGTCTACTTTATGGTGATATATTGTCCTTTGTTTCTAGTAACAGACTTTGTTTTAAAAAAAAATTTTTTTTAACGTTTATTTATTTTTGAGACAGAGAGAGACAGAGCATGAGTAGGGGAGGGGCAGAGAGAGAGGGAGACACAGAATCCAAAACAGGCTCGAGGCTCTGAGCTGTCAGCACAGAGCCCGACACGGGGCTCGAACTCACAGACTGTGAGATCATGACCTGAGCCGAAGTCAGACGCTTAACCGACTGAGCCCCCAGGCGCTCCCAGACTTTGTTTTAAAGTTTAGTTTGTTTATATTGAAGTATTGCTACTCTGGCTTTATTTTGACATCTGTTTGCATGATAAATGTTTCACCATCCCCTCACTTTGAACTTGCAGGTGTTTATAGGTCTGGAATGAGTCTCTTGTAGGTAGATACAGGTGAGTCTTGCTTTTTTTATCCATTCCATCACCCTGTGTCTTTTGATTGGAGTATTTATTCCATTTACATACATTGTAATTATTGATAGGTATGTACTTATTTCTATTTTGTTTCTTGTTTTATGGTGTTTTTGTAGTTCTCTCTTAATTTCTTCTCTTGCTCTCTTCCCTCAGTATTTGCTGGCTTTCTTTAGTGATATATGTGGATTCCTTTCGCCTTATTTTTTGCATATCTGTTATTTTTTGATTTGTGGTTACCATTAGGTTTATATATAACATCTTGTGCATATAGCAGTCTATATGAATTTGATGGTTGCTTAAGTTTGAACCCATTCTAAAAACACTAATATTTTAATTCCCCACTTTGTTTTAGGTATGTGGTGGTGTCATACTTCACATCCTTTTATTCTGTGAATCTTTTACTGTTTTTTTATAGATACACTTAATTTTACTGTTCTTGTGCTTCCTACTTTTCTTACTCTTGCTTATGGTCTTTCCTCTCCACTTAGAGTCCTCTTTAACATTTCTTATAGGGCTGGTGTAGTGGTCATGATCCCTTTAGCTTTTGTTTGTTTGTGCAACTCTTTATCTCTCCTTCTATTCTGAATGATTGCCTCGCTACATAAAGTATTCTTGGTTGCAGGATTTTTTCTCTCAGCACATTAAATACGTGATGCTACTCTCTTCTGGCCTGCAAAGTTTCTGCTGAAAAATGAGCTGATAGCCTTATTGGGTTTCCTTTTTTTTTTTTTTTTATAACTGTTTTCTTTTGTTTTGCTGCTTTTAAAGTTCTCTTTATCATTACTTTTTGCCATTTTTATTGCTATGTGTCTTGATGTGGACCTTCTTGGGTCGATTTTGTTGGGGGCTTTCTGTACCTCCTGCATCTGCGTGTCTGTTTCCTCCCTCAGATTTGGGAAGTTTTCAGCTATTATTTCTTCAAATATATTTGCTGTCCCCTTTTCTCTCTCTTTTCTTTCTGGAATCTCTGTTATACAAATGTTACTATGTTTAATGGTGTCACCGAATGTCCTTAATCTATTTTCATTTTTTATTATTCCTTTTTTCTTTCTCCTGTTCAGCTTGATTGCTTTCTATCACTGTGTCCCCCGGGTCGCTGATCCATTCTTCTGCCTCCCCTAATCTACCATTTATTCCCTCTAGTGTATTTTTTTTTTTTTTTAATGTTTATTTATTTTTGAGACAGAGAGAGACAGAGCATGAACGGGGGAGGGGCAGAGAGAGAGGGAGACACAGAATCGGAAACAGGCTCCAGGCTCCGAGCCATCAGCCCAGAGCCCGACGCGGGGCTCGAACTCACGGACCGCGAGATCGTGACCTGGCTGAAGTCGGACGCTTAACCGACTGCGCCACCCAGGCGCCCCTCCTCTAGTGTATTTTTAATTTCAGTTACTGAGTTCTTCATCTCTGTTTTTTTTTTTTTTTTTTTTTTTAATGTTTTCTATCTCTTTGTTGATGGTCTCCCTGAGGTCCTCCACTCTTTTGTCCAGTCTAGTGAGTATTGTTATGACCATTATTTAAAATTCTTTATTAGGCATATTACTTATTTCCATTTCATTTAGCTTTCTTGCTGTGATTTTGTCCTGTTCTCTCATTTAGGACATATTCCTCTGTCTCCCATTCTGTCAAACTGTCTGTGTCTGTATGTGTTCAGAAAGTTAGCTATGTCTCCTGCTTTTGAAACTAGTGGCCAAGTGAAGAAGAGGTCCTGTAGTGCCCTGTAGTGCAATGTCCCCTGTTCGCCAGAACCTGGCACTTTGGGGGTGTCTCCCATGTGCTGTGTGCACCCGACTGTTGTGGCTGAGCCATGTTTGCCCTCAGTCCAGTCATCTGTAATGGCCCTCAGCCTGTTACAGTCAGGGTTTGGTCCCTGTGTTGTTAGTAGGGTAGTCCGGGGCCACCTTTCACTTGAGTTGAATTAGACCAGGCATTTGCCAGAGTGTTGTTGCACTGAACTGCCAGATGCTTTCCCTGTGTTGTCCTCTGAGAAGCTTTCGTTGGTGGGCGGGACCTGCAGTCAGACCAGACGTCTGCCCTCAGCCCATTGCTGGGGTTGCAGTTGGGTTGGTGTGTGTGGTTATCTTCTTCTCTCCCTGGGACAGGAGTCACTTTGGAAGGGTACTGACCCCTGCTGGGGCTGCTTGTACGCTGCCAGGCTTGTGGCACCACCTAGGTGGACTCCTGCCAAGGGTGTGTTGGAGACAATGGGTTTGCTTGGGGGCTTGGCTTGATGTGCCAGCAAGGTCTATGCTGGTCCACTGTGGGAGGGGACCTCAGTTTCCCCAGGAAAACTCCTGCCAAGTCCAGGCCAGGTGGATCTGCAGAAGCGTACTGTTAACAGGTTATGTGGAAAGTGTTTGTGTTGTGCTCCTTCCTGCATGTGTCCATGTAAGTTGGCTGATGGGCAGGACAGGGAAATGGCCCCTGCCAGCTCTTTTGTTCTTGGCGAAGTCTCCCCCCAAATTCCTGCCCCTCCAGCACATGCTCTGAGATTAATAAATAAATCTCCTTTCTGTAAATTTAAGGTGTTTTTAAAACTGCTGCTTCTATACCATATCTTAGCTGTTTATTGTGCTGTCTCTCTAAGGGTGGGGACTCAGTTTCCCCTCCTCTCTGGCTCTCTCAGAGTTGAGTCTGCTGATTTTCAAAGTTTCAGGTGTTAAGACCCACTGATCCTATGAACTTGTGAAATTAGGCCCCTCTGGTTTTCAAAGCCAAATGTTAAGCGGATTTATCTTCTCAGTGCGGTCCCCTGTGCCTTGGGTGCCTGGTGTGGGGTCTGCTCCTCTCCCCTCTCTGCCTACGGTGGCCCTCGCTCCTGCAGATAGTCCCATGGGTCTGTTTGACCCTGGACTTTGTCTCTGCTCTTTCTGCCCTCTTCGATGAGACCTCTTCTCCTTTAGCTGTGGAGAGTCTGTATTGCCAGTCTTCAGGCTGTTTTCTGTGTTATTTACACTGATGTGGGTGTTATCTAGGTATATCTGTAGAATGAGGTGAGCCCAACATCTTTCTACTCCACCATCTTCCCTAGAAATCCCTGTATTAGAAACACATTAAAAGCTGACCCTGAGGGTAAACCTGAATTAATCATTTTGGCGTAGCCAGTAATGAGGATGTGGGGTGTCTATGTGTTTGTGTGTGCATATTTGTGTGTGTGTCTGTGTGTGTGTGTGTGAGAGGGAGAGAGAGAGAGAGAGAGAGAGAGAGAGAGAGAGAGGCGGAGGGAGAGATGGAGGAAGTACGTGAGAGATGGTTTACTCTTTGGCATACAGGAGAAAGAATGGATAGCTTGAGCCTCCAGTATCCACTCTCTGTTAATGTATTCCTCGCCAATCCCGTGCAGGTTCCACCTTCAATTTTGTATTAAGCATCAACTCACTTTCCGCCTATTATTTGCTGAGGGAAGACATGATTGTCTTTGATTCCAGCCATTTCTCTAGAAGAAGAGGGAGAGCAGGAGACAAGAAAGTATGTTTGGAACATAGGTTGTACAGGAGGATCTCGCCCAAGAACTGAAAGGGACTTTGTGCATGCACGCGTATTTGTGTGTGTGTCGTGCATGTGTGTGTTTATGTATGATGAGTTTGGAATGAATTGTTCTGTGACCATTGGTTATTTTCCTTATTTCTGCGTTGAATAAGGAAAGTAGATAAGTTGAGGATGGACCAGTAGATAGGAAGTAGATTAGACAAAGACTTTTATGACACAGCAGAGAATTTGGTTTTATACTAAATATAATGGTAATTTAAGGAGATGGGTCGAGCGGTATGACGGGGTAGATGTGGCGGTGGGGAGTGTTTAGAGTGGGGCAGGGAGGTCACAAGTTTCTGTCTCAACCAAGAGTTCAGTTCTAAACAGATGTGGAATTTGGTTTGTGATCCCAAGTGAATAAACGTTTTTGCAACTGTTCAAATGAGTTAAAATATCTCGACATTGTTTTATTGCTGTCTTCTAAAGTATGTACTAGACTTTTCTTGCTTATTATGGGATAATGAAACATTAGAATTGAAATATGAAATATCATCTAAAGCTACGAATTATAATTTCCATTTGGATTAGAATTTTCCACTTGCCTTGAGTATTTTGAGCTAAGATGATGTTACCACTCAAGTCGTACAGAAAATGTTTTCTGGGTATTGACAATTGTAATTATAATAAAAATTGGATATTAGCGAAGAGTTATAGTTCTGAGGAAATTATTGTTTTTGCACTTGAACTGCTGATTAATTAAATTGAAAATGTTCCAACCTCCTTTGCCCTGAGTGTCGTTATAGTAAACAATGACATAGATATTGTTGGTATACTTGAGAAATAGGTCAGGAAGAAAGTAAAAAGGAAAGAGAGAGAGAGGATAGAGAAACGGAGTGGATGGATGAGAAGGAGGAAGAGTAGATAAAAGAAACCCAAAGATGGAGAAATAGAAAAAGAAGCCTATGCCATTGGAAGTTGTATAATTAGGAAAACAAAAGCCACTCGAGATGTTTCATGCAAAGGCAACTTAATATAGAGAATTAATTACCAAAAGTAGTGGTAGGGCTGGGGAAGGAACAAGTGGATGATGAATTTGCCAGATCAGCAACTGCAGGAAGTCACTACCCCTCCTAGGGCTGGGAGAGAACAACTTAAAATGGTGTTAAGCAGAGCCAATAAATACTATGATGCTAAGATTGTTGATACCCTTGGAGCCCAGGAGCCTGCGCTTGTAATGATGTAGAAAGGCGCTAGTCTTGTGGATGATGCTGGACTCACCTCCAAAGATGCCGGAGCCTGTAGTCGCTGATGTTGCCGGTGCTTGTGCTGGTGCTGCTGCTACTCTGGAGCCAGGGTCCATGATTAAACTTGCTGAGCTTCCTGGAATATTGTTGCTGCTGCTGCAGGAACCAGAAAGAGAAGGAAACAAACAAAAAGATGGTTTCTTTTCTTTTACCATCTAATTTTCACCAGTATTTCCCAGTGACAGAACTTAATTGAGAGCCAGCTATCAAGGGAGTGTGAGAAAGGTAGTGTCTATAGGCTTCTAGCCCCCTGGAATAAAAGGAGAAAAATGGAAGGGCAGGAATAGAGTTGAGAGGCAACAAAGAACAAGCGCAGAGAGAAGTTACAAAATAATGATCCATTAATTGTAATAGATAAAAGAAACATTTTGTAACTTTTCTGAGTAATGTCAAGATGCTTTTTTCATTTTTTTCTGGTTGAAAGAAAGATTAAGTTATAAAGATGAGTAGAATACCTTTGAAAGGGAGACCTATCAATTAGGGTATTTTAGTTTCAAGCAACAAACATGGACCCTGGTTAACTGAAGAGAACATAAATTTATTGTAAGGATATTGGGCAACACTCAGAAATGTGAAATAACTAGTGTCTGGATAAGAAATTGGAGTAGCTCTGGATAGCTAGTTTGCAGAAACTCATGGATGGCCTGTTCAAGGTGCTACCTGCTGTTTGTATGGCTCACCTTCATTATTTTCCACTCCAGGTTCACATTTACCAGTTGAGAGGCAGCCTGGGCGACCTTTGGTTAGTTGCCCATCCTTGGTCAGAGGAGGACATCGCAGTTTGACTGACTGCTAGCTTTATCAAGATTACTCAGTAGTGGAGGAGTAGTTGGTCAAAGGATTTTGAGGTGTTAGAGGAAAATGGATACTAGGCAGGGAAGATGACAAAATGCTTCCCAACTGAGCCCTGTTTTGGATTAGCGGTAGGGAGCTCAAAACCATAGCCAAAACTTCTTGAACCCTTAATATGTAACAGGCACTCTGATCTCTTAATAAATATTTGAGGAAGTTGTCATTATTGTCCTCATTTTACAGGTAAGAGGAATCGAGAGGTGCACATATAGTGATGGTCGATTAGGCAATTTGGACTAATTTTCCCATTGAGAACAATGCAGGTTCAAATATAAAAATCATCTGCATACCAGAGGGCTAACACACATCAGTGAAGACTATGAAGACAAGGTTATTATCATGTTACGACAGAGAAATTCAGTGCCATTTCTGATTAAACTGAATTTACTCACCTACTGGAAAGTCAGTTTTTATGGTTTTGTATGGAAAATAGTGAAGGGTGGGGTGCCTGGCGGCTCAGTCGGTTAAGCGTCTGACTTTTGCTCGGGTCATGATCTTGTGGTTTGTGAGTTTGAGCCCTATGTCAGGCTGTGTGCTGACACCTCAGAGCCTGGAGCCTACTTGGGATTCTGTGTCTCCCTCTCTCTCTGCCCCTCCCCCACTCATGCTCTCTCTCTGTCTCTCTCTCTCTCTCAAGAATAAACATTAACAAAAAAAAAAAAAATAGTGAAGAGTTTACATAGTCTTTCCTGAGAATTATATGATGGTATGAAGAATAGAAGTGGGCGTTGTGCTACGAGTCAGGTCACCTGGGCTGTAGTCCTACCTCTTTCATTGGTTAGTTCTGTGGCCTGTAAGTTTCATACCTTCATTTGGAAACTTAAGAGGCTGGGCTAGATCATCCCTATGGCTTTTTCCCACTCTCAGTGTGTTAGAAGAATGTTTAATTTTTACCCACTTGTTGCATTATGAAGCAAATGAATTTTACTTTATATTTTTCATGATTATTGAAATATAAAACTTTTAAGAGTTTGAACAGTACATGTTCAGTTTCTGCTAATTATTCAAATTTTCTGTAGTCTATGGTTATAACTTTAAAATTGTATCTGCTATAAGGATGCTTGGGTGACTCGGTCGGTTAAGCGTCCGACTTTGGCTCAGGGCATGATCTCACAGTTCATGAGTTCGAGCCCCATGTGGGACTCTGTGCTGACAGCTTGGAGCCTGGAGCCTGCTTCAGATGCTGTGTCTCCCTATCTTTGCCCCTCCCATGCTCATGTTCTGTCTCTCTCTCTCTCAAAAATATTTAAAAATTTTTTTAAAAAATAAATAAAATTATATCTGCTGTAGAAGATACATTTAGGATCAATACTTAATGTCATTTAACATTATTTGAGAACCCGAAGGAAAAAAATGATCACACTTTGAAGAACATAGTATTTCCTATAATATTGATTTTGCTGTATTGGATTCAGGTAAACAGCATAGGTTTTAGAAGCAGATAGAGCTGGTTTGGAATATTTCTTCTGCCATCTATCAGTTTGGCCTTTACTAAGTTTTTTGCCCTGAGTAATTATAAAGTAATAATATTTACCTTGTAGGGCTGTGAGAATTAACAGGGAAAACATAAAGTGCCTAATGCAGGGCATAGCCATAATTTTCGAAGTTAAAATTTAGTTTCAAGTCTCCGTAACAATATGGAGCTGTGTACCTGAGGCTACTTACAGATAAAAGAAATAGTTAGAAATGACATACTATGCAATGTCAAATAATTAGCTAAGGTAGATTTAGTCATAAATATATATAGTTAAATATAGGAATATGCAGATATAACTGTTGTGTGCTTCTCGTATTAATTTCCGGTTATTCCTCATTAAGTTCTGGTGAAGTGCTCAGCCAAGTGTGGTCAAAATGTGGACCATTTTGTTATGATCCCAGTCAGATTATCTTCTTTCATTTTTTGGCTCTTCATTGTCCCCAAATATGATCTACTGCATTACTCAAATTTCCTTTCATTCACAAATTTATGACAGACTTATGATTCATTATTAGGCCTGAAATGTGGTCAGAGAAGTGAAGGAAACAGTTTTCTAGGATGTTCTGAGTTTTACATCTCTCGCCTCGTTGATGAGTTTCAACTAGGAATTAGTAAATTATTGCCTTTGGGCCAAATATGCTCCACTTTTTTTTTTGTATTGACCTGTGAGTTAAGAATGGTTCTTACTTTGAAGCATTAAAAAAAAAAAAAAGCCAAAAGAATAGTATTTTATGACTCATGAAAATGTTTTGGAGTTCAGATTCCGGTGTTTATAAATAAAATTCCATTGGAACACAGGCATGTTCATTTGTTTCTGTCTTAGCTATGGCTGCTTTACAATATGCACTGTAACGGCAGAGTTGAGTAGCTGGGACAGAGACCATAGGCGGCCCTCTCTCACTTCGCCCTGCTGCTTGGTCCCTACAAATTGCAGTGATGCAGTTAAAACTGAACAGCATTTTGGGTGCCATGCATACTGCTGTACTGTGATATTTAGTTCTGTTTAATGTTTTACATACCAGTGCATACCCATCATGTCAACACAAGAAGAGAAAAGTAGACTTCCAATGCGCTTTTAAAACACAGTGTTGATGATTTTATCAACAAATTAGATAACAAAGCATTGTGTTTATTATGCGTTGACACTGTAGGTGTGCTAAAAGAATACAGTATATGTTGGTATCACAATACTAGGCACCCGTCACAATATTCCCATTAGGGAAAATTAGAAATTTAACATGGATTTTCATTATAGCAGAACATTTTTTCCAAAAGTAAAAAATGAAAATGAGGCTTCAATCAAAGAAAGTTTTCAAATGCCTCATCTGTTAGCCAGTTTATTTACCATGAGTTAATGAAATCAGATTTGATTGTAGCAGATGAAAGAATGTGTCCAGAGAAAATAAACTTGTTTCAGACTATTAAGCTCTTCAATGAGAATAGTTTCTCAAAGAGTTGAGGGCATGAGGAATGACAACTTCCTGTCAGTTAAAAAAACAAGGCCATTGATTTTGAGTGGTTTTCCTTCGTTCTTGCTCAGTTGACAGATGTTATTGATAATGCTCTGTTTTTATTTGAGGAGTCGGGACTGAGTTTGAAGTGACTGAGGAATAAGACTATAAAGTCAGTGTGGAATAACAAGAGGCAAGAAAATTTTCAAAGAATGTGAGAAAATACCAAGTCAGTACAACCTGAAGTAGAATCTGCTAGGGTGTGTTAAAATTGATGATAACAAAAAATATATACGGAGTAGAAAAAGACTAAGTTGGACAGATTTACATACCTTCTGAAAATCTGTTTAAAACCCATGGTTATTCATTGTGTTGTGAGTAGGTACTCTGTAGGAAATATTTGAATCATCATGGATTGTTGACTCAGTATTGTCAAAAGTGAACTTCATTTCCTCTTGTGAACTTAACCATCAGTTCTATGGTGAAGAACTAAATATCATGATTTGCTCTATCACATAGAAGTTTGATGGCTTAGAAGTGGTAAAATTTTATTATAGGCTTCTGAACTTAGGGCCAACATTTGGACTGTTTCTGCATGAGAAAAATACCCTTAACCACTGTTACTGAGCACTGAATGGCTTTGGAAATTTGTTTTCACATTGATAGTTTCTGAGTGCAACTTATAATTACACGGCAAAAGTATGCTTATCTGTGGAGAAGTCATTTCAACTTCAATGACCACTAATCTTTACGACAAATAATTTCAGCTGCTTTATATGCTTCCCGTGGCGTCAAAAGTTAAGACAAGTAGCAAACTCTCTAACTGTACTCAAATTTTCAGGGAATATATTTTCCCAGCTCAAACTATGGTTCCAACAGCATTTTTCAGACATTGATGCAAACGCAAAAAAAAATTATGCCCTTTAAAAATTCACTTAATTATGCAGTTGGAGAGCTGCCACTCACCCCTAACCAGCAATGTAATGACATGCTAAAAGACAAATACCAGAAGCGTCTAATTCAATTCTGTAAGTGCCCTCTAAGTGATGCATACGGTCATTATCAGTACTTACTGATCCGGATACTTTCAATGATACTTCTTATCACATGAAAAGACATTTCTAAAATAAAATACATGAAATCATATAACAGATCAGCATTAACAGAAGACCATTTGCAGTTGATTTGGATGATTTGGAGTACTAACTTTGAATCCCAACTAAGTCAAAATGTTATATTACCCCAAAAGAATTCCAGTATATTTTCATTAATGGACCTATCTTGCGCTCAATGATTTGAATTGAATTTTGAATTTTGTCAATAAGAAATTTGTGGAAATGTGTTTTCTTTCTTGTTATGTTAGCAGTACATATTATTCTTTTAATTTTGCCTTTTGACCTGATTCCGGCAGGCCTGGTCCAGGGACCTAGATGGGTTCCCACAGGAAGCCAAGAGGGTTCTGCATAGGACAGAAATCAAATGTGAGCTGGTAGGAAGTGAGAGCAGAATTCATTGAAGATATAGAGAGAGCAGATATAGATAGAGCATCTAGGAGACTGGGAAAGGAAAGCAACATGAGTCTCTTCTTTGTTTGGGTGCCTGGGGGATTTTAGTGAGAATGGTGGTCTGGTGTCCTCTCAGGCATCCCAGAACTGGTTAGACCAAGGACGAGGAGCCAGGTATTATTCCTTGGAGGCAAGGGGCCTTGGCATCAATTGTCTAGAATCCTCACATGATAGCTTTGTCAACTCACACTCACCCACCTAGATGGTATCTGTTCTAGAGAATCTTTAATTCTCTATCCCTTAGGAGGAAGACATATGCTATTTGCATTACAAGGCACGTGCTGAGTGGGGTGGGGGTGCAGGCCCTAGAGAACAGAAGCAGGAAAAGGAGCAAAAGCAGATTTTTTGTGGAGTCCTTCAGTTTCCCTGTCTCAGACCCACAAAACCTAAAATACTTACCATCTTTCCCTTTACAGAAGAGGTTTGCTGACCTTTGAGGTAAGCCAGTAAGTACCAGTAGATACTAATCTGAAATCTGTACATCGTATTGGTTTTCTTCTTTGTGTAATCAAGAGGAATTTGTTTCTCTTTGGCTTGAAATATCCAGTTTACTATTACCTCCTTCTGGCTAAAGGATTTTTTTGGAGGAAACTTTGAATGTAAATTGTTATTTACAGTTTCCAAATGTAATTGTACATGGTCGGTCTCGACATTATCACATAGTTTTTTTTTTGCATCTTTTGCAAAGTGGGGACCAGCCAGAAATAACTAGACTGTGGACAAAACTAGAATGACTGTCTCCATCTTTAGTTCTGAATATCAGAGCTCCTTCCTCCCAGTGCGATTGTATCCTAGCATTGTGACAGCACAAGCTCTTCTAGAGATTAGACTAGTAGGAGTAGATAGACTAAGTGTTGAGGGGTAGTATAAATGCTTCCTTCTCCTTTCCAGTGTAGACTATCAGTTCATCCTTAATTACTTCTACATAGTCTAGCAATGAGCTACACTGCCTGAAAAGCCTTCTCTACACCCATATTCTTTCTAAACTTTTGATCTAATATTAGAAACTTCTCAGAGTCTTGTCCATCAATGTGATTATTTACTTCATAAGTAGCTTATCAGACTCAAATATATCTTCAGGATTTTAATATTATAATGTTCAACCCCATCATTGAGTTGATCGCAGCCAAAAGAACTGCTTTGAGTACCTGCAGACCTTTGCCAACATTCAGCATTAGCTTTTGGCAAGGCTCCAGGAGCCAGTGGTGAATCTTGGCCATCTGGTCTGCTTCTATACCTTCAGTTCTTGCCAAATAGTGAGGCAACAATTTGGCACATTTTGATTAATGATAGATTTAGCAAGGGGTGAAGAGTTAGGCTTTCAGGTAGCAAAATGTGACAAGGTGAGTAGAACAATCTTCTGAATGATGTCTAGAGTAGAAGACAGTGGCTAGGTGTTTTATATGTTATCATTTTATTAAATTAGGGCAAAACATCTGGGGGTTGAGGTACTACCATGCTTATTTTATAGGTGAAACTCAGAGATCGAGTAATTCACAGTTGTAAGTAGCAGATTAAAAGCCTAGTCTGTCGGTTAAGACTGGACTTTCATAATACGGTTGACACGAGTAGATCCTATAGCAAAAGGAGAAAAGGCCAATAATAAAACAGCAGTTTGGGAACCTCTGACTTCAGCTTTGTCATATGATGTTTTATTGGGAAGCCCAACTGTGTTTGATCTAAAGTTGTTTGATCTAAAGTTCTTTTCTGGGACTGGAACTGCAGAAAATATCCTGAAATCTATTTTGGTTGTTAAGCTCTAGAAGGCAGTTCTCTTGACTTTGCCTTAGGAAAACATACAAGGGCACTTCTGTGGGTATGAGACTGAAGAGAGATTTTACATAAGAAACATATTTAAAGTTTATTTATATATTTTTGTAGATGTGCTTTATGGTAGAGGAAACTTCAAGAGTCTCCATGGACCTAAGAAAAACCAGTAAAAAAGAACTAATAAGAAAGTATTAATACAGTATATAGAAATTGTGAAATAATCTCAAGATATGCACTGGTCAGACCTTGAGTAATATCTAGTTTTGAATTGTAAAGTTTAGAAAAGGTAATAAGAGGGGCGCCTGGGTGGCGCAGTCGGTTAAACATCCGACTTCAGCCAGGTCACGATCTCGCGGTCCCTGAGTTCGAGCCCCGCGTCGGGCTCTGGGCTGATGGCTCGGAGCCTGGAGCCTGTTTCCGATTCTGTGTCTCCCTCTCTCTGCCCCTCCCCCGTTCATGCTCTGTCTCTCTCTGTCCCAAAAATAAAAAAAAAAAAAACCAAAAAAAACAAAACGTTGAAAAAAAAAAAAAAAGAAAAGGTAATAAGAGGTCTACCAAAGGAAAGACTAAAATGTGGTCTGTAGGCTAAAAAACAAACCAACCACTGATTAATTTTTCACCAAACTCCAGTATGTGACATTTTTTGCCAGGCACTGAGAAATACAAGACATGGTCTTCATCTTAATCTATCTAAGTCACAGTTTCCTCATCTATATGATTAGTTGATAATACTTAACCTTAAAGGATTTCTGTGTGTGTGTGTGTGTGTGTGTGTGTGTGTGTGAAGTTTAAGTAAAACAATACATTTAAATTCTTATAAAGCACTTGAACAGTGCTTATAATTGTCATCAAGACGTGTACAAATGCTGTGAATATAACTCCACAAGAGTAGATGGCATTGGATCCTGAAGAAAGTGGAACAGAACCGGGAAACTGATTTTTGGAAGTGAAAACTTAGAACAGTTCGAAAGGTGTCTTAGTATAGCGCTGAGTACATAGAAGACGATCAATAAGCACTTCTTGAATTATATTGATTCATTAGATTATCAAGAA
The DNA here is from genome assembly GCF_028018385.1 of Neofelis nebulosa. Classification (NCBI taxonomy): domain Eukaryota; kingdom Metazoa; phylum Chordata; class Mammalia; order Carnivora; family Felidae; genus Neofelis; species Neofelis nebulosa. The sequence continues at coordinate 49,303,019 of NC_080795.1, forward strand.
CTATGAAAGGTCTGAGATTTTACCCTGTTTACAAGTTAGCCTGCCACAGTTTCATAGATGCTAGTAGAAGATATGAGACTTTGGGTCAGAGATGAAAGATAGTTGTTACCACAGTAGCAGTAGCTACCAGTTCTTTTTACTCCCATTCCCCACAGGGTGACATGAAGGGGGCTAGATTATACCTGCAAGTTATAAGAGAGGATTTCTGAGCCTAGGGACCCCAGATCTTTTATGACATGCAGTAAGCGTGCCTACCCTATACTCTGGAAGGAGACATTATCTTTCTCTTCCAAGGCTGTAGCAAATCTGCCCTTGGCCGTGGAAGCAGATTTTAACTTCCAGGTGTTTTCTGTCCAAACATCCTTGAGGATACAGTATAGAAGAAAGAAGTCAGTGCCTCTGCTCACAAGACATGCTGAAATGAGAGACCATGGAGAATTGTCTTCCAACATAGATTATTAGGATTATTCTTACATTAAAGGATGAAAAGGCAAATTTAGATTTTATCTTGTCTATCCCCTAAAATACTAGAACCTGAAACCATGTGACATTTATATACAAATCTTCAGAAAAAAGCACACTCTGAAAGTAGTATTTAACTAAATTCTTGAATGTTGCTGAATGCACAGATCAAACATTGACTACATTTACTCTTTGAATCAAGAGAGATGGAAAGGCAGCTGATATAATAATTCCAATGTTTTACATATAAAGTAATGAGGATACATGTCAATATCTGGGGATAATCATGAAATTTAAGATGTTTTAAATTGAAAAAAATTTTTAATGTTTATTCATTTTTGAGAGAGAGAGAGGGAGAGAGAGAGAGAGAGAGCATGAATAGGGGAGGGGCAGAGAGAGAGGGAGACAGAATCTGAAGCAGGCTCCAGGCTCTGAGCTGTCAGCACAGAGCCCACTGTGGGGCTCGAACTCACGGACTGTGGGGTTATGACCTGAGCCAAAGTCGGACGCTTAACCGACTGAGCCACCCAGGCACCCCAAGATGTTTTAAATTTTAAAAATAAGTTTATTTCAAGACTCTCATTCATTTTTTAAAATTCCATAGTGAAAAATGAAACCCCAGATACCATACTTGGTCTTTTAATTTTGGTTTATTTTCTTTTAATAAGTACAGATATATTCTTTACATTAAGAGTTGGTTAGCAGCTTGACTTGTATTGCTTGCAAACAAACAAATAAATAAATGAACAACAACAACAAAAACCCAAACCAAAGACCTATGGAAACAAACCAACCACCAGAGTTACTATCTGTATCTTTAAATTCTTAAATGTGTTTTGTAATTTGTTGGGCAAAGTTAGGTTGGTTTTAAAATTTAGCACAGTGACTCAGTTGCAGCTGTTCCAAATTATTGGTCATGAGCTTTTTATACTATCTGGCTTAATTTAACAGAGTACAGCTTCCTGCCATTTTTTCCTCTCTGTGATCAAGAATCTGAAATACATACATTTAAGGATTATCTCAGTTGTAGGCTTTATGAAGAACAGTTTTCATACACTTTTCATTTTAGATACTTTCATCTGGGTAGATAAAAATAATAGGAATTCCAAATGACTATGTATTTTTAAAGTAAGACACCCATGCTCATTGTATCAATGTAGAAAATTTAGGCATAGAGAAGAACTACTCCTTTCACTTAGAGATAGCTACTTAATTATTTGGTATACGGCCCAGTTACTATGTCCTGGCATCTGATTTGTTGTTTTGTAATGATTAACATTATTTATCTATTATGACTATGGTGGAAATCAAGAGATATGTAAATTACCAGGGCTGACCTGTTGAGAACCGTTTCCCATAAAAACAAAACAAAACATTTCCTTATTCACACTAGCAGCAACAATACAACATCAACAAAGCAAAAAGGTATGCTGCTAATATATCTTGACTTCATAAATATCTACTTGACAACAGTAAAAATGAGTTAGCACCTACCTGACTGGGTTACTCAAGATCTTTATGTAGGCAAGTGTTTTTCCCTGACCTGTTTTTAATGGCCTCAAATCAGTCTGTACTGTTGTATTGCAAAGTCTAAGTCTGTTGCGTATTCTTGGTCCTACTTCTCCTGTATAGAGGGGGCACAGAACTTTGGTAACACGTGGATTAAAGTTCATCTCTCATTTCATCATCCTCTCATTTCACATGTGTTTATTTGTAATAGCATATCACATCCTATACCTTTGAATGAATTTTGTTTCGTTTAGGCATTTTGGGAGACTGTGGGTATATTCCAACTATCCTGTCATTGCTGTTCACATTTTTTAGGAAATAAACATGGCCTTTTATTTATTTATTTATTTTTTGTATGAATGAAAGCAAGAAAGTGAGAGAGAGACTCTTAAGTGGCATATTTCCATTTATGGTTCTGCCTTATGCTGGGGACTCTTGTTGGGTCCTGTTTGGGCTCTCATTTGAGACTTGACAGACATATAGATTAAAAACATGTATGTATACAGAAGTTCATTGTCCCTCATTGTGTATTTGACTTGCATTTCCCTAATGACTACTGATGTTGAGCATCTTGTCCTGTGCTTCTTGGCTATTCTTTTATCTTCCTTGAAGGTATGTCTGTTCAGATCTTTTGCCCAGTTTTAAATTGTCTTTTTAGGGGTGCCTGGGTGGCGCAGTCGGTTAAGCGTCTGACTTCAGCCAGGTCAGATCTCGCGGTCCGTGAGTTCGAGCCCCGCGTCAGGCTCTGGGCTGATGGCTCGGAGCCTGGAGCCTGTTTCCGATTCTGCGTCTCCCTCTCTCTCTGCCCCTCCCCCGTTCATGCTCTGTCTCTCTCTGTCCCAAAAATTTAAAAAAAAAAAAAAAAAAAAAAAAAAAGTTGATAAATTGTCTTTTTATTATTGAGTTTCAAGGCTTGTGTATTTTGCATGCAAATCCCTTATTTTATATGTGATTTATAAATATCTTCTCTCATCCTGTGGATTTTTTTCTCACTTTCTTGATGATGTCCGTTGATGTACAGCAGTTTTTAATTTTGATGTGGTTTATCTTTTCTTTTGTTACTGGTGCTTTAGTGTCTTATCTGTCAAACACTGTCTAACCCAAGATTATGAAAATTTACTTCTCTTTTTTTCTAAGAGTTGTATTGTTTTAGCCTGAATTTAGGTCTTTGATCCATTTTGAGTTAATTTCATATTATTTGAGGTAGGTGTCTAACTTCATTCTCTTGGATATGGATATACAGTATTCCCAGCACCATTTGTCGAAAAGACTATTCATTTCCTATTGAATAATCTTGACCCTTTTGTTGAAAATCAACTCATCATGACTGAGTGTTGTATGCAAGTGATGAATCACTGAATTCTGCTGTTGAAACTGATATTACATTGCATGTTAACTAACTGGAATTTAAATACAAATTTGAAGGAAAAAAAATATTTCTTCAAGGGGAAAAAATCAACTCATCATTGATATAAGGGTTTATTTTTGGAATTTCAGTTATATTTATTAATCTCTATGCCTCTCCTTATGCTGGCACCATACTGTTTTCTTTATTGTAGATTTGTAGTAATTTTTGATATCAGTGAACAAACATATTGGCCTTTTTCAGCATTGTTTTGGCTACTGTGGTTCCTTTGAATTTCCTTTTAAATTTTAGGATCAGCTGGGGCGCCTGGGTGGCTCAGTCAGTTGGGCGGCCGACTTCGGCTCAGGTCATGATCTCGCGGTCCGTGAGTTCGAGCCCCGCGTTGGGCTCTGTGCTGACAGCTCAGAGCCTGGAGCCTGTTTCAGATTCTGTGTCTCCCTCTCTCTGACCCTCCGCCATTCATGCTGTGTCTCTCTCTGTCTCAAAAACAAATAAACGTTAAAAAAAATTTTTTTTAAATAAAAAAAATAAATTTTAGGATCAGCTTGTCAACATGTCCAAAAAAGCCAACTTGGATTTTGATAATGATTGCTTAGCATTGGTAGATCAATTTAGTGTTAGCATCTTAACAGTATTAAGACTTCTGATCCATGGACATGGGATGTCTTCTCATTTATTTAGCTCTTCTTTAATTCCTTTCGACAATGATTTGTAGTTTTCAGTGTACAAGTCTAACACTTCTTTTGTTAAATTTATACCAGATATTTTATTCTTTGTGATGCTATTTATTTATTTATTTAATTTTATTTTTATTTTTTTTATTAATGTTCATTTATTTTTGAAGGAGAGAGACACAGAATGTAAGTGGGGGAGGGGCAGAGAGAGAGGGAGATACAGAATCTGAAGCAGGCTCCAGGCTCTGAGCTGTCAGCACAGAGCCCAACGCGGGGCTCGAACTCACAACCCACGAGATCATGACCTGAGCCAAAGTCAGACGCTCAAGCGACCGAGCCACCCAGTGCCCCTTGGTGCTATTTTTTTAAAGGAAAGTAATCATTTGTGTAGCTCTTTATATTTTATCTGGAGAGGTGGAATGGGAAGTCATTAAAGTCCAAGACAAGATTTGGCAGAAGAGATTAGGCTGACTCTTTTCTAACTCACTTGTAGGTAGGAAGGATCAAATTATGACATTATTTCTTCTTAGACATATGGACTTCTTTACAAAGAGGTCTTTTCATTTATAATCGCTGAGAACTTGGGTCTCTAGAGCTCCAGAGCTCCTAGTTCCTTGTTAGCATTCTATAATCTATCCAGGCACTTTTGTTCTTATTTTAATTACCATTTGGATGTAGGAACAGCCCCGAGAACCTTGAGCTCTCTCTCCTTTACTCTGGGGCACCCACCCAGCTCTTCAGATCAGTTAAATCAAGCTCAGAGGTCTCCAAGGGTACTAACCTATCATCTTCACATGCCATATATAATCTACATAAGCAGCTCTGCAGTGATTACTGATGTGCCCTCACATCAGTGGTCACTAAACCAAAATCCTAGGGTCCTGCACCTGAAACCCAGCCCTCACTCAGCCAGCTGGGGCTTTCACTCAACTTCCTTTTGATGCTATTTTTAAATGCGATTATTTCCTTAATTTCAGTTTTGGAATGTTTATTGCTAGTATTCAGAAATACAATAGATTTAAAAAATTTTTTTTTTACATTTATTTATTTTTGAGAAACAGTGAGACAAAGCACGAGTGGGGGAGGGGCAGAGAGAGCGGGAGACACAGAATCCGAAGCGGGCTCCGGCCTCCAAGCCGTCAGCACAGAGCCCAACGCGGGGCTCGAACCCACAAACTGTGAGATCGTGCCCTGAGCCGAAGTCGGACGCTCAACCAACTGAGCCACCCAGGTGCCCCACAATAGATTTTTTTAATATTTGGCTTGTATCTTGCAAATAGTTGTAATCTATTCAGTTAGGACTTCTCAAATATCATCTTCACCGGGAAGTTGTCACAGATCCTTCTGGTCTGAATTAGGTAACCCTTCTTTATGTTGCTGTAAATACCTACTCATACCCTCATTATACAATGCATTTCCATACTGTTTTGTTATTGTAGGCTTATTTCTAGACCTCTTATCTAAATAATTAGATTGGCTTTCAATACTGACATTATAACATACTTATGTGCCAAGTTTAGCGAAAGAGTTTGTCCCAGATATTTCTTACTAACAATAGTTTGAAGTACTGAAGTTTGGGAATGATTTACTACTTGATAATAGGTAATATTAAAACTCTGTAAATTTGGGGGCGCCTGGGTGGCGCAGTCGGTTAAGCATCCGACTTCAGCCAGGTCACGATCTCGCGGTCCGTGAGTTCGAGCCCCGCGTCAGGCTCTGGGCTGATGGCTCGGAGCCTGGAGCCTGTTTCCGATTCTGTGTCTCCCTCTCTCTCTGCCCCTCCCCCGTTCATGCTCTGTCTCTCTCTGTCCCAAAAATAAATAAAAAACGTTGAAAAAAAAAATTTAAAAAAAATAAAAAAACTCTGTAAATTTGAACAACAAAAAATTTGCTCACCTGAAGCAGGGCTTGAGCTCACCTGATGTGGGACTCGAACTCACAAACCGTGAGACCATGACCTGAGCCAAAGTCAGATGCTTAATAACTGAGCTACCCAGGTGCCCCTCCAATCTTATTTATAATACCTAAAGAGTGGAATTTTTGGAGGAAAAGACCAATTACAAAAAGAGAGTTCAAGATTTAAAATATTACATCGTATTTCCTATTCTTTATTATTTATTTATCCCTGATAAAATGACCATTTTTTTTTAGGTCTGTAAATGAGTTCCCTAAACTCACATGAATATCAGACGTTTTAATGAGTAAGTCTCCCTTTCTCCATCAATTCTATGATGCTTTACTTCTGTGAACACTTTTTTCAGGAAAAAGTTTTGGCTGAAGAATGCAAATATGTTTAGAGATGGAAAAGGTTAAAAATACTCCAGCAGACAAGGAATTCCTTAAGGGCAAGGAATTGTGTTTTATTTATTATTAGCACAGTAGCTGACATAGAATAAATGGATTTATTAACAAATCCATTATTGAATGACTGTTTTTACCTGTATATCTTAAAGATACCTTGTTCAGAAATAAGACGTTTCAATAAGACGTTTATTGAACGTCTACTAAGGCCAGACATTATTCTAGACATTGGGTTTAAATAGTGATCAAAATTTTCATGGAGCTTACCTTTTAGAAAGAAGAACTTAGACTAAACATTTTCAAATCAAGGTCATAGTATTTATTAACAAAATCAATTGCTCTTTACTGTTTTTCTAATATCAATTCGTTAGAAGTAGATATTTTGGAATAATTTTTGACTGTGCTCATATTGTCCTAGTGACCAATTGGTCTACTTCCAATTTTTCCTTTTTTAATCTATTCTGGATCTGTGCTTATCCATTCTTCTCTGTCATCAATGTTATCTTTAAAGAGCATAGACCTGATTACTATATTATAAATTCCACTAAACAGCTCTCATGTGGTGCCTGACACTGAGTAGATACTCAGTAAATACTTATTGAGTGAATAAATTAGTGTCACTTTTCTTCTTAAAAACATCATGGATCCGTGTTTTTAACAGAATTAAAATTTTTTTAATATGACATACAAAGTCCATGATAATCTGATCAATTTACCTTTCCCACCGCAACTGCATTATTCCTCTTTTCCCACTGCCTTACCCGTACTAGTCTGCTTGAGATTTTCTGAAAATAGTATAATAGAACATTAATGGAAACAGGATATTAATTTGAAGATTTGGCAAAGATTCTAAGACAACAGGTATTACCACTCAGTAGAATTGTATACAGCTCTTTATCATCTGAGTATATAAAATAAAACTGCTTTCCTTGTGTGTGTGTGTGTACATTTTCATTTATTTTGTGATTTTTGACATAAGATGTTTAGTTAGTCAATACTTTTTTCTTTAAGTTAAAAAAAAAAAAAAGAAAACAATGAAAACCTCAAGAATTACTGGCTCAAATAATTGGGAAGCCCAGTAGGTGATTGGACCGAGGGGCTAAAGAATGTCTTTGGGACTCTGCACTGTTGGTTCCTTTTTCTTTTTTGTTGGCTTCAAAGCCTTTTTTCTATATGCTCTGCAACTGACAAAGATAGGCTGCCTGTATATTTAGGCCACACTGGCTAAATTTAGAACTTTTATGTATTTATAACAACAATAACAAAAGCAATAGCAATAGGAATAGTAATAATAAGGGTATTGATAGTTAGCATTAAGTTTATTTAATGCTTTTTTATATGCCAGTTACTAGGCTACGTGCTTTATGTGTTTTACTATATTTAATTTTCATAATGATTCTATGAGAAAGGTATTATTAACAGCTACATTTAAAGATGAGGAATTTAAGAGACCAATTAAGTAACTTGTTTAATCATTCAGCTAGTTAGTGACAGAGCTGAGAAATAAAATCCAGACAGATGGTATATGCTTACCACTATGCTATTCCGTCCGCTTCCTATCAATACAGGGAAAAACTCTTCTTATCTTTGCTTTGGTCACTTGCCCATTCTCAGACCAATTACTCTGTGCAGAAAAATAATGGTCCTATGTTTACTCAGAGCTGAGTTATCTGCCTGGCCCCACTGGCAACCTTATTAGAACCATATAGCATAGGGGAGGGTGATTCCCTACAGAAAATTATCTTGGGCATATAAAACACACATATGTCCACTAAACAAACATTTTATTGACCATGCTGCTTAGCAACCGAGAGTTCCATATTAAACGTTGAAAACTCAGTTGCAACTGTTGGAGGCCAGCACTATGGTCAGTTTGGATTATAGGCTCCTTCAATGTGTTATGCTTTTTCAGGTGAGACCATTTGCTAGTAGGACATTGTTTGAGTGGTTAAATTATGAAAATCTTAGACTAAGGAACTTTTTTTTCAACTTTAGAGAGAGAGAGAGAGTGAGCATGAGCAGGGGAGAGGGGCAGACGGAGAGAGAGAATCTTAAGCAGTCTTCATGCTCAGTGTGAAACCCAGTGTGAGGCTTGATCCCATGAATTGTGAGATCATGACCTGAGTCGAAATCAAGAGTTGGACGCTTAACTGACTGAGTCACCCAGGTGCCTAAGGAACTTTTTAAAACAAATCACTTAAATGGGTTTAAAATGCTTTAAAGTTACCTATGTTTTAAAAGAAATTTTATTTATGACAAAAAATCTTAGATGGGGAAAAGGAAAATGAAGCAGATAAAATAATGGCAAAAGATACTTTTCAAAATATTTAGGCTTCTTTTTAAAAAAATGAAATTCAGTCTAGAGAAGACCAAGCTTTTTAAAGGCAAATGACTAGAATAACCTTAGTGATTAGGCAGAGTTTGTCTTGCCTTTAACCAGATTGGTTTTTCGATATTTGTATTATTTTCAACTGGTATGTCAATACTCTGTTTACTTGTTTCAGGTTCCTGCATTTTTCCCATAATTTTCTCAAACGGCCATTAACTATAGTAAGCTGTTTGGTTTTTTTTTTTTTTCCCCCTCATCAAAAAGTGTTTCATCTGGCTAGTATATGCAGGCTTCGTTCTTTTCTGAGGTGAACTGTTTACTTGTAATCTATTCGGGACAATCTAAGAGATAACACTTACTGAATGCTATTCAAAGAAGAATTAGAGGGGCACCTGGGTGGCTCAGTCGGTTGAGTGACTGACTCTTAATTTCGGCTCAGGTCATGATGTCATGGTTCGTGGGTTCCAGCCCTGCATCGGGCTCTGAGCTGACAGTGCAGAGCCTGCTTGGGATTCTCTCCCTCCCTCCCTTTCTCTGCCTCTCCCCTGTATGCACGCTCTCTCTTTCAAAGTAAATCAATAAACATTAAAAAAAAAAAAAAGAAAAATTAGATATCATATTTGCCCTAGGCTTCCCCAGTTTATGAAATAAAAAAATATTTAGATAAAAGGTGTTTCTAAAAATCATAATAGTAACCCCCCCAAAATAATAATTCTGGTTAATTCTCTTTATAGCAGTGAATCTTCAGACAGCACTTCCCTATACCAGTCTCCCCTGCTGTGCTTTCCACTCAGACTTTGTCACATCAGAACACATATCTCTCAGCCTAATATTGTTTATAGCTTTATCCTGAACTCCTTTGCCCTAGTTTGTTATGGTTGACTTGTTCCTGTTTCTATAGTTATTTTCCTGTTTATTTCTTCACTTTACTCCTCGGATACCTAACTACTCTGATAATATCATTCTCTGTCTATGGTATTTACATTCACTACAATTTCATTCTCTCTTTTTTTAAGGTGTCTTTAATTACCCTGTAAAAATATGCTTCTTGGCCTTGCCTGGTTCCTGGGACTCCCTGGTGTTTGCTCGATATACATTTGCTTGAGTTTTGTATTGTGACTGGCTGGTTACCAAAAAGTTCTTACTTTGGAAGCTAAATGAATTTTGTTTACCTTAGGGGACTCTTTCATTTAAATATATCTGTACTGTATGCTAAATGCATAATTAGTGCATGGGATCTGCGGAAGATACAAAGGAGATAGGAGATATTTTTAGCCCCTTCTCTGAAGTGTCTTTTCATCTAGGCTTTCAGCCATATTACATTGAATGCTTATGATAACAAATCACAATATCTGCATTGTAGTTATCAAAGTTTCTTATAAGGAAAGATCCTCAACAGAGCCGCTAGAATCCTTCCTTTTTTACTTTCAAAAGGTCCTAGTGGGCAGTACCTACTACAACTGAAGGTGGATATCCATTCGTGACCCAGCAATTCCATTTCTAGACATGTACCCAACAGAAATGAGTACATGTACACACCAAAAGAAAAGTAAAAGAATGTCCTTAGCAGCAGCATCTGTAGTGTTTCTGTATTGGTTTCCCATTGCTCTCGTAACAAATTGCCATGAACTTAGTGTCTTAAAGCAACACACATTTATTCTTTTATGGTTCTTGAGGTCAAAGGCCAAAATGGGTCTTACTGAGCTAAATGCAAGGTGTTGGCAGGCTGCTTCCTTTTGGAAACTCTACAGAGGAATCCTTATCCATGTCCTTTCCAGCTTCCATAAGCTGCCTCGGTTGTAGCCCTGCATTGCCCTTTTCCTTTTGCTTCTGTTGTCATATGGCTTTCTTTCCTGACTTTCTTGCATCTCTTTTAAAGGTCTCTTTTAAAGACCTTTGTGATGACATTTGGCCCACCAGTATAGTTGATTATGTTCTCATCTCAACATCCTTAACCTAAACATATCAGCAAAGTTCCTTTTACCACATAGGATAACATATTTACAGGTTCTGAGGATTAAGGTACGGACATCTCTTTAGGGCCATTGTTTGGCCTACTAAGATCCCCAAACTGGAAACAACCTGAATGTTCATTATAGAATGGATACATGCATGGTAAACCAAATAGTAATACAAGTGAAAGAACAAGAAGTACCAGAAACAAGGATGTATCTTTTACAGACATAATGTTTATAAAAGAAGCCAGATTCAAGAGATTATATAGAGTTCAAAAACAGAATTAACCTACAGTTATTTGAAGTAAGTAAAGTAGTTAAGGAAGTGTTAATGACTGAGAACAGAAAGAGGACTTGTGGAGCACTGACAATAATTTAATTCATGATTTGGTGCTGTTAAACAGGTGTACTCACTTTGTAAAACTTAGCTGGGTTGTACACATATGATTTGCATACTTTTCTCAAGTATATTATATTCCAATAAAGAGTAACTGACTTCAAATTATGTCCTTGATTTAGGGGAATTACGAATGCTTTTCCAGTCACCTTTATGAAGTTAAATGCTAACTGATGAGGGGGCAAGGGAAGTGAGTTACATAGAGTGGTGAAATAGAATTCCTTGAAAATGGCATTGAGAAAGAGAACATAGGTATGATTCAAGAAGAAAATCCAGTTTTGATGACATAGTGGCAGAATCACTAGAGGAGAGCAGTGAAAGTCTATCTTAGGTTGGGTTCCCAGGAAATAGATTTTGAGGTGGAGATTGGACTGCAGGAAGTTTATTGGAGAGTGCTGTTGGTAATACCTGGGAGTGAAGGAAGCAGAACTAGGGAGAGAGAGAAGGAGTACTGTGATGTAGTTGCAACAAAGGCTTTCAGCAATCCCAATGGGAGTTCTGGAGGTGGGCTGACCCATCAGTATTGCCCTGACTTGAGGCAGAGGAGCTGGGGTTTTGTATGTTCTTGTCCATGGGTCATGGGATGTGGACTGCCTCTGGGGAGGCTCATAACTTTGTATGAGGCAGCTCCTTCAGCTGAGGGAAGTTTCTGGGGGAGGTATTCCATTTAAGCTGTCAGTAGGTAATACTCTTGACAGTATGGTTCCATTATAAGCTGCCAGTAGGTAATACCCTTGACAGTATTGGGGGATTGCAATGCCTTCATCCTGAAGAGAGACGTGGGCAGTACACTACAGCATTTACTATGAGGTACAGTTTGCTTGATTAACAGGCATGTTTAACAGTTCTGGTGAAATACAAGTTGTGGTGTGTTTGTGTGTGTGTGCACGTGCGTATGTGTAGTATAACAAGGTGGAACAGATTAGGGAAATTTTGTAGTGGAAATACCTGATTTAGAACTGACTAAATATCAGAAATCAGGTATAATGAGGAAGTTGGCTATCTTTGATATTCTCTATTGTGGTTTGGGAAAGAAAGGGAAAAACAGAATCTTAAAGTAGCAAAAGGAGCATCTAAATATATAAAGCAAATATTAATAGACCTGAAGGGAGAAATATAACAATACAGTAATAGTAGGGGACATCAGTACACCACTTTCAACAATGGATAGATCATTCAGACAGAAAATCAATAAAGGAAACATTGGATTTAAACTATGTGTTAGACCAGATGGACCTAACAGACAGATCATTCCATCCAACAGCAGCAGAATACACATTCTTCTCAAGTGCACATGAAACACTCTACAGGATAGACCAAAGTTAGGCCACAAATGAAGTCTTAGTAAATTTAAGAAGACTGAAATCATTGCAAACATCCTTTCTGACCACAATAATATGGAACTAGAAATCAGTTACAAGAAGAAAACTGTAAAATTCACAAAATGTGGAGATTAAACAACATGCTACTGAACAACAAATGGGTCGAAGAAAATCAAAAGGGAATAAAAAATATATTGACACAAATGAAAATGGAAATGCAGCATATCAAAACTTATGGGATGCAGCTAAAGCAGTTGTAAGAGGGAAGTTCATAGTGACAAATGCCTACATTAAGACAAAAAGGAGCTCAAATAAACCACTTAGCTTTATACATTGAGGAACCAGAAAAAGAACTAACTAAGCCCAAAGTTAGTAGAAGGAAAAAATTAACATAGATCAGAGCAGAAAAAAATGAAATAGAAGCTAAAAAGACAATCAAAAAGTTCCATGAAACTAAGAACGTTTTAAAAAATAGATTGGGGGCCTCTAGGCCCCTTGGTTAAGTGTTCAACTCTTCATTTCAGCTCAGGTCATGATCTCATGGTTTGTGAGCTTGAATCCTGTTGAGGCTCTGTGCTGACAGTGCGGAGCCTGCTTGGGATTCTCCCTCTCTCCCTCTCTCCTTCTCTCTCTCTCTCTCTCTCTCTCCTGCTTACATGTGCTGTCTCTCTCTCACAAAATAAACTTAAAGAAAAAGATTTAAAAAATGGACAAAAATGGTGGCATAGTAGGAGTACCCTAGGCATTCCTCATCCTAGAACACAGGTAGATAATTATCAAATCATTCCAAATATTAAAGAAATTGACTTGAAGACTGATAAAACAAACTGCAAAACTAGAGGGAGAGAAGAGGTCATCTCAAGAAAGGCAGGAAGTGTGGAGATGTGGTTTGGGGGAGAAACACAATGGAGGTGCTGTGGAGGGGAGGGAGCCTTGGTCATGGAGAAAGGTGAGAGAGAGTGGAATGCACAAGGATATACAAAAAGGGAACACTTCCCCAAAGCCATTGTCTGGGAAGATGAGAGGGACTGGGTTTTGTGAGTTTTTGCAACCAGCAGAGCTCAAGGACTAGAGTTTCAGAGGTCCCCAGGCTTGGCTGGGATAGAGACCTGAGGTGCTGCAGTGCTCCTGGACAGGAGACAGGCAAACAACCCTGGGGCAGATGGTGTGGTCTGAGGATTGCCTGAGGGGCATGGGGAGAGACTGTACTTTTTGGAGTGCATCTGTGAGAGGTGGCATTGCCTCTCTGGGCACTAAAGAGCTGGTGGGTGCCCTTTCCCTCCTTTACCCCTCAGCATAGGTGCAGAGACACCTGCTGAGGGGCAGTTAACTGGGACACTGGCTGTTTAACTTGCTTGCTGCAAATCCCAGACCACTGAGCTTTGTCATGACAGCCCTTCTGGATCAAACCTGCATCCGTCCCAGTGCAACAGGCTCCTGCACACCAAGTCACTAAAGTTTGGAATTTTAAAAGTCAGCGGGCCTGGCTAGGGTATAGCCCAAGGTGTGCTGTGCTACTCCAGGTAGGCAGTGACCCAGAGACAGTGTGAAATCAGCTATCTGAAAAATGCCTGTGATGTTTGGAGAGAAATGATCTTCTCTGAAAGTGCTTCCCTGAAAACAGCAAGCACCTACTCCCATCTCTGGAGACAAAGGAACTGGCTGGCACCATTTCTCTCCCCCTCCCCTCAGCATAAACCAACTTCAGTAAACAGCACTGTGCCAACACTGACTGCCTAACCTGCTTATACCAAGTCCCTCTCCACTGCGCTCTGCTGATACTGCTCTTCTTGGGCGAGTGTGACTAGGCCCAGCACAGTGGGCTCCTCCTCCAGAAGACCAGCACAGAACCCTGCATGTACCATGTCTACTGATCATAGCATTTTGCAAAGCTTTAGTTCTAGCGAAAGTACCATCAGGTCTCGTTTAATAAGCAGACCAGACCACACCTAGTTAAAATCAGCAGCACTTTGGTGAAGGTCCAAACGCTCCCTACTGCAGGCAAGGAGAAACTCTGCAAACTCTGAGAAACTGAAGGAAAGAGCAGCCAAAGCACAGCAGCAGAGGGGTGCCTGGGTGGCTCATTTGGTTAAGTGTTGGACTCTTAATTTCAGCTCAGGTCACAATCTCATGATTTCTGAGATTGAGTCCTGTGTCAGGCTCTCTCCTGACAGCATGGAGCCTGCTTGGGATTTTCTCTTTCTCTGTCTCTGCTCCTCCCTCACTCATGCATGCATACACTCTCTCTCAAAATAAATAAAACTTAAAACAAAACAGAACTAAAAACCACAGCAGCAGAGTGCACACAGCACAAGCCAGAGACACTTCCTAAAATGCCATGCCCTGGACATTATATGACCTCTTCTTTATAAAGCCATTACTCTCAGGAGCAGGAAACATATCAGGCTTTCCTAACATATGGAAGACAGGGACCTAGACAAAATGCCAAGATGATGGAAGAATTCATCCCAAAAGAAAGAACAAGAAAAGGTCATGGCTGGGGATCTAATAAAAACACATGTAAGTAATATGTCTGATCCAGAATTTAAAGCAACAACCATAAGGATACTTGCTGGGCTTGACAAAAGCATGGAAGACATCCGGGAGACCCTTACTGCAGAGATAAAAGAGCTAAAAAATAATCAGGCCAACATGAAAAATGCAGTAACTGAGGAGTGAAACTGACTGGATGTAATGACCATAAGGGTGGAAGATTCAGAGGAACGAATAAGTGATACAGAAGATAGAATTATGGAAAATAATGAAGCTGAACAAGAGAGAAAGGAAAATTTTGGATCACAAAAGTAGAGTTAGGGAACTCAGTGACTCCATCAAACATAATAACATTTGTATCGTAGGAGTCCCAGAAAAAGAGAGAAAAGAGGGCAGAAGATTATTTGAGGAAATAATAGCTGAAAACTTCCTTAATCTGGAGAAGGAAACTGATATCCAAATCCAAGAGGCACAGAGAACTCCCATCAAAATCAACAAAAGCAGGCCAGCACCAAAACACATTATAATTAAATTTTCAGAATATAATGATAAAGAGAAAATCCTAAAGCAGCAAGAGAAAAGAAGTCTTTAACTTACAAGGGAAGACAAATAAGGTTAGCAGGAGACTTGTCCACAGAAACGTGGCAGGCCAAAAGGGAATGGCATGATATATTCAATGTGCTGAATGGGGAAAATCGGCAGCCAGGAATACTCTTTCCAGCAAGCCTATCATTCAGAATAGAAGGAAAGATCAAGAGTTTCCTAGGCAAAAAAAAACTAGTTTGTGACCACTAAACCAGCCCTGCAAGAAATATTAAAAGGGACCTGAGTGGGAATGAAAGACCAAAAGCAACAAAGACTAGAAAGGAACAGAGAACATCTCCAGAAACAATGACAACACAGGTAATAAAAAAATGGTACTAAATGCATATCTATCAATAATCACTCTGAGTGTAAATGGACTAAATACTCCAATGATAAGACAAAGGGTGTCAGAATGGATAAAAAATAAATAAATAAAAAACAAGACCTGTCTATATGCTGCTTACAAGGGATGAATTTTAGACCTAAAGACACCTGCAGATTGCAAGTCAGGGGGTGGAGAACCATTTATCATGCTAATGGATGTCAAAAGAAAGCCAGAGTAGCCATACATATATCAGAAAAACTAGGTTTTAAATGAAAGAGTGTAACAAGAGATGAAGAAGAGCACTATATCATAATAAAGGGGTCTATCCAACAAGAATATCTAACAATTGTGAATATTTATGTCCCCAACTTGGAACACCCAAATGTATAAAATAGTTAATAACAAACATACAGGAACTCATTGATAACAATAATGCCATAATAGCAGGGGACTTTAACACCCCACTTACATCAATGAACAGATCATCTAAACAGAAAACCAACAAGGAAACAATAGCTTTGAATGACAGACCATATAGATTAATGGAGATATTCAGAACATTTCATCTTACAGCAGCAGAATACACATTCTTTTCAAGTGTACATGGGACATTCTCCAGAACAGATCACATACTGGGTTACAAATCAGACCTCAACAATGTCAAAAAAAAATTGAGATTATATCATGCACCTTTTCTGACCACAGTGCTATGAAAAAATTTAGAAATACCACAAATACATGGAGGTCAAAGAACATTTTAGTGAAGAATGAATGGGTAAACCAGGAAACTAAAGAAGAAATAAAAAATCACATGGAAACAAATGAAAACATGAAGGTCCAAAAGGTTTAAGATGCAGCAAAAGTGGTCATAAGAGAGAACTATATAACAATACAGGGCTATCTCAAGAAGCAAGAAAAATCTCAAACCACCTAACCCTACACCTAAGAGAGCTAGAAACAGAACAACAACTGCCAGCAGAAGCAGGCAAATAATAAAGATTAGAGCAGAAATAAATGATATAGAAACTAAAAAAACAAGTAGAACAGATCAATGAAACCAGGAGCTAGTTCTTTGAAAAAGTTAATAAAATTGATAAACCCACAGTCCGACTGATCAAAAAGAAAAGAGAAAGGATCCAAATAAATAAAATCACAAATGCAGAGGAGATATAACAACCAACACCACGGACATACAATTATAAGAGAATATAGTGAAAAATTTATATGCCACCACGTTGGACAATCTGGAAGAAATGGATAAATTCCTAAACATATAAACTACCAAAACTGAAACAGGAAGAAATAGAAAATTGAACAGACCAATAATCAGCAAAGAAATGGAATCACTAATCAATCTCCCAATAAGCAAAAGTCCAGGGTCAGATGGCTTCGTGGGTATATTCTAGTAAACATTTAAAGAAGAGTTAATACCTATGCTTCTCAAACTGTTCCAAAAAATAGAATTGGAAGGAAAACTTCCAAAACTCATTCTGTAAGGCCAGCATTACTCTGATTCCGCTAAAAAAGGGAGCTACAGGCCAATATCCCTGATTAGCATGGATGCAAAAATTCTTTACAAAATACTAGCAGATCAAATCCAACAGTATATTAAAAGAATCATTTATCATAATCAAGTGGGATTTATTCCTGGGCTGTAAGTGTGGTTCAGTATTTGCAAATCAATCAACGTGATACACCACATAAATAAAAGAAAGGGAAAATCATAAGATCCTCTCAATAAATGCAGAAAAAGCATTTGACAAAGTACAACATCCATTCATGATAAAAACCCTCAACAAAGTAGGGATAGAGGGAGCATACCTCAACGTCATAAAGGCTATATACAAAACCCCCACAGCTAATATCATCCTCAATGGGGGAAAACAGAGCTTTTCTTCTGTGGTCAGGAAAAAGGGATGTCTTCTCTCACCACTGTTATTGAACATAGTACTGGAAGTCCTAGCCTCATCGATTAGACAGCACAAAGAAATAAAAGTCATCCAAATTAGCAAGGAAGAAGTCAAACTTTCACTATTTGCAAATGACATGGTACTCTATAGAAAACCCAAAAGACTCCAGCAAAAAATTGCTAGGAGTGATACACAAATTCAATAAAGTCACAGGATACAAAAATCAAAGTACAGAAATCTGTTGCATTTCTATATACCAATAATCAAGTGGAAGAAAGAGAAATCAAGGAGTTAATCCCATTTACAATTGCACCAAAACCTGGAAGGTAATGTAGGCATAAACCTAACTAAAGACGTAAAAGATCTGTACTCTGAAAACTATAAACCACTGATGAAAGAAATTGAAGATGACACAAAGAAATGGAAAAAACATCCCATTCTCATGGATTGGTAAAACAAATATTGTTAAAATGTATATACTACCCAAAACAATCTACACATTTAATGCAATCCCTGTCAAAATACCAACCGTATTTTTCACAGAACTAGCATAAATAATCCAAAAATTTGTATGGAGCCAAAAAAGACCCTGAATAGCCAGAACAATCTTGAAAAAGAAAAGCAAAGCTGGAGGCATCCCAATTCTGGACTTCAAGCTGTTACAAAGCTATAGTGATCAAGACAGTATGGTACCAGCACAAACACACACACATAGATCAATGGAACAGAATAGAAAACCCAGAAATGAACCCACAACTGTATGATCAACTAATCTTTGACAAAGCAGGAAAGACTATCTAATGGAAAAAAGACAGTATCTTCAACAAATGGTGTTGGGAAACCTGGACAGCAACATGCTGAAGAATGAAACTGGATCACTTTCTTATACCATACACAAAAATAAATTCAAAATGGATGAAAGACCTAAATGTGATATAGGACACCATCAAGATCCTGGAGGAGATCAACCTTAGAAACTTTTTTACTAGATATGACACCTGAGGCAAGGTAAATAAAAGCAAAAGTAAACTATTGAGAATTCATCAAAATAAAAACCTTCTGCACAGCTAAGGAAACAGTCAACAAATTAAAAGGCAACCTTTGGAATGGGAGAAGATGTTTGCAAATAACATATCTAATAAAGGGTTAGTATCCAAAATCTATAAAGAACTTACCAAACTCAGCATCCCCCAGAACCAAATAATCCAATTAAGAAATGGGCAGAAGACATGAATAGACATTTTCCCAAAGAAGACATACAGATGGCTAACAGACACATGAAAAGATGCTTAACATCACTCATCATCAGGGGAATACAAATCAAAGGTACAATGAGATACCACCTCACACCAGTCAGAATGGCTAAAATTAACACACAGGAAACAACAGATGTTGATGAGGATATGGAGAAAGGGGAACCCTCTTACATTGTTGGTGGAAATGTAAACTGGGGCAGCTACTGTGAAATACAGTATTTCCTCAAATAGTTCCTCAAAAAGTTAAAAGTTCCTCAAAAAGTTAAAAATGAATTATCTTACAAATCCAGCAATTACACTACTAGGTATTTATCCACAGGGTACAAAAATACTGATTGGAAGGTACACATGCACCCTGATGTTTATAGCAGCATTATCAACAATAGCCAAAGTATGGAAAGAGGCCAAATGTCCATCGACTGATGAATGGCTAAAGAAGTGGTGTATATATACACAATGGAATATTACTTAGCCATAAAAAAGAATGAAATCTTGCCATTTGCAACAACGTGGTTGGAGCTATAGAGTATTATGCCAAGTGAAATAAGGCAGTCAGAGGAAGACAAATATCATATGATTTCACTCATATGTGGAATTTAAGCAACACAGCCGATGAACACAGAGGGGCAAAAAAAGAGAAGGAAACCAGAAAACAGACTTTTAATTGTAGAGAACCATCTGAGGGTTTCTGGAGGGAAGGTGGGCATGGGGATGAGTTAAATGGGTGATGGATATTAAGTGATGAGCAATGGGTATTGTATATAAGTGATGAATCACTAAATTCTACACCCGAAACTAATGTTACACTGTATGTTAACTAACTAGAATTTTTTTTTTTTAATTTATTTTTGGGACAGAGAGAGACAGAGCATGAACGGGGGAGGGGCAGAGAGAGAGGGAGACACAGAATCGGAAACAGGCTCCAGGCTCCGAGCCATCAGCCCAGAGCCTGACGTGGGGCTCGAACTCACGGATCGCGAGATCGTGACCTGGCTGAAGTCGGACGCTTAACCGACTGCGCCACCCAGGCGCCTCTTAACTAACTAGAATTTAAATAAAAACTTGAACAAGGGAAAAAAATAGACAAAACTTTAGCTGAAGTCACTAAATAAAAAAGGAGAAAGGGCTCAAATAAAATTAGAAATGAAAGAAAAGGTATTACAGGTGATACTACAGAAATACAAAGTATCATAAGAGACTACTGTGAACAAGTATGTGCTTTTAAGTGGATAACATAGAAGAAATGAATAAGTCCCTACAAACATACAACCTACTAAGGCTGAATCATAAAGAAATAGAAAATCTGAAAATAAGGAGATTGAATCAGTAATCAAAAGCCTCCCAACTAACGAAAGTCCAACTACCACAAATTTAAGAAAGAATTAATACCAATCCTTAAATTCTTGCAAAAAATACAGAGGAGGGAGTAATTCCAAACTCATTTTATAAGGCCAGCATTACCCTGATATCAAAACAAGAATGATGCTACAAGAAACAAAATAAGCCCAATATTCCTGATCAACATAGATGGAAAAATTCTTAACAAAATAGTAGTACACCAAGTTCAACAGTGCATTAGAAGGATCATACAGCATTAGGAAGTAGGATTTATTCAAGGGATGCAAGAATTTATTCATTTCTGCAAGTCAATAAATGTGATTCATGACATTAACCAAATAAAGGATAAAAATCATGATCATTTCAGTAGATGTAGAAAAGGTATTTGATGAAATTCAATATCTATTCATGATAAAAACTCTTAACAAACTGGGTATAGAGGGAATATACCTCAAAATAATAAAAATCGTATGCGACAAGCCCATAACTAATACTCATTGGTGACTTTCAGCTTTTCACCTAAGATCAAGAACAAGACAAGGATGCCAACTCTGCACGTTTATTAACAAAGTACTAGAAGTCCTAGCCAGAGAAATCAGGCTAAGGAAAAGAAATTAAAGGCATCCAAATAAGAAAGGAAGAAGTAAAACCGTCTCTATTTGAAGATGACGTATTATATATAGAAAATGATAAAGATCCATGAAAAACCTATTAGAACTGATTAATTCAGAAAAGTTGTGGGATACAAAATCAATATACAAAAATCTCTCATGTTTCTATACACGAATAATGAACTATCAGAAAGAGGAATTAAGAAAACAATCCCATTTACAACTGCATCAAAAAGAATAAAGTACCTAGGAATGAATTTGACCCACAGGTGAAAGATCTGTACAATGATCATTGTATCACATTGATTAAAGAAATTGAAGGAAACACAAATAAATGGAAAGATATTTTGTGCTCATGCATTGGGAGAATTAATATTGTTAAAATGTCTATTCTCTCCAAAACCATGTATAGATTTAGTGTAATCTCCATCAAAATTCCAATGGCACATTTCACAGAAATAGAACAAACAGTCCTAAAATATATATGGAACCACAAAAATAGCCTAATCAATCTTGAGAAAGAACAGAGCTGAAGGCATTACCCTTCCCGATTTCAAATTATATTACAAAACGACAGTAATCAAAACAGTATGGTATGGGCATTAAAACAAACA
This sequence comes from Neofelis nebulosa, assembly GCF_028018385.1. Lineage (NCBI taxonomy): Eukaryota > Metazoa > Chordata > Mammalia > Carnivora > Felidae > Neofelis > Neofelis nebulosa. The sequence goes on from NC_080795.1 coordinate 49,324,466, forward strand.
CACAGATCAATGAAACAGAATAAAGAGCCCAGAAAAAAACCCATGTGTATATGGGCGATTAATTTACAACAGAGGAGCCAAGAATATACAATGGGGAAAGCATAATCTGTTTAATAAATTGGGCAGATACATTTAAAATAATGAATTGGTCCCCTATCTTATATATATGCAAAAGTCAACTAAAAATGGATTGAAGACTTGAATGTAAGACCTGAAACCATAAAAGTAGAAGAAAAATTAGGTAGTAAACTCCTTGACATTGGTCTTGGCAATCATTTTTTTGGATATGACACCAAAGCACAAGCAATAAAAGTAAAAAGAGGGGCGCCTGGGTGGCGCAGTCGGTTAAGCGTCCGACTTCAGCCAGGTCACGATCTCGCGGTCCGTGAGTTCGAGCCCCGCGTCAGGCTCTGGGCTGATGGCTCGGAGCCTGGAGCCTGTTTCTGATTCTGTGTCTCCCTCTCTCTCTGCCCCTCCCCCGTTCATGCTCTGTCTCTCTCTGTCCCAAAAATAAATAAAAAACGTTGAAAAAAAATTTTTTTTAAAAAAAAGTAAAAAGAAATAAGTTGAGACTACGTAAAACCAAAAAGCTTGTGCTTAGCAAAAGAAACAATAAAAATGAAACGGCAACCTATAGAATGGTAGAGAATATTTGCAAATGATATATTGGATAAGGTGTTAATGTCTCAAGTATATAAAGAACTTCTACAACTCAATAACAAAAATGCAATTTGATTAAAAAATGGACAGAGGACCTGAATAGATGGTTGTTTTTTTTTTTTTTTTTTTTCCGAAGAAGACATACAAGAGGCCAACATGTCTATGAAGAGGCGCTGCCCAACACTGCTAATCGTTGGGAGATGAGACTCAAAACCCCAGTGAGATACTACCTCATACCTGTTAGAGTGGCTATCATCAAAAAGAAAAGAGCTCTCTCTTGCCCTGTGTAGTAGACTGGGTAATACCCCTCTAATATGTCCATGTTATAATCTCTGGACTCTCTGAGTGTATGATACGTTGCCTTATATGGCAAAAGGGACTTTGCAGATATGATTAAGTTAAGAATTTTGAGATGGGAAGAGTATCTTGAATTGATCAGGTGGACCCAATGATATAATCATAAGTATTTTACCAAGGGAAGGCAGAGGGAGATTCTACTAGAGGAGAAAATGGTGATGGGTGAAGCAAAATGCTATGCTTCTTGCTTTGAAGATGGCGTAAAGGATCATGAACCAAGGAATGAAGGGACTACAGCTCTAGGAGCTAGAAAATGCAAGGGAATGCATTTTCCCCTAGAGTCTGCAGAGAGAGGACACCCCTGCTGACACCTTGATTTCAGCCCAGTGCAAGTGATGTAGAACTTCTGACATTCAGAATTGTAAGAGAACAAATGTGTGTTGTTTTAAGTCCCCCCTGTCCACTTAAGACAATAAAGGATAACAAGTGGTGGTGGATGTAGATGTGCAGAAAAGGGAACTCTTGTGCACTGTTCATGGGAATGTAATTTAGTTTAGCCACTATGGAAAATAGTATGGGGGTTCAATCATATGATCCAGCATATGGGTATATATCCAAAGGATATGGAAACAGGATATCGAAGAGATAAGCTGCACTCCCAATTTTATTGCAGCATTACTCAAAATAGCCAAGATGTGGGAATAATCTGAGTGCCCATTAATGGATGAATGGATAAAGAAGATGGTGTGTGTGTGTGTGTGTGTGTGTGTGTGTGTGTGTACACACAATGGAGTATTATTCAGCCATGAGAAAGAAGGAATCCTGCCTTTTGTGACAACATGATGGACCTTTAGGTCATAATGCTAAGTGAGATAAGTCATTCAGAGAAAGACAAATGCTGTATGATATCACTTATATGTGGAATAAAAAAGCTGAACTCCCTGCAAAGGAAACAATCAACAAAACTCAAAGGCAACCGACGGAATGGGAAAAGATATTTACAAATGACATATCCGACAAAGGGCTAGTATCCAAAATCTATAAAGAATTCACCAAACTCCACACCTGAAAAACAAATAATCCAGTGAAGAAATGGGCAGAAAACATGAATAGATACTTCTCTAAAGAAGATATCCAGATGGCCAACAGGCACATGAAAAGATGCTCAATATACCTCCTCATCAGGGACATACAAATCAAACTACACTGAGATATCACCTTATGCCAGTCACATTTGCTAAAATGAAACCTTAGCCACATTTGCTAAAATGAACAAATCAGGAGACTATAGATGCTGGCGAGGATGTGCCGAAACGGGAACCCTCTTGCACTGTTGGGAATGCAAATTGGTGCAGCCGCTCTGGAAAGCAGTGTGGAGGTTCCTCAGAAAATTAAAAATAGACCTACCCTATGACCCAGCAATAGCACTGCTAGGAATTTACCCAAGGGATACAGGAGTGCTGATGCATAGGGGCACTTGTACCCCAATGTTCATAGCAGCACTTTCAACAATAGCCAAATTATGGAAAGAGCCTAAATGTCCATCAACTGATGAATGGATAAAGGACATGTGGTTTATATATACAATGGAATACTACTTGGCAATGAGAAAGAATGAAATCTGGCCTTTTGTAGCAACGTGGATGGAACTGGAGAGTGTTATGCTAAGTGAAATAAGTCATACAGAGAAAGACAGATACCATATGTTTTCACTTTTATGTGGATCAGGAGGAACTTAACAGAAGACCATGGGGGAGGGGAAGGGGGAAAAAAGTTAGAGAGGGAGGGAGGCAAACCATAAGAGACTCTTAAAAACTGAGAATAAACTAGGGTTGGTGGGGGATGGGAGGGAGTGGAAAGTGGGTGATGGGTATTGAGGAGGGCACCTGTTGGATGAGCACTGGGTGTTGTATGGAAACCAATCTGACAATAAATTTCATATTAAAAAAATAAAACAAAAACATTAAGAAAAAAAAAAGCTGAACTCTTAGAAACACAGTAGAATGGTAGATACTTGGGGCTGAGGAGTGGCGAAACTGGGAAAATGTTGTTAAAGGGTATGAATTTGCAGCTAGAAGATGAATAAGTTCTGGGGATCTAATGCACAGCATACTGACTATGGTCAATAATACTGTATTATATACATTAAAGTTATTAAGAAATTGGATCTTAAATGTTTTCAAAAAAGAAATGATAATGATGTGACTTCGTGGAGATGTTGGCTAACACTAAAGTTGTTATCATATGGCAGTACATAAATGTATCAAATTAATATGTTGTACACCTTAAAAGTTCACAATGTTATATGTCAATTGTATCTCAATAAAAAAAGCCAAACCATACCAACCAAACAAAAATAATGTTTTTGGTAATCTATCTCTTACTGCAGGTTACTTTCAATATTTCTGTCTTTAAACCATGTTGCAGTGAATATGCTTGTATATTTTATTGTAGGGTATTTGCACCTTTTACTCTTTTAGGTTTTTCTAAATTGCTTTTCTGAAATTTATCTTTAAAAATTTTTTTATGTTAATTTATTTTTGAGAGAGAGAGACACACACACACAGCACGAGCAGGGAGGGGCAGAGAGAGAGGGAGGCAGAGGATCTGAAGTGGGTTCTGCACTGACAGCACAGAGACTGATGTGGGGCTCGAACCCACAAACTGTGAGATCATGACCAGAGCCAAAGTTGGGGGTTACCAACTGAGCCACCCAGGCACCTCTGAAATTTATCTTTTTTTTTTTTTTTTTTTTAATGTTTATTCATTTTTGAAAGACAGAGAGAGACAGAGCACAAGCAGGGGTGGGGCAGAGAGAGGGGGGGACATAGAATCCGAAGCAGGCTCTAGGCTCTGAGCTGTCAGCACAGAGCCTGACATGGGGCTCGAACTCACAAACTGCGAGATCATGACCTGAGCTGAAGTCTGATGCTCAACCGACTGAGCCATCCAGGCGCCCCTGAAATTTATCTTTAGTTGAACTTACTTTTATCTTTTTCTTTCTTTTACAAAAAAACTTTTTTTGGAAAAAAAAAACCCACCTTTTTTTGGAAAAAGTTTTCATAATGTCCTATTTAAATAAAAAGTCAATTGACTAAGGACAGTTTCTAAATATCAAAATTGTTGAGGATATTAGTGCTATATAAATTTTATTTTGTGAAATATTTAATTATCTAAATTGGTATTTGTAATTTTGTTAACTTGTTTCTTACTGGAATTTGTGAATAATACTCTGCCAATTGGTTTAGGTATTCACTAATTAATATGATAGCTAATACCGCATAGGCCTTTAAAAAATTTTGTTTCATGGTACATTTGCTTAACGGTGAACTGGCTTGAGTAGGTTTTGGTGAGTTACCAGGTAGTGAATTAGTTCTGCTTATAAATGTAAATGTCTGACTAATGTTGATAAATTTAAGTCTGACCTCCATTTGAATTTCATTTAATTTGTTTTGTAATTACTGATTTCTTGTTATTTTCTTTTTTTAATATGAAATTTATTGTCAAATTGGTTTCTTGTTATTTTCTAATATTTTTTAGAAACCTATCCAGTCATTTTTCTTTTTCTTTTTTTTTTTTTTTTATAGTTTATTTATTTTGAGAGAGAGAAAGTGCAAGCAGGGGAGGGGCAAGGAGGGAGAGAGGGAATCCCAAGTAGGCTCTGCACTGTCAGTGCACAGCCCCGCGTGGTGCTCGATTTCAATGCAGGTGAGATCGTGACCTGAGCTGAAATCAAGAGTCCAGCACTTAACCAACTGAGCCGCCCAGGCACCCCTGTATCCAGTCATTTTTCAGAGATATAGTTTAAACATTGCTAAATGGTAATCACTGTATAATTGTATCACCAATTTATTGAAACCTCTTGGAGATAATTATTTTTAGTACAGAATATGAAAAAGATAAGTAAAAGTTAGTTCCTTATAGTGTTAATCTTTTTTTTTTTTAATGTTTCGTTTTAGACAGAGTGAGTGGGGAGAGGGGCAGAGTGAGAGAGAGAGAATCTTAAGTGTGCCCCATGCTCGGCACAGAGGCTGACTTGGGGCTCGATCCCATGACCCTGGGATCATGACTTGAGCCAAAATCAAGAGTTGGACACTTGGGGCGCCTGGGTGGCGCAGTCGGTTAAGCGTCCGACTTCAGCCAGGTCACGATCTCACGGTCTGTGAGTTCGAGCCCCGCGTCAGGCTCTGGGCTGATGGCTCGGAGCCTGGAGCCTGTTTCTGATTCTGTGTCTCCCTCTCTCTCTGCCCCTCCCCCGTTCATGCTCTGTCTCTCTCTGTCCCAAAAATAAATTAAAAAAAAAAAAAAAAATTATAAAAAAAGAGTTGGACACTGAACCAACTAAGCCACCCAGGTGCCCCAACTCCATGTAGTATTAATTTTAATGTATTTTTCTGCTAAAACAGCATAGGTATTTCCATAGCAGAGTTGTACACGTGAAGTGTTAGAGAAACTAGGAAATCATTTGGATCTGTTAAAGAATTCTAAAACAATGTGGCAGAAGTTAAAATTGATTCTAAATTCTGGTAGCAGAAGATTATCAAATAGATAAGGAACATATGTTTATTTACTCAGTCAAGCATTTTTAATAAAAACAAGTCAAAATTATTGGTAGGAAAGAAGTGCTAATTAATAGAGCATAATAAAGACCACATTTTTTTTTTTTTTAACTACAGAGTTTTAGCTGCCTATGAAGTTCTAGTTCTCTGATAGCCCGAGAGAACACACATAACAGCACAGCTCCCATGCCTTGCTGCTCTCATGCATGATGTAGCCAAATGCCATCAGCCTTTTTTCCCTTTCTGGCATAGCACATTATTTCGTGTTGGCCTTGTTTCCTCTTATGTGCCTGTTTCTGCTTTCCCTTCTGGCTCTGGCTTCAGTTAGCCTCCTGCTTCAGGTTCTCCTTGTTTTCCTGGCTCTGGCTTTGTTTATCTTCCATTCTCTGCTTCCTTTGTCAGCCCAGAAGGTCCCACACCTCCTGCCTCTCTCTCTGTCTACTTAAAGTTCATTTCCTTTTCTCTGCTCAGTGCTTATACTTCCCTTATGGCCCTAAAAACCTCCCTCTTCTGACTTGTGCGTAAAGAATTACAGTGATTTGAAACCTGTAGGGTGACCCAGCAATCTGGCATGTCTGCGTGTATAATAGGTGATTATAAAGGCACCTCATGTTATTTGGCTATTTTTAGGTCTTAACCCACTCTCCTAAACTTTAGGAATATTCTGAAAGTCATGAGGAACTTAGAAGATACAGATTTGTCCTGAAGTTATAAAGTATAATCTATCTCTAGTTACTGTAGAGGAGTGTTTTTCAAGCTGGGTCATGAAACAAATTAATGGGAGAACGTATAACCACCAATTAAGAACAACGATATAAATTGAAAAGACAATACACTTAGTATTGCTTAATGAAATTTTATTGTATGCATGTATCCAAAGGTATTTCCTGTATGTAAGATGTATTGTGGGTCAAGTTAGAAAATGTTTGAATGTCACTGCATAGAAAATTTACTTTTAGCCTTGACTGCTTTCAGATGATACTTATTTAAAGAGCTCATTCCATATGGTTGTGATCAATTTTAGAAGCATATATAAAAAGCCTTGAAAGAGTTGGTATGAACTAAATCTAATTTATAGTAGAAGCCCTTGAATTCTATCACAATCTTTGCATGTCTATCACAATCTTTGCATGAGCCCCAGAACAGCATTACTCTGGATGACTGACTCAACACCTCATTTGGTGAAGCCACTGTGGACACTGGGATTCCAAAGGGTAATTCAGCAGCCTATGGGCATTTACAGCTCTGTTGCAGCTCCTCTGGCCTTAGGCTACTTTGGAAGTTACTGGGCTAAGAGGAATGCACTGAAAGATTAGTAGATACTGAAGTCCTTACTCATTTCTCTGTTGAAATCTTATAGAAATGGAATTCATTGAGATAATGATTCTTCCTTCCTTCCTTCCTTCCTTCCTTCCTTCCTTCCTTCCTTCCTTCCTTCCTCCCTCCCTCCCCCCCCCCCCCTTTCTGAGCTAGGGAGAGACAACTGATAGACGAGTTGTCTCAAAGGCATATTAAAACTGTCCTTCCCCTTCTCTTTTTCTTCTTAAAAACAAGTATCACTACCAGTAATTGTTGAGCACTTCATATGTGAACCAGGACTTTTCTGTCTATATTTTATGCAGACGTCAACTTCATGAAGTATATATTGTCTTAATCCCCATTTTTGCAAATGAGTCATCTCTGGCCCAGTGAGAGAAGGGGGTTGTCCATGGTATCATAGGTGGTGGTAAAATCAGGATATAAACCTAGCATGTCTGGCTCCAGAGCTTGCATTCTTAAATCATGGTGATTACGGTAACTCTCTTTTCCTCTCAAGTTTTAAAAATTGATCCCTATAATAAGACAGATCGCCAGAAAGCTGTATACCTAAGCACAGTTGATGCTTGCACAACACAGGTTTGAACTGTGTGTGTCCATTTATATGCAGATTTTTCCCATAAATACAATACAGTGCAGTAAGTGTATTTTCCTTACGATTTTCTTAATAACATTTTCATTTCTCCAGCTTACTTTCCTGTGAGAGTACAGCTTATAATGATATATAAAATGTATGTTAATTGACTTTTTTTTTCTTTAAAAAAATTTTTTTTTTTTTAACGTTTATTTATTTTTGAGACAGAGAGAGACAGAGCATGAATGGGGGAGGGTCAGAGAGAGAGGGAGGCACAGAATCTGAAACGGGCTCCAGGCTCTGAGCTGTCAGCACAGAGCCCGACGCGGGGCTCGAACTCAGGGACCATGAGATCATGACCTGAGCCGAAGTCGGACGCTTAACCGACTGAGCCACCCAGGCGCCCCAATTGACTCTTTATGTTATTGGTGAGGCTTCTGGGATTGGCTAAGTTTTTGAGGAATCAAAAGTTATATACTGATTGTTGACTGCACAACTTGCCACCCCTAAACTGTTGTTGTTCAAAGTTCAAGTGTAATGTCATCTTTTTCTTTACAGTGAATTAATCTCTGTGATATCATCAACCAGAACCACATTTCCCGCCCCCCCCCCCCCCCCGCCTTGATTTGTGATACTAACCTATAGGTTTTGTTTGTTTTAATCACTATGGCTTTGCAAGTTTTAGACATTTAAACTGCAGTGGTCCTTAGATGCGGGGTCCTTTTTATATCGAGCACTAACTTTGTCAATTTCGGATTTACTTGATCATTCGTTTTCTACTTATCCTTTTCTCTTAGGTATTGAGAAAAGTTCTTCTTACAGCCTTGTGCTGAAAGTCATCAGATGATGTTTATTTAATGTGATAAATCTGCCTAGAGGTAGAGGTCTGAATGAGGTGACCTCTAGTCCCTTCCTTTTTTTTTTTTTTAAACTTAAAACCCTGGTTTAATTTTCATGTCTGTAACAAGGAAGCGAGCCAACATTTACTGAGAGCCCATTATGTGCCACTCATTGTATTATGTGTTTGTATAATATTGCAAACATATAGAAAAGTTTAGAGAGTAATAGAACATGTGCCATGCATTTTCTCATTACTTTATTTAATCCTAACTGTCACTTTATGAGGTAGCTATTTTAGTTTCTGTTTTTACAAATGGATTATAAAATGGTTAAGTAACTTGCCAAGTAGTGAACATTGGAGCCAGTGTTCAAACTCCCTGTCTGATTGACTCCAGAGCCCATACTCTTCTGTATAAAAACTGACAAAATTAAATTGGGAGATGATGTTGTTTCTTTATTAACCTCCAATATGTTGCATCAAATCTCTCTTCATTTTCATTTTTGTGTGTGTGTGAGGGTATCTTATGAACGGAATCAGACACTTAGTGTTTTTCTTTATTTTTTTCCATTTTTTTCCCTGAAAAACCTCATTATTTTAAGTGCTCTCATATGTTGTGACAGCAGGTTCCTTTGTCAGCCATCCTGTTCGGAATAAATAAACTGTGCTATGCCAGCATGATTTATTGCTGCTCCTTCCTTTCTTTATGTTTTGAATAATTTTATCATAAAGGGATATAAAGTATTTTAGACATGTGCAAATGCCTGAGTGACTAGAGCAGTTCACCTGGCTGTTTGGCTAACTGCCCTTGGACAGTGCTCCATTTGATAGCAGAGAAGAGAAAGAAAGGAGAATAAATGCGGGCTCTCACACAAGAGCTGTACAGAATCATATCCCTGTTTCTCCTCTAATGACCCCCGCAGACAGCTGCAAAAAAAGATTTCAAAGGATCAGAGAACTTATACATATAGCTTATTCAACGCTGTCATTGTGATGAGGGCAGAAAGAACTTGTTTAGCAAGTTCCCTTGCTGAACAGGTGATGCTAACTGTAAATCTCTTTCGTGGGAACTTTGAAAATGGATTTTACATCTAAATGTGTAAGATTGTTTAATTTTTAAGCTGTCTATAAGCATAGAGTACACTGGATGGTTTCTCTTTTTTAAACCAGATAATATCTTAAAAATATCATGGATGTTTAATTCTGAGAAAGTGTAATTACATTACCAAAAATTTGGAAAATAGAGGCAAGAATAATAATATCACCCACAATTCTGGCACTCTAATAAAAGTGGTATTAATATTTTGATGTATTTTGTGGTTATCTTTTTTAATCTTATGTATTTGAAATAAAAAAAAAAAAAACTTGGAGCTAGTCTTCCAGATAATAGCTTAGTACTTCTTTTGGACCCAAGGCTACGTGAGTTATAGTGGTGATGCCAAGAGATTTCAAAATGTGTGTATTTGCGTCAGTGTGTGTGTTCACTTAATCAGACATAGATACCCTCTAATAATTTGTTGTCCTGTTCACTCTGAATTATTAATGCTTATATGTACTGTGGAAAAATAGTTTTTCATTCTTCATAATTTACTTGGTTGTAAAAAGTAATGACCCTATTTTTTGTGAGCACTTTTTAGATTTTTGGGAATGTACTTTTCTCTATAAATCTCTAGAAATTAATGATAGTTATTTTTAAGTGTTTGATGCTATGGCAAATCAACAAATTTTTTGGATAATATATAGGCTATTATATATATATATATATATATATATATATATATAGGCATTAAATGTATCATTTGGTGATCAGTTATTTTGGCTTTCCCGATAGCACAGTTAATTAAGTTAATATATTCTATTATGTAATTTAGGTAGCTTTAGAGACATTTTCAGTCTTAATTTTTGCAGCCACATAAATATGAACAAAATGTAGATGGAGGTCTCAACCATGCATCCATTCTTACCGATGTTTTTGAATGTTTACTAGATGCCCAGCATTGTTCAAAATTCTTGAGTCTCATAGATGAATAAGACATAATCCCTGCATTCAGGGGACTCACTTACATCAAGTTATGAGGACTTTATGTACTGAATTTATTTGATTAATATTTTTATTAATTTATAGTGGTTTACTATTTTTATTTAAATTTTATTCACTTGTGGTATCAAATATATAATGCAAAAGTTACAAAAATAGGCAATGAAAAGCTTCTTTTCCAAACCTTTCTGCTATCCATCTGTTTTCTTCTCCTTAGGAGAATATATTCACAGAAATGAATTGTAAATATTTTAAAGTCAGAGACAATTAAATATTTTGAATTTAGCTTTGAAAAGAAATTCAGTTTTGAAAAGGGTACTTTCACTTATTGTGTAAGCACTATGTGCCAGGCACTTTCCACCTATTTTGTTTAATCTTTTAAGTTTTTTTTATCCAGAATTATCACAGTTTTACAAATTACAAACAGAGGCTCAATTAAATAAGTTGCTTGTGATCACATAAATACCAGGTAACATAGTTAAGAAATAGGATGTAGGTCTGCCTCAATTCTCCTGAGACAATTCTTCACCAGCTATTTTATACAAAATTAATGCTTTGGAATTTAAGGTGAGTTACTTTAAAAGTTTGTTAATTGCTTTTCCTCATAAAATGGTTAGAAAAGTGATTTTTACCCCAAACTGATAGTGATAACCTTGAGTAGTGAGAGAAGTTTGGGAAAAGATATATGAAGAAACAATTACTTTTTTAAAAAAAATTTTAAAGAGAGAGAGAGAGAGAGAGAGAGGGCACGTGAGTGAGCAGGAGCTGGGGAGGGGCAGAGGGAAAGTCTTTTTTTTTTTTGTATGTTTATTTATTTTAAGAGAGGGAGAGAGATGGGGCGGGGCAGAGAGGCTGGGAGACAGAGGATCCAAGGATTCTGTCAGCGCTGACCCTGATGGGGGGCTCGAACTCATGAAACATGAAATCGTGACCCCCATGAGACTGTGACACAAGCCAAAGTATGAGGCTTAACACACTGAACCACCCAGGCACGAGAGAGAGAGAGAGAGAGAGAGAGAGAGAGAGAGAGAGAGAGAGTCTTAAGCAGGTTCCATGCTCAGCGCAGAGCCTGTGTGTGTGTGTGTGTGTGTGTGTGTGTGTGTGTGTATAACTCAGAAAAAAATTAAGCTTGAATTTTCTGAGCAAATACCATCTGGCAGTGAAGGAACATCTTTAGTGTCAGGGGGAAAACAATTTGGCACTGAAAAGTTGCCACATATATAATCCAGATCGATTATGTAACATTTGTGGACTAACTCTAATATGGAAAGGACTTCAGCGTTCATTGACAACCACCTTGTTGACTAACAGTTTGATGAATGTTATCTCCCATTATCCATAAGTATTCCAAGTCTTCATGAGTGGCTCCTTCTCATAGGCAAAGGCAGTGACAGCTAGAGTCTAGGAGCCCTAGTTTCTAATACACTGATCTGTTGCTTTCAGTAAAATAACAAAAAGAAAAAAAATTAGCCCATTTATAGATGTACACAAATGTAAAAATAAATGGCATTAAATAGGAAATTATGTGGTTGTTATTGAAAATGTTCATATTTTCCCCTGGATATTTCTAGATATTTACATAGAAAGGTGCACAGCCCTTTTTAGGGACTAAAAGAGAATCAGACTGACTGAGGTACAGATTAAAGGGGGATCCTGAGTAGATGGGGGCAGGTGGTGTTATTAGCAGCTTTAAGTGCTGATGGTTTAGGTAGATGCTGTGAGAAAGTGGCCTCTGTTCTGTCTTATTATTTCATTTTACATTTATAATAGAAAGTAGAAGTCTTTCACTATGTAATCTGTTTTCTTTGCCCTTTCTTCCCATTTTTGTGGTTCTGATATTATAAATATTTGGGGCTTAATTTTAATGTTTTTATAATATCCTCAGCCTCCTCTTTCTTTAGATATTGGTTCCCTACTAAGATCAACAATAACATAGTCTGTGAGGTAGCTGCGCTGCATTGTTGGGGAGCCCAGTTCCTCCCTCTTGACCAAATTAGATTTCTCAGAGCAGAATCTTGTGGACTTCATGCAAGAGGGCATATGCCTGGCTGCTGATGCTCTGGGGCCATGTTGGGGAAAAAGCTAGAGTCTTAACATTCATTATGTAAGATTTCATTTAATTTGTCTGTGTTCGGTATATTGCCTCTGCTATGACTCACCTCTGCCTGGTATCCCCTAGTTTATTCATTCTGTTTTACCCTCTCCAGAGAGGCTTGTTTAAGCTTCTGCTGAGGTTAGGGAGAGGCATGGAGTGAGTGAGGGAATCTGGGTCCTAATCTTGTGTTCTGTTTTTGTTTTTTTTTTTTTCATTTTTTAGATGTTTATTTAAGTGTGTGTGGGGGGGGGAGGGGGAGAGACAGAGAGAGAGACAGAGAGAGACAGAGACAGAGCATGAGCAAAGGAGGGGCAGAGAGAGAGGGAGACCCAGAATCTGAAGCAGGCTCCAGGCTCCCAGCTGTCAGTGCTGAGCCCAACATGGGGCTCAAACTCAGGAACCGTGAGATCATGACCTGAGCCGAAGTCGGATGTTTAACTGACTGAGCCGCCCAGGCGCCCCCTTATCTTATGTTCTTAAGAGACTTTCAACTTGTTTTTAGTCCTGCTTTTACTCTCCATTTCTAGAGATACCTGGTGCTGCCAATTCTTCAGCCTTCTGGGGTTAATTTGCTTCTTTGCTTTCTTCGTTGCCTGAGGATTCAGCTTTTCAGGACTGCTGACAGAAGTCCGTTACCACTTGTCTGTCTGGTTTGCAATTTGATAATTTTTTACTAGAATTGAAAGGATTCAACCCATTCTAACAAACAAAGAAAACCCTATCATTGGGGGAGTTTTGGGGGAGTTTTTAGCTCTAGTATATTAATTACATTTATAAGTTCTATCTATGTATCTATCTGTCATCATCATCATCATCATCAGTCATCTCTGCCTATAAAATGTAAACATGCATAACTTCAGACTAATATCTTTGACTCTAAATCCAGCACGGTAGGCAGGGTCCATTCATTTTAGCCTCCTCTTTTCTTATTTGTAACTTCTTTTTTATGACAGTGAGAAAGCTGGCTCTCGTTATCTAGAATTTATTTAGTTGTTTAACTCCTGTCTAAGTGTACAATAGTTTCAGAGTTGCTAACCTGTGCAGTGTGCAAACAAATTTGCCAATTAGAGTACAATGTTTAAATATAGTTCTTTTTGTCTTTAGCATTGGAAATATCTACTTAAAATAACCTGTCGCATTGTTACTTAGGGCAGCAATTTTTTCTGAATCCTTGTTAGTGAGGTTTGTTATCCATTCTCCAAGCAGATTTGGATTCATTTGTCACATTCTGCATTTCTTCCTAGGATTCCCTTACCCTTGTGGTTGATTTCTAAAAATGTGCATACATTAAGGCTTACTCTTTGTGCTGTATGTAGTTCTGTGGGTGTTTACAAATACATATCAGCATGTATACAGCTATGCAATATCATTTAGAACAGTTCCAACACCCTAAAAATTAATTTGTTTGATCTGTGTAGTCAATTCCTCTTTGATCTTAAGGGGAAAACTTACACTTTATCATCATTAAACTTACTTGTCATCATTAAAACTTACACTTTATCAACTTACTTAATGATAGTAAGCTAGTGATAGCTTTTTATGTTTGTCATAATTAAGGAAATATCCTCAATTCATAGTGTGTTGAGAGCTTTTTAAATGGCTGTTAGATTTTGTCAAATATGATATATGATTTTTCTTCTTTAACCTTTTGATATTGATGGATTATGCTAACTGATTTTTGAGTATTGAACCAGCATATCTGGGATAGATCCAAGTTGGTCATGGTGTACAATAGTTTTATACTTTGTTGGATTTGATTTGCTAATATGCTGTTGAATATACTTGCATTTGTGTTTGTGAAAGATATTGGTCTGTAATTTTCATTTCTTTGAATGTCTTTGTTTCTTATATTACGGTGGTGCTGTTCTAAGAGACTGAGTTAGAAAGTGTTCTCTTAGCTTCCTTTTCTGAAAGAGATTGTAGAGGATTGGTATTATTTCCCATTTAAATGTTTGGTAGGGTTCACAAATGGAACCATGTAGTCTTTGGTGATTTCTGTTTTGCAAGGTTATTAACTATTGATTCAATTATGTTAATAGATGTTAGACCTATCCAGATTACCTATTTCTTCTGGTGCGAACTTTTGTAGATAGTTCTCTTTTAAGGAAATGGTCCATTTCCTCAAAGTTATTGAATTTCTGAGCATAGAGTTTTTCTTAATATTTTTTGTTATCTTTTTAATGTCATGGGATCTGTAGTGATGGACTGTCTTTCATTTCTGATATTAGTAATTTGTGTCTTCTCTCTTTTTCTTGACTAGCCTAGCTAAGGGTTCATCATTTTATTAGTCTTCACAAAAAAGCATGTTTTGATTTTGACTATTGGTTTTCTATTTTAAATTTTGTTGATTTGTGCTCTTATTTTTATTCTTTTCTTTGTTTTCCTTTAGATTTAATTCATTTTTCTTTTTCTAGTTTCTAAGATGGAATCTTGCTTTATGGATTTTAGATCTTTCTTTTGCATCCAATGTGAAAGTTTTCTTACATTCTGATAGATTGCTTTTCGTTTTCATTTAGTTCAAAATACTTCAAAATTTTCTTGAGACTTCTTTTTCGACCCGGGTGTTAGTTCAAAGTGTGTTGTTTAGTCTCTAGCTATTTTTGGATTTTCCACTACAGTTTTATTGATTTCTAGTTTAATTTCATTGTGAACTCATAACATACTTTTATGATTTGTATTCTTTTAAATTTGTTAAAGAGAGTGTAAGGGCCACAATGTGGTATATCTTGATAAATGTTCCATTTGAGCTTGAGAGTAATGTGCATTTTGGTACTATTGGATGATGTATTAGAGAATGTCAGTTAGATACATTTTATTGATGATGCTAGTCATTCAGGTGTGTCCTTACTGATTTTCTGTCTGCTGGATCTGTCAATTACTGATTGAAGTGTGAAGTCTTTAACTGTAACAGTGGCTTTGTCTGTTTCTTGTGGCAGGCCTATCAATTTTTGCCTCTCATATTTTTACACTCTGTTGTTAGGCACCTACACATTAAGGATTATCATGTGTTCTTGGAAAATTCACCCCTTTGTCATTATGGGATGTCCCTGTTTATCCCTGATAAATTCCTTGTTCTGAAATTAACTTTGTTTGAAGGTAATGTAGTGTTTCAGCTTTTTAAAATTAGTGTTAGCATGGTATATCTTCATTCCTTTACTTTTATTCTATCGGTGCTTTACATTTAAAGTGGGTTTCTTGTAGATAGCACATTGTTAGCTTGTTTTTAGTCTATTTTGACAGTGTCTTCCTTTTAATTGATATATTTAGATATTCACATTTAAGCGATTATTGATATATTTGGATTGATAGTTATTATTTATAACTATTCATTGCCTATGTTCTTTTATTTCTCCTTCTTCTCCTCCCCCCTCCTTTCCCCCTTCTTCTCCCCTCCCCCCCTTCTTCTTCCTCTTCTTCTCCTTCTTCTTCCTTTATTTCTCTTCCTTTTCTTGTTTAAAGTCAGCATTTTATATGATTTGATTCCATTGTTTCTCCTCTCAGCATATGAATTGTACTGCATTTATAAAAATGTTTTTAGCGGTTGCTGAAGAGTTTTCATTGTACATTTACAACTAATCTAAGTCTATTTTCAGATAACACTATACCACCTCAGGGGTAGTACAAGTACTTTATAACAGAGTATTCCCCATTTTTCCCTCCCGTACCTTAAAATTTGCTGTCATTCATTTCACTTATCCATAAGCTATAATTACCAAACACAATGTTATTGTTATTACTGAGAAGAAACTTACCAGTTAGATCAATTAAGAATAAGAAAAATAAAAGATTTTATATTACTTTCATTTATTCCTTCTTTAATGCTCTTCTTATTTTTATGTAGATGTGGGTTTTCAACCTTTATCATTTTCTTCCTCCTCTTAATATTCTTTGCCAGGCAGATTTATTGATGACAAATTCTCTTAATTTTTGCTTGTCTGAGAAAGTATTTATTTCACCTGCCCTTTTAAAGATAATTTCACTGGATACAGAATTATTGGTTGGTGGTTTTTTCCTTCAACACTTTAAATATTTCACTCTACTTTCTTCTTGCTTGCATGGTTTCTGAAGAGAAGTCTGGTATAATTCTTATATGTTTCTCTGTAGAAGAAATGTGTATTTTCCTTCTGCCTTCTTTCAAAATCTACACCTTCCCTCCCCCTCCCCCCCCCCCCCCCCCCCAGTTTAAATAGTATTTGCCTAGTTGTACATTTTTAAAATATTAATCCTGTTTGGTATTCCTTGTGCTTAATGGATGTACAGCTTTGGTGTCTGTCATTAATTTTGGAAAATTCCCAGTTATCATTACTTCAGATATTTCTTGTGTTTCTTTCTTTCTTCTCCTACTGGTGTTCCATGTTATACCCTTTGGTAATTACAAAATGTTACACCTTTTGGTAATTGTCCCACAGTTCTTGGACATTCTGTTTCATCTATTCCTGTCTTTTCTCTCTTTGTCTTTCAGGGTTTTTAAAAAAATGTTTACTTATTTATTTTGAGAGAGAGAGTGAGAATGTGTGAGTGTGCAAGCAGGGGAGGGGCAGATAGAGAGAGACAGAGAGAGACTCCCAAACAGGCTCTGTGTTGTCAGCGAGGAGCCTGCTGTGGGGCTCTATCCCACCAACCATGAGATCCTGACCTGAGCTGAAATCAAGAGTCAGACACTCAACCGACTGAGCCCCCCAGGCACCCCTGCCGTTCGGTTTTGAATGTTTTTATTGACATGTCTTCAAGTTCACTGATATTTTCCCCAGCTGAGTGCAGTCTACTGATGAGTCCATCAAAGGCAAAGGTCTTCATTTCTGTTACAGTGTTACTGATTTTTAACATTTCCTTTTCATTCTTTCTTAAACTTTCCATCTCTCTGCTCATACAACTCATCTGTTCTTATGTGTTGTACACTTTTTCCATTAGAGCCCTTGACTCTAACTATAGTTTAGATTATAGTTATATATATAACTTATATATATAGTTATACTTATATATATAACTTTATATATATATAACTTAATATAGATATAGTTATACATATAGCTTAGATTATAGTTGTTCTTCCCAGTAAGATAATTCTAAAATCTCTGCCATATCTGAGTCTGGTTTTGATTCTGCTTTGTCTTTTCAGACTGTGTTTTTTCTTGCCTTTTAGTATGCTTTGTATTTTGTTGAAAACTAGACAAGGTTTATTGTGTAAAAGGAATGTAGGTAGAGAGCCCTTTAGTGTTAGGTTTTATATTTACTTGGCTAGGAGTTAGGCTCTATTTACTGTTTGGTGTGGCTGTGGTGTCAGAGGCTAAAATTTCTTCTATTGTCCTTATATTTTTGACCAGTATTTCTAATTTTGGTAACATGCACAGACATAAAATGTAGTATGTTAGCCATTTTTAAGTGCACAGATCGGTGATATCAAATACATTTATAACATACTACCATCACAACTATCCATCTCAAGAGTGGTTTCCATTTTGTAAAGCTGCACCTGTATACCCATTAAACAGGACTCCCCATTTTCCCCTTCGCGTCAGCCTCTGGCAACTACCATTCTTCTTTCTGTCTCTATGAATCCGACTACCCTAAGTACCTCATGTAAGTAGAATAATACAGTATTTATCTTTTCGTGGCTGGTTTGTTTCACTTAGCATAATGTCCTCAAGTTTCATCCAGGTTGTAGTTATCTGTCGGAATTTCCTAACTGTTTAAGTTTGTACCCCTATACACACACACACACACACACACACACACACACACTATGTTTTGCTTATCCATTTATTTATTGATGGATCCTTGGGTTGTGTGCATGTTGTAGCTATTGTGAATAATGCTACTATGAACATGGGTGTACAACTATCTCTTTGAGACCCTATGATACACCCAGAAGTGGAATTGCTAGGTCATAGAATAATTTTTAATCTTTTGAGGAAACACCATGCTGTTGTCCACAGTGACTATACTATTTTGCATTCCCATCAACAATGCACAAGGGTTCCAATTTCTCCAAATCCTTACCAACACCTCTTATTTTGTTTTTTTTCAATAGTAGGTATCCCAATGGGTGTGAGGTCGTGTCTCCCAATAGTTTAGATTTGCATTTTTCTAATGATTAGTGAGATTGAGCATCTTTTCATGTACTTATTGGCCATTTGTATATCTTGGGAGAAAAGTCTATTCAAGTCCTCTGCCTATTTTTGAACTGGATTCCTTTTCTTTTGTTGTTAAGTTTTAAGCATTCTCTGCATATTCTGGACATTAATCACTTATCAGATAAATGATTTTAAACATTTTCATCCATTGTGTGGGTTGCCTTTTACTCCGTTGATATCTTTTGATGCACAAAATTTAAAGATTTTTGTGAGTCCAGTTTATCTATTTTGACTTTTTTTGCTTGTGCCTTTGGTGTCATATCCAATAAAACGTTGACAAATCCAGTGTTGGATAGCTTTTGCTCTTATGTTATCGTCTAAGAATTTTATAGTTTTATATATTACATTTAGCTCTTTGATTTTGAATTAATTCTTGTATAAGTTAAATAAGGGTCTGGTTTCATTCTTTGCATCTGGATATCCAGCTTTCCTAGTACCAGTTGCTGAACAGACTGTCCTTTCGCCATGGAATAGTCTAGGCACCCTTGTCAAAAACCCATTTGGCTATGTACGTGAGGGTTTATTTCTGTGCCTCTATTTTGTTTTCTTGGTCTATGTCTGTCTTTATGCCAGTACTGATTATCTATCGCTGTGTAGTAAGTTTTGAAATCAAGATGCGTGAGTCATCCAGCTTTGTCTCTCTCTCTCTCTCTCTCTCTCTCTCTCTCTTTCTCTCCCCCTCCTTTCCTTCAAGATTATTTTGGCTATTCAGGAATTCAGATTCCATATGAATTTAGGATGGGCTTTTTTGTTTCTATAAAAAACATTAGGTCTTGATAGAGATTTTATTGAATGTATACATTGCTACGGTAGCATTTGAATATTAATTAGTCTGTAGTTTGAATCCCTGTAGTGAATTTTTTTTGTCAGTTATTGTACTTTAATCTCCAGAATTCCTTTTTCACTTGTTTTAGGTTTTCTGTCTCTTAATTGATATTTCCATTTTGTTCACACATTTCACACATTTTCTTGACTTTTCCCACCTTCCTTTAGTTCTTTGAGCATCTTTAAGATGGTTGTTTTCAGGTCTTTGTCTTGTAGATCTGCTGTCAGGTCTTTTTCAGAGACAGTTTCTGTTTATCCTTTTTTTCTTTGAATGGGTAATACTTTTCTGTTGGTCTACATCCCTTATGATTTCTTTTTAATTGCAAATTGGACATTTGAATCGAATAATGTGGTACTCTGGGGTTCAGATTTTTCCCTCTTCACTAGATTTTGTTGTTTTCTGTTAGTGTTTTCTTTTATTATGTTTTTTTGTTTGTTTGTTTGTAGGCTGTTTCTGTGCTGAGGATTATCCTGTCTTATAAATTTAAGGTCTTTGCTAAGCCCATGCTTTCACTGGGCATGTGTAGTGACTTTACTTTCTCCCATAAATGCAGTTGCTTTTGAATGTTTCAGTCTTTAATGTCTGGCTCCCAAAGGAAGAAAAATGGAACAACAGAGAGAGGAATATATGTTAGCCACTTAAATACCCTGGAAATTGCCTTAGGCAGAGGGCAAGGGCTTCAACCATATGAAAAGTTGGGACAACAATAGCCACCCACCTTTTCGTCTGCACCTCTGAGATAAGAAGCGGTCAGTAGTCCACCATCTGAGCACAGAGAACAGAGTCCTTTTTACCTACCCTTGCTCCTGGAAGCTGTGTACACATTGCTTTAGGAATGAGTGCACGGCAACATGCCTTGGGTCTGGCAGGTGGGGAATGGGTGGCTGATACTATGCTAAGAGCTCGAGTTGACCAAAATTAACTGCAGTGTGTAGTTCAAGTCTTCTCCTGAAATGGAAAGCCTTCATTGGCTTTGATATTTGTCTTTCCCCATGTTGAACTCCACATTTCCAAAATTGTTACACAAGACAAATTTTACCATTGTTGTCCAAGTAGGGAGACAGAAGTCTATTGCTTTCTACTCCATCATCTTCCCAGAATCTTCTCCTCTGTTGTGCTTATTTGTATTTTCTTTTCCTTACTTCCTTTCCCTTGTGTTTCCCTAGGGACTTTTAACTAAATAGTGTCTAAAGCCTGTATAGTAAAACATTGGATTCCAAGTAGTTTGTTCTGTGAGTGTTCCAAAAGGGGAGCAAACATAATCTAATAAATTTTAACTTGTTAAATGAGTGACGTCTTGCAATACGAGTAGTATTTGCTGAACATCACATGATCGCAACTGAGCCAATGGTTCTTGAAATTCGCTTTGATGTGTGACTTCTTTGGATTACAAACGTGAATCTGGAACAAATTATGCTCACAAACTAGGGTTTTACTTTAGTTCTTTTAGTTGTAATCTCCTGTCATTATTCAGGAACTCTATTGATTTGGTGGTAAGGTGTTGACTATGAGAAGCATTCAGTAGTCTCTGTCTTTTGGTGATCCTGAGTTGATATTTGTCTTTCCCCATGTTGAAGGTTAGAGGGGATATAGTTTGGTGGTTTTTTTTTGTTTTTTTTTTTTTTTCTCCCACATCAAAGTCTAGAGGAGGTAATTGTCTTTCTCAAGCTTGTTTGGTTTTGGTAGAACTCCAATTGTTTAGGCTTTGGTAAAATATTTTCCCTTGAGTTTAGGATTGTTAAGGAAGTAGAGAAATCTGGGAATATTTCATAATCGTTACTTTTCCCTTCTCTTGCTGGAGGTAAGAGGAGAGTTTTCTTTGATTTTCACAGTGAGCAACTGGTAGGGCTTCTGGAGATAATATTTATTGAATTGCGGTGGCACAACTAAGGCGGGGACCCCTTGGAATTTTATTTTATTTTTTTTTAATTTTTTTTTCAACGTTTTTTATTTATTTTTGGGACAGAGAGAGACAGAGCATGAACGGGGGAGGGGCAGAGAGAGAGGGAGACACAGAGTCGGAAACAGGCTCCAGGCTCCGAGCCATCAGCCCAGAGCCCGACGCGGGGCTCGAACTCACGGACCGCGAGATTGTGACCTGGCTGAAGTCGGACGCTCAACCGACTGCGCCACCCAGGCGCCCCTGGAATTTTAAACTATCAGTCCAGTCCACATTGAGTCTCTAGTATTTGGTCAATTAAAAGTGTTTCTACAGATGCTAGCTTCAGGTGTGGGCTTCTGCCCCTTGGCTTGTACTCTTGGTAAAATGTGATACTCTGGATCCGTGTGTCTGTTTCCCTAGTTTTCAGGGCAGCAATTTGTTCAGTGACCTAAATTCTTTGATAGATCTAAGAAGAATTGTTGATTTTCAGTTTTGTTCAGCTCTTTGCTTGTTGTAAGGATGGGAGTGATGATTTCCAAGCTCTTTGTGTCTCAGACTGGAATCTGGAAGCTGCTCATACGCACTTTGAAATGAAGGAATGTGGGTAAATTCAGACATTTCAAGACATTTTTCAAATTCAGACATTTTTAAAGACAGGATAAAAATAAAAATTTTTAACAGTGTTTTATTAATTTCGGGTGTACAGTATAGCGATTCACCAATTCCATACAACACTCCCCTTGCCTCTGGTAACCATCAGTTCTCTTATAATTAAGAATCTGTTTCTTTTTAAGTTTTACTTTTAATTCCAGCTAGTTAGTATAGTGTTATATTAGTTTCAAGTATACAATATAGTAATTCAACAATTCCATACATCACCCGATGCTCACCACAAGTGCACTCCTTAATCCCCATCACCTATTTAACCCATGCTCCCACCCTCCTCCCCCCTGCTAACCATCAGTTTGTTCTCTACAAGTAAGAGTTTGTTTCTTGGTTTGTCTCTCTCTCTTTCTTTCTACATTGCTCATTTGTCTTGTTTCTTAAATTCCACATGTGAGTGAAATCATATGGTATTCATCTTTCTCTGATTGGCTTATTTTGCTTAGCATTATACTCACCAGCTCCATCCATGTATTGCAAATGGCACAATTTTATTCTTTTTTATGGCTGAATAATACTCCATTATATATATGTATATATACACATACACACCACATCTTCTTTATCCATTCATCTGTTGATGGACACTTGGGCTGCTTCCAAAATTTGGCTATTGTAGATAATGCTGCTGTAAACATCAGGGTGCATATATCCCTTTTAATTAGTGTTTTTGTATTTTTTTGGCAAATACCCAGTAGTGTGACTGCTAGATTGTAAGGTAGTTCTATTTTTAATTTTTGAGGAACCTCCATACTGTTCTCCAGAGTTTGCATTCCCACCAACAGTGCACGAGTGTTCCTTTTTCTCCACATCCTCGCCATACCTGTTGTTTCTTGTGTTGTTGATTATAGCCATTCAGACAGGTGTGACATTGTCGTTTTGACTTGTATTTCCCTGAGAGCAAGTGATGATGAACATCTTTTCATGTGTATATTGGCCACCTGACAGGATAAATCTTTATACTGCCTCATTATGATACACATTTTATTTGGGAAGCTGATGCAAATGTTTGTATATTTCATATGTAGATATTTTACAAAGCCCAGAAATAATTCCTGAATTGGTAATTGAAATTTTTGTCTGTTAATTTTTTAAGATCTTGAAATTAGGAACTGATTGGTAGATTAATATCCATTTGCTTGTGATGAAAACTTTTATCAGTAATTAAAAGCAACATGATTCCTTGCAGAGATCACCCAGGAATTCTTTAACAATATTTTTCTCATTTACATATTTATCTATCTAAATATTTATTGTTTTTATATGCATATCGTTTGGTGAAGGGTAATCTTGCATTGTTCTCCAGTATAATGAGCTGATCTGGTAATCTTTCTTTGGGACCTATTTTGTTCTAAAATGTTAAGAGATTTTTTACCTCATTCTCCGGGAAATATAATAAGTTTTCTAGACAGAATCCAGGGTCACTATAATTTTTTTGTGTTTGCTTGTTGATATGATGGTTGGTGTTAAATACAATCTTTGATTATTAATCCATTTTATGACTATAGTTAAATACTAAATGATGTGGCTTTAGCTCTAGGATAAAACTATTATACTTTTTTGAAGTTTTTGCAGAGAACATAGGAGATTCCCTTGTGGTTTAATATAGAGATATATAATTAACAATTATATTTATTCTTTGGGACACAAAAATGTATAAGGGTATACCTTTTCATTTATTGCTTATATCATTATAAATAGGAACACACTGGAAAAGAAAATCCATTTGATCTAAAAATAATTTAATGCACAGTGTTACTATAATTTCCTTATGGAAGTCCTAGATTTTAGTAACCAATTTCAGTTACCAATTCTTAGCCTTTCTTTGGGAAGGGAAAAGCTAACCAACTGGTCACCAAGTCATAGGTTTAGGACATAGGTCATAGGTTTAGTCATAGGTCTAGGACCAGTTTTAGGTAAAGTGCGGGAAGCCAGATTTCAGAGGAATCTACTACCCTTGGGTCTGATCTTTCTCTGCCTTTTAAGTATCCAGTGCTATTTCAGTGAAGCACTGAGTTGATTATAGTTTAAATGCATTTTTAGTCTGCTATCTTATATGAATAATTTACTATAGCTTATAAATATTTAAAATTTAATATACATAGTTAGTAGCCGTTTTTAGTTAGATTGGATACCTAACCCCCAACCTTCTTATCTGCTCCTTTAAGCAGTAATTAAATTCATTTGGAAGGCTTTTAAAATACATTTATAAAATTATAGATTTTATTTAAAATATGCTTTTACTTCAATTTATATTAAGGAAGAAATTTAAAAAATAAAGAGGAAATCTATTTATCTTCAGCAAACCAAATGTAACTGTGTTTAAAATGGTGCTTTAAAATAAGTATTTTAAAAGCGTCAGTATCAGTATTAATAAAAATATTCAGAGAACTTGAGTCCTAAATCATGGACTCATTAAAGCAGTGGTAGAGTTTTAATATCAGTCCTCTATTATGCACAGGTGATTCAACTCTTTCTTTTGTGTCAGCTTCATTGACATGTATAATTCCAATATGTAGCAAAGCACTAACCTTTTGTGTGTAACAAACCTCATTTTTCATTTTTATATGACCACCAATTGTAGATAGAAGTTTCTTCTTAGTACAGTGCACTCAGTTGTGCAAACTTATCTTTTTAGGGTCAAAGAAGAGCCCAAACCACAACCGACGCAGTAAGTAAACGTATTCAGAGTGCAGTAGGCTTGATTTCTGTACCTTTGCCGTATTCTGCTTCCCGCACCTTGGATGGTATTAGCTTACCCTAATACTGGATAGGCTGCAGCTAGTGTGTCCTCTGCTTTCTGACTCTCTGGCTTGTAAGAGAGCTGCCTGCAGCTTCTTACTTCATCCACATTTTGACCGGATGTAGTTTTTTGCTGCCTGCTTGTGGACTGGTTAAGTGTTCCAACTTAATTTCCCTACATCTGACTGCCTGGATGATAACTGGAGCTCCCATTTCCATTGGCTGTAGCTTTTGTGCCTGTGTATTTTTATTAGTGTGGATAAGAAAACATTTGACCTACCTTGTTATTCATTTGGTTATTCAGTCACATTATTTGCTTATTTAAACAGGTGGTTTCCCTTTAGTGGGATCACTGAACTGGTAAATAACGTTCTTCAGCCCCAGCAAAAACAGCAAAATGAAAAGGAGCCCCAGACGTAAGTAAGCTGATCTGTACAGACTCAATATTCTCTCTGATAGCATAGCATACTGAAGAGTATGTGTTAAAATGCTGCCCTTGGAATATTCCTCCTCAGAAACGAAAATTGTTAGGGTATGAGTTTGACACGTTCACCTTTAATTATCCCATGGAAATCTAAAAAGAAAACAAGACAGTTTATAGGGTAGTAAAAACGAAGAGAGGCAATTCTCCCCTCAGTTTTAGTATAAATAATGTAAACTGTATTTGTCCAGTAAAACGTCTTTCTTCCAGTAAAACATCTTTCTCCAATTATGCAATATAGTATAAGGTGTGTTTCTTTCAAAAATAACTCAGAGGACATTAAGAAGTATTAACCCCAAAATTCAGCCTTTGGTCAAATAGTTTTGGAAAGGTTCTTTTTAAAAAAGGTCAAGGAGTTTTCTTTATTGTAATACTTCTCAGTGTCTAAATGTTCTCCAAAGGGTGTTAGAACATACAGTGTTGACATATTTGACCACTGAATTCTGTTTTCACTGAACATTTCATTACGTTATCAACATACTTTGGGAAGTGCAGCAATTTATTCTCACGTTGACCTGAAACATTAAAAACAAGGTCAGGTCCATTTATTTTAGTTGTTAGTAGAATAGAAAACATTCTTTAAAAAATTGTTCACGCATGCCTTTTCAACTTTGTGCAAGTAATATTATTTATACTGGCAAGTGGAAGTAACTTTGAGAATGTAAGAACCACACATATTTAATTAAGTTCCAATCTCTCCATGGTAATCGCCATCTTACTGAGACGTGCTCTTACACTTAGCCTCTGTGCTTTTTTAAAGTGGGAGTTATGTTTACGAAGAAGATGGTTTGGTTGCAGCAATGGGCAGACTGAGAAGTGACATGAACTCTAGGAGAGGATGACATGTCTATTAGGAGCCCTAAGATTAAATATTCTGAGACGTTCATGTTTGCCTTTAATGCAAACTGGAGGATAAATGTCTTCTTGTCTTGTTCTGGATGAGGGTAATCCCCTCATTCATTTTATATGACCTCAGATGCATTTTATTTAAAATTTTGTCAGTGTTTTAGTTTCAACCGACCTAAGGTTATGTTGCAGTATACTACTTCTAATAGTTTACAGTAGTTCCCCTCACCCGTTTCTGCAGGTATGTTCCAAGACCCCCAGTGGATGTCTGAAATTGCGGATGGCACATAAACCCTAAATTTACTGGGTTTTTTTCCTATACATACACACCTATGGTAAAGTTTAATTTATACATTGGGCACAGTAAGAGATAAACAGCAATAACTAATCACAAAATAGAACAATTACAACAATATGCTGTAATAAAATTTATGTAAATGTGGATTCTCTCTCTCAAAGTATCTTGTACAATACTCTTCTTGTGATGATGTGAGTTGATAAAATGCATACATGATGAGGTAACATGAGGTGAAGGATATAGGTCCTGTGACATAGGACTGTTGACTTTGAGGATACATCAGAAGAATCCTCTGCTTCCAGACCACAGTCGACTGTGGGTAACTGAAACCACGGAAAGAGAGACTGAGGATAAGGGGGTAGACTACTGTATATGTAGGTCTAAATTTGGAACTATTGCTGTATTTAATCTAGGTGAAATCAAGACCTGTGTTTGTCTTGACTACTCTTTTATCTTTGGAATCTAGCAGAATGCCTTATCTGTAGGAGGAACTCAGTAAACATTTCTTCATAACTGATTTTTACATGTTTTGTCTTTTATGACATAAGAATACTGTGTTACAAGGAATAGCAATGAATTTAGGAAACTGTTTTCTAGTCAAAAGTTGCATTAAAATGACATATGTCATTATTTTGCTGATTTTCTCTAAGGTACTGAAACATCGTAAAATAGTAAAATTACTATCAAAATATACTTAGATCCAAATGTGCTTCAGTATTAAATTGCTTCAGTTATGTATCTTATTTGTGAGTTTCAGAAAGTAATCAGGATTAAGTTATATTATTTAGTAGATTACACTGGGCATTCAACAAAATATTTGGTCATAACTTTAAACAGTGATCTCTGATTATTGAAATAAAGTGACATTTGATTGGCATAAACAAAGATGAAGTCAAACCTAAAAAGACATAGCTTTACTTCAGTAATAAATATAATTCCATTTGCTTTGAGTTTTTAGATAGGAAGATGGTAGGAGAAAAGACTTGCACTTTTGGATGTTTTAAAATTTAATTCTTGATTTTAGGCATTATTTCCATTAAAGTATCTTGGGCAACTAATTCTTCTTACTGATCTGTGATTTATGCAGTTTTAAAAATTCAGAATCAGTAGATTCTCTCAATAGTTACCTTCCTCATCTTACACTTCTGGTATGCTGAAGAATTTTGGTATATAATTGTCCAGAAGCTTTCCTTTTACCTTTCTGATCCATAGACCAGGATTACTTGTGAATCTTCTCTTCTAATTCATCTTCCCGAGTTCTAAGACTTCTTTCTGAGTCATCTAATTTTTTTTCTCTCTTTGGCTACCATTTGAATGGGACAACTTCCTGTCTGCTTACTTTGTATTCATTCATCCATAAAATTATTTCTAAGAGCTGAATTCCAGGTATTCATTTAATACATAAAAAGTAGGACTTATGGGGGCGCCTGGGTGGCGCAGTCGGTTAAGCGTCCGACTTCAGCCAGGTCACGATCTCGCGGTCCGTGAGTTCGAGCCCCGCGTCAGGCTCTGGGCTGATGGCTCGGAGCCTGGAGCCTGTTTCCGATTCTGTGTCTCCCTCTCTCTCTCTGCCCCTCCCCCGTTCATGCTCTGTCTCTCTCTGTCCCAAAAATAAATAAAAAACGTTGAAAAAAAAAATTAAAAAAAAAAAGCAGGACTTATGTTTCTTCATACTCCATATAAACATCTTCATAGTAGAATAAGTAAGTAGATATTTTATCAGATAGTATTAAACATCTGATAATTTTTGAACAGTAATTTCATTTTTATGAATTTATAGAAGTCTCATTTTGTGGTCATTCAAAGCTATAATAATGTAAGTTTCTTGAAGTCTGTGTTTTTGGAGTTTATTTTGTAGTTCTTCAATATAACAGGAAGACTTACTAATTTTGATATGGGTAATTCATGTGAAATTGTAGGTAGAACTAGAACAGTGTGTCCAACTCTGACTTTCAATCAGTTTTAAGGCATAGAAAGTCAATTGAGCCATGTTTCAGGTGTCATTCCATTCAGCCTTTGCGGAAATTCCTTATTATACAAATTAAGTAATTTTAATTTTACTTTCTCTTTTTTTCACTATTTTTTTTTTCGCATCAGCATCAAAATGAGGGAAAATTTCTATAAAGGCAATATAATGTCGGTTGTATGTAAAGTGTAAAACAAGTCCCTGAGTAACGAAGGATAGGCCTAGTAGGAAAGAAAAATGTTAAATTCTTTGTAATGCAACTGTTAATGTAACTTTTTGTTCCCAATATCTACCATAATATCAAATTGAGTTAGAAAGTTTTAAAATACAGATTAATTAAACTGATCAATTGGATTAGTTTGTTTTGAATTTTCATGTAATAACAATTTTATTCATGTTGTGACATACTGATAAATATACCTCGGAAATAGGAAAATCTAAAATTTTAGTCATTTGAATCAAACAGCCATTTAATATTGTACTTCGCTTTGATTATGAAGTCTTTTAATAGGAAACAGTGCTAAGAGGAGGAGTGTTTTAAGCACAGGGAACATCCTATGTGAACATTTTTAAGTAGCAAAGGATTTGAGGGACAAGGAGGACCAGTGTGGCTGTAATTCAGCGGGCAAGATGGAGTGTAGTGGGAGACGAGGTTCCAGAGGTAGGACTCAGAGAAGGCAGTGTTTTTATAGAGAATAATAGAGTTTGGATCTGTGTCAGTATAAAAGGAAAATAATTGGAAACTTTAAAACATGGGTGTGACATGATTTACTTTGTGTACAAAGATCAATCTGGCTGCTCTATGGCTAGAGTGACTGAGAATAGAAGTGGACCGAGCAGTGAGGAAGCTTTTCTGAAAGACTTGTAGGAATTATGATGACTTGCACTAGGCTGATTACGGTGAAAATGAAGAGGAGTGGAATGGGGATACATCATTAGTGTCATAGATATGGAGGAAGTTAGTAAGGAAGAGAAAAGAGCCAAGGAGCCTGATTTCTGATTGGAGGAACTAATTGGGTGGTGATGCCATTAACTGTGATCAAGAAGGGGAAAGGACAAACAGGTTAGCACTAGCCATAGGAACTTAAGTTTTAAACTTTTTTATGTTTAAGATGCTATAAATTGGCTTGTTTTGAAGAATTTGGATTGACTGGAGTTATAACTTTTGCTGTTGTCCGCGTGGTACATAAAGCTAAAAGAATAGAGAAGAGAACTTAGAGAGTGTGTGAGTGTGTGAAGAAGAGCAGATAAGAAGGTCCATGATTGAGCCCTGAAGAATTCTCACACTGTGCAGATTACTGGGAATCCAGAGATAAAAGGACTATGGTTTCTGCTCTCACAAATATTTCTCATTCAAGCGGGAAAAAGACATACTGGTAAACAATGAAAATCAATATTGTGGAGATTCCTGGTTTCCTCTTTGACATGTAAAGAGTTTGGAAGTTGTTACTGTCATCCTCACAACAAGAAAAAGCTGAACAAATTGAAAATCAACAACTCAAGATCTATCGTATAATTGAGATCACAGGGCAAATCAGTGCCCTGCCATGTGGAGCGAGAGGAAAATAAAGAACCACAGCTTACTGGGAGCAGAAACTATTGGAACTAGGATCTGGTAGGAAAACTTAAACTATTAACTGATCAACTATTGAAGGCTGGGTGTGGACTGACTTAAGAGTTACAAATTCCTGGGAGCCCAGCCATAAGGGAACACCCTTCCCAACCTCCCCAATTTTGTGAGTTTTTTTAAAAAAAATTTTTATGTCTATTTATTTTTGAGAAAGAGAGAAAGAGCGAGAGAGAGAGGCAGAGAGGGAGACGCAATCCGAGGCAGGTGCCAGGGTCTGAGCTGTCAGCACAGAGCCCGACACGGAGCTCTAACTCACGAACTGTGAGATCATGACCTGAGCTGAAATCGGATGCTTAACCGACTAAGCCACCCAGGTACCCCTCTAATTTTGTGAGTTGTACCTCTAGGAACCTCACCAGGTTCTCAAGGGGAAGATCAGTGAACAGTTCTGTCACACTTTCAGCAGGGAGGAGGGTAAAAGTAACCATTTTGAAATACTCCAAGAGCTTTTTGTTCTCAAGGGAACCTAGCCAATGTGAGAGAAGGGAAATGCCCGACTACAGCCCCCTCTAGCCGTCCCACCTCACTGAAAGGGGAAAAGAAACTCAGAAGCACTTGTGAAGGTCATAGCCCAGGATACAGGCCCACTAAAAGACTCACATTTATAGGATTATAGAAGAACACTTCTCTTTAAAGTGGCATTTCAGGGATCCAGGCTGCTTCTGTGTTCTTGGTAAGCCAACTGGAACATTTAGCCAGTGGAGGAAGAGAGAGAATGGGGAGAATGGAGAATGGAGAATGGAGAATGGAGAATGGAGAATGGAGAACTTATTCTTACCTACATAAGACTGGTCACTTTTGCTCACAGCTTGTTCCCAGAACTTGTCACAAGGCACTTAACTAACTGCAAGGGAGTCTAGAAAGACTCTCCATGTGGTCATGAAGAGAGGTATCTCTATAATATGAACAGTAGTACATCTACTACTGTTAGTTCGTTTGATTTTCATTTGTTGCAATGAGATGGAAATTTCAGGATGCCAAAAGGTAAAGATTTGCTACTAAACAAGGATAACTACAATTTTAGTCCCCACTCTTGGTAATGTTGATTCTGTTGTAGCTGATGAAATGACTTGGGATCAAGGTCTAATTTTTATGAGACTGAAGGTTAGGGTTAATAATATGACAAAGACTCAAATACATAAATGTCTAGAAGGAAGGAACATCTATTAAATTTTATCAGTGGGATTACAGGGAGATTTTTGCATTTTCTTAGGTGGCAGTGAAAGACTAAAGGAGATTAAAAATGTGATAACAATGAAAATATATATGAAAGCATATTGAGAAAACTTTAGTTGATCAGTAGAGTGCCAAAGCGTAATAATAACTAAGATAAACAGTAAAAAAAAAAAATTTAAAAAGGAGGAGTAGAAATATCAGAAAATCATCCTTTTCTTTTTGGATGTAAGCTATCTATTTTAGTTAGTCATCTGCCTCATGCAAGAGTCCATTGCAGAGATCATTTGCTTCTGGAGGATCCTTAAGATCCTCTTATTTAAGATCCCCTGATGGAGCAGATTTCCAATAGTCCAGGCAAAATTATTTATGTCTTTTTAGGTGCAAAGCATGAATCCAAGGATCAGCATTTTGAAGCGCTAATTGTTAACATGGCATGTTACAGTCTTCAAGACTGCAGGGTAGTTTTTCTTTCCCGTCTCTTCCAGAAGACTAAATCTCTAGATTTCAGGTCATAGAGAGTACCTTAGAAGAATGTTTAGGAGATGCTTATACCTGTTGTTGATAAGAATGAGTGTATCATGATTCTGTGATGGCTGTACTTAATCATGTTAACTTGCAATGGAGCTAGCTCTAGGGTCAGAGGTGAAATTTCTAAGTGCCCTGGCATGCTATTATTAAGTCATAAGGGAGAGCTGATGACCTCAAGAAGGGTTGATTTTCTTGTTTTGAAGGCAAATGGCAATGGAAATTGAAAGGTCCTTGAGGTTATCATTAATTTGATTTTACTTTAAAAATTCCACTTGGTCTTTCTGCTTTTTCTGAAGATTGAGGATGCGATAGATAAAGATGTTTTCATGTAAGCTATGTGCTTCGTATTCGTGCTTGACTGGTCGAAGCAGTTGACCTGCAGTGGTAAGAGAGTGAATGAATTCCTGCACATGGTATGTTTCCAGGCCTAACTTAGATGTTCTTCAGTCTAGTCTAAAATTGACCACGTTGGGGGCCTGGGTGGCTCAGCTGGTTAAGCATCTGACTTCAGCTCAGGTCATGATCTCGTACTTTGTGAGTTCGAGCCCCACATTGGGCTCTGTGCTGACAGCTCAGAGCCTGGAGCTTGCTTCAGATTCTGTGTCTCCCTCTCTCTCTCTGCCCCTTCCCCACTCGTGCACACACACAAACGTGTGCCCTATGTCTCTTAAAAATAAATAAACATGAAAAAAAATTAATAAAATAAAATTGACCACCTCAGTCATGTACCTTTGAACCGCCTTCAATTCCTTTTGGCTCAAGAAAGGGATATATAAATAAGAATTATGAATGATAGATTGCTTAATCAGAAAATGCATTTAGAGAAATTGATAAAAGTAGCAAAGTGCTTGTTGCCGCGTAAAATTTTTATTAAAACGTAACATATGTCGTGAAAAGTGTACAAACTGAAAATATGCAACTCATCGAACTGCCAGACAGCGAACATATCTGGAAATCATTACTGAGAGCAAGAAGCAGAACATCACCAGCCCTCAGTATCTCTTTCTCATACTCCCTTCCAGGGAAGATTACTTCCCACCCCAAAGGGTAACTTCATCCTTTTATCTAGCACTACAGATCGTACAAATAATGTATGTTTTATACGAATGGGATCATGTCGTGTGTATTCTGTCGGATCTGTGCCATCTGGTTCAACATAATATTTGTGAGATTCATCTAAATGATTGCATGTGGCTGTATTGCATTCATTCTCATAGTTGTATGGTGCTCTAGTATATGAATATACTACAATTTATCTACCTGTTTACTATTGATATGCATATCAATTAGGTTTTTCCAATTTTTGGTTATTATGATTAGTGCTGCTATATATATTCTGTTGCCATTATTTTTTTCCTGTTACTTTGGAGGAGGATTTTGTAGTTATTTGTGAAAATGAAGTACGTAAGCGATTTTAAAATATTTTCAAATAGCAAAGCTAAGCATTATGTCTGGGTCTTTAGTCTCTAGTGTCTTGTTTATTTATTTGGTAATGCTGTAGGTACTATTTCTTGAGTATGCCCTGTTGTTTGATGTTTTGGTGCTTCTGCATCTGGCCAAGAAATGGAGGAACAGCGCATAGGATGATATGGTCTGATTTCTATTTTATAACAAACATTAGGGTTATAACAGTCACTTAGGGAGCTGCATAGAAGTTCAGATGAGCGAGGTGCTAAGTGACTGGGATGGCCATGTATGTGGCATATGTTTATTCTTTTATCATAAAAGGACATTAATTCTTTCTCTCGGCTGGTTAGTAATGTAGTGGCTTTCATACTTCTTTTTTTAAACTTCCATCCGTAAGGAGAAATATATTTTGCACTATAACCCAGTATACACATACTACATATAAATTTTAATGCACAATAGAAACAAGATTTGCATGAAATGCTTACTTGCACTCCTTCCAATGTGCTGATCTATTTTATTAAAAAATTGTGAGCCTTGGCCAGCTAAATTGATTTTGTGTCCTAGTACTGGGTTGTAGTCTGCAGTTTGAAAAGCACTCTTAAAAAAGTGTGTGACTACACTTAATGATAACATTCCATAACTGAATGCCATAAACTTGTAGAAGGCTCTACTTTAAATTCACTCTCTGATGAAAATCAGTGTTAAAATGATGTTTATTTTAATGCTTCAGGTTTTTTAAATAAACAAGTCCTAAATTAAGGTTAGTTTCACAGATTTGGGCTTTTTTTTTTTAATGTTTATTTATTTTTGAGAAAGAGAGAGAGACAGCGTGACCAGAGGAAGGGCAGAGAGAGAGGGAGACGCAGAATCTGAAGCAGGCTCCAGGCTCTGAGCACAGAGTCCGATGCAGGGCTCGAACCCACAAGCTGTGAGATCATGACCTGAGCTGAAGTCGGACACTTAACCGACTGAGCCACCCAAGCGCCCCACAGATTTGGGTTGTTAAAAAAAAAGCTTTATAAATATGTTTTCAATTTAAACGTTGGAATAATAATCATAGTTAAGAAGAGTGAGAATACAGTAATACTAGTTTTGTATTTGATAATTTTATTCCTTTAAGATAAAAAGGATGGACACTCAGACAATCCTATAATACTAAAACATTGTACCATTGGTAATGTAGAACATGGGGGAACAGATGCTTCTTCTATAAGGAAGAGAGCCAACCAAGTTTAAGCCCAGACATAAAGAACACATAAATGAGAAGAGAGAATGGGGAAACTTTGAGCTAGGTTGTCTTCATATGTTATTTTAGTTACTCATGATAGTAACTCTGAAGTCTGTGTTAAAATCCCACTAGTCTCATACAGCTAATAGGATCTTAGACCATGTTTAAAGAAGACTCTTTATTTTTCCCTGCTGTAGATTTCCTTGAAATACTGAATTGTTCTTGCTTATTCAAAATACCTCAACTCAGTTTGGTATTTCATTGGCTCCTATTGCCCTATATTTTGCTCGCATTATAGTCTGTGCATTTAAAAACATTATTTTGAGACGGAGTCTGTAGGATTCACCAACTTGTTAAAGGCATCCATTTAAAGAAGATTAAAGACCTCTATAAGATACTCTCGTGTTTCACATGTTGTTTCAGAAGAAAAGTAAATTAATATGGTGCCTAAGAAGGCACATATTAATTACCTAGTGTGTGTCACAATCACAGTGTTGGGCAAAAGATGAATGGTCCTTGACAGATTGTATACATAAGAATAATTACAATAAAATCTATTGTTCAGAAGTGCAACCTCAAGGTGGATGTTTGACTCTGCCTCATGGTGGGGATCAGACAGGATGGCTGAAATCTGAGCTAGGTCTTGAATATTGAAAGAGTGTAGCAAGTTAAAAAAAAAAAGTAAATTTTATTCTGTTTGATGGAACAGCATCTGCAAAGGTGTGAAAGAGCAGGATGTGCTTGGAGAACTGAAGGAGAACATTATTGTTCTAATGTAAATGTTAGAATTATTATTCAGATATCTTGGTTGCCACCAAGGTAGATAGCAATTGTGTTACTGTATCATGACGTAGTTCCAGGTTTACGGTTATCTGCATCAATCTGAGATTAACTGTGATATACTTAGCACAAACTGTAAAACATGTAAATAATGGGGTCAGAGTTTCTTTTTCCGTTTATTATTATTTTTTAGGTAATGAGCAAATGGTGTTTTACTCAGGAGCAGTGTATAAAAGTGTTTTACTTCCTAATGTCTTTTTCGAAGAAGTACTTTATTTTGGTTAGGCAGAAAGAAGTTGAAGGTGGAATATTTATAGTGGTCTTAAAATGTTTCTTCTATTTGTCATTTTTTTCCCCAGAATTGAATTTGTTGAATACTTTTGTTTAAGATACAAATTTCAGAGAAGCAACAAAATGCACTTTCCCCTCGGCATCAGAAAGGGGAATCTTCATATTGAAGATGAATCATTTCCTAATGTCAAGAATAAGCTATGAGTGTACTTTTGCTTCTTTTAAACCTCAGTTTGTAACATCGAGGTGATTTCACTTGTGAATGAAATAATCATTTCAACTCCAAAGATTCTATATCTGGCGATTATATAAAAGGTTTTTCTTCTTTTTTTTTTTTTTTTTAAGAAATGGACTTTCTGAATTTCATTGTCTTTTGGATATTGGTTATCATGAAACACAAAAACAAAGTCATGTATTAAAGATACATATTAAATATAAAGAATTATTATCTAAAGAACTTCATTTAAATTTTAATATAAAGAGTATTTCAATGTGGGTTTACGTGTGTGTATGCAATTGTTACAAATTGTTTTGGAGAAGTGTTTTTAGCATACAAGGAATGGGCCAAATATCTGATTTATTCGAGATAGTTTTATGATATTTCTTATCTGTGTCTTACTGATTTCTATAACTTGTAATGTGACAAACTAAGTTGAATATCAGATAATATGGGGAATAATTCTTAGCAAGGAAGTCAAGATATTCTTGCCCAGGCTGCCTCTCTGGCATCTCCCACTATATTTCTCTTCCCCTTCTTTTCTCATACACACTTTATGCCAAATGACAATACTCTCAACTTCCTGAATTCTCCATCTGTTTTCATGCTTTGCATATGAAATACTAAAGGTTGAATCAGTCTTCATTTTCTGCCTATCACAATTTTGCATATCCTTAAAGTCCAGGATGTGTAGGATATTTAAAAACTGAAACATCTGTGACGTCATAGAAGTCTTCTATGAAGTCATGCCAACACCATCCACAATTAATGGCTTTTTCTTTGTGTTGCAAAACCATTTTTCTTACATATTTATTTGGTATATGTTTCATTTTTCCTTGTGTTATAGTTTATTGATATTCATCTTAGGTCTATACTTGTTCATATATGTCTTTCTTACTGATGACAAGATTGGCTCATATTCAACTTTAAATTTTTGCTCCATCACTTATAAAATAGGGTACACATAGTACACATTTGTGTATTCATTGTTAATTCAGCATTTGTAAATATTTATTGAGGACGTGGCTATGGGCCATGGATCATGCTTCTCAGTGGGATAGAATGGACAGCAGAAACAGACAAAATAATCCTCACAAATTATATTTTCTAATTAGAGAGATAGGCATTAATCAAATAATCGTATATATGAATAAAAGGAAGGATGTGGAAATGCTATAGTATACTATAGTGCTTTGAAAATACTTCATGGAGGGATTTAACATAGTCAGAGATGCTAAGGAGAAATTTTCCAAGGAAGTGCAGTGAGAATACTGAGGAATTATGGAAGTGAAGAGTACAAAGTGTCATTGTTACATTGGCCTCATGAAATTGTCGGGGAACTTTCTTTCGCTTTTCTTCTGAAACAACATATAAAACATGAGAGTACCTTATAGAAGTCCTTAATCTGGTTTTTAAATGGATGCCTTTAACAGGTTGGTGAATCCTATAGGCTCCATCTCAAAATAATGTTTTTAAATGCACAGAATGTAATGCAAGGAAAATATAGGTCAATAAAGGAGCCAATTAAATTGGGGAAAAAAACCCCATATATTTATGGACCATTTGGGGGTAGATGAGAAGTTAAGATGAAGAAAGTTGAGTTAAAAAATTCACCTGTAAAGCCATATAGGTGATGACTGTCTTTTGAGGGTTGGCAATAAATGCACTTAATGTGTTAGTAGGAGAGAAGACACAACATTGTAAAGATGTCAAATCTCCTAAAATGAATCTATCAATGCAATGCAATTTTAGTAGAAATTCCACCAAGAGTTTCAAGAGAATTGGATTAAAGGATTAAAATATTTATGTAGAAGAAAAACATTTACAAATAGCAAAGAAATTTTTCTAACAGAAGAGCAAAGAGGAGGATTCCTTTTGCCAGATATCAAAATGAGTTACAAAGGCCCAGGTAGTATATGTTCTGGAATATGTGGCATTCTGTTACATTTGTTTTTTTTTTTTTTTTGTTTTGTTTTGTTTTGTTTTTCCCCTGAGATTATCCCGTTAGTAAAAGGAAATGGCTTTATTTTGAGTTGTTAACAATATCTGTCTTATTATGAAAGCCCAGGATTAGTTTGAACTACAAAGTACTGCTGAGTGAAGACACATTATCCTGAAAGGACCTCAAACAAATATACTTATACCTATAGATATTACCCGATGGAATCTGTGAAAGGGGAGTTAAAGAAATTAAGCGTTAGTCTAGAAATTACTGGGGGGTATGACCTCACAATGGTTAGTGTTGGAAGTTGTGGTAAACAAACCTTTTAAAGATTAAAGGAGTCATGTAAATGGTTAGCTTGTGAGGATCATGAAAACATATCTATGAGATGAGTAAGAAAACAGCAGCAGCCACAAAAACATCTGTGGCTGGTTATAAAATTATCAGGAATAGCAGGATTTCCAGGAACTGATAGATTAAAAAGTTCCAATTTTTCAAGTAACTCAGAAGTGAAGAAAATTTACTTTGGAAAACACTGAGTTCACTGAGTGGCTTTAGTGATGATGGAGACATTGATGTGGAAAATACACATGAAAATTTGGATAAAATAGGGGTGCGTGGCTGGCTCACTTGTAGAGCATGAGACTTTAGATCTTGGGGTAGTGAGCTCAAGACCCATGTTGGTTGTAGAGATTACGTGAAGATAAAATCTTTAAAAAAATTTGGAAAAAAATAGTTTTATGAAGCAATAAAGTGGAAAAAGCAATATTTATAATTTGATATTGTGTACATCTTTTAAATATTTATTTGTAATAAATGTTTTAAATGAAAGTGTATCTTTGACTTTTATGTCTATATTCAGGATCTGCAAAATGTGGTGTGTGGGTCAAATCCTGCCTGCTGCCTGTTTCTGTAAATAAAGTTTTACTGGAATACAGTCATACTTACTTGTTTTTGTATTGTCTGTGGCTGCTTTCACAGCCTAAGGGCAGAGCTGAGTAGTTGTGACAGAGGCCCTATAGTCCACAATACTTAAAATATATACTGTCTAGCTCTTTACAGAGAGTTTGCTGATCTCTGATCTATATCATTGGAAAGTTATATATTTAAATTTATATTAAATTTGAATCTTTTAGACCCTTCATTGCATTTGGAGTTTGGTTCTGACAGTGTTGTTCTGGAGTAGGAACAACACAAAAATCAATGAAATAGAATACAGAGTCTGTAAATAGACCTATGCACATGTGGGAACTTAGTGTATGATAGATTGCCATCACAAATAAGTGGAAGAAAGGATGGACTATTTAATGGTGCTGGGAAAATGCAATCTCTATATGGAGAGGATTGAAATTAAATTCTTGCATCATATCACATATAAAAATAAACTTCAGATCGATTAAAAGCCGAAATGTGAGAGGCAAAA
Organism: Neofelis nebulosa; assembly: GCF_028018385.1. Classification (NCBI taxonomy): domain Eukaryota; kingdom Metazoa; phylum Chordata; class Mammalia; order Carnivora; family Felidae; genus Neofelis; species Neofelis nebulosa. The sequence continues at coordinate 49,363,307 of NC_080795.1, forward strand.
TTATAAAGCTATTAGAAGAAACCAGAATTGTTTTGTGACTGACTTAGGGATAAGTAAGAATTTTTTATAGCCAGCCACTGAAACCACAAACCCTGAAGGGAGAAATTGATGTATTTGACTATATCAAAATTAAAGATTTCTGTTTAACAAAGGACATCATGTACAAAATTAACAATCATCAGACTAGGATATTTGTTTTGCCTAACTTATAAATGATTAACATATAGGTTATATAGGATCCTACTGCAAATCATCAAGGAAAATATAGGAAATCCAACAGAGTATTGGATGCAACTGGAGTAAGGATGGAGTGAATAGACAATTCATAGGAGAGGCAGTCCAGTGGCGTGAACTTTATTAGAAGTCAGAAAAACATGAATTGAAAAAAAAAAAAACCCAATAAAGCCACATCAATTTGTATCTACTAAAGCTGAAAAAATATTATAAGTGAAATAATATCACACATTGGCACAGACAAGAAAATCTGGAACCTTCGTACCCTTCTTGCAGGTATGCTAACTGGGTTAAGCCACTTGGGAGAGCAGTTTCAAAGTATTTAGTGAACCTGAGTATGTATACGATATTCCTGCATGTATATCCCAGAGAAAACCATACTGGCTTACCTCAGAGTTATTGTGTATTGAGTTCCAGACCACCGCAGTAAAGTGAATATCAAAATAAGCAAGTCAAATGAAATTCTTGGTTTCCAAGTGCATATGAAAGTTATGTGTGTGCTATACTGTAGTCTATAGTGTGCAGTAGCATTCTGTCTAAGAAAAAACCAATGTCTATACCTTAATTAAAAAGTACTGTCTTGTTAAAAAATGCTCTCATTACTGATTACTGATCACTGTAACAAATATAATAATAATGAAAAAGTTTGAAATATTGTGACAATTACCAAAATGGCACAGAAACATTATATGAGCACATGCTGTTGGAGAAATGGTGCCAGTAGACTTGCTCGATGCAGGGCGTAAACCTTCAATTTGTAAAACATGCAATATCTGAAAAGTGCAATAAAATGAGTATTTATACAGGTATGCGTGTATATGGGTTTATGAATACATCAGTACAGAAATACTGTATAGTAATGAGTTATAAAGGGCCAACTTAAAAAAATAAATGGATGAATAAAATGTGATTTATGTAAATGGAACATTATACATCCATTAAATGCATGAACTAGATACAAAAACTGTAGTGGTTAAAAGCGTGGATTCTGGAGCAACACTGAATTTGGATCTGGTTTTAATGATTTACCATCTGTGTGATCATGAGCAAAATGGATTCTCTGCAGAATGGCAATAAAAATAGGATTAATAATAATAGTACCTATCTACTTGATACACCATAAACACCATATGCATTATACAGTTTTAGATTTAAATATAAAAATGTAAAGTTAAGTGACAAACATAAGCAGAAACAAGTAAATGGCAAAATGCCATTTATGTAAATATACAAGACTGGTTATCCGATAGAAGGGAAATCACACTGGGAAAAGGAAAATAATGAATTAAAATAGAAGCCAAGCATGGATCAGTGCCATAAAGCTTATGATCAGCTATTCTGGATACCTAAGGTTTAAAAAAAGCAAAAGGAAAAAAAAAAAAAAAAGAAAACAAAGAGTACATTGCAATCCATTCCAGGTGGAAGCAAGAGCATGTATAAAGCACAAAGACCAGTAATGAGATACACAATGATGAGTCTGAAGAATGAAAGAAAGCCGGAATAGCTTTAACAGAATGAGGGTAAAGAAACAGTGCAAAACTTGAGGTTGAAAAGGGAATGTATGCCAGAATATTCAAGGCTTTGTAAGTCTTCATAAGAAGTTTTCTTTCTTTCTTTCTTTCTTTCTTTCTTTCTTTCTTTCTTTCTTTCTTTCTTTCTTTCTTTCTTTCTTTCTTTCTTCCTCTTTCTCTTTCTTTCTTTCTTTTTCTTTCTTTCTTTTTTTCTTTCTTTCTTTCTTTCTTTCTTTCTTTCTTTCTTTCTTTCTTCTTTCTTCTCTCTCTCTCTCTTTCTTCCTCCCTTTCTTTCTTTCTTTCTTTCTTTCTTTCTTCCTCTTTCTCTTTCTTTCTTTCTCTTTTTCTTTCTTTCTTTCTTTCTTTCTTTCTTTCTTTCTTTCTTTCTTTCTTTCTTTCTTTCTTCTTTCTCTCTCTCTCCCTTTCTTCCTTTCTTTCTTTCTTTCTTTCTTTCTTTCTTTCTTTCTTTCTTTCTTTCTTTCTTTCTTTCTTTCTTTCTTTCTTTCTTTCTTTTACAATCAGAAGCCATTAGAGCATTTTAAACAGTATCTTTTAGCAAAGGTAATTTTTCCTGTGTGCCCAATAGATTGAGGCAGAGAAGTGTGGATGTGAGTAAACTAGCTAGGAGACCAGGTGGGTTTTGATGGTAACAAAGCCTATGGTATTGACAGGGGATATAGAGACAAGCGGAAGGATTCAAGACACATGTATGAAGTAAAATAGAAAAAAAATTAGTGATAAATTATGCATGTGAGGGAGAGACATCGTTCTGGAACATTTCTAGATTTCAGGCCATATAATTGAATGGTGGCACCATTTACTGAAATAGGGAACACTTGGAAGGGAATCTGGCTTGTGTAGGAAAGTTATGGGTTGAGTTTTCCACATGTTGAATTTTAGGTGGCATTGAGACTTACAGATAAGATGTTGAGTAGGCAATTGAATTTTAAAGCTCAGAGAAGTCTGAGCTGGACATTTATGTTTATACATAATTTGTATGTAGGTGGAAATTGAAGCCTTGGATATGGGATAAGACTGCCTAAGAAGACACCACAGAATGAAAAGAAGAGGGCCTGGATCTTGACCTTTGAAGGAAAAAGAAAATGAAAGGCCACAGATATGGGAAAACAAGCAGAGCATTATGAAAGCCAAGGGGGCAATGAACGTAGTTGAACATAATTTCAAATATTGTTGAGAACTCAGTAAGATCAAGACTAAAAATTTTGTTCACTAATTTTAGGTACAGGGAGACCATTGATAAACTTTGTGAGAATTAGTAAGCAGACCGGAAGCCAGATTAGAGTGGTTGGAGAATAATGGGGCGAGGAAGCAGAGAGAGCATTTTGCGTATTTCTGAAGGGGCAGGGGGGATACGCTCTTCTTGGCAAGGAATGCAGTTGAGCTCCTGAATTTGCCTGTACCCCACCAACTCTACGTACAGTAGTTTCTCATTTTATAGGACTTGGAAGGATAAATATACAAAATCTCTCTAAATCTTCCCTTGTTACCTCAAACTGTTGTCGTGTCCTCCCTGGATTGCAGCTTATCTCTGCTCTCCCCACAGCTGCGACCACTGGATCCCATCCTGCAGCCTTAATGCTGCAGTCCTGGGATTTCTACAGTTCTCTGTAAGAGGGTTTCAAACAGAATCCTTTAAATAGTTCTTAGGGATACGTGATTACTAACTTTGCTCCCCATGGGTGAAATGGAGCTTCCACTTCCCTGGAGATGCTATATTTTAGCACAGTTCACTGAGGTAGACTTCTGCTTTTTTGTCCCAGTGTGTAATTTGCCTAGTACTCCAGTGCCTCTAGATCTGAAACAAAATCCCGCTCCTTCTAATTTTCCTCTTCTGCCTTCTCTTTCTCCTGGAGCATTTACTGAGAGGAACGTCAGAGATCGTAAGCATATCAACAGGTATACAATAGAAATGTACAGCGTATCTCACACATGGAAAGATAATTTTAAGTGGCGGGAGCAACTCCGATGCAGAGCTCATCCACTGGTCCACTTAAACTCACACCTGCTCTGGCATACATTTTATGGACTTGAACTTCCTGTAGTGGTGCTTGTTTTGTGTTAGCAAAGCTTCACTTAAACTTGGTGGGAGATAATCAGGGTAAAACAGTGTATTTGAAGTTACAGGAAAAGTTAGTGAAACTGGCATTAGCTATTTAAATGTATTGACACTAGGTGTGAAAAGGAAGTGTATGTTTGTAATTAAGTAGCTAGGACGGACTCACTTATAGAGTTCTATTTTTAATTTACTTACTGACTTTAGGTTAGCACTTTGAAAGGAACTCTTATTAAAGTCAGGGTTTTTGAGGTATGATTTATTTGCAGTAAAATTCACCCCTTCAAGGTATACACTTCAGTGAATCCTGAAAAAACATAGTTAAATATCTACTACCATAAGCAAGATATAGAACATTTCCTTCACCCCCAAGAATTCCTTGTGCCTGTTTGTAGTTAGTTCTTTTGTTCTATTCCAGTCCCTGATTTCTGTCCTTATAATTTTGCCTTTTCTAGAATGTCATATAAATGAACTCTTATTGTAAAGAAGTGGGCAAACTACGGCCCGCAGGCCAAATACTGTTTTTGTGTAAGTGGTGAGTTAAGAATGGTTTTTACACCTAAAAATGATTGAAAAAATTTAAAAAAATGTTTATATATTTTTTAGAGAGAGAGAGAGAGAGAGAGAGCATGTGGGTGCTCACAAGTGCATGGGGGAGGGGCAAAGAGAGGGAGATTGAGAACCCAAGTAGACTATACACTTTCAGACAGCACAGAGCCCGATGTGGGGCTCCAACTGATGATCCCAGAGATCCTGACTTGAGCAGAAACCAAGAGTCGGTCACTTAACCAACTGAACCACCCAGGCGCCCCGAAAAAAAAATTTTAATGATGACATTTTGTGAGTATAAAAATTACACGAAAGTCAAATTTCGTGTTTATAAATAACGTCCTTTGGGACACAGCCTTGCTCGTTCATTTACATATTGCCAACGGCTGCTTTTTGGTTCACATTTTTTGCATACTGTTGAAGAAAGACTTCAACCTAACCTATCTAAGAAGCCTTTGTTTAACCCAAGGCCACGATTTTCTTCATTGTTTTCTTCTGGAAATTTTATGGTTTTAGTCATTGTATTTAGTTCTGTAATCCATTGATTGCAGTTATGTAATACGTTGAATTAATTTTTGTATAATGTGTGACATATGAGTTGAGGTTCTTTTTTTTAAGTTTTTTTTAATGTTTATTGATTTTTGAGAGAGACAGAGTGCGAGTGGGGGAGGGGCAGAGAGAGAGAGATACAGAATCCGAAGCTGGTTCCAGGCTTTGAGCTGTCAGCACGGAGCCCGATGCAGGGCTTGAACTCACAAACTGTGAGATCATGACCTGAGCCAAAGTCAGTTACTCAACTGACTGAACCACTCAGGCGACCTGAGGTTGATTTTTTTTAACACATGGATTTCCAATTGCTTTTTTTGCACATGAATTTCCTATTGCTTAGAAGATTATTCTTTCTCCATTGCCTTGACAGCCTTTTGTCTTGTTTTGTTTTGTTTTTAAATTAATGATCATTTAAGCATTGGATTGTTTTGGACTCTATTCTCTTCCATTGGTGTATGTATGTGTTTATTCTTTGCCAATACTGAATATTGACTTGATTACCTCTGGAGCTTTTAGAGTAAGTCTTGACATCAGGTGGTATGAGTCTTCCAACCTTTTTTTTGAAAATATCTTGCCAATGTAGGTGTTTTGCTTTTCCATATAAATTTTAGAGTCAGCTTGTCAATTTCTTAAAAAAAAATCATGTTGAGTTTTTGATTGAGATAACATTGAATCGAGAGATCAATTTGGAGAGAATTGATACCTTAACAATATTGAGTTTTCTCATTGATGAATACAGCATATTTCTCCTATTACTTAGATCTCCTCTCATCCTTTTTCACAGTAGTTTTATAGTTTCCACCATAAAAAGCCCATGTGGATACACCTCGGTGGCTCAGTCGGTTGAAGGTCTGACTTTGCCTCAGGTCATGATCTTGCAGTTTGTGGGTTTGAACCCTGAAGCCGGCTTGCTGCTGACAGCGTAGAGCCCGCTTAGGATCCTCTGTGTCCCTTCACTGCCCCTCCCCTGCTCATGCTGTCTCTCTCAAAGATAAAATAAAACTTAACAACAACAACAACAACAAAAAAGCCTGGATATATTTTGTTCAATTTATACCTGAGCATTTTCTTTCTCTTCTCTTCTTTTTTGATGCCATTGCAGACTGCTTTTAAAATTTTTGATTTCCAATTAATGCAATGCTAGTATATAAAAATACAATTTTGGGGGGGGTTATACTTAGTTTATATCTTGTGACCTTGCTAAAGCGCATTTATTGTAGGAGATTTTTTGTAGTTTCTTTAGGACTTTATATATAGACAATTATGCCATCTGCAAACAGTTTTTTCCCTCCTTTTGAATCTTTATGCTTTTTATTTTTTTAATGCACGGGCTAAGATTTCCAGTTCAGTGTTGATTAGGGGTAGTGAGAGAGAACACCTTGCTTTGTTCCTGACTTTAGAGGGAAAGCATTAAATCCTTCACAATATAGTATGATATTAACTATAGGCTTCTCTATAGATACCCTTATTGCATTAAGGAAGTTTTCCTAGTTTGCTGAGTCAAGCGTTTTCTCCATATATTTTGACAGAATCATATGTCTTCCCCCTTAGTCTGTTAATAGGGTGAATTATATCGTTTAAATTTAGAATGTAGAATCAACCTTGCATTCCCAGGATAAACCTGGTACACCTGTGTGTGATGTATTGTTCTTTAACATGGTTTGATAATGTTGTATTGAGGATTTTTCATCTTTCCATGAGGAATATTGGTCTATAATTTTCTGTTATATTTTTATATGGTTTTGGTATCACAGTAATGCTGGCCTTAGTAAGTTAGACAGGAAGTGTTCCCTTTTCTTTTTTTCAATGTTTATTTACTTATTTTGAGAGAGAGAGAGAGAGAGAGAGAGAGAGAGAGAGAGAGAGATGGAGCCTGAGCCAGGGAGGGGCAGAGAGGAAAGGAGACACAGATCTGAAACAGACTCCAGGCTCTGAGCTGTCAGCACAGATGCTGATGTGGGGCTGGAACTCATGAGCCGTGAGATCTTGACCTGAGCCGAAGTCGGATGCTTAACCGACTGAGTCACCCAGGTGTCCCACAGGGTTCCCTTATTTTCTATTTTCTTATTTTTGATTATGTAGAATTGGTGTTATTTCTTCCTTAAATATCTGGTGGAATTCACCATTAAAGCCAGTGAGAACTTCAGTTTTATTTTTAAAGGTTTTTAATACACATAGGACTTCTCAGGCTATCGGTTTCTTGTCGAGTGAGGTGTGCTGGTTTCAGTCTTTCAAGGAAATAGTTTATTTCTCATGTGAGTTGTAGAATTTTATGGGCATAGAATTGTTTGTAGTTTTCTCTTGTAATCTTTTACATTAAAAAAATTTTTTTAACGTTTATTTATTTTTGAGACAGAGAGAGACAGGGCATGAACGGGGGAGGGTCAGAAAGAGAGAGGGAGACACAGAATCTGAAACAGGCTCCTGGCTCTAAGCTGTCAGCACAGAGCCCAACGCGGGGCTTGAACTCACGAACCGCGAGATCATGACCTGAGCCGAAGTCGGACGCTTAACCGACTGAGCCACCCAGGTGCCCCTGTAATCTTTTACATTTAATTTTTGCTTAACAGTGGAGTCCATAGTGATGTTCCCTCTATCATTCTTGCTCTAGTTAATTTTTATCTTCTCTTTCTCTTTTTTTTTTCTCTTGATCATTCTGGCTAGAGGCTTATTAATTTTATTGATTTTTTTTAAAGTTTATTTTTATTTATTTTGAAAGAGAGATAGAGAGCAAGCAGGGAAGTGGCAGAGAGAGAGGGAAAGAGAGAATCCCAAGCAGGCTCCATGCTATCAGTGCAGAGCCTGATGCAGGGCTCCAACTCACGAACTGTGAGATCATGACCTGAGCCGAATCCAATAGTGGAATGCTTAACTGACTGAGACACCCAGGAGCCTGTATTGATTTTTTTTTAAGCAGCAGCATTTAGTTTCATTGATTTCTTTTATAATTTAAAAAATTTCTTTTCTTATACTTTCTTTGGTTTAATTTTCTCTTCTTTTTTAGGAAATTGATTTGAGACTTTTCCCCTTTTTAGTGTAAGCACCTATTTTTATGTGTTCTAGGTTTCTATGATCCTTTCAAGGAATATCATACTTCTGCCTCAAGAACTTACTTTAAATTGCTGTGGTTAATGTCTTCCGACAATAAATTCTTTCAACATTTCTTTGCCTGAAAAGTCTTTATTTTACCTTTATTTATTGAAGCATAATTTCACTGCATATGGGATCTTGGGTTGACAGATTTTTTTTCTGTAGTACTTTATATAGATGTTACCACAAAGTGTTCTAACTTCTATGGTTTCTGAAAGATAATCTTTTGTAACTTTTATCACTGGCTCTCTACATATAATGTGTCATTTTCTCTGGCTGCTTTTATAGTTTTCTTTGGTTTTTAGCAGTTTGAGTATGTTGTGTCTAAGTGTGTGTGTATTTGGTGTTGTTCTACAAAGGGTTCTTTGAAGTTCATGTGTCTGTGATTTGGTGTCTTTCATTAATTTTGGAAAATTCTGGCCATTATCCCTTCAAATATTTCCTCTGTTCTGTTTTCTACCTTTTCTTCTGGGACTCCAATTTCATATGTTAGATCAATTTAGCTCTTAGATGCTATGTGTTTTGTTTTTTGTTTTTTTTTTTTCATTCTGACTCTTTTTTGTTTGTTTGGATTTTTTTTTAATTTTTGTTTATTTATTTTGAGAGAGAGAGAGAGAGAGAGAGAGAGAGAGAGAGAGAGAATCCCAAGCAGGCTCCATGCTGTCAGTGCAGAGTCCAACGAAGGGCTCGAACTCACAAACCATGAGGTCATGACCTCCAGTCATGACCTGAAGTATCTGAGAGTCAGATACCTAGGCGACTGAGCCACCCAGGTGCCCCTGGATATTTTTTATTGGCTTATTTCAAGTTTACTGGTCTTTTCCTTGGGTCTTTCAAGTCTACTTATGAGCCTATCAAAGAAATTATTCATCTATAATGCCATGTTTTCTATTTCCAGCATTTTCTTTCTTTTCTAAATGTTTTTCTTAATTTATTTTGAGACAGAGAGAGAGAGAGAGAGAGAGAGAGCATGGGAGAGGGGCAGAGAGAGAGGGAGAGGGAGAATCCCAAGCAGGTTCTGCACTGTCAGCACGCGGCCTGGCACAGGGCTTGATCCCACGAACCATGAGATCATGACCTGAGCTGAAGTCAAGAATCAGACACTTAACTGACTGAGCCACCCAGCCACTCCTATTTCCAGCATTTTCATATGACTCTTACACATTCCATCTTTCTGCTTCAGTACCCCATCTGGTCCTGCCTGTTGTCCACTTTTTTCTATGGATCTTTTACCTTAATAATTATAATCATTTTGAAGTCTTCTGATAATTCCATCATTCTTGTCATCTCTGAATCTAATTATATTATTTTATCTCTTGACAATGGGTTGTTTATTCCTTACAATTTTTTCCTGAGTCTCATGGTTTTGAATTGTATTTTTGCCTTAAAGTGGGCATGACTTTTCTGTCAGACTGTTAGTGTTGGGAATTAAATCATCATCAAGTCAGAGGTTCAGATAGGTTTGGACTTTGTTGTTGCCATCATTATTTTTAGCGCATTGCAGTCTTCAAATTGGGGGGAGTGGCGTGGAGGGGCGTCTCTCCTTATACTCTCGCCTTTTCCGCGGCAGTAGATCATTGATGCTTATTTCTTGATTTTAGGTTTGTGGCAGGGGCAAAGGTGTTCTGTTCTGTTTTCCTATTCTTTGTTTTTGATGGGACCTCGCCACCTGGGTCTTATGGATGAGGCTTGCTCAGAGTTCTTAGGTCCTTATTCCCATGGAAGTAAATCCGCTTGTATCTCTGATAGGTTTGGGACAGGAATTTCCATCCCTCCCCTAGTGATGAAAGGCCATTGATTTGAAAATAGGATGTTGGTTGAAGATGGTTTCCTGTCCCTCTTTCATGGGTAGAGGTTTTTTTCCTTTAAACTTTTCCTTAGCTGCAGGGGATCTCTACCTTTGCCCTGGGATTACAGAGTTTCCTTCTTCTCCCTGTGGCTCATAGCTTGTTTTTTTTTAGGAGAGATAGTCTGGGGAATTATGCCTGTACCCCAGCAGCCACTAGGTACCTCTTTTGCACTTGAGCATGTATACCCCTAAAGGTTCTTTGTTCTCATGGCCTGCTCTCAATCTTCCTCCTAAGTACCCAGGAGAGGCCTGCAGAAAAGTGCTTGCGAGGGAGCGTGAGCTTTCCTTGAGTCTGGGCCCTTAGCTATTCCAAACTGTCATGTGAGCCCACACTTAGCCTTTCACAATTCGTTAAAATTTTAACTGATTTCCTCTTACCCGCCTGTATGGTGGCCCCTCTTTCTCCTTCTCCTCTCCTCTGCCGAAGGTGGAGCAGTGTGCTTCATTTCTCTTTGGAGGGGCTTGCTGCTGTTTGCAGTTCAGATTATTTGTTTGCCTTATGTCCTCAACTCTCTGAAGGGCTCAGGAAAAGTTATGATTTTGTAGATTATTTAGCCTTTTGTTACTTTTAGGATGGGAGTGACATTATTTACAACTTTGTAAGTTCTAAGCCGAGTTCATTGTAGTTTTTAAACATTTTTTTTTCTTTTCTGACAATAATGGAAGTAAAAAGTTTTATCCCTGTTTATTTTCAATGAGTAAATGATACCTTTTTCTAGGTATCTTTTTTCTTATTTTGTTTTTAAGGTAAAAGTTGGCCTTTTATTTGCTAGACTCCTAATATTTCAGTGTTTTTATAGCCAACTAATGTCCAGACTGTTGAACAGATTTAAACAATTAGTGAGAGCACTCATCCAGTGTTTTCCCCTCTGTTTGGATTCTTCAGATCACTCTAATTGAGAGTTGTCTCAATGATTTGAAGTTCATAGGTTCTGCCTGTACTGTGTAAGTCAAATTAGCTCAGTCTATTTCTAAAGCTAAAATGTTGAAAAATACGATTTTAAATATTTTAGGGCATATGATTGAAAATATATTGCAAATGGCAGAATGAAATTTTGCAGTTATAACTCAAAGAGAGATCTCTATTAGCATGTAGCAGTTGGCTCTTAAATTAACGTGTATATCAGAGAGCAGAACTAGTTGCAACACTCTTGTGATTTGCCACGTAAGATGTTATTCTATAATCAGAAAATAAACTTTTTATTCTTTATTCTCATTTTATGAGTTTCTTGGATATAAGATTGTATATCGATCATAGTAATTACTATTTTTTGTGAGCCCATCAGGAAACCAAATGTTTCTTATTTGTTTTCCCTGCAGAAAACTTCATCAGCAGTTTGAAATGTACAAGGAGCAGGTGAAGAAGATGGGAGAAGAATCACAACAGCAGCAAGAACAGAAGGGTGACGCCCCAACCTGTGGTATCTGCCACAAAACTAAATTCGCTGATGGATGTGGCCATAACTGTTCATATTGCCAAACAAAGTTCTGTGCTCGTTGTGGAGGTCGAGTGTCATTACGTTCAAACAAGGTACAGAATGAAAACCACACGTAATTCTGTTATAGTTAAGCTTATAATATTGTTAAGCTAATTGTGAATACAATGAAACAGACAATTGAAATTAATATTCAGGTTAACCAATGAATAAAAAAAACTTCTAGTGTCTTCATTTTAGATAAAAGAAATTTTTAATCTTTCCTTTCAGTTAAAAAGATACTTGTCTCATTGTTTATGGCCTTTAGCTAATGGTTTTGTTTAGAATCATAGGATCGTAGACTTTCAAAGATGATGAAAATAATTTATAGATCAGTTGGTCTAACTCCTTTATTTTACAGGTGCAGAAAACTCAGATCCAGGGAGACCAAAGGTCATTCTTCGTGTCACACAATTGATTAATGTTAGAGCAGTGACACTGCTTTTTCCATTTTTACACATAATTTTATAAACTTTGTAGGCCTACTCTTCCTTTGACCCCTGTTTTCTCTCCTTTTGAAAGAGGCTCTTTTCAGCTTTGAGAGTCTGTCTTTTATAATTTTATAGCTTTTGAAGCTACATTACCCTTTATTTTTGTTTTGACATTAATGAAATAAACATTAGATTATGGAATTTAAAGAGGAATAATAAGGAGATGTTTTAGACTCATCCTAGATTTTTTTAGTTTATCCATCCACTTTAGGGAATATCTAATGCTACCCAAAGAATGCTTTTTGAAATAAGCAAAAACAGTATTATAAAATGTTTTCCTTGGTAAGTTCTTTACAATTTACATTTGTATCCTTACTAGTATTTTATCACTCAGTTCTCAGGTAGTTTTAAAATAGGGAGCTAATGTTTGTACATACATTACTCACACATAGTTATGGGGATTTGTTCCCCTGTGTAATTTCATGTCTCCATTTTCTCATTGTTTCCTGTTTCTCATTGTTTTGTTTTGCCCAGAATTAATCATTTTCTGTTTTCTCCCCCCTAATGTTTCCTCCTGGTTTACCTGATTATTGTTCTTTACCTTGACTAGTTACATTGGCTACAAACTCCAGTACGGTTCTGAATCAAAGTAGTGACAGCACATATCCCTGTTTTGTTCTTGTTCTTAGGGAGGAAGCATTCAGTCCTTCATTATTAGGTATTATATTAGCTGCCAGCTTTTCATAGATGCCTATCTACTCCTAATTTGCTGAGAGGTGGTGTTTTTTTGGTTTTGTTTTTGGTTTATTTGTTTGTTTTCACATCAGGAATAGATGGTGGAAATTGCCAAATGTTGTTACTCCATCTATTGAGATTAATCATATTTCTTCTTTGCTTGTTAATGTGGGGAACTACATTGGTTGATTTTGAAATGCTAAATCAACTATATTCCTGGGACGAATCCCATTTGCTTATGATGGATTGTCCCTTTTATGTAATGATGGGTTTGATTTGATTATTAAAGTTTTGTTTACAATTTTTGCTTCTATGTTCACGAGTGTTAGTGTCTATAGTTTTCTTTTCTCGTAATATGTTTCTTTGATTTTGCTATCACAGTAATGCTGTCCTGATAAAATGCGTTGGGAAGTATTTCCTCTTCTTGAGTGTTTTCGAAAAGTTTCTGTAGGATTGATACTCTTATCCTTTAATATTTTGTAGATTTTACCAGTGAAGACATCTGGGCATGCTGTTTTATTATTTTTTTTGGGGGGGAGGGTTAAGTACAGTGTCAATTTCTTTGGTAGATATAGGTTTATTCAAGTTATTTACTTATTTTTTTTTTTTTTGAACGAGCTTTGGTGTTTTTCAAAGAATTTCTCCAGATCCTTATAAACTGTCAAATTTATTGACATAAATCTGTTCACAGTATTCTATTATTATTCTTTAATATTTGTAGAATATGTAGTGATGCTACCTCTTTAATTTCTGCTCCTGGTAATTTATATTTTCTCTCTTTTTTCCTGCTTAGTTTGGCTAGAAACTTATCAATTTTAATGATCGTCTCAAAGAACTAGTTTTTTGTTTCATTAGTTGCCTCTATTGGTGATTTCATCTTTGGTCTTTATTATTTCTGCTGACTTTGGGTTTAGTTTTCTCTTTTTCTGGTTTCTTAGGTGGCAGCTGAGGTCTTTGCTTTGAGATGTCTCTTCTTTTCTAATATAGGCATTATGTGCTGTCAGTTTCCCCCAAGTACTACTTTGTTGACATCCCCAAAATTCTGATATGTTGTCTTTTCTTTTTCATTCTGTTAAAAATACTTTCAAGTTTTCCCTTTCTTTTTAGAGCCATGAATAATTCAGAAGTATGTTATTTATTTTCCAAATACTAGGGAGTTTCCAGAGATCTGTATGAGTTTCTTTATCCCTGGTAACATTCTTTGCTCTGAAGTATGGTAATTACTTTTAATTTAATTCTGTTGTAGTCCTAGACATACTTTGAGTGCCTTGAATTCTTTGAAATGTATTGATACTATTTTATGGCCAGAATATGGTTTATTTTGGTAAATGTATGTACTTTTATTTTTTGATGGAGTGTTTTTAAATGTCCTTTAAGTCAAGTTGGTTAATAGAGTTGTTAAAGTTTAGTATATCCTTTTTGATCTTTTGCTTATTTATTTGATAAATTATTAAGGAAGGATATTGAAATATACAACTATACTTGGATTAATCTGTTTCCTTTTGTAGTTCCTTTTTTTTATTATGAAATTTATTGTCAAATTGGTTTCCATTCCTTTTGTAGTTCTATGTATTTTTGTTTTTGTTTTATGTATTTTATTAGTTTCTGTTTTCAAATGCATAAACATTTAGGATTATTATGTCCTATTAACTAATTGTCCCCTTTGTAATCATGAAATGACTTTCTTTATCCCTGGTAACATTCTTTGCTCTGAAGTCCACTTTGTCTAATTTTAATAGAGCTTTCTATTAGGTAGTATTCACATGGTTTATGTTTTTCTCTTCCTTTACTTTAGAATAATTTGTGTCTTCATATTTAAAGTATTCTTCTTATAGGCATATAATTGGGCCTTGCTTTCTTAGCCAACATGACCATCTCTGCCTTTTAATTGGGGTGTTTAGATAATTTATATTTAATGTAATTTTTGGTATGGTTTGTTTGAATATATCATTTTGCTTTTTTTCTGCTTGTACCATCTGACTTTTGTTTGTTTTTGTTTTTTGGTTTTCTTTGAATTAGTCAAGCACTTTTTAGGATTCAGGTTATGTCCTTCATTGGCTCGTTAATTTTGTTGACTCTGTTTTATAGCTTTGTTGGTTCTTTGTTTTGTCATTTTATTACTCAGTTCAGGATTTGAAGCATACATCTTTAAATTATCATTGTCAGTCTTAACTGATATTATATCATTTTGTGTATAGTATAGTACAAGAACCTTCCAATAGTGTATTACCATTTCTACTCTTCTGGACTTTATGTTATGGTGTCATATATTTTACTTATTTTATACACCCCACAATACTATTATTCTTTTTTATTTAAAAAGTTTATCTTTTAAGGAGTTTTAAATAATAAAAATAAATATTGTATATTTTCTGTTGTCATTATCATTTCTGGTACTATTCATTTCTTTTTATAGATCTGTATTTCTATATGCTATCATATGTTATCTGTCTGAAATATTTCCTTCAATATTTCTTGTAGTGTGTGTCTGCTGATGTTGAATACTTTCAACTTTTTATGCTGAGAATTTTGCTTTTTATTTTTATTTATTTATTTTTATTTATTGAGGGGGAGAGAGAGCACGCAAACAGGGTAGGGGCAGAGGAAGAGGGAGGGAGAGAATCTCAAGCAGACTTCATGCTCAGCAAGGAGCCCACCATGGGGCTTGATCTCACCACCATGAGATCATGACCTGAGCTGAAATCAAGAGTTGGGGGCGCTTAACTGACTGAGCCACTCAGGCGCTCTTGCTTTTTTTTTTTTTTTTTTAAGATTTTTTTCTAGGTATAGAATTCTGGGTTGACAGTTGTTTTCTTTCAGTATTTTAAAGATGTTCCACTATTTCAAATTAGAAGTGTGATACTATTCTCATTTTTGTTTTTCTGTATGTAATATGTCCTTTTTGTCTGATTGTTTTTAAGATAATTCTTTTTATCACTGCTTATGTGCAACTTAATTATAATGTTTATGTATTTTTATTCATGTTTCTTGTGTTTGGAGCTTTTTTGAGCTTTTTGGATCTCTGAGTTTATAGTTTTCATAGGGTTTTGGAAAATTTTGGCCATTATTTCTTCAAATATTTTTTTGGACTTTTCTTTCTTTTCTTTCAGTAACTCTCATTACCTATACATTAGGCTGCATGACATTGTTCCACAGCTCACTTAAGTTTTTTTCATCAACCCCATTTTTAGCTTTATCTTTGCTTTTCATTTTATGTGTGTTTTATTGGTGTGCTTTTGAGTTTACACTTTTTTTTTTTTTTTTTTTTTGGCAATGTCATGGCTGCTGTTAATACCATTCAATATATTTTTTCATCTTGGACATTGTCTTTATGTCCAGTATTTCAGTTTTGGGCTTTTAAAAATTATCTTCTATTAAAAACAATCTTGTATGATCTATTTAAGTTTTGAACATGTAGAATACATGCTTTGTAATAATTGTTTTGATGTTCTCTTCTGTTAATTTGAACATCTCTGTCAGTTTTTGGGTGGTTTTGATTGATCATTCTCATTATGCTATGCATTTTCCTGATTTTTTATATGCCTGTATCTCATGTTGGGTGCCAAGCACTGTAAATTTTACTTGTTGGGTCGGGATATTTTTGCATTTTCATAACTCTTCTTGAGCTTGGTTCACAGATGCAATTAAGTTACATGGAAACAAGTTAATACTGCATCTTGCTTTTATAAATATTAGGTTGATCTGGAAAAGTGCTCGGTTTAGTACTAATTATTTTCTTCTACTGAGTCAAGGCTTTCCTGAGTACTTTAGCTAATTTTGTATATGCTTATTACATATGAATTAAGAGATTTTCCAATCTTGTTGGTGGACACATCCACTGTTCGCTCTAACTCTTCAGGTGATTTTTTCCCCCTTCCCTGGGTATCTTCTCACATTCATGCTTACTCATCATTACTAAGCTGAATACTTGAAGGGATTGTCTCCAGTTATCTGGGGTTCTCTCTCTGTGCATCTTTTTCTTCTCTGGTAAGTTGGCCACTGAAATGCAGCCATGTTGGTCTCTTCAGATTGTCGGTTTATTTTCTTCTGCTGAGGATGTTTGCCAAGCTGAACTTGAGCTCCTCTGTGCTGCTCTGCTGTCTGGAAAGTCTCTCAACACACTAAAACTGGGGCAATTGTAGAGCTTATTTTGTTTGTTTCCCATATTTTAGCTATCTCTGGACTTCTTTGCCTGATGTCCAGTATCTTGAAAACCATTCTTTTATATATTTTTCTTGTGTTGTATTTTGTTTGCCAGGCAGGTGGAGAAATCTAGTTCTTATTACCCCATTTAGGCCACAAGTAGAAGTCTGTAATGACATCTGACTATAGTTTGCTTGAAATTATATATTCCGGTTTCTAACGTATGGTCACTTTATGCTGAACAAAGTTTTAGTCAAGAAATTAAGTAAAATTAAGTAAAATAAATTGAGTGAAAATTGGAATGCCCCTTGGAAGTCTGTTTTATTGTAGAACTATGAAACTCTGCATGTTGTAGGGGTGCCTGCATGGCTCAGTTGGTTTTAACAAGCAGCCATCTTTGGCCCAGGTCATGAGCTTGCAGTTCGTGGGTTCAAGCCCCGTTTTGGGCTCTGTGGTGACAACTCAGAGCCTGGAGCCTGCTTTGGATTCTGTGTCTCCCTCTCTCTCTGCCCTTCCCCTGCTCACACTCTGTCTCTCTGTCTCTCTCTCTCTCTCTCTCTCTCTAAAAAGTAAATAAACATTAAAAAAAATTTTTTTTAAATCTCTGCATGTTGTGGATTAGCTTGGTGGATGGTTTATGGGAGAGGGAAGGAACCCAAGGCAGTATTCCCTACTTTTCTCATATTTTTTCTTATATCTGAGGGATGTGTTAGGAGAATGAAACGTAAGTAAAAATAATCTAGATTTTAGCTCAAGAAGGATAGCTTTGGGTTTCTTTTATTGGTTTTCTGCATTTTCATTCATAATCTACTTGAGGAAGCATTCCTTTGTATGATATGTATAAAGGTTGTCTATATTCTAAATGAAAAAAGTACTGAGTTCAGTTTTTCTCTTTTCACATTGGATCATCCTATGTATGCTCCGTTGCCTTATGTAATAGAAGGAGGCTTTTGCTCTCAATAGGTACTAAATACACTTTTTGATTTATCATAGCCCCAAAGGATTAAGCTCAGCGAAATTTGCTCAGACTATTTTTATGGAGTAGAATAATGAGAATACAAATATTTCATAGCTTAAAATTTAATTATAAAGCTATTTTAAAATTATTTTAGTAATCTCCTATGAGAACAAGATAAAATAACCTTTTGTTTTAATTTTGAGGCTCTTTCATGTGGAGCCATCCTTAACAATTAATTAACTCTTTTGAGATACATTTATGATTCAGCGAGAATAAACTCAGTGCAGGACATATGGAAATACCAATACAATAAGATTTATGAAATATTGATTTCATTTATTTCCTTTTAAGATGATCCCCCTTAGTAAATTAAAGCTGTATATTTAGTTCAGATTGAAAAATAATGACTTTATAAGGAAGAAATTATTTTGTAATCATAGAATGGTGATTCTAATAAGACGGACAATAAAGGTTATATATAATGAGGATTATTTTAAGCTTCAAAGCATAGCAACATTAATTTTTTTTCTTTCTTTTGCCTTTTGGTGGGAAAAATAGATTACCATGTGCTTAAAAGATAATCTAATTTTGAAAAAGTAAAGAATATACATTTTTTAGGATTGTATTAATTTACAAGTGTAATAGGTGTGATTTTTTTCACTAGAAATTGTATCAGTTTTGAAGCAGAATGAATTATAACTTTAGAATGGTTATAAAAGAAAGTAATCCTGAAGCAAGTCCCCTAAAATATATTGATATACATGCATTCAAGATATCACATGCTAAGAGTGAAATAATATAGACATTTCTACTGCATAACCAAGTCATTAAGTATCACTTACATGCAAAAAAATTTTAATGATTAATTTTTAAATTGTTCACTGAGAGATAAATGGTGATTAGAGTATTTTTGCAATCCTTCAGGTAGTTTTTTATTTTTTAGAAATTTCAAGTCATGGGGTGCCTGGCTGGCTCAGTCAGAAGAACATGTGATTCTTGATCTTGGGGTCATGAATTCGAGCCCCACACTGGGTATAGAGATTACTTAAAATAAATTAAATTAAAAAAAATTAAGTTACTGTGATTACCTGCAAGTCTTTGACTAATGTATTAGTATAATATACAATCAGTTCCCATACACCCAAGGCAAGTGTATGATATATGAGTTTTCTTTTAGACTTCATAGAATTGCTACCTACCAGTATATCAAGAAAAAATTGACATTCTCCCGGAAGAGGATGGCATAAGTTGAGATAATAAAAGAACCAAGTTTTGTTTCTGCCCGGGTGTTGTGTGACTGTGTGACATGTCTTCACTTCACGTCTTAGTGCTTCTGTTTTAAAATCTCTAAAATGAGGGGCGCCTGGGTGGCTCAGTCGGTTAAGCGTCTGACTTCGGCTCAGGTCATGATCTCGCGGTCGGTGAGTTCAAGCCCCGCTTCGGGCTCTGTGCTGACAGCTTAGAGCCTGGAGCCTGTTTCAGATTCTGTGTCTTCCTTTCTCTCTGACCCGCCCCCGTTCGTGCTCTGTCTCTCTCTGTCTCAAAAATAAATAAACATTAAAAAAATTAAAAAAATAAAATAAAAAAAATCTGTAAAATGAAATCATCTGTGATTTCTAAGATCTTTTCTGGGTTTGACATTTTATGATTGTAAAATTAATACTAGGTAACTCATGTAATGCTTGAAGTACTTAAAAGTACATTCATTTAGCCAAATATACTTACTACTTAAATAATTTTAAAAAGGGAATTGAGAAGCTTTCTTTAGTTGTTATACGTTGCTATATCTAGTATACTTTGGTTTCTCTCCCCATCCCACATTTGTATGACATGGGAGCGTTGAGGGCACCACTTAAATTTTAGTAACTGTGTTCATAAGCATTTGAGAAATAGGTAAAACTTATTAGAATAATACAATTCGTAGGACCACCCTTAAGCAAGCTGCCGTATTCGGTAGATCCTGAACTTCAAGCCTCTGAGCTCATTAACCTAGAATATGTGTGAATATTGTTAAAAAATGGTTGTAGAATTTAAGAAAAAGAATTATTTCCCCTCATTGATGTCAACCTCCCTTAATGGTACAGGATAAAATAGGGACTGCGAGAAAAAAATCTAACTTGCAGAATCTTGGGATATTTACACTTCCTCATACATATGAGCATCTGTGGAAGGAGGCAAAACAATGTTGCAAATTGAACGTAAACGAAAACATTTTCACCAAAGTTTACACGAACTCACTCCCTCTTCATATGGCATCTTTATATAGTTTTCATCTGGCTCAGCCCCCATTTCTGTCACCTGTATAGCATGATTCAGTGTGGGTAATATTACCGAGAAGAGCAAGGAAGCTTACAAATACTATTGTAGTTATCTGTTTGGGATTGTTTCTCTTCAGGAGCCTCTGGATGATTCCATAGGCATTTTATACTCTTGAGGTATGTGGCAGTGGGCTTGAAAGTGAGGTCGTGTACCCCTGCTGTGGAAGGAAGGAAGGCTTTCTGGAGAGTAGATGAATGTGAATTACTTAAAGGGCAAAAATTTCCATATGTATTCTTTCTTTTTTTTTTCTTGAAATTGATCCACTGGAGAACATTTCTGTTTTTTGAAATTTTCTTTCCGACTCCCTTTTACAATTGATTGCCCTTATACTCTTCAAAGAAAAGCATGCTTCTTAACCCAATCTAATGTGGATAATGTATTGCCTCAGGATGTGAAAATTTCTGGGGTGCCAAACAAAGTGACAATTCTAGAATGTACTGTCCATGAGGGTAAAGCAGTGAGAGGTTTTGTAAGAAATATAGAAAGGGGCGGCACCATGTTTCATTCAGGCAGCAGACTTCTGGCAAGACTCTGGTACCTCATTTCTCTTTTATAATTTTGATGTGAGATGATTGTCATGGTGACCCGTAGTGGCACATTTATTTGAATTTAAAAATGAAGTCAGACTCTGAGAGAAAGTCAGGTTCGTCTGATAGTTTCTCAACATGGCCTGGTTTTGCCAAATAGGTTATATGGCAGACATTTCCCCTATATTGAATGAGGTAAATCCGCAGCCCCAAGATTTGATAAAAATATTATTGAAGTGTACCTACAATACACAGCATATCTGGAAATGTATCCTTTCCAGCTATTTAAACTTCAAATTTAAATGTTATCTTAAAAATGTGTGAGGAGTACATGGTTTCAGAAATTTATTTTAGAAAAAAGAAAAAAATGTATGCAGACTACTGATATATAGCAGGTGCAGTGTATGCTTGGTTAATGGCATATGTGCGTTTGAAAGCTTTGCTATTTATTTGCTGTCTACTTGCTCCTGACCACTTGGTGGGAAGAATCCTGCTCAGTACCTAGTATCCTCATCAATAGATGAAGTTAGCTCCTTATCCGTAGATAAGATGAGCACTAGGTTAAATAGATTTTACTTAGCTTGTATGGGGAAGAGTAATAATAGCATTTGCCATGAATTCTAATCATAATAGTAGACTTTATGTTAGTTTACTAGATAAGGGAATTTAGGATGTCACCGAAACTGCCACATAGTTAAATAGATACTAGGTAGGGGAGTGCAAAGGACATGTAATGCAGACAATATGTGAGAGGAGGGTTAGACATAGTTATGAATTCCTCTACCCTTTTTTTTTTTTTAATTTTTTTTTTTAACCTTTGTTTATTTTTGAGACAGAGAGAGACAGAGCATGAATGGGGGAGGGTCAGAGAGAGGGAGATACAGAATCTGAAACAGGCTCCAGGCTCCGAGCTGTCAGCACAGAGCCCGACGCGGGGCTCGAACTCACGGACCGCGAGATCATGACCTGAGCCGAAGTTGGACGCTTAACCGACTGAGCCACCCAGGCGCCCCTCCTCTACCCTTTTTAAATGAAATACTCAATAAATCTCACCCAATTCTTTTTCAAACATTCCCCCCAAAATGTTTGACTTCAAACATAGGCACAGAAATAAACGAACTCGTGTCTGAAACAAAAGTGTTGTTTTTTTAAGTTAAAAATAATTCTGATCCATAAAAAGAAAGGCCATAAGGGGACACAAAGAAACTTTTGGAGGTGACAGATATGTCTGTTACCTGGATTGTGGTGATGGTTTCATGGATGTATGCATATGTTTAAAGTCATCAAATTGTATACACTAATATATGTAGTTTTCTAGGTATCTAAATAAATAAATTGATGGCCCATTTGAAAAAAAAAAGGACATAAGATTCTTCTTTTGTAGTCTTGTCTTTTTAACTTCCTTTCAATAAATATATTAGAATACCACTAAGTCTCACTTAGGTCAAAACAGAGTATGTATTTTTCTATCACCGAAACAACCCCAGATCTATTCCTTCTATAAATTTCAGCTTTTTTGAATGATGCCACTATCTGTTGTTCTGTCACCTAGACCAGAAAACCAGGTATACTCTCAGGTTTTTGTCCATTGCTGTTCTTCCCCCCACAAATATTTGGATTTGATTATTTCCTCTCTTATCTACAAGAGTCAATAACTGCTGTCCTTTTTAGGCTTTCGCCTTCTTCACCTGGACTAATGTTAGTCTCCTAAATGGTCTCTCTCCTCCAGTCCAGATTCCTTGCACACATCCCTCCGTCCCTACTGTGATATTTGTAAAATGCTGATCTGATTGTTTTACCTCCTGCTTAATAACTAGTTAATGATGACTCATTGTTTGAATGGAGTTTCTAATGGCATAAAGCGCCCTTTCCCTATGATTCTTACCCTGCCTAACTTGAGACACATGCTTCACTCCATCCTGTATGCCCCAGCCAGACCACACTACTTACATTTCTCTTAAATTATTACTGTTGTTTATCTCTTACGGTTTTGCTTACCCTGCCACTTTAATCTGAAACACAGCTCTGTTTTCCCCTGGACCCTGCTCCTACCCATAAATAACCCCTCCCTACCTGATGAACACGTCTTCCTTTTTTTTCTTTTTCTGGATTTAAGCATCATCTCCCCATGATGCTTTCTTTGGGCAACTCATGCGAGTTAATCACTCACTCTTTTGTGCCTCAGTGGATTCCAAAGACTGCTAATCTAGTACTTTTAACATTTTATGATTAATTGACTGTATTTCTCTATGTCCTCCTGTTTACTGTAGGTTTCCATGTACTTGGCATGTAATAGGTCAATATAAATACTTGTTGAGTGAATGAATGGAAGAAAGAAATCTGGTGTACTCATCATGGGCATGTTATTTTGAGAGAGGTATTGTCTTTTTCTCTTTTTAATTATTTATTTATTTTTTAGAATTTACATCCAAGTTAGTTAGCATATAGTGCAATAATGATTTCAGGAGTAGAATCCGGTGATTCATCCCCTACATATAACACCCAGTGTTCATCCCAGAGAGTGTCCTCCTTAATGCCTCTTACCCACTTAGCCCATCCACCCACCCACAGCCCCTCTAGCAACCCTCAGTTTATTCTAGATATTTAAGAGTCTCTTGGGGCGCCTGGGTGGCGCAGTCGGTTGGGCGTCCGACTTCAGCCAGGTCACGATCTCGCGGTCCGTGAGTTCGAGCCCCACGTCAGGCTCTGGGCTGATGGCTCGGAGCCTGGAGCCTGTTTCCGATTCTGTGTCTCCCTCTCTCTCTGCCCCTCCCCCGTTCATGCTCTGTCTCTCTCTGTCCCAAAAATAAATTAAAAACGTTGAAAAAAAAATTAAAAAAAAAAAAGTCTCTTATGTTTTGTCCCCCTCCCTGTTTTTATATTATTTTTGCTTCCCTTCCCTTATGTTCATCTGTCTTGTATCTTAAATTCCACATATGGGTGAAGTTATATATTTGTCTTTCTCTGACTAATTTTGCTCAGCATAATACCCTCTAGTTCCACCCACGTTGTTGCAAATGGCAAGATTCCATTCTTTTTGATTGCCGAGTAATTCTCCATTGTGTGTGTATAATATACACACACACACATATATGTTTCAGATTAAAGTGGCAGGGGAAGCAAAAACATAAGAGATTAACGGCAGTAATAATTTAAGAGAAATGCAAGTAGTGTGGTCTGGCTGGGGCATACAGAATGGAGTGAAGCATGTGTCTCGAGTTAGGCAGGGTACGAATCATAGGGAAAGGGCGCTTTATGCCAATTAGAAATTCCATTTAAGTTTCATTCTTCTTTATCCATTCATCCGTTGATGGACATTTAGGCTCTTTCCATACTTTGCCTATTGTCGGTAGTGCTGCTGTAAACATCGGGGTGCATGTGCCCCTTCGAAACAGCACACCTGTATCCTTTGGATAAATGCCTAGTAGTGCAATTGCTGGGTCATAGGGTAGTTCTATTTGTAATTTTTTGAGGGACCTCCATACGTTTTCCAGAGTGGCTGCACCAGTCTGCATTCTCACCAGCAGTGCAAAATGGTTCCTCTTTGTCTGCATCCTCGCCAACAGCTGTCATTGCCCGAGTTGTTAATTTTAGCCACTCTGACTGGTGTGAGGTGGTATCTCGTTGTGGTTTTGATTTGTATTTCTCTGACGATGAGTGATGGTGAGCATCTTTTCATGTGTCTGTCGGCCACCTGGATGTCTTCTTTGGAAAAGTGTTCAGAGATAGGCATTGTCTTTTGATCCGGCTCCTTGCTGCAGCTCAGCACTGTGATAATGTGTTTTGAAGATGGCAGTCTAAACCTGTGAATGAATAAATAAAAAGGTAAACTGTATAGGCAGTATGTAATTGTTGCAACTCTTAGAAGAAGGGAGTAGGCTTGACAGAGAAGATGGAGTCATATTGTAGTGGTGCGAGAGGTGGTTTAAGATTGGTTATATAAGGTAGGCAAGAAGAGAGAGACAAGTGATGGTAGTTTAACTATGTAGAGTATACAGCATTGATATAGAGGGGAATCTACCTTTTTGGCAATGGAAGAAAGCAGAAGGGGAAAGACTAAATATTTAAGAGAAGGAGTCTAAGGGGAGCTGACATTAGTTTACTAGGTGACTGGGGAACTAATAATACAAAGTTGTACAAATATACAAAGAACAGTCATTGGCAGATGCAGTTGCCATATTTAGTCACAAATAGTGCTATGACTATCAGGAGGACGTATCAGACAGGAAAGGGAACAACAAAAACAATGATATAAGTGAGAATGAGAAGGTAGATTAACACTTACATTGATCTTCAGGAGAGGCAATGTGGTTGGTTATTAGCAGAAGCGATAAGACAGTTAAGGATGGTCATAGGGAGAGTTGATCATAAGGAAAAATGGTCAGTATAAAATTATTTTAGGGGTGCCTGGCTGGCTCAGTTGGTTAAACTTCTGACTCTTGATTTAAGCTCATGATCTCCCGGTTCGTAAGTTCGGGTTTGTGAGTTCGAGCCCCATGTGTCTGCATTGACAGTGCAGAGCCCGCTTGGGATTCTCTCTCTTTCCCTTTCTCTCTACCCCTCCCCCGCTCACGTGTACACATGCGTGCTCTCTCTCTCCCTCAAAATAAATAAATCAACTTAAAATTTATTTTAGAAAAGAAAACACATTTTTAATAGCTTTTTAAAATAATTTTTAAATATATATGTATTTGTACTCTTAAACTTTTAATAAATGCTTTTGGATGTACTCCAACTCTAGTAATTATGACCTAAAATAATGTAGTTAGCAATGAAATTACAGGAAAGGTACGTAAAGCCAACCGAGGACGCTGGCATTAGAGTGGCAGCGTGGTGTCGTGGCTTCAGCCCAAGTTCTGACGTGAGAAGTTTGAATCCCAGCTTTGTCACTTACTAGCTCTGTGACCTGGTACAAGATGCTTAATCTCTGCCTCCATCTCTCCATTTGTAAATAGAAATAACAAGAGTGCTTATCTCACTAGGCGACTGTGAGGATAAAACGAGTCAATATTTGTGAAGCACTTATTTCGTGTTTTTTTATTCAGTGAGATCATCAGATTTGTGTGCTGGGTTAGTGTATCCCTTATGGTGGACCTAGACCTCTACTTCTTCCTCTTCCTCAGTCCGGTGTTAAGAGCCTTACTTCTCAGTATCTCCTAAATCAGCCCACTTCTCTCCATTTCTCTGACTATGACTGTAGTTCATACTGCTCTCGTATTTGCTTCTTGCCCCAAATATTTCAACATCTTCCTAATTGTTCTCCCAGCTTCTGGACTTGTCCCTTTCCAACAGCGTGCACTTCGTAGCATAGTTGAAGGCTCAGTAAATAGTAGCTAATAATTTTGTGCCTCTCATTTATAAATCATATGATAGGTTTTTTGCTTGTTTTTTATTCCTGTTGAAAGATAATAAAGATACGATGGCAATAATATTTCACATATGTATTATAGCGAAGTTTTTCCTGTGTCTGTTATAGCTAAAATTTAACTTATTTTATCTGTTCAGAGGGATTAACTATTAGCCAATTCATTAGCTATGGCTTCTTCATTTTCTTTCTTTTTTATTTGTGCAATGTGCATTATTTTGTTTAAGTGTTATGCTTCTCAGTTTCAGGCAAATGTTAATATATGTTAATATGTTAATGTGAGGCTTTAGTTCAGACATATCAGTTGTAATCTAGTCATTTTCAAATACTTTTATTCCAAATATGCCAGGCTTGTTTGTGCTTTTGTGCTTTTTGCATTTTGTTGCATAAAATAGTCTCCCTTACCGGTCTTGCTTGACATTCTCTTCTTTATTCTTTAAAGACCTGCTTACATCTCAGAAACTTTCCTCAAAGTCCTGTTATCTCCTCAATCATTGGTGTTTCTATAGTGTTTTGTTGTTTTCTTGCTTTCGTAAGTCTCTCTGTTATGCAATGATTTTTCTTCTCTTGCTACATTTAGTTCTTTGGGAGGAACTGTCTTACTTAATTTACATCTTAGATGTCTTATTACATCTCAGAAATCTAGTGTAGTGCCTGATACATATATAATGAGTGGTCCATAAATGATTTTTGTTGGTCTAAATTATTAGCAATAGAAGTCCTGGACTGTGTATAATAGCTTTTATATGATCTTTAGTTTTAACATTTGTAACAGGTGAAACAGTCAAGAATACAGTAATGTAAAGGATGCAGTCCTGTCTCTTCTATGCAATATCCTATGTTTCATAGTTTAGAATATCAGATATAGAACTACATGCCAGGCACTGGATGGAGAGCTTTTCACATTATTTTATTTCAGAAAACCCTATAAAGTAAATATTAATTCCCTGTTTTGCAGACACAGGCTTAACTTAAGAAAATTGTTATTTAAAAATGTTCTGGAATCTGCGTGGTTCAGTTGGTTAAGCGTCCGACTTCGGCTCAGGTCATGATCTTGTGGTTTGTGAGTTCGAGCCCTGCATCAGGCTCTGTGCTGACAGCTCAGAGCCTGAAGCCTGCTTCAGATTCTGTGTTTCTCTTTCTGTCTTCCCCTCCCCCACTCACACTCTATCTGTCAAAAAATAAACATTAAAAAATTTTTTTAATGTTATTTAAATGTTATTTTACTTATTTTTAAAAAATTTTAAGTTTATTTATTTACTTTGAGACACAGAGCAAGCATGGGAGGGGCAGAGAGGGAAACAGAGAATCCCAAGCAGACTCTGCACTGTCAGTGCAAAGCTTGATGTGGGGATCGAACTCACAAACCATGAGATCATGAGCTGAGCCAAAACCAAGAGTTGGATGCTTAATGGACTGAGCCACCCAGGCACCCCTTTAAATGTTATTTTAAGAAAAGGTGGAATTTTAAGATAGGTCTGTCTGATTGCAAAGTCCTTGCTCTTAGTCACGACTATTATTGCCACTTATCTTTCAGAGAGCAATGATCCCTCAAAATACATGATTTTACTTTGTAATGTATATAGAATTTTTTAAATTTATATAAGTTCTTACAACATATCAGATCATTATCATTACATTATCACCTTGCCAGTTATCATTTTTTTATGTTTTAGTAAAGAGAAATGCAAAAATTTTTAACTTCAGAATATCTAAGTACATTCCCCTTGGCCAAATCATGCATCTCATTGTTTTCTTTTCCACATTTATAGTGGGAATCTATGACCCAAAATTGCCAATTGTAATCAATAACATGTTACCTTTAATGGTTTTTCTAATTAATTTTTTTCCTTGTAGTTAACAAAGCTTGGAAAGCTTCTAAATTAATGGGACATAAATAACTTTTGGAAGCAATATGCATAATTCATATAGAATTTTGTCTACTTTTGATAGTATATGATGAAATTAAAGATAAACAGTGATGCTCTGTTTTATTGTCTTTTTACTTAAAAGCTATTTGCCTTAAGATTTTTCAATTTCTCTCTTTGAGTTAATTGAGTGTTTAATTGGGATTTTATTTGTGGAAAGAACATCCCCATTTTTCTGATGTTTGTATTTTTTATTGCTTTTATACAAATTATTGTGTTTATGTATCTTTATAAATTCAGTATATGGCGTGCTCTTGCTTGAAATATGTGGAAAAAATTTTCCTTTTAAAATGTTTATATTTCACAAAATGCAATTTAGGCTTTCTCAGAATTTTTATTTCACTAACAAACTCTTAAAAACTCTTGCTTGTTTTAAGAATGGAATTAATTATTATTTTTTTTTTGTTTTGTCTTTTCTGTCTTTTCTAACTTGCTTTCGTGGATATTCACACCAGGAGGACAAAGTGGTTAGAGTCTTTTTTCTGTCTAATATTATTTTTTTCTTGTTGCTATTATTGCTAGTTTTAATTTTATAGCTGTATTTAATTTGTATGCTTCTAAGTGTTTTGTTACAGCCATTGTGCATGAAAATTGCTATACATTAATATATTTTTTAAGCATGCTATCTGATTTTACTGAAAAACATATTTCATTATATTATAGATGAAACTTTGATTATTTGATTCTTAAAAAAGCTTGCCTCTTTAGCGTTTGTACCTTTTTAAAGGAGATATCCCAGCATTTTTCATTGTGATAAGAATTCCTTTAACCGTCTTATGTTTCTCTAAACTCATTGTATTGGTCAGAGTTTTTAACAGAAGCTTCTGAGTTAGTATAAAGATTTAATCTTTGTAATAATGAGTCTCAATAGCATCAAACATGGATTTTCTGAAGTACATGTTTATACTTGATTTGAGTATTTAATATATTTTTATTTTTCTTAATAATATGTTTTAGAGATTGGTAAAATGTCTATGTTGTATGCTCATGTTGATTATTAGATATAATTGTAATTAAAAAATTCTCAGATATATAGAATTTGACCACAGGTAAGATTTGAATAATCTGCTAATGTCTGCAGAAGTCTGATTTGGGTTTGGATTTGGATCTGCTCTGGAGATGTTGACTTCCTGCAGAGCACAGATAAAAACTTTCCTTTCTGATTCCTTTGATGAGTCAGACTAAAACTTGAGGTCTTTTCAAGTTTTCCAAATTTAAATTAGCATGAAACCTAAAGAGAAATCCTTTGGCTGATCTCTTCTTTTTTGTGGTTGGAGAATTTTTATTCTTTTTAGTTTTCAGTTACTTGGTTGGGATAACGTAGGTGTTGGCAGATATTGATGTGGGTTCAGAATGAATTCTTAAAAAAATTTTTTTTTAATGTTTATTTATTTTTGACAGCGAGAGAGACACACACAGAGACTGAGTGGGAGAGGGGCAGAGAGAGAGGGAGACACAGAATCTGAAACAGGCTCCAGGCTCTGAGCTGTCAGCACAGAGCCTGACACGGGACTTGAACTCACAGACAGCGAGATCATGACCTGAGCTGAAGTCGGATGCTCAACCGACTGAGCCACCCAGGTGCCCCCAGAATGAATTCTTTGAGCAGAAAAGACACTGTGACTCTGTCACTATCCTTTTTTAATTTTTTTTTAAATACCTATAGGAATTCTACTAAACTTTTGAGGCAGTTTTGAGGACTTAGAGTCAATCACTGTAGACATGTCCCAGACTGGGCACCATATTCGATCCAGGGCAAGCTCCCTAGAGAACCTGCCAGTTTTCTACAAGCCAAGTTTATCAGCTGACCCTCAAGGAGTACAATTCAGGCAATTCAATACCTTTAGAATCTCTAGTGCTACTTTTGTGTTCAGAGTTAACACAAGATACATGATGGTTTGATGATAGTCTGTAGTTTTCATAGTGAATTCTGACATCTATCCCAGAAACGAGACATTTGGTGATAACTTAGCTATGGAAATGACAAGATTTCATAATATAACAGATAGACTAACAGTATGTGAATTTTATGTGCATTAGAACATTTCAAATAGAATTCAACAGGGCTTTTTATGGTACTCTTATGCAGCCCTATTTAATGGAACTTCCACTGATGATGAAAATGTTTTATATCTTTAGCATCCAATGCAGTAGACTCTAGTCACATGTAGCTATTGGACATGCAAAATGTGGCTAGTGCAACCGAGGCATTTAAATTTAAATTTTATTTAATTTTAATTAAATTTAAACAGCTATTTATGGCTAGTGGCTAAACAAACTCCAAGCTTGGGGGCACCTGGGTGGCTTAGTCAGTTAAGTGTCTGACTCTTGATTTCAGCTCAGGTCATGGTCTCATGGTTGTGGGATCGAGCCCTGCTTAAGATTCTTTCTCCCTCTGACCCTCCCCTGCTCATGGTCGCA
The DNA here is from genome assembly GCF_028018385.1 of Neofelis nebulosa. Lineage (NCBI taxonomy): Eukaryota > Metazoa > Chordata > Mammalia > Carnivora > Felidae > Neofelis > Neofelis nebulosa. The sequence continues at coordinate 49,393,465 of NC_080795.1, forward strand.
TTCTTTCTCTCTCTCTAAAAAAGAAAGAAAGAGAAAGAAAGAAAGAAAGAAAGAAAGAAAGAAAGAAAGAAAGGGAAAGGAAGAAAGAAAGGAGAAAGAAAGAAGGAGAAAGAGAGAGAGAGAGAGAGAGAAAGAAAGAAAGAAAGAAAGAAAGAAAGAAAGAAAGAAAGAAAGACCAAACTTGGATAGTAAACATTAGGTGACTATTCAGCCTCTAAATCAATGCCCTGTACTATAGGAGCAGTATGATGTATATACTAGCAGTAGAGAGAAAAACTGTACAGAATGCAGGAAGACTACACTTGCCAATGCCAATCTCTTATATAGCCAAGGAAAATAATTGACAAGGGACATCATCCTAAAGGGCAGAACCAGGGAATATGAATGACAACAGTCAAGGGCGAATAGCTGAATCAGGGGCTGCCCAATAGGATAGCCAAAGAAATTAAGGTATGTTTATGTAGGGATTGCTGTGTGCTGTGGACAGTTGACCACTGTATATTTCTTGTTCTTCCCATTTTTGAATGAGAATTTATGTTGCCATCACTCTGTTTTTTCTCCATCATTGTGTATTGAGTGTGTTGGGAACAGACAAGTTGTCTTTCAGTGTGTAGGTCAGTGGTTCACAATAATGCACACTAGACCATGATGGAGAGATTTTCTCTACTTCACGGATCCCACACTCAGAGCTAGATTTTGTAACTAGATGAGACTTTGGGATTTTCTCCCTTGGGGAAGGAGTGAATGTGTTATGTGTTTTATACATACATACATGCATAGGTATGTATATACATACACATACACAGACACATGCACACACACACAAACACACACACAGACTTTTTTTTTTTTTTTTTTAATTTTTTTTTTCCAACATTTTTTATTTATTTTTGGGACAGAGAGAGACAGAGCATGAACGGGGGAGGGGCAGAGAGAGAGGGAGACACAGAATCGGAAACAGGCTCCAGGCTCTGAGCCATCAGCCCAGAGCCTGACGCGGGGCTCGAACTCACGGACCGCGAGATCGTGACCTGGCTGAAGTCGGACGCTTAACCGACTGCGCCACCCAGGCGCCCAACACACACACAGACTTTTGATTAATTGAAAGAGCACACTGTTCTAGAACCTGTTCAATGGCTATCTTAACAGACATTTTCAACTTCTTTCTCTCTTTCAATCCCCAATGGAAGGACTTGAAAAATATAAAATTTTTTAGTCCTTGCAACTGGGAATGACTGTGGCAGTTCTAGCAAATGAAATGTAAGAAAATTTATGAGGGCTTCTAGAAAGTCATGATAAAAAAAAATAAATAAAGTGTAGTTGGCACTACCTTTTAATGCAAAAGTGTTATCTTGAGCTTTACCAGCCCTTGGTGAAGGTGAGCCAAGAGTATCGGAATCATTAGGCATGCCATCGTTGAGCTGCTGGTTTAATCATATCAGACACCTTTCTTCAATGTGAGAAAAATATCCGCCCTCAATGAGTTCCTGTCACTAGTAGTCAGATTTTCTGTTGCTTATAGACAAAAACATTCCTAGTGGAAACATTACTGGAGATGTAACGTGCAGCAGGGAAACCCTACAAACATCCCGAGTTTTCTTCAGAAATATCAGACTAGAATAAAGAAATACATGTTGATCATCGCCCAGATACTCATCTATCTGCCTTTGCCTCTGTAATTGTTTGAAGAATTAGGATCACTTAACACCTCAGGTTGCAAACAGTAAATTAATATGAATGTGTTGGTCTGAGAGATTGAATATTTGCTTGAGTATGAATTTATCCTCTTTCACATAGACTCAAAGAAAAAGGATTGATTGTATATATTTTTAATATACTTTGGATGTTTCTTTGAGTTTTGTGTGAAACAAATAAGGAACCTGAATTTCTGTAGTAAATTATTTGCCCATAGGTTAAAGCATATCTCTGTTTATCTTGCAATGAATACTGACCTATTCATGTCTAGTGAAAGCATAATGAAATTATAGCTTTGGGAACAAAGTGATGCTCATTTCACTGTCTAGAGATAGTATTATCTGTTTATATAAAGACCACTGTAATGAGGATCTTAAATTATTCCTCTATCTCTTTTTATAATAGTGATTGAATCTCTTAGGATACTAGTATCTCTTGAGACCCTGGAAAATAAAATTTTCACTCATTAGTGATGGACTGTTGACCTTTACTGTAAAAAGTAATGTTACTAATGGTTATTGTTATTGGAGTGAAGGGTGTGGACAGATGATACATGACTTGTATTTCTCCCATTTCAGGAACAGGAAGATTATCTGTTGGGTTGCAGCCGTAGCTATGATATTCAGGGCAAAGTGCTTTGTTTTCATTGAAATGCGATGCTTTTTCTGATGGAAGCACATTATTCAGGCTTCCATACCCTATATGTCTATCTAACTGCTCATTGTAATTCTCATTTGGAGTTGCAATTCAGCAAAAAGGTATTTTTCAAGTTACTGTATATTTGAATGTTCCATTTCATCTGGGCAATAGCTGTGCCAAGTTGCATTCCAGCAAATACTGTCTTAACGTGATAAATTAATTTGCGTTTGCATTTCTACTTAAAAATAGAAAAGCATGTATACAATATTAATAAAATTGTTCTAGAAATGGGGTATAAGAGCTCTCCTAGGGCCAACTCTTATAATAAAATCACAACTTTCAATACTACTCATACCATCCTACCTCTTAGTACAAGCCTGACAGAGACCAGAATTTGTACATTTTCAGCAAGAGTACTATACAAACATCCAGAGTTTTTTGTTAGTGATATAGAAGTATTTTGAACCATATTGTTTAGCAACATACCATTCAACAAAAATGTGGAAAAAATGCATTTAGAAGACAGGAGGAGGGCGGGGAGATTGGGGAAGTAGGTGATAGAGGATTAAGAGGTTCAGACTTCCACTTACAAAGTAAATAAGTCACAGAGATGAAAAGTACAGCATAGGGAATATAATCAGTGATATCGTAATAACATTGGGTGGTGATAGATGGTAACTATGCTGGTTGTGGTGGGCACTGAGTAATTTATAGAATTGTTAAATCAATGTGTTGTACACCCGAAACTAATATAACACTGTATGCTAATTGTACTTCAGTAAAAAACAAACACACAAAACAGGAAGTTTTGAGTAAATCAAAAGACAGATAGGGATTGCTGAATATTTGCCTGGATATTTTATATATATTCTAAATTTAGAGAAAAATTTATAATTTTAAAAATCGTGCATCTGAGCAGTTGCATAGTTTTTGTAAATGGGCAAGTGAACTTTGAAAATCTGCTTTAGGTCTCTTATGAAAAGGGATTAAAACTCACACTGTGGAAATTCTGTGACATGACACATGTGTGAAATAAAATATACTAGAGGGAAGTGATAAAGAATATATATGACAAGTGAAAATACTAATAACTAAATGTTGAAGTTTTTAGAGGTTGATGTTACTAATAAGAACTGATTTCAAGTGACTCTTAGCTTGGCTACAATAGAGATCAGAGGAAGTTGGAGAGACCATGATGTATATTTACAGTTGCAGCGTAGCTACCTTCTTGAGAGCAGGGACAGATCATACATTGTGATTATGTATTTTGCTACTTCTTCACCTTTTAGGCAACTTTTACTTTGATCAAATTATTCCACTCAGGTATTCCATTCCATTGAATCTACGATTGAAACGAGACCTGTTTGTTTATCCTCTATGAGATTCCCATAACCATGAAATGCCATAGATGAATGTTTATGAGCTCCTGAAATAGGAGACAGTGTCATTGGCTACATGCAGTGAAGGATTTGAGAGTTGAGAGTTAAAACTGAGAAATTTAGTGGTTGAATAAAGAGGATAAAAAAGAATAGTATATGATGACAACTAGATTTTTGCATTGAATGAAGATATTTGTGCGGAAGCCAACATATGGAAGATAGAGGACATATTTGGGGCAGGAAAGGAAGGCACTGATTGTAGTTATGGGGATACGGAGTTTGAAGAGCTTTTAGGAAACCAAGAAAGAGGTGTTTATTAATAATAACAACAGCTAACTGTATTAAACAATCATTCTGTATGAAGAGCACTGTAATAAACTTTTCAACGTGTATTATTTCATTCCTCATGACAACTTCTATTTGACAGTGAGTGGTGGGAGGCCTCATAGGGGCTGAGGTGAGATGCAACATGAAATGATTAAGAACAAAAACTCTATTTTCAGAATGCCCTGGTTTAAAGCCAGGCTCTATCAGTTTACTACTTATTATTATTTGGGCCAGTTACTTCACTACTGGAAGCCTCACTTTCCTCATCTCTAAAATGGAGGTAACATTCTTTTTTTTATTGTTGTTGTAATATTCTTTTTTATGGCTGAGTAATGGTAAATTGAATATATATACCACATCTTTATCCATTCATCAGTTGATGGACACTTGGGTTGTTTCCACAATTTTGCTATTGTAGATGGTGCTGCTATAAACATCGGATGCATGATCCCTTTGAATTAGTATTTTTGTATTCTTTGGGTGAATACCCAGTAGTGTGATTGCTGGATCATAGGGTAGTTCTGTTTTTAACTTTTTAAGGAATCTCCCTACTGGTCCCTACAGTGGCTGCACCAGTTTGCATTCCTACCAACAGTGCAAGAGGCTTCCTCTTTCTCCACATCCTTGCCAACACCTGTTGTTTCTTGTGTTGTTGATTTTAGCCATTCCGACAGGTGTGAGATGATATCTCATTGTAGTTTTGATTTGCATTTCCTGGATGGCAAATGATGTTGAGCATCTTTTCATGTATCTGTCAGCCGTCTGCGTGCCTTCTTTGGAAAAATGTCTTCTGTTCATTTTTTAATTGGATTATTTGTTTTTTAGGTGTTGAGTTTGATAAGTTCCTTATAGATTTTGGATACTAACCCTTTACTGGATATGTCATTTGCAAATATCTTCTTCCATTCTGTAGGTTGCCTTTTAGTTTTTTTAATTGGTTGCTTCGCTGTGTAGACGTTTTTTATTTTGATGAAGTCCCAACAGGTTATTTTTGCTTTTGTTTCCCTTTCTTCAGGAAACAAATTTAGAAAGATGTTGCTATGCCTGATGTCAAAGGGGATAGTGCCTGTGTTCTCTAGGATTTTTATGGTTTCAGGTCTCACATTTAGGTCTTTCATCCATTTTGAATTTATTTTTGTATATGGGGCAAGAAAGTGGTCTAGTTTCATTCTTTTGCATGTTGCTGTCCAGTTTCCCCATCACCATTTGTTGAAGAGACTGTTTTTTGTCCACTGCATATTCTTTCTGGTGCTGTTAAAGGTTAATTGACCATATAGCTGTGGCTTCATTTCTGGTTTTTCTATTCTGTTTCATTGATCTATGTGTCTGTTTTTGGGCTAGCACCATACTGTTTTGATCACTACAGCTTTGTAATATAACTTGAAGTCTGGAATTGTGATGCCTCCAGCTTTGCTTTTTTTTTTTTTTTTTTTTCTTCTTCTTTTCAAGGTTGTTTGGCTATTCGGGGCAATGACATGGATGGAGCTAGAGAGTATTATGCATAGTGACATAAGTAGTCAGAGAAAGACAGATACTATATGATTTCACTCATATGTGGAATCTAAGAAGCCAAACAAGCAAAAGGAAAAAAGAGAGAGGCAAACCAAGAAACAGACACTTACCTGTAGAGAACAAACTGATGGTTGGCAGAGGGGAGGTGGGTGGGGAAATGGGTTAAAGAGATGATGGGGATTAAGGAGTGCACTTGTGATGAGCACTGGGTGATGTATGTAAGTGTTGAATCACTATAGTGTGCACTGAAACTAATATAACACTGTATGCTAACTGGAATTTAGGTGTAAACTTAAAAAAAAGAAAAAATGGAGATAATAAATAAGTGTACAAGAACAGTGCCTAACCTATAGGGTTGTTTTATTTGATTACTGATTCCTTCCCCAGGACTCTGAGTATCCTCTTTCCTAAGTGCCAAAAACGAAAGCAAAAGCCACCATCCTGCTTTAAAAATAAACAAAATCATTTATCATATTTTAACATAAAAGATAAAAGAGAACAGTATATGGTATTGGTTTTGTGATTGTCCTGCGATAGTCATTGGGTCCAGTGATGATCTAACTGTCCTAGATGTATTCTTCTCCTGTTGAGTCTGCTTCGTCTCTCCAAGGCCTTGGTTTAATTTATCTCACTAGGACAAAACCAGGAGAAGACTTTTTATGGGCCAGTTCTTTCTCGTACGGAGCTGCTTGTGAGTCGTCACCTCTGGGAGAATATGCTCATTTCTTATATTCATGATCCCTCCATTTTCTTCTTCTTTACAGCAGTCTCTGCTCTCAATGCCCATCCCACGCAAAAGGCCCTTTGAGTTCCCTTAACTCTTCCTCTAGTCCCATCTTGTCCTCTGATTCCTATGTCTCTCCATAGTATAGTTCTTTGTCACTGCTGTGCTGCAGTATATGCAAATGTTTAACTTGTTTTAAAGAACATTATTATGTATTTGGATCAGTAACATAGGAACATGGTACAGAATTCAAAAGATACAAAAGCATATATAGCAAAACTAAGTTTCTTTCCCATCCCTGGCCCTCAGTCTCCCAGTTTCCCAGTCCCCCAAATCTCTTCCCTACAGGCAGCCAGTTAGCATTTTCTTTTATATATTCTGAGATCTATTATATAGACATACAGTTTTTACATAAATATTCTGCACCTTAATTTTATCTCTTACTTCTATATCTTGGAGATGTTTCCATATTGATACATATAGAATTATCACATTTATCTTAACGAATTCATTATCATTTTGTATGGATATGCTACAGTCTATTTAATCAGATTATATGTAATCTTTTACTATTATAAACCTATTTTTTTAACATATGTCACATTTGTAATGTGCATTGCATTGCATATGTGCAAATATTACCGTAGGATAAATTCCTTGAGATGGTATTGCAGAACATTTCAAATTTTGATCAGTATGCCAAATTGCCTGCTCTGAATGTTGCATTAATTTATATTTCGACTGACAGTAGGCGAGGGTGCTGGTTCTCACATCCTTGATAATACAGGGTGTCCATCTTTTTTATCTTTACCAAGCTCATTGTTAGTTTATTTTGCATTTTTCTTACTGTGAGTGATATTGACATCTTTTTATATTTAGAAGCCATTTATGTTTCCTTTTCATTCTACTGTCTGTTCATGCTTTCATCGAAGACGAAAGCTCTGTATTGCGTTTAGGTTCTGAAATCATCAAAAGTACTTTTATTAATGTGTATTCATATTGAAGCAAGATGCTTTGTTAGACACTAGAAGTTTCAGTATGTTTTAAAGTATAGAGCTAGGGAGCAAAAAGGCTAGAAAAGGAAAAAACAAACTTGAAAGGTCCTCTCCTTTTTACGAAATTTTATGATAATTTTGTTGGATTTTCCACATGACCATTCAGAAACAGCTTATATACAGCAAGTTCACTGCGAAGTGATGCATGTCTTAAATGACAAGCAAGGGCAATTTACATGCTATCACTGTTGGCCATGCTATGTTTTCAGACTTAACGCATTTATTTTCAAATTGTTGTTTAAATGTTTCTAAAACTTAGAGCTCATGCAGATATAGTGAAGAGATTTATATTTTTAAAGATAAAGACAGGTTCTGCAGTACATCTGAAAGAGCTGTTTACTTCTTTGATACTGTGTCAGAAAACATAGGGAGGATGAAACCCATGATGGAAGTAGGGGATAGGAAATCCCATTTGAATCGACACATTTGGTTTATTTTATGTTTGAGAGGGTGGGCGCAGGCGGGCGAGGGTCAGAGAGAGAGGGAGACAGAGATTCTGAAGCAGGCTCTGTGCCGTCAGCACAAAGCCCGATGTGGGGCTCGGACTCACAAACGGTGAAATCATGACCTGAGCCCAAGTTGGACGCTCAACTGAGCCACCCGGGTGCCCCAACACATTTGGTTTTAAGCTAATGAGTTCAAATGATAAATCTTTGTAACTTATGCAGTGTTACTAAAAGTCCAAATGACCACTTTCCCTTTAATCAAAATTCTGTTCCTTTAGTAAAGGGAGACTTTAGTTCTGATTTCATATTTTTTATCATGTAAGGGCTTACATTTTTCTTATTCTGTACTATTCTTTGCTCATTTGTATTCTTTTTTTTTTTTATATGAGTACTCTATATGCTAAAGAATGTAATTCCTTATAATGTATGCTATAAATACCCCAGGTGTTTTTCTTTTTGTTTACTTGTATGTAAAAATGTTTAATTGCCTTGTTGTCAAATCTGTCAGTCTTTTTAGCATTGGATTTTATATCATGTGTAGTAAAACCTTTGCTCCAAGATTCCAAAAACAAATTCTACCATACTCTGTCATGGCCTTTTTTTTTTTTTTTTTTTTCTCTTTTAGGCAAGAGAAGGGGGGGGGGGTATCCTTTTTTTTTTTTTTTTTTTTTTAATATTTAGCACTAGCTTATTCAGAAGTTATTTTGGTGTTGGTTATATGGTTTGGATCCAACTTTATTTCCTATTGTTATCCATTTGTCACAGTGCTATTTATTGAATAATCCATTTTTTACACAGGAATTTGCACAGCCACATTTTCCATACATGCAATTCCCATATGCGTTATGGTTCATTTCTGGTGTCTGCACATTGATTTTTAATTCTTGAGCCAGTACCAAGTACTACATAGTTTAGTGGCTGTACCTTTTCAATATAGTTACTAGTATATCGTACCAGTGGTCAGAGGAATATTGGGGAGGGTGTCCGTAGGGGTGGGGAAAGGAACATGTTGTCTGTAGAGAACAGTAAAAACAAAACAAAACACACAACTCACTAAAAGTTGGCCTAATTATTATTATCTCCGTAGGCAGGCAATTCTAAACCATTTGCTAATAAAATACTCCTCCCCTCTGGGGCAGATTACATCAAATCCCTCCCTCCCCGCCCCGTGCAGCTAGTTTCCTTCCATTGCTCTTCTTTCCTTTTCACAGATTTCCTGGTCATTTTCCTTTTTTCACAAAAAATCTGAAGTGTAACTTTCAATAAAATACACAGGACTTAAGTCTAGTTTTACGGTTTTGAAAAATGTGTGTTTCCCACGTAACAACTGTCACCCTCATCTCTACTGTCCCCATCATCCTAGGAAGTTCACTTGTGACCTTTCTGTGTTACTTCTTCACCTCCCTTTTCCAAAAGGCAATCACCTGTCTGACTTCTCTTAGTTTTGCCTGTTCTTGAACTTCATACAAGTAGAATCATATGGTGTTCCGGTCTTCCTTCTCTGAATTCAAAGCCTGTGAAATTAATCCATATTGTTGCCATGATGTCAGTAGTTTGTTCCTTTCATTCCTACTACTTTGTTGTGTGAATGTACCATGCTTTGTTTATCCATCGTCCTGTTGCAGGATGTCTGGAAAGTTTCCATTTTTTTGGGGGGGGGCTACAAAAAATCAAGATGCTGTAAATATTGTTCCAGGTCTTTTGTGGGCGTATGCTTTTATCTGTCTTTGATAAATACTGAAGAGCAGAGTTGCTGGGACAAAAAGTGAGGCATACTCCGAACGGTTTTCCAGAGTTCATCACGTGCAATTTTACACCTCCATCAGCAATATATGAAAATTCTGGTTACTCCACAACCTGACCAGCATTTGGTGTGAGTGTGAAGTCGTTTGGTTTTTATTTTTATTTCCCTAACGTCTAATGATGTTAAGCGTCGTTAGTGTTTATTGGCCGTTCATATTACTTCTCTTGTGAAATGTCTGCTTGAATCTTTTGCCCACTTTAAAATTGCATCTTTATCTTTTTATTATTGATTTGTAGGCATTCTGTCTATATTCGAGATATAAGAATCAGGTATATGTATGTATTTTCTCACTCTTTGGCTCACCTTTTCATTTCTTACTGGTGTGTTTTGGGGAACAAAAAAATTTAATTTTGGTGAACTCCAATTTATGAGCTTTTTTCTTTCATGGCTAGTGCTTTGCGTATTCTAGGGTATCCTTGCCTGCCCCGAGGTTGCAAGGCATTCTCTTGGTTATACTTGCTTGCTTAGTTTTCCTTCTATATGATAGAATCAATTTGTTTAGTCCTAAGAAAATCATATAGATATTTTTTACTTAGTCATTTAATTATGGATCAGTTTGGAAGAATTGTCATCTTTATGATATGAAGTCATCATATTCAAAATTAGAATATGGTTTTTGATTTATTAATTTTCCTTTATATCTCTCAGTAGTATTTATATTAATTTTGCATGCTTCTCAGTAAGTTTATTTTAAAATTATAAATGAATATTTTATTTTTCACTTATTTTTACATAGGAATATATGGTTTTGCCACCTTTCTGAATTATATTACTTCTCAGAGTTTTCCATTGTTTCTCTTGAGTTTCAACAGGATGAAACCATATGACCTGAAAATAATAGTGTAATCTATTCTCTCCTTTTTGATTTCTCTTGTTTAATTGCATTAGTCAGAACCCTCAGAACAACATGAAATAAAAATTTATTCACTTATATAATTAGTCTACATAACTTGTCCTTTTGTTGTATTTTAAAATTTACTCTATAATTGTATGATTACTTTCAAGTTCTTCCTGCCCCCACCACTCCTGTGCAAACATGTTTTCCATTTCTGTTGCAGATTTAACTCAGTTTTGTTCAGAGGTTTCTTGACATACTGACTTCATACTTCATGGTCTTTATATAGGATATAAATATAAAATATAAATATATGTATATATATAATTTTGGATTTGATTTGGTAGTATGTTGTTGAGGATTTCTCCATCTGTGTTCATGAAGGATAATGGTCTATACTTTTTTGTTCTTTGTTCTTTTCTGGTTTCGATTTTAAGGTTATACTGACCTCATAAAATGAATTTTATTCCTTTTCCATTCTTTCTGAAAGTTTGTTTTATTTCTTCTTTAAAGATATGATGGGATTCACCTTTGAGGCCAGGAGACTCTGGAGTCCTCTGTGGGAATTTCTAAAATTATGTGCTCAATTTTTAAAAGGTGTATAGAACCATTCAGATGATTTCTTATTGTGTATTTTATTTCGGTAAGTTTTGTTTTTGAGGGAGTTTGTTTTATCTGAGTTTTTGAATGTATTGCCATAAAGCTGTTCATCATATCCACTTAATGTTGGTATGATCTGTAGAGGTGACCCCTCTTTCATGCTCGATATTGAGAATCTGTGTTTTCTCTTTCTGTGTCTCTATAATCAGTCTTGGTGTAGGGGTGAATCAGTTTTTGCATTTTGTCTTTTTGTTTTGCTTTGTTTACATTTTGTTCAGTTTTTTTTTCTTCTTATATTCATTCTTCCCTTCTTCTATTTACTTTGGGTTTATATTTTTTGCTTTGCTAGTATCTTTTTTTTTTTAATTTTTAATGTTTATTTTATCTTTGAGAGAGAGGGAGTTGGGGAGAGACAGAGCACGAGCAGGGGAGGGGCAGAAAGAGAGGGAGACACAGAATCTGAAGCAGGCTTAGGCTCTGATCTGTTAGCACAGAGCCCGGCGTTGGGGCTTGAACTCACGAATCATGAGATCATGACCTGAGCTGAAGTCAGATGCTTAACCATCTGAACCACCCAGGCGCCTCTCCTTTGCTAGTGTCTTAAAGTAGGAGCATACCTTATTAATTTTATACTGTTCTTCTTTTCTAACACAAGCCTTTAAAACTGTAAATTTCTCATTAAGAACTGCTTTAGCTGCATCACATAAATTTTGATAGGTGTGCTTATATTTTATCATCAGGTTAAACCATTTAAAAATCTCTTGGGGCGCCTGGTGGCTCAGTTGGTTAAGCGGCCGACTTCGGCTCAGGTCAGGATCTCGTGGTCCATGGGTTCGAGCCCCGCATCGGGCTCTGTGCTGACAGCTCAGAGCCTGGAGCCTGTTTCAGATTCTGTGTCTCCCTCTCTCTGACCCTCCCCTGTTCATGCTCTGTCTCTCCCTGTCTCAAAAATAAATAAAATGTTAAAAAAAATTTAAAAAATTAAAAAAATTAAAAAAAATAAAAATCTTCTCTTGTTTGAAAACATGTTGCTTTACTTACAAGTATTTGGATTTTTTTTTTTTTTTAAAAGATACCTATTCATTTCCAACCTAATGCCATTGCAGTTAGAGAACGTATTGTGTTCTCGAGATGTTATTCCTTTGGAATTTGTTGGGATGCATGTGATCTTTCTTGGTGAATGATCCATGCACACTAGAGAGTGATGTTCAATATATTGTGTCATACATATCTGTTAGATCAGATTGGTTAATGGCATGGTTCAAAACTTGTAAATTCTGACTGGTGTTTTGTGAAATAAGTTACTGAGGGAGAGTTGTTAAAAGTATCTTAACTGTGGATTTATTTACTTTTCTCTTTAATACTTTCCATTTTGCATCATCTTTATTTGAAAGCTGTATTACTGGGTCACTCACATTCAAGATTGTGAATGTGAATATTATGTTTGGATTGACATTTTATTATCACAAAGTACTTCTCTTTTTATGTGGTAGCACTCAATTTTGATGTCTACTTTTTCTGATATTCAGAAGCACAGCCTTCTGCTAGTGTTTTCATGGTAAATCTTTTGCCATACTTTTACTTTGAACCTGTCTTTGTCTTTATTGAAAGTTTTTTTTTAGTTCAAAAAACTTTCTTTAATGTTTATTTATTTTTGAGACAGAGAGAGAGAGAGAGAGAGAGAGAGAGAGAGAGAGACAATCTGAAGCGGGCTCCAGGCTCTGAGCTGTCAGCACAAAACCCGATGTGGGGCTCGAACCCAAGAGCTGTGAGATCATGACCTATGGTCCATGAGATCATGACCTGAGCCACAGTTGGATGCTTAACTTACTGGCCACCCAGGTGTCCCTGCCTTTATTGAAAGTTTTAAAGAGAAAAACAGACAAATCCACAATCAGAGTTATGAGACTTTAACACCCCTCCCTAATTAACTGATAAAATAAGTACCCAAGTACTCCAAAGTTCCTATGTTTAAAATGAATTTCTTATGAATAACATCTAGTTGGGTCTTGCTTTTTGTATCCTGTCTGGCAATCGCTGCTTTTAATGAGTCTATTAACATTTGATGTAATTATTGATATGTTTAAGTCTACTATCTCTGGTATTTTTTTTTTTTTTTTCTATTTGTCCTCTCCAGTCTTTGTTCTTGTTTCAGCTTTCTTGACTCCTTTGGGGAGAATTAAGTGATTTTTTTCATAGTTTGTTTCATTTCCTTTATTCACTTTTTAGTTGTGTCTGTTTCTGGTGTTTTTTTATAGAAAGCCCAAAAGATTATGGTATCTTTAACCTATCACAATCTACTTTGAAAATATTCATGTACTTCATGAATAACGTAAGTTTACTTACCTCCTGCTTTTTGTGCTCTACATACTTTATCTATATATGCTAAAACACCCACATTACATTGTTACTAAAAATAGCTATAAGTAGACAACGGTTTTTAAAAGTAGATTTGTATATGTCTGTGTATGTATATATAAATAAGTTTAAACACCACTCTTTTACTAACATTTATTCTTTTGCTGTTCTTTATTCCTTCTTGTAGAAGCATACCTTTTTCCTTCAGCCCAAATCTTGTAACACTTCCTGTAACATAAGTGTGCTGGGGATGAACAGTGTCAGCTTTTGTGTGTCTGAAAGTGGCCTCATTTCATCCATATTTTTGAAGCATATGTTTGCGGGATTTAGAATTTGGGCTAATTGGGTTTGTGGGTTCCTGGATCATGCTGTAAATTACATACCTGTGTGAAGTGCAGGAGAGGGTTTTGAATTCTCAGGGGAAACTTCTTTGCTTGTCTAGAGCAGAAGTACTTCCTGTGCTTCCCCTGTCAGTAGATGAAACTTTTCTGGTTTACCCTTCTATTGAAGGCATAGATTCTCAGTACCCTGTCTCGTGCATCATTGTGGATTTAACACCTCAGCCTGTGTAGACCCTAGGCTCGCTCTATCTATCTATCTATCTATCTATCTATCTATCTATCTATCTTTGTGCTGTTCCTGAATAGGCGTTAAAATCTTAAACTACACAGTGCCAATCTTTGAACATTACCACTCTGGTTTGTAACTCCTTTTTCCTTTTTGACCCCTCAGCTTCTTCTTCCTTGTGTCCTCAGCTTTGCATTTAAACTAACTTGTTATTTTTTATACTTTATTATCTAGGTAGAATAATTTTCAGGCTATTTTGATGTGGCATCATACGGGTTTTAATAGGAATTTTGACTTGAGTTCCTTGAGATAACATGTGATGATTAGAATATTTTAGAATTTTAGTATCTATTGTAGTCAGGACGGAATTCTACAAAACAGTGAATAATATGGGTTTTTTTTTTTTTTACATCAAAGACTTGTTACTCATAAAGTCACATTGTGAAAAAGAGAGCAGTCCAACAGCAAATAGCTTGTTCCATTTTGCCACTAGGATGAGTAGACTTGATCAGTTTACTAGCTTGAAATTATGCTTGTTGTGAGTGTAGTCTTTTATAAGAAATGACTTACCCAAGTTTTTCTAACAACACGAGGAGACATAAAACTGTATTCTGGCATTGAAGAGAATGTAGCTTTGATTTTTTTTTTTTTTTTTTTTTTGAACGCCTTACCAGGGACTCATTTTCACCAACCGTGAGCCGTTATACATTGGCTAGAATGGACCTGACAAACCTATTTCTCTTTGGAGTTATTTAAGATTTGGCTCAATTTTGGTTCCTAACTGATTTTAATCTGAGAATTGGCTTTGATATGGAATCAACATTTTGGTATTTTGGGGGGAAGATTTAGGAGGATTCCTGAAGCATAACTTAATGGCCTCAAATCCAGTTTTGTTACTAAAAATGACTCCTCTTTTATGAAGGTTTTTTTTCTTTTTTTTTTTTCTTTCCTTCATTGCATACTAGGGGCAGTATTTAGCTAGAACAGAATCCTATAGACCTTTCTGAGCAGGAGTGTACAATGAATTATTAGGCTCGTATTCCGCAGATGAACCCTGCATTTCACCTAAAGGTCAACTGAATGTAAACCAAATTCTAAGGACTAGAGGTAGAGCCTGGGACATCCCAGTGGCTTTAAATCATCTGCATGCTTACTAATATCAGTGCACCTGGGCTGCTGTAACAAAATACCACAGACTAGGTGGCTTAAGGACAAAAGAAATTTATTTCCTACACTTTGGAGTCTGGGAAGTCCAAGATCAAGGCGCTGGTAGATTGGGTATCTGGTAAGGACTCACTTTCTGTTTCATAGATGGTATCTTCTTGCTGTGTCCTCACATGGTGGAAGGGGTGAGGGATCCCTTCTATAAGGGCATTAATCCTATTCACAGGGGCTCCATCCTTATGACTTAATCACCTCCTAGGGGCTTCACTTCCTAATATCATCACCTTGGGGGTTAGGATTCAACCTGTGAATACTGGGGAGACAGATATTTAGTACATAGCAACTAACGTTTTCTAAATATATGTTCTAGTCCTGACCTGTACTCTAGAGTTATATATCCATCCTTCTACTTGACATCTCTCCTTGTACATATAATAGGTATCTCAAAATTAACATTCATCACCCCAAAGAACATCTTTTTTTTTTTTTTTTTCCAACGTTTTTAATTTATTTTTGGGACAGAGAGAGACAGAGCATGAACGGGGGAGGGGCAGAGAGAGAGGGAGACACAGAATCGGAAACAGGCTCCAGGCTCCGAGCCATCAGCCCAGAGCCTGACGCGGGGCTCGAACTCACAGACCGCGAGATCGTGACCTGGCTGAAGTCGGACGCTTAACCGACTGCGCCACCCAGGCGCCCCCCAAAGAACATCTTTGAGTACTCTGTTCCTTGAGCCAGAAACCTAGACATAATCCTTTGTTCTTCCCCTTTCCTTCTAAGCAATTTTAATTTATCACTAAATCCTGGTGGCTTCTATCTCTAAAACATATCTTTCCGTTTCTATTGCTATCATTTTACTCTAAGCCGTGATTATCTCTCATTTGAACTCCTGCAATAACTTCCTAATTGGTCTCTCTGCTTCCTTTCTCCATCCCAGTCTCCATCCATCTGCTAGGGTGATGTTTTTCAGGATGAGATCAGATTATGTCGTTTCTCTGCTTAAATCTCTTAAGAGCTTTCTCACACCATTTCTTACTGGGGCATACAGGGAAGACGATATATACATTCTGGCTTCTGACTATCTCTTTAACATCATCCCACACCATTCTCCCCCTCATTGCTTTTTTTCCCCAGGCGTTTCTGTCCCTGAAGCTACTGAGCCCTTTCCTACCTATGGACATTTACATATGTTGCTTCCTCTACCTGGAATGCATTTCATCAGCTTGTCATGTGCACAGCTCATTCTCATCTTTGGTATCAGTTCACGTGTCATCACTTCAGGGAAGCCTTCTCTGACTACCCTCCGTAGGGTGTTACTCCCTTTCAACACCACTTACTCTCTATCATATTGCCCTTAATTTTCTCCAAAGCATACATGTATAGTTTTCATATATATATATGAATATATGTATATATATATATATATATATATATATATGAAATATATATAACATAAATATATATATTTTTTCTTATTATCTATCTCCCCCACTGGACTGTGAGTCCCACAGAAAAGAGCTTGTCTGTCTTCTTTATCATTGTATCCCTAGTAAGTAAGTAGTAGGTTTTGAAACTATTTGTGAATATATGAATAATGAAGTGATTGAATGACATAGCTATTTCCTGACATCACTAGTTTTCCCCCTGTCCTCAACCGAAAAAGAGCAGGTGAAAAATTTAAAAAGTTGTAAAATGAGATACTTATTTTATTATTTTTAAGAAATAAAAGCATCATAAAACCAAAATTGAAATGGAATCAATCACTTTGATTTAAATTTCAATATTATTTAAAATTACATTGTGTCAGGCATATCACTTGAGCTTAGCCATGTGATATTAATTTATTAATATCTTTCTCTATTAATACAAGTTTTCCAGTATTTGGTCCTGACATTTGGTATTAAGAGAGCTTAGAAAATAAAAGTGAACAATTCAATTAGTTCAGCTGATTGTGACAATCATCTCTTGATCAGTACTTCCCACTCAGAGTGCATTCTCAGTGATTTTTTTCTTTTAATCTGTGTCTCACGGACCAGTTTTCTCTGGGAACAAAATATAATACCTTCCTTTTTAAATATTTATTTGTTTGCCTATTTATTATTAAATTTTAGCTCCAGTATACGAAAGGTATAGTGTTCTGTTAGTTTCGGGTGTACAATACAGTGATTCAGCACTTATATACATTCCTCAGCGTTCATCATGAAAAGTGTACTCTTAATCCCCTTCACCCATTTCACCCATTCCCCCATCCACTTCCCATCAGCTTGTGCTCTGTCTTTAAGATTCCTGTTCTGTTTGTCTCTTTTTTCCTTTGTTTTGCTCCTTAGATTGTATATATGAGTGAAATCATCTGGTATTTGTCTTTCTCTGACTTATTTCACTTAACGTCGTACCCTCTAAATCCATCTATATTGTTGCAAATAGCAAGATTTCATTATTTTTTATGGCTGAGGAATATTCCAATGTGTGCATATATACTACTGGATAACTTCTGTATCCATTCATCTATCCATGGACACTTGGGTTGCTTCCATGTTTTGGCTATCGTAAATAATGCTGCTATAAACATAGGGGTGCATATCTTTTTGAATCAGTGTTTTTGTATTTTCTATTCTTCAAATAGTTCCAGTAATGGAACTATTGGATCATATGGTAATTCTGTTTTTAATTTTTTGAGGAATCGCCGTAGCTGTGTTTTTCACAACAGCTGCACCAGTTCATGTTCCCATCAACAGTACCTGAGGATTACTTCTCCACCTCCTTGCCAACATCTATTGTTTCTGGTGTTGTTGATTTTAGCCATTCTGACAGGTGTGAGGTGATATCTTATATTGTGGTTTTGTTTTGCATTTCCCTGATGATGAGTGATGTTGAGCATATTTTCATGTGTCCGTTGGCCATCTGTATGTCTTTGGAGAAATATATGTTCATGTCTTCTGCCCTTTTTTAAATTGGATTGTGTGTGTGTGTGTGTGTGTGTGTGTGTGTGTGTGTGTTGAGTTGTGTAAGTGCTTTATATATTTTGGATACTAACCCTTTTTTGGATATGTCATTTGTGAATATGTTCTCCAATTCGGCAGGTTGTCTTTTAGTTTTGTTGATTGTTTCCTAATATAGTACCTTCCTTAAATCTAATAGAGTACTTACTGGCTCAAAGTCTGTTTCTTTATAACCCAGACTGGGTCTTTAAGTGCCATAATAACGTATCTTGTGGTTTGTTCCACTTTTGAGGGTCATTTTTATTCTGTTGGATGGTGGAACTAGATTAAAATGGGCATGGTGAGAATGCTTTGGTCTGGAGCCCTCCTAGTAGATACAGGTAAATATAACCTGTAATGGGAATTCAGATTCAGTGCTTCATTATAACAAACTCTGGATCCACACTATCTGAGAGCCCACCAGAGTATAATCAGCCTGGGTGCTGACCAAATTGAATCCCTAAGAATAGCTCTGCATTAGCTCTAGCCATCCACAGAGTAACTAACATGGGCTTTCAGTGAATGGGTAGTGGCTTTTCAGGGACTTGTGTCTGCTAGGCAGGATATGCATTGGTAGTTAGCCTAACTTTTTGTCCAGAATTTCTTCTTAGGTATTTATCGTAAGAGAATTCGCTGAGTTGTTTGTGTGCCTTTTAAAAATACCAGGACATCATACTTTTTGGAATTGAGGGTACACTTATTTAGTTGTAGATGACACCAAATGAGGCGAGTGCTAACCTAATAGCATAGTATTAGAATTTATTGTGATGGTGAAAAAGCAGGGAAATGGCCAATTAAAGGTAAGATCACGTTCACTAGAAATACACTGAAAATAACCCATACTAGAGCCAGACAGAGTCTTTGAAAATTCAACAACCATTGACTTGGTTAAATATATTTAGTCTGGGGAGAAGACAGGGTAAAGAAGAAGCTAATTATTCCTATTGAAATGTAGTTATCAGGGCATATAATCATTGGGATTTTTGTCTGTTCTGTTCCTCTTAACATTTTTTTTTCAATTCTGGTAAAATACACAAACATAAAATGTACCTTTGTAACAATTCTTAAGTTCAGTGGTATTAGATGCATTCACATTACTATGCAACCATCACCATTATCTATCTTTGGAATTCTTTCCATCTTATAAAATTGAAGCTCTCTACCCATTTACCATTAACTACTCTGTTCCTCTCCCTTCCCTAGCTCCTGGCAACCACCTTTCTACTTTCCATCTCTATGATTTTGACTATTCTTTAAAAAAAATTTTTTTTTAATGTTTATTTATTTATTTATTTATTTATTTATTTATTTATTTATTTATTTTTATTATTTATTTTTGGGACAGAGAGAGACAGAGCATGAACGGGGGAGGGGCAGAGAGAGAGGGAGACACAGAATCGGAAACAGGCTCCAGGCTCCGAGCCATCAGCCCAGAGCCTGACGCGGGGCTCGAACTCACGGACCGCGAGATCGTGACCTGGCTGAAGTCGGACGCTCAACCGACTGCGCCACCCAGGCGCCCCTAATGTTTATTTATTTTTGAGACAGAGAGAGACAGAGCATGAATGGGGAAGGGTCAGAGAGAGAGGGAGACACAGAATCTGAAGCAGGCTCCAGGCTCTGAGCTGTCAGCACAGAGCCCAACACGGGGCTCGAACTCACAGACCTTGAGACCATGACCTGAGCCGAAGTCAGAAGCTCAACCGACTGAGCCACCCAGGCGCCCCTGATTTTGACTATTCTTAAGTAACCCACATAAGTGGAATTATACAGCATTTGTCTTTCCGTGTCCGGCTTATTTCATTCAGCATCATGTCCTCCAGGTTCATTCATGTTGTAGCAAATGTCGGTATTTCCTTACTTTCTAAGGCCGAATGATATTCCTTGGTATTTATGCACCACATTTTGCTTATCTGTTCTTTGATGGATGCCTGTGTTGCTTCCATGTTTTAGCTCTTATGAGTGCCACTGCTAGGGACATGAATGTACAAGGACCTCCTCAAGGCCCTGCTTTCAGTTCTTTGGGTATATACCTAGAAGAGGAGTTGCTGGATCATATGATAATTCTATTTTTAATTTTTTGAGGAACTGATGCTCTGTTTTCCACAGGGACTGTACTGTTTTACGTTCCTCTCAACAGCGCACATGTGTTCCAGTTTCTTTACATCCTCACCAGTACTTGCTATTTTCAGATTTTTTTTTTTTTGATCGTGACCACCCTAATGGGTGTGAGGTGGTATCTCATAGTAGTTTTGATTGGCATTTCCCTAGTGATCAGTGTGGTTGTGATACTGTGATTTGTAATACATTTAGCCTTTGCTTCTCACTTGCTTCTGTGTATTCTCCAATTCCCTTTGCGATTTTTTTTCTCTGATCCATTCGTTGTTTAAGGGAGTATTGTTTAATTTCCACAAACTTGTGAATTTTCCAGCTTGTCTTCATTATTGAGTTTTAACTTCGTCTCGTGGTGGTCAGAGTACTTACTTTGCGTAACGTCTACCTTTTGAAAACTTACGGAGACTTAATTTGTGCCCTAAAATGCGGTCTGTCCTCGAAAATATTCCATGTGCGGTCGAGAAGACTATGTCTGCTGTTGTTGCTGGGCGGTGCACTGCGTAGATGTCTGTTCGCTCTACGGGGCTTGCTGTGATGTTCAAGCCCTTGATGTCCATACCTGTCCTCTGTCTCTTTGTTCCATGTGTCATCGAGAGTGTGGTATCTTGAAGTCTCTAAGCATTAGTGTAGGGCTGCCTACGTCTCTTTTCACTTCTGTCAAGTTTTGCTTCATGTGTTTTGCTGGTCTGTTATGAGATATGTTATCATCTGTAACTGTCATCTCTTCTTGCTACATGGAAGCTTTGATTAATACATAACGTTCTTCTTTGTCCCTTGTAACTTTTTTGATTTAAAGTCTATTTTGTGTGATACTAGTGTTGCCATCCTGGCTCTCTTTTGGCTGCTATTTGCATGGAATATCTTTTTCCATCCTCTCTCTCCATCTATTTGTGACGTTGGATCCAAAACGAGTCTCTTATAGACAGCATATAGTTGGATCGTGTAATTTTATCCATTCTTCAAATATCTGTCTTTCATTGGAGAGTGTAATCCATTTACATTAAAAGCGATTGTTGATTAGAAGGACTTCTGTCGCTTTGGTATTTATTTTCTATATGAATTGTACCTTCTTTATCCTTCATTTCCTACATTACTGTCTTTTGTACTTAATTGATATTTTGGGAGTGAAATATTTATTTTTTCATACCCTTTCCTGTAAATTTTATAACTACTTTCTTTGTGGTTACCATGGGGATTACATTCAACGTTCTAAAGTTATAAGACTGTAGTTTTGAATTTTTATCAGCTTATGTTCAATAACATACCAAACCTCTGCTCATTATAGCCCATCCTTACCCCTTTCAGTCGTTGATGTCACAAATTATCTGTTTATATATTGTGTACCCAAATATATGAACTAATAATTCTTTTAAATGCAGTAGTCTCTTAAATTATGTAGAAAACATTTGGAATTATAAACTGAAGTTACGATAATGCTAGCTTTTAGACTAATAATTAACAAAACACTAAAATACTAGTGCTTTAAATCATGTAGAAAATAAAAAGTGGAGTTATAAATTATTGTTACAATACTGGCTTTTATACTTGCTCATGTAATTACCTTTATTAAGATCTTTATTTCATCATTGGACTTCGAGTTACTGTCTAGTGTTCATTTTACCCTGCAGGATTCCCTCTGGCACGTCTTGCAGGGGGTAACAAATTCCCCCTTCTTTTGAATGCAGTTTTGCTGGACATAGGATTCTTGTTTGATAGTTTCCTTTAGCACGTTGAATATATCTGTCCCCTGCCTTCTGGTTTCCAGAGGTTCTGATGAGAAATCTACTAGTAATCCTATTGAGGATCCTTTGTATGTAATAAGCCACTTATCTGCTGCTCCTCTCAAGATTCTTTCTTTATCTATGGCTTTAGAAAGGTTGATTATACCACAAGAGACTCTTATTGCTAGAGAACAAACTGAGGGTTGCTGGAGGGAGGTGAGTGGGAGTTGGGCTAGATGGGTGATGAATATTAAGAAGGATACTTGTGATGAGCACTGGATGTTGTATGTAATGATGAATAACTGAATTCTACAACTTTTTTAAAAAGTTTATTTATTTTTGAGAGAGACAGAGACAGTGTGACTGGGGGAGGGGCAGAGAGAGAGAGGGAGATAGAGAATCCCAAGCAGGCTCCACACTGTCAGCACAGAACCTGAAGTGAAGCTTGAACTCACTAACCGTGAGATCATGACCTGAGTCAAAACCGAGAGTCAGATGCTTAACCGACTGAGCCAACCAGGTGCCTGCACTGAATTCTACTTCTGAAACCAATATTGCTCTGTATGTTAACTAAAATATAAATCATAAATTTTAAAAAAGGAAAAAAAAGTTGGGTTATAATGTGCCTTGGTGTGGGTCTCTTTGAGTTTATCTTACTCGAAGTTTGTTGATTTTCTTGGATGTTTATATTCATGTCTTTCATCAAATTCGGGATGTTTTTAGCCATTATTTCTTCAAAATAATTCTCCTTGTTCATTTCTCTCTCCTTCTTCTGGGACATCCAGAGGACCAAACACGAATACATGTGTTGGTCCTCTTGATGGTGTCCCAAGGTCCCTTATGTTTTGTTTACTTTTCTTCGTTCTTTTTGCTTTCTGTTCTTCAGGCTCGATATTTCCAGCGTCTTAGAATCACATTTGCTGGGGCGCCTGGGTGGCGCAGTCGGTTAAGCATCCGACTTCAGCCAGGTCACAATCTCACGGTCCGTGAGTTCGAGCCCCGCGTCAGGCTCTGGGCTGATGGCTCGGAGCCTGGAGCCTGCTTCCGATTCTGTGTCTCCCTCTCTCTCTGCCCCTCCCCCGTTCATGCTCTGTCTCTCTCTGTCCCCAAAATAAATAAAAAACGTTGAAAAAAAAATTAAAAAAAAAAAAAAAAAAAAGAATCACATTTGCTGATTTGTTCCTCTGCCTACCCAAATCTTCCTTTGATTCCTGCTAATGAATTTTTCATATCAGCTATCTGGACTTTTTCAGCTCCAGAATTTCTTCTTGGTTCCTATGTGGATCTTTTTTTTTTTTTTTTTTTTTTCTTTACTGATATTTCCATTTCGTTCACACATCATTTTCTTTTTTTTTTTTTTTTAATTTATTTTTGGGACAGAGAGAGACAGAGCATGAACGGGGGAGGGGCAGAGAGAGAGGGAGACACAGAATCGGAAACAGGCTCCAGGCTCCGAGCCATCAGCCCAGAGCCTGACGCGGGGCTCGAACTCACGGACCGCGAGATCGTGACCTGGCTGAAGTCGGACGCTTAACCGACTGCGCCACCCAGGCACCCCACACATCATTTTCTTGACTTTCTTCACTTTCACCTTTAGTTCCTTGAACATCTTTAAGATTGTTGTTTTGAAGCTTTTGTCTATTAGATCTGCCACCAGGTCTTTTTAGGGACTGTTTCTGTTTTTTTTTTTCCTTTGAATGGACCATATTTCCTGTTTCTCTTTTTGTCTCGGGATTGTGTTATTGTTGTTTGAAATTGGACATTTGAATTTAATAATGTGGTATCTCTGGAAATCAGAGTTTCCCTTTTCCTTGGGGTTTGTTACTTTTTGTCACTGTTTTTATTTTTTAGCTGTTACTGCCTATCTCGGTGCCAAAGTTCAGCCTGAGGTATAAACTTAAAATCTTCTCAGGTCTTTTCTGAGCTTACACCTTTCTCTGGGTACAGTATACTGTATAGTTACTGTCTAATTTTTCCTGAATATGCAGTTGCTTTGGATGTTATAGTCCTAATACCTGGCTCCTAAGAGGGGAGAAAGAGAAAAATGAAGGGAGAAGAAGGAGAAAAAGGGCACCAGCTCTTTAAATCCCTTGGAAGTAACTTCACCCAGAGTGGAAGGTGTTTGCAGCAATATGGGTAGGCATAACAATAATGGCTGCCCTGCTTTTTCTCTGTTCCTTTCTGACCAGACACAGTGAGCTGTGATCAGAGCACAGGTGTGCAATATTTGGAGAATAGGATCCTTTTTTTTAAGTTTTTATTTTAATTCCAGTTAGTTAACATACAGTGTGACATTAGTTTCAGGTGTATGACATTGTGATTCAACAATTCCATACATCACCCGGTGCTTATCACAAGTGCATTCCTTAATCTCCATACTTATTTAACCCATGTCCCCACCCTCCTCCCCTCTGGTAACCATCTGTTTGTTGGCTGTAGTTAAGAGTCTGTTTCTTGGTTTGTGTCTCTCTCTTTTTCCCCCTTTGTTCATTTGTTTTGTTTCTTAAATTCTACATATGAGTGAAATTGTATGGTATTTGTCTTTCTCTGATGGAGTTCACTTTAGCATTATACTCTCTAGTTCCATCCTTGTCAGCATGAAGGGCAAGATTTCATTCTTTTTTATGGCTGAATAATATTCCATTATATATCCATTCATCTATCGATGGACACATGGGCTGCTTTTATAATTTGGCTATTGTAAGTAATGGTGCCATAAACATAGGGGTGACTGTATCTCCTTGAATTAGTGTTTTTGTATTTTTTGGGTAAATACCCAGTAATGTGACTGCTGGATTGTGGGGTAATTCTATTTTTAACTTTTTGAGGCACCTCCATACTATTTCCCAGAGTGGCCGCACCAGTTAGCCTTCCCACCAACATGCTTGCGTGTTCCTTTTTCTCCGCGTTCTCACCAACACCTGTTGTTTCTTGTGTTGTTGATTTTAGCCATTCTGACAGGTGTGAGGTGATATTGCATGGTAGTTTTGATTCGCATTTCCCTTCTTGCCCACCCTGGCCTCTGCAAGCTGTGTGAAGCTGACGTAGGAACACATGTGTGACGCTGGCCAAAGGGGAAGAGGTGGAGGGTTAGTAGCTGCCACTGTGCTAAAGGCTGAAATTGAAAGTAACTGCAGTTTGCCACCCAACCTTTCTCCGGGAAATTGTAATTAAAAAAAATTTTTTTTAAACATTTTTATTCATTTTTCAGAGAGAGAGAGAGAGAGACAGCATGTGAATGGGGGAAAGGCAGAGAGAGAGGGAGACACATAATCTAAAGCAGGCTCCAGGCTCTGA